>NC_141709.1:21076960-22327376 GCF_971803275.1 Cyanistes caeruleus
AAAGAAATGTTTGATGTCGCATAAATAGAGAAGAAAAATATAATCCTGAGTGTTTTAAACCTCTCTTGCAAAGCAGTGCACATTCTGGGTAATTGCACCACAGTCATATGGCTGGTGTGAAAGTTTCAGGCGTGCTGATTAAATAGTTCTTGTAGTAAAAGATATAACATAGATCTTCTTTTGCTGCATTAATAGTAACAGCACTGGAACACCCCTATTTATCTCCTTCATTCACATGCCAGTTCTGCTCCTTTATCTGGTTTACTCTTCATTTGCCTTTGCAGTTTCTGTGCAGGAATCTGCAGATTCCTCTGCACTTTTTATTCAGTGAATAGCTTTTCTGTGTGCTCTGCTTGAGATACAGAAGACTTCATTGCTTAGGATTTATTATGTTTTGGCAAAGATTTCTTGGATTATTAAAAACTCTTTAAAGACTTGTAAGTTATTTTTTTAATGCAAATGAATTGATAAATGGTAAACCTGAAGGGACCAAAATGATCAGTTATCATTAAAGATAATTAATCAGAGATATAATCAGAGACTATGGTACTGGCACATGGCTTTTTGTCACTGCACTCTCATGGTTCATGTTTATAAGTGGGCATGATTACAACAGCAAGGGGAAAGTTTCTGCTCTTTCCTCAAAAAAGTATCCAACACTTACTTTTTCACAAAGTCCATTGTCCAATATATGTTTAAACAGACACCTAAGACAACCTTAAAAACTAAAAATCATCAGATTAGCAAAATGGTCTAAAAAAATTCAGTTAAACTGTGATGTCTCTAGCATTGCTTTTACCTAGGTGTTTGTTTCCCCACTAATATTCAGGGCTTAGGATAAACCTGGAAATTTGTTTTCAAATGTTCCTTGGGTTTTTTAACTGGCAGTACCTCTTTCTTTCTGTTTCCCCCAGCCCTTACTTGTAAGAGGTCTTCTCTGTACTTCCAAAAAGAGAAAGCTGACTTTCACAGCTATAGGAGATCTCTCCTTACCAGCACAAAAATTTTGTCTCTGTAGAATCTTAGGTTGAAGGTAGTTATTTAAATTTCACTCATGTGAGCAGAAGAAGAAGGAGATGCTTTTAGTCAGGTACTTTAAAATAATATTCCTAATTTGAAGACTTTACAAGATAATTAAAAAACTACTAACACAAAACCAGGTTTCAATTTCATCTAGTTATCATGCTAAAAAACTGTTCCTTTGTTTATAGTTTATTATCTTCAAGTCAGTATCTAAACTATGACATTGTTTGACTTCAAGATCTTGTTTCTTTTGTCAAAAGCTTTAGAAGCCCATATAAATATTTGCTGTTTCTTCCTCATTCACTTTTGTTTACAATCCCCAAAGTGCTAAATAGATGACAGTGACACATCTTTTGTAGGAGCTGTGCTTGCCTGTCCCTACATGTGTAATTTATTCTTGTTACAGTTGTTTCAGCACTTTTTTTAAAACCTTACTAGTGCCTGAATTCCATAATCACCCCAATACCTTTTTGAAGGATAGACACAAATTAAAACGCCCTCAAGTCCCCTGCAGTAGTAGATAATTTTAGGCAGATAACTTTTTTTACATGCTACTCAACCATTTCTGCAATTCTCTTAGGTTATCTGCATGAAGATTAGTTTGTCTCCATGTGTTACTGCAGTTAATATGTATTTTCTCTTGTAACCAGAACAAATGTGAGGATATGGCTACTTCTGAGAGGACGCAGAACGTTAGCTGACTGTGTCCTAGATGAATAGTGAGAGTAGACATGCACCATCCTGTAGGTGAGGAATCTGTGAGGAACACGAGGACCAGAACTATGGGACTCAGTGCAGAATGCATTTGTTCTGCACTTTTATGAATGTCACGTTTACCAGTAGAATAAGCTAGTGAAATAATTCATGGAACAAACAGAATGTATCATAAATCTCGTGATCCTTAGCAGGAATGAATCAATAACCTGTACTTAATGAACAGATCAGACTGAGGATAAGCAGTTGGCAGGTGTGAGAAGGGAATAACTCCTTTACACCCAAAATGATCAGGAAGAAGCCACTCACCAGTTTCTGAGAGCCCATATATCTTCTGACTGGTAGGTGTAACAGAGTGGAGATGATACTTAAGGCAGTCAGTCAACAGAGCCTGCAAGAACTTTTACATTTGAATCTCAGACATAACTTCAAAGTGAGCATACCCTTGGGTCAGGGTAAAATTGCTGATCAGTAGCAGTGACATTCAGGAGAGAGGTTATGTTTGTTAACCTTAACCTTTGCCTCCAGTGTGTCAAATACATCTTGAAATCCCATGTATCGAGAGTAAGCAATTAAAGAGATACTCCATCAGTAAATATAAAACTTTAGTTGAAGCGAGATTAGTCTAAAATTGGCTTTCACTTGTGACCTTTTGTGTCCAGTGCTATAGCTAAGTCTGATCATGAGATAGGTAAGAAATTTCTTTGTTTCATGACAAATAATTTTTTAAAATGAATTTAATCAAAATGTAAGTTGCAAACTTGGAGTGCTCTCATCTCCAGAGAAGAAGAAAATCTGAAATGATTCATGGAACCACTGGGAATCTTTCCTATGAAGAAAGGGTTGTGTAGCAAAATGCATGCTCTTGCAGGAGAGGAGAAGGATAAAGGCAGTTCACAGCCACAGATACACATCTTATGTTCCCACATTAGGTGCCCCCTGCTTCAGGTACTCTGTGAGAGGTAGTTGGGATAGGTACTGCCTCAGTGCAATACTCCTGCCAAAAGTAATTCAGTTGTTTAGGATTTACAGTCTGTCTGTTTATTTTTTATTTTTTTTAGTATTCTAATGAATCAGTCTCCTTCTCTTGTTGAGTTTTCGAACTAAATATTTCAAATATTTTTATTTGAATTGGTTTTATTTTGCATCTTTTATTTTCAATATTGAAATTTGATCTTAATTTCCTTAGGTCCATTTTTCTTACAAACTATTTTCCTTTTGCTCTTTTTGCTGGCCCTGAATTAAGGCAATAATGTCCCCACAGCAGTCAGCTCAAAAATTGCTTTTCTAAACTTTCCTAGGCTCTCAGAAAATGCAGTTGGATTTGTCCAAAACTGCTAACCACAGAGGCTGTATCTCTGTTTTTAGATCTCCCCAGTAAGCTGCGCTGAAGTCGCAGCGGGAGCTCCCAGCTGGCCCTCTCTGCTGCAGGAAGGCAGCAAGGGATGGCTCAGCCTTAAGCACCTGGTCACAGACACAGAAAGCCATGCACAGATGGAATTCTGCTCCTCTTCGGGCTCTAACAGCATTAAGAAATCTAATTTAAATACAGAGCGCTGAAGTTTCCTGTTAACTGCTGTTTTATTAGACTTTGTTTTCTCAGTGGGGTCCTGCCCCATGACTGGGGATTGTGAATGTTAGAACAGTGCTCTGAGTAAATAATGTGTAGGGAAAATATTCAGACTAGGAAAGCATAACAGCCTTATTTGCAGACCATGCTGTCATTGTACTAGTCACTGTTTAAATACACATTCCCTGACCAAGAGACAATTAACACAGTGATGCTTCTAACATTTTTTGTTTTCTGTTATTTGGGCTTATATCTGCACAGATGTAATTGATTTAAATAGATTTTACAGTGCAGTTTTCTCTCTGTGTTATATTCTATATGTTTAAAATAGTTACCCCCTTCCCAGCTGCCCTTATGTGTGTGCAGTGTTCCCTGCTGCAGAGTGAAGGGAGGCAGCTCTGACTGCTTTGCTGTTTCTGTAGAGACATCTGTATTTCCCTGCTCCTCCAGTTCACCATCTCTGGCCTCAAGGTGCTATACCAGTGCTCTGAGGGCCATTAACTGCTTGCACCACATTTGGATCAGACACATATATCTAACCTTATCTTTGAAAGGTCTGGAGAAAATAACATTGGAAAGGAGATCTTCTGTTCAAGCTTGTGCCCTCTTGACTAGTTTGAATTAACACCCACTTAGAGGGGGTAAGAAGTCAAAAATGTGCCTGGAAGGTTAAACATTAAGTATGTAAAGCTAGACTTCCAAACTTCCATAATGCATGAAAATGTGTATGTAAAAAAATGTCTGAACAAACCCAAAGTTTAACAGTTAATACATTTTAAAGTATGTGAATTTTAAAGACTTTTTGAGGTTCCCTTTTGCTGGTTGCCTTCAGGGGAGGTGAGACAAGTTTCTAACCTTTGCAGCCTTTCTCAATGGAAGACAGGGAAGGAAGAACACACAGGCAGAAAAAAATCTCAAATTTCATCTTGTTGTGTGATCTTTGAAGGGCTTCAAGAATAAAATTTTTTAAAGAGAACCCCATAGGTGCTACATGATCTGCATTTTGTCAGTCAGGCTTACAATTGCCACAGGAGACACAGATCTACTGCCAACACGGTCACCCCTCTTCTCAGCTTGTCTTTCTCTTCCCCTTCCCAGCTCTTAGGTTTGTAATTGCCAGCTCTTCGAAACAGTTTGTGGTATTTTTAGGGTTTCCACCCTGGATGTTTCTAATGACAGAACGAGCCCCAGCCTTGCCTCAAGTTAATCTTGTGTAGGGTCTCACATTTCATCTTGTCATTTCCTATGTTTAGGGAGAACTTCTCTGGCTTACCAAAAATACTCCTTTCCTTTGCTTTTTTCAGACACAGTTTGTTAAAGTCAGGCCAGATTCCTGATCCACTTCATAACATGGCTGTGTTTCTGCTGCCTGGGTAAAACAGGGGAAACTGTGAGCTGCGGAATGACGACAACTGGAGGGGGTGTGGGGTTATGAGAACCTCCATAATGTGCAAAAGTCTACATGTTCTTAAATTATAGTCTCTGTCCCAGCAGTTAATAGAAATATCTCTGATGTATCAAAAGTCCTGTGCAGGAATGCAAATAGGTTTATTGCAGGGAAATGCAGACGTATTCTGTGTCTCTATACCACAGCACAGAGTCTTTGCCTTAGACTTTGGTCAAAAATGTTCAATAGACCCTACTGATTAAGGTGCAGCCTATAATAATCATGGCAGTCATTCAGTATGTTTTAAATAGTGTCTAGAAATATTTCCTGAGTGGTAAAACCCTTTGTTGTTTAATAATTTTCCAGTCTAGCTGTTCTTTTTGTCACTGTGAGTTTCTGAAGTTCAGAGCATTGGTGAGACAAAGGCAGTTGAACATCAGTCATTTGAGTAAAAAATAAATAAATAGCCCAACAACTGAAGTTGGTTTAGGATCTTTGTAAATTTTTTTTCTGAATTTATCATACTATCTATCACTTAGTCATTTTGTCCTGAATAAGATTGAAAAATGATATATGCAGCTTGCTGCCCAGTGTCAGCACTGACAAGCTTGTGTGACTGCATTTGAGCTGAATATTTCAGCAAATAGCATAGCCCAGCAGCAATTGCTGAGCCTTGTCTATATCCTCTCCTTGCAGTGAGCAGGGATTTTTCATTTCATACATCATTTACAGCTTGCCACAGTGATTCCAGTTAGCCAGGATATATTTTCAACACAAAGAGAAGAAAGAGAAATATGTATCATTTGTGGCAGAAGTTGGGCATATTGGGTTCAAATTTAATTACAGTGCAACATCAAAAGCTACACTAATAGACAAAGAGTCAACTATGCTTAACTCACAGTTAAATAAGATCAGTTTTTTGTTGCTCAAGAATTCTGCCAAGTAATTTTGCTGCTTTGATACATTGCATCCATAGTAGTCAGTGCACATACTTAAACAGGTACTGTGCATATATCATCCATCGAAGTATTTTACAAAATAACAGATGCCTTCAACCCTCTTGCCAGAATTGCCTTGTTAATGGCACTTATTGCTGCTGGAAAGTGCAGCTCCCATTTCTTTAGCTCCTGGAGAGTCTTTAGCTCCCTGCTGGGCAAGACAATCAATTAGGAAGGGGGGTCTCAGCAGGGATCCACTGACCGAAGGATCTGTGTGACCCTAGAGGGAAGTCTCACTTCCATTTCTCTCTTTTTTTTCCCCCCCTGCCAGAGCCCTACCCACATGTCTGGATTCTGATCTGCAGTAGACAGGATAGTTTTATTAGTCATCTGAGCTGATTTAAAAATAAATAGAGAAACAAACAGCTTTTTTTTTTTCTGCAAAATGCTGGAAAATTTCACAGTTTCTGTGAAACTCAGGTGATCCTGAGCATTTCCCCTTGAGATCAGACCCACAGATAATGCATCTGTAGAAACACATGTAAGAAACACAGACCATATACCTTGATACCTTCTCTTCTTTTCTCATTAGGGCTTCAAAAGAATTTCTCATTAGAAGCTAGAATGATTCTTCCTATTTCTAAAGGCCCCAGAATCACAGAGAAGGCTCAGCAAGATCTCTTAATTTTTGAGACATTTGCAAAAGCTTCATTTATTGAACTGCCATGACTGCTGAAGCCTACATAACAAGTAGGAGTTTGTCTTCAGTTGAGGTGCAATAAAAGCTGAATTTGTGAAAAGTGGAATGTTTGAAAAAATTCTAAAAAAAATCTAGAAAAATCTAGAAAAGCGTTGGTATTAAATTATGGATGCAAGATAGCAATTAACAGTGTCTGGGGTAGTAAACAGGGTACTAATGCATCATAATTATCAGGGTGCTCAATAGCAATTTTTGGGATCGAGGAGTTTATTTCAAATGGAAGAAGTATTTGAGATTTTCTCCTCCCCACATTTTCTGTGCTTTCCCTCATAATGTGCTCCTTAGCTTTGCAGGGATGGATCAATTTGCCATTATGTCCTCATCACTGCTGAAATAGGTTTGAAGTACCTACTGTGTACAGAGGTAGGAGAGTGACAGCAGTAGGAGCTTACCTCAGATAAGGCTCATTATTCAAGGGAAAAAATCCTGTGTAAAAAAATGGTGGTATTAGAGTATGGAAGTATTTCATCTGTTTCCAAGGCACTGCAGAAGGAGAGCTCAGGAGCAGCTGTGCAGGGAACAATGCATTTTACATTAGCAAATAGTCAATGAAGTCCTGATGGAGCAGTCCATGGCGTAACAGAAATTTATTTCAATACTTCAAATGACAATAAGAAGAAAAATAAACTGGCAAAGTCTTTCCTGGAATCATCCGTGCTTGTCAGACTTTGTCAATGTGCTTTTGACACTTTCTTTAAAGTTAGAAAAGCAGGGAAATCTATATCCCTCTAGCCTTGACCCTGTTTCCTTGTTGGGGAAACTGAACTGATGAGCTGTGTTTGTTCTTTCAAGTTTCATTTGTCAAAATATATAAGGTCATCACAGTTGTATGTATTTCACTTTAGGAGATGAACTGCTATAATTAGTAACAATACACTTATTTTATTACTTGCTTTGATAGAAGCCGGGGGTGTTTGTAAAAAATCTTAATTTCAGAGTGAACTATATTAGCTTTTTGTTGTTGCCTGCTTGTGTTAAACTCTTTTTTTTTTTCTTTTTTTTTTTTTTTTTTTTTTTGGTGTAATTAGCACTCAGTAAATTACTTTATTTCAGTTTTGTTTAATTGAGGTAATGATGTCTGCAGAGGAACATGATACCAAGGGGTTGGCTTTTTTTTTTCTACTCTCAAGGGGCTCTCAAGAGTTTCAGACTAGAAACTCAAAGCTATAAGGAGTGCATCAAGAGCTGTCTCGACATCTTTTAAAGAGCCTTTCACTTCATTGCTGCATAAAGGTGAACCTAAGCAGTACAGAAGACAGCTGGAACAGAAGCAGATAGAGCCGAGCTGCCAGAGGGAGCGTGGCTTGCAGGCTGACCCCTCTGTGTAAGTGAGTGTGTGTTTTTTCCTTGCTGAGAGGGCAAGACTGCTA
The DNA here is from genome assembly GCF_971803275.1 of Cyanistes caeruleus. Classification (NCBI taxonomy): domain Eukaryota; kingdom Metazoa; phylum Chordata; class Aves; order Passeriformes; family Paridae; genus Cyanistes; species Cyanistes caeruleus. The sequence continues at coordinate 21,084,723 of NC_141709.1, forward strand.
CATTAATGAGCCATCTGCCTTGCTGGGACACAGTTTTGAGAACAACATGCCTTCCTTTTCATGCTCTGCCCTCTAAAAAACGTAGCTCTACCTTTCCCTATGACACGACACTCCGTCATATCAAAGGATAAAGAAATCAGTGATGAAGAGAGAATTAGGGAAATGAGGGGAGTTACAGGACAGAGAGCTTCATTAGAAGGGTAAAAAAAAAATCAGGGAAGAGGAAGATTTAATGAGGCTCCTGTTTATTACTTTTGCTAATTTAGGAAGTCTTGCTGCTGGCTGTGGCACTGGAAGGTTAAATTGTACAGATACTTTCAAAATTAATATTGCAGTGAGTCAGAATACAGGACTTTAGTATTCACTTGCATTTAATGGGTATGTCTCAGCCTCAGACTGTGGCCATGTTATGTTTCAAAAGCCAAGGCTCTTTCAGAGGTAAACTGCTTGTCCCTTTCTACAGCAGATTGGTCTAGATTAAGGCTGCTCTGCTCCGAGTACCCTCATTTTCATGTTGTTATAGACTTTTGTCCTTTTTTTCCCCCAGTTTCCTATGATTCCTGTTTCTGCCTGAACACTCTAGTTCTGAGCTTCACAACTGTTTGTGGGGCAGAAAGGTCTAACACCAGTCACCTTCTAAAAGATGTACCTTAACTGCACCTAGTGAATCCTTTGGAATTCTTACCACAGCTGTGCAGTGTCTGTGCCTGCTCTGAACACAGACAGTGCTGGACCTGGGTGTCCCATGCTGGCAAGTCAGAGTCAGCAGAGAGCACCATGGGCTGAGTTACTAACTTCTGTCTTGGCACGACAGAAATTCTACTGAACTTCTTTCTTCACCTCATGTAGCTTCATTTTTTCACCCCAACTTTTCATTTATGAATTGGTCCATCCAAAAATTAACATTTTTAGTGCTATGTGCCCCAGCTAGGATTATAATGTTTCATTTTTACCATGTGGTACTTCCTTTTATTGTCACAGGCAGTTTTATGAATAACATTCCATGGCTACACTAGTGGTTGGTGCATTTTCCATCATTATTGTCTTATTTTTAACATCTCCATTTTTACAGCTGGAAAATGACAATTACATAACTTTCCCTCTATGTGACATATAAAGATCAACAACTTAATATTTATCAAAAATTTCTGGATAGTAGGATTATGCAGTGGACATTCAGGAGCCAGCATTAGATACATGTTTTTGACAGATGTGGATTTTTTTACAGTTCTCTAAGTTCCTTGTAATTATCTCCATGGAATCTAGGAATTATTAGCAGTGATCTTTATTTCTGGGATTTAACTTCTAGGGTAAGCCAATATTTTGGCCTTAAGGCTGTCCAATGTTTATAGTTACTTTACTCATGGTTCTGTTTTTCAGATGATTTTATGTGGCACTACCTGTAATGTAGATGCTGGTAGACTGTCATTAGTATCCCAATGTATGGAACTGAATTAATTTTCCATAATAACTTCATGGCAATGACACCAGACCAGTCAAATCCTACTCCCTGTGCCTGACAAACTGTGTGGCCCAGGGCCACAGCTGCCTTCCTGTGATCTCTTGACCAGTGCTGCATGCCAAATGGGATTTCAGTTTGGGTGAGATGCTGACCTGTGGTGCAGCACCTGGCAAATGTGTCCTTCTCATCTTCAGCCTGGTGCCAAAGACATCCTGCTTTACTGTGGGACCCAGACTGCAGGTGAGCCTGTCCTGCTTGACATGGACAAGAGGAGATGGAGTCTGCCAGAATAGCTGGCTCATGAAAAGATGAAGGGTTGATAAAACAGAGATGGATGTGCTCTACTGGCTGCATTGATAGAGTTCATGGGAGGCAATTTCAGCTATTAGACACTAACTGAAAGCTAAGGTTTTCTTTTTCAATACAGATTGTTCTTGCTCCTGTTTGCTGTTATTGATACACTAGATAGTGCTTTGTGATAACAATATCATCAGGGACCATGCCATGCCATGCCATGCCAAGAAAGATTTTTTAATATGATCTATCACAAGAGCACAAAAATATGGAAGCAGCTGAGTCATTTGAACAAAACTAACTTTTGCAGAGTTACAGAACAGAATTTTACTAGAATAAAAGCTGTGCTTTGAAATTCTTGCGTCCAATGGAAGCTCTTTCCTGAGTTTTCCAGCCAAGTAGCTGGGAGTGTGACATCATGCTTCTCAGCAGATATTATTAACTCAATTAAGTTAAAGAGATATAAAGTAAATTACTGCATCCTAATTATACAAAAAATGGATAAACAAGCAACAAAAAACAATTATATAATTCACTCTGAAATTAAGAAGTTTGAACCACTAACAATTTAAATCAAGGAAACAGCAATAAAATCAGTGTAATGTTACTAATTACATAATTTCATCTTCTGAAGTCAAATACATAAATTTTTGTTGACTTGGTATATTTTGGCATTTATAAGTGTGGAAATGGAACATGAATGGGTTTGTCTTAGACAGCAATGCCGAGATCTGCAACATCTTCTGCAGAGTGAGAAGCTGAGCCTGTAGTGATGGGGAACAATAGGCTTACAAGGAAGCTATATGCAGGCTGGTAGGCTGTGCCCAGGTAGGAAACTGGCACTTGGCATCTTGCATTGTTACAATTGTATGAACATAACAATTATAATCGTTACGTACAAATTCTAATGTACTGATTATAATGTCCCTTGCCACATAAAAGAACCTCCAAATAGACCTTAGAAAATTACTTGTGTTTTTTTAAGAGTAAGAAGCTGAGCTTGCAGTCATGGAAGAAATGCAAGAGTGCGTAATAATCAGTGCCCACAATGACCCCAGGTTTTCTAACAAAATCAGCTGTCAAAAGATCTGACCCATCCAAATACAAGCTCTGGAAATGCACCCTTCTACACCATTGCCTCATACCAATCAATAACAATTCAATCTTGGCAGAATTCAGTCAGAGTCTATAATAAGCCACCTAAAACTGAATTTTTGTCAAAGAATTAGACATATAGAGGATTGCTGAACTAGTACCTGATGGGAAAAAAATGTTGCGATAGTTTAGTACAGTGAGACAAATTCAGGTGTTGCTCAGTGACAACTCCTTAAAAATCCAGAATTATACTGGAAATATTTTAAATATCGAAACATAAATTAAGGTTGACAGCCTCTGCTTTGATCCTAGAAGGAACTGAGGAAAGTGAAAATATGGTTGTACTTACCATTTCCCATTGGTCAGAAATCTGCTTGACCAATGTCTTGATTCAGAATAAAAGATAGATTTCACTCCCAAGCATTTCCTTTGTTTAAAGCTCCAATTACTCCTGGATGAAGAAGAACTGCATTTTCTTTTTACAGGAACAGAGGAGGGAAAGGTATTGCAGCATCAGAGGAAACCAGTGGAATGTTTTCCTCTCTTTTTTCATTTTTTCCATTGCAGAACTCAGAATGTTCTTACTCTTGGATGCCTATATTAAAATGCTTTCCACCGAATTACTATTTCATCTTTTTATTCTAATCTGAGGGCAAACATAGGGATTATCAAGTGTTTTGCCACTAATTGGGTATATAGTGTGACATAGTATGGAAGAGGAACTATTCCCTTTCATAATGGTGGTACTCTGAGTAGACATTTTATTATTAGCTATCTGTCAATGCAAAAAAAAAAATAGTGAAATACTTTTTATTGCCTAAACAGTAAAGCAAAAAACCACCTCATTTTATATACTGTACAAGAAGCACCCTAACAATAAGAGTAATCCTTTGCTACTTAGAAATTTGGTTAGAGGGAGGTGCCTGGAGAATATGACTTCTGGAGCTTGCGGATGCTTTTAGGACAGGGCTGGAAGGACGGTAGAGAAGGGCTCATTATTCAGAACCCTGCTGCCTGGCTAAGTGCACTGTTACAGATTGCTGCCGTGGATGTGCTGTGGAGCAGCTCTCACTACCCAGGGAGATGAAACGGGGCCCATTAGGGAAACAAGGAAATGTGAGGTAATGACTGGTTAATACCCTTGGGCGTGAGGGTAGAAGGTATGTGCTCTTGAACCATGCCTGTCAGTGAGTGAAGAGGTAATTTCCATGTTCTCTTGGACTGGTGTCCAAGGAAACCATTTCGGATTGATAGGGGTAATCAAATGTTACTTTAATTTGCGGGCTGCGTGCACATTTGTAAGTCATTGGCCATTTTACCCCCATTGTGTTACTCCCAAGGCACTCCTGTCCCAGAGTGTCTCACTAGCTTCTCCTCCTGCCTGCATCTTTCTTTACCTCCTGCCGCTGACATCTTTCCTGCCAGCTGTGTCTTTTCCGCAAGGTAATTCTCTTCACTGCTGACTGTGGTCCTGGGGGATTCCAGGGCTGTCAGCCACACTTCTACCTTCTGCAGTTCTGTCTCCTTTCCTTGCATGTTTTCCTTCCTTTGCTTCTCTCTTGCCACCACTGCCTTCTGTTTCTATCCTAATCTGGACATCACTGCACCCTGTAAAAAGGGGAAAGGTTCAGCCCCAGTTAGGAATCATAGAAAGGGACTGTAACAGTTAAAAATCACTTTGGGAAGAATATCTTCTGAATGAGAAAGCCAGAGATTAAGGTTTTAACTACTCAAAGAGGACAAAATTGCATTTGTGGTTATAAATAGACTTCAAAAGGAAATACAATCTTTTTTTCTTTTAATGAAGAATAAAATGCTTGGCTCTGTATGCAATACTGAAAATCAATGTATTTCTTAGTTCTTGAGCCTGTAACTTCTGTTTATTGGTGACAGTATCTAGCAGTCTACAGCTGCCTTTGACAGAGTGTAGTATGAACCAGTATTCACCCCATATGTTTTCTCTGCTTAACATATAGAAAAAGCACAAAAAAATATCAAAGATAGTTAAACATTGGTACAGACTTGCTGAGACATAATAGATTCTTCTGTACTGTCAGTTCTCTTGAGGGTCCCTTCTTGCTGCCACCTGGGCATATAATTCAGGTACATCTCCTGACTGCATCCCCACTTACTGTAATTTTTTCATATGATAAAACCTGTGAAAAAAAGTGCCCCATTAAGTGCACACGAATACTGTGTTTATATTGTTACCCAAGAGCACAGTGAATTAAGAATCTTTCTAGTTTTCCTTTGATGATATCAATGCAGTTTGTAAATATGAATTCAAGAGCACGAGGCAGTCCCCTGAAGATAACAAACAGCTGTGCCATGTATGCTGGTGGTTCAGTGTACACTGCTGCGATCAGTGCATCAAACGGCTTCCTTCCAAACACATCGGGTATGTCATGGATGCAGCGTGCCTCTTACAGTTTGCTTTTAATTTATCCTTTTACTAACTGTATTATCTTCCCAGTAGAGCTATTTATCAGGGTGGCGATTAAGTAGCGTCTACTTTACATTATGTCTTTTGAAAAATATCTAAATTAGGATGATCTAAAACTCCAACAAATTATGGGTACTTCAGTTGCTTCTGTTTGTGCTCCATGGGCAGCAATTTACCCAGTGTTTTTCCAATTCAGCTAAATGGGAGACAGCTGGGGGTTAGCAAGACTCATCTTACCAAATCATAGATATTTTAAACAGCTGGCAATAAACTGTAATTTATATCTATAACGTAAAATATTTATCCAGAAGAAGTACCTTTAGAATATACTTGAAAGCTGCATCTGAGCTGACATGAAGGAGAGCTTTGTATCTTATTGCCATGGGCTAGGGCTTCAATTTATAATTAATTTATATGCTGTTCCTCTGAAATGCTGTAACTTTTATTATTAATCAATTTAAATTGAAAGAAGTAGTAGTTCTAAGAATTAAAACCAGACTTCCTTCAGTAATTGAATTCATCAGACTAGCTTCATAAGCAGTAAATGCGACTGAGCTCTGCGATGAGAACATCAGTGAATCTAAATCCATGGTACAACGGGAGCGTCACAAAGTCTGTACTTCACTCGTAGCCTTTTCTAAACTCTTTTCAGTGGTGCTCTGAAGGGGCTAAACAAATGAGTTTTCAGTGCCCTGACAGTTATGATGGTTCTTAATAATCTTGTCTTCACTTTTTCCCACTTCGGAATGTTGAAAGTTTTAAATGTGCTTCCTTTAGAAATCTCTTTCCACTCTATTCTCCAAAACCTGAAGATACTCTCTTAAAACAGAGGCACTGCTACAAGACTTGAAAATCACTCTTTTTATGCTCTTCACTAATTCTTGTAACTTGTTGTAATATCTTAATTATTATTGTTATTATTAATTATTATTATTTTATCCCTAATTTGAAGATTTGGCAGTAGGATCCATGATATATACATAATGCAAGCTGTCTTAAGTGACCAGAACATCTGAGGGACCACTTTGGCTCAGTGACATTGAATAAAATCAAGATAATTTCCTAATGTTCCAAGCAGCATTACAGCCAACTTTTTAATATTGCCATGTTTGTTCTCATGCAATAACATCAGATGTTTGTTCAGGTGGGATGGAATTCTGTTGGTGGAGCTTGGCACTCCATGTAAAGCCTGAGGAAATAAAGCAATAGAAGCAGACCTTCAGTGGAATTTGCATTCTTTCCTTCTTTGCTCTCTGAGGAGAAGGTTAGTAACTGCTATTACTTGTTAATTTCAAACACTTGCTTGGTAAAGTTTAGCTGTATTATTGGTGTGGTACTCACCAAAGAACTGAGTTTCTTTGGTAGCTAAATGCACGTGGCAGACAATGTTTAAAGTCTCATCTGCCTGTGACTCCATCGAAGATGACTGAATATCTGCACTATGGCAGTACTGTGGCAGAGATTAGAAATTAGTAAATAAATGCATTTGGTGTTTTGTTTGGGGCACTTGGCATTCAGTCTGATGTTCTGGAGCTCTAATACGGTCTTAACCATCTGCTAAGTAAGGCACTACTGAATAGCACTATTGAGTAGTGCTTTTTGAGCTAGTCCAGTCTTCAAATTAGCTGGATTGCTCTTTTTCACTTTGGAGTTACTTTAAATAATGATTTTGCCCTGTGACATCTTTCTCTACTAAATTTCACTTAAAATTTTAGCCTTCTCTTTTGTTCAGTATTTTCTACTGCAAATGTAGAATATGGTATTAGGTGGCAAAAAATGCACATATGCTGCTTAGGCTGAATTTCAAGGTTTTATGACCAGTGTTTTTATTCTTAATACCTTAACAACTTTCTGAAATATTTAAATATTTTTCTTAATGACACAAAAAAGCTTTATTATTATATTATATAATTATAAATTCTTATTTTATTGATTTAAACAATGACTTATAATTTTAGCATACATTTGTTTATCTGAATTATCCACTGGGAGATCTTTTTGTGGTCCAGAAACAACAAAGATGAAACAGCAACATAGGGATTAGCTACATAATGGGTAAAATGTTGTGACCCAACTTATTAAGATATTTGTCTGTCTTCTGTTATCTTTCTCTACCTCTGGTCTCTGGTTTTTGTGGTCTGTTTTGTTTTCTCCCAAGTGTTACAAAGTATTTTTGTTGTTTGTTTGTCTTTGTTTATTTGTTTATGTTTTGAGGCTTTTGTTTGGTTAGTTTTACCAGAAGTACCAGAAATAATGGGAATAATAGAACTAGAGATCTTGGGGTTTGGCAAGCTCTAGTTATAATAAGTCTCCCTGGCACTTATTTGACTATGAAGTCTAGAAACTCTTCATTGAAACTGTGTAAGTTCTACAGCACGTGGCACTAAGTGAGAAACAAAGATGTGGTAACACAAATACTGGTTTTCTTAGAAGGTGATACATGGCTCAGTGGTTTTTGGAGCTTCTGTATTCATCTGTGCTGCACATTAGCTAAAGCAACGTTGCATTCTGTTGGTTATTTTGCTTCACCCCAAAGCCCCTCTCCTGCACTCCTGCTTTTCAATATCTAGTAAACATAGTCTTGTGGTTCCTTTCTCAATTCTCCATATATTCTGTAGCATTTCTGCCCAGGAAAGGGCACTTTTACAGCATAAAAGAAAAGTCAGCCCTGTCAGTTCTGACTGAAAATTACATCACAGTGAAGCTCTCTTGTGAAGGGATTTATGATGGTTTTAGCACTGCAACAGCAATGACAACTGCAGTCCCAAGTTTTACTAATGTGATTTCTTTGTAAATAAATTTAGTAATCTGGTTTATTTGCAAAATTCTCTTGCTTTAGGTGAAAATACATATGTAAATATATAATCCTATTTTCTCCATACATTTTCATTGTGATTTGGTTTTGGTAAGGTGTGAGCTGGAGACAACAGGTAAACATACCCAAATGGATTAATCTGTAAATGTTGCACAGTAAAATTCTTATAAAACTGTCTATTTCCAGTACATTCTAGTGTCTGCATCCCTGTTACCATGATAGAATATAATCTCTTAGTTAAAAACTTTGATACTTTGGGCTTTTTAATTTTATTCTATGCATCCAGAACTAAAATGTAATATGCCTTGTAATCAATACTGGAGTTGAATTTAGGACTCTGATACTTAAAATATTTACTTGAAGAATCAGAGATGCATCAGTTTATTCACAGGAAGCTATGAATAAGCTAATGAAAGAGAGGAGTACCCTATAGCCACTATTTATGTGGTAATAACTGCAGACTTGAAAAGCAAATGCTAATATCATCTTCTGCATTAGTTATGCAACAAAACAATACTTTAAAATGCACATTTAAAATTTAATTTACTAATATGCTAAATTTTGCGAGTTTCTAATCTTTGTTTTATTTATAAATCTCAAAAAAATCAGCATCCATGGCATTGTGAATTCTAGATAATGAAGGAAGTGTCAAATGTGATAAAATAAATTAGTGTCCAAACTAGAAGCACATAAAAGTAGAGCTGTGCAAAATGTCCCTAAGCTGTTTCTGCTTCCCATAGGTGGCTTCAGTAAAAACAGAATTTTGTATTTGTCTTAATTTTTCTGTTCTTAATGAATCAATTGCACGTTTCCTTTACACTTCAATCCATAACTGCTTATGTTTCTTTGGGTGATTTAAGCCCATGAAAAGATGGAATTGAAAGACTCCATCTACATCATAATGCCAAGAAAAAGGAAAAAGTGGATAAAATCTTCAAATGAAAAACAAGAAAGAAAATGCATGTCTGAAAATTCCCTAAATGGACTTTCTATGCAGAAATATGCTAAAATTTAGGCATCCTCCCCCATCATCCAGGAAAAAAGTGAGTGGAGTTCTTTCAGTATTTTTTCATTTTTCTTGGATTGGTAATTTTACAGTTACAGTATAAAGGATCTCCATTTGATATAGTTAAAAAGCTAGTCAAGGCTACTGCCACAAGAAATATAGGAATGAATTAATTTCATACAACAATGCTATCACTGAAGCTGCAATCTGTCAGCTGCCTCTCAGGACTGTTTAGTCCCCAGACTGCAATATTTCAGTATGTTCTTAATTTGTTCTAGGAAAAGAGAAATTAAATAATATTTTCGTTTGTTTGTTTTTCTACGTTTTTTGCTTTTAAGGATAATTTTTTTCTCATTTCACAATCTGTAAATGCTAGTCCCCAAACATGCCCAAAAAGGCAGTATCTATATCAACTATAGATTTAATCCAGCTACTGGAATATCTGCTACGAAGTGCTGCTGATCCAGCTGTGAAGTGCTAGGTTATGGAGGGCTGCTCTCTTTTCCTGCTTCTGACTAGGTCTGATCATTGGGAATACCTGGTGGCTGTGAACAGAACTTCTACTTTTTACAAAAAAAAAAGGTTTTCTCACTCCTTTTGAAGGATTTCTTCCATTACATTGATTTTCAAAATAATAATTAAAACCCCTGACTGGTCAAGGGATCTTGTAAAGTTTTTCTAAAATAAAGCAGTTTTGGTTTTGATAATATTTTCCTATTTTAACAATATGTTGTTAAACTTCTGATTTCTGGCTGGCTGGTATTATGAAACACATTGTCCTTTCATTTTTATTATCTGACATTCATGCTTGCTAGTTAATACCAAAGTATGGGAGGGGAGGATTTTAAAAAAGTTGAGCTGTTTTTAAATAATTCCCTCCAACTATAGTTTCTAGAGAAAGCCTTCAGCTTAGTGTACACCAACCAGCTTTTCTGTCTTCATTGTGAATCAGAGTGTGAAAAGAAACCTGTCTTCTGCTGAAAAAATATATGGCTTTAGGAATCAAGGCATTAATTGGGCAATTTAATTAAAATTTGTAACATATTTAAATCTCTTAATTATCATTGGAGAGAATATTGTAGTCATTAGTTAGCTGTCTCTTTTCTGATTTCAGAATTCAGTTCTGACGGTTGTCTGAGGATATCTGTTCTCAACTCCTTTCTCATAGTGCTACTTTGTCCTGTTACTGTATGCTTTAGTAAGAAAATTTGCTTTGGTTTACTGAAGCTCTGGTGTTGCACAAATAATGGCTGTCTTTCAGATTTTGTGTCTGAAAATGAATGACTAGATGGTATATACCTAATTTCTGAAGTAATAGCAATCTTTTTCTTACTAGCTAGAAGCAAAGGAACATTAATTATAATACCTACAGAGCATAGGTGCGAAAAAATTCCCCAGTTTCGGGTGTTTATAAATAAAAACATTTAATTTTGTCACTTGAGATGGTCTCTAATCTTGTTTTGAAGTAATATGAGCTCAAATTTTATTGCTATAATAGTGGTTGTGGTTGTTCTGAGTTTCAGAGGTCTGCCTTCATAAACACTGCCATCCCTTCCAGCCAGTCATAGCAGATTGCCATGTGTGCCCTGCAAATGCTTCCCATCCAAATTGCAAACCAGTGATAACCAATGTGGCACCCCAGAAAAAGTTTCTCAAACCATGGAACAGGTAAAACTGCTGTTCATGAAAAGCTGTCATATGAACTGCAAGAATGCATTCTAATCAGAACAAACAGCATAACAATTCAGCTGGGTGACAGATTTGGATACCAGCTCGTATTGTTGTTTCTCAAATTGTTTAACATAAAGAAGACATTTCTGCATTTCTCTGACTGCAGCTGTTTCCCATCAGCCCTTTGCTTTCTGTATCTGCCCGTTCAGTGTGGACAGGGCACGGTGGGTGGCAGGAGCTGAAGGGCTGAGGGTGGCACTGTGGAGGGAGAGGCAGGGTGAGGGACTGTGCCCCAGCTCTGAGGCCTGTGCTGGCGACAAGGCAGTGCTACCAGGGTGGTGTGTAGCCCTTCATTGCCCATCTCTAGCAGGAACTTGGCCCTGCCTAAGCTGAAACAGATTGGATTAAACTATTGGATTTTTTACTTTCCCAGGGAAGTAATCAGGCAGAAACCATTCTTGTGCCTGCTCCCCCAATTGCATCAGGCCAGGGCCTTGGCCTTGTTGGAGTGGCACTGTGTGAAAAAGGGTGTTTGCTCTTGGCTTTGGAGGATCTTCCTCTTGCACACTGAAGGGAGAATTGTACAGTTCTGTGCAGACCAGTTTTAAAAATTTTTGTTGGCTTAATGTAAACACATGTTAGAGATACTCAGATGTGAACGAGAAATTTCTCCACCCACGTACAGCTTCACAACTGGCTGTGTAGCCCAGAGGCCTAATGTGTCTTAAACTGCAGAAGTTCTGTAACAATCATTATTCTGTGTCAGGACAAAATTACCTTGTAGGAGCATTGCATAATGTCTGGTATATTAATCATTAGAGATATTTTTGCAGCACTCAATTATATTAGGAAGGCTGGGTTATGTTCTGATCTTTCTAATGGTCACATGTAAAGTACTGAAGCCTCCATTATTTTATAATAAGTAACGCATATCCGACAGAATAATACATTATGCACATCCTCTCCTATATGACTCTAAAGGTCAGCTAGTAACTTGAATATTTTTGTCCTCCAGAACATTTCACTTTAAGGGTTCATTAGAAAGGATGTCTTTCTCCTTTCAATATGTTCTAACAGCAGGCTCTCACAGTACCAAGTTTGACTATTTTATTTTCTACAAAGTAAAATTGCATGAGCCATGGCCATTGCACACATTCACTTACAGTTATTAATTTAAAAGCATTGCAGGATCAAACGAAGCCAGCTTTTACTGGAAGGTATGACAAAAGTAACAGCCCAAATGCTGCAATTTACTTCGGGTAGATGTTTCAAATTCAAATGTAATAACAGGCACCAACAGACAGTGCCCTAATTTATGGATTCTGGCATTGCCAACAGGTGCTTAGTTCTTAGTCTGATTGCTGTTTCTTTAAAAAAATGTACAAGTAGACCTTTATTTTTGAAGTGTGGAACCCTGCAGTAAGCCTTAGTGATTGTCAAAAGCTGTATCTCATTTCAAACACAGCAAACTCTTGTATTTAGCAGTGGAAAATATTTTTTCCAAAGCTATTGACTTCAAGTTTAAATATCTTACCCTGTTTGAATTCTCAGGAATGCATGCTCATTTTCACAAGCAGTTTAATTTCTGTGCTATTTTAATTACTATCCTATTCAGAAAACACGTGCAGAAGTGAGGAGAAGAGTCATGTTTTGCCTGTGCAGTGATTGCATGTGCATTGCATCTGTGAGCCACAGATTTGCCCAAAACAGCTGATGGGAGCCATGCACATGAGGTCTAATTATGTTTAAAGAATCAGCTTCACTTTGAACATAAAAGTGTTACCAATATACTCAAAAAGGTAATCTCATTGTTAAAATCTTGCTCCAGAAGAGTGCTACTGGAAAATTGAAGCGGAAAGTAAAGTCTGTACCTTAACAGGCCAGCTTTGTAAGTTGAATAAAAATGTAGGATAAGACCCAATATAGTTTTCCTCTCAGTAGGAGGAGTGCCTCTGACCTTTGCTTTCTCAAATGTTTAGTGTATAGGTCTGAAGTGGCTGTTTCAAATGCTATACACTTTCTCCGTTGCTTTTGAGAAGCTCCTATTTGATAGAGCTGAATTATTGTGATGGGTTAGTCTGGCAGAAAACTGTCTGGAGGATTTTGTGATAGCTTTGGGGCCAGACCCTAATCAACAGGCCATATGTTTAGATCCTTCTCTAACAGATGACTGTGCGTGCACGCTCCCAGGTGCAATGTCATTGGGATTGTATTTGCAAACATAAACTAGTGACATTCAATTATGTTCATAGGCAATGTTGTAAAAGCCACAGAGGAAGTAATTTACAACACTAGCACAGTATGCAATTCTTTGCTTATAATCAATTTTTCATTATATAGGAATATGGTATACTATGCTCATATTTGTTTTTCTAATTTGTTGAAAGAGCTGATAATGTGTAAAGTTTGTCCCTTTCAAGCAACTGACATTTGAGAAAATAGAAGGCCAAAAGAAATTGCTAATAAAGCAATATCAATACATTTTTATGAAGTTTTAATTAGAAACAAAAACCCAAACCAGCAGTGTTTGGGCCAGTTCCTGAGATGCATCTTACTCCTTTTTTTCTATTGCCAAAGTGAAGTGGAGCCTGCATGCACCACACAACCCATTGCAGATTTTCTCTGGCTAGAGTTTGCTGTTTCTTTCTATGTGCTTCATTTTTTTTTTTTCCTGAGATAAAAAATATAATGCCAGTTTTTGTTGATGATTATTCTATTGAAATTAGCAAACAATTTATTTTCTGTGGGCTTAGCAGATATTTAGCAAGTGGGATTGTTTCTGTAAGCATTCAGATTAGGACCAGTTTCTAGAGACTAATGACTGAGTGGGCTCCACAGTCTTTTTTCAGCTTAACCTGGTACTAAAGTTTTTTTTCTTTTAAACATGAAAGGAAATTGTAGGTACTGACCTTCTGTCTTGGGGGGTATCTGATAATGGAACTTGTACGTTTGTCAAATAAAAAATATTGTCAGCAAGATATTCAGCCATTGTGTAGTTCTTATAACAGAATTAAATAAATTAATAATATCACTAATAAAATTATTAATTTAGTAGGTAGTAAATTTATTCTGATACTCTGACTTTATTTAACAAGTAGGCTCTCTATGCTCTTTATATTTGGGGGACCCATGAGGCCCCTTAAAGATAATGCTGTCCAAGCATGCATTGTGTGTCTTTGAAGAAATAGCTGCTAGGAGAGTCCATCTATCAGCACTGAGGTTCCATTAGGGACCATACTCTGAAAATGACTTCAGCTGTAAGTTTGGAAGTGATATTATACAAGAAATAAGATGTTCTGAGGGAGAAGTATTGCATATTGCAATCCACCATGAGTGGAACAAAAAGCTACCAGGAGCTTGGAAATGGTAGCATGGTCTTGAGAAGCTGATATGCTCAAGCAGACTGTGTCTCCATCTTCTCACACATACTGTCTGTTGCTTTTCTACGTGGTGAATATTAAGCCCAAGCAAATAAAAATCGAATGAGGAAAAATGAATCAAGTAATTACTTACAACTAATAAGACCTTTCATATTCTCTTGACAAAATTGTATTAAATATTCTCTCTCTTCTTTTCACTCCTACATTTTTCAGAAGATTTGTGTATTAAAACTTGTGCATTTTCACCTGGTGTTATATCTAACCATGTAAGATAATTAGATTAATATTCTAAATTTTTTTTCCAAATTTTATCTTAAACAACTTTTACCATACTTTTCAGTAGCACCAAAATATATTGTTACCCTTTTCTTTTTTTTATGATGCAGTGGCAGACTGGAGGATTTGAAAGATAGGTAGGAAAATAGGCTCAGGCCTACATAAATACATTATGAAATTTGGGAAATTTCAGTATAAGGTCATGCTGTAATGTTAAAAAAGAGAATAAATATATTAATATAAAATAATAAGAACTTATATTTGGCCCTCTATTTATGCTGTCTGCATGTTGCTACTTAGTTATATCATGGGTTTTGTTCTCTGTACATTATCTTTTCGACTATTTAAGGGTGAATTTTCTTTTGCAATGAAAAGCATATGATTTATTTAGCAATTCATAGATGCAACAGCAAAACATTGAGAGAATAAGGATTTCTAAATATTAATATTGGAAAGCTTTATTGAACTTTCTCTTTTCATTGGAATAATTTTATATCAAATTACAAGTACAATTTAAGAAAGTTTTTTCTCATTTTGTGAGAATATATTCACATACATGTCTGATTTAATACTCCAATTGAAAGTGATGGACACAAGTAAATTTTAGTCCTCAGATGACTGAGCTTAATGTATCAGCATGGGGAGTGTGTTGTGGTGTCTTGATCCTTTGAGGTATGTTCATCCTGGTGATTGAAATTGCTTTCACTGGGACTCAAATGTGTCTTGCCAAACAGACAACAGTGATAGAATCAAGTATTAAACATGAACTACACAAAAGATATCAAAGTTTTACTTCTCTTAAGTTTGTTTATAACCACAAACAGAAAAAATGGTTAAAACTAAAACAGCAGAAGTATTTTCTGGGATTCACAGAAACATAAATTAACTGTACACTCCTGTATTTATAAGTTAGAATAAATTCTCTGTCAGTGTTTAAACAATGGTCATAAAGCTCAGAGTTACCAAAATAAAGCATCATGCCTTGATAAAACATTTGTCTACCCTGCAGCTTCCCAGCGAACAGATGACAACTATTTTTAGCAGAGCTGAGTCTTTATTTTCCACTTTTAGTCAAGAAATTGGACAAGGCCAGGGAAACACAAATTGAAAGCTGAGAGTAATCCAATCCTTACCTTTGCTTCTGAAATCTTGCAAGTTTTTGATTGCCATCTTACAGTATTTGAACTGCTCACTTAGGAAATTAGATGTGGTAGAGCAAATTGAAGGCAGGTGCAGCTACTTATCATGTACAGTCATAGTCACCTCTTTGCTGAAAACATGCAAATCAAATTTAGAAGTAATAGCACTGACTCTACAAACCATGGGATCAGTTAAATGTTTGACAGGGAAGAATATATGTTCATGACATGACTTGCCCCAAGTTCCAAGGGCAGCATTGAAACCATAATTCAACTCGTTGGAGCCATAGATCAATGAGAAGATGGTCTCATAAAGAAATTGTGTCAGGCAAGGTCATCTTCCTCTTGTCTGACTTCCCGGCCATACAAAAAGCAACTCATAAAATGTTCACTGTACATGCTCTTTGAATGTCTCTTCAATCAAAAGAGATTGATGACTGAAAAAATAATCACAGCAGTTTACTCAATGAATAAATGCTGAATAAATCTTTCTGCTTAGAGGATGACCATGAACAAATAGCAAAGTATTTAAAGTTAGTCTTTATTTGATATTTTCTGAATAATTTTAAGAATAGCAAATCCATTCCTTTCTTAATGCTTCCTATTCTTTATTGATGTTGTACTGAAGATTAGTTGCAAGTGAAATGTGTGTTATTGATTCCCCTTCAGACAAAGTATAACATTTCAAGTCAGGTGGGATTAGCATACCTTAGCGTTGTGATAGATCTGCTGCTTACAGTGTCCCTCATGCTCCTAGGCAGCTAAACCAGGTGCTCAGGAGTGCTTCATCAGCTGGAAAAACACAGCCTGAGTGTCAGGGAATGCCCCTGCCTTCTGCCCCGGTGCCAGCTGTGCTGCCAGGGCTGGGCAGGGCTGCCCGCTCCGGGCTGTGTGCGCAGCACATCTGCTGGGGCAGCTCTTGGGACCTGCCAGGAACACCCAGCCTGTGGGAGAAAACTGCAGGCAAACAGCAGAGAAATAGCATTGTGTGTTTCAGATGTGTCTTTTGGCCCATGTACCTTGAGACTCCTTCACAGAAAATGTGTGCAGGCCATGCCTTTGTAACGCCCTGCAGAAAGGTTTAAACTTATTTGGCATTCGCTGCACTCCTGAGAGTGTGTACTCCTGTCTCATCTGATTTTTCATTATGGCAGCTCTGGCCAGAGGGTTTGGAAGTCCAGTTGTATTGTTCCCTCTAAAATATAGTACTATTTTATTGGAGAGTTTTATATGTGGGTTTAAAATCAATTTTAATTCCTCATACTTTGTTTTTTTAATGCCTAGGGTTGTCCACCTGTTGCAGTAAAACTGGGCTTTTGTTTCAGTCTGCCAGAGCAGTGGCCAGGCAGGGCAGAGAACAGGACCATACCTTGGGTGCTGAGGAGGGACAATTTTTTTTTCTTTCCTCTTCTCTTTAGGCTTTAGTTCTGAATTACCAGCTCAGACTGGTGTGATTTAAAATAATTAAATCTAACTGAATAAAAAAATAATAATGCCATAAAATATTTTCTTTGCTAGCATAATCCACCACTTTTTATCTAGGTATCATAAACTCAAACCCTTCCTTTAGTTTTCTCACAAAATTAGAGGGGCTGCTTCAGCACCTATCTTTACATTTTTGTTATGGAACAGGTTCCAGTGTCTCCAGTAGGTAAATAATACATGATAAAATCTACTGAAGTTAAAGAACCCTTGACTAGCACTTTTCTTTAAATATTAAACATTATTTTTGAAGTTGTTTGAACTATGTACGGTTTCACACAACAATTTTCCTGTTAGAAGGGAAATATGCCATCCTCAGCCAGTTTTTTTGTTTGATGTCCACGAATACTAATACTATGTAGAATCTCTTATTAAGTGTAGTAGTTCAGAATAAACTATATACAAGTTCCATAATTATTAAATTCTGAATGAAGGGAAAGGAAAAAACTTTTGAGCTAGTGTTACAAACTTCGTGATTGTTTCTTGCTAATGCAACTCTCAAAATAATCTGGTTTTCTTTTTTTATTCATTGCAAGATAACTTAGGCACCCACAAAATTAGGTGTTTTAAACATAAATAGACAAATCACCCTTTTAAAATTAGATTTTGAAAAATAATTCCCTGCTACAAAACCTCATTTGATATTGCTTATGGGACTTGTTGGGCTTTCCCTGTTTTCCTACCTGGTAGTCTATCTCAGCCTATGAAATTTGAGGATAAGTTCCTCTGGAAAACAGAGTTAGGACAAAGAAGAAATAAGAGCTATAAAGAAACTTTCTGTAAGATATATGGCTTAATAAAATTTCATTTCATTTCAGCAGAGTACTACAGCAAACACATGCTGGGATTCCAACCATCCCCTGTCTCTGAATGCTTCAATGACACAGTCGTTTAACTCAGGGGTTTTATGTGCATCCAGCAGAGGCTGTCTATTATATTGATTTTAGAAATTTCCTATTACAATATTAAATTTCTTTGTCACATGAAAATGGTTGGTTCTTCAGCTATTTCTCAGACAAAATTCTTGTTCTTTGAAAACTGGAAAAACTCCAGAACATAGTTTATTCGTTCTTTTAGGGGTGGATTCACTATTAGTTATATTTATAATGAACTTACAGTATTTATGCAATAAGATTTATGGAAAACAGATTAATGTAACAATGGGGATGGGGAAGGGTTGCCATTCTAAATATAACCCAAAGTCTTGGTTGAATGAAGAACATAGTGAAAATTAAGTTATTTTGTCAGATTTTCATAAAATTAGGCTGAATACCAACTACAGGGATATGGAATACTTGGTTTTGGAAAAAAAGAAAGAGGGAGGTATTGATTTAACTGATAAGAAGAAAGAGAGCTATTTAATATGAATGTTGATCCACCATCATGGGATATTTGTGTATTTGCATGCATACTGATAGATGTAACAACTCTTAGTGTGTCTCTGTAGGATTAGCTTTACAGTTATGCTTCAGAATGAGTTTGTTTTTCTGAGCTGATTGCTGATCTCACATTTTACAAAAGATTCCTTCCTTATGCCAGTTGTGGGGTGCTCAGATGCTGCTCTGCTCATGCATTGTAAATACATACAGTGCACAGGAGAGGCAAGTAATGGGGTCTGTGTCAAGGTGTCCAGTACCAGTGAAATTTGGGTTGATATGCTAAAATCCCAAAGAGAAACAGAATATAAGTCCCAGACTGCACTAGAGTGTGTGTTGCTCTGTATTCTGTATACCACCAATAAAGTTTTCATCAGTGCTTCTAGGATACAGATAGGTAAAAGCAAAATAGAAAAATCATCATACATGAACTGTCATAAATAACATGGACACATTCCCTCACCTACTTTGGCAGGTAAAATTGATATAAAAATGCTTCTGAAATTGGAGTCTTAGGCTGCTGCATGTGTCCTTGTTGCTTGGAAGAGATTATGGAGTAGGTGTTTTGTGTAGACCTGCTAGAAATTGAATTAAAACCCAGAAAAGGACATGTTTTGAGATTCTTGTTATAAAAAATCGTGACTTGATTAATGTGTTCTTGCCTTTTAAGCCAACCCCTGAAAATGGTAAATAGGTTGTGCAAGGGAAAAGGCAAACTATTGCACAGAAGAAGATACTCAGCTGGGAAGGAGTTGGAGGGTTGAGTGGGAAAGAGTCTCCTCTGCAATGGAGTTACTCTAGGCTAAGCCAAATAGCTTGGCAGAAGTACATGCACACCACCCAGCTTTTGATATCTCTGGGAAATCAATCCAACAAAAGAGATGATATTTTGATTCCAATGCAATAATTAATGCTAACAAGGTTAAGGGAGCACAGATACACCTAATATTTTTTGTTTTCTTTTCTTTTAATAGAAGATAATACCAGTTCCCAAGCTGTTGGAACAACCTCCTGTGTCAGTAAAACCAGCTGAGGAAGAGGCCTGTATCATTTGAATTATGAGCAGGACACGAAATGTGTTTGACTGGACTGTCATTACCTGCCCCTGCTGTGTATGTACATTGCTGTAGATTTTCCTGATTTAATTTTTAAAATTAGTTTTTCGACAGACAAAGTATGAACAACAAGGTTTGCATCATTCCTGTTCCTTCCCTTTCCTGATTCACCACAGAGAATCAGTGAATTACATGGCAGCAATAGGAAGTAAAACATTTTTGACTAGAAGGAATGGGCGCAGGTAAAGAGTCTCTGCCTTAAGATAAATTTACTGAAAAGACACTGAAAAACTTTATAAGAGAGCATTTAATCTAAAATTAAAGTATGATTAATTTGCGTTATTTTAAGAATAAATTGACTGAAATATTTGTGTAACTTTATTATAGACATTTGAAATTAATCTTTTGCTAAAGCACTTTTAATTCTCCTTTGTTCTCATTATTTTGGCTGCTATCCCCCTCTGTGCCTTGTTGGCCTAGAAATGGCTTGCAGTGTCTATTCCTCTTGCTGCTGCTGTTCTGTTGAGTACTACATTTTCTGCCTTACTTGTACAATCTCTTCACAGCTCTTTTCATAACCAGTTCAATTATAGTATGCCCAGATATTTTTTTTCTTCAGATTTTCTAATTTTGGAACTTTCAATCCCCAGCCAGTAGAGTAATGAAGACTCCTTGGTCTTGTAACTGATATTCAAAGTAAGAGAGTTAGCTAGTTATTTTATGTATTCACTGTGGGCAGAAACTCATCCCACGCCAAAGGGCTTGCAAAAGGCCCCATCATTCCTAAAGCCCTCAGGGCCTTGTTCGTCACTTCATTTTATGTCAGCGTAAATCACAGTGGAGAAATACAACTGTGGATCAGTGAATTTAATTCAAGTACTAAATCTTTACTGAGAGGACTTTATGTGGGTCAAGCACAAGGAAAATGGGGAAACAATTTCTACCCTGTGAACCTAAGTCCAAAGAGGGGCATTTCTGCATTAGTTGCTACTCTGGACTGCCAGGGACTGTTACATCGTGCCACTTGCATAGAAATTTGAGTCACTACTAATTTAATGGAAAATCTCTGACCTATTTCCAGCCTTTAACACTGGGCTATGTTGGTCCTTGAAGACCAGAGAATGAGAAACCTCTTCTGTGGTGCATGAAGGTGGAGAAGCCTCTTTCCTGCTTAGCCCTCCATTTAATTAATCAAATATCAATGTGAATAGCAAAGTGTATCTTGTGTGTACCCTTAATTAATACCAGCATGCAAAACAGCTCTTGGAGTGAGAGGTGACTTTTTAGGAGCACCTCTGGACCACTTCAGCTATTAATAACAACATTTTAAAATTATTTTGCACAGACTGCAGTAGACAAGAATTTGGTCATATGAGAAGTTGCAGTATTGTCATAGCAACACTGTTTACTGAATGTTCTGATTAAGGCAAATGAGCAGAAAAATAAGTAACAGATCTATGGATGAGCACTTTAAATAAACCTAAATAAAATAATAAACAGTAATAGAAAATGGAGAAATATGATGAATGTTTTTTGTACTTCTAAAGTAATTCAGAGTGGACTGGCTTTGAACAGATCAAAATGCCTACATGTAAGATTGTGATGTGAACTGGAATGAAGGGTTAAAATTTGTTGGTGTCAAGACTTTGCAAGAGGTCTACTGCACTTCTGGGTAGACCTGGCAATATTTTATAAGCTGTATTGAGAGCTGCTAGTTTTCTTTTCCCTAAATATTTTTTGCAGAATATCTTGATAATTTGCATTAAATCATCTGCTGCAGTGGAGAGAGAGCTTCCTAATACAGTTCTAGCTCATGAAACTGTTTCTGAAAGATCAGGACTGAACAATCTGCAGAATACAGATCCCCATGAATAACCAAAGAGTGTGTCCTCACAGAGTGCTTTTTACAGCTGCTTGGCACTATAATTCAACATAAGCTTTCAGGCAAGTGCCAGGTAATGCTCTAAAGGGGAGTATAGGGAGAATTACTAAGCTCCATTTAAAAAAAATAACAACATAAGTAGAAAATCTAGAAATTGCAAAAGCCATATCTGTATAATCAGTCAAGCATAGGATTTAAATCTTTAAAATAGTGGACAGAGAAGAACACTGACAGTTCTATTTAATAAGTTTGTCCTGATGTAAGGACCGTCACAAAATCCATTGAAACCATGTGGAAAACATGTGAACAAGAGTTCAGTGAACTGAACAAAGTAGAATTTAGTTAGCATTCGACTTAGTGTCTGTATGGGAAATGTGGAGGAAGGCATAGTCTGCTGAAAAAAGAAGGAAGCTCAGAAAGCAGGAGCTGCTAAAATAACATCAGGATTTTGGGATTTCTCAAGAGTCAGGAAGACTCTATGGGGTAGTTTCAAAAATGTGTCCCAAAAGATCCTTCAAATTACACTCACTTTCCCTAATTACGAAAGCCAAGTGTAACAACACAATAGATAAATTAGGGCCAATGTTAAAATCTTGGCAAAAACCCTACTGTTACTTTGGCATGGAAATGAATGACCATCTGTATATTAGCAATAACATGTATTATTTGTTTCAAGGCCAGCAAAGAAACCATAGCATGCAGAAGTTAGTTGCCACTTCCTTACTTGTAAATGCCACACATACTCGTGTTTAATGTGAAAATCATGAACTATTTTGCCAATTAACACCCTCCTACTTAATCTAAGACAAACATCTGAACATTCTTTATCCAAAGCTGTCCTGCCTAACACTGTGCTGAGAATGCATCAAATAGATAGAAGACTAATTGCAAAATCCTGTTTGGGTGAGACTTAACAATTAAAATCACCAAATAATGCAAAATGTGTGTACACAATCTGCAATACCCACTAATTGCTGTTAATTCTCCTTTATATTTGATGTAATGGAAAATGACTTCCTCTAAGGACAGTCACCACTTTCAGGGCTAATATTTCTTTTTATCTGTTGGTGATACCACTCATTCAGAGTTAAGGTAGACCAGACATTTTTGCTATCTGAGAAAACCTATTGGAATGAAGAACCTGTGAAAGACACATGTAAGTCTGGATATGATGCAGCTCTGAGAGATATAGAAAAACAGGAATTCTTGATACTGATTTTCTCAGAAAATGTTTGTTAAAGTTCATACCACATCTTGGAGATCAATATTGGTCCTCTAAACTTAAGGATCTCTTGTGGTGGAGAGGCTGGGGCCAGTCACAGTGGTGAGGCAAGAGGATTTCAAAGAGCGCAGCACTTTAGTGCCAGGTCCCAAACTAAACATCTGCAGGGTGTTTAGTTGGGCAGAGGCTCTGCAAGCCCAGGCATGATAATTCCTCCTGCACCCAGGAAGGCCCTGATTTCATGGTTTTACTAAGCAGCAGTATCAGAGAAAATGTGCATTACTTTTGCAAATCCATAGTTTTGGAGCCCCATGAGTATTATTTCTACTCTGGAAGCAATAACCTAGTGGACAATTTCCATCTTCTTTATTAACAAGGTGGTCTTTCAACCTTGTTGCTCTCTCTCTCTCTCTCTCACTGCATCTTTTTTTATCAGGAAAGGTGAATTCAGCCCTTACTTAAAGTAGGGTCCTGCACTGCTGTGTATGTATTCACATGGTCTAAAATACTGGGAGATTAAATCATTGAAATTCCTTTTAAATCCCATTGCTCTATAAAATTCGTGGTTATTCAGGTAGCTGGAGGTGTGACATAAGGATGAATATTCAGCACTTAAGGGCTTTTGATAATGAGAAGGGGAGGAGGGAGGAGGAGAACCTTCCATCTCCCCTCCTCTGTGGGCAGAGGAAAAGTAATCAAAAGAGTAATTATCAGTGCAAACCAACCAGGGCATGACCACAAACAGTCTCCAGTGTGGCTCTGGTGGGAGAGGGTTATGTTTAGAAGTCATTTCCATAATGCAAGTGTGAGCTTTGTTTGCATTGCAGGGGTTCCTGCTTTGAGGGTGTTTTAACATGCAACCACTCTGACTGCTGGGATGATAAAAGACTTCTCAACTTCCCCCTTGTCTTTCTTGGTGTGTCAGTAAAGCCTTCACATTTATCAGAAAGAAATCAATTTCCAATGTGGCAAGAATTATTTAAAATTCCAGTCAGCAGTTTAGCAGTACTCTCTTTTTGGCATTATAGAGGGTTTTTCTGTGTCCACATAAAGGATGAAGTGAAACTGCTGTTTAAAAGAGAGAAAAATCTTATTTTTTTTACAACAGTTAAAGGCTTAGTCTCAATGAATCAGAAAGAGCAGAAAACTTATTTTTCTTTCTATTCCCTCACTTGCTTTTCCTGCTGCTCCTAATTACTCAGATTGCTGAACTCTTATTTGATGATAGAAAGATCTGTGACCTTACCAAATGAATTTTTGTTAACTCAAATCATTATCTTTTGACACAAAGTCTGAGACACATCTGCCATTGTTCACATTCTGGGTCACCCTGCAAACATCTGATTATTATTTGATTAAAAAAACCCATTCCTCCAGTGAATTTTTGACAGAGGCTATGAAGAAAGCTGGACAACACTGTGGAATTTAGCTGCTTTGTAACCACATTTGTTGTGGTAGATTATGGTACTGAAGAAGAGCCAATCACTTAAAAAACAAATAAGAAACAATTTACAGAGTGAGTTTTTATTTTATTAGTAAGAGTAATCTATTAGAATGTCCCTAAAGATACTTTGTGATTAGTTTTCACTTTGCAAAACAGCAATTTAATATACTGACTGCTTTTTTCTTGTGAGTGAATACAATAATGGGGGTATTTCCTGATCCTCTTTAAAATAAAAGCAGTTCTTTAAATGTAATTCCTATCAGGTTTAATTAAAATAAAGCCAAAACAAAACACATTATAACCTGCATATGTGTTTCTAGAAATTTACTGTATTCTAAAGTAGAATTTATTCCAGGTATTCTTCCCAAGATCCAGTCTCTTCCTTATATTGTTAGGGTATTTGATTTCTTATGCTTTTCTATTTGCCTCCTAAATACACCCTCTACACCCTCTTGATGATTTAATCTCTTCACTTACCTATTTGTGTTAGAATTTTTGTTCCCAAGAGTGTGAATAATGGTAAATAGCAAGATTTGTGTCTCATATTTCTTGTTCATGAAATCTTTCACTTTGTGAGCAGAGTATCTGAGACGTGTTTTCCATGGAATTTTTGTACACTGTAAACAATGAATAAAGATTTACATGTTATGTGTTCTTTATTTTGAAAGCTTTCAATCCTCTCCTACTGTGGCTTTCAGTACTTTTGTACAAGAAATTTACCTCGGGTGTGTTTATAATTTCCCAGGTGGTGTAAGATATATTGTGTACATGAAAAACACATAGAAAATTATCTGTTCATGGAGAAGAGTTGCATGTTTAATCCCTATGAATTAGTTGTTTACTTAGAGAAGTATTTTGTGGCTCGAGCGAGTGTCCCTTTGCATAGTAATGAGTATAATAGATACAGTAACACAGATGAAAACATAGCTGAATTATCTGTGCTTCAATGTGGGAACTGCAGAAGTTCTCTGCTGTTGTGACAGGGAGGTATCTGCAAGCACTTAGAACTTTCAAAATGCCTCCAGTGGCAGTTTTTCCATCTGACACACTGCCTCTTTGCAGGTCTGCTGAATACTTTACACCAGCCAGCACGCTGGTGCTCTAGCTCAGTGTAAGCAGTTTTACAGGTTTTCTGCAGACTTTTATTACAGCTGTGACACTAGATTGATGGACTGTTTCCATCTTTTTCTCTGTCAATTGTACACTGAAAAGAGAACTGACAGTGTGATGGATGCATGATAGTGCCACGTTAGCGAGAGAGCTACTGCAATAACAATGGTTTAAACCCTAAAGTGCCTTTAACCTCATGCAGTTGCCTTTAATTTATTTTAATCTGAAACCTAACAAAATCTAACACCACAGAGTAGAGAGGTGGGGAGCACAGTGGGTTTGTAAAGTAATGTGAGAAAAAGATGACAGTCATTCTTGGAGGTCCAATTAGGGCAATTCTGTGCTTTAAAGGAAGAAGTCCTCCAGGAAGCTTTCAAAAGAGAGAATATTGTTATGCTCTAGACAAAGTCAAAGGTTAGCCTGCATGGAAAGAAGATGTACTTTCCACTGAGGGAGAAGGGAAAGAAGGGCTTGCTCTGTCTCAGCAGGGAATACCCAGGTCTTGCCTGAGGAACAGGATGAACTTGCCAGGGAGCAGGCTTTTGGAGGCTGTGTCAAAAGGAATGCTCTCTGAGACAAGCCAGCATTTCCTTTGAACACGTAAAGGTTTAAGGTTTATTTACTGTTTCAAAGAACTAGTGGTGTCTTCTCTAGTGAGATGAAAGAAAGTAAGAGGGAATACTTGCACTGCTGATTTAACCTTTGAAATGCCATCAATGATTTTGTTAAGTTGGTGGTTTATTCCTCAGCACAAAGGGAGAGATGAGGGTCCAGGACAGCTGCCAGGACTGTGTGCACAGTCCTGAATGTGCCTCATCTGCGTGGTGAAGTGAAGAGGCTCGTCTGGGAGTGTGCAGGGAGGGAGTGCCTGCAAAAGGTCTCTAGTGTGGATTTTCAGCTCCCTACCTCACACCTTCTGTTACCTCAGCATTGAGATGTGATAAACCAGGATCAGGCTGATGGAGAATGAAACCTATTAAATTAACAAAAGTCTGCTAGGAAGATTTGAAGGGTTCATTCCTATCTAAGTAGCTGTGTCATTTAATCCCTCTGTTTTTTAAAGTTTCAGAGCACACTCTTCTTTGGTGTGATCCTCAGAATCAGTCTCTAGAACCGTGAAAATGCTACAAGACAGTGTTACTTCAATTTTTAAGGTGATTTCATTCTACTTTTTTTATTCTTTTGACATACTTGCTGCTTTTATTTTGGAGCATAATTTACCTTTTGCTAAAAGATAGTGCAACAGTGATCTCTAACAGGAAGACCAGTGGAAGTGGCCAGTTTGAGGAGAGCATTGAGGATGATGCTACAATTGGGAATGAGGGCACATGGGATTTCCCTCTTAGGCTCTGTAATCAGACAAATAAAATCCACTGTGACTGGTATATTTAGTCAAAATCCTCTTGACTGATTTTAATTGTCTAGAGAGGCTGACCTAGAACAGAGGCCAGACAGTGTTAAAGGAATAAAGCAGGTATTCATTAAAAGGCCTTAAAGGATACACCTTGGGCAGTACAAGAACCTGGCCAGGGCTCTGCTCAAGGTGGACCCAAGATGGACCTAAGATGGACCCAACATGGACAATGGATCACAAGTTTTCACATTTTTTATAAGTTTTGGTCCATTTACATATTGGGGTTAATTGTCCAGTTACAGTTTCAGGTTATGAAGTCCCATCATCCCAGTTTGCTCTCCTCACTTCACTGTTTATAATTTTGGGGCCTGAAGCTGCAATGGTGTCCTTGGTTCTCGGGCTGGAAAAGGATTGCTTTGTCTGACTAAACTGTGAAGAGAACTTGCTAACACTTTATATGAAGTTCAGAGGCACACCAAGGCATGAAAGCTAAAACTTAAGGTATCAGTGTATGAAACAAATTTTGCATGCATACAGTCAATGCCAATAAGGATTTGAAGCAGCTGATTAATACAGGCTGGTAGATATTTTTGATTTATTTTTGATCAGCTAGTAAATACAGAATACCATGAATTAATTGGATTCATTAATCATTAAACATTATTAACTGAAATCCTTAGGGTGTTTTAGGATCACATAATTATTTGTAGCTCAGAGTTTTCTAATAAAAATCTACTTTGTGACATATTTTTGGAAATGACAATAGAATAAACATGGATTTTGCCCATATGGGTGGACTTTTACTCGAATGCTAGTTGATCATGTTCAGTTCTAGTTTCAGGAGATTCAGTTCAGCTGAAGTTAGAACTGTACCTGCTTTTATCAGACCTGTACTTATCATGGCATGACTAAATACATAGATACCTTAAATAAAAGATGAGATGCACATCCAGAGGCTTTGAATAATATTGACAAAAAGTGGAATCGATCTTGAACCAAGTTGATGTTGAAGTGAGATCTTGAAGTCATGCAGGGATCATAAGCCTTTGATAGCACAGTTAATAAAGGAACAGAGGGTAATGAATTTTAGTCTCCTGAAGCTGGTGACATGGAAAACAAAGCTAAAAGCACAGCTACTAAAGTAGTGTGAATCCTCAAATCCTCAAAGTCTTTTTTTTTTTTTCTTTCTGAATCATACTCCTGTGACATAAATTGGCCAAGGGACTTTTTTTAACCCAGAGGACTACCAGAAATCTTTAAAGTTGTGGATTACTTGTCATAACATCTAGGATTTTATTTGATAATGAAGATTTTTATATATATTTATATCTACATATATGTACAATTTTGGATTAGAATAAAGCTATTCCCCTGAGCAAGTATTTTCGTTTGTCTGAATGGTTTCCCTTATTTCTGCTTCTTTAATTTAAGCATAATGTCTTTGGTATTGTAACAAGATACAATAGGATGCTGTGATCCATTTTAAATGAGATTCCATAAAGGATTCATAGTCTTTTACTTTCCCAGAAGATACTTGTTCTGTTTTTTCTGTATGGCATGGTATTTATTGAACAATTAGAAATATGTTCTGTGTCAACATTCACAACAATAAAATGTTAATTGGCAGGGAATGAAAGAGGTGCTGAGTCAGCCTTTAGAGAGAACAACTAATAAAAATTATCTCAATTAGCAGACGAAAAGGGAAACCTCTAGACTTTTAATGAATTAAAACCAACAGAATTTTAATACTTAGCCAGCCTAAGCTAAAGTGAAATGGTATAGTACTGCCAAAGTCAGTAGCAAGATTACAGTGTAAAATAACAAAGAAACCGAACCCGTGTTCATAAAATAAGAAAGGATTGAATAGAATTCCAGTTCACCATAATCTGAGTTTTGTGGGCATGAGTTTTAATGGATAGGATAAGAGCAGCCCTACAGGAGATGCTGTCTCAATGAGAAACCACATATTCTTGCCATCCACTCTTATCCTCCCGAGGACTGCTGCAGCCTGTAACTGTGCCAGCAATAATGAATGTTCTCACCTGTTGATTTAATTCTTCTCACTCCTTTTGGATTTATCTTCTGGAAAATGCTGTGCATTCTAAGATTTGTCCTTAGCATTTTAATTTCAAGTACATGACAATGATAAACAATGCTCAGATGATAGGAATACTGATACAGGTAAAGTTTAACTCTGCTTTTCTTTGGCTTGCAAGACTTTATTTTCTCTAGATTCAACTGTTTATGAGCATTTCTATCTCTAAATTACTGAGAAACTGCCTTGACTTATCTCAGCAGTTTTTCATGCTTTGTAGGGAATGTATATTTGGATCTGACTATACCGGCCTTGTATTCACTTCTCTCTTGTTTAGAATTCTTGATGGCATTCAGGAGAAAAAGTGTAAATTCCTGTATAATTAGGTGGAAAACATATAAAAATTGTCTAGTCAACCTGGAAGTGGTGTACCTGAAAAATCTACTAGCTTCTAGACACCAAAATTTAAAAAGCAGCCAACAGGGAGGAGAACTGATTACTGGGTTAACTGTTTACAAGAAAGGGTCAAAGAATTAACTTCACCCTTGCCACGGAGATTTGAGCAAAGTTAACAGGACTCTACAGGTGCTGGGAGAGAATTAATCACTAAAGAGCATTTAGTTTGAATGTCTGTTTGTGAGTTCTGACAGAGTTCTCTGACACAGAACTCTGCTAAGCAGTGTGTTCTTAATATGAGGTTTGAATAGAAATTGGGTTGTTTTTTCTTTTGTAAGAGTCCAAATATTAAATATTGAAAATGCTACTGAGATTACATAAGAGACTGAGATACTTAAGTTCTTAAAAGAACAGTAGGGTACTTTTTTTGTAGTAAAAAGATCAACCTTAGAGGATAACCTTCTTTTGAAGAGAAAATTGAGTCTTGTGTATACTAAGGAGTCTGGTGCAGTCTAGGACAGACTGAGTCAAATCTGTTTGCTAAGGGAAGAGATGTTTACTATATATGTAAATGGAGGACTTTAGCTTTGTTCAAATAGTAAACAGATCATTAATGATAGATAAGGTATAGTTATCAAGGACAGATCTAGAGTCATCTACATTGTAAATTTACGTGGCACTATTTTCCTTTTTACTAACCCAAATTAGGGAATGCACTATCCCAGTGATTTGCTGCCCAACCTACAGCTGATACATTTTCTTTCAGTTTTCAATAATCAAAGTTGCAAGGTGAAAAATATGAGTTAAACTTTGTTTCCTTTTTACAGGCAGAATTTTTCTGTGTTTAAAATGTTTCTGTCCAATTACAATAAAAATGTTTTGTAATGAAGTGTATTCCACTTAAGCTGTGAGGACTCAGACATGGTTGTGCAAGCATGGGGCAACCTCAAACCAAAAGTGAAGAGGAAATATTCTCTGTCACTGTGGTATCCCTCCTCACCTATGTGTTCAAGATCCCTCTTTCTGATCCAAGACCAGCAGCATAAGAAACTTTGCCTTAATATTGTGCTGTATTTGCCTAAAACAGATGTCAGAAAGATCCCTAAAATTATTGGCTGCATCACTCAGTTACTTCAAAGTTTAGTGGGTTTTTTCATTTTGCAGATCACAGTGCAAAAGATTTCATGTGCCTGCTCAAGAACAGATCGACTCTATTTCTTAAAAAATAGTTTTAAAGCATAGAGAAAACACTATTCTTTATGTTGCATCATCAAGAAATAATATTGATAGACTGCACATTCCTTGAGCAACACTGGCATCTCAATTAATACAAGTGCAACAAAATACAGAACACGGAAAACCTATAGGAATCTTAGCAATGGGAGCCTCCTGATTGGAATTAGGATCGATTTGCAGAACTAACAATCAGAAACAAAGTAATCTTTTTGACATTGAACTGAAACATATTTGGCACCAAAATCACTAAGAAACAACAAACATCAAACAATCCTATCTTTTGAAGTCACTTTTCAGAGTCGTGGCATTTAAAGAGAACACTGTAGAAGCTCCAACATTCAAATATACTTTAGAGTAAGCAAATATACAGGAAATGTCACCCAAATACTAACGGCATAGAGCATCTCCAGACCACAGACACTTAGTGTTCACATTATTTGTTTTTGAATTGAAAGGATTTTTTGAAAGTGAACTATATTTTTTTCTTGTAAATACAAGTTCTCACAGTGATACAAAAAAACTTTCTTTATAGGTAAGAATTTGAAAAATGAACTTTCTCAACAAATATTTGTTATATATCTTGCAAGGCTAAAAAATCCTGTTTGGTGTTCATAGGTGAAATCCATTCTGAAATGTGAGAAGTCAAATGCTATGAGTCTAATTTTAAATCTCGTCACTCAAATACACTTTTACTTCACCCAGTTTTAGACAAAGTTTCTCACTTAAGCTGCAATGTACTCAATTTCTTATGTGTTGATTTTGTTCTGCAGGCAGGTGTGAAAATTTGAATTAGTATAAGAATTATTCAAAAGTTTACAATGAAGACACAAAAAAAAAGTGCTGATCACTAGCTCCTGCTGGCTTTAAAGTGAAAATATTGAATCTTCTGTCACAAGATCACTGTACAGAAAGTGAATTACTGTATTATAGCCACCTTATTACACTGCAGTGATCAAAAATATTTGTGTAACATTTGTGAGTCTTGCACTTTTGTCATGAGAGATTGTACAATTTGATTTACAGCATCAAAAACCACTGCAGTTGCGAGATCATTTTTCTCTGGCAGAAACATATCACACTGCTATGATATTCCTTAAATTCCACTGCTGTTCAAAATAGTCATATAAGGCAAGTGGTTTGTTATCACTGACATAAATGTTTATATCTCGTGGTGACGAATGGCTGAGGAGTGCAGAGTGAGTGTGTAATTTTAGCTGCTGTCCCCAGACATGTCAGGACTTTCCTTATCTCTTGAAGGTCCCTGATGAATGACTCCTGCTGGCTGGGGAGAGCCCACACTTTGCTCCAACTGGCCATTTCTAGGACATTCCTCACTGCAGGGGCTGGCCCAAGTCCCACATCTCTGTTTCTGGTTCAGACTCTTTTCATTGGATATGAAAACGTATGAAACTGTCTTTTAATCCACATGATATTATGGGATGCATTTAAGAGAATGGCACTTCCCATGCATCAAGGCAAGTGTTAACATGTGTTTCCTGCATTCTCTTTGATACTCTAAGCAGAGACTTGGCGAATTCCTGCTGCTATTAAGCATCAATTGAATATTTGGTAGAAGGCCCTTTAAAGGAAAGGGCAGTTGTTTATTCAGCCAGTCAATTAGCCATATGCTATTTTTTTCTTTTAAGACTTCTGTCACTGTAGTTGATGTTCTAGGCAAAATGGAAAGATCTCTGATCATAATTAAATCATAATCTCAGCTCTGAATACTATCAGCAAATAAAGCATGCTGCTTCAGATCAAATGTGCAACAGTGTGATAAGGATCATTAATCGAAATAGGTCAGTTCTTTACAGCCATCAATTACAACACACTGTGTTACAAAAATGTGATACTATGAATCTGGTCGATTCTGGGGAATAGGCCACATTTGTACATGCATCACAAGATTTGTATTATCTGTACATTAACCATTTTTTCCCCTATACAACGATAGAGTGGAACAACATTTTACAACTCTAGCATTTCCAATAAGAAATAGTTTTGGCTACAATTATCTAATCAAGTCATGTTTATTTTCATACAATAGCCCTTTTCAAATGTATAAAAATGTGGTTTTATTTAAAATATTTTTACTTATACTTAAAATAATTTTTCAACATTTAATTTTGTTTAATAGAGGATTAACTATCACATTCTGAACACTTAAATTAAACACTATCCACACTGAAAGAATTTTTTTTTCCAGAATTTTCAGTACTCCCTACATAGCCTAATTTTTTGTCACTATTTTGCTATGATAATGAGACTGTCACTTCTGGCAGAACTGAGGAACATGGGCATGGCCTGATA
Source organism: Cyanistes caeruleus (assembly GCF_971803275.1). Classification (NCBI taxonomy): domain Eukaryota; kingdom Metazoa; phylum Chordata; class Aves; order Passeriformes; family Paridae; genus Cyanistes; species Cyanistes caeruleus. The sequence goes on from NC_141709.1 coordinate 21,117,206, forward strand.
ATGACACTGAGAGAATTGAGTCTGGGAGGTCTAATTTTTGTGATAAACTCTTTTCCTCTATCTTTAATGCATGTACTTCAGAAGGGAAATTTTTAAGCAGAACTACAGCCCCCTACAATTGTACGTAATTTCTAAAATTTGAGTGTTCAGATGCTAGCAGGAAATGTTATTAATTGAATTAATGCATTTAGGACTAAAGCTTCTTATGAAAATAAATGACTTACTGTTTTTTTTTATATGTGTCTTCTAATATTATCCTAAATATATATGTCAAGCTCTCATAAGGTAGGGAAAGCCTGTGTGGTGTACAGTTCCCAACAGCAATTTCACTGTATTTTTACAGGCAAACAAACTTGCCATGCTTTAGAAGGAATTAATAGCTGTGCTAGGTAAGTGTTTGCAAACATCAGTCCTTTATAAGGCTTGTTCATATTTCTTTTTTGTCCTAATAGTATATAAATTGCTGCCTCTTCCACTAAGTTACTCTTCAGTTTATGGATTCAACTAAATGGTTAAATGTATTCCCCAGTCCAAAAACACCCTATCAAGTCCATAGAATTCCTCCAAAAACTTTGTGACAGAAAAAAATTCTCATAGCAATATCATCTTTTTCACATGAAACAGTTCATTATTCATGATGGTGTATGAGCTGCATGTAGAACTTGGCTTAGGTGTGCTCCTTCCACACTTGGGTCTCTAGTGAGCTCTTAAAATGGCCTTAACACATTCATGAAGCTTTTCATTGCAGTCTGGTCCAGTAACAGGAATGATCAATCTCTATCAGGATCAAATGACAAGACATGTGGAGCCTGCCTCTGTTTAACCAGTTGGTGTCATGTGTAGGGTTCTATCTGCTAGTTACATCTTGAATAAGTTTGTGTTGGGGCACACTACATTCTTCTTGGACTTTTTCAGAAGCTCTTTTACAAGGCTATGGAAATAGGAACAGATTTTCCCCTCCCCCCTCCCTTGTGAAATTACTTTGAAGTTTTTCCTATTGGATCTTTGGCACATGGAGATTAAATGTGTATCCATAGCTGGGTTTATTTACAAAGCTATCATTTGCCATAAGTTTATTGTTTAGATCACTCATGTCCTTACCCTGCTTGTTGACATACACTTGACTATTTGTATTGACATTTATGGTCTGCCTTATATTAATGGCTGTGATTACCTTCCAAGATTGTTACATGTAAGTGAATTTGTCCTCTCAGAGGTTCTTCTATGTCTATGTTGGTTTTGCAGATTCCTGTGCTTGCTGAGAAAGACATGACTAATGATTCAGAATGATATATGACCTGATAAGCTGTCAGTGACAGATATACATTACATGTGCTAGCAGGAGTCCAGATGTCAGTGTTATAGGATACTGCTCTCCCTTCAGCAGTCCTTAATTGAGATTCAGCTTTGTTTTCTAGAACTTATGAAAATCTTAAAAATTATTGGAACAGAGTTATTTGAGACTCAGGGATGGTTGTTTGATGTTTCATATTCTCTTGCAAACCCATTTCATTTATGGAGGACTTCTAAAAAATGATGTGGTTGACTTCTAATTCTTCATCCTACAAATAGGTGTATTTTGGTGAAGCAGGCCTAGCTCCCAAAGACAATCACAGTGATGATTGTCCTTTTATTTCTTCAAGTATACTCTGATATACTATAGAAAATTAGGAGAGAGAGAAGTAAATCAACATTCATTCATAACTGTCTTATTTTGTATTTTGACTAATATATGACCTCTCTTTTTAACAGTTTTTTTTCTTTTTCTTTCTGTTCTTTTCATCTAAAAAAATGGTAACAAGGGTGTTTAAAGTTAGGAAGGCTGTTCTTGTAGTGAAGACTCAGAAGCTGGGATCCAGGAAGACTGACTTTCCTGTCCTGTTCTTCCACAGGCATTGAGGATATTATATCAGTTCATTTTGTGCTTGCATCTCTCTACTCCAAAAACCAGACAGTCTCTCAAGGATCATACTGTACATAAGCAGCCAATAACCACTAACTGACTTTCATATCCAGTGATGAAATTTATGATACAAATGGAAAATATTATCTACTTTTACAAATCATGGCCAAGTACAAAGTATCATTTGCTAACAAGAGGGCTTTGTCTGAGTTAAAAGAACTCAATAGTAATCTTATAATGTGATTTCTGTGTTCCAATGCTGAACATGTGTCGCTGGTTCTACCATTTCCTATGAAGTGATTCTCTTTTCTGACAGTAAAAGTAACAAGAAGCTTTGCTGTCATGAAGGAGGTGAATTGGTTCTGATTTATACAAGATTTCATTGCTTTTCACTGTAAAAATCTATCATAATAATGAGATACCAAGATAGTAAATCTATATACCCACTCTTTAGTACAGTAGTACTTTGTATTCAGAAAAAAGTTTATGTAATTTATTTGTATTTATTTACTTTTTCTGACCTTTTCTTTCTTGCTTCCAGTCGTGTTTAGTTGTACTTACCTTTGAAAACTGGAGTGCCTTTAGGTACCTAAATGGGGTTTTAGTTATAATTCAAAAGTTTGAAAATGATTTAGTTATCATAATAGTGTGTTGTAACTCTTAATGTGGAGAAGCCAGCTTTGAATTTCATAAAGGTATAATTTCTTACGGCAGTAAAACATCAAAGAATTCTATATCTGCTATAACATTTGTTAATGTAGGATTTAAGTTGACACCTGCTTTCTGTTGGCAAAGGAATTCACTCAGACTTGGGTAGAAAGGTGACTGTTGATCCTCGGCACACAAAACCAGCTGATTATTTGAGACTTGTTCCCTTCTGCTTTTCATAGAAATGAAACTTACAAAGGAGTTTAGAGCTGCCCTGGAGGGACCACAGTGACAGGCATCCTACAGGCAAACACCAGCTTTTCTTCCTCAGCTGACATTCCTCTGGAAAGGCAAAGCTCATTTGATGTTTTGGATCACTAAACTAATACTAAGAAGCTTCCAGAAACAGTATTTTCTCATCTGATTATTTTCCTTCCAAGACACAGTTGGTCAGGTTTTTTTTTTTCCCCCTGTGGTTTTTATTTTGTTTTGTTTTGTTTGTTTGTTTAAACATGTAATGCAAACCTGGTAATGCAAAAATAAGGTACATACAGCTCGTGTGTGCCACTAATGAGCTATTTAGTATTAAAAAAAAATTAAAATTCTGTCATCATTATTCAACTACAAAAGAGATTCTAAAAAATTTAAATCAAGTAACTCCTTGCAACACCCTGTGATGATGCATTTGAGACACTGACAAGTAGGAACTGGAGGGGCAGTAACTCTTCAGAGCAGCAGAGACACCATGCTCCAGCAGGCTGGCAACAGAAGTCACATTCTGCACCTTGGTATGGCCTTTCTTTACTGCTGAGGCACTGAAAGAAGGTTAGCTTAAATTCAGTGGAATTTTACTTCTAATATGCATTTGTATCTTTTACTAGGAATTTTCATACACTGCTGTGCATGAAGCAGACATAATAGGAGATAAAAATCTATAATTTTGCTCTTATCTAAAGCTCACCTGGAAAAAATAAACAACACATTTGGATTTTTTTTAGTCTAAGCTGATACCAAGAGAAATTTTAACTCACTCTGTGTTCACTGATTCATCTTGAAAATTTTTCATGAGTTTATGCCTGATAATCTTCCTTGGTGTACCTGATAGAATTGTGCTGGAAGAGAATGAATTCTGACAAGTTTGGGGTAAAAGAAGAACCCTATTCACCTTTCCTACACTTTGTCTGTCATCATGATATGGGATTGTCTTCGCTGCAAAAGAAGAGTCTTTTCTTTGCCATCTTTGCCATCTTTGCCATCAGTGAGGAAGCATTTTAAAATGCAGTCCTAGCTCCTGAGATGTAGAGCTGATGGTCTTTAATTTGGATAGAAGGACAGTATAGAAATGGGGGTAAGATGCAAGTTTATATCATACTCTCCTCAAATCTTGCAAATTTCGTGTTGAACAATAAAGAGGAGCATTGGGACTAGATGTAAAAAAAAGAGAAAAGCTTAGGGGGTAGACCTTGCTCACTGTGATTCATTGATTTAGACACAGCTATATATGTCAGGTAGTGATGAAATGTTGAGACAGCTGAGATTGTTCACTTAGTGAAGTCAATCCCTTAGTAAGTGTTAGTGGTATTGAAATGAAGTGTTAAAGAATTAGTTAAAAAAAATGAAATGACTGTGAAAAAAAAAAATGAATAGGTCTTTCAAATTACCTAATGGAAAGCTAAAGGCATTAGCTCCCAGCTAGGGAGTATTAAAGGCCTTGTGCTGCATCCATTGACACAAATGGAATGACTATGAATCAAGCTCTGCTACAGAAGATAAACAGCTTTCTGATAAATACTTTTGGAAGGAATCCACTATCATGCATTTTAGGCTTCCCTAAAGCAGAAAGAGTTCACGTGTGCTTAGACTTCTGAGCTCATTGCTACTTTTATTAATCACTGCTCTGTAATAATTAAAGATCATCAGTAGTGTGTGTAGAATTTTAAGAGTAAAATGAGTTTAGTGCCCTTAAAAAGCTTAGAGCTTAATGAGATATTACATTTTTCCAACAAATTGTAGCAATTAGACTTCTGTTATGATCATACTTCTGAAGGATTTTCTCATTAGAAAGTCGGGGAGCTCTACCTAGAGTTCTAAACTTGCAGAGATTTACATCACACAGAAAAACTCCTCACTCTCCTTCTGTGAAAGAAGTTGTCAGCTCTGGGCTGAAAGGCAAGTGTTGCTCTTGAGTCACAGAACAGGTAAATTTGAGTGTTTTATTAATGAATGGTTTCAGTGCTTTCAATTGATAAAGTTAGGAATTTGGGTCTGCCAGCTGACAACAGAGGAAGAATAAAATACTGTCTGGAGTCATGGAAACTAATAAATCCTCCCATGACAATATTTAACAGGTTGGTAGAGGGGATAAAATTACCTTTCATAAAAATGCTGTGCAGATGGTAAAGCTATGGGAATTAAGACTACATCAAAATTCTCTAAAAACATAAAATTGTGGAAATTGTAGTGGGGATTGATTAAGTTGGTGTGGAAATTGCTTCTGCCTTATAATCCTCTGAGGACTTGTGCAAATATTTTGATTAGTTGATAAATCATCCAGTGATTTTCAACATGTGCTATGTTTTGATACTTGACTTAAACCCACAAATTTTACAAGTTAGCTCTTTTTAATGTACATGGCCTGGTCTTGTAGGTATGCAAGCAGTGTGTGAAGGGAACTCAACAACTGGATGAATTCTTAGATTTTACCCTTTTCAGGAATTAGACACTTATTCTGACCCCTGTGTGAGTGTTGGGTCCACCTGAAAGAGAGGCCTTTGTCTTTAGCAGCAGCTCTTTCTAAAGTCGTGTAGGAGATGGCATGCAGCATCTTTCTAGTTTCTGTACCTAGAGGGTGAGGGAACAGGACAGAGGCTTTGGCTTCTGCAGAGATCTTTGCCACCAAACAATACATCCTCGACAAACCTCAGTACTAAAATATATTATTTTCATGTGCAGTCAGCTTAACTGTAATTACATCTGTAGATTTCTGTTAAATAAAATTCTCAGATTATGAGCACACTGAGAGACTGTGACACTCCATGTGACAGTGGTGTAAAAAAAATAGTTTAAGGAAATAAGAGGGTTTGTGTCAGAATTGTATCAGACTTTGCTGATACTCTGATGAGTGCAGTAAAACTTTACCTTCTGCTTCCTCAGAGGAGCCTTTACACCTTGTAGTCATCCAGCTTTGTATTGGGTGCAAAAAATGGGAATAGCTGAGAGAACTTGGTGTCTGACTTTACAAGACAAATTAGGTACAACTGTAGATCAAATCCACATTCTTTTGATTCTGTACTCCTTTTCTTTCTTCAATACTTCCCTGAACATACTTCAAAAAGAATGTTGTGCCTTTTTAAGAGACCAAATGTATATTGACATTTGATTTGAGATAGAGTCAGTTTGAAATATAAACAATTTGTAACTGTTAAGCTGCTTGAAGGCTTTTTCATTACATTCCTCTAAAATTTGGGCCACATAAAGGTCAGCAGAGAAAAGTAATAGTTGGAAAACAAAAAAGAAAAAATTTGTTTCAACCAAAGTGAATGAAAATGAATAATTTTCTGTTAGATATAGATTTTCAGAGGGGCTGATTAAAAAAAAAAAAAAAAAAGTGTTTTTTAATAAACATTGCTTTTCCTACCAAAACCTTGTATATTACTAGCATGAAATACTTGTACAAAGAAAAGTTTTCATGATTTATGGTGTTTATTTTTTGCATAGCTCAGCTCAACAAAGAAAGGAGTCTATGCAGCGGCTCATGGGTTTAAAGTCAGCTGTTATTTAGTATCAACAGTCTATCAACTAGTAAAAGCTACAGTGTTTGATTTACAAACATCTCCCTCCAGGAGAAAGATTTTGTTTGTTGAAAAGGACCTTTTCCAGTACTGTTAAAAGAATCACAGAAATATTTGGTGTTTGGTTTAGGTTTATACATCTGGCCTCAGTTTCCTATCAAATATTTGCACTTTTGAGCTAAAAATTGCTGGTTTCTGTCAGCAGTGCACATATCAACAAAGGAAAACAAGAACAGTAGTGGGAGTGGAGGACTTTGATCTTTCACATTTTTCTCTCCAACTGCTGATGGTGATTTTTGACCTCCATGTGCTAAAAAGGTCAAAGAATCCACTGCTAAGTTCATGCCAGGTGTCCTCAGATTGACAACAGATTTGTTTTATGGAGCACTGAAAATGGAGAGACAAAAGATGTTTGATCTGAGGTAGCACAAGAGAGCGAGGGCAAAATGCTTGTGTGGGCATTGTGCTCAAACCATCAGAAAAGCACCAGAGGAATAAAGTAATAGCAGCAGTGGTGGCCAGGGATAAGAGTCCCTGTCAACTAGGAAATCAGTTCTGTGAATATATGTTATTAAACAAATATTGTTCATAATTATATTGCAGTTTGTTTATAGGCTAAGCTGATTACAAGAAAAGAAGAGAAAAAAAAAAAATAAAGTAATGCTCACTCTGGGTCAGGAATTACCCAGAGGCTTGAGACACACCACACATTCATTTTTTTGTTAGTCTGGAAAAAAATGCACTTTATATAAACACATCATTTTTTCTGCTGCAGGAGCTGAATGATCCTTACAATGCATTGTTTCCACACATTAATTGAGTCATGTCAATAAAGTGAGGTTACAGTATTTCAGTAACAGTAAGTACCTAAATATTGTGTTATAGAATTAGAGTGTTTCCTCTATAAATGGTAATTTAAGACAATGTTGACAGTACACCATATTATAGATTTTGATTTGCAAATCTATAATGCTTTGCTTGTGCAAAGCATTTTAGACCTCCCAAATTAATGATTTTGGTCACTCTATAGGATATTTTGTACTTTCTTATAAGAGTTTTGTTCTTGTATACTTAGAGCTGTTGTAACTTTGCTACAATATGCAAAACCATTGAAACTAAGCTTAAGAGCACTTTTGAACTATCACAGCTCTCTGTTGTTGTTCTAGACTCCTTTTTATAATATACAAATATCACTGGCATAAATATTTAATAAAGTTTTTCATAAAAATATGTAATAAACATGAATGGCTTTGATAAGGAGGTATTATTTATTTATATGCATCACAGAGTTTTTGAAGATTTGTTGTGCTTTTCCCAGTGCAGCAAGTTGCCTTCAATGTGTGCAACAGTAAGTACATGGGTAATTCTGCTGAAATGTGTGCACTTTGGCAGAACTGAAGTCAAAGTGAAAAAACATACCTTGATGAAAAATACCCAAGGGCAAGGCAGACAAAAAAATAAAGGGAAAAAATGTTATTATACTCATTTTAGTCACAGTAAGTAGATACACAGAGGTTAAACCACTTGCCTCAGGCCATAATGAAAGACTACGAAATAGTAAGGAACATAACCTGATTTCTTTTATCAATCCAGTCTTTAGCATGAGATACCCTTCCTTTTGGAGAAAAATTGTCTTATGTAATTTTTGACAATGTCAGAGTAGGGTATTTGCCTTCTTTAAAGACCTGTGAGTTACATTCTGTTCTGGTGGAAATTTGCAGCAACTCAGTGCTACTCAAAAATTGTGGGAAATTGATGATAGTGTGTAACTAAAATAATTATGCTAGTATAATTACTGAGAAGTAATGACTCAGTTATTAAGGAACTGGGTGTGTAGAAGGATGTGTGTATGTCTGCATAGAACAGGGGGCAGCTTTCCAGTTTTACTTGTGTGTCTTTTCACATTTCTTTAAATTTATTTTTTGAGGGGACTAAATGTAAATCTGGCCTGGGTAATGTGATTGTATAAGAATGCAAATCATATTCCTCACTTTATTTACATATTTATTTACATATTGTTCTACATAATGCTTGTTGATAAGACCTAAATTTACCTAACACTTACTAAAAGGGAGGAAAGGCAACCCGCCCCCAAACTCAGAAATCCCTTCAGATTTAAAATAAATTGGAAAGTAGGAAAAGAAAGAGGTGTTTTTCTGCTGGTTCTTAAAAGCCCCATACTGACTTGTATCCTTTTTGGGGCTTGGTGCTCATGTGCCAACTCTTTTCCTGCTTTTTCCCCGTGAAATGCATGGCTGTTCTTAGGTTCCGCCTGTGTCATTATTGTGATAGTTTTTATTCTCTCCATGGTGGTGATTTCAAGGCAAAAGTGGTTTCCTTACTCATTACTTTTCATAATTCGTTGTGCACCCCTTTTCTTTCTGGAGGAATCAGGGAAACAGCCTTTTCTGATGTGCCAGGCAGTTAATTACATCCTTCAAATTCTGTCTGAATTCTGTCCTCAAGTTGTGAATGTTTTATTAGTAATGTACAGAGAAAGAAAATGGAAGATAGTGGTACGTCCTGAAAAGTACTGTTAAATTGTCACAAAAGTCCTTGAAAATTTTGAATTCCTTAATATGGTTAAAAATTGTTTTTCCTTTTTAATATCTGTGCACAGCTTACTAGAAAAGCTCACTGTGTTTGTGACACAATATGTATATGCTTTCTGCCTTCTTAATATGAAAATTAAAGATCAAATCAGCTTCATTGAAAGTTACTTACCAGTCCAGTTTTTTAAAACAAAGGACAGGATTTGACACTAACTACTGTACCCTAATTACACTTAGAATTAAACTTATCATTGAAGAATCAGGCTTCAAATATGAAGAAAAAAATCTCTATCTGTACTTAACTTGATATTTGGTCAACGGACACATTCCATGGACTTTCCTTTAAAGAAAATAAATCCAGTGTGTTAGAAAAAGCTTCTCCTTCCATACAGGTGAGAGGCCTTTGAAGTCAATGACACGGTTTGTAGTTTCTGCTCAGCTATTAAAAACTTTTGCTAAGTATTCTCAGTCATGTGAGCAGAGACATTTTGCCACTTGTCAAACCTCCAAAATAAAGTTTGTTGCCTGGCTGGCTCAAGCTGGAATATTTAACTTTGTCCTGAAATAAACAAAGCCCAGTAATATTTGTGAGACTTAACAATTCCCATTGAATGTATTAATGAAGTGGTCTTTGGCAGTCTCCCCAGGCTTTTGACAGTCAGAGGTTGTTTAGATAAAAGGAGTATTGGTGAGAAAAAAAATCAATATTAATTTAATATGGAATTATGAATTAAGACTGTTAAACTTGCATGTCATGTTAACTTTTCACTTTTAAGTGCTTCAGATATTTTTTCTTTTTTTTCCATTTAAACACAATAGTCTATCTTAATAGCTTTATCAAACCTCATGCACAGTTTCTTTCTTCTTTTAAATTCTTTCCATTGTCTCCCAGATACTAGCACTGATAGAGATTTTAAGGCACAAGAAATCCTAAAATATTTCTCTCAGAAAAAAAAAAAAATTACTTGAGAAAAATATTGAGATTGGTTTCATCTGTCTGTAAATACTTGAACAAGGATCTTTCTTTTTTTTCCACTTAATTACTTTTTCCCAAATACTCTTTGTTTAGAGGATAGTTTCCTGCACTAAGTGGGATGTTTTTTGACTCCTGCTGAGCAAATAAAGCCAAACAACTTTCTGTCTCAGCTGAGGGTTTTATTGAGGTCATATTTTAGATCATTTCTAGAAATATCCATACTTGGTTAAAGTTGAAGATTTGGCTGTAGGAACTGGGGTCCTCTTGTTCCTATCATGTCTTTTCTTTAACCTGGAGCGAAAATACTTCAGTTGACTTTAGTGGAAGTGACTGTAATTAGATCAGACCGTGCTAAATGTGCAGATGCATTCAGAATGGAGAATGTTTTCCTGTAATTGCTCTATACTCGGCAGTTTATAAATATGTTCATAAAGTAGCTTAGACTGATGGAAGCTGATGAGATTCTGAGCGATGTAATTATATACTTTTGCCATCAAGTACAACCAAAAAATGTTTATCTGTTTTTTTTTTTCTTGTCTATATTAATAAGCTGTAGAAGTAAATAAAAATCCCTGCAGCAGTGGAAAGCATAATCATCCTGATTGTTTATTCTGAAAATCCCATTCACTTAAAGGGCTGGCAGTCTTGTCTTGAGTAGCATCACCAAGCAGATGCTTTTGTTGTAACAACCAGAGAGGAAGTTGGACTCTAAAGATTGCATTTTTAATAGTAATGCAGCAGTTTTGGCATAACAAAATTTGTAGTGCTGTACATGCATGTGTATTCTTGGACAGCCCATGGTGCAATCCTTACAGGAACTGTTTCACAATGATCTGTCTGATATCTGGATATAGTAGCTCTTCTGAGCCGTGCCCCTGCCCCCCTTTTTGAATCATTGGTGTGACTGGACCTGACAATATTAACTGATATTAATCATCATTCTTTTGCCTGTCTCCTCTGGGGTTACTCCTCTGCATCTCAGCCTGCTTTCTCCTTAATTGTATCTGGTAGCCCCAGATTTTCCTTGCATTTCTGTTTTTGTCATTAGATCATTAGTACTCTGCAGAAAGACTCAGCCTGCATTACCTTTGTTGGCTTTTTGCCAGACACCTACCATCGTTTAGATAAAGTTCAGGTAACCCATACTAAACCCTGCATTGCCAGAACTTGCTCTAAAAACAATTTTACAAACTCACTCAAGATCTCTGTGAAGCTAAGTGGAAAAAAACAAAAAAAGAAAAAAGTAAACCATCGTCTTCTAACTAGTCATAACTATTTGTAACTGTCTTTTAAAATTCACTTACCAATATGGCAATAGATAGAAATAACATAAACCCAGAGGAAACTCTCTAAATGATGCCCAGGTGTACCATAATGGAGCATTCAGAATAGACTTGCTACCTATAAATTTCTAATATAACTCCATCCACAGGAGTGCTCACTAATATATGATGGGCAAGATGGGTAGGAAAGGAGAAAAGGACAACTTCAGAAAACATTTTCTCCCTAAACTTTACGTAAAAGCCAAAAATTTTTCACTTTCTGGCTGCTAAGACGTGTCTTTCCTTTCTTACAATCCCCAGGGAAAAAGCTGTTTTCCTCATGACAGCCTATAAACAGTCTTTGAGAAAAGAGTTTGCCCAGGCAGCCCTGTTGATGTGCCCACAGGGACAGGGAGCAGTCCCCTACTTGATAGAGGTTTTAGCAGATAGGGAAAAAATTCCCCTTGAACAATTCATGCCTGCACACAACCCACCTTCCATAGAATGGGCTGGAATTTGGCACATGACAGTGTCCTTGTGCCAGTTATTTCTGTTTGAGCTTGGAATTGCTGCCTTCCATGGCGACTCTCCCATCAGTTCTGCTCTGTGTCTTCCAGAACACTGCTTGCCTGCCACTGCCAGCCAGGGCTTCTTTGCAGGTTGTTTAACCCCCAAGGAGCATTGTCTGAAAAGAAAAAAATAATAAATAAAGATGATTTAAAAACTATACAACTTCCTATTTTTAAAAAGATAAATAGGAAGACGTTTTATTGTATTCTGTTCAAGCCAGAACTTATTCCTTGGTGATTATTTCATGAAAGAGCCAATCCCCACATATTCAGATGCAGCTTCCTGAAGCTCAGCTCCTCAATTCATGTGTGACTCAAAGTGAACTGACTTTCAGTTCAGAATTAAGCACCTGTAGCTCCCACTAGCTTCACTGGGAGCTGTTTTTACTCATCATTTGGGATAATTGGGCCCTTGGAGATTTTGGCAACAGTACTTATAGGCATGGCCAGGAGGTATCCCTGCCTGTGGCACAGTCGTGGCAGCCTGTGATTTCAAGTGTTCTTGCTGAGTCAATAAGACTCTAACAGTGAATCAAGGGAAGAAAATTGTAACCTTAAAGTTTGGGGTTTTATTTTTATTTTTTTTCCTCTTTGGGTTTGTTTTTGGTTTTTTTGGGTGGTTGGGATTGATTTCATTTGTTTTGTTTTTGTTTTTATTTTGTTTTGCCATTTTCCAGGTAAGCATACATTTTTATGTAGTTCTTTTCTCAAAGCCCCCTCCTGCCCTGCAGAAACTGGTGCTATAGATGAGCTTCCAAACTTTCCCATCTGAAGGAAGGAAAACCTGCAATCCTGCAGATTTACAACATTTTCAGACTGCTTCTTTCTATCTATCCCCCTATTTAGTGAGAATTTTTAGGCATTTTACCAACACAAGCCTTCAGCTGATCTGTGCCTATCATTTTTCCTTCTCTGTGGTCCACTTGTGATTTGCAGATACTATTCTTTGCATTTTGTGGATGCTTCTCACTGAATTTGGGAAATTAAGCAGGTTTTTGAACATCTTTTGATTGGTTGGTGATAAACATTTATAGAAAATTTTAGAAAAAATATTAAATCATCAATGGCTAATGGTAATTGTGACACCTGAAAGAGATTCTGTGACTTTTACAGGGACTCTTTAGTAGAATGCTGTTGTCTGTTCTCAGCTGTCAAAGCATTTAGTAGAATATTTAGCAGTATAACTTTAAATTATTATATTATTATTATTAACTATTATTAATAATTATATTATAATTAATAAAGTATCAATAGTGAAACAAGTTTACCATGCATGGAGGGAGTGGCAGAGAAGTCTGTTTCACCTGCAGAAGGCTATAAAAATCTACTGCTATATTTAAGAGATGGACAAAAGGCCGAAAGCAGAAAGAAAAAAGGATATTTAATGTCACAGCTAAACAGCCATCAAAAGACAAAAAGTACATGGACCCTCCTGTGCCAAAAAATCAGAAAAATATATCTGATTTGAAAATTGACATCCTGAACCCTTGGAATTAGACCTCACTTCAAATATCTATTAAATATGATTGTGTAGAACAGGGCCATCAAGCTTAACTGCTGTCAGGAGATGGTTAAGAATGAGAATTCTCACAGTCTGTGTATTTTCCTGTTTTGTGTTACCATGACAGAGGATTTTGTGGATGGAGCTATCTTGCTTTTTTTTCTTTTTGTCTCTTGTATGTGGCTCTCAGACTGAAAACCAGGAACTGCCTGTGAATCTTTTTACACGGTTTTAGGGGAGGACAAGGAGCAATTTTTTGTTGGATAAGAGAGAAAACTCTAGGTGTGTCAGAGCTGATCAGTGGGATCCTCTCATGGAATTGGATTGCAGTCAGAGGCTGTGGCTGTGTGAGCTCCCTCAGCCCTGTGAACCATGGTAGCTTCATTGGGCTCTGCTCTGGTCCATGTAAAAACCAACATGACCAGACTCTGGACAAAACTGCACGAGGAGGTTGAAGTGTCTTACCCCTCATCTTTCCTTACAGGGAGCTGGATTTTTATTCTTGTGCATTTTGGAACAGGTAGGTTTTCAGAGAGGCAGGTGTGGTAGCTTGCTGCTGCACAGGATCAATTGCTACAAGGAGGGTGTTGGCTTTTTGCAGCATCCAGAGCACTGGCTGACATGGAAGGATCAATATCAGATGGTTGGATGATGAAGTTTTGACAATTGTTTTTATATCAACACTTTCCTGAAGCAAGGGAGGGAAATTCTTTCTTGCTTGCCAAGGTCTGCATAAACCACCAGTCACTTGTGGCAGATTGCATATTGATCCACACTTTAACATTAGCGGTTCTCGATTCTCAGGGGTGAGAGAAGGGCTGTCTACATATTTCCTTCCCTTCCTCTTCTGCTCCAGTCGGCATGTCAGCTCAGCACCACGGTTTCTTTTCTACTTCTCAACAAAATCTGTGGGCTTTAAGAGGCAGGCTGGAAGTGGCAAGGCAGGGAAGCTGGCACAGGGAGCTGGAATATCGCAGCTGCTTCCTGGGCCAAGCCACGGGCCAGATTCTGCCTCTCATGCCAGCTGCTGTGGGAAGGGCACAAGGGGCTTGACCCACAGCAGGCACCTGCTCCCGAGCCCTGGTGCCAGCCAGGACTTCCAGGACAAGTCACAGCGCTGGGAGCCTGGTGGAGTCGCAGGGTCACTCTTCCAGGGTTACAGAGCATCACATACAGAACACATACAGTGCCTGCAAGACTTTGTAGTCATGCTCTGGTTGAATAATGAGCACTTTCAAGAGGACGAAGAATGGCAGCTCTGTCTAAGCTATGGGTGATGGCAGCAGCTGATGGTTGACTCAAGGCAGGGAGAGAACAGTGGAAATGGAAGTGGTGCTGGGTTGGTGGTAGGCCTTACTTTCATAAAAGGAGCAGAAAGATCTAATAGCTCAGAAAATTTAGTGAGGCTGTGCAGGATCCTTCAGTGCTAAGCTGAGGCAGGAAGCTCAGAGATTGAACAGCAAAGAGTTTGAATGAAAATGAGCTAAAGCTGCCGAGTGGGGAGATGGGGCCTGCTCCCCGTGATATTCCAGATAAGAAGTAAAACTATGAAAATTAACTCTGGGACATGTGAGACACATAAAAATAACTGGAAAATGTGACTACTCTAAAATTTCTATGTCATCTTTGTAGCCAGAAGATAAAGTAAATTATTTGAAAGCTAGTTATGTTATAAATAGTTTGGGAGGGATTTTGGTTTAAAATTATAGTGTCCCTATAATTTCAACATTTTTTTTGGGATTGAGAAACAACTAAGTGAAAGAGAAAAGAAAGTGAAACACTCTGATAGGTGATGTTCAAGTCTAGAACTTCAGTTAAGCTGGAAAACAGTTATATTTAACAATATTAATGTTTTGAAGGGACTAGAGCAAGAAGAATAATTTCTGGTCTCTAGGAGACAGTAAAGCATGAAAGAAAAAAATCATCAGCCATATAAAAACTTATCTTTACTGTTTTTTAATAAAAGCTGTTTTTTAAGTTAAAAACATTCTGAAACAGCAAAAGAAAAATGTAGAAATCCTTCAGACCCAAGCAGCTGAAACAACTGGTGAAGATCAACATATCTGCTATCTAGTGCAAATAAATATTTTCTAGTAACTTCTGTCACTAAAGCTGTGGCACAGCTGGAAACAAGATTTCCATACATGAAAAAACATGGAACAAACTCCAATGCACTGAAACCAGAACTGGACTTTAAAAATTATAAAGTGTTTCCATCTAACAGCATGATAATATCTAAAAAGTGTTTCTATATGACTTTTATTTTTTTCTCTTAATATAAAAATGTCCTAAAGATTGAAAGGAAATGAAAATGTTTGGAATAGCTTATCGCTATTTATCCGTTACTACTTTCCTGACTAAATATTGCATAAATATAGATGTAAAATATAAATTCTAGAAACTTTTCTATTAAAATTTTACACCAGTAGACCCTTGATGAAATAAAGATTAGAAGTTTGATGTGATTGTAAGAAATTTGTGTGGCTTCTCTGATGCACAAAATATACAAGTAAACTGTTAGATGGTATAAGGAATTTGCACTGAAATACTTTTATCTGACTCAATATATGTAAGTAAAAGAAATTCTAAGTTTTTAGGAAAAAAAAATCCCTATTTAGATGTTACTTTACATAGCACTCTGATTGAAATGATGATGATGGTTAGAAAAATAAATCTGACAGATTTCTAGACTTTTTCCAAGACAAAATGCCCTTTTAAGGGGATAATTTGACAGGGAGGAAAAAGATTTTTCATACAGACCTACTTTCATCTGAAGTTATAAAGAAACTACCTATACCCCATTATTAACTACTATAAATAAGATAACTTGTGAAGAAATCAAACTACTTTTAAGCAGGAGTTAAGCCATGACCTGCAGTTTACAGATCTGGGTGCATGGTGTATTTTTTCAGTTTAGCAGCAAAAGCAAAAAATGGTAAAGCCCCAAACAAAACAGAAATAGATTATTGAGGTGATGAACTTTTCTACTGATGTTTCATTAACACCTCAGCATGATAAAAGAGGCATAGAGTTTCTCTTTGCCATTGCCTGGGAGGAGAAGAGGGAATTGAATTTCCTTTGTCATAGAGAATGATGCTAAGACTGGGTAGGGGATGAGAAGAATGATGCAGAACTCTGGATTTCCCAGAGAAAACCAGGTCAAAACCATTGTCTTCAATACAACTGATATCTCAGATTTAGTTAAATATTTTTTTAACTTTTATATAACTAGCTTTGGGGGTGGGGAGAGACACATTTACCATCTCCACACAGTCAGGGCCCACAGCTTCCCATCCTTTCTTAAACAAAGCAGCTGCAAAGATGAAACCAGCCACAGTTTAGAAGTGCTTTTCTAGAACTCCAGGCTGGTTTTAGGCATATGGTGACCAGCTGTCATCAGGCTTATACTGACATGCCAGGATTTGTAATGTTGTGCACAGTGCAAGTTTGTCATATATTACTTTTAGAACAAATTTAGGGGGAATAGAATAGAAAGCAGAAAGTGCAACTATTTTTAAGGCCTGCTGTTTATCATATTTTTTCGAGGCTGAACATTCTCAGAGTTGACATAATCCTGAACATCTGATTTGAAGTTATTCATTTTTCATGCTCTCCAATACAATTGTGGAAATACAGTGATCATCCTACAGATACACCTGCACCAGTCAGCATGAGACAATTTCTGAATCAGTTCCTCTCCTCTCTCAGTGACATGGCTCATGCAAGCATGTATATTTGCAAAGAGGAGATTGTATCTCACAAACAGTATGGCTAAAAAAAATATTGTCCCACTTTCCTCAGAGGTGACCACAAGGGTTTATGGGTCATGAGTCTGTTCTTTGTAGGAGATACATGTTAGAGAACTATTTCACTTCACTTTTCAAGTGTACAGAATCAGCAAAGAATGGCCAGTGACAGAAGTAAAATACTGGAAAGGAAATGCAGGTGTCATCTATTCGATCTCATGCTCCTGCTCTACAGCAAGAATCTCTTGGGAGATTGTTGTCATACTGCTTCTTAAAAACCTGCCAGCTGCAAGGATGTCAGAGCTTTCCTACATAGGCTGTTCCAGTGCTTAATTGTCCAGGGCTTGACCACTGACAACTGCTTCCTAATATATTAAGCTCCCACTGCTGTCACTGAGTATTCATAATTCCTCAAGGAACCATGAAGAAAATCATCCTTTATATTCCTCATTGCAATATTTCATGTAACTGAAGAATTCACAGTCTTCAGATTTTTGGTCTCTAAATGGAAGAATTCAGCTTTTTCCTCCACATTTCTGCAAAGCAAAACAATTTCTAACCCTTCAGCAATTTTGTTCAACTTTGGATTCTCACTAATTTCTCCAGCTCCTTCCTAATGAAGCACTTCAGCCGTGACATCGTCAGAGGAAAACAGAATTACCGCTTGTGCTTATGGGTGACCTCCCAGATGATGTTCCTTTTCTTGCAACACCTGCATATTATTAATTTGACTTATTTTATTGCTGTGTTGTTACTCTCAAGCCTTTCTTCAGTGCTGCTGCCAGCAGAGAAATTCCCCGTTTTATGTTTGCATATTTGCTGTTTTTCCTTTCTAAATGACTTTATACTTTTTCAATGCTGTTAATATAGAAAGCCCAAGACTTATTCGAATTATGTATTGCCCATGTAACATTGCCATAAAGCATCACCTGATTCTTAACTTTAAAGATCATTAATGTTTATTTACCAATCCCTTGTTATTTTATTTATTGCATTTGTCACTGTGCTCTGCTTTGTATATACTTTTGTTTGCTCATGCATACTTTATGAATATAGAAATTAGATCTCATTAGCTAGGTAATTAGACCAATGATAAACAGCTGTTTGTTTACTGTGCAGGGCAAGATTTCTACAGACTTTCCTTACCTTTCATGCACAGTTGTTTAGAATCTCTGTTGCAATAAGAAAGTACATGGAGCTGTAATATCTGCTCTTAATTGTTATTGCCAGCTCAGTACCATATCAGACAGAGACAATAAAAGAGAATTAGAGCATCTTTTAGACATCCATGATATGATGTGTACTAACTAGTAAAAGACTTAGATCTCCCTGCATTAAACTTGAGTTCTATAGGCTGTACAAACATGCAGAAAGAACTTCCACAAAACAGCAATGGAATACAGACAGAGGGATGCACAGCAGTATTATATGTAATTTCTGCAAATTGAGCTAGATTGAATGTTAGTAACATGCAGAAGCCTCTTGAAATGGAGGTTTTCAGAGCTCCTACTTGCCCTTAGGTTTCAATCCACTTTTGTCTTGGCCCTCCACTTCCCCCATACAGAGCATCCCCAGGACAAGGAGTTCCCTGTGGATTAGTGATGAATCAATCCCTATGAAAGAGGAACTAGTCAGAAGAATTAATATTAATCTTTTGGAGGGTACATGATAACAGGTATGTTTTAAGATCAGAATAATACAGTGTTGCAATACTCTGAGAAATGAAGGCAACAAATCAGTGTGGGTATCCAGAGTGCTCTGAAAAAGATCCCAACTGGTGGAACTATTTCCACATTCCTGAGTTCATCGATTAGGGCATAGGAACCTGCAAAAAACCCAAACCAATCCAAACCAAACCACCCAAAAAATCAACCAACCAAAAAAAACCCCCAAATAAACACAACACTCCCCCCCCCCAAAACAAAACCCAGAAACTTACCCTTATTTTCATCTGTCTGAAACACCATGTGTTGGTTGAATTAACCACCTCTTCATCCTGTAGTATTTGCTGATTATCAAACTGGGAAGTAACCATTGGATACGTAGGCAAATTCTCGTGGGAAAAAAATGAACATATATATATATATATACACAATATATACATATATATCTACAAATAAAAATAAAAATAGGGGAGATACTTCCCTTTCCTGCCTCCCTGGAGAGTTGCAGAAAGTAGAGCAGGGAAATGTAAGAAATCCTTGCAGAGAAGATTTCATAAAATACTACCTTCTCATTTAAGGCAGTACTGAGAAAAGATCAACCTGCTCATAGACAAACCCTTCTTTCAGTTTCTTTATCCAGCAATAATCTGCTTAGCTAGTTGAGTCTTTAGGTGGTTAACAGCATAAACCAAAAGCTCACTTAGGCAGGGAGGCCTTCAATCAAGTGTCTTCTGTATGCTTTTTCATGATGAAAAATGTCAGTGTTAGAAAGGAAGTGAGCATTACCCATATGATTATTTGCTGAAAAGTTTACCAGAATCAGGCAATTAGCTGACTATCTCATTAGTCAGATTGCCAAAATGTAATTGGTATTCTATGTTTTGTGCTGTGGTTTGTTTTTTATTTTTTTTTTCATTGATTTCTCTGGCCTTTCAGTTTATTTTTAGAAATAGAAAATGTGTCATTCTGGCTGCTTTTTTCATTTCTGAGAAAACAGAATGTCCCACAGTGGGAGAGTTTTCAGGTATTCATCAGCTATTCTTGAAAAAACATATGATCACACCATGGCTGCTCTGAATCTCAGTAGATGAAAGTGGGGAAATAAATTGCAGAATGCTTTAGGATGTGAGGAGTTGAGAAGAATACGTATATTTGAGTCTATTTTTTATAAATTGTAGCTGTCTTTTCTGAAAAACTTTATCCATAGTGCAGGAGAAATCTTTGCTGAATGATGTAGGATATTTTAATTCAAAATTAAAGTTGGCTGAAAAATAGTTTTTCCAAATCTCCAAATGCTCCTGACTATTCTCAACTATAAACAGAAAATTTTCTGTATTGATAATTTTATTTTAATCTTTGAACAAATCAAGTACATAGTAAGGGGGACTGTGATTTCAGGACATGGCATTTCTAAAGTGCTTGTACTCTGGCACAATTGTCTAGCTTGAACTTGATTTTTTTATTTGAAATCAGGGGAAGTCTTATATATTATACTCTTTCTCTCCTCTTTTCCCCTCTGCAAGTTTAATGGATACTGCTGTGGGAAGTATCCATTATATATTATAATGGATTATAATATATATATAACCCATTATATATTATAACTATTATGGGAGGCTCATGTCTCCATACCTCAGACTCCAAATTTCAAAGTTCAAATATTTGCAGCTTTTAGAGGAGAAGGCAGAGGCCAGGGCTGTGCTCATCCTCTGCTGAGTGAGGACTGCCACGAGATGTAAGCAACATAAAGCTCCAATGCTCTTCCAAATCCTGCCTCAAAGCACTTCTGTGGTGTGAACATGACTTAACAGCTATGATCAATTCAGCTACAGAATCTGTTGTGTGAATGGCTTGGGAATGTGCTGTCAAAGAGCAAATGAGAGTGACCAGGAGCTGGCCAAGACACTGGGGCTTCTCTGTAGTTGTTCCTTCTGGTTTCCTGGTGATCTCTCAGATTCTCTGGCAGGATTTCAAAGACTGTGGAAGACCTTCTAAGCAGTGAAAAAATTGAGGAACATTATTTTGCAGGTGTTTTCTTTCCTTGACATTTAATTTTTTTTTTATGAGAATGTGATTGAAATTTGTACTATTAAAAGCAGTAAAATTTCCCCAAAATGTTGCACAGCTATTGTTTTTAGTCATATCATTCTGTTCTCTGTGCATTTTCCTCAATTACTCAAAATATGTGTATATGAAGAGGTTCAAAAAGTCTTCTTTTTCTTGAAAGCTCCTCTTCTCTTAATAAACTCATTTAAAACTTTCATTCTCTGAGAATTGTATATAACATAATAAGCAAAATTTAAAGAAACTATTTCTTAGATGATCTATGTGACAAACCAAAATTATTAATGACTTCAACACTAGTTAGTTGGGAAAGAAATGTATTCTTTGTAATAATGTAATATTACATGTATGTATGTATTACATGTATGTAATAATTGTATGTATTCTTTGAAATAATGAAAATTTGTAAATTTAAGAGACCAGTCACATTTGCAAAATGTGTGGAACTCCAAAAGTGAATTCTTCGTTGTGAGCTTTTTTCTTCAAGTCTAATTAGTATTGATATTGGCTGTTATGTTGTAAGTAGAGAGTAGCTACTTATCTAACAGTTGATTACATGCTGCAGGAGACCAAGTGCTGGTTTCCCAAAAACATGATTGTATGGTAACTATCACTGATATTTCTGTATTAGAATATCTCCTGTGTTCTTTTCCAGGCTATGCTTCTAATTCCAAAGCAGTATTTGATTCCAAACTTATAGATTTCAATTGATAAGTATCTCGTGAGGAAGTCTAACCAGCCTTTATGACTGCAGGTAAATGAGGTAAGTTCCTTAGCTTTCGTTGTCTGTGCAATGTCTCCTCATTGCAAATGATGCAGCCCAGGAAAATGAGACTGGACAGGCTCCCTCCCTTTGTGATACTGATAACATTTGCTGGGTATGTTGGCCCTGCAGTAGATGAGGCACTGGCAAAGCCCCATCTCAGTGGAGAAGCAGTACCCAGTGTTGAAGCAGAAGTCCATCTTCACTGGAGGAAGAATTCAGGGAAATACTAAGCTAGAGGTGGCACAGCTGGCATAGCCCTGGTTACAGGCTGGGGTCAGGACCTCCAAACTGAAGGTAAACATGACTGGAGTTGCTGTCTGCACACTGCTTCACCTATTACACCAATGATGAGGACAGCTCTGTGGAAATCTGCTTTGACACAAATTCCTGATTCAAAAAGTAATCAGCAGTCAACAGGAGCAGGGCATATTGACAGGACTCTACTGTATCTTAGAAGCAAGGTCAAATTAAGTAACATTTTAATATGAAAAGGTAATTGCTGCAGCTGATTGTAGAAAGACTCCAGTCCTTATGGTCTTTGCACTATGAGGTGCTGCATGTGGCCACAACTTCAAAGCAATGTATTTAAATTTCTGGTTTCCTGTATCCTGTAGGAGGCAGGGGTGTGAAGTCAGAATTCCTGCTACTACTGTTGATGATAGATCCTGAGTACTACAGTCTGACTGCTTGCCATTAATTCAGGATAATTAATGAAAAGGAAATCTCATTATAGGGAGCAGAGATTTGATCAAACAAAAATCCAGGAAAGCCACATTGTGGAGTCATCCCATTAGGAGGTGAACGTGGGTCCAAAGAAGAGCACAGCAGGTGAAAGAGAAGAAGATCCATGAGCTGTTAATGTGGTCTTTTGGACAGCTTTACTTTGAAGGGAGTATGTAATTTATGTGCAATTATGAGGAAAGCTGTGAAAAGCCACTGCTGGAAAAAAGGGAAATTGGGACATTTTCATTGCCATACTCCCTTCTACTTTAAGAAGTGACAGGTCACATACCCGTGGGAGAATTGTGGTTTTTGCTACAAGATCTATAAACACCCCAAAAAGTTTATGGCAAGTGAAAGAACTGTGAAATTTCCCTCTGCTCTCTCCTTTCAAATTTATAACCTGAAAATGATCCTGTACAGTAGTGCTGTGGGAGAGATGAGTATTAAAGCATCTTGCAAGGCAGAAAGATTTCTCTGGATTGGGATTCCTTTATGTAATGAATCTCCATCCAAGCATGACCCTGAAAAAATTACAGAAGATTTATCTTTTGATCCTTACTAGTTCAGCTCATGATTCTGTATATTTTACATCTGTATATTTTACTCTCTGCTAATGAAAGTTGATAGAGGTCCAAAATTTTGTGGCAGGGATGACAGCACAGGAGATGAAGGATCATGTATGTTCCTCTTCCTTCATATCTGCATTTAGCTAGTAAAGAGTGCTTCTTGCATGTTGACGTCATGAGCTGTGTGTGCATGGTTAAAGTACTAGGAAAGGAGAAGTGTCCTTGGATGTAAGTTTGAAAAATACAAGTGATGAATTTCTAGTTGTGAAGCAAATAGAATTTCAGAAAGAGTTGGGTGGCTTTAGAGAAAATCCAGGTTGGTGTCTTTGGCAGACTCTGCTTCTACAAAGGCACCCTGAAAGAAAGGGAGAAAGTCCCTAAAAATTAATTACCTGATACATATTTCTAGCAGGGATTGTCTCTTTATTTTCTGAGAGGGCATAATAGTAACCTGATTCCTGGTTGAAGTTTGAAGGTAATACAAGTATATAAATAAAATATTAATAGCTCTGCACAAAAGGAATGTCACTATTATTGTAGACCTTTTACAAAGTAATTAATTCCATAAATTAACCCTTTTTCTTTTGACAAAAGAATGACAGGACTGTAATTTCTTTAAATAAATATCTTGATTTATTTTAATATTCTATCTTAATAAATTTTAGCTATGTGTTAATTTAATATTAATCCTTTTTTTTTTATTCTACTTGTTATATTTTCACCACATCTGATGGCAATCTGTAATGAGCTGGTTCAAATGCCTAGATGGGAAATCAGTCCTGTCCTGAAAAGCTGACAAACTAGACCTTACCAATAAAAACACCTGTAGACCCCAGAGTGTATGTGGACCTCCAGGGAAGACACCACACTCCAAACCATTGGGGGAATCTGCTGTTGCCAGTGGCCTCTCTGCAGAACAGGAGGTTTCAGCTGAAAAATGGTGTGGCTGCACTGTAGAAGTTATTTCAGCACTGTGATGTTGGTGTTTGCAAGGGAAAGGAAAAGAGTCTAATTTTTCTCTTAACTGTCTTGAATGGTCAAATAGTTGCAAAGAATATGGAAAGGACTGGAAAGCAGATATATAGAATGGGATAGCAGCCTTAAAATATGATTTGTGAAAGGTATTTGGATAGGGTTCATGTCATGGAAGGTGAAAGGAAGGTTACGAGTGGAAAAGTAAGAAAATACCAAGTCCATCTCTTGCAGCTAGCTGTGCTCCTTTTCAGGTGCCACTCCTGTTCAGCAGCTGGCAAAGCTACTGCTGCACACATTATTTTTATAGAGCTTTACAAAGTTTCAAGGTGAAAGGTGTTAAAAATGAAAGAAGATTATTACTACTATTATTGCTTTCCCTATGTTCTTTGTTCAGAATTATCGTCTGAAGTGTTTTCTTTCTTTTCGCAGTAATTTTCAGTCCCAAACAAACCCCTGCTTTTTCTGCTCAGACTGAGATAGAACTGAGGACTGTTCTGGCTTGGAAAATGTTACAAGCTGACTATGAGAATTACTATAGCATTGGAATATTCTATAATCAGTGGGGAAAGTAAAAAAAAAATAAAAATAAGGACTACTTGATTTCCCTTGTGAATTCTGCTATCATTTATGTGAGATGTAATTAATTCATCATTGAAAATCTATGCAGTGGAACAAGTAAAACTTGTCTTACACTGTGCTTTGCAAAGCATAAGGGAATCTTAGCATCATGCAGGCTTTTGTTTTGTTTTTATGACAATCAAAGTGCACTCCTGAGTTTATTAAGTATTCTTCATACAGAGAATCTAACCTTCATGGCAGCAACAGCAATCAATAGTTTATTTTTCAGATTAGTATTTTTGTCACCATCCAAGCTGATGAGTAC
Organism: Cyanistes caeruleus; assembly: GCF_971803275.1. Lineage (NCBI taxonomy): Eukaryota > Metazoa > Chordata > Aves > Passeriformes > Paridae > Cyanistes > Cyanistes caeruleus. Next base: position 21,141,795 of record NC_141709.1, read on the forward strand.
ATTTATATCCTTATATCCTGTGTAAGGTGGAGCTGCTCTTTACCCAAGACTTGTCCCTAGATTTTGACCTATAAATGGACAAACACATGAGCTGCCTGGCAGAGAGTTGAGAAGGGACACTTAGCAGTGTCTGGTTGGACTTGTGGCCCTCCTTGTCACTTAGCTGTCCTGTGGTCCCAGTCCTGCTGGAGACAGAAAGTCACTGCTGTGCCATGGCACTGGGCAGAACCCTGCCTCTCTTGCCTACAGAGCTGTAACCATTTTATGCCTTCCCTGTACTGGGAGCTTCCTCTTGCTGGGAGGCTGAGCAGGCAACAGCACTCACCTGTGATGGGGAAAATGGGTTTTCTCCCTGTGAGACACTGAGAGGCAGAAGAATATTTTTAATACTGCGGGAAGAATGAGTAAAGGGGACATCTGTGTCCTTATGCACACATTCAGGTCCATATAGAAATTAAGTGATACTATGAATCCTACTTATTCCAAAATTTTTCTTCACATAGTATTATAAAATTCTGGTTGTGGTTCTTATAATTTGCCTTTTCTTCAAGCTGTCTCTGTAACCACTGAAGCGAAGAAGTTATACATGTGAAATACTAGTACTAGTACTAATATTTTAAAGTTTGGAGGTTTTTTTTGAGAAGATAGCTGGCAGTACTCAAGCCTGATGAATTTTTCTGGTTATTAGCTAGCTGACCAGTAAGTACTTGCATATGGAAACTAACCTCAACCCTGCTGTTTCTTCCCCAGTCATATTTTCAGGTTTAAAGAAGCACTTGGGATTAGTGTAGGATTTTGCAGGTAGGAATTAGACAAGGATACAAAACTGTAGGAAATCAGTTTTATTTATAGTATGTGGAAACTGAGCTTATCCTGTGGTCATTCAATTCCAGATGCTGGGGCTTTAGTTAAAATAAATCACAGTATTCACACAATAATAGCAATAAAGCAAGAAAGAAGAAGCAAAGTAAAAACATAGACAAAATAATACAGTGAAAGGAAGAAAAGAAATGAGCAAAGGAAAGGAGAAGGAATGTAATACCATAAAGAAAACTCTGTTATATAAAATCCAGTTTTTAGAGATATGACAGAAACTTTTCAAATAAAAACTTGTTTCAGTAATGTCATAATTACACAGTGTAGGTGGAGTAAAAAAAGATTTTTTTTTGCATCTGTTTCAATTTATCCTCTATGCTGGATATTATAGAGAAATCCCTTCAAAGGATCACTTCAGTTCATAGACAGCACATATGATTTTTTTTTTTGCTGTATGCTCCAAGACTGTATCAATAACTGTGTACTTCAATAAAAATATGTCTTCAGAGAATTGCTCAGTCCCTTCCACATCCTTCTTCAGAGGGCTTTATTTCCTTCTTAACTCTTCCCCTATTTTACTTGGTAGTTTATGGACTGCTAGAAAGATGATGCCTAAGCTATTTCCTTCTTGTAGTTCAGCCTTTCTGATTGAAAGTGCATGGAAAATGTTGGAGTGCAGAACAGTCATCTGCTCATATACTAGTGGACATGCCAAGACAGACTTAATACTGCAGCAGTCAAGAGCAATGGTAGCTCTTACATTGAAATTCACGGGGGAAAAAATATAATCCTTTGCTAGATTTTAGACATCCTGTCAGAGAGTTGATGTTTCCAATAGCATTCTGCACCAAACTCAGGTCTGGCATATAATTTTCTTCAAGCAATTCCTAAAGTAAGCAATCAGTTAAACTTCTGTATTTCTGTAACAGTTGGCATTTTTCTGTAGAAGCCTATGTGTTAAATTTCATGGGCCAAATGAGCCTCAACAGTCAAACCCAAAAATGTTATACATGGGATATAAAGCAATATGGAAGGATTCTATCTCAGAAACCTTTACCTGCTTAATTCCTTGTTAACTAACCATCTCTAAAACAGTTTTCCACCTCTTTAAAAAAGTAGAAAAGAAAATTTTTTAAAAAATTATTAAACGTTTAAGAAGCTGTTTCAAGCAGAGGTACTAGTCAGCATTGAATCATGCACTTAATTAAGACAAGTTTAATTCAAAGTAGCTGTACTACATTAGTAGTAGTTTGAAGCTTCAAGTCTAGAAGAGTTTCTTCTATCTTCTCAGCTACATCAGTGGGATGATCCTATTTCTGTCTGTGAAATTTTGTGTTGCTCATATTCTTAGCCTGCCATAGGTAGGCATTGTTACTGCTTGAAGTAATAAATAAAACTGAAAGCATATTTTTTACACTTTTTCCTTTAACAGCAGACAGCTTTCTTGATGATGTTAATAATTTTAGATGATTTAGAAGTTTTTTGTGTCTGAGGAAAAATATATTTAATTGAAAAGAGCAGGAGCTTGGGCTTTTTTTGCTATGTTAATGTTTAATGGGAAAGCAGGAAACTATGATAGAGACCAGCAGGGAGTCAGAGTTGCAGAATAATTTCAGTTGGACAAGATCTTTAAGCTCATTGACTCCAATTGTAAACCTAACACTGCCAGGTCTGTCACAAAACCTTGTCTTGGAGTGTGATGTCAGCGCAGCTACTGGTGAGCCAGTCTTTTGAAATTTGGAAGCTGGGACTGATTGCAGTCAGTGAGGATTTTCTGTGTTTGTTAAATATGAAAATAAGGGTGATGCATCAATGGGTCCAGAGCTGTGTCATGAAGGCATTAGTATCTTGGTTTGTTCTGGTCTTTGTTCCAGGAGCCTGAGTCACTGAAATTAAGGCTGAGGAAGGAAGGAGATACGTCAGCAAGCAACCTTACCTATTAATAAAATGGTTATGCTGCCTTCCCCTTTATTTCCCCCTTTCCTTGTTTTTATATGCATGTCCGTTCCTGTAAATCACTTATGTTATCTGAATTATTGTGTGAGATACCTTTGTGGTGCTGGGGGTTTGTTTCCTAAAGCTGATCCATATGGATAGTAGCTTCTGCAGGCTCCCATGTTTTACTTCCCAGTTTGTGAGAAGACTAGATGGCTGGAAATCCTTTTAATTACACAGTCTGTTGGCATGTGGAACTAATGCATTTCCACTAGAGTTGTGGAAATCCTCTGCAAACAGTCCTCCACCATTTTAGAAATATTTAGGAATAGAGCTCCATGAAAAGATTGCTTTTTTTGGGGGAGGTGTTATATGACTGTATTTTGGGATGTTCCCTGTTGCCAGCGCTGTTTTCAGTTCTGGTATTTACATCAGTTTTCAGAGCTGTGCAACACATTTATGTCTGACCCTTAAACAGAATGAGTTCTTAGGTTTAAGTGTATTAGACCAGTAATTGCAAAGAAGAACCTCTCCATGAAATTTTTTTATTTTATTTCTCATTCAAAATCTTATATCTTCTTCTGAAAAATTAGTTTTTAGCATACTTAGATTGAATTTTCTGTCAACAAGGGCTATTCCTTAGAAAACACTGGACTTTCCACTCAAAGATACAGTAAAGCTGACAAAGTTTTCCTCTACCTACAAAATACATGCCTAAAATATTTATCTTAGGAGTTTATAATTTTGCCAAAATTATTGCAATAATAAAGCTTTTCTGGCTCATACTAATACCACACATATCTAAAAAGTTCTGGTTAGGTAGGAGGCCCAAAGTTTCTGGTCTCTCTTTGGGAGATCATTCTGTAGCAGATCAAATGAGAAGTGCAGCTTTTCTTCTTGGTGGTGCTGGTATGAGGCATAGGAATTTCCTGTTAATGTGACAAGAAAGTTAATGATATAATATAATTGAATGGGGAAGAATAATGTCAGGGTTGATTTAAGGAATTCAATGCAGAAAAGACCCTTACTGATTACACAGCTTCTCCTTAGCTCCCTGAAGTCTTGCTGCAGCTTTGAAGGTACCTTTTGTGTCCCTTTGCCTGAAAAAAACCTGAAGTCCAAAGCTTGAGCTGAGTTTCATGGTATGCAGACTTTAAAACAAAATAATATAAAAGAGGGATAAAAATGCATTACTAAAAAAAGAAATAAAGAAGAAGTAATTTTCAGCAAGGGTAGGTGGCAGAAGCTGTGCAGGCTTGCAGAGCTCTCCAGGCAGTGTGGTGTGAGCAGTGTGTGCTCAGCTCTTTGAGGAGAGGGCAGAAGTTCAGGGTAGTTTGAGGGACATCTGACAGGACCTGACTCTTCTCAGCTGACATGGTGACACCTTTTTTTCTGTGAAGCTTGGGCCTCTCACCCATTCTTCCCTTTCTCTGTGTGTGGCTGCACTGTGGGAAGGCTCAGATGCCATCAGACATCAGCGGGGCCTCTCATGATGCCACACAACTACGGGAACAATTATCATTTATGGAATAGTTTAGACTTCCTTAAGGAAATAACCAATTTTAGAGTAGAGAGAACTTTTGTATACCATTCAGTACCATGCCTGTGAAATTTAAAAAAAAATGAAAATCAGGGAAATGCAATGGAAAAGACAGACCTTGACAAATGGCAAAGCATTGTTCAATTACAAACAGTAAAAAAGCAACTAGCCTCCTGAAACCAAGCTCCTAAAAATGCCCCTGGCAGTGGAGATGAGAGTAGCATGAACAAGATTCAGGAAAAAAAAAACCCAAAAAACCAAGCTGGTAACATCTAGTGAAAGAATCTTCTGCTTTTTATGTTAAAAAAAAAATAAATAAAGTGGACTGGTGGGGCACACCAGCCTTTTCCCCATGTGCTCATTGAGCACCTCTATGTGCTGTGTCCCAGGGTAAGCAACTGGGTGGCCTGCAGCTTCAACAGCCTTTTGGCCTCTGGGAATTACCTGGAATGTCTCTTATGGGAAAGATAGTCAAGCAGAGCTGCAGAAACACTTTGTCTTGCTAGATTTAACAGTTGCAATTAATGAATTTCCAGCTTAGCCCCAGGTAAGACAGTGTAGGGCTGGTTGTCCCCCATCAGTCTGTTCCTTTTTCCAAGAGGAGCAGTACCACATCTGCTGGCTGGGTTTGGTGCTGGGGATCTCAGGAGGTGTCCCCAGCCTGTGGGCACAGCTTTGTGTGTGAAGCAGAGCCAGGGGCTGCTGCTTCAGTCCTGCTGTCAGTGTGGGGTGCAGCACATTCCTCCCTGACCCCTGGGCCTGCTCCCTTCTGAGGGAGGTCTGCCTTGTCCTGTTCCAGACTGGCCAGCTCCTTGTAGCAGCTGCTCTGGGTTTGTTTGGTCTCCCCCAAATAATCTGTCTTTTGATGAAGTGTGACCCCTTGATAGAAACAGCAGTTTCATTCCTCACACTGTTCCCTGTGACCTGTGGCTGCTCTTCTGATTCATCACCATATATTATATGAGACAATTGTTTCCATGTTTAAGTGAGTAATTAGCCTTTTTTTGCCATAAATCTGAGTTTGATTTCATTTTCAACTTCAGTATGCAGCCAAGATATTTCTCATGTGCTCTCCTATTCCTCAAAAGAACCTCTATTTATTTTTTTTTAAGAGAAGATGGTGAGAGCAATGAATTGGACAAGGTGTTTATGAGACATGGCAGTCTAAAAAATGCACTGTTTTACATTGTTTGAATATTGCTTGATTTACTACTTTATTTACTACATAGCAGTTGAAAAACAACCTGACCCATCAACCCTGGGAGTATTTTTTATATAGCTGTGAAAAGATGGGTGCCTTTTGCTCTATCTGGAAGACTATCTGGCTATTCTCAGACTTGTTTAGTGTGAATATTATAAGCAGAGGATCTCTGCCCAGGGGAAGCCGTCTGCTGTCACACTTGGTGGAAAGCAGAGACTTGCAGAAAGGGGGAAAGAAGTGAGGGAACAAAGGAAGTATTTTCATAGTCCATATTTAAATGTTCCTTAGAAGTCTTAGCTAGGTTATCTCATTAGAGGAGCAGCCAGTTATATCCACTTACCATTTTACCAGGACTAAAACTCTTACTAATGTTTAATATGTATGTTATCAGCCAAATGCAAGGGTTCAAGGTTTTTCATTGTTTTATGTAGCTAATCATCTCATTAAAAAGGTCTCATACTAACCAGTTAAGCCAACTCTGATAAGCCTCCAAAGTCCTAGATGACATTTCAGATAATATAGTGTAATTTGGCATTGAGCTGTGGGAATATAATTGGGGGAGAACCCTTCAAACTAGCAATTTAGCCAGGGCTAGGAGTAATTGTAATTACAGATTTTTAGGCTGAGATATGTGAGTCATCCCAGAAAGACACGGGGCAGAGCTGGGAGTCAGCTTCTAGCAAGTCATGTGCGTGAGCAGGGAGAAACTAGGAGCTGTCTGCTGCCCTGTTTTTCTGCAGGTGGTGACAAGAGGTGGCTGGAAAATTTATGGCTGTGTTATCCTGCAGGCAGTGATGGGAACTGGACACTGGCTTGTGACCACTTGCAAGCAGGCAATTGTTATGGATACCAGTTTTTGGGTACATCTCTGGGTGTAAGAGGAAAGAAGAGACAGAATCATGCTTTCTCTGCTGGGGCACAGTGTTACACTGAGCTGAAACCTGAAGAAAATTATCAGTGGGGAATGGAAAATGAGAAAACTATATTTGGGAATGACTGGGCTGGGCTGCATGCTCTAAGGAGATTGGCCTGAATTAGATTTCTCATTTCTTTTTGAGCCACATCTAGAATTGGTGACATCCAGAGATCTTGGGGCAGGTACAGCCGAGCTCCATTTGTTTTTTTTTATTGGCAAGACATGTAGATGTGGCACACAGGGGCATGGTCCAGTAGTGGACTTGGCAGGGTTAGATTTATGGTTGGACTCAATGATCTTAAAGGTCTTCTCTAACCTCAATGATTCTATTATTAAAGGAAAAGAAGACAAACAGGTGACTTAACTCCATCATGAAAATCTTCACTAAAAGGATTTGTCTGGCAGGTATTATCTTGACAACTGATTTATGCTGATTATAATAGAAACTCTATGGGGTCTTTGTTCCTCACTTAAGAAGGAGGAAGGAAAAGGGGAGGAAACACCATGCTGGAACTTCTGCAAGCAACTATAGAATAAGAAGCAGAAAATATTTGGCTGCAAAAGCTGTTGCAAAGCACACCATGGCACTCCATATCTATCATACGTGCAAATTTGCTGTTGATATATATGGAGAGGGTGATGACGCTTTTTGAATGGAAACCTGATATTTTTCAGGCTGGTGAAAGAATAAGAAAAATCTGAGAAAAGTCATGAATACCAGTAGCTGTGAATGTCATGTTTTAGATTATATTTAAATCTGTCTTTGCATTTGCCATGTTCACAATGCTCAAGACACAGAAGTTAATCACAGATTGTGCTGCCATTTTTTAATTGTCTTTTTCTAAGATAAGGAGTGCTTGCTAGCTATGATGTAAGGCATATAAACTCTCATATGAAGCTTCTGATGCTAGTTTATCTCTTTTGCCCTTAGTAAGGTTTCACATGGGTAGTCTTATTTAGTCTATCTGCCCATAATTTCTGGCAACACTTCCGCTCCCTATCATCACTCTTTTTTTTGGGGGGCAGTACAGAAAATAGCTCACAGGATCCCTCTCAACTCAAAACTCTATCTTTTAAATCAGCTGTTTCCAACTCTTGCTGTTATTCTGTTCTTAAAACCCAGGATCTCTTTATGGCTCTTTGCTGGGTTATGGTTTTACATTTCTTCAAAAATTTCATCAGTTTTCTTCAAGGCAGTGGAATTTTAGTGGATAATTCTGACATGTCTGGCTTATCCTGCCTTTCTGAAACTTTTCTTTTTTTTTTCTCTAAATGTGAAAGTTCTTGGTTCTGAGAGTCATAGCACCAAATTCATCGTTAAATAAACAATTTTAGTTCATAATTTACAGCCTTTCTGGTAATGCAGATAGACTTCTGGCACGTGAACTCATGTGTGTTGGAACTGCTGGAGTAGCCAGGTTATTTCTGCTTGAAAATGTCATATCTTGTCAACCAGCTCGATTTTCTGAAACATATCAGCAGTCATCCCAGTCTGGGAGCTCATAATCTATAGCCAAAAATCCAAGTTACTCTTGGCTCTTCAAGGGCAGGCAGAAGAATAGAATGAGACATTTCTAATTGTAAAATGCTTCTGCATGACCACAATCTGACTTCTGCATTTGCCAAATGTTTCCTTTGCAGCAACATTTCATTTCTGCGTAACATTCCCCTTCAGTTAAGTGTGCTGATCAGCATCTTGGGTGTCTTATTTCATGAAATAAAACTTAGCACAAGTTACAGCTACTTAAATGGGAGAGAGGAAAGAGAATAACTTCTGCTTACATGAATTGGGCAATTATCTCTTTAACAAAAAGAGGAATTTAGTGTTCAGCTTTACAAATATGGTAACAATTATTTATAATCATAAAGCTGATTTGAAATGCTTACTGAGTGGTAGATGGTTTCATATTCATTGCCTTTATTGTCCTGTCTCACCCATGAATCAAAGCAGAATATCAGGGCTGTCTTTTCTGCCTGGTTCATTATCTACAGACTGTGGCATATCAAGAGAATGTGCTTACTTTCATGTAAAGTATAAAGAAATCAAACTTCAAGCTGTTTCCATTTTGAGGATTTAAAAACAGGACCCAATTCATAGTTTTTTCTCTTTTTACTTTTTCTTGCAAAGTATTTTACAACCTTAATAAGGATTTCTGATAAGCAGCATTGCTACTGATATTGCCAGACACAGCTGAGGAAAAGTAGCTCTAAATTGTTCATTAGATTTGGTTCAGATCATTTCTGTGTGAGAAATGTGTTTATGGAAGACCGGCTTTCCCCAAAAGATGATAGCCTTCCGAAAATATTTTGGTGTGTCTGGCCATGATCAGGTTTCTTGGCACAGAAAGGCTGTGGTGGTGTTCCATCAAGGGAGGAGTTAATTCTTATCTGAAGTAGTGCATATGCTTTCTTAAATAGAGAGAAAGGTTTATATTGGTGGTGCCTACTGCATTCCCTGACTACTGTGGCAGAAATCTCCTCAAACAATCCCAGCAAGTTAGCGAACCATGAACCCCAAGCTCTCTCCTCTCTCCACTCTTATACTGTCAATTCTTAATCAAGCTGTGCTTCTTCAAGTGTTTTCCCATTTGATATTCTAGGAGTTTCTCCTCCTTTATATCAAGCTAACTGGTCTATGGTTTCCTGTTATGTCTCCAGGCACTTTTAAAATAACTTTGTTATGTTAGCCACTTTCCAGTCCCCAGGGGTCTCTTCTGAACTAAATGAACTTGTGAATGTGCCTGCTAATTCCTTTGTTTCTTTCTCCACATCCTTAGCAGGTTTGGGTATTTGTCTGGCCCTTGTTTTTAAGACTGCCTAAGCATTTTTGTAACACCGCTACCATTAGAGACTTAACAACAAAAAAAATCTTTCTCCAACAGCAAACTCCTGACCTCTTCATAGAAGAGACAAGCACGATGCATCCTTCACTTTTATTTTGTTTTTACCTCATACTATTAAAATGGATTTGCACTCCCTTGTCCTTGTTGGCTGCACAGTAAATCTGCTGTGTGTGAGGAAGGAGTAGATATAATAGGGTATCTTTCAGTGTACCTGGCGGTGTTTGCATTTTGTTTTCCTGGTTGTGAATGAGCAGGGCCGTGAGGCAGGAGTGATCAGTGACACTGTCAGTCACCCCTGCCACCTCCCTGTGCCACCTGCTCCACAGCGCCTGTCACACCCAGAGCCCTGCCAGTGACGAGCTGGGACAAGGCCAAGCCCTTTGTGGGAGACTGGGCTGATAGTCACACCATGGGGTGGCCTGTCTAATCCACTGATACAGACTTGCTTTTTAGAGCTATTTCTATTTTTTTTTTGTTGTTTTAAAGTTGTTTTTTATTTTTTTTTATTTTACTTAAGCTCATGAATATTTTGTTGCATTTTTTATTGTCACTTTGAGGCCAATTAGATGTTTCATTTTTTCATGCATAATCTTTCCCTCTTTGTGCTCTATGAAGAGATATATAATATCAAAGTTATAGTGTAAAAATCAAAGTTACAGCTGCTTGTGAGAAGTGTACTGGCATAAGCCACTGTCATGAGTTCTTATGATGAACATCTGAGCATTATTTTAGATACAAATGTGGGGGAAGTAACATATTGGTGAGAAACAACTGGTGAGAAGGAGTAAATATAATCTGTGTAATTCAGGCAAAATCTGATTTTCTGAATACCATTTAGATGTAAGGGATCAGTATATATGCTTGTATGTGGCTGTGGTCAAGAAAGCCTGAAGTATGGATAGTTTTCTATAAGCTATTTCTCATACACCTTAAAAAGTTTTAGTTTTTAAGGAAAAAATTCATAGGTGCTTTTCTTACTGATGCTTGTACAATTATACTTTTGTAATATGATGACATTCATTCTTGCAAAAACATATTCCATATCTTTATTAGTCAAAGAGATAGGGGGAAAAGTCTACATTTCCTTAATGAATTGATGCTAAAATGGAAGGATGAAACATACCAGAAAGACAAAGAAATAATGAAATAGCATCTACAGATAATCAAACCATACCCTGTAAATATAAAAGCTAGGTTCCTCTTGGAAATATGCAAGCAATATGTTTGCAGGAAGAATTTTACAAAGCAGAAAATTTCCTGCAATACTGAGGAAGGTAAAAAAAAAAAGGGTGCAGTTATAAACAGAGGATCCTGTGTAACTCCCTAGTGAGCACCAGGATCAGAGAAAGTCCTTTATGTTTTGGTCAGTATATCTAAAAGCACTCCATCCCAGGAGTAACAAGCTTTTCATTCCTTGCCTGTGCTGTAGCTACATCTGGAAAAGTGATCTAGGTTCTGAAAAATGCAATGTCTGGAAAAAAAAAATAGAAATTGCATATGCCTCTCATCTTATGCCTTCTTGTGTATGTTCAGCTTTCTGAGAACATCTAAGAACTGGATCTGAATCTGCTTATTGTCATTGTCTGGGCCTCAAAAAAACTTATGAATGTATTTTAATTGACTTAAAAATCTTCATGCTGTTTTAAAATCTGAACAAGATTGAGCACATTCCAAATTTCCAATTTTTGTGTTAGTTTTTTTTTTTTTTTTAAAGGAAAATGGGCCACAGATATCTAATTCTGCACATTTTTAAATGAGAATCTTGCCTCCCATTCCACTATCACCAGTGCAGGGACAAGGCAGTAGGATAATAGGACACTAAGTCCCAAAATCCTTTGTTCCCTGTGCTCCTGTGCTGGGTGCATCCCAAGCTGGGGGCCCCTGTGCAGGCTCTTCTCCACACTGGCAGGGTCTGGGGTACCTTTTTGGGGTTCCTGCCTGCAGGACACCCTCTGCCTCCATCCCCCCTCCACCCTGTCCCCGATGTGCCACTCTGCTGTCACACCAGTGTCACTGCAGCCGTGGCCAGGGGCAGGCACCCAGCCTCTGCAGCCCTGGCAGAGAGCCCAGCCTGGGCTCCAGCTGGGTTAATTTTATAATTTCCCTGATTGTCCATGCATTACTCAACTGTCCTTTGCAGCAAGGATGTGGCCCCAGAGCTGCCAAGTGAAAAGCCGTGACAGCCCCGTTTAAGCACACTTTACAGGATTTCAGGCAGAGGGAGTTTGAGTACTGGTTGCTGTAAATTACAAGATTTCCAGTAACTGCAAGTGTACCCCCACAGCCCATGAAAACACAATTTATCACTTCACTTTATCAAAACAAATAGGGAATTGGCCTTGAACTTTGAAAGGAAAATGACACTTAATGATTAAACCAGCTAGATTGCTTCATATCAACACAGGAAGGATTGTTCTTCTTTTTTTTTTTTTTTTTTTTTTTTTTACTACTTACAAGTAGATGTTTTTCTTTACTTCTTACACTTGGATTCCATGATTTCCCAGTTTAGTATTAAAAAAAGTAAATAAATCTGGTGTAAAGGCTGGAAGATGTTGCAGTGCTCCCTCTGCAATAACCGGATGTCCATTTGAACTGAGGGGAACACAGTGCCTCAGCTAATGGCCATTGATCAGTTTATGACATGAAAAACCTTGCCAGAGATGAAGTATCAATGCAACAGCCAGAGAAAATATTATTTTCTTTGGTGGTTTTTTGGTCATTTCTGCATGTCTTTTCCCACTGGATGGATTTCTGACTCTTTTCCAGCTCACTTAGTAAACAGCCAAACACCACAACACAAAACTGTCTCATGCTGAACGTTTAGAAAAGACAAATGCATAGAGTTCATCTAAGCAGGGAACAAGAGACAGAAGTTAGTATCTGCTCAGTCTGAAGTTAAATTTAAAATAGGAACATTCAAAATGTCACTGGAGGCAGTAGGATGTAGAGGGGAAAGTATCTGAGGCTGATAATTAGGGAAGACATGCTCATTGGGACTACCAGTCGTTTTCAGCAAAAATATTGAGCACTTTATTTGTGTCCAAATAAAGTATAAGTCTAGTTAAAAAAGCCTGTACAAGTTTGATTTATCCAGGGTGAAAATGGGACAAAGAAGAATAGGAATGGAGGGCAGAAGCCTGAGGGAAAAGTGGACTAAGAATACGCATATGTGAAAGCCTGGTGAAATAATAAAGAAAAAAAATGCAATTTGAACCTTCTGGAACTGTTGAACTTGGGTTTAGAAATATCTGCAAAGTGTAGACAGAGTGGTGAGTCTTAACTGGAAGCGATGGAAGAAGGTGCTGGAAAGTACCCTCAGCTTGGGTACTGCATTGCATGAATGCTCCTAATTCAGCATGAGGTTAACTAATTCAGTTCATATCATACTGTGGCCTTCAGCTAAGACACCAATGTGTTATTTATAATATTGTAAAGGTTGGTGCTAGCAGGAGCCTCTTGGAAATATTTGCTCATTTAAGGCTCTCAGGTGCAGAGACCTTAGTGCAACAGTGTCTTCCATTAATTTATTTTAACATTGAAAGGTTGGTAGAACAATTTTAATGTTGCTGAAGAGTGCACAGGGTTTCATCAGGTTCACAGGATTTTCGATGCAGTGCGTTGTTCTCACTTAAGTAAAATACTGTCAGGGATGAGAACAAATGAAAGCAAAGTACGAGTTATAAACTAAGTGAACTGCACATGCTTTCAGTGATTTTGAAAGTAAGCTTGACATATGAATTCTGTTAAATTAATTTATCTGCACAAATGTTTTTATCTGTTAAAGTTTTGCTATTTATGTGCTTTTCGGTTTTGCAGGATTTTTAGCCATGTATATTTGAAACTGTGTTCTCAACACTAAACTATAGATATTTGCCCATTTTATTTGGTTTAATTCCTTAAACTAACTCCAGAATGTCTTTGCAAACCTGTTGACTCTGTCCCAAGTCCAGGGAAATGAATGCTTTCTTTGTAATCCCACAGTTGAGCCGATTGGAGAAGTAATTGAAACCTCTCATGGGCAATAGACCAGCCATTTTACATACCTCTCTTATCTATGTAAACATTTCCTGATCTGCCTTCTTCTCCATCCCTTGGGGTCAATAACTGTTTCTTATGATCTCTTTATTTTAAAATAGTCAGATTCCTCCCTCCCTCCCTTCCAAAACTGTGAATTGAGCAGAATTAATGAATATTTTCTTTACTGTTCATTTTTCACTCCCTTCCTTTTCCTTTTATTTTACCCTGATCTCCCACTCATAGGAACACTTGTGGGTTTGGTTTTTATTTCTCTGTTGGAGCTGGACAGCCCCTATCCTTAATTTTTGTAACCTGCAAATATTTCTTTTGCTTTCATAATGATTTTTTTTTTTTTTTATTCCTGTTTCTGTCTTTATTTCCCCTCTTAAATATGTCAGAGAATTACTGTAAAAAAAAAAATAAAAGAATTACTGTAAAAAAAAAAATAAAAAAAAAATGAAGACATTGACATAAGCCATCAAATTACTCTCTTCTCAGTAGGCATTTGAGACTACTGTTCTTTCTTCCATGCTAAGGATGGACAGGTGGCATGTGACTTTGGCTCCTGACTATTAAATCTGGGCACACAGTTAATTATCAGCAAGGTATAGGTGACAGTAGTCTGACAGTGTCAATGGGTAAAATTATTATCATACCAAGCTGTGTGCAAAAGGTTCTGCATTGACAGAGACAAAAATTTTGACAAAGATAAATTTATGAGTTATTGTCTCACCCTGTGGTTTGTTTGGGGTTTGTCATTCTTGAAGGTATCAATTGAAGAGCTGATCATTTGCATGTCTCTGGGCAGAGGGCTTCTCTGCCTGTGCTCAGCTCCACACCTCCAGCTCCTGATGGTGAAACTCACTGGGTTTCCAATGAGCTTTGCTGGTTTGCCACTTCTTCCCCTCCTCATTGCTTCCTTTTCGTATATTGGTATAATTTAGGGTGCTGAGGGTTTAGGAAGAGTGAAATCTCACGCCCAGCTTTATCTAGTCCTGGTGACAGCAGGAGCACAGCAGTGGCTCCAGCCTTGTGGAGGAAGCTGCAGGAGGAGCATCAAAGAACAATATCTCCTGGGACCCTGAGAGTCTTTCTGCTTCTCCTCTTGCCAGTACCATGCTTCTGAGTATGGGCCAGACTGTTAATGCACTAGATTAAAATAGATCAGAGTTTGCCTGTTTTATTTGGGCTCGTAAATCATGTTAATGGTTATAACGATAAAATAGCTCTCCTCCTTCAGAATTTTCTGTTGGAAACTGTACCGAGGCTGCTGTGTTACTAACACTTTCCTGGACCTCAGATGCTTTCACCAAGAACAAAATGGTCAAGTCATTTACATATATCGATCGGGTCACATTCTGTATAAAACATCATAACATTTATGATCCTCATTTAGTTAATTATAGATTTTATTAAAACAGTTAGAAAGATATTAAAGTATATTTGGAACTTCTTACAGACATTGAATTTTAAGGCAATAGAGCTGATGGCTTTTACAGCTTTCCAGTCTTAAAGCAGCATGTTGAACTGAGAGATGAGCTGGGTGAGACAGTGCCTTGAGCTGGTTTCTGTTGACATTGAGCTGTGCTAGGTGGGTCTAAATGCTGCCACATCTGAGCTTTACACCTGCTCAATCTGGGTTTGAACAACTGCAAAAGCTGTGGAGGGGCTGTGATTCAGGTTTTAAGAGCTTCATACTGCAGACCTTTGTAAGAATTACATTAACCACCTCAGGAGGTTTTTCTTCAAATTCTCTTATTTTAACCACCTATATCATTACTTCTAGTTCTTGTGTGTATATACAGATAATTTTTCTTGGATGCAATTTTTAATTGCAGGTTCAGCTGACTGAAGGAATACTGAGTCATAAATAGCAGGCATTTTTTTTTTTCAGCATTTTTATTATGGCAGGAAATAATATTGAGTTGTGATAAGCACTAGAAAAGTTTCTCTCACCAGCCATGAGCTTTAGATTTGCATTTATATCTCTGTGTGGTGCTAGTGTGTTTTCATAGGGTGCTTTTTATGCCCCATTCTTAAAAAATGCTGGTGGGAGAGACATTGTATTAAGGGTTGCTTCAAATCCACGGTGAGCTGGAAAAGACTTTGCAGTTCTGTTGGGGAGAAAAAGGAGAAATGTGCATTCAGGCTCTAAATGATGCTTAATACCTTTCATGCCAAAAGCTGTAAGATTCCCTCCCTAATTCTTTATTTTTGTTTTCTAATATTTCACCTTTATTGCACCATAATAAACCTGAGAGTTTCTTTGTGATAAACTGTTTAAGTTTCAGTATATCTCAATTTATTTCATTACTCTAACTTTTTCAAAGGATTCTAATATATTAAATGAAATTTGCACTTATAGAAAGTTATGCTGATTTGCCCCTCAGGTACTTTATAATGACATCTGTAATGACTTTTTCAACAATTTTCTTAAGTATTTAAGTGAGGATCATGAGTTTATAATTCCCTGGATCAACCTTATCATCTTTACCATCTCTACAAGAACAGTGACTGTCTTCAGATTCTTCTTATTATAGCTAATTTTATAATTAATTTAATTATAAATTAAATCACATTTATTTGGGGGTTATTTTTTTCCTGGGAAGTAATTCAGCTAATAAGAATAGAATATTTTAGTTGGAAAGGATTTAGCATGATCATCTAGTCCAAGTGACCAATTCAAATTTGCTGGCTGCATTCCATTGTAAAATCAGTTATTTCTTCAGCTGCTGCTCAGTTTTGCATCAAACATAGAATAACTAGGAGAAATGCTGTGACTATAAAGCTGAAATTCTGATTTATTCAGTCATTAACAAAAAAGCCCCATGCCATTGCAATGGCAAGAGAATGAAAATCCAACTGGTGTTTTCTTTCTCAAGCTTGTTTTCCATAGAGATTCCTGCTCTTAGGCAAACACCTATTTAAACCTTTGAAATGTATAATCTTAACTTCATACAGCTGTAGGAGCCTAAATTTGTTAATGTTTCATCCCTACTTGCAACAGTATTACAATTTAAGTTTCAGTAATATAAAAAGCATTTGTGGAGCAAACACTAGGAAAATATCTTTCTGGGAATGATGTTACAGGTATGAAATAAGGTTTAGGGTTTTTTTATTATTATCATCAAAGATTTTCTTTGCTGATGCTTTTCAGCCTGTTAATAAAAGAACTTGATATAAATCTTATGAGATATAGCAGTAGGTGGTCAAAAATCATTCCAATGTGTTTCTTCTACATGCAATTAAGAAAAAAGGAAATCAAACATTCCAGCTGCAGTCACAGACGAGTTAACCTCGAGAAAGAGCTCTGATTATTAAAAGCAAAACCAATCAACATTGTAAACTTAGTGTGATAATGAATGCTGATATGCTTGTGCAACATTAATAGTCCAAAACCATTAAATAGTGTGACTGCTTGAGGATTGTCTATGTAGGATTGACCTTGGGACAGCATGGCATACAAAGGCTCATTTTCACTTTTTCCCATTTCTCATCGGTCAAACTTGAAATACGTGTCTTGTTTGTGTTTCCCCTTAGATTTCTCTCAGACCTGGTGGTTTTACTGAAGTTTTATTCATTTAATTAGGGTACTGTGTCCCAACAATGGCTCATAAAAAGTGTCAAGAGAAGATGGGGAAAACATCCCCCATGGATTGTAGAGCAAATGTGCAAGAACTTTTCTAGGGCAATAGTGGGAGCTGGTGTCACTTGTGAGGTGGAGGATGGAGTGGCCTCTGCAAAAATGGCCCCTTGTTTCTGTGAGTCTGCTTCCTCTGCTGCCAGGTGCAGCTCTTGCCAAAAAGCTGTGTCTGGCATGAGGTGCTGCTGAACAGGAGAGAGCCACCACGCTGAGCAGGACCTGGCAAGGGCTAACAAACCTCTCTAGCTGGCCAAGTCCCCCTAACTGCATCCCTCTGAACTGAGCCCCATGGGCATGCAGCTTGTAAGCCCATCAGCAGCCTATATCAGTTCTTGAAAGAAAATAAAAAAGAGACAGAAGAGCACTTGTTTGTGAACACAGGCAAATACAATGCAAACAAGATGCACTCAGCATCATGAGCCACAGGTGAAATTTTAGGTGACTATGCATCATCCTCTTTAGGATGGAATAAATATAACTATCTACTAATACAAAAAATACAAAAGCAAAAAATTATACCCCCTGACCCTTAGTTTATGGCTTAGCTAAAGCTGGGTTTATTTAATTTACTTGGGTTTTTTTATTACTGTGTTTGTTCTATGATTCTTTTATGCTAGCAGCATCTTATTAGGAAACTCCTATATTTTGCAAAAACTGTTGGCCTAAAATAATACTGAAGTTTTGATTTATTTCTTTGTGATTTTTTTTCAAGTGCTGTACATCACATTTTGGTGTTCATTTACCTTTGCATTCTTTTTTGAGCCACTGGCACTGAAGCTGACGGATGAGAATCAAATGAAGTGTGCTAAGTGTTGTTGCTGTAGGCTTTCATCTCCCTGCACTTTGTGGTATGATTTATCCTGGTAATACATCATGTGCCTCATTTTCTTTTATTTATTTTATTTAGTGTTGTCACAAATAATATCATTTGCTCATCTACCGTTAGTACAAAGCAGTTGTAAGTTAATTAAATAAACTGAATCTGTGTAACTCAAATGTCCCAAATTTGATTAGGAATGCCAGTGTTGTACCAAGCCACTTACTACACATGAACCTCATTTATTAAGAGCTTTGAAGGATCTTCACTAACTGTGGTGAATTTTTGTGTGTAGTATTTGCAATTATTTTAATGAAATGGTTAAAAATTACTTTTTTATATCTCATTTATGGTTGGTGTTTTATGTTTCTAAAACTGATAGTTTTAGAAACTCTGTTTCATTCTGAGTCCTTGGCATGCATCCACATGAGTACCTCTCCTTTCTCTCCCCTTGAAATGGGATGTCTTGTGAGTGGGGAGGTATTGAAAGATAATCTTAAACTGCCTTAAAAACTAGGATTTAGTGATCCCCCCATTATGATTTTGGATATTAATTTAGGGTGTTTTTTACTACTAACTGCTGTGCATAAGGTGTTTAATCACTCTGCCCCCTCTTGGTGTGGCACCTGCACTGTGGTGTAATGAGATAATATTGAAGAGCATACCTGAGCCAAACCCAGGATGTAGTCACTCTGGGAGAGTGAGGGAAATTCCTATGTGTTAGTGAGAGTTAGTAAGAAGACAACAAAAATTACTACTCATGTGGAATGTCATTTAAGACAATGGTACACTCAGATAAAGGAAGTTAATATGATAGTATGGTATTTTAATGGCACATAAAATATCTGATTCATACTGAGACTTATGTGCTGGCTGTAAAAGCTGAGCAAAGGTTAAAAATGGCACAGGGAAATTCTGAAATGCTTATGCCAGGAGGTGGCTGAGCTAGACATAAAACACTCATATGTTCTGGGCTAGGAATCATGTTTAAAAAAGAGTAGTTGAAAGGGCACACTGGACACACAGTAGAAAGCAGGGAAAGGTTGGGGAAGCAATGATAACCGAGAGGTGGAAAATAACACTGACAAAGGAGAAGATCAGGAGTGTAGAGGTAATGTTCCTTGGAAATAAGAATCATATGGATAAAAGAGGAATTAAAAACATCTGAACCAAGGTCTTTTTGTGCTATGGATGGCCAAGGGTGGTGATGACTATCTAGAATTCCCTCAGAATGATTCATAATCCCACTTCATTATGTAAGACTGGTAGGGTAATGTATGTTGGGAGTCATTGTACCAAAGACAAAATGAAAACACAATATTTTAGCTGAACAAATCTATCGTTGATCTCTAAGATAACTCCTTTTCACCTCTGAGTTTTTTTCTTCTATTAAATGCTCAGTTTAAAGCATTTAGGGATAAACTTCAATACTTGTTTTAGGTAGTTTGAATATGCACTCCAAATACACCACCTTGCAGTAGTTGTGATGAGGACATTGGAGCATGTAGGTCATAAATAGCACATGCAAATGAAACTGCATTCAGCACTGTTGCATAATGGAATATTAAAAGAAATTATATGTACTCTTCATTTTAATAATGTTTTATCTAAATTTTTTTTAATAAACATTACAATTTCTGAATGGCAATTGATAATGGCTTATAATTGATTTCCAAAAGAAATTGGGATATACTTTATTTCTTCTCTTGAATTGGCTTAGCAGAATTATGGAACCATTAAGTTTAGAAAAGACCTGCAAGATCAAGTCCAGCCTTTGACCTAATACTACCATGCCCATAGTTGTGTAAAATAAAGATTACCCTAAGGTAATACTAATTAATTAATTAATTTAATTTTACATTTCTCCATAAAAGGTTTGAGAATCAAAGGTAACTACAAAATTTATGAGCGCCACAGCACACAGAGGTGCTTGCTCTTTGGCAGAGCACTAACAGCTCTTCTTTATGGATTGTGTACATGAAGTTTTGGGCCTTTAACATTATATTAACAGCTGATGGTGAAAAGACACAAAGAAACACAACTATATTCAGGAAAAGTATCTTGGCAAATTTGAAGCCCTCTTGATAATGGCTTATAATCAGTCTTGATTTTGAATTGCTGTTTGATAGGATTCCAAGTATGTGTGTGTGCTTGGCTGGATATCTATGTGCATGTGTATATATATATATATATATATATTTATGTATGTATCTATATATCTATATATCTATATATCTATATATCTAGTCTATATATCTATATATCTAATCTATATATCTATATATCTATATGCACACAGAAAGACCACAGGACAGGGGATTGCATATGTCTATGCAGACAGCTCTAGAAAACATCTGCATTATGTAATGTAATGACAGATTAAAGGTAAATTACTAGAAGGAAAAGGGCTGCCTTTATTCCCCTGTGTATGACTGAAAGAAGTCCTGATGAGGTAATGCTGGACATGATGAGTTCTTTCTCTCAAGACAAGTTTAAGCTCTCAAAAAGGATTTCTCTTTTATAAAGAGTAACTCCAGTCCCACAACCCATTATGTTAAAGTGAGGTCTTTGCTCTATAACAGTCTGGAGCAATATTGTAAAACTGATCTTGAGTAAAACAGAAATGATTTTAACAGAATTTCCTGACTTTTTACAGTCTGTATGTTTTTAGCAGGCAATATTTTTCCTATGATATATATTTTCCAGCACATATATAATGAATCATACTGTTTACTCAATTTCTATAAAAAAAAGAGAGAAGAATTTAGTTTCAGGGTCTAAGATTTAGATTTTTGGTCAGCCACTTGGCATATTTCTATGCAAAGTACAAGAAAAAATTTAAATTTAACATGTATGCCTTGCTAATGAACCCTACATGAAAAATTTAATGCCACCTTGTACCAAATATATGGCATCTGAAAACACTGAATACCATACCATAAAATACCTTGCTGAAAATAGTTAGAGAATTATAATGCATACTCAGCAGGCTAACACTAAAGCACAATTTTCTTTAGTATATAAGCACTGAAGTCTTATGCATAACACCCCCAAGACAACTGCAATAGAGTCTGCCACCTATGGTTCACATTGAGATGGAGGTCAAGGTATAGAACCATTTAACTTAAATCCTTACTCCAAGTTATTAGCTAGAAGAAGAAAAGGAGGAAATATGCAATGGTGATGTGTTCTACATGACCAGCATAAAATAAATTTTTACTTAGAGGTGGTGGTAGGTAAAACAGAAAAGGAGAGCATTAGATTGTTTTAGCAGAGCTTCAGTTCTATTCCTTATAGCCTGCATGAAATCATATAATTTAAAAAGGAAAAGAAATTGCGAAGGGAAATGTGTGTATAAAGACAATCTACTAGTAACTACAGATAAGGGCCTGCTAATATTTTTGCATTAAACTTTTACTTTCACTGGTTTCTTTGTGTGAATATTAAATTCACATTGCACTCATCACACAGCCTGGTACAATGTAATAGTGCAATACTTGTCCCCTAAATTACTTGCATTTTGTAAATACCTTACTTTCTATTTTTTTTATTGTATTCTATAACTTTTCTTTACTTCTCTTCATAATCAGAAAATTAAAAGAGTATTGCGTATAATGGAGCATGGAGCATTCACTACCCCTAGTGAATGGAAACCTGAGCAATTATCCTTTTCTTGTGAGCTTGTAAATAAAGCACTTGTAATATATGCATTTCAGACCAAATATTTAAGTATTTTACTTACAGGCAAAGTATTAAAATTACATCCCTGTCCCTGCCTCTGCTTTCCCCCAACCCCCCATATAATCTTCCCCAGCAAATTATCATTAGAGAAAACATAACCATTACCATTGTAGAGTAATGGTACAGAGGAATCCAGGCCACTGGGCACTCCAGACCTGTAAAGAAAGCTCCTAGAACCTAGGTATGGAATTCCACATCCTCACAGAAGGATGGAGTAACTTGTCCTTATGGGAAGGTTAGGGCATGTGTGCAGTGCTTGGCACATGTGTGTAGAAAGGCCTAAGGAGAAGCTCAGCAGTGAGAATCAACAAGACTGGCAGATAGATCTGATTTTACTTGAAATGTGACCACTTTTATGAATTTATGAAAGTATCATAAGCTAGAGAATCATAAGTAACATACTGTAGTTTCTTACTGCTCTCAGTAAATGTTTTGATGCAGAAGATTCTCCCTTTTTTCTTTGCACATGGGAACCTCCCAGGTACTTGCCACTGCACCATTTGTCCAGAGAAAGAAGAAGAACAAGAAATTTGGAGTGGATACCTCATTTGGAATAAAGGAAGAAATCTGTAGGGATAGGTTTGCAATATTCCCTGCTGGGTACAGGAAGGGTTGATGTCGTGATTACTTCCTGCTCCTGAATGTTACTGCTTCTCCTGGTGTCACAACAGCAACAGGGTTCTGGCACAGACAAAATAGAACTATTTCCAGGTTTCTTCCCTGATAACAGCCTAAAAATCTGCTGTTTTGCTAGAAAGATGAACTACTTTGCACCATTAGTGGAACATTGTCATTCATCAAAATGGGTTAGAAAAGGTGAATCCTACTTGACTTCACATGCTTGTCCCTTTATGCTGTCACTCCCCTGCTCCTTCTGCCAGTCTGTGCAGGTCTGACAGATTGGTTATTCTGTGCCCATCAGTCCATACTCTTCAGTGTGAGCTCTTGGTAACAGCTGATCATATCAAACCTCAGTGCTCAGTAAGTACAGTGCACTAGACCTTTCTCTGGCCATCTGTGCCAAAGTGAATATTACTCCATTGATCTGTCATTTCAGTGGTATGAAAACTGTCATTCTGGGCTAGAATTATTGCCAGGCTGAGAACAGTCAGGGTTCATTGCATTAGTCTCAGCCAGGAGTGACAAAAATTTTTCATTTTTACTGAACTGATAAAACTTGATCAAAATTGCCAAGTGTGCACAGTTAAACGACAGAAATGCAATTAATTCCAGCCTGCACCCCAGTCCAGCAAGGCCTTATGAATGTATTTGTGTGCACAGGGAGCAGTGTTTTCCTGGAGATGATTGGGCTTCCTTACAGCACACAAAGCAAAGCTGAACTCTAAGGCTTTGCAGAACCTGAGCTTCAGTGCTTTTCCACTCCTGAGCCGTAATTACAACCTTGCACTGCAGTCACTGTTGAAGGCTCAGTTAGTGAAATCAAACTAAATGAAGACATGCTGCAAGAGCCTAAAGGAGCCCAGTTGTTTGGTAAGAGATGCTGTTGTCTGTCCTTAGGCAGCAACAACCATAGGTATGAACTGTGCACACCACTGACTTCCCTGCTCTATAATTCTGTAAGCAGATGTGCAAAGAGATGGATTGTTTGTAGTCTTATGTTTGGCATTATGAAGGTCATTGGGTTCATGATATATATATATATATTTATGTATATATGAGGCATATTGAATAAATAGAATACAAAAATTGACTAAAATCGTATTTGGTAGAATATTGTTTTGCTAGGAATTATTTTAATAGCTGTGATTTACTGAATGTGATAGTTTTCCTTAAAAATATTTTGAATGATACATCAGGTCAGTTGCCCTGATCATATCATGACTCATGTTTGATATTCTGCTATGATCTGTCAGTGTTATAAATTAGCTGATTCACTGTTTCACTGATTAAATTTTAACTTCATTCTACTTTTTGTCTTGCTTAAAAAATAATAATGTAGAGAAACATCATCCAAGATTTTTTTTAAATCTGCCTTTTGATTCTGCCTTTAGTGTCTGAAAGAACTGTGCCCACATCAGTAGTGTGCCAAGCACAGACTGTCTCAAAGTATGAGAACATTTGTTTAAAACTGGAGAGAGTAGCTTTCCAAGACATGATACCTCTTTTGTATATATGGAGTTTTTCAGTGTAAAAAAGAGAGAACCCCTCCCCCCATGCAGTCAATAGGCAACTGCAAACTTAGAAAATATTAGAAATGTACAGGAGAGACAAAAATTAACGAGCTGAATATCATCTGTTTGTCCTTTTTCTACACATGGTAATGGCCACTTATCTGACTACCTGTGGATATGAACAGGTATTTGAAATGATGAAGAACTCTCCATTCCATGGTAATGACAATAACCCGTGACATTTCTAACCTTACCAGCAGGTCAAAAACTATTTGTGTACTCTTCCATTAAGAATTTTACCCCTTCTGACACATCTGTTTAGTTCTGTTTGAAAGAGAAAATCACATTAGTATGACCTAAAACCCACAAGTTTAAACTACTTTCTCCCAACTAATTTGCATATGTTTAAGTATTTATGAGCCACCTGCTGGGGATATGAGTTGGTTATCAATCTAATAACACCCAGTGTTCCTTGAACTCTTTGTGAGCACCAAGGCACATACGCGTTAGCGCTAAATGAAACCAAGAGTTGATAGGAAAATATTGAATATGTGATATTTGTCTTTTTCTCTTTTCCTAGAGTTCTCAAAACTATCTAAGCAAAATAAAGAATAAACAATCTTTATGGATCTCCTACCTGGAACGAGTGTGTAATATATTTCACTCAGCATGCTTTAACATTTTGCATCAGAAATGTCATTCTTCTTTTACAAGTAGGGTTACAATCTTGCTGTATTTTTAAGGCTTACAGTGGTTGTCATTTAAGCATTTCAATAGACTCATAAACATTTACTCATATTCTCTGGATTTTAAGAATTAATTTTGGTCGTTTTGTCCTTTCTTTACATTTATTTTTGTGCTGTTGTTTTCAATTTCAAAGAGTAAGAGGTATTGTTCAATGACAAAGGCTGAAGTTAATATTGTTGTGTTTAAATATCCCTTTCAGTGCCTACAATGTAAAGACTGCAATCTAGATGAAATTACTGTTGATGCTAGTGAATAAGTTATTCATAGTTTTGCAGAAGGAGTTGTGCTTCCAACTTGAGTGCCTCACAAATAGGTTTTTTTACATCTTTGGATGTAAATTATCAGCTATTTTAATCTAGGAATATATCAGAAACAAAGCTGTAGGGCACTCTGATTTACTGCATCTTTGTCAAACTTACCAGTATTCAGCTTATTTTCTCAAATTTCATGGGTCAAATAACAAGAAGATTGTTTAGGATACATACAGAAAAAATATATTTAGAGATCTAATTTAGTTTCTGACCACTAATGATGACTGAGGTCTGTAGTTCACCAAAATACTGTTACTGTTGTCCTTAGTAATCAGCCTTTACTTTAGGTTGGAAAAGTATTATGGATTTAAGGCTTTATTTAAGTGCCCTGTAAATTCTCTTATATCCAGAAAGATGCCGATTGTGATAAAAATAAGCTGTTTTTCAGTGTATCATTAATACTGAATTTATGTTATGGTGCATCAGATTTTGTGCTCCATATTTAGTAATAAATAACCTGGCACTGAAATAGGAGGAGAAAAGGAAAAATATACATTTCAAACTGTTTTGTTGGAGTTCTTACAGTTGGATTTTTTTCCCCATACTTTCAATTTCTGTAGTCCTGATGTGAGATTTCCCAAGTAAGTTATTTTTTAATCTATCCATGGACTAGATTCTAGTCTTACTTGCTTCTAGCCTTGAATGCAAATAAGTCCAGACTGCAAATAACTGAGAAGTTTTTATTGGAGTAACTGTTTTGTTTTTGCTACTTGACCCATTGTCCTCCAACAGACAAAAATGTCCTGGGGAAAAAAACCCCAAGGATGATGACAGAGTCTAAAACCTTACAGAACTGATTTACATGTGTAGTGCTATATCACATCACAGCTTCGCAAATCTTACTAATAGAATGGTGTTATCTAATTTCTGAAAGCAATATTTTTCTTAAAATCTGCATAAGCATGGCTTGAATATAACACAAATTTTAATTTCTTCTATATTTAGCACAGGCCTGGCAAAAGTCAGACAGGAATATTCATAGAAATATGGATAGCTGATAGAAATTTTTCACAATTTAAAACTGGTAGTAACATGGTAGAACTTGCCATCTGATACAGAATAATACAGAAAAATCTCTGGGTGGTTTTAGATCCAAAATTGCTCTAAAGCCTAAATTGTATTTGCAATCCTTATTAAAATATTCAAGAAGTATTAATAAATAACAATATAGCAGTGCTACTTTTTAGAGCTTTTTCTATATCCTCAAAAACTGTGCTAAAATAAAAATAGTTGAGAAAGTGGGAGAACAAATACTGCATGTTTTATGACAATGTTGGTCCTTAAATATCAATATTCACTTATTTATTTATATTGTTTTGTTTACATATAGGTGAGGAAAAGTAAAAATATTTCTCATCCACTGGAGGACATACCTCAGATTTATTTTGGCCTTTCAGAGCGTGAGTATGTTTTTGGAATAGAAATAGAAATGTGGGGGTTCAGAATTCATGATGTTAGTTATGCCTTAGTTCAGAAAAGCATTTGTATGAGAACTATACTTCACTGATTACAGCAAAGCCAAATTTAAGTAGTTAAGTGCTTTACAGAGTTAAACCACATTTTCTTTAAATGCCAACAACCTTGACAAATGTAACCAAAAATGCTATCAGGGAAAGGAAGCTACCAGTAACAACAATGAACTGCAGATAAATCAATATTTTTCTTCATGAAAAGTATCATGGAGTATTGCATGGGAAAGGAGAAGAATAACAATTACTGTAGTACAATAAGATACAAAGAAGGTTAAGGAGTTATTTAGATATTTAAATTAGGTTCAAAACTGTAGGTCATGTAAAATGACAGTGTCTTCAGGTCTTGTAGTAGTCCCCTATTAAAAGAACCAGCCTCAACTGTAAATCACCAGCCTGTGTTACAAGTTAATAAGTTTCTGTTAACAAGTGGAGAGGCTTTGTGGTGCCTTGAGCTGCTCAGGCTTCAGAGTCCAGAATGCAAAGGCATTTCTGGGTTACCTTGGGGTAACTTGGTGGGCAATTAGCAGCCTGCCAGCTGCTCTGACCTCGGTGGATAAGCTGTGTGTAATTTTGCCCACCTGTGTTCACAGGGTAACTCACTTCCCTTTCATCAGCAGGCTCACATCAATTTACTGGGGAGTAATATCAGCTCCATGGATAAATCAGCTCTGTGAGCTGCTCCTTCAGACTGTAATTTGCCTCATGTTGACATTTTTGTGTATTCATCATGGGGAGTCACTCACTCTTTTGTTTTCCTTTTTTGACAAGTGATGAATCAGTTGATGTTTTTTCTATTCAATTTTAAATCATCTCATAATAAGTGTATGTTTTAGGTGTTTGGAGATATTTTTAGAAATTAGAAAGTATATATAACTAGTGGAAAGTTTTACTGCTTTCCTACTACAGTTAGTAGAGCATGAGGCTGGCAATAAAGACATAAATAAAATGAATATTCGTAAGTAATAAATATTAATTATGCAAGGCTTGTGTTCCAATGTGCTGTTGCTTGTAACAGGTCCCACCTGCATGGCAGAGTGCACTTGTTAAATGAGAATTGCTATTGGAAAAACACCTAGTGGGATTTCACTAGAGAAAACTCTTTCATCTGCAGTAGATGTTTACTTTTTTTTTTGGCTCCAGCTTGAACCAAAAAGAATTTTTAAGTCTGAGTTTCTTCCTCAAAGCCAGGTATGATTTAACTGATGTCTTCGATTCTAGGTATTCAGCATGCACTACATGAACAAATTACCTGTTGGTTAGTATTTAAATCACACTCATAAAATAAAGTTAATATGAGAAAAGGTCATCCAAGGGTACTTCTTCTAATGTATGCACATATCTGTAGCCAGGTCTTTCATTTTGCTTCTGTGGCTCTAAAAGCAGTTGTTCCATGGGGTGGCTGGGGCTGTGTGTGGGGTTTGCTTTTATGGGGAACAGTGAGAGCTGTAATTCCCCATTAGGATGTCCCTGGTTGTCATGGCTAGACCTAGGCTGCATGTAAGTGTATCTCATCATAGATCTGTTTGTCTCAGAGGTTCTATTATATTACAAAAAAACAGTCCTTTTGCCATCAAAGATAAAAAGAAAGATAATTGTTCCAAGTAATTTCTTGACAGTGCCAGAGCTGTAGGGTACTAAGGGGTTATTTTGGCTTATTTGCTAGCTCACAACTCCTCCTGGGTGGGGAACAGGTCACAGACTGTTTCTGGCCCAACACTGAGCACACGAGTGCAGGTTTACTGCAGACTCCCATCTCAAACCTGCAGTGTGAAGAATGCAACTGCTCAGAGAGAGACCAATGTTGATTTTGTCCTTTGGCCAAGACAAATTGCAGAAAGATGAAGTTATGATGACAAAAAGCCAACAAGACCACAAGAGCAGGCAAAGAGTTTTTAAAAACCTCCAAAATCCAAACCAAGACATAAAAAAAACCCAACCTCAAAAACAGTAAGAGACCCAAAGACCATACGTAATTTAAAAGGATTGGTGAATTCACTAAAATTTAAACAAAATAAATTAAAATTTAAAAATTATACTTTTACCCAAGAAAACAATCACACACACACCAGGTGCATACACAAGGCACAGAACAATGGGTAAAATATTCTGAAAATTTATAGGAAGCCTGAAAGGTGCTTCATTCAACCCTGCTTGGCAGCTAGCAAGTTTTTTAACTCTTGTGATGTTTAATTTTTGAGAGAGATATGACAGCATACCCAGCAAGCTGTTTCCTTCCCAAAGCTCTCTCAGCTCTACCTTTTTCAAACATTTGTACTTTGATTAATGCTTGCTTATTTCTGGTAAAGCACTATGGATCATAATTCAATAAAGATGGCATTTACTGCCATCTGTCTTAACAGTCTTTGAATAGAAAATGTGAAAGGTGAAAGGTTTACTGGTAGGCCTTATTGCCTCAAGCATACATAGAATAAGAAGCATTAGATATGGTACACAGTAATCCTTGCAAAAATGATTATCTTTTATTCCCCATCTTCTCCAAAACAGCTGTGCCTTCTTTGAGCCATGATTTTACAAAAAAAAATCTTTTTTAAAAGATGAAAACACAGCAACATTGGGCTGTAGTCACTGCCTTTCAATGAAATGCTGCAATCAGAACTTGGAGGGTGGCCACCATGATTCCAGATGTTCCACCACTGTTACACATTAGAAAGCAAACAAGGATATATTGTATATTGCCTTAATGCTTATTCTGAAAGGTGAATGTTTCAGGTTGAACACCTCACTATAATACATATTTGTCTCTTTCTGGAAATTCACTGCAGGTATTTAAAAAAAAAAACCACACCCAAAAATATGTTTATGTTATTATTCAAAGCATACTTAACACATTAGCTCTTTAATTATTGGTATAATTCATTGGAGCTGAATCAGAATGTTTAGTGTAACTGAATAGGATCATAAATCCATGATAGATTATCTTAATAATTCTTATTCCTGTAGTGTGTATGGAAATAGCCTACAGTTTAAAAGAGACAGGGGAGAGTTCTGACAGCTTTAAACTAAAAAAAAAAAAGCAACTGAGGCTTGATTTTTGCCCACTCAATTTCTTTTCTACCACCTATTTTAAGTATCAGTCTGGTATGAGGCAAGCCTGATTTTAAATTGCCTGGAGTGCACAAAACATGAAACACTCTTTTCAAATGATGATGTATAAAAACCTATGTCATTACTTTGCTAAAAATAAAGAAATCAGAAAGCTCAAATTGTTCTCACTCCTAAAAGCCAAAATACAAAACATACTGCAAATTTTTTTTTACCACACTGTAGAGAAATGATAGCAAGTGTCTTGTTTTTAATTGTCACTGGACATGATTAATAGAAGCCAGAAAATACTACCATTTTCTTTCTTGTGTCTTTCTGTTTCTCACAATGGGAAAAGTATTGATACCCTCCCCTTCCATGTCTTTCATACAGCTCAAGCCAGCATTAGTGTGATCACAGCATCAGAGTCCCTGATGGTGCTGTCAGTGATATCAGTTTGATTCTAGGCCACTTGCTTTCCAGATTACTCTCTAGTAACAGATCAAAATCAGATCAAAGGTCAGGCAGTGAATACTGAGTTAAGATTTCTTTTATAACTGTCATGAAATCCCCAAAATATTCTGAATTTCATTGTCAATTTTAAGTAATTGTTGACCCAAAATATCTGAGTGGCCTTTTACCTGAGCACTTAGACTCAGTGCTGTGGGAATGCTTAGAAAACCTCATTCTGAAACCAGATCCCCTTTCAGGGCATCCTTATCTATACAGTCCCATCCACCCTAAGAAGAATGTACCCTTGCACACTATTCAGTGGAATTAAGATCTTAGATGATAGCATGTTGCTTGAATTCTGTAATTACTTTCCTCTTTCATTGCTTTGAAGGCAGTTTAAATTCTTTCAGGTGATTGCATGATGAATTTTTTTTTTAAAAATATGTTACAAGGTGCATTTTAGCTTTACAGCCTGCAGCTAATTAAGAGAGGATAACACCAAGGACAAGGATATGTGTGAGTTGCAGAGGCTGTTGGTGCAGTGTCATATGAAAGATACAATATTTCTAACCCTTGATCAGCTCTTCACATTTAACTGCTTTATTGTTTTCAAATCTTTAGAGGTTAACTTCTTTTAAGGATCCAAACCAAGCTTCTTTAGGACAGGGGAAGGCTTAGATGAAGCAGAGATAGATCTTTTCTTTATGTTAGTTTTCTTTTCCCTGTATCCTAAGTTTTGGATCAAGTCTAGACAATTATTATCAAATTAAAAACTTCACCGATAAGGACAGACAGAGCTTGAACTGTAGGCAGCAGTGTTTAGACCACGTTGGGGACTGGTGTAAGTGTGTGTAGCTCTGCTGGTGTCAGTGGAGTTACATCTGCTCACACTGGGTCTTCAGCCTGCAAGCTGGAAGCATTCTGGATGTACTGAATGCTGCGTGGCAGCAATAAATAAAAGAATTTACTCAGACAAAGTGTCTTCCATCTGAGGACCCTCAAGCACTTGGAAAGCATTACTTTCTTTCATGGGAGAGGAAAGAATCTTTAGGGCTACCCAGATATGTATTCTTTATCCACTTGAGAACAGCGAAGGTTATGCATTGCAGGAGGGGGGTATTTTCTTTTAAAATGTAATGATATATTTAGACATTAATGGTATAATTTTATATCATCAAGAGCTGAAAATTTTCTGTCCTGCCCAAATGTATTTTGGAAAGATGATCTGTGGTATACATGAGTTTGCAAACAGCATGAATATGTTAGCCTTTGCTGCTTTATCCTCTGCCAAAAATGTAGAGACGATAGCATCTGTTTCCACTACCCACGCTATCCAGATCATTAAAAACTCACAAGAGTTGGAAAAGAAGTTCTGAAAGCTTTCACATGTCTGTCTTTGCTAGGAAAATCACTCTCTTGTAACCATGTGTTCAGACAGTCTTTTTTGCTTGTGGTTCCTGAATTTCAGGTGATAATGAGTGATGCCTGGAAAGGTGGCATTAAAATTTAGGTAATGAAAGATCTCAAACACAAATGAATCCTGAGTGCATGCTTTAATAAGTGCTGCTTCAGCAAGTTTGGAAATCATAACTACACTTTTCTCTCAATGCAATGAGATGTGGAAAAATCCTATCAGACACATAGGTAGCTGAGAATGGGAAATGTGAAGAGTTCACAATCAGGTCTTTCTAGTATGGATCTTGGATATCTGAGTGACATGTTGGTCTCTCCATTGCTGGAGATAAAAAAAAAATAAAAAATGTTGGCTTTAGAACATATGAAGATTTGGAATGGGTTCACTTTTTTTTTCCCCGATAGTTTGCTAGCAGCTATTAAGAGCCTTCTAAAATAATCATAGTACATTTCCTTTTCCCATCTCTTTCCCACATTCCCTTTAGTTCTCCCATATACCACTGGTAAGTTATAGGTAGAAGGAATAGAAGTGGAAGGAATTCTATGTACTAAATTGACCAAAATACAGGAAATAGTGGTCTCTTACTTGTCTTTTCTGATTATTTTTGAATCATATTGCTCTTGCACAATGCAGAACAATTTGAAAATGCAAAGAAGCCAAATCCAAAGTGACATCCAGTTCTTTCACTTTCTTCCAGCTCTGCCACAAATCTGTGTTTTGCTGTTGCAGAGCCTGGTTCCTCACTGTTAGTATCAGTAGCAGTGCAGACAATGATTTCTGAGCAAGCAGAAGTAGCTTGGGTTTGTTGGGTTTTTTTGGTCTAAAGTCTAGAATTTAAGGATATTAAATAGCAAAAACCCACATAATTGATGCTTGTGTTATGAGACGTGCAACAACCATTTAAAGCTCTCTCAGGGATTCACTAGAATGGGAAGTAGGAGGTTTGAGAAGAAAGCTACAAAAGGGACTTGAGTGTGAGGATATTTAAGAATTTAAGGAATAAAAAGTAAAATCACAACTAATGAAGTTAAACCAAAGCTTGTAACTTTCAGCCAAACTTAGGGGAGTAGGCCATAAATCTTAACATTCTGATAATGAACGTATTTTTAAGTGTTAAAATTTTTGGTTTTATTCTTCTTGAGTTCTGTGCCCACAGGAAGGTTTGAACTGCTTTAAAATATTTGAAACTATTTCATCCTATTCTTTCCAAAATTGGCAAAATTTGCAGTTATAGATTGAATTTTACATAGCTCTTCTCTGTGTCTGAAACCTAGTAATAGAAATGGGTTATATGGGCATATTAACTTCGATATGTTAACCTCTAATTTCAGGTTTTGGCAGCAGACCATAACAGACTTTCTGGTGCAAGTAACAAGAACCTCCTTGTAATCTGGACAAAAAAAATATCAACAACACCCCACTCCCACCTCGCCTCCACCCTTTTTGCACAGCAGTGTGATCTAGAATGTGCAGATAGGGTGACTCCTGTCACTAGAACCTCTGCTTAATATTATAAATAAGTGTATTTTGTCTGGTCTGAAATAACTTCTGGTGTGAGGATTTAAAGCTCACAGTATCTGTCTTGGGACTGAGCTGATTTCTGTACAGTGTGAGAAATTCATTGTTTTTTTCAGTTCCAATTTCATGAGTAAGAGGAAAATACTGCAAGGCTTCTCCTGATTCTTAGTGGGAAAGCAGAAACAGTCTGTTGTGCAATGTGTATTTGTGGCCTCAGGGCTTCCATACTTTCTAGTCAATTAAAAAGTTTAAAGTTGAACAAGTTTTGTCCCTATCAGCGACAATGCAGGGTATCCTGGAATATTCAAAGAAAAATATCTCTCCAGATGAGTCACATTTTTAATGTATGCTAGGTGTGTTTTCTATAATGATGCCTTTCCCTGGCCTTAAAAATCGAGGACCAGACACAGTTAAGGGATAAGGGTTTTTTTCCTGGGTATTTTAATAAGGATCCTTATGGTGCACCACTTCACCAAGGTGGGATGCGCCGCAGTGCACACACAACAGATTGCCTATACAATTTATAGACCTTACAAATGAGCATATCTAACAAGGATGCCCTAATGGGAGGCCTGGATGGATGATGTGATAGTCCCCCATCTGAGGAATTCCCCCCTGGATTGGGCAAATCTCTGGCTTACAGAATATGTTCTAGAGAGGACCTTGGTTTCCCAAGACAGCGCAGCGTTTTCCAGCCTCCTACTACAAGGCCTTTAGGATGTTTGGTCTCCTGGCCAAACAGAATACTAGGGCTATGCTAAACTATCAAACTGGAGGAATTACAAGTATGCATGCTAAGAATACTGAGGATACATAAAAGTTATATAAAAGGTACATGAAAGAAAAGGCAAAAATCATCTTGGCATCAATAACTTAGGGAAAACTAGTATGGTTGTAAGCCACATATTCAAAATCTGTTTTTCTTGTTGGCCAGTGTTATGAGGCAGAGCCCTAGGAAGGACCTGGTGCTGACCTAGCAGCAGTCCTGCAATGGTCCTCAGCCCTGTGTATAACTGTCTTCTTGTCATTTCCTGGACTACAGAATAAACTTGCCTGACTTTCATCTGCCCTCAAATTAGGAGCATTTGGGTCTTTTAATATTGCAGATGGCAAGAAGCTGGCTTGAATTTTGGTGTCTTTTTCTTGTAAGAAAGGATTTTGCCTTGGGAAATGGTCCTATATATCCCATGCTGCAGAACAGGATCCTTAAGTCTGGCAATGACGGTTCCTGTTCGTCCTCAGTCTCAAGAAATCTTCAAGCAGTGGCTCACTGTTTATCTACTATGTTTAGCAGTATTATAATGATATAAGTTTAACAGCTTGGTGTCTCTGCTAATTGTATCCTGAAGGTAGCCAGCAATACTGATAGTACATTTCCTGCAGGTAGGCTCCAGGGTTAATTATCCTTTGGTTTTAAAAAAAAAGTTATTGTGTGGTAATGCATTCAAAATTAATAAACCTGCCTGTTTAAAGTGAACAAACTGTCTGGAGATGTTACACTCATCAAATTAGAACCAGCAGACTGTTTACCTGTGTTTTCTTCAGCTGTTGAATAGATGTTGTTGCACAGGATTCAGAGCTGTTGTATGCAGTGTGAAGATAACCCTTACATCATTTATTCTGAAATTCTACCCATTGAAACTATGTACCCAACATTTCCTTAGGCTCATGTCAAAACATTTTTTATTGTGCCCATTCCCAAAGGAAAAAGATTCTGTCCACCTTTTGTGTAGTTTGAAATCTTTAAGGTAGATACGACTTAAAAAATAAAGCATTGGATAGAAATGTGGTAGCAACGAGGGCAGCAGAAGTTTCTTGTGCAATGTCTTAGGTAAGATGTACAAAATCTTAAAATATAATAAATGATGGAGTGGAGGAGGAAGATAGACCTCTATGTGCACCTCACACTGAGAGTTTTTGCAGGGAACTTCTGTTGCAAATGTCATAACTCCCTGAAAAGTATCCTGAAAATCAGTGTTACAGAAATGCCAAAAGGAAATAAGTGGGC
The DNA here is from genome assembly GCF_971803275.1 of Cyanistes caeruleus. Taxonomy (NCBI): domain Eukaryota; kingdom Metazoa; phylum Chordata; class Aves; order Passeriformes; family Paridae; genus Cyanistes; species Cyanistes caeruleus. The sequence continues at coordinate 21,176,361 of NC_141709.1, forward strand.
ACTTTCACAATGAGATGAAACGATTCAACAGGTTCTTCTTCAACTTGTAAACAGCTTGTGGATGCATGGAGAGGTAAGATAATAGTTCAAAATCAGTTTTTCTCCTATTTTGAGTTGCCATTATGAACACATGTTGCTCTCCACCAATACAATGAGAGAAGTAGCAAGAACACAATTTTCATTTTCCATGTTGAGAAACTCACATCAGTACTGTGTGTGCAAGATAATGGGTTAAAATGGAGGAAATATGTGCACGTTGTTCTTTCGTAAAATACCAGACATGCCCGTGACTTATTGGTGTGAAACGCTGTGCGTGTCCTGTGTGATGATGTAGGAGTCTCAGAGACAGCACGCAATGTGGCAGTTACTATGGTAACAAGATGTTTTTCATTAAAGGGCCATTAAAATGGTGGCATATAAATAACATATGTACAGTACATTGTCTTTGAGAGAACTGTTCTTGTTCAGGAATTGTAAGCACATGCTTTCATTCCTCTTCCTTCTTTTTTTTTTATGTTTTTCCCACCTCCTTATCTGAATTCTTGTATATTTTTGATCTCATATGATCAGCCTGTCTCATTTTTAGCACTTTGCCTCTTTGAAGCTATAGTGCTTTCAGACCTGATATGATATAACAAGAGGTGACTGAATAAGATGCTTCTTGCTAAGGACTACAGACAAATGGAAGGAAAATGCGTGAGAGTCTCATTCCTCAACTCTGAAGTATGACACACAGTTAAGATGTGTTCAGTTAAGAGTACAAGCTTCAAAAGTTCAGAGCAGTTTGTCTCTGTGCATGCTTAAGCTCTTTATTGCACTTTAGGCACCAAAGTAATTCAGTGAGTGGACTTCAGTTAGGTAATTTGGTGAATTAAAACTGAACAAGGTGTGAAACTTTATCCTGAATTGGGACTCGGTGTTTCAGATCAGTATAAGATAAAGTTGCTAAATATATGTAGACAGAAAGCTTTTCAGAGACTCTGTTCCCATGTCCCCAACTGTTTTCAGAAGTTGGTTGGGCTAAAGCAGCAGAGTGGGTGATTCCACTGCAGTGCAGTCAGTAGTGAAGGCTGATATCTCTTTTCCAACTCTCCTGCTATCCAGAGTAATGTAGTGAGCACTGGAGAGGTGGTTTGTGTATTGAAAATTAAGAATTGTAATTTATGTGTGAAATCTGTCAGATTGTTTTTAGTATTCAATAAAAATATTTTAAGATTTCAGTAACATGCATTGGGTAAAATGACTGCTGCTCACTTGGGTGAGCTAGCTGGCACTGTGAAAGGGGGATTTGAGACCTTTCAATATTGCTTACTACCCTGAAAGAGCAATTAAATATACTGAGGGAGTAGATGCATTTCAGCATTAATAAGCAATTGCAATGAAAATGATAAAAAAACCCCTCCAACTGTTGAAAGTGAGCTGTGGTAACAAGAATGATACCCTAACTTTTCATCAAGTCAATGCTATGTAAAAGGAGGAATAGTGAAATTGAAAGCACCTTTGTTGAACCTAGCATCCCATGGATTAAAACACAGGATTTTTGGCAGGATTTTTTTTCCATTCTATGAGATATATTCAGGCATGTGTCTTAAACCATGGAGATGAATTCATAGATGTAAATGTAGATTCAAGTTGGTAAAGCCATATACTGTACAACTCCTCTTCCATTCATCCCTTCTAGTGGCTAATTTTACCCATTCTTTCCAAAAGCAAAGTAAGTGGAAAACTCCTAGGAAAGTTCAGCAGAAACTGAAATTTAATATAAAGTAACAGCACAGTTCTCAAACAGAGTAGTGCATGTAGCCAAATATCAACCCACTGCTTCCTCTTTTCTTACTTCACATGAATTCTTGTGTTTACTGCTTATTGTTGGATTTTTCCTGTGTTTTGAATTCTTTCCAAATCTTCTTTTTCAGAAAGTACCACAGTAGCATTTCTGAAGAATGAATGCTTGTAGAGACAGTCACCAATGTGCAGTAGGAACATTCATTAATTGAAAACAATTCAGTCCCAAAGTTCATGTTAGCAGAATTCCACTGCCAATTATCCCAAATCACTCTGGTGCAGCAGATAACATAAATGAAAGTGGAAGAGCTGTGGGACACTCTTGTATGAGTGAGCTATGGCACTCAGTAGGATGGTGTCTGGGTGATGCTCAACACGTTTTTTACATTAGACACTATGGAATAAATGGTTGTCTTGCAGCTTCAGAGGATTTAGCCACTGCTAGTGAGAAATACATAATTCCCAAAGGGCAGCCCTCAGTGGAGATGGGAACCTGGCTTTGCATTTTCCTGTCCTGCATTAGAAATTAAAGCTGAGTTGAATTATAATCAGATATGGATCTGACTTGAAAAAACTTCTCAGTTTCATTGATTCAATGGCAGGAATGGCAGTATTTACTCCAAGGAATTACCAGTATTAGGATTGTGGTAGGAAGCAGTTCCTATGGAAAATTATATTCTTAGCAATAGGTTTATTTCCAATTCTAAAAACAGAAGACTGAGAAACTTCTGTGACAGCGTGTGATAAATATAGGCAAACACCGAGTTTCTGTAACAGTTCTTTGTATATGCAGTCAAAACAAAGATATACATTGAAAATCTCAAGCATTATCAAGGTTGTAAATTCAATAATTTAAGAGCTGGAATTCAAGGTTTACAGAGCAATCTGAACTTGATATCAGTCTTGTATCAGAATCCATGTAATCTGATAGTATTTTTAATAATCCAATTACTATTCTCCTAAAGGTTCCTCCTTTGAATATTTATGTCTTTATATATATAATTATATCTGTAGCTATATAGATATCTGTCCATAAATGTAGCTCTAATAATGTTGAATTCTCAGACTAACGAAGAAGCTAAAACTGAACAAGCTTTTACTCATCTTTTTGCAAGAAGGTGGAGAATTTTCACTGGCATCCATCTCAGAAAAATGTGAATGTCTGCTCTGTGTATAAGACAGGTCTCCATCCTCCTAGATGAGCAATTTTATGTCAACTTTTGTGACAGAAGAGTGACTCAGTAGGATTCAAGTGAGCTGGGTTAACTCTTGAACCTGCCTCAGCATCACTCTGTGGCCATGGGTAATTCAGTCAGCTCCTGTCTCTTTCTCAGATGGCTGGTAGGGAATAAGAAATATTGGGAAAACAGTCTCCCTATTCTAAAGGTGCTTCAGGATGCTGACAGTATGAATCATTCAAAGCCAAAGTTACAAATAATAAACCCTACTTTTTATTGTTGGAAAAGGAATATTTTCCTAATCCCAATGCTTGATTAATATGTCTTTGACTCCAATACACACTCACACTCATGATCCTGCACAGCTGCTGCCAGCTCTCACTCCTGTGCTCAGCCAGTCCTCTCTGCTGGCCTGCCCAGGGCTCTGTTATGGGACCAGCGTGGAACAGAAGGGTCCCCACAGTGCCAGCTGCAGGCAGAGCACAGGAGCTCGCCAAGTGGTTGTGCTTTGCCTGGGGGGCTCCTTCCCATCCTTTGCTCCTTGGCTCTTTACAGCCTGTTTGTTGCATTAGCACACACACTTTTTACTTCTGCTGTGTTTCTGTGTCAATGTCATTTCAAATGAGTGGGGCACCAGTTGCCCGTGGGAGTTGGCTGAGGTGTGCTGCTGTCCTGTGTTATGTGCTGGGATGTGGCTGAGCTGCTCACTCTCCTTAAGAGCAATCTCTGCTCTAGATTCTCCTTTTTCTCTCTGTGCAAGCCTCTCTGATGTTAATAGCAGCAATGTATGTGTGTAGGACATTATAGTTCAGAGCTTTGGCATCACTCTCTTTTTGGTTGTTGCTACACATTCCTGCTGCTGCTGTAGTGGCAGAGGTATCCCAGGATCCTGCTGCTGGTTTTACATTTCAGCTCTCAGGCTTTCTCTTTCTAAAGTTGCATTTGTATTGATCCTTCCAACTTATTTATAAGACTACTGCATAAATAATTTCTCTTCCTTCCACAAGCTTTTTCTCATAACCAACTTCAAGAGAAAGACTAAGAAAGAGATGTATTGTGTTTTCCAGATGAGGAAACCTGTCATTTATTTTTAAAGTGCATGTTATATTTTCTATACCTCTCCAATAACCAGAATTAACAATTTCATCTTGGAGGAGACTCTTTAGGCTCCTGAGAAAATGCATAGATTTACAGAAAGTGCTTTTCTTTAGAACTGACACAGTTCATGTGCAGAGAGCTTTCATTTGCCTATCATCTAAATATATTATGTCCATTTAAAGTTGCACAAAACAATGAAGAATGAAAGCAATGTTTTTCATTTCTAACAAACCGGATTCAATTTTAGCAGATATTATTTTGTGTAACAAATACAAGACAAGCTTGTTAAGCTGCATATTCTAAGAGACCTATGTTTTACATGCCCATGGTGGCTGAAAAAATGAGAAAGCTACCTTGGGGGAAGGATAAATAATTACAAATATACAGACCTTAAAAACACACTAAGTACTCTTTGGCATCCTATGAATACCAGATCACAAGTAAGATGTTTAAATGGAGTATAATCCTTGAACCTGATATGCACAGAAAAAGCAAGAGGTTTGTTACCTCTGTAGAGCAAAGCAGAAAATATATTTGTCTGTGGCATGGCTCTGCTTAATGGAGTAGTTTAAATTTAACTTTAGCTTCATATATTCCAGTTATTTCAGAGATGGATTAGAGAAATTCATCATTTTATATGTTTGCTGCTGCTGCTTATGAAAAAAAATGATATGCTGCTTATATAAATAGATAGTATTTAACTTTATTTTCTTCAGTCTTTTTACTTCTTTGTTGCCAACAGAAATATATGGTGTACTAGGCTTTTTCTGGTCTAAATTGGACTTTTTTCTTTAGCTGCATGCTCCTTGTAATGCAAAACAGTAGGCAGTGATCCATGCAGGCTTCCATTTATAATATTAATACAAGCCATGTTCCATGCTAATACATCACATTAATATTAAAGCAAGAAGTGTAAGACTAGTGAGTGCTTAATCATTTGCAATTAGTACCTAACAGCTAATTCAGCAGAGGGCTTTTAGAAAGAAAAAAGTGTGTATATGGAGGGGGAGAAGGGGGGAGCAGTAGTTTGCTAAATGCTGGTTGATTTAACTTTAAGTATTTAATACTGTGAAAACTTAGTAATTAGAAGAGTTCTTGTCACCAGTCAACTTTTCTTTAATTGATAATTTAAAAATAAAATAAGATAAAACCTTATTCTCCTTAGAAAAGACAGCAGTGAAAGCATAAATCATAAAGTTCCTTTACTAATTTGGTTGAAGATTATTCTAACTGTTCTTGAATCATTCAGGATTATATGCTCAAGCTTGAAATCTTGGATTTACTGAACTGCAGAGCACCATATTCCATTTCTTAGATTGACTGTGGATCTGGAAAATTAATCTAATCACCCTATAGCCAAAGTCTCTGGATTAGATTGTTAAAAAAATTGATTTCCAAAATCTAGTGAGAGAAGGGAGTTGTTAGATGTTAAGTGAAGTAACTTCCTGGTATTCTTCCCACAAGTCTGTGTAGTGTTTTGTTGCTTGTCTATTGTTCTGGTGTCTCAACAGCCTGAGTTTGCTTGCTGTAGGTTTGTCTGTTTGGGACACTTAAATATCCCAGGTGGAGAAATGTGTAGTTAAGATTCAAAATGCCTAAAACCTTAGTATTGAGAAAAATTATATCCAGAAATTATCAAATAAATGTCAACAGATTATCTCCTTGTCTTGTTTCCCATCCCAGGTGCTTTTGAAGACCTACCTGATGTCCAGCTGTGTTCACGTTTGCTATGATTTTTAGTTTTTCCTTCAAAATGTCTTTATGAAAAAGGGTGAAGGGTGCTCAGAGCCAGACTCTGCAAGTGGGACTCTCATCACTGTTCCAGCTTTGCTTTTGATTTTCTGTGCTCCTTTGATTTGACACTTTCAGTTGGAAGAACCTATATAGGTAACAAGAGAAAAAAAAATGCATTGTCTCTGTCTAGGGACTTGTGTTTGTGTTCTTAGGAAGGGCTTATGTTTTGTTGGATAACGTTGCTGCATACCTGTATATATCATATATTTATGAACCACAGATAAAAACTATTGCTACTTGTCTGTAAAGAATAAATGACATTGTTGAGGTAGAAGTAGCTTCACTGTCAACATCTTTGAGGAGAATTATGTATAATTTCACATATTATGAGTAATCTGAGGAAATTTGCTGAGTAGATAGAAGCTAAAATATCTTACCTCCCACCTTGCCCCTCTTTTTTCTCAATCCCTGGGGATTATCCAGCCTGAAGTCATTTTATAGTTTTTATCCTTTTCCTTTTGTCATGGCAGTTTGCATTTCATTCTTTTTTCCAATTGCTTTTGCCTCATCTGTATAATAACCTCAGGACTCACTCCCATTTTTCCTTCCTGCACTGCTCACCCCATGCCCAATCTGCCCTGAGAAGAAGCACCCTGTGCAGCCCATTGATTCTGGCAGCAGGGAGCGGAGGCTGTATAGGAGCAAAGATTTCTCTACAGAACAAGCCCATTCCTCTCTGACCCCACCAGTGCTGGCTCTTTCCAAACAGCTCGTGTGTTTTGGCTGATGTTCACCCATATTGTAACAGCTGAAGGAAACTAATGACTCTCAGACGTTCCATGTGCTGCTACTCAGGGAACATAAACGCTTTCAGGAGGGTTTATTTCCTTTTCTCTCACAGGTCTTCCACTGTAGAGATGTTGAGTAGTATTTTTCAAATGCAGTGTCCTAAACTTTGACAGTTAAATAACACTTAAAAAACTGAAAGGGATGGGGAGAGAGAGAGGCTAACAAATAACACTGTGCAGAATATATTTTCAGTTTCTTACTATAAAAAGATTGAAGAGCCATATAATGATGGAGAACAGTAAAAGGCTGTATCTGGCTCATATGGAGGCTTAAAGGAGAAGGCTCTTATTATGCAAAAACCAAATAGATAATAGATATTAATATTAGCAAAATAGATATTAAAATTGGCTCCAGCAAGGCCATGAGAGCTGATCTTTTCCTCTCTATCTGCCCTTTACCATTAGAAGCTGTTTATCCTTGCTTGTAGAAAAGCAAAAGGGAGCAGAATGATCAAGAAAAGAACAACGCTGAGGAGGTGCTAGATTAAATTAACAAGATTCTCTAATTTGCTTGTTCTGCTGTGCTTTAGAGAAAGATTGGAAAGGCTGTTTGAGGTGGGAAGAGGAAAAAAAAAAAAGAAGAAGAAAGTTTAGTCAGCAACACAGAAAAAGAGCAACTGTGTAGAGGGGGAAAAGAGCAACAAAAGATGAAACAAATAATAGGAGACCTGACTAGAGAAAAGATGAAATAGAAGAAAGCAAAGGAGAATCAAAGCAGAAGGAAGAAGGAGAAGAAGGACATACAAGGAGGAAAAGATTCAAAGATGCTGTTAGGGATATCTCGCCAACACAAGAGAGAGGTGAAGTACTGCAGGGCAAAGGGAGAAAGGAAGAACAGTATGGGTATGGTAAGAGGTGACCAGTATTAAAATTCATTCAGGTGTGTAATGTTTGCACCTCTGTGACCCTTTGCCTGGGCACTCTCCTGCTCCATCCCTTTGCTGTCAGCAGAGAAGGCAGTAATGACACTCACTGCCTGGGCCTCGCTGATAGGCAAGTGAAAAAAATCTCTTTGGAAAGGACAAACCTCTCAAAAAGAAGTCATTCACATGTCAAATTAGTGGCTTTAATGAAAGTGGATAGAGACTAATGAAAGGTTAAACCTGTAAATTGCAATCTAACAAATGGGTTCACAGAAGACGGATCTCTTTTCATAGTGAGAAAAGAAATAATACTGACAAAATATTATTACCTTGGAGAGACCGTGACCAAGCCACAACTCCCTCAGAAGGCAGCATGCTCTCCTGCTGTTCTGCTGAGCTGGGCACTCCTGCTTCTCTTGAAGGATTGACAGACAAACAGCTCTTCATCGATCACTGTACTTTCAGAGTGCTTTGATCGTTACACTGAGTCTTCAGGAATATATACTATAATATCTCTGCCAGAAACCAGGCAGTTCAAAATAGAATCATTAAGTTCAGTCAGAAGTCTTGTTTACATTTTGTGCAGGGTTTAGGAATTATATAGGAAGTAAACTTTACAGCTGAGTATGTATGACAAAATTACAGTAAAGTCATAAATAAAAACAAGATTGGGATATGGGTTCTTTCATCTTTTCTATCCTGCTTTTATTTTTCTGGGATATTTTTTAAATTAGTTTGGTGATTGTTAGGGAAGGGCAGTAGAGGATACTCAGTCTTGACCCTGATATCTGTGAGAGAGCATAAAAAGATAGCATTGGAGAGTTAACAGGGCATGTACTATGTTTTGATTTGGCTGAACTTTTTCTTCGTATCTTAATCTTCATCTGTTCTATAGACTTCTTTCTTATATGTTTTGTTTTTCCTTTTTTCTTCCAGGTTTCTTTCCTAAAAATTTCCTAAAAATGTTTCATATCTTGTGTGTTGCTTATTACAAGGACTAGTTCCACCAACACTGGCCTTGTCACAAGTAGGATGTAGTGGGATTTTCAATTTCAAGTTCTTTGAGCAAGTGAATTTTGTTCTTACTCCTTCTTGATGAAGGGCACTCTAAGTAATTAGGAATAATAAAAATTTACTTGTTCAGGTGGAAAGCTTGACTTCAAGAGGTTACATTCTGCTATGTAATTATTTAATTTCACCATACACCATCAACTGCTTGCTCATGATGTGCCTTCCTTAAGGTTTGCTTATGTTGCTGTTCAAAAGTTTCAGGCAAATCAAGAAACTTCCTTTCCAATTTGTACAAGAGAGATCATGAATATTCTTTTCTTCCAAATAAGATGCATTTTTAAGTAGGACATGAATATAATAAATATGTTGTGCAAGGGTTATACTTCTAATTTTTCAGCACTTTGGGTATTTAGTAATTTGGTGTCACATCAGGAAGTTTTAATTTGAGTGTTTTATTGTGCCATACATTTAGTAGCAATCTGATACTGGAGAGAGGAAATTGCTGCAGTCCCTATTTTTCATGGTTTGTTTGAATGAATAATTAACTATCACACATGATTAATTTAAAATATTTAATAATAAAGTGTTTCAGTACACCTCATGTAACATCCTGTATCCCTTTCACAGTGTGCTGCATCTAAGAAATATGTCAGTAAAAAGTGGAGGCAGAAGAGCACGACTGTGAAGCCCAGCAGCCGAGGCACGGAGGGCAGCACAATGCCCTTCTTGTACCCAGCTGGGGCACATCTGGATCAAATGAGAGGGTGGAGGAGGGAGTGCAGTGAGAACAGACTCCAAGGGTTCCAAAAAAATCTTTAAACAGGAAGTTATAGATCAATTCTAGGGAGAACTAAAAAGAATGAGTTGGTCAGTCAAATTTTGTAAGGAAGTAAAGTTTGATCTTGTTGCTTTTGGAATATCAGAAGATCCAGTTGATGGTCAGCTGTGTGGCCAGTGTGTAGCTTTGTAGACTGGGTGTACACTCAAAGTCATGTCGTGTCCTTATGCCCTAGGTTTTCTGTGTGCAGAAGAAATATTGATATCTCTAAGCATTTTGAGATCATGGAAGAAAGCTCTAAGAATTCAGGGTATTGAGTAGCATTACCAGTTTGTATCTGAGGGATTGCAGCTTGCAGAGTTCTGTGCATTTATAAGAAATGGAGTCTGAAGCCGGTGCCAAACACTGAACAACAATATTAAGAGATGGAGGGTGGTTTAGCAGACATGGATGGTCTGGTGCTCTCTTCTTGTGATGGCATGCTCACAAAGAGAGCATCACTTCTTATAACAAAATCCTCTTACATGATACCTTGAAAACAAAAAGCAGAAAGTAATTGAGAATAAGAATGAGAAAAAGAAGTGAGAAGGAGTAGAAGAGAGGGAGAAAAATGTGTCTCTGCAGAAACTGCCTGGAAGGCTCAGTTTTATGGCATTTTCTGTGCAGTCCCCGGGAGGAGCCCAGGAGGAGCTCTTGGGCAGCCCATCAAACTCTGCTGTCCCAAGAGCTCTCAGCTGTGCAGGGACTCCCACCTCCTTTCTCAGATGTATGACTGTAGCAGCCAGAAGTATAATTTCAAAACTTTTCAAAAAAGCTTATATTATACCACATCCTTCCACTAATGATGAGGGCTTCCTGAAAACTTACTGAAGAGCAAATTCATCACAGGATTTCTGGGCAAGAAAACAGACTTTTTAAACATAATCCACATTAATATCCAAAATTTTGATGCTGTAGCAGTCTGAGTTACTAAAACTCCCACTGATTTCTGTATAGAGCTGAGTGTTTCTCAAGAGGTGCACAGCAGCTTGCAGCAGTGAACCAAAGCTGGGCTCTATTTCAGTCTTGTTCCCTGCCTGGAATATGTCGCCTTGGCATTTTCTGCTGGCTAGTTGGTGACTTTTAAGCAGGTGCGGAAAAAAAACCCCATTTACACTTTTCTTTTCTCATAATAGTTTTCTCATTAAACAGTTTTCTTTTTGAATAACTGAAAATTATTTTTAACTGGTCACCCTAAATTAGGCATTTCAATCCAGTTTTCTTTTTACAAGAGGATTCTGTGTTCAAGCCAGTGTGATTTATTCCAAACTCTTTCTAGCTCCTGGCTTGTAAGCAGCAGGTCAGTATGTCCAAAAAAATCTAACTATATTGTTTTGATTGCATTTTTTGAAAAATGGTGTGGGTTTTTTTAATATCTTTGACACTTCTGATTAGGCCAATAAGAAGCATAAACAAAGTTAGCCAAGGTAGAGGCACTTATGCAGTTACATGAAGTTTGTCTTTCCTTTCCCACTGAAATAAATGTGGAGTCTCCCCACTCAGTGTGGACAGAGCAGAGTTGAGCACTGGGATTTGCCTGTAAATGATCTTCAGTTCATGAGAATATTGTGCAAAATGTGAACCTGATCCAAAGCCTGTGGGTTCTTGGGGAATCTTTCCATTTACTTCAGTCAGCTTTGGTGCAGGCCCTTTGTGGAGGAGTGAGAAGGTATCTGAGCTGTTGCTGGTGGAAAGTTCCTCAAGGATATGTGGTCCATAAAATCTGACTCTTGCTATCAGGCAGGAAGAGTGAATGGGGCTGTAATTGCTGTTCTCAGCAACACTGTTAATGGATTTTCATTAGATTTCCCCTCATATTTGAAAGTTAACATGGTTGTCTTGTAAAAAAAAAAAAAATCAGCTTTTAACTCCCAAGCAATGTAATGAGTACAACTGTAAATTTGTCACAGAGAAACCTAGACTGAAATAATTGCATTAAAGTTTTTTGAGTGTCAGATATGATAATGATAGATGGCAGGGCAGAAAGAAGAGGTTTTGCCATTGATATGAGCCAATGCAATGATGGATCCCAAATGCAAGATCAGTTTTTGATGAAAATTCCATATTGGGTAAAGCTAATATGGATTGCATTACAATGAAAGTGTATTTTTCTCCTTTTATGACAAGTTTTCTGGGTTTTGGTGCATGTTAAGAATAACATGTTATGTGATTATGGAGTTCTGATAACATGTAAAGAAGGACTGCAGTACTCCTTATGGTGTGGAGTACAGTTTGGTTCCCTAATATATGTAGAAGTCTTAACAAGTCTCAAGGAAAAAGGTCTTTAAAAGTCAAAGTACAATGTCTGTAATGGAACTTGTTGTTTTCTCATGTTATCTGTTTATGCATTATGGAATTTTAAAAATAAATTATATAAATATTTATGCAAATGATGATTTATTATTCAGTAGTCAATCTTGGATACATTATAGCATAATCAGTTGTATGTTAAAAAGCATTTAATTTCATGCTTAATTAACATATTATAAATTGAGGAGAGAAAATTAAATTATTATGGACAGTTTGCAAATGTAATACGTACAGTGTTCTTCAATAATTGCATGAATATTGGATGTAATGTGATGTGTTACTGCCACTCTCTTTCGTGCTCACTCTTTAGTGATAGAGTGGAAGAAATGGGCTCCAAGGGATGTGTTCTGCACTGCCCTGAAGCAGCATCAGATTCCCATTAACATCAAAGGGAGCTGTGTGCAGAGGCAGGGAGCAGTATATGGCCCAGTCTGTGTAAATTACATCAGCTCCAAGTAGGCATCTGGAATTTTAAAATGCATCTACCTTTTGGGGAGCAATTTCCTGTAACTTGATTATTTTGGCAAATAGATGCATAGTTTGGGCCCAATCCTCCCCTTTGTTTAGTCAGTGGCAAAATTCCCACTGACTTCAGTGAGAACAGGACAAGGTGCCAAAAAACACGTGCGTACTTGTAGAGTTTGCCGAATTTCATAGAGCTGTGACTTTTGTAAAAGTTCCTGCCACAGAATATCGTTGCCTTGTTTTGTGCTAGCTTTGCTCTTTACATAATAAATTGCTGCTTTCAGTAAGGGGAGTAATGATTTCTTGAGCAACAGCAGAGACAAGATGTAGTGGTTCATAATATTTTCTTTGGGATCCTTGACTCCCTGGGAATTTGAAGCCAGCTGTTTGAATTGTGATTACAGTGCTTAGACCTAAGATTTCTGTGTAGGTTAGAAACTTGACTTTTGTCTAATTAAAAGTATTTCATAATGGAAAATGTGATACAATACACAGAGCTGGGGTTAGAAAAACGAAGGGCAGAGTGGGGCTGCTTACTTTTATTCAGCTGAACCGCACAAATTGGCTTCCAACTGAACTGTTGCTCTAGCTGAATAACTGAGTAATCTTTGCTGTTTAGAGATAAATAATAATACATGTTACTGAATTCCACTGACAAATAAATAATTTAATGATTGAGATTATATAAACATGCATATTGAAAAAAAACCACTGAGAAGTAAAGCTCCCTTCAGTTGATAACAGGACAGTTTTGTAAACCACTTAAAGCTGTGATAAAATCCTACTTGACTGGTCCACGAGCAGATGTGACAAGTTGAATTTATTTCCTCTCTTACCAGGAAGCTTTGCAGGAAACTCTTAACATATGGTGCTTTTCACTTCCATCTAGAGCTATAAATGTTATTGGAAAAGGATGTTCCCAGGAGCAGCAAGTTTCTGACGTTTCTGCCAAATGGACTCCAAATGATCCTTCTGTGGTTCAGAATTCCCCAAGTTCTTAGGAACTGGCAGCCAAGAATCTCTGATCTAAACACAACTCACTAATTTAATTATTTTATTATAGATCTGTGGAAAGCTCTTGCAGACCAGTGACTTTGCATCTGTATTGGATCTAGCTAGACAGGAAGTGCAAGTTAGAAGAGTATAAATATTTTGTTTCTTAACTGCTTTTTGCTTGAAAACTTGGAAACCATTTCACACACAAATCAGTCACGCAAGTGTGAATGCAGAGGAATGGGAAGTAGGCATAAAAGTAACATCAGCTTGTATTTGGTTTGTATTTTGAATGTTTTTATTTCCGAGGAAGACCAAGTAATGTGTGTCCAGTAGGTAGAATTAGCAATGCAAATCACAACATAACATTGTACAGCTGCACCTGAGCTGTCTCCTTGCCCCCACTCTGAAACGGTAAATTAAATATTTGTATATATAGAGAGAAAGGAAAATTAAATACTTGTATCACCCTTTTTTTGAGATGATAATACACAAGAAGTTCAAAAGAAGCAAAAAAAATACATGTTTTGTTTAATGTGGTTCTAGAATAATTCACTTTAAGAAAATGAAGGCTAAATTTTGCTACTTTACTTTAGGACTATTAGCCACTTTTCTGAGTGCCTGAACTTACATTGCAGAACAGTTTCACTTGTGGGTTCAGGTGGAGGATTAGAAAAGAAGGAATAGTGTCATGTTTCAGTCAGGATCTGCCTTGGAATGGCATTAAAAAGAGGAGGAACATGAGCTAGAGCTGGTAACTCAGGAAACCCTGAACAATCCTCCCTACCCCCTCCAGTTTCCTAGAGCCTGGGCATGACTGGTGGCAGTGTTTGGTGTGACCCTGAGAGAGTCCTCCAGTCCTGGGGGGCACCTGGGGTTTCTTTTTTTCAGTCAGCTCAGCTGTGAATAAAAACTAAGGCAGAGGCTGATGCTGACAGGAGGGTTTTGAGTTCCCTGGACATGGGCATTTTGCCATGAAAGCAAAAGGCTAAAGGTATGTCTGTCACACATACAAAATTTGATGAAAGGAAGGATATTGATTTGAAATGCAGCTTTGGCTTGGGTGTGACAGTGGGATTTTGCTTTCTGTCTCCCCCCAGTAATGGGGGTTTGTACTAAATGGGAGAGAAGATGGCATCCAGAGAACTACTGTGCCCCTGTCCTTCATGAGCTCTATGTGAGTGTGTAGGAGTGAAAAAGAATTAGTGGATCTAACTGCCAAAGACCTTACTCTGATAACTGCATTTTTCACACAAATAAGAAACAGCAGTCCTTGCACCAAAGAAAATGGTGATTTATCTGATGTCACAAGACTTGGGATAGGTCCAAGGATTATATTTCTGGTTTATGAAGGATGGAAAGCAAAAATGGTGATGAGCAGTGTTGCTGAAATTTGTGCTGGTGCTCTCTAGACCAGGAAGAATTGGAACTGCTGAAAGGCAGCATATAAAACAGGGGATGAAGAAGGATGATAAAACATTGAAATCAGGAATTGAAAGCTGAATGTGAGTAGATAGAAAAAATATTTTTAAAAAATGTCCAAGGAATCTTCATGAGAAAGGGAAATTCTACCTATGCCCACTGGAAAAATGAGTACATTACGTTGCTGAAGAGAAGAGCTATCTTAAGGGGGAAGAACTGGGTGAGAATCTAAGACCATATAAAAATGATAAAAATCACGGTTATGGTCTCACTGTGCAGCCAGTTTAGACTGTAAAAAGGTTGTTTTTTTCCTCCTTGTAGGTGCCGACCTCTTAAAGAGTGGTGGAAAAATACAGAGAAAGCATCTACCCACACAGGATTAGATTCTGACAGGACACTACTAATGCAACTCAAGTGGAGGGTCTATCCATTGATTATGTTAACTGGTAATTAATATTCTGCAAGCAAATTATGGCATCCCCTTTGAACTGCCTCAGCTGCAGAGAGAAGGCCCAGGCTATGCTCATGCACATCCTGAGCCCAGCTTTCAGCATCACATGAAAAAAATTTCATCACAGCACCTGCTTAGTGCTTGTGCTCCTGGACTCCAGGGAACAGCAGGAGTTCTTACTTCTCCAGGCTTTGCTGATGGGTGAGTCCAATTCAGTTCTCTAGAAATGATTTCCCAGGTCACACTCCCACACTGTTGTTGACCAAAATGTATTACAGCTATAATAGCATGGATTTATACTTTATATGTCTGGTGCCAGACTTGTGTACAGATGTATCAATAGTCTTTGATATCTTTCTGAACTAAAGATTGTTTTGGCAATTAATGAATGGTACCAAATACTTACATATTCAAAACATATGACATCATAGTATTCCTTAACAATTTAACTATCATAAATAGCTGTAGTTAACCACTTGGTTTAGACTCAGTGACTTACAGCATGCTAAACACTAACTCAAGAGAAAAAAAACTATTTTGTTTTCATTTGCATCAGTGCAACCTCACTGAATTCTCTGCAGTACATCTTAAAAGTGCAATTTGGACAGTAATTTAGCAAATTTTCTTATGTAGTAGAGCTGTTAAATATCAGTAAAATATTTTAATAATCAATTGCAATTTCATTGATATGCAATTGCCATTTTACTAAATCTCAATTAAATTCCCATTTTAGGCAATTCAGAGTGTGAATTAACATTCTCTATTGATAAGTAGTATTATAATAGATATTCAGTCTTGAGTTGAAGAAAAAAAATCAATTCTAACATTAGGTTTGATTCAGTATAAAATTCATCACACATTTCCAGCTCAGTGTAAATTCCTTCTTGCATCTTCTCTTGGTGCATATGTCTGTTCTTGGCCAGAACATCTTTGTAAGGGGACAGATTGCATTTCCTCTTGCTAGCTTTCACAAGCAGGACTGCACTATCTCCTCATTCCCTTCAAAATGCAAGCATGCTGTAAGAAAGAGGAGGTAATAGAGTGGACAGATTCTTTTGGCAGAGTGTGGACTTTGGGCTGCTTTGGGCAAATGTTCTAGGAGAACTTTCCCACCATGCTCCTTTGCTGTGCAGGGAGCAAAGGAGAGCTGAGGGGGATTGGTGAAGGAAGAGAGGCAAAGATGTGAGAGAAAATAAAGTGTATTTAGCCAGACAGAAAAGAAAGATCTGTGAAAGGCACAGCAAAAAATTAAGGACAGGGGAGATGTTAGAGGATTTTCTTTAGAAAAAAGGGCAAGGATAAATTTGCACAGAGGGAGAATTGAGATTGCTGTGTGCAGTGGGAAGGTAGAAACATCATGTGCTTTGCCTCCCTGACAGAGCTCATTGTATGAGCTACAGTCATTGACCCTAAGGAGTGCACTGACCACTTGTACTGAATCCTATCCACCCCCATGGATTTCAACCAAAGTCTGAGTCGTCATAGGAGTCACATATTTCAGCTGTAGCCAATACTTTCTGCTAAATCTGTCTGTCATAATGATGTCTCAGCAGGACTGGGCCTCATTCTTCTGTCACTGATCGGAGCAAATCCAATCGAAGCAAATTGGAGCCAATTGGTGTTTCTGTTATGCAGTGGCAGGAGAATTGAACTCATTGTCACTAAGGATATATCAGTACTTCCTATTAATGTCAGTTTTCAGTTTTATAACATTTTGTTAAAAGTTCCCTCGGGCTGTATTTGCTATACAGATTTTCAGAGAAGGAAGACATATTTTATATTGAGAGCTCATTTGGTTTGTTGTTAGAGGATGCTTGTGTTCAGAACTAACAGGGATATTAAATTCAACAAGTGAAGACAGTGTCACCTTTATTGTAGCTACTGGTCTGCAAAGGGACAATTGACCCAAATTTTTATTGAGCATTTGTGTTAGGTTTTGGACCAATTTAACTAGAATTAACATTTCTTTACTAAGCTCAGTACTTGGCAGTATAGTCATGACTTAGATTTTATAATAGATGACTTTTTTAATATTATATGCTCTGTATTAATACCAAATGTCCATGTTTTGCTAGCAACGGACTATATTTTGCCATTGGGCATGAACATGCAACTTTTGCTAATTTAAGTAAAGGTTAAAAGGACAATTTCAAGTATTATAATGGATTTTCATTTGCCATTTTTCTCTTTATTATTCTAAATGGATCTTAAAATGTGCTAGCTAGTTTTGTAAGTTTTAAGATATATTATTTAGTGACAGTTCTACTTTGGTTTAGGTTTTTATATCTATTTTAATTTCTGTAATTATTACTATTTCTTTCCCTGTTTATTTATGATGTCATTTTACCTTAAGGCTAGTTGTGGTGTAATTGTTCTGCCTTAAGCATAATTTTTCCCCATGGCTTGAGGATGAACACAGTGAACAGTGCAACCTAAAGATTGTTGTTGCTGACATTCTGTTTAGCAACAGAAATAAGCCTATGGCCCCTCTCATGGTGTTTTTCTCCTCTCAGGCTTACTGATGTAAATCAGGAGTAATACTACTTATTCCAGTAAAATATGGTGTTTCTCAGTGAGGAGACCTTTGTGCCATATCACTAGTCATACAGAAATACAATTATTGGAAGTGCTTCCCCTTGCTCATGATTTTGGCACAGTTTGAATGTATTTGGTGTGGCAGAAAATCCTGCTGCTCCCACTGACACAGGAACCCCAGCCTAGAGTGCACAACACAGGGAAACAAAACCCTTGATTATTGTCTTTGCAACTTTTCTTGTCTGCCTTTAAAGGCTGAGTCCAAAAGCAACAATGTATTTGTTAATAAAAAAGGAGTGGAATTTGGGTCTGTTTCACATATTTACCCATGAAAGGCCATCAGCTTAGCCCTGTATTTATACCTCAAAGTTCTCCCTGTTTTCTGCTTGCAGCAAAAGTCCTTCAGCTTTCAGAGGCTGATTCTCCATTTTTTTTCTAGTTTCACTACAGTTTGATAACATTCTTTTGGAAATCTGTTGCAGAGAATCCAAAATTGTGTTGCAGGCAATATGAAAGTGAGAGGAGCAGCTGATACAGCAGGAGGTTGTGTTGTCATATAGAGGCATCTTGACAGCCCAGGAAATGGACAAACAGAAACTGCACAAAATTTTGGAAAAGGTAAATATAAGGACCTGAAACTAGAAAGGAATTGATAATTAGTCCATGACTCAGTACAGGCTGGTTCTGGCCCATTGGCAAAGAGCTTTGTAGGTTTGAGGGTAGGTTGGTAGACACCACTGACCACTAGCTGGCCATTAGCCATCAGCATGCTCTTGTGGCAAAAATGGGTAACAACCTTCGTGTCTGCATTAGGCAGCACCTGGCCAGCACTGCAAGGGAGGTGATCCTTCCCCTCCACTCAGTCTCTTCTCAGTGGTGTCCAGCAAATAAAGAAGCAGTAATAGGCTCAAACTGAAATAGGGGAAACTCCATGCACACGTAAGAAAAACCTTTCTTACTGTGAGGTTGATCAAATGTTGGAGCAGGTTGCCCAGAGAGATAATAGGAGTCTCCATCCTTGAAAGTGTAAAAACTTGAATGGGGATAGCTCTGAGCAACCTGCTCTGAGCAGCAGGGTTGGACAAGATGATGGTCAGAGTTCCCTGTCCACTTCAGTGATTCTGTGACTCTCTTATCAATACCCCTGCTTACCAGATCTCAACATACATTCAAATCTTGCTTTCAAAGAATATCCAACTGTGAGAATAAATTGCCTACATGCAGTGCAGTCTTCAGCCTTCAGACATATTCAGTCAAAGAAATACCTGTGTATGATGGAGATGCTTATAAATTCTAAGGGTTTATATTAATTGTGATCTAGGCCTCCTTCCTAGTAGTTCTGCTGAGAGTTTTGTTGCTTTAGAGGTTTTTGTTTGGGTTTTTGTTGGTTTGTTTGGGTGTTTTTTGGTTCAACCTTTCACTGAAAGATTTCTCAATTCTTGTACGATTTACTAGCACCTACCTTCATGCTAGACACTTTCACTGGAGGTACTTTTGCAGCACATCTGTATTTATTCATAGAGCCTCTTCTGGGGAATGTGCACCCAGTAAAAGCTTTTACTAGGTTTTGTTATAGCTTGTATTTGATACAAGCCTGTATTTGATATTGTATTGAGCCAATCTATTAGTTTTGTTTCAATCCTCTGGCCACACTGAGAAAGACATCATACACTAGTCTTTTTTCAGTTCTGCAGAGAATTAAATTCTCTGTTCTTACTTCTAGAAGGTCTCAGTTTATCCCAAATATTAGGTTAATAAGACATCATGTGTTTTCTGTTTAACTTGTGGCATGACTTTCTTTGCTATTGTTTTTGTAAATAATTGTGATTCTCAAGATTTCTTCCAAGTGCTTAATTTGTTAGCATCTGATTCACAATATAGAAGATGTTAGTTTTGACCAGGCATAGAGACAAGACATATATTTTAATATATTAAGTTGAATAAGCAGAATCCTGAAAAATAGATTTTTTTTCCGGTACAAATACTTGTCTTCGTAAATTCAGAATTTGTTTTCCATGTGAATTTGCAGATGCATGTTTTAAATTCACAAACATCCATCCTCCTAGACTTGTTTATAAAAATGTTAAGAAGGTGATAAACAGAAAGAAGTTTAAGCATACTAATTTAAAGATATGAAATCACTTTGCAGAGACATTTCTTCATTATTTGCTCAGTTATAATTTGGACTCTTTGCCACCAAGATGAGAGCCAGACCCCTAACTCATTTTAAATAAATTACTGAGCAAATGATAATGACTTTTGGTCATTATCAGCATGGGCTTAAATTCATGCTGGTTTTCATCAGATGAAAGACTGTGTCACACTATGATTCCCTTGAGCCATCCAGTCCCTTAGCTATCAGCAGCACTTTAATTTTCTCTTAGAGACAGTATTATGTGAGCACTCAGCCTGGTTCTCTCAGAAAATGTGTAATTTTTCACTTTCAAACACAGATGTTCTACCAAGTTTCATCCAGAGAGGCTAAATCTACATTTTAAAGCAAGGACACCCTAGATGTTACTTTTGAAATAACATACAACATGGTACAAAGAAATAAATGAATATAATTGCATAACAAAAGTTATAAATCAGGCCCAGGAGACAAGACTAACAAAATAAAAGTGAAAAATTCACCTTTAATTACAGTGGTGAAGCCTCTGAGCCTGTGAAAACATTAATATGTAGAATTCTGATGCATATAGTCCTTAAAGGAGAATTTGCTAAACATCTCTCTTGAATATAATCTTGCAGATGAGAAAAAGTTTGGAGGTTTTTTCATTCTCACAAATTATATCATATCATATATCATATCATATCATATCATATCATATCATATCATATCATATTGTATCGTATCATTCTAAGAAAAAACTTGCTGATATTGAACACATTTTATCTGTGGAAATCACAACCTGGCCTTTAAAGAAAAGCACTTTGTATGAAATACGTCCTTTTAAATCTCAATATTCACCTTTTTTTTTTTTTTTTTTTACTATCAGAACCTTATATTTTCTCTTTTCTATATTTAGCTCTTTTTTTTTTTATCATCACACCAAAAACCTTCAGAATTTGCGTTCCTAGTCTCCAGGACATGAGAAACGTTTGAAAATTTCCTGAAGATTTGTGAGCAGTTAATGTTTTTTTTTGCATCTGGAGTCTGGCAGATAAAGAAATTCCAAGCTGTTTGTATGAGAGTTGCCACAAAGCCAAGGCAGGGACACGTTCCCAGGGCCCGTTTCCCATTGCCCTGCAACCTGTAGGGGCAAACAGCCGCTGCAGCAGCCACAGACTGAGTAGCAGATATTTTTTTTTCCCTGAAAAAACAGAGAAATTAAGTGAAATCATGGGAGAAATACCTGAACTAAGAATATTTGGGACTCCCACTGCAGACCCACAGGAACAGGCCTACAGATAATGAACGTGCCTAGCGGCTCAAGGCGTTGTGTTTAAACATCACACTCTTTCCTGATTGATGTAGACAGGCGCTTAATGGGGAAGTTTGGCTCTTTAGGTTTGTGTTTGGTCTCCTCACTATTCTACATAATGTTGCTGTTAAACTTGTCACAATTCTTTGTAGATACATTTCTGAAATGCTGCCAGCATTTACAAAGAGATTAATCTCTCCTTCCTCTCTGCATGAGTTTTCTTGAGAAAAACAGTTAACATATTTGCTCTTCCTTCAAGCAGATTTTATCTTGCCCTATATAGAAATATCATGAGACATCAACAAAGGATATCTTTATGCTATATAACAAACACATATCAGTTTAATATTGTGCTTGTGAACATCTGACACTTTAGAAGTAGCAGAACTGTGATTCAGTTCCTCAAAAGAAAATGATACAAGGTAGCAGGCCCTAATATATTCTTCTGTGAAGAAATACCTGCAGGCAAGGATAATACACGTATTCTCACGTAAGTCCTGACATCTTTGCTCAGTGAGTTTGGTTTGCTTGCTCTCCTTAGAAGCTGGAGAGTGCAGAGAAAGCTAAAGTTTGATGCAACCCAGAAAATTTAGTGGTCTTCTTGCTGCAAGCTTTGATTTCTCCTGTGCATCTTTGTGGCACTCCGGACTCTACCTTCTTCAGGAACAGCAAGCGTTTCTCTGGTCAAGCTGGTTGTCAGAACATCACCAGGTGTCAATTCCAAATCAGAGATTGTCCTGCAGACACCATTTTACAGCATACACATGATGTTTAAAGCCTTATCAAACCTGCTCTGAGTACTTCTCTCTAACTACAGCATATATAGAAAATGCCTGATAGGATGTGTGGGAGGCAGCTGACGCCATGAGATATTAGGAGGGTTTTAAAGCCAGAATCACAAGTTCCTTGTGAGCTTCTTTGGTCCTGCAACACCCCTATGGCATCTTCTGTGGGTTTTTTGGGGCGTACAATGGGATGGAAGAACCTTAAAACTGAGAAAAACCTAGAGGTTAAAATTTTTTGAGATGGATGTTGTGCTAGATGAACATGTAAAAAACATGTTTGGTTACTCTTTTCTTGCTTTGTACATAACTTTGGTTTTTGTACTGAACTTGAATGAAGTGCATCATTATAGACAAAATTATATCTTAAAGCTTTTGAGCGAAGAGAATGATGATGGAATGTAAAGCTTTCTTTTGTTTACAGCAATAATTATGGCTAGTGACTTTCCAGAATTCTTTTAGAATACTTGGGCTCTGGGTAGAGGTAATAACTGAGGGAAAAACATATCAGCACATTCATGCAAAATAATTTTTCTCACTGAACTTAAACTGGGAAAAAAAAGAGATCAGACATCTATGGTAAGATTTTTACTCTAGGAAAATCACTGCTGCAACTTATTTGGCTTCATCAAGATAGTATCATGCAACTACCATATCTGTCTACTTACCTGTGGAGTCAATCAGACAGAAAAGGGTAGGCAGCTAATTAAAAAAAAAAAAAGTTTTTAAACCTACTTAAGAAAATGGAAATTAGAAAAATGTTATAGATTAATCTCACTTTGTAGATACACTAGAATTTTCAGTTTTAACTTCATATTTTTTAGTTTCTTTCAAAAATGTGAAAAATAAGTGTGTTTGTAATTTAGTGTTTCTTTCATAGTTAAAACTACTGAGTTATGTAAGAATACATATTGGATATAGCAAGCAAGATTATGTTTTCTTTAGTATCTATTTATTTTATCATTACTATTCTTTTCTTGTCTGGAAGTGCAGAAAATTCTAGGATTTTTTTGTTGTTTTTTTTTTTAGGTAAACGGCATTATTTAAATGCATAAATTTGCTTAAGCCTCAATGGGTTACTCTGACTTGTAAGGCTATTACTTTTCCAGTTGCAAGCAATAATGATACTGCAAAGATATTCCAGTGGAGAAAATATTTAAATAAACTCTCTTCATCCAAAAATGAGATGCAGCATATTTACATTTTTATTTGATGAAGCCTGTTCCTGCTATCTTTGTTCTTAATTTGGTCTCAAAAGAATTAGTAGTAAGAGGAAAAATAGTCTGTAAATATGTATGAAATCAAATTTAGAGGGTAGGCTAAAAGGTATTGACTGCCAGCAGTGCTTAACAGCAGGAGGCAAAATTTCCTCCATAGTTTTCTTCTTGGCTGGAAACACATTGCCTTCCATCTAGATTATTTAATCCTCAAAATGCACATCAAAGCTTCTCATCGGGTGGCGTATGTCTTTACAGGCAGTTGAATGTCAAAGATCTAGCTTAAAGATTTTTGAAAAATGTAAAACATAATAGATCCCAGATAATAACACAGCAGTGAAGCTCCTCTGCTATTCCTTCCAGCAAAGGACTGGTATTGCAGGTTGCAGCTAATCCTTGTGGCAAAAGAGCAAATTTCCTGCATGAGAATTTGTGACATCCCTCCAACAGATAGAAACAAAATGATCGAGTCATGTTACTGGACTAATATTAGCTTGTTAACAATTCCCTTCTCTCTTTACACTTGTGGCTTGCCAGAACAATAAGCTATGAGTTATCTCACTCCTCCAGCCCAATTAGACATTGGAAAAATGAATGCAAAATATGCATGAAACATTTTCCGCTTGTATATTCTTAACAGGATGCAGGTTTCAACACTGTCCCTCTAAATTAATTCAGTCTCTGGCAAGAGCTTATTCCTTGAAAGGATTGTATCAATTCTCATGAATGATTATCCCTTTCTTAGGGAGTATCTTAAAAAACTTTTTAACCATTTTGGTTTGTATTTCTGAGCTTGAATTTTGCTCTGACATGAGTACATAAAATAGCCAGGCATTTGTAAGGAGCTCCACAAGGAGACTAAAGGAATGTGGTACTGAAGAGTGCTTTGCATTTTGTTAATACCCCTGCTACAGGAGCTGGGCTTACCCCATAACAGCTGCCAAAATCAAAGGGGAGGATACAAAAAAGAACAGAGAAATAAAATGTCTCTTCATTCTGCTGTGAAGATTCCTGTTCTTCCCTTCCTTAATATTTGTTTAAATACCAGTGATACAATATTTCCTATAGATGGCTCAGCTGTGACACAGAAATAATGCCGATTACCCAGGGGTTTCATTTCGTGTCTGTTTAAGTCAGAGTTATTTTTTAAATCCTGGTTAGCCTTGTTCCCATCTCTATCCATGACCTTCTCTTTATATTTTTTTATTTTTTTTTTGATTTATCCTTTCCTTGTAGTAGTGTTTCCCTTCAAGCAGTCTTATCTCTAGTGGTGTCAATGCTCTCTCTGTTTCTGCTCCCTGTGGATGACTGAAGTGGAGGGGTGGCAGAGGCAGCCTGGCCATGCTGGGGCACAGTCCTGGAGGCAGCCCTGGGAACCTGGGCCCAACAGGTGTAATACTGTCAAGGTGTGCCCTTGCTTCTGCCTTTTCCTCTCACTTGGTAGGCAAATGAATCAGCATTTTCTCTACTTTCAGAGTACAGAGTAGTCAAACATCATCCTCAATGCACCACCTCTGACCCGAGAGTGAGAGATGCTCATTTAAGTCACAGAATGATTCAGTGCAATACGTGGCCTTTCACTTCCAGCTGAAAGCTGATCTTATGGGATGCAAAGCCACAAGTTCTCTTTGACAGACTGACTGATTTAGAGTCTCTCTGTGTCTTAAGAGGTGCCTAGTGCTACTTGGGCTGAGACTATAATGGGGATTTACTTTATCGTTAAGTAAGTGTAAAAATCAACAGCAGTGTCCAATGGACTCAACAGTCATCAAATAGTAATCCATCTTTGAAGTAATTCTGTGTTAATTATTTACTGTAAGAAGAAGTTATAACATCAAATAAATGCATCACACCAGGCACTATATAATTAACTAAAGATGCATTGCATCCAAGCAATGAGAAATGTGCATTTATCACCTTGAAGCGTAATTTTAACTTTTTTTTAAAAAGTGGTCATTTAAATATTTCAAATGTTCTTTTAAATAGTTTTAGTGGTTTTGACATATATTTTTTTGTTAATATTTATTGCTCATTTGATTGAAGTATAACTGTAAATGTAGTGCTTCATATATTCTTATATTCATAATGTTTCTTTAGATAAGTGTGACTGCTTAGTCATAAAAGTGATTTGTTTAGAAAAGCCCTTTTTTATCCTGTTCACTAAATTCTATCACTAAATGCAGAACAAATATAGAGCTTGTCGAAGTTTATAGGGACTTTTTCATGTGAAAAATTAATTACAAAATTAAAATTAAAAGCCTTAAAATGTAACAGAAAGGAAGTGGATTTTCCACCAAATGACAAATTGTTGTTGATTTTGGTGGGAAAATACAATCCCTGAATGTTTTTTGTTGCATCCTCTGTGAACAGATTTTATAACAATTCTGTATATTCTGAAGACAGAAACTTGATGTCAGGGCCTTGTCATCTCTGGTCAGCAAAGTGGTTTGTCTGGAGAGTTTTCAACTATAGAAGCATCAGTAATTCATCAGAATATTTGCTGGGCTTTTCTGAAAAAGAAGCAATTGTCTGTCAAGAAAAATCTGGAGTTTGCCTTGACTTCCCCCAAGAACATGCAACCTAGTTCCCCAAGGCCAGCTCCAAAAACCTTCTGTGCAAAACAAATACAGTTCCTCTAGGCTGGCTATTTGTAGTACAGAGCAGCACGACTTTGCCTGGTTCTTCCCATGTGTGAAGCCAAATGAGTGACATCCACTAATGAAGCACATACTGAGCCTTGGACAGACATCTCACTGAGGGTGGCAAAAAGAAATTTCTAAAATGAAAGTTCCCAAATGGTGTTCCTGGTCTGAAATCTAGCTTTTTAAGTCATTAGATGTCAATAGGTTGTTAAGCCATAGAGAGAGGTGAAGAATAGCACCTAGATACTGGGTAGATCATAACTGTGCATATGAACAAACAATACAGTTGCTTAAGGGTTATCGAAATTTAAATGCAAATAGCACTTAGTAATAATACCCTAGAGACTAACATTGTAGTCAATTTCTGGAGGATGCAGCACTGTAAACTTAGTTTTTGCTGCTGGTTTCCTTAGAAACGAGAGCAAGATATTGTTCAGGACACAAAATAATATCCTGTTTCAGTTACTGAGGGTCTTGAACTAAAAAGTAATTGGTTTTGCTTGAGACACTGGATTGTCATGTGCTCTTCTAGGAAATATTATGGCACAACCTGTGTATGTGTTGAAATGGCTTCAAATCTTCTACTTTAGTTCTAGTGATCTCACTGTGTGAGTACTGAAAGTATTGAAAAATTAGCTTTTAAATCATTCAAGGGGTTGGTTCACACTGCACCTGTGAGATTTAAATACTTTACTAATAATCTAATCACTCCCCAAGCATTACCACTATTCTACATCTTATCAAGAAATAAATCTTCATGGGTATCCTGGTCATGAAATGCTGCATTTAATGTGTTTAGCAAGTAAATGTGTATAAAGTATACCACAGATTAATGAATAAGCTTTTTTTTGGAATATGGGCTAAACACAGATTAAGAGCTACAGAAAACTTTAAGTATTTATGCCTACAGGGAGACTAAGGTTATTTTAAGCTGTTGTTCATGGAGTTGCAGTGTATCTGAATGAAGCATTTCTTAAGTCTATTTCAAGTGGACACTGTTGCTTTCATTTCTGCATGTATTTGACTAGATAAGTGTATATATTACATACACTTAGAGCATGTTCAAATTTGAATGCACAAATTAAATGGGCATTGGTTTGTATTTACATGGTCTAAATGTTAAGATTTGTAATAGGGTACTGTAAGTAATGATTTCATTTGATACTTTAGAAACAGAGTTCTATAGTGGTTGAACAATATAGAAAGAGAAAAAAAGTTAAAGGAGAATAACTAATAAATTCATGTGAATATCAATTCTGTATCTCACTTTTTTTTCAGTTTTATTTAGGAAATGGCCAGTATTTTCAGTTGAGATGCTCTAGATTTTGACTTTTAAGTGAAGCTAGATCTTTAAATGTGTAAATTTTTCCCTTTCTGAAAATTCAGTCCATGGTAGCCTACACCAAGCACACAGAAAATAAGTTGAGGGATTTTGGAAATATTGTTCTTGTTTATAATTTTTTTTTTTATGGAATAACAGTTGCTCCTTTTCCCAGCTCAGGTTTTAAAATATGTTTTATTAATACTCTATGAGTTCATCCTACGGTTTTTCAAATCCTATCAGAGGTATTGCCAGTGAGCATACACTGCTTCCTTATTGAATTTCTAGAGTTGTTTGTTAAAATAATGTTTATTTTTTTACATTCTCAAAATATGTGATTATTTTTTTTTTTTGCCTAGTCTCCTTAAAACAAATACAAGACAGTTACCATTGGAAAAATGAAATTGCATGCTTCATATAAACCTTTTTATCACTGTGGTTTTGTGGAAATCATTATTTCATGGGTGTTAAACACAGATGAGAGATCATTCACAATTACTTCTGCAAAAAAGGGATGTTATGAAAGGAACTTCCCCAGATTTTCTTTTAATATATTACAATTTACCATTTGTTTATGTGAACATTTTTTCATATCAGCTTAGGATGTGCATCTTTCCCTTCTCTCCCTCCATGCAGATGCCACTTTTATAGAAAAAATACTCCTTCTTTAGTCCCAAATATTCTCTACACCCAGAAGTTAATTGTCTAACTGTTTTCTTACAAGGACATGGCAGAAGAATCAATAAGCTACAAATATACTATTATACATTCAGATCCTGTTCAGGTATTAATGTTATGGCAAAGAAAAGTTGGAGCATTCATGAATTTAAATATTTTTCATATAAACTATGTAAATATAATGATTAACAATCAGCTACATTCACTACTCAAGACATGCAATGTAGCATTTTCCTAATTACACTTACCAGTGTGGGAGGATATGACTGCATAGAAAGATTAAACTATTTGTATCAGTTTTGCTTTATAGCGTTAACCAGGAAACTCACTTTTGCAGTATTGAATGCAAGAATCCAGGATAACCTGAAGAATATGATTAGGGTGGTAGCAGCCTGTGTCAGGCTTGGGTAGGGATGGCAAGCTCAGCTCATTCTGCATCAGCAGTCATTTTAGCTACCCCTCTCATCTGTTATTTCACTGCTGATACTGTGACCTGAAGCACAGGCAAAATTACTGCTTTATATTATGGCTTTATCCAAAGCTTTTCAAGTAAACCAACCAACCAACCAACCAAAAAAACCCACCTGGTAGGTAGGTTTCTGTTTTCAGTTGTTCATGTTTTATTAAAATAAACATGTAGTTTGTAAGCAGTGAAACTAATGAAACCTGGTGTGCTGTAGCTCTGTGTCTAGAGATGGGATTCTGTGAAGACTTGCAGGGCACAGCTCAAACTGAAGATTTCCCTGAAATTAGGGCATGTGTAATGTCCCTTTTGTTCCACATAATCTCTGGTGCCTGTCGAAAGATGAGATGATATTTCAGTCTTTCCCAGAGCAGATGTCCTAATTGTTTGGGGGTTTTTTTACATTTTTTTTTTTAACATCAGCCTATTCATACAATATTTGAAGAACCTTAGTGTCTCTGTAGCTACATCAGATATGCATCAGGTATGTGAAAATAGGAAAAAAACCCTGACAACTTACTGAGGACAGGAAAATCATGTAAAAAGAGGAACAGTCCTTTCCTCTGCCTGTGTATTCTGCTCCCTATCAAAAGCAGCATTGCCAGCAGGTACAGCTTCCAGGTCTGGGTTCCTCAGGAGAGGAAGCACAGGGACCTGTTGGAGGAGATCCTGAGGAGAGCCACAGAGGTGGTTAAAGGGATGCAGCACGTCTCCTCTGAGGCTGAGAGATGAGGTTATTCAGCCTGGAGAAGAGAAGGCTCCAGGGAGACCTGACTGTGGACTTTCAGTACTTGAAGGGGGTCTGTGAGAAAGATGGGAGGGCTTGTTGTGATAGGACAGGGGTAATGGGCTAAACAAAAAGAGTGTAGATTTAGATTAGATGTAAGGATGAAATTTTTTACAATGAGGGTGGTGAAACACTGGGATTGGTTGCCAGGAGAGGCAGTGCATACCACATCTCTAGAAACATCCAGTCAGGTTGGATGGGGCTCTGGGGGCAACTGATCTAATTGAAGATATCCCTGTTTTGAGCAGGGGATTGGACTGGATGACCTTTGAGTATCCCTTCCAACACAAACTGTGCCACAGGCCTAAGTCTGTTACACTCTAATAGGTCTTTTTGGGGACCCTTCCCATCAATGTCAGAGTTGTAATTGTCCCACTGACTTAATTTTAGTGGCCACCAAGCTACTGGAGTTAAGTGAAAAATGTATGATGTCTAATGGAGCCCCAATTGCTGCCAGCTCATTCTGAAGATTGCTTCACCTTGTCATCCATATCGTTCTGTACTCTGATGTCAAAGTATCAGTCAGGGCCTGTGTGTCTCCCATGCTGTTTGCAGTAAAGCTTTGAGAAATCTGGTGCTTATGATTCATTATTGTCTTGAGAAACTTAGTGAAACCATTTTTTTTTTAGTTTCTGTAACAGACTTAGATGTTTCAGCTTTTCAAAGAAGAGATGTTGGAATTTGGGTGTAATTGGGTAATGGCTTACCTTCCTGGGGAAAACCGTGTGTGGTTTATGCTTATGGTGTAAAAAAGGACACCAGATCCTGAAGGATATCACTTTATTAATTTGTAGTATATTTTCACAAATTAGCAAGGATGTTTTAGTTCAAATACCCTGATGAACAGTTGTGCAGTCAGACTGTGTTAAAATAATTCCAAAATTAACGTTTGACAATGTTGACACTTTGGTGATGCTGTGATGTTTACACCACAGCAAACATGCCTTTAATCAACTGAGCACAGTGCTCTGAGAATATGACATTGAGTAGGTGGTTTTAGAGGCTAAAGAGGGAGCCCTGGGAGTGATCACCAAAACTGGCCATTTTTTTGTTTGCTGACCACACTGAAGTTGTGAGTGTGAGGAGATGACCCTAGCAGGACTTGGTAAGAATACCTGTTTGACTTAATGGTGAAGACTAAAAAATATTTTTCTAGTTGTTTATTCTATTTCCTGATAGAAATATTTCTATTTATAGAAACCTATTTTATGTAAGAGCTGAAATCAGCTGGTGGATATGTTTCTAGAAGGGCAGTTAATAACAGTGTTTGACTACCTGGGCCTTACTCAGCAGTCAAGCATAGATTCAAGTGGGAGAAGATAAATGTGATGGAAACAGAAGATGGGTGAAAATTGAGTATGTTAAGTATTTAGACCCACCTATCTGCTGAAGTTCCCCTTTTGCTGTTTAAGATGAAGTAGATCATTCTTTTTTAAATTTTTAGAGCTTTTTAAACTTCTACTAAAAATAGCTGCCAATGCCACATTCTGCTTTGTTTGGAGTTTAAAGAAGCTTTGGTGTTTTTAGCACCACAAATTCAACAAATGGATTCTCAGAGATGTTAGTACAAAAATAAAGAAGAAAGGAAAACAGAGCCAGAGCAAGAATGCTCCTTGGAAATTACATAAAAATAATATAGGAAGATTATCAAAATGTTTAAGAGTCAACAGAAATAAAGAAGGCAAAATATTATGTTTGCACAGTTTGGCATATCGTTCTCTAGAAAAAGGACTGAATTTGAAATCATTCCATGCTGAACAGATTCCTTCAAATTTGAACATTACTGTCTCCTTGTCTTATTCTTTTGTATCTTTTCTTGAATTTAGAGAGTAAGTTATTTGAACTGTGGACTTTCTAAACTTAAAATATCAGAGTCCTTTTCAAAACCTTTATACAGTAAGATTTTCATGCAATTCCTTAATGCTGAATAGAAGTGTTTTTCATCTGATCCTACCTGGCATCTTGCTCGCTGAATGAAGCCCCATCAGAGGATCACAATGCATGACAAAAATGCTTCTGCATCACTGTGGTGAGACCAGCTCCTGTCCAGTGTTCAGGTATCTGATGTGCTGTGTGGCCCTGGATATCTCAGTCACGTTATCTTCTACTCTCACAATTCAGAAAGTCACGTTTAGTTTTGCTTATAATTTGTAGGTAGATAAAATCTAAAGAGTGGTCTGGAAACTTAATGCCTTGTCTAAATGGAAAAAAATTTAATGACACTACATGAAAATTTTTAGCAGTGTACATACTTGAAAAAATAATGTCCTTAGAGCTTCAGATGATACAAAACATAGGGTGCTTGTAACAGCCCATCTTGTATTTCCCCTGTTACTCCATTCCCTGCAGTAGAAAATGCTGCAGATCTCAGCAGGTGCTGGCATGGAAATTTTTAATTATAAGATTGGTTCTAGTCAGCTGCTCTATATTGCAAGATGATGTGGAAAAGGGAGAGTTATATGTGAAACTATATTGCATTGAAAATAAAGGGAGTTAGGAATAGCTGCTGAAAGAAGAACCCTGGTAATGAGAAAAGAATTAAATTTTGATAGTAGTGTAGGATAATGTCATTTTCTGGGATGGTGGAATTCATTGTTGTGATTCACAAGTTTCTAGTCATGATAAATGAGGGCAGTGAATCCTCAAAAGGCTTGTGTTTGTTTTTCCTGGAGAAGATGATTTTAGAGATGAATTATACTGCATCACCTGGATTTGGCAAGTAATCTAATGGTGTTTCTAAAAGCGAATCACAGTAGACCCTGTGCTTCCATGCAAAATTATGTATAAAAAATTATAAGAGGTGCAATTATTTTTAAATTTAGCTTTGTTTGGTTGTTTGGTTTTTTTTTAACTAAGGCATAAAGTTCAAGCTACATTGAGTTTGGTTTTATTTATTAATCCAAACCTTCTTGTAGGACATGTAGTAGAGAGTTCACGTATCAAAACCTTAACTGTGGCTTTAAGGACATTATTTCTCCGCTAACTTTTATAAGTCCTAAGTTAAACTGGGGAGAAGAGGAATGGGGAAATGACCTTTATTTTTTTCTCTCCTTGAATATTCTACTTTACTTTGAATCATGCTATGCAAGGGGAAGAACCTAACCAAACAAAACCTGCCTTGTGACCGGGTCTCACAGCTACTTCTGTAGCTTATCAACCACCCTTCAGCTTCTCACCACTCGGATCTGGACAAAGTCATCCTAAGTGAAATTAATGTCTTCTGGCCTAAATGAGTTTTAACTCCATGCCTATGCCAAAACACAGTGAGAGAAGCCTGTCTAGGTCCAGGAAATCAATTCTTTACTTTCAAGAGTATCAGTATGTGGAATTCTGGCAGTCTGTTAAGGGAAAGCCTGATTTTATGCCTTTATCTGAAGTTTCAAAGCCAAAGGACTACTAAAGACTGAACCGTACTGCCAGAGACATTTTTCTTTTCTCTGTCTTTTCAGTCTGGTGAGCTACCATTTTTTTTTAATTTTTTTTTTCCATGAAACTGGGATCGTGAATTGCAGGAGGTTCAGTTGATGAAAAATTACTGCAGGAAAAGGCCTTGTAAGTTCTTTGTCCCAGAAGTACAGATAGCTGTTAAAACATGGATTTGTGGGGGAAATCAAGAAGAGAAGTAACAGCTCCTACTGCACTCCTGCATACCCTGCATGCCTCAATGGCTTCTTGCATGGGTATCCAGCTCAGATCTGGCCCCACTGTCAACCAAATTTTAATGGGCTATTGGAATATTACACAATAGTTTCTTAGATAAAAAGATTATATTCTCACATATATGGCTGGAGAGTGTATTTAAAAATACTTCATGCAGCGTCCTCTAAAACAGTCCTTGAGAAAAATGAGTTTCAGATTTCCTACCAAGTGAGAACATTGTTTTAAGAGCTCCACGGAGCTGTGGATAAACAGTGCTGAGAGATCATGAGTACTAGGTGTTTGACTGGGACTGCAGAAAAGCATCTGCTTTCTTTGCTGTGCCACGGAGAGATAAATACCTTCAACTGTACCTCCGACCATCTAACACACCATCTCCTCAGGTAGTGATGGCATGTTGATTTCCTTTTTGGATTCAGAGTTGTGCAGCTCTTCTCAGCTTTGTTTTTCACAGCCATTCTTGTGTAGCATGATATACTTTGCAGCACCCATGTCCACCAGGCCTGTGCTAAGTAAAGTGCACCTACCTCTGCTGAGGCTTCGTGCTCAGCTTGCTGATCAGTTCATGCATATGTCACTGCAGATCTTGAGTCCTCCCTCTTCTTTCAGAGTCCTTTCCCTCTGTAACTCTGGCTATCTGACCATGCAAATATACCCATCTGACCCTGAAAGACTTCCATAGCCTTCTGAGAGCCACCTACTTATAAAGATTGTTTTCCCCAGGTTCACTACATTTTCTTTGTTTCAGTTCTTGCTCTTAGCGCTGCATCCTCTCCCCTCTATCCCCTTTTTCTGTACCATCTGCTGATCCCATTTCCTGGAAAAAATATCCATCATTCCCATTTGACAAATGCTTCCTCTTTTTTTAAAAAAATATGGTAGTTTTTACCCATTTTCCAATCAGATAAGTTGTCTTTACCAATAACAGACAGCAAGCTTCGCATCCCCTTTTCCTTGTTCAAGACCCCTGTTGGAGCAAATCTTTCTGCAGCAAATTAAATTATCCTCCACAGTCTGTTTAGACAGAGTTAATGTGCATCACTTGAGTTTTCTCAGACAGCAGGGGGTTCTCAGGCCACAAAGTAAAATCCTCCATTGAGTCTGTAATAAATCAAGTTAATTTAACACCTCAGACCTACAAAGCTCGAATTTCCTGCTCCACTTCTAGGAGGAAAGCTCACATGAGAGCAGGTTAAGTAGCCTCCTCCTTGCAAGAAAAGCACCACAAAAACCCAAAAGAGCTGAGGCTGTTCAACACAGGAACAGCCAAATTCCCCATCTCAATCCTGCTACATGACTTACCTTAAATAGACAGCACTATTTGTTATATTTAGGCTTCAGGTTTTGTATGATTTGATAATTTTGGACATCACCTTCTTTTTCTCAAAATAGTCTACAGAACCTGAGGTATTTTTGAAATGAGATTTTTATTCACTCATTTTTAACGATGAGGTACAAGAAAAGCACTTAGTTTTTATGGCTACAGTGGCTATGTATGTGCAGCTGTTTTTAATGCAGCTGATTCACTTGGGTGTGGCACTGTGATGCCCAAGATTAAATTCCTAGGGTTTTCAGACATGTACAACATCTGTTATTTAGAATTGATGCCAAAAAGGATGATCATTTTCACTTTTCCTTTTAATTCTGGGCAGCTACAATTTACATGGCAGCCTTCTGAGGAGGCTGATATAAAAGGGTGAGGTCTCTATGAGATGAACAAGAAGTTACATGAACAACTCCTATTATTAATAATAGGAGTTGTGTTCCTTTTCCCTATGTACTCTGTTGAAAACTGTATCCCTAAAGAAGTTGACAACAAATATGCTTTCCCTGTTTAAGTTGCAAAGCACAGTAACATCAAGGTCACTTGCTCCATTTGACGGAAGAAAAAAAGCTCTGTATAAAATATGGATAGAATGTCAATCAAACCCGGGTTTGTAGTATACACTATGGTAATGTGAGTCATATTGCTTTTTTATTTTTAAACACAACTAGATATGGTAGTTTGGCAGCAGTGTTTCTACAAAGACAGCGCCTTCAAACTCTTTCATAGCAAGACTGGAAATCCTGCCAGGTAAATAAAAAAAGTGTTATTGAAAACCTTTCTTCCCTTATAGGCCCATTTTGACAGGAAATCTTTGAGAGACAGCAGCAATGAAGTGCCCAGAGATTTCATCTGTCTTCTTTTGCTTCAGGAAATGCTGAGCACAGGCTCCCCTATTAGGCAAAATACACGAAATACCAAATCCCCTTAACAATAATCTTCAGACTACTCTTAGGCTGACAGCTTTCTGTGTCCTAGTCTGTCAAACAGGGCCTGTTACTGAGACTCATATTATTGGGACCAATGTGAAAGTTTTTGACATTACTTTGTGGGGAATAAACATATTGTCAGTGCTTTCAAGTTGTCTCATCCAATCAGTTTTGTAGGAACTTAATCAGAATAAAATATATCTTGAATAACTATATCTAGAAATACATCACTTCACGGTGATTTTTCTTGTGCTCCAGAGTGCTGACATAAAGATCCAGTTTGAAAGCATTGTCTGTCATTCTGTGTGGTTCAGTAAAATTTGGCAAATTTTAGCTGCTGTATTATAATTTCCAATAATATTTTTTGTTTGTTTTTGACAGATGCCAAATTTAAAATTTAAATAATGTTTCAAGAATGAAAATGACAGCTTACAGTAATTCTGCAGGTGTCCAAGCAGATGTACTTCCAAATATAATTAGATGAAATATGTACAGATTGCAGGAAATGTGAAAAAAATTACATCAAATTTTCATGAGTAAACTGTGTATGTTTGGGCATTTTAGCTAGTTTAAAACTATTAGTTATTAAGAAACATTTATATGTGTATAGAACAATGAATGCACATGAAATGATGAAATGTTAAACAGTTCAAGACAAAAAACCCAAGCTTGTATTTGAACATAGAGCAAGGAAGTAAGAAAAAAGTTGAAGTGTATTATACTGGTATTAATGAGTTTCCTAGAGGAATTTTGTCAACCAGGCAAATAATAGAGAGAGGTATGTAAGGAACATTCCAAAACATGGATTCTGCCCTCAAACTAGTATTGAGCAAATTTAATTTTGCTAGTTTATACTAGTTATAGTTTATACTAGAGGCAGAGAAAACAGAAAGGGAAATTGAATATGTGTCTTTATTTCCAATAAGGTATAAAAATTTCACTGAGTGCAGAGGTAAAGATAGGAATAAAAGCAGATTTTTGAAGTTTTTATTGCTTGAATGTGTATCTTCACTGCCTATCAACACAATACTTTGCTCAAGTAGCCTTAGATATTAAGCATTCTGCCCTTTTTTTATCATCTAATGCTTCACTTCAGAACCATTACAACAAAAGTTGAATACCACAGATGCTAGAAAACTGGCAAGTGACTTAGTAAAGGTAGAAAACAAATATGCTAAAAATAGTACAAAATAAGACAGATATTTCTCTAAATTTTCTTTTATTATCTCAGTGGTTGTTGAATCAAATAAACAAGTAGTCCTAAATAAAACAACTGGAAATTAGAATTCTCATTCATCCCTTGAATATAACCACTTGTCTTAAACTGTTTGAATTTATAATCTTCCTCTTTTTATTCATTACCTACAACCCAAATAATCTCAGTTTTTTCTCCCAGTACAATGATGCAGCTTTATCAAAAGATGTTTCTGATGCCTTGTCATCTAGCAGCCCATGGCATAATGCATGTCACTTTAGAAACAGCAGGAGTTATCCTGAATATGCTAAAGCAGAAGTAAAAATTGAACCTGAATTTCTAATTCACTGAGAAAGAGCTTTAATCACCAAGGTATCATACAAGGTAGTAGGCAAGCTTGCTTGCTACAATAGTTATCTCAAAAGAAAGTTGTGCTCATGCAACTCCTCCCCTTATGGAGAATATAAATAATTTTAAAACCTAATCAAGGAACACAGGGTTATGTAAAAAAGCCCAATCCACACCATGTGTTCATCTCCCATGCCATCAGCTGTTTCAAAGCCAAAGTGTTCTGAAGAGCTTGCTTTATTTGAAGTGAACAAAGACAAGCCTCATCAGTAAGGTATAGGGGATGAGGTTTGTTCTTCAGCTTTTTCCCTGGGGCCTGATTTCCACTCAGCTGAAGGAAATGAGGAGTTTGTTATTGTCCCTGGAGGTCACTGGGGCACACACAGGGTGCAGTAACAGGGTGGGAGGAGGAAAGATGTGGTGATTGCAGCATTGTGGATGCTGCTGCCCATTCAAGCCAGAGAAGGAAGGGAGAACACTGTTTATTCTTCTTTATCTCTCTTTTCCTTCCTTCCTTGGATCAGTGGTAGTAAAGATTTGTTGGTCATTTTGGCTGTACTCCAGCCTATTTCCTACAGCAGTTCCCTGGGAGGGTTTTTTCAAGTGTCTGTTATCTTAAGCTTTGGGACATCTGACATACTGCTTTGGCACGGGATTCCTTGCTTTAATCAGCACCAGCTTCAGCACTGTGTTTTGACATTGAGTTAGGGAGAGGTTTTTTTTTGAATTTTACTTAAATTTAAGTCTCAAAACCAGGAACAATTTATCTTCCTACATTTGCTACTAATAGTATCTGAATTCCTGGTTAATCTTCCAGGGATCTTTTTATAAGTTTTTTTCACAAATGCAGCTCTGATTTGTTGGACTTCAATCTGGTAACAGAATTATGTGTAAAACTGTCACTATGGCAATATTTATATCCTTAGTTCTTTCTACCTCTCAGTGGAACAAACTGCCATCCAGACTGTTCTGTGGAAGAAGCTTCCTGCTTCCTCATTGTTTAAATATGCAAAGAAAATGGTTTAGAAAACTCTAAATGTAGAACTTCACATTCTCTTACACCACAGTATATTTGTTTGTGTAGGAGTCTTGGCTTGAGTATTTTACTTTCTGTTTTTTTGTTTTTTATCTTTTTCCATATGCATCACGATTCCTTCTTCTCCAGTCTATTTGTTTTCAAGTAAACCCTTTAATGTGACATGTTTATATGTGTTTCCATTGTATCTTCTATTTTATTTACACATTTTAGATCAAACATTTTAATTAACCTAAAAATATAACGTAACTATGTGAATGCAGACTGCACATTGCAAAAACAATATGTGTTCTTCCTTTTTCATGGAGTCCTGTGATGGGATGGTTAATTTTACCACCATATAAAAAAAAAAAAAATATGGGAAATATTTCAAACAGTGGAAAATCTAAACAAAGATTTGGGGGCAGTTGGATGTGTGCCTCCTCCCTCTTCACTTCCTGGAGATATGTCTGTGATGCTTTTGAAGCTGTAAAGATGTGAAACAAATCTTATGGCAGATCCTATCACTCCCAGTTGAGCTGAGTCTTTTTCAGCCCACTAACTTAAATGGTTTTTGGATTAGGCCCTAAAGAAAAGGATGTCATCTCTGAGATGTGAAATGGTTTTTCAGAACATCCAAGGATAAGTATTGCAAACAGATTTGATTTCATACAGAATCTTTCTTTTCTCATTACAATGGATTTATCTAAACTGTCAGAAAATGTCAGATCTTCTATTTGTGCCCCACAGGACTCTTTTTTCAGCATCTTATTCCTTTTTCTACACTTTCTCCTTGCTGCAACATCTAGTGTTTTTGCTAAAATTTTAGATATTTCACTAATATCTTTGACCTCTGCAAACACCGGCTGTCTTGTTATTTTCAAATAATACACTATTTACAGAAAACTCTTTGTGTTCTGAAATAGACTTTCAAGTGCATGTTAAAGGGACAGTTTCACAGTAATCCTCAACAATTCTAACTGATGAAATATTCCATCAGTTTGACCAGGTAAACAAAGTTTACAGATGCCAGTGATTCCTTGCTCATGTTAAAAGGAATGTGGTCACAAGAGGCCTCGGAGCACTGGCATCATTCATTTAGCTGCAGATTTCTCTGCAAACAATGGTAGCAACCTTTGTCACTGCTCCTTCTACACTAGTCAGCTTTTTATTTTTTTCCCTACCCTACACCTCTTTTGCCACAGTGTACAGGGTGCCCTTGTTGCAGAAGCATAAATAATGTGTTTTTTTTTTTATATCTGTAATAAATACTGCTGCTGGTGTAGCATCACCTGTGAAGTGGGTGAGCATTGCTTGAAAATGCAAAAGACTTCAGTCAATGGTGTGCATATATCAGTGTTTTCTGTGCAGAAGCAGCTGACAGCAGGATAATCCAGGAGGA
The DNA here is from genome assembly GCF_971803275.1 of Cyanistes caeruleus. NCBI lineage: Eukaryota > Metazoa > Chordata > Aves > Passeriformes > Paridae > Cyanistes > Cyanistes caeruleus. Next base: position 21,215,056 of record NC_141709.1, read on the forward strand.
TAATGCAGGTGCAAAAACAGGAGAAAGAATCAGTCCAGAGAGAATTTCTCTCTACTTTTCAATTTTATAAAAAACTTATTTAAGTTCTCTGGGGTTTTGAAGATGAAAATGTTGCCTTGTTTGCTAGGGAGAGACGAGACTTTCCTGCTGCTGATTAAAAGTTAGAGCAAAAGAATATTAAATGAATGGATACATGCAGAATGAATCAATAAGATGTTCAGTTCTCTATTGACAGCTGGGAAAGAAGGAGTGAAACTACACAGCGAAATAATAATGCTTTAATCCAAATAGTAACCTGCATTTTCCTGAAATGACAAATTCTGCCTTGAAATTGTGAAACTTTACTTTCACATTCACAGAAAAAAAAAAAGTGATCATTTGCATAAATTTTGATGACTTCTTGATGTTCTTATTTCTGCAATAATTTGGTGCTAAAAATAGTGCATAACAAAGACACAAGAGAAAATCTATCTCTGGTCAGGTTCTCCTATCCTGATGAAATTTTTTAATTTAACTTTTTCTACTTCCTCTGTTTGCTAAGTAGAAGATTGGTTTAGCTACTCCCAGGAGGTTTGCCACTGATTTCAGTGAGACATTTCTCTTTCTTATGTGTTTATGGGTCTCTGTCCACTGCCTAATTTCCTTCACTTTGGAGGCAGACCCACTGTGATCTAGAATCATTAAAACTTTTTCCATCATGTTACATTTTGTAGGTGGTTGGTTGTATCTTGTTGGTGCTAAAGCTGAGGATTTACTGACATTTTCATTTGTACTTCCCATTACTACTGTTCAGTATTTAACCCAGTTCCAGGAAACTAACCTGACCTGAAATGTTAAAAGCATCAGCTGCTTCTTAATTAAAATAGGCTAAATTATTAAAAGCCATCAGGGGACTTTAAGTATCAGGTAAGCTATTTTACTATATTGATAAATTAAGATTATTAGCTCAGCTTTCAACAATTGAAAGAAAGAATTGCAAGTTTCTCATTCTTATGAGACAGCTTTTAAATAGGATACATCAGTCAAAAGAAAATAAATACATCTATGCTAAATAAATGGACATTGGTTGCACATTAGTTTGGCATTCATCTTGGTCAGGGCACCATTGCATGCAGTGTAGAAAGGCTCTTTTCCCAGCACTGTCTTTAGTACCATTTTCAAATTTGGCTAACTGGTAATTTTGTGTTTGGTGATAGATGAAAGTTGTAACCTGGAGAGAAACAAGCTCTGATCCTACCTTTTGAATAAAAGCTCCTACAATGAGGTATTGTCAACTAGGGACTTTCCTGCAGTAACTCTTTATTCTCATTTTTCTACCAAAAATTATTTCTTTTTTCTGATGTACAATTAAATAAATCTTCGTGAGATCCTAAAACATAGACACTATACAAAGGTAAAGGAATATAAAAGTAGAGAATTGAGATAAATAGTGCAGTGTACATGGACTGTCTGAGGGAGATCAAAGATTTCTGGAAACCATGTTTTCTTGAACCTGAAATAGGCTTTGCTCACCCTTAGCACTTTTGAATCAGGTAAATGCTGAAATGTGAAATATTTGTCAGTCAAGTACATAACAAAGCATGATAGTAGTTTTGGTTTTTTTCTTTTCTGCATTATTCATAATTCTTTAAAAATTCCCTGAGAAGAAAGCTGAATTAGCTTAAATGCAAATATTTCTAGTTTTTATCTTCTGAATATACCTTGATGCTAAATGCTACCAATGCATAGTGGCAAATTCTCTTCTTATGTTCTCTTGAAGACAAGATTCACTCTTAACAAAAGTAATCTCAGGCCTCTTGTGAAGAACAGTGCATCTAGAATTGAAACCCAGAAACTCTAGGTTGGGCAAGTGCAACAGAGTATTTTTCATTACATATCTAGAAAAAAAAAAAATAGAAAACATATCAAAAGTCCAAACCCCAATATCTTTATCCTGTACAGATGTAATTTTTCTTTTCCTCATAGAGAAGCCACTGGAATACTGCCATTTTAATTAGATTTTGTATTAAAAGAAAAAAAAAAAGGACTGCAACCTGCCACTGAGATAGAAACTTGCCAATATCATTGAAGAATGCTATAGTAATCTTAGAAACATTATGCAATGACAAAAATACATATAGAGAAGTGGATTGTTGTTAAAGGACACAAAATGACTCACATGTACACTCGTGGAGATAGGATAGAAAAAACTTCATTTATTTTTCCTGACTTCAATATTTATAGATTGCCTGCAATAACCAGGGATTGGATAATTAAGTTTCCACCTTCCCAATCACACTGGTCATGTAAAATGTCTATCAAGGGACACTGCCATAAGGAATGTATAAACACATTGTGTTTATAGAACCTCTATGGGAAAGTAGCAGAAAACTATGAAAACCTTCTCAGAAGGTTTGCTTTTCAGAGTGACAGTGGATAGTTTGAAAGTTAAAGGTTGTATACAGAGATGAAAAATACCACTGGCAGTCAGAATTTTTTCTTTTATGTGATTAAATAGCTATAGAAAATATTAGAGTCATAACCAATGCAGGTAATCCCCTGGAGAGATGCAGCAAAAAATCACATTTTCCTTACAAACTGTGGTGAGTTGATCAAGACTGGCTGCTAGACACCCAGCCAGCCACCCTCACTTCCTCTCCTCAACAGCATGGAGACAAAATAAGGTGGAAAAGCTCATGGATCCTGCTGGTGTCACCAGGGCTGCAGAGGAAAACCTGCCCCACCACATGGGCTGCAGGGTACTCCATGCCAAGGGCTCCCTCCCTCCCTGTCCCCTCTGGGAGCTCCCAGGGCTTTGTCACACCTGTGCCTTGCCCTCTGTGCAGTGTTCTGCCCTTCCTCACATTTCCCCAGAGGTTCTGTCTCAGCCCTGTGCTGTAATGTGGGACCAGCCTCTCCTCACCATGCTCCTGAGCCCAGCTGTGCACACCTGGACACAGACACCTGACACAAAAACCATGACAAAAACCCCAACCACTTCATGGAAAAAATTACCACTACTCTTTTTTTTTTTTTTTTTTAGGGGTTAAATTAAAAAAATATTCACACATCTCAGCTTTGCTTAAGTTGGTTGTGTCATTGCCACTTCCAGCCTAAAGCTGCAGCTAAATGTGGAGCTTGTTTTGCTGGTGTCCGTAGCTCCCTGTGTCCTGAGGGTGCCAGCTGGCTTTTCCCTTGCTCCCAGGTGCTGCTGAGAGAGGATGCATTCCTTTGCTTGTTCTGCCTCTGGGCTTGATTAACTTAAAGCTTGTAGAACACAAAATTCCCAGAGGATTGGCTTTCTGTCTTCCTTCCTCTCCTGTATCCCTTGCAAGCTATAGTCACTTCATCTGTGACATGCAGGACTCCAGGACCCTGCTTTGTCCCAGCTGTACAAGGACTTTTATTAGCAACAACTTTCCTGGAAGTCCTCAGTATTGAGATGTTCAGCTCATTGTGAAGCTGCAGCCCTGAATTCAAGCACTTCCTTCAAGTGTGCCATGAAAGGCATTTTATTCCAGATCTCCCAGGAATTGTTTGAAACATTGTGTTTCAAAGTACAAAAAGAGTTGCTGAACATGGTTGTTTTGTTTCTTTTCTTTTGTTCCTTTGTTCCCTTCCCTTCTCTTTATTTGTGAGAGGAAACTTGCTGCAACCTATATGCCACTCATTTACTGCTGCAAATGGTGAGTTGTCATTGCTTGATGATCTGGAGTTAATGGTTTAATTCTTTAAGAAGAACCATACTTACTTATGCATATTTGCTGTCCTCTTAATTCAATGTCATTGTGGAGTTTGTAACACTCTTTCTAGATTGTCTCTGATATTTTCTATGGTCTCGGTCTGTTTTTATAATTAGTTGGTTACCAACAATTTTTAGGGTTACAGTGCTTAAATGATTTTTGTGGACTCAAACTTCCCTGCATGCATTCTAAGAAAAAATAAATACAATTATTTACTAGAACAAAAGAATAATCAAATAGAAACTCATCAGTTAGATGCTGAATATGAAATGAGTACAGCCTGAATCCATTTTTGTGGGCCAGAGATTGTGAATGTGAATGGAAAATTCTCCACATCACCTGACTCAGAATCTACTGGATCAATAAAAACAGCTAATGTAGAGTAACTCCTAATTTCCAAGTATAGACAGCATTTCAGGTGATGTACATTGTTTCCAGAGTTTATGCATCTGGTTTATGTTAGATTCTAACATACACTGTTATTAGTAGGTGTTGTGCATGAAAACAAGTGTAAGACTATTATCATTTTGTCATTATTACTGTGTGTATATTCCAAGAGCTTTATATTTGAGAATTTGATAAGTCAGCAAGCTGTTGGTTTTCACACACAATTCATACACATAGATTTTCAACATAGACCTGTTTCAGACTAAAGCAAAGTTGTGCTGGTTGCTTTGGAAAACATCCTTGTTCAGAATATTTATTGAATGTATGGGTCTTCCTGATTAAGCAAGGCTGAGTAATGTCTATCTGTCAGGTATCTTTAGTGTAAGTTTCATACTAGAGTAAATTGCTACACGAAATATAAATTGCAAATATGAAATTACCAGTGTTCCTAGAATTCCATGAGATTCACACATAGAAGTGGACTTCAGCTGTTAGTACCAGCCATGCTGAGCATGCAGTCTTTCCTGTGGATCAGTGCAGATGGTGCTGATTTCCAGACTCAAACTTCTCTACTCTTTCAAGTGGCTTCTGCCACAATGCTGACAAAATGGAAACTTGAGTTAACATCTTTCTGCTGTTATTCATGCTAAATCTCATGCACAGACAATGAAGGAGAAAACCAGAGACAAGAAAATATTGAAAAAAATTTGAGATGCAAATGTGTAGTGTCCCTGCTGGGCTCTCTAAAAGCAAGAAACTGAAGTTGGAGCAACCCCCTGACTTATAGCTTATTTTTGATGACGCTAAGTTCTCCAGATGAACGTAATACCCCTTTCTTCATTACTGACAAGAAGATGTTGGGCAGTGAAATTAGTTATTTAATATATCCACAATTAGTACCTAAATAGTAAAGGAAATTCCAGAATTCTCAAACACTTCTGAAGATGAGGTAAGTACCAATCAGAAAGTTCAGCTTCTGTGCCTAAGTGTCATCTGGAACCACAGGTTAAATATTGCCAGTGATTTCAGGATGCAGTTTCTCAAGAGAAAGCAGGACAGTTATGATGCTCTAGCATTTGACTGCTTCTTTAAAGGCTTGAGGAACTGCTTTCCTGTAAGCAGATATTCAGTCTCCCTGCTTGGCATTATAAATAACATCTGTCTAATGTGTAGATGATGGTATGGAGCATTAAAGACTAAGGATTAGGCATTCATTAAATGATGAATCATATTCATTATGGCCTCTTTCTGTAGAACAGCCCTTTCTGCTACAAACCCAAATAATCTTTATGATGAATAAACAGAAAATGTCTTATTCAACTAATACCCAACTTATTTCTGTAGGAGTTCATTTGCTATATTGTTCTGTTTTATGTTCTCCTCCCAGTCAGAACAGAATGGCAGCATCAAGGCATTTTTAATTTTTATATTTGGCTTTATTCTTGCAAAACAAAAACTATTGGTATCAGCTAAAACAATCAGTTAGAAATATGTAAATCCAGTCCCCAAACGCTGCTTCCTTTCCCATCCTTTTTCTCCTGTCAGTTTTGTAATGGACACAAGGAATTTTATTTATTAATTAGATTGATTGATTGGATTGATGGACTGAGACATTTAGTATGGCTGAAATGTTTGATGTATCAGAAATTCTTGTTTTCAAATAATAACTTCTTTGCTATGGAGCATTTAATAGAAAGACTATTAAAGCATTATAGATTGAAGGGCTACATATTATTTCAAATATTTGCCTCCCTTATCTTTTGTTTTTGACCACAGTAAATGACACAGTAAACATTCCTATTGAGTGACAGATTTGAGGCTGCAAAAAGAACAAAGAGGAGAAAGTGAGTAAGTCCTCAGCTAGACTCTGTGTTTAATAGAAATTTGTCAGGAAAAATCCATTAGAAAAGCAGATTCTGTAGGCAGTCAGGGCAATACATACTGTCACTTAGAATAGGTCTCTTCTGCTCTAGATAAAATATCTGAAGCAGCATCAGTAGATAATTCCCACAACTCTCTCAGAAGTATTGTTTGCATCTAACAAGTCTATCAAATCCTTTAGATTTCTTCTAATATAGGAGACAATGTACAGGTAGAGATATGGTCATTGGAAGTTTTTCCAAAGGGAAAAGCTTGCACGTTAAAGATTATTACTTGGCCAGGGCAGAAAAAGGAATTCAGATTTTAGTGCTGAAAAGTAATAAAAAATTACTATTTCTTTCTTACTCAGTTTTTTTTTAAATTATTGTTGTTATTTTCACAGATGGGATGAAAATATTTGCTCTAAATGTCCTTTACATACACAATTTTGTGGAGAATTGTATTTTTTTTTCTCCCAGTCATTGGAACTTACTTTCTACTGTGAAGATGTGTGTGCTGCAAAAGATGAGATCTTGTTTTCCATTTTTTGTGTTATATGATTTCATATGGGGAAATAAACTTTTTTCTCAGTAGTGACTGATCTTAATTTTGCATATTAATTTCACATCTTGAAGATGATGGAGACAATATTTGCTTTTCTATATTCTCTGGAACAATTAATTTTTGTTATGAAAGATTTTACCTCTCTGCCTGTGTTGGTGAAGCCAGCTGGGGATGCCCCACATCCTTTATCGAATTCTGAGGCAAAACTCACAGTGACTTAAACAGCAAATGCACAGAGCACATTTACTTTTACATGATATATCACTCCAGTGAATTTACTGAAGATTTGCATCAGATCCCTGCTCTACCCTGTCTCCTACTGCAATTTTTATTATGATACTGTAAAATATTTAGCTATGCATTGGGGTCTATTGTTGGTGCAAAGATTTCCCTTGAATTCAGTGGGATTTGGAATCAGGTCATGAAAAATAGTTTTTTTATAAATAGTGTTTTTATTTTGCAGGAGTGTGCCACAGACTAAACACATTTTTCACTGTAGTGAGTCTTGAGAAAAATATTAAATAAGGGCTGTGCTCTGTGTAGGACTGCCTTTGGACCTATAACAGGTCAGTCATTAACCACCTTGTACATTTAAAAGATATCACTCTGACTTGTCTATGTTTTTCTTAAGTCTAATTATAGCAAAAATAATTTACTGTTTATAGTCATGTTCACAAGCATGTCTTTGAAACATGCTTTCTGAATACTTAGAAGTATTTATATGCTAAAGCTGCCATATAGAATCCCCTTTTCATGTTTTTATTGCAAATATCATAAAAGATCTACTGCTGCTCATGTTTATGTACAAATGTGGCCACTAACCTTGCCCCACTTTCATAGATTTGTTCATCTCATGAGACACTTCATATGCTGTAAACTGAAAAAAGATACACAATTAAAACTTGTTAAAGATAATTAAACTGAAGTGGAGGGAAAAAAAACCTGCCTCACTGCTTTGTTCGTAATACTAGTCTCTGAACTATAATTAAATTCTTCCTTCCAATAATTGTATACATATAAAGGAATTTTCCAGATAGCAAAACAATACAATGATTAAAAATGATTAAGAAGCTGATTCCAAAAGCAAAGATAAGCCAGGAAGGTTTGGAAAGATTTTAGGTGCCTCTAAATATACTGTACCAGCTGGGTACCAGATGGTGTTTGGCTACTTGCACCCACTAACTCAAAATATCGGAGGAGCGACTACAGCATTGCCAGAATCAGTTCCCCTCCCTTAAATAAAAGTGGCACTCTTGGGAAGGACTTGGCAGTGCAGAAAAATTTCCTGACAATGAGATCTATTAGATTGTGAAACAGTCTCCCGAAGGCAGAAGTAGATGCCAAATTGCTTGGCATGTTGGAGAGGCTGGATGAAATCTAGAAAAACACTGTAGAGATGTGCTACTCTAGTGAGGTGGCAACTTACTGTTACAAACTTGGAGCTGAGGGCATTTAGATAAGAATGTTTCTGCTTTCTCTAGAGTAACTTTGGAATATTTAACTTTGTCTTTCACATTAAGATTGTTTGCATGGGGCATCAAGGGCTGAAGATAATTTTTTTTTCCTAGCTTATATCTAATAAAAAAAAAAATCAATCCGTCATTTCATGGCTATAGTTGGCTTCATGATCTTGGTAGTTGTGTGCTTTTTAAAAGTTGTCTTGTATTAGTGTAGCATACATACTTTCCTTCCAAAATGTTGTTAAGGCATCTTGCAGAAACAATAAGCATCACCAATATGTTTTACGAGACGTGCAGACATCATCAGCTTTTGAGGATAATGAAAAAACTCTTGTAATTTGTTCCTCTTATCTGTGATCAAAGGATAATTAAAAAGAAAGAAAAGATAATTAAAAAGAAATTAACTTAACTTCAAACTCCCATTTCAGTTGGCTGTTTGAGAATCAAGCCAGAAATAGGAAGCACATCACTATATGTAGCAGTTTGTTAGCAAGAAATCATCTCCAAATTGCTGGAAGTGTGATTACATTAATTGTGTCCAAAATGAAAGGTTAAAGAAATCAGTAAAAGCATTGTATTATGGAATACAAAAATGGGAATGATCTGATTAACTAATGAAGGTTAGTTCATTATATAGATGCTCTGGAACTCTCTATAGATGCTGCTGGAACTTGTTTGCTGTTTCAGGCTAGTTGAATTAGTACATCCAAGGAAAAACTAGAAGGGAAAGAATGAAACATTTTTTTCTTTTCTGTTTTCTTATTGTTTATTTATTCATTTAAATGAATAAAAACCTTGGGGACCTAGAGCCTCCAGTGTCATTTGAAAGTATCATTTTCGATTTGAGCCCCAGCTGTGGACTCTTTTTGTCTTTGAACTAAATGCAGCTGGGGCTGAAAGTGCCCTTGGCAGAGGCAAAACAGTTGTTTTCTGAGGCGAGGCTTTGATTCCACATCTTTTCTCACTGCCACTACAGACTAATTTTTGCTTGTAAGTAGAATTCAAGTCTAGTGTTTAAAACCACAGATCTGCCTTGTGCTGAGTGGCTTCCATGGAGGCTGCACAGAAAGGGTATAGCCTTCTCCACAGTCTCTCCTACCTTTTGAAATCTTTGAAGTATCCCAACAGGAGCTCTTCTAAGAACAAGAAAATCTGGAGTTTTAAAAATTCAGCCAGCTTACACCCAGAGTTAGTTTGTAATGATGGTCAGAAGTAGAAGTATAGCAGAGTCCTTTCCAAGAGTGTTGGTGCTCCTTCTCTCAGGGCTTGCTCCTCTGTCTCACTGAGTTCAGAAGCAGCCAGACAAAATCATGAGACAGCTAAAGACTATGTTTTGATATTCATTTCTTTCAGACATTTGATTTTGTGGAAAGATTGCTTAAACCCTAGTAGCACACTGCTGCTTTGTTGGTGTTGGGTATCTGCCAATCAGCACTTGAAAAGCACTGCTCAGGACACTTTGCACATGCTATAAGGGGCTGCTGGGCTTCAGATGTTGCTGTGCTCATACTTAAGCTCTAGGACCACGAGGGAATGAATAGCAATGATCAAAAAACCTGCTGATCCTGTTTCTTCATCGGTTTTTCCCAAAGCCAGATCGCAGAGGGGCATCAGAAAGTAATAATAGATCACTGAATTTATTTTGAACTGGCAATTTAAAAAATAATTTCTGTCCACAGTAGCAGCAAATGTTAACTGAATTCTGCTAGCAGCACCCCACTGCTCTTAACTTACTGGAAATATTATGTGAAGTTTTTATAAGAGATTGTGAAACCAAAGCAATATAAAAATAAACATTCAGCCATGATCAGATTCTTGTCACTCATTAACCCTACAGAGAAATGCAGAGAACAAAAACCAAATGCAGACCCTGGCCCGCAGAGTTCCTTTTTTGTCTGAAGAGGATGCAAGTGCCATAAGGAGCTGCCACAAAGCTCACAGCACACAGAAACCCTTCTCTTTAAACTGTGTTTGTATTGAGGGAAGAGCAGAGTGATAAAAATACTGCTCTCATGCTACAGTCCTGGATTTGAAATGGCCCTGATGATTTCAGTAAAAAAAGAACTTAGCTTATCTTTGAAGATATTGTGGCCAAAAATGCTTTCTGCTTTACAATGAATGACAAGGTGACAAAAATGACATCAGAATTTTTTTTCTAATTCGTCATTTTTCTGGATTACTTCCTATAAACTCACGGGAACATCCAAGTATGCAGAGATGGACCCTGTAGTGTGAACCCAGAGGTGGATACTTCTCTATTGTTTCCGTGAAAGAATTGCGTGCACATTTAGACACACAGCATTTGAAAATGCATCTGCCTTTGTTTTCTTGTTGTTCAAAGTGGGGCTGTCCTCTCACATCACACAGATCAGTAGGAAAAAAGCTGCCTTGCTATAACACTGCTGACTTCTGTACAGACTGAACTTGACATTCAGCTTTGGCCAAGTAATGCCAGAGAAGAATATATCCTTCACTATTCCACTTTGCAGACTTCTAAAATATTTGTTATTTAGAAAAACTATACTGAGTCTGTATGTCACAGTTTGCTTTCTGAAAAACTGCAGATGAACAGAACTTTTTTGAGTTTATTTTTTTTTATTTCTAGCTTTTTTTCTAGCTGTGATAATTAATTAGTTTTTAACATATAATATTGATCAATGTTTTAGAAATCAAGTAACACTGGGATATTTACCATAACTGAAATAATCCTACTGTAGGTTTCTAAAGAATAGGCTTATATTTTCTTTTTAACCTAATCTAGTGATATGTGAACTGCTAAACACTCAATAATTTCAATTTGGTAGCAATAGAAAATAATATTTTTTCCATGTATCAAGCACATGCAAGATGCTTGAATTAATGAAGAAGACCTCAGGAGCTTGTGAAAAAGAGCTGACCCATATAAATGAACAGCTTTTCTTTTTTGTGCTTGTGTGTACTGCACATCCTTTTGGAGCACAGTCCCAAATCGTAGAGGTGTCCCAAATCACAGGATTAATGTGTCTATGGACAGACCTCTTATGCCTCCAGAATGAAGTACTCCTTGCTAATTTCTCTTCAAGACACCAGCTTAATTGCATTTTAAACAAATGGGCTGCTTTGCTGGCCAACTTTTAAATGAGATAACAGCAATGTTCACTCTCCAGCAGTGATGAGTGCCTTGCAGTAGATTCAAAACTCTGTTCAATAACAGGTTTAATCTCACACCAGCAGATTTACTGCAGAATAAACTGCCACTGAGCTCATAATTAGTAAAACAAAAAAACCCAACCTACTAAATATTATTTTCCAAAGCAGCAGGCTATGTTTTAGTGGAAAATTTCAGTCCTTTTCTTTGTATGTTTTATTGATTTTATGTATGATATTGGGAATTCATGCTATGATTTAAGATAATGGTCTTTATCGATCACTTAAGCAGTTGTTTAGCTACATAGTAACAAAATGATGCTCCCATTCATGGAATATGTGATACTGACAGCGGGGAGACCACAGTGCTTCCCTTCTTAATGTTTATTTCTTTTTTCCAAAAGCATATTCGCTGCTGGAAAACAGCAACTGCAAACATTTGTGCTTTAGAAACAATCTTCCCATAATTTTCTTTGTTGCAGCTATTAGTAGCCAATTGTGATTCAGTGATACCCAGCTCAACAAACAGATGTTCCAAAGTATATTCTCTGTAGCATGAAAAGAAAATATTAATGAGGTAATTTGAGCTATTGATGAAAAGAAAATGGTGAGAATCTAGTTCCCAATGTTTGAAATCATGGCCTTTAGTGTTTTCTTGTGTTGAGAGTCGAAGTTTCAATATCTGTTTGAACACCAGAAGGCAAATTTCTAAAAAGGCCTTATTCTGTGTTCAGGTTTGTGTGTGCACAGTATGTTTGTACTCAGGAAGAAGAAATTTGGAGAGTGTAATTGAGAAATTTTGTCTCTGATAATTAAACAAGCAAACAAACAAACAAACACCCCCGCCCCCCCAACCATTCCCAAGGACCTAAAGGAGTTGGGAGGACAGGGAATGAAGTCCAGGGTTTTTTCCTTTTCAGTGGGTTGTACATATGGTGACTGGTTCTGCCTATGAAAGGAGTGGGTTTTTTTTAGTGAATCAGTGCATAATTAGCCCACCATCTAAACTACAGGCTGACAGTTTCTATTTCACATATATGTTGTATGTGTACTATTGCTCCAGACACAAGTAATTATTCATTTAACTAATTTCAAAGGTTCCTAAAAATTTACAAAAGGCACAACACATCCTGTAAAATCACCTTTTCAGTAGGTCATTTTTCCCTGGTTAGGATTTATATACCAGGGTATTAAAAGGCTAAATTTAGTTCATTGCTTTTCCACTAGAGATAATCTATTTCAATAGGATTGTGATATTGCAGTCGTTCTTGTGCAATATACATTATGCACAGCATTTGTGTTTAGGAACAGAATCCATTTGGCTGTGCTAAAATAAGTATAGAGTGATTTCTCTGGCTGTTTCCACATCTTGAACCAGGGAGCTCTAGAGGTTGTCAGTGCTCTCCTGGCACTGTGATTGTCCATACCAGGAGCCTAAGCTTCCTTCCAAAGGAAATGCAGATGTTCCAGATGTGGGGCACAAGGATGCCTCACTGCACAGCCAGCTCAACATGCAGCTGGTGACCAGCACTAAAGGAGCCTCACAGAATTGAGCAGACACGCTTTAGACACAGGCAGTGAGATTCATCTCACCCATAAGACACCCAATGTAACATTTGTTTGCTTGATTTTCAGGTTTTATATAAATCTATTGTGCCTTTAATAAGTTAGGATAGATATTGTGCAAAGCTACAAGAAACCTTGCTGCCTCATTCTCTAAGAAATACTTTTTATATTCCTATATTTGCAAGTTTTTATAATCAAATGTGAAGGTGCCAGTGGTGCAATAAACATAGAGAAAGGATTCTAACAAAACCTCCTTGTTTGAAAAACCCTGTAAAAACAATGATCAGAAGGTAATCACAGCATCAGTGTCTCTTGATATAAAATATATATAATTTCTTTTTCAAAAGGATTCTGCACTTAGTTATATGAGATGGTGTGATTACCCCTCTTTGCCCGTACAGTCTCTCTGCAGCTGTATATCTGCTATGTACTGTAAATGCATTCATCAGTTCTTGTACTTCTCTTCTAGGTTGTTTGAACAGTGGCATTGACTGACTGACAAAACAGAAAAAAATAAATCTAGTTTTGTTCTCTTGGCCTGAAACTTGAAAACGTTTCTCTAAAGAAGCATTTGTAGTGCAGAAATGAGAGATAAAGTGGAGATCAAGTGGAGTGAAGATGAAGTTAATTTTAGTGGAGGGCTTCACTAAAAAGTCTAGAGAATTTTTTGTGCCCTTCTATTCTGAATAGTACTCCAAATTTTTGTACTGTATCTTTTTTCTCTTTTCTTTTCTTTTTTCTTTCTTTTCTTTTTTTTTTAAATCAAAGCATAGACAATAAAACCTAGTGGTAGAATGTTGTTAGAACACTTGGGTGTAGAAAACACCTGCTCAGTAGTTCATCAGAGTCTATGAAAATACTGCAATATAAAATTTAGCTTTTAATTTCATTAAAAATCTGGGGTTTGGAATTTTATGCATCATAAAAAATCCTCAGGAAAGATATCAAATATTTCAGTGTACTGAAACATTGAATTCGGATATATTTATGTTGTTCTTTATTTGATTCTTGCCTTTTGTGCTTCTCTGCTGATAGCCCTAAATCAGAATGATTCATACTAGCTTTGTAATCTGGACAAGAGGCAAGGACTCAGAAATTCTGTGTTTGTTAACTCCAGCATAGGGCTTCTTGATGCCTATAATATTTTTATGGTTCTGTAAAAAAGAAGTTTCCTTACCTGTGGGTTGTGAGGGTAGACTTCTTACTGCTGCAGAGCCACAAAAATTCTGTAAAAGTCATGATCATACCAGCTAGATACCCTTACTGATAATGTTCAATACACTATTTTTGTAATATTTCTAAGTGCTGATCTTTTATACCAGATCTAGTATATTGTACCTAAATAATATTCAGACTCCCTTATTCTCCAGCTGGGAAAATTACCTGGTTTAGAATTGATTGATCATTGTCAATGAAATGTATTTCTCTGACAAACTTGATGCTTTCAAGGCATGTTCCCAAATATAAAAATGGTTTTGAATGTCTGCTTCTTTGTGCATTGTGAGCATTACTGCCATGCCTGGGTGTTCTGCAAACCTCCTGCAAAGAACTTTGTAATCAAGAAAAAAACCACATACCTCATAAAGAAAAAATATATACAAGCTCAAGAGAAAATGAAAGAAATTAATTAGTGATACTAAAAAATGTTTGTAGGGTATTTCACAATTTTTAATGTTAAAAAGACAAACTTATAGATGCTTTAAGAAAAATACTTTGCAATATTTGTGTGTATAAATATATATATATATATAAAGAGAGAGGTGGAAGAGTAGTGTTAAGAAATTTAGAGGAAGATAAGGAGAGGTGCCCAAGAAACAAGATGACTGATTGTAGGAGATTTGGGAAGTATGACTAAGAAGGGTAGGGAAGGTAAGTGACCTCTGCCAATGGTTTTAAACAGCAGATAATCTGAACAGATTACAGAGGCATGGAAAGCTTTGCTAAAAGCTAAATTGAGCTGTTACATAAAACACTGCATATGATATAAATATGAACAATCAAATTTGTAGTACAAGACATCAGTACTACAAACATTTGTTAAGAAGTTCCTGCATGGAATATGTGTCACCTTTTAAAAAGGACCATATGTGTCTTTTCTTGAGACTATTCTTAATATATCAGGCATTTAGCTGTGGCATGCTTGGAGCTCTGAAAAATAAAATTATTTTAATTTGCATCTGAACAGTGATTTAATTGTTCTGCTAGTTACTAACTTGGCCTGAGGTCCATTTTGGCCTTACAGGTGAGAAACCTTTATAGTCCCTCCATACCATGGAGATGGGGTATCACAGATATTTTTAGATTTCACTCCAAAAAAACCTCAGAGAAAACTTCTATTATCACTTACATATTTTCTCTGTATAGGTTACCAAGGGTGCCATTTCATTAGCCATGGTGTGATAAGCCTGTGCAAAAGCCCATTTAGTAGAAGCTGACTGTTGAGCAAATTAATTGGTGGAAAAGATTAATATTTATTCTGTTTTCCCAGCACAGCAAAAATATTAAATATATTGTGCAAAATCCATTAAGTGGCAACAAAGACTTTAAGCTACAATAAACTTACTCATTTTTAATATCGTCTTTTATATATCTTATAAAAGAAATTCCTTTTTTTCATGTCTGGTTATTAAAAAAAATAAATATTTTTACTACATCCTTAGAGGAAAAAATTCAAACATAATAGTATGAAATTATTTCTTTCTATGCTACAAAAAACATAGCTTTGCCCAGTAAAAGGCTGGCTTTTTTTTTTGCTGATTTTACAAGTTTATTCTTATTCTGCCACACAAAAAAAGATGAGAGAAAACAACGGTAAAGCTTCACACTGTCATCTGAAATCCTTTGATGGTTTTTAGATGAAGGTATTTGCTAAGGACTGCAATGAGCATTGTTCCTCTTCTGCTACATGGTTCTGTGGACTGAAGCCTTCTCAGAGCTGCATTTTCTTCAACCAAGAAATATATCTTACATATGAAATTTCCAGTAGCTGAATTGGAAATAAGGTAAAAAAAACATCACAGATGGAACGTTAGGAGATAGGGCTCAGTAGGAGGAGATATATTAATGGCTGGTGGATAATTAGCAACAACTTCATGTCTCAGTGTCACTTTTGCCATGGGATTGATGCAATGAGCCTGTTAATACTTGTTCACAGTTGGATTTTAGTAGGTTTTGTGCTGCAGTTGCACTGCCACAGAGAGTGTGTGCAGTACCATATAGGAGCTGGTTGGTTGGATTTGGCTGCTTTGTGCTTTTGTGCTTTGGTTCTGTGTGAGTTTTATGTTTCTCTTATTGTTTGTAATTTACCATCCTGGATGGTTTATTTCCACCTTTCCTGCTCAGTCTCAGATTTGCTTGGAACTTGGCTGCTGACATGAGAACTTTCTAATTGTACAGAAAAAGAACCAATTTCTCTTTAGAAAAAGCAGTTATTGGAGCATTACTGACTATGATATTTTGCTCCTCTTTCTCCAGCATTTCTATTAGAGAGATATCAGAAGATAAAGTGTGACTAATATATATAAAAAAAGAGGGTTTGATAAATATAAGGAGAAACTTGTTGATACAGTAATACTGGAACATTAGAAAGGATGAGTGAATCCCTTCACCTGTATTTGGCAACACACATAATCCTCAGGCCATATGGTGTGAATATTGCCTGGTCTTTTTACAGAACTGAGCTGAACTCTGGGGTACATTAAAAAAGACCATATTGAATTCCCAGTGTAGCAGAATCTGAGCAAAAGTAGTGTATTTTGCCATTCAGGCACATACTCTTTTTTGAAAAGAAAAATTAGATAAAAAATAAAAAATGGAAACGCTCTTTTTGTGAAGCTATTTTTTTTTTTTTTCAAAAATAAAGCAGAAAAGAGCAGAAATCTTATCTAAAGTGGTAAATTTTATCTCAGTGACGGTGCTTAGGATAGATATTGAAATATAAATTTCTCTGAGTGGAACTGTGAAGAGTGTAGTTTTAGTGTGCAAACTATCAAACATCTTTAGCTTCTCCATCCTGAATCTATCTGTAATTTTAAATCAATGATATATCAATAACTATTATATTTTTTTTTGTTTATAAATGATCTAGAGAGGCAGATTTAATTTACAAATGGTTAAGAAAAGCAAGAAAATGCATTATTACAAATATTTTCTAGAATCATTGCTCATAGAAGTATCAGATATTCATGTTTAATGTTGGTTTCCATCAATTAATTAATTAGATTCAACCTATCTTTAATAGATTGTGGTTTTTTAAGTTCTATAGAATGTGAGTATAAACAAAGGAAAATTGTGCAGCATATTCCATTGTACAGTAATATTTATGTTCTAGTATTTACATGTAAATCCCCTTTCACAAGGATTTTTAACTGAAATAAAAATCCTTAGGGATTAAGTTTCCAGGGATTCAAAATTATAGATTCATTTTCCCATCTTATTTCCAGTAATTTATGAATATATTACACTCTTTAAAACTACCTAAAAACTTTAGGAGATTGTCTTAGATATTCTGTTTTTTCTTATATTTATTCAAAGCAGGCTTGTTTTCTATACTGAAAATATCCTAAATCAAGGAGAACAGAGTATGCATTTTAGTATATTGACAATCTTTTGGGGTAGCAAAAAAGGAAAAAAAAAACCCAACAAAACAGTTTACATTTGTAAGAACACCTATTTAGCCAAAATTCCTTTTGGACTTCCAGTATGTAAAGTTACAGAGCATGCAGAGCTCTGTGGATGAAGAGCTCCCCAGGTATACCCTGATGGGGAGACTGGAGCTGTTTGTGTCAATGGTTTGCAAATAATGGTTCTCTGGGAGAATTTTAAATTGCAGTTTTCACTCCAGAGTGGTGTTTTTAGGATGAGCTGAGTTGCTCTGAGGCTTGGCACTCTTCAGTGCACCTTAGGCAGCAGTTCTCGTACTTCCATTGAGATTGTAACAGCTGGCCATTACAATCAATCAGGTCACATTTCAGGGGTAATTTTTCTTTAATATTAAGAAAAAGAAAAGAAATAAAAGATATTAAATTGAAAGAAGAAAGAGAAAGGACTTTATGAATTTACCTTGGACTATAAAAAGCAGGCTCTTGCAAGTAAATCATTAACTGATCATGCAGTTACTTTTATTTGGAACACTGTTGTGTTTTCTATTAATATATAAGCATTCTCCATATCTTTGTAGTATTGTTCTACATAGGTGTTGGTTATATGTTGCATTACATTTCTGCACATATGACTACAGAACACTCAACTGTAGGATGTGTGTAAATTTGGGGATCTGATCAAAACTTCTTCATCCAAATAATTACATTGATTTTCCTTGCTTTAAATCAAGCCTTCAAAGCAAAAATGAAGCATTAGAGATGCTAGTGAAGAAATAAGGATTCTAAAGAATAGGTGGGACAGCCTTCAAAGATGGTCAAAAAAGAGCCTTATAAAAGTCTGGGACAGTAATGTGATGCGAGTTAAACTTTTTGAATATCTTAAATGGAATAGGAAGCAAGAGAAGTTTTGTTCACTGCCATGTATGACTCAAGGAGAAACACAGTTTGTGCAACTTGTTTCTGATGCTCCCAGAGTCCATGAGTCCATTGAGTTAAAATATTATTTTTGCACAGTGTTTTAGTACTTTAATATTCTAATTTGACTCAAGCAGCTAATCCTATGTGAACATAATCATATGTTCATTATATGATCCTGTGATTATATGTAATTAGAGTTATTAATGAAGCATTCTTACTGTGTACTGGTAATTTGCTTATTGGTAACAAAAGAACAAAATCATGACAGTAGAAGTTGTAATCAGAACACTTAATTCAAGGAACATCCTTAGTGGGCACTACCTGGGTAACAATGTATTTAGCTATTTTGCAGCTTAATGTCTTCAGGGACATTTAATGATTAAAGCACTGTGCCTAAAGGATCAGAACATGGAAAATAAAAAAACAAACTACAGTATGATGCAACAAGAGTGGTATATCAAATTTATTCTCTCTGTTGTTCCTGAAGTAATGCAATTGACACTCGTTTGAATTAAAGGAGCAGTAGGTTCAGAAAGTAACGCTAACCACTTAAACTTCCCACCATTAGCATCTGACACTCTACAGGGTGAATTCTCCTTTCAGTTTATATTGATGCTTTTTCTCTCATAAGCATAAAATGAGGGGATTAAAGATCCTCCTCTTGTATGAAAGATTAGTGAAAATGATCAGTGGAAGCACAGTGGATGAAAGCAGTGGAGGAAGGCTTCAGAAAGGGATCTTCCTCCTCTATCAGACAACTGTGGTTATTGCTTTGGCAACACTTATAATTTGTTCTTCCACTATTAGTGAAATTAATGCTATTCACCTCTTATTTTTTTTAGGGGTCATCACAGAATCTCTCCAGTGCAAGCGACCTCCTCAGAAATCAGATGACAATGCTGCTTTGGCTGGGACTGAAAGCAGTGAGAAAACGTTTTGGACATTTTGTGACACCTTACACAAACAAAGAAACACAGATGGGAGTTGCATACTGGATCAAATGTTGTCTGGGATTTAACTTTCATTTTCAGGGTTTTAAAACAGAATTAAACTGAAAAATTTATCATCAGGTTTTTAGTACTGATTTTTAATCTGTGAAGCTTCATGCAGAACTTTACTTAATTTCTCTCAAGAAATACTCTACCACCAGGGATGAAGAAGTTTTTACCAGTAGTTCCAAATAAATCCCCTCATCATAAAAAATTAAGTAAAGCAAAAGATAAAAATTTGGCATACAGTAAATTGAAATATTTTCCCATGGCTTGAGAGTGAGCAGTTCTTGTAAACTTAATTATCTACCTGTTTGTCGAGTAAATGCATCAATGTTGTGTGTTATCCTGGTCAGCTTCTGTTTTTGCACAGTATTGTAGTCATTAACTTGTGTGGTTGCTGGCTCATGGACATATTTTTTATGCATCGTCTTTTGCTCCCCTGATTTTAGAAAAAAGCTTCCAAGCAATGGGAAAGATGGAAAATGTAATTTCCACCTTCTGCTTTAGTGTAAGTGTGCAGACCTTCTCTTATAATATGTATTTTTAAATTAATAAATGGAAAACCACAATAGCTTTGTGTACAAACTGTTTCAGTTACCATCCCTGAACTCCTGTGCCAGGGATTTAAACAAAGATATCACCTCTGGATTTTTTTCTATTTTTTCATAATATAATCTTTGTTTCTCATTAGCATTACTTCTAAATTAATGGAATTGACTGATCCAGCAGTAGAAGAATAAATCAGAACAATTTATTAGAGATGTTTCCCCTGCCTGAGGCCTTCCCTGCTTGGCTTTCATTTTCTCCTAGCTTGCCTCTCAGGGAGGCCCAGCCTTCATCATGATAACATCAGACTTCTTCTTAGCTAAGTTTCACCTTATTCTTGCAATTCCTTTTTGAATTACATCTCTCAGATGATTGTTTGGATTGATAGGGAAACATTTAAAACTCTTGTTCATGATCCTAACATCTTAAGTCTGTTGTCATAATAGAGTTTTTTCCTGGCTTTGACAAGTTCATCATGTCCAAGTGAATGCTGCAACAAAGCCCCTCTCTCCATTGTGTGATATGAGCATGCAGTGTAGTCTGTCTTCCCTTTCCATTGAATTGTCTGCTTCTTCCTTCCATTATACCTTCATTGTCCACTTGTTATATTTTCAAACAGGCACCTTTGTGCTTTCTTCTCTGTTGACTCTGTACTTTAAAGTTGGCATAAATGTTTAAAAGATGACCTCATTAAATTCAAGTCCTTAAAAAACTCTCCCTTGTTATAATGCCTATGAAAGAAATGAGAAGAAATGTCAGGCTGTGGGTGTTCTGTGGATGTTGCATTTCTTACTTTCCTGGTTTCCTTGTGCACCTGTCTCTGCTCACATCCCACTGGTCTGTCTGGTTTGTTTTGCAGTCCCTGGGAAGTGACAGTTTTTGTCCTCATGTTGCCCAGCACAGCACAGTCCCACTCCACGATTTGATGCCTCACAACGAGATCAAATTAAATGCTGTTTTAATGAGCAGTACAGTTAGGAACCGAGTTATGAATGTTCAGCTGGTTAAAATTTCTAGGTGGTTAAGCTTATCAGGCTTACATAAAATTGCTTTTGTGATGGCATTTGGGTTTTTTTCATTATCTTTTTTAATTTTTCTCCTTGTGTTGGACATGCAAAATAAGACTTAATAGGTCAGAAACAGGAAGAGCTTAAGTTATGAGAGGCCTAATCTGAAACCTATAATAGTATTCAGATGTTAGCTGAAGTAAACATTTGTGCTGCCCAAAGACCAGATTTTGGATTTAACCTTGGAATGCCTATACTTCTCTTCCAATTAAATTTCCTTGCTTATTTGATTTTTTTGTTTGTTTTGCTTTTCGTTTTGTTTTGTTTCTCATAATCTAGAGGGGAAACTATCTTCAGGAACATAAGGCTTCACAAATAGCTGGCAATAAAGTTTCCATCGTACAACACACAGGGGAGTTTTAAGCAGAAACCCACTCTATTCCTGAATATTCTGTATGCAGAAATATTTGGGTTTTTTCAGGAGTATGAAGACTGGGGAAAATTGAAAAAATAAGAAATTATTTGAATAGTATTCTAGCAAAATAATGGATGTCTAATATATGCACATCCCTGATATTTTTGCCAGCCAAAATTGCATTGCACTTAGGTATTAAGCCTTTTTCTCTGCAGCCTGATCTACCAATTACCAGCCTTTTCATTTTGCAAGTAATATGCAAGCTTTCTCTTAACTCTGCTGTAATTTGCAAGGACACAAAGCATGCTTGAAATTACCTACCTGACTGCACTTTGTGTGAAGAACTCCATCCTCTTGGCTGTTTTAGATTAGCAGTGAATTACAGTTCACTTCAGTGCAATTAGATCTAATGAGGTGCACATGGAGACCATTGGGCCACCCTGTAACCACATTATATGGACCTGCTAGTTGCCATTTTAATCAATTGGTTTGACCTCTGAATGCAAACTACGACAAAGCACAAAGAACTTTGTGGCCTAGATGCCTATTTGACTGAATTCAGGGAGAGATTATAAAAATTGACCTCTTTCTCTAGGGAATCTTTTGGAAAGAAATTCTGTTTGCAGAAGTACGGTTAATGCGGAAAACCGCGTCTGGAGCAGAGAGCTTGGTTTGCAAGCTGAAGTTCCAGGTGCAGGCTGAGCTCTGGGCAGGAACCCAGGGAGAGGAGAGGCCATGGACTGCCACCCCTTGGGATCACACAGGACACAAAGAGCAGGGCACTGGGCAAGTGAACAGACCCTGGGAGAGACAGCAGAGCCAAAGGCTCGGGAGCTGCAGTGAGACTCGTGCACAAGAAGGCGTGAGGAGGTGGATGAAAGCCCAGGAGTTCCTTTGTTGGGGTCTGTGGAATTAAACATCTGAGACTCTGCTAAGGGAAACCTGCTCTGGCTGTGTCTGTGGGTGTGTAGGCAGGCAAGCCACTGCTGTAAAGGGGCTTTAGTCCCAGCAGTGACAGTCTCATGAATGGTCAGACTGGGAAGTTTCCTTAAGAGTTGAAATGATCGGTCATGCAATAAGTAATATTATATACTTATATATTATATTATTATAGTTATAACATTACTATAAATACTTTCTTTTCTGGTATGACTTAATTTGAAGTTTCCTCATTGACTATTAGGAGCCAAAGGTTAATTTTCATAAGAAAAAAATAAATTTCATCAGATGATATTCTGCTGATGAAAATAAAGGAAAACCTTATATCATCTTGTTGAAAATAGGCAAAATTTCCTACAAGATGGTTTTGTTTAACTGAATTCAATAACTGTTTGTTGTTATGTGGTGGAGAAAATATTTTCACTTAGTCTGGCACACAGTCTCCAAGTTCTTATCAAGAGAATCTGCCATTAACACCAAACAAAGGGCACTGAATTCTAATTTACAGAACTGAACTTTCATTATGAAGTGAGTGTTCATGGGGAGAGTTAAATATGGGGTTAAAGCTGTGAAGAATGAGTGTTCTGTTTCCCAGAGAAACTTTCAGCAGAGCAAAATGAAAAGCAGTAGGACTATTTCTGCAGTTTTTAAAAGTTGTGGATCTGTTTGTTTCCGTGTGATCATTGCTTTTTTTTGTTTCATGTTCTGCCCCCTGCGGTAGGTCCCAACAAATACTGATATAGAAGGGAAGAGAAAGGAATATTTTTCAGATGACTGTGGAGTATGGTTAGAAAGTATAATTCAGCCTTTTTTCATGGAAAAAACACCCATCCAAGGGTTGAGCTCGCCTCGGTCTCCGCTCCCCTTTGTATTTCTGGAGACTTTTCTTCTTCCAGTGCCTTTGTTCCACATGTGTGCTGGAGGGCTTTGTGCTCTTTAGGGCAGAGTATCATTTTCACCTCCAGGAGTTTACAGCACATGTCACAGTGGAATCTTGAGTGCTGTGTGGAACTGTAAGCCTGTTTCTCCATTTGAATTCCTTTGACAAACAGTTTTTACATCAAACAGGTAGCCCCTGAGACCAAGGCTACTTGATTTAACTATTTACTCATTACTGGTAGCAATGAATGAGATGTGGAAAAGGAAAGAAGGGGTCTCCAAGCATGGATTTGACTGAAATGCCAGGAAACCCTGACTTGGAAATGGGCACATGCACATAGAGAAAATAAAGCATGAGAAGAATTGGTAGATGAAGTCTTTAAGAGATGAAAATGAGACATGTTATGGAGCTCGCTCTCTCATGTCAGAAGCATTCACAGGCAATCTGTAATGGGAAACCCTCTCTAATCCCCTTAATGCATGAGTTTGGTTTCTATTCTACCTTTCAGAATTTGTTTGTGCTAATGAAGAATTTAAAAACAAAATAAGGAAAACCAAACAATTTTAAGGACGTGGAGAAAAAAAATAGTTTGATCCTTCTTAGAAGTTCAAAGTGATTTTTAAGTTATTTTAAATATGTTAAATACCTATGTATACCTAGAGGTAGCAGTAGTGGCTTGTCTATTCTTTATGCAAGTTAATATCAATAGGCCAAAAATGTTTGGGAAGTGTACCTACCCAGTATTTGCATTGTTAAAAACTTGGTAATTATGGCCTTGTGCCTTGGAGAATAAATATTTGCAAATAATGACTGAAACAGTTCTCATTAGTCATTTCCAGGAGACTGAAATAGCTCAGTTTTATAAGTCTCCTTGGTATATTTGAGAATTATTGTCTTGCAGCTTTTGGAATATCTTCTGCACCATGCCTTGTGAAAGGACATGAGTCAGATGTGCAACCTAACAGGAATCAGCTATGAATTCCTGGTTATGAGTCATGCTGAGGAACAATGTCTTGATCCTTGCTTGAAACTGCAAGCATGTAAACTTCCTTCTTCCTATTGTGTTTAGCTTCTAAATGAGAAAAGTGCTTTTGTACTTTAATGAAGGGAAACATCCTAAAAAATCATGCTTTATTCTAGCAACATGTACATAGAAAAAGAAAAGTTTTTTGGTAACTCAATAAAATAAAAAGTATTTTATAGAAGATGCCAGATTAGACAAAGTTATTTTTATCTCATATGTATACAAATTTTAAAATCCTGTTTCTGTTAGGAATACATATTCATTTAAATGAATTAAAACACATCTTCTGTTACTAATGTAGGTTATCAGTTGATAACAGATATAATTACCAATGAATTGTATGACCCACTGGTAGCTGATTCATACATAAGGCATGTTGACTTGCTTCTAGACCTTTTATACTGGAACCTCCACATTATACAGTATTGTATATAGTTACCATAACATGAACAAATCTGAGAGTTTAAAAGAAGTTTTCTATGCCTAATGAAGTCCATCTAATGCCAAACCTGAAAATCAAAACATCATGAACTATATTAACTGGGTGAAAATACTGGTAGCTTAGCTTATGAACAAACATCCTCAGGATCTTTGTTAGCCTCTATGCAAGACATTGAAAATGTTCCTGTAAGATATAACCTAGATTAAAATGTTTCCAGTTACATCTTTCATGGATTCTTTAACTGTACTATGAACTAACTCATATATGGATGGCTGCACTAAAATTGGTCTCTTCTAATGAAGATTTTTCTATATTGCTCAAGTACATTAGAACTATGGTGTAAGAAGTGTTTCACTTTTTTTCTGTTATTTTCTTATTGAGAATTAATATGCAAGTGAATTTAAGGTAGGAATTCCTCTTGTGTAGACTGGGTTGAGATATAAACTTGTAAAAGATTTATGAGTAAATAGGCAACCTGAAATACGCATTGACTTGACTTGTGTTTGAACTCCCTTCCTTTTTCTTTCCAAAGGTTGGTTCATGTCAAAGGACATCTGTTTCCTGTAGTGCAGAAACATATAGACATTGAGAGAACAGAATTTTAATCTCCTCAGTAAACTACAATTTAAATGTTTGTTTCAAGAATCTGAATAGTTACTACACTGGACTTTTGAGTGCAGTGATTTTCTGCTTGTTTGTGTATTTAAGGTCTGAGTGTTATGCTGTATCTCAAAGTAATGAATCATGGCACAGTGTCACTGTGCACCTTCTCAGACTTGTTGAGGATACCCAAATCTCAGATAATTTCTGAATGAAGGAACTGGATCTGATGTGAAACATCCCTCAGGAGATGGAGGGTTCAGCTGAAGCTCCTCATTCCATTTTGTTTACAGGTGTACACACAGTTCTGGTGCCACACCAGCTCTCTCAGTCTAGCAGGTTGGACCATCTTGAGAGCCCAGGTTATTAATTTATGGTTAAAGAAACAGTGCATTTAAGCATCTCACGTTTGGATGCTTTCACTGTTAACATTAAATAAGGGTATTTTAGTATTACTGAAGGGCATAGTAGTAGTTCAGTTTTGCTGATGATGACATATCCCTCATTGGCAGATATTATTTACTTTTTCATCTTCCTTATCTAATTCTTGAAGCTAGGCTAAAATTTTAAAACTAAAATATTTTCCTCTTGGACACTCGAAGTAATTTTACTTTGTTTGTATCAAAAGTAATATGTCACTGTACTTCAGCATAAATATTAAAAATTCTTACTCCTATGTGACATAAAAGTGTATAATTAAATAAAATAAATAATGAATGCCAAAATTGCCAGAATTGCTATTGTTTTGGTACTTTTTTTTGTTATGCTGTTTCATTGTTTGGTTTTCTATGTGGCAATAATAATAACAGGAGCATTTGCAGAACAACAGAATTTTGGCTTCAAACCCAATTAGAACAAAAAGCACAATAACACATTATAATATAAATCTGACACATAGTTTTCCTTTAGGAGATATTCAGTTTTTAGCTTTAAATAAGTCCCTTAGAAGCTTTAGGGTTCTTAGGATGCCTAGAGTCAATTTTGAACAATTTTGCAACTTACTACAGGGAAGCTTAATTCAAATTCTACAAAACACTGAAAGAGGTAGTGCTTTGGGGCCCTTAACTTCCTCAAAGGACCATCAGTATGAAACCTCAGATGGGGAGAAACAACATGTAAATAAAATATGTCAGCCTACACCCATGGTAAATAGCAAAAATAGCTCTCTCTTCTTCAGAAAGAAAAATTGTATTTCAAACTATCAGGACATATAAATTATCACTCTGATAGCAAAATTATGACAATGCTTTGTTTCACTGTCAAGAGAGTGGGATAAATTTCTTCTGTAATGGAAGATACTCAATTCTTGGTTCCAAATACAAGACCTAATTCCCCAGTTCTAATTTGAGAAAGATTCTGGTAGCATTGGCCTTCAAATCTGCATTCCCAAAGGAAGTCTGTAATACTTCACAGAATTCCTGTAGTACTTTCACAGAAAACACCGAAGGATATGGGTGAAGAATTTTCATTTTGTGGGCTTTCAGCATTGGATGCTATTGATGACATGTGACTCGTTGCCTAAGGTACACTGGTGTGTTTTCTGATCTGTGACAAACTAGGACAGCTTTAATCCTAGAAAACAACAAATAATGTATTGAATTTTCTCATCATTAATTTAGGCAGAAAAAAACCTGGAAACTGAAAATAAATTTTTGCTCTTGCAGACTCTGTTGGTAGTACTTGGATTTTGGCTGTCTGCTTATGATTGACAAATTATTTCATACTGAAATTAGCAGTAGAACCACCTCTGTATATGCATCTAGAAAACTGAGCACCATATCTTAATTAATATGCAGCAGTCCTGCTCTTCTGTGAATGCTGCTCTTTCAACATCATTCTCCAAAAGAGATGTAAATATCACACACCCATTAATAGTTCAGGTTTCTGAACTTAGCACGTTAATTGCAGTGCTCTTGCTACATAATA
Source organism: Cyanistes caeruleus (assembly GCF_971803275.1). Lineage (NCBI taxonomy): Eukaryota > Metazoa > Chordata > Aves > Passeriformes > Paridae > Cyanistes > Cyanistes caeruleus. Next base: position 21,242,031 of record NC_141709.1, read on the forward strand.
GAATAACATCTGATATAAGAAACATTTTGAAAATAACGTTCAAACATTCAGGAAATACAAGAAAACTGCTACTCTGCCCCCAAATTCCTAAAATACTCCTTTCCCCAGATTCTTTATGCAATGCTACAGTGGTGACAGTTCTGCCATACATATATACAAGTTCTTAGAATGGCTTGGTCTTCTTGTTTTTAAACTTTGTGTACTCACAGGTAATAATTACTATTATGCATACTATAATATCTTTGTATATTAATCCTAAGTAAAATTATTGTAGACACATGGTGAGATTTTTAGAATCTCTTTTCTTATTGTTGACTCTAATGATATACCTAGAAATTAACAAAAGCCTTACAGTATAAACTGAAAAAATTATTTTTAATTCTGTTCAGAATATTTTTACTGCAAGAGCCTGAGGTCACATGCCCCCTGGATTTAACTAAAGCTTTATTGAATATTTTGAATAATTTCTCGTTTATTTCATTTATTGAACTGAAAATTGTGATGAAGAGAGAGATGACTGAGAAATGACAGGTAGATTATAGGCAGAGATGATAGATATATGATAGAAAGGTAGATTTAGACTGTATATCAAAGAAATTATTTATTAGGAGGGCAGTGAAACACTGGAAAAGTTGCCCAGAGAGGTGGTGGATACCCAAAATCTGGAAACATTCTGAGTCAGGCTGGATGGTGCTCTGAGCAACCTGATCTGGTCAATGATATCCCTGCTCATTGCAGGAGGGTTGGTCTCTTCCAGTTCAAAATATTTTATGATCATTATATAGGATTTCACTTCTTTTCTTGAAGAATGGAAATTAAAGAGGCCAGTTTGGGGGTGAGGAGCTGGGTCAGGAAGAAACCTCTGTGTTGCTCAAATACACTATTTAACTAACTTCATATATCAGGCCTGTACCATTGCTAACAATACAAGAACAAGAAGAATCTCTTTAAAAAATTATGAAACTCCATCTGACTCTTGAAGATATGCACTATCATAGGTTTATGTTTTGAATTTTGTTAGGGAAACTCTGTTGAGATTTTCATATGTGAACAATACACTGCAGTTATTTTTCCCTTGCCAATTATTATATCTCTAGATCTGTTCAAAACAATTTTTGACTATTAAGAAAAGTCTTTAAGTTCACGTGTCTTTTATCTGATCTGAAAAGAAAACTATTTATATTGACTAAGAGATCTATATATTTCTGAATGGAATAGAGGGGATATTTAATATGTTAATATTAACATCTTTCTCAGCCAGTGTACAGCAGAATGTGCACATAAACAAGAGCAGTCCTAAGCACAGCAGAAGGTATTGCTCCTGGCAAACGTTAACAGGGAAAAAAGGATAAGGCTCACAGTATCTCATCACTGTAGCGTGGTACCGTGAGGTCAAAACATTTGTCCCATGTTGCCTTCCCTATTTTCTTCAGTTTGACATGCTGCACTGAAAACATACAGACCTGCTGTCACAATGCCAGTAGATCAAGTTGTTGATTCCAAACATTTCCAGCCCCTTCAGGGTAAAAGTGCTATGCTTGCAGCCTCACCAGCGAGCCAGATGAGCCCTTGGTATATTGCAAAGTCACTTTATTACCTCTGTCTAACGCTGAGTGAAGAACATCAAGAGTAAAAAGATGCTTTTGCATATTCCTTCACTTTATTCCTTCCCTGAGGCAGCATGGTACAGGGAATAGGGAAGTGCACTGACAATTGTCTCTGCACTAATTTGCTTTGTGTTGTTTGCAATACATTGCGTTACACACATGCTTCTGTAAACACCTAAAAATTGCAATCCTCCCACCACTTTCAGGATTCACTGATAAATAATTCACCTACAGGAGTATGAATGTAAAGAATAAGATTTTTGTCACAGCTGCAGTTTAATACTAGCATTTCTTACAATGTTAATCCTTGCCAGTTTGCACACTCTCATCTTCTCTTGCCTGCTTTCTCAGGAATGATCTTGTCTTTCTTTCTGTGTAGGGATAATGATATCTCTGTCACTTTCCTTTTATTGGGCCAGAGATCAGCATTTGGGAGGTTTACCTACTTTCTATCCTTTTATGTTATATTATCTCAGCTATCAAATTGCCTTTCATTCCAATTAAAACATGACCGTAACTGTTTAGGAAATATGCTGATATTTCCTTTTCTTGATTAATAATGTGCAGCAACATCTCCTGGAATGAGAGAAACATTGCTCTAATATAGAAAAAAAAATTTACCCACACAATACATGACTATTATAAAACAGGTTAAATATAGCCTCAACGTCTTACTTAAGAAATAGAAAAATTTTTAAAAATCAATATGTAGGATTAACTTTGCATAGACAAGTCTGTCTCATACTCACTGAGGCACTAAGCTCCAGTTTTTAGTTTGAACTTTATTCACTGTGAGTAAAATATAAAGTTACTCTAAACCAATATAACAGGAAATCTAATTTAAGAGTAAGAATCTTAAAAAGATTAAAAACAAAAAATATTTCTGAAACAAAAGAAGCCTCTTCAGAAACTTGCTGGGTAGCACATGTGGTTTGTCAAGGATGACATCACAGGCTTTGTTACATGGTGTGGGAAAAGCCAGTGCTAGGCAGAATGGTGCAGATGAACTAAAGGCAATTGTAAGGTATCCAATCCCTTCCAGAATGTGTTAACTAGATGCTTGTAGCACCTTTTCCCTCCACTTTTTCTCCTCTTACCATTCTGTATAAGCCAACTATTCATTATGCTAGATAATGGAGTAGTTAGGATTTATTTCAGAGAGATAATATTATAAAAACAAGTACAAATGTACATCTTTCAAAGCCAAAGAGAAAACAGCTTTCCTGAGACAAGTCAACACTGCATTCCACTGTCAAAAGTGGGGCAGGGTGTGGCAAGGGAACTTTATTTTTTGTTTTATTAAAAAGGCAAGTCATGCCATTTATAATAATTTTAATACTAAAATCCAAATCAGAACACCAAACTCACCTCCATTTTTTTAATAGTTTGCTATTATGCTCATGATAACAATGATGACTTACCTTAAGGGAAAAGTTCAGATTTCTTAATTTTTTTATTTATTTTTTTTTAATTAGGAATGTTTGTACTCTGTAAGGATGTTTCTATCCCAGCTACAGTATTCACCCTGGTGGAGCTGTAGAAATCAGAGTACCTTAATCAAGGGGATAAGAAAATGATTAAAGTTACAGTGTTGGATGCATACATATATATCTGCATTTAATCTTTAGGGACCAGCCTGTATGGGTAGTATAGAAAAAGAAATATTTTTTGTTTGGTTGTGGGGTTTTGTTTTGTGAAAATCAATGGTTCTGTGCAGACAAATGGTGTATTTTAAAAGAAAAATAACATTAACTCTGCAGTTGCATTTGGTCTGAAAGTAACCTAGAATGTGGAACACTTAATTTGTCAAGACAGTCTGACAGGTCTCATCAAAAGTCCAGTATAAGCTTTACTAGTTTGGCTCATTAAATTGAAAATGGGCTTGGAAAAGGTCATGGGGAATTAAAGGTTACAGAACAAATAATCAAACCAATTAGCTATAACTTGAATCTTGTGAGCTGCCTAAAAGAGAAAGCAGACTTGACCTTGTCAAAGAGAGAAGGATATTAAAATTGCATACCAAGAAGTAATCCAGAAAGCTTAATACAAACAAGTACAATATTGCTGAAGTTTAGGGTTTGTTGTTGCCTTTCTTTTGTTTTTGTTTGTTTTTTTTTTAAATAACAAAAGTACTAAACCTCTCCCACCCAACATACTGATATTCCTGTTCTAAGCTCCCTATCTATTTTAGAGGTTTCTGATTCACAGTGAAGGTTGCTTATTCATATTGTGATGTTAGGTACATTAAAGTCTCCCAATCTGATCCTTCTCAGATGCTATATTGTAAATTAGAAATGACTCCACTGAACTTAATTATGTCACTGTAAAAGTGATATAAGGGGGGAAAACAGGACATTAATGTCCATGTTAATTTTGATTAAAATAATCCATTCTGTGAAATCTGAAAATGTATACCAGATTTTCAAATGCTTTTTCTCATTATGTCTTTAACATAAAATTCTTGTAAGTTTTTGTATCAGTTAGCCACTGCTGAATTTTATAACATGATAAATACAGTACAAAATTGCCTTGAAGAAGGTTGAAGCTACACATGTATCAATTCTTTGGTTTTATTTGGTACTGAAGTAAATGGGTCTCTATTATTTCCTAAAAGAATTATTTTTTTTTTAATTTTATTTTGTTAATTTACAGACACATGTCAGACAAGTTTCTGGTTAAAATCTGTAGGAGAATCAGACTAAGATAAAAAAATATGGGTTATATTTCCATTTTAATTTATTAAAGATTTGTCAGAGGGACACTTAGTTCATGTAAATCCCCTGAAGATTATCACTGGAGCTCACAAGTTTGACCACTTGGTTTTCCTCAACTTCTCTGCTTCTCACACTGGCCAATATTTTCAGACCTGTTCTACATCTTCTTCACTAACTTAAAAAAATTATCTCTCAGTGGCTACAATTAATATTTTTGCATGAGGGCATGCTTTGAATAATGACTTGCATTTACTTTTTAGAAATTACTTTAGTCTGAGAAAAGTGGACACCAAAAATTTAAATTACTCTCTCATCTGGGATTATTACGCTTCACTGCCCCAGACAGAGGCTGTGTAGTTCATACTCAAGATTTTGGCTCAATTGCCCTAAAGTTTTTAGGAAACTAGAATGCAGTGTGTGAAACTTCTCACTGCTGAGAAGGGGATTCTTCTGCTGGACTAGAAGGCAGAGAAGGCTCAAGGTTGGATGCCTCCCTAAACAACTGAGAACTGGCATGTTTTGCTTAAATGGAAATCACAGATAAACTATTGGAGAAATGTAGTACCTTTATCAGCACAAAAGTGGATGAATAGCAGGAGCTGGCAGTGGAAGGGAAATGCTGCACTGCACGTGTGCAGCACTTGTTTTGAATCAGACTCTGCTGAACCCAACTGCTCAGAAAGAAAACTGAATAATGGCATTCAAAGACAAAGGCTTTACCATAAGGCAACATTTGTGCTAAGTGCTTTCAGAGTGCAAAACTATCGTTTTGGGTGTCATATGAGAGAGCAGTTGATGAGTTGAAGGTGACAAAAGGTCACTTCTTCAGGGCAAGAAATTACTTCAAAAAATCGACTTTTCAGAATCAGCAATCTACTAAAGTTGTAACACAACTGTGTGGTATGTTGAGCAGCCCTGAGAAAAACCAGACCACTGGAATATGTTTCATAGCAATGCTAAATTTATAAACTTCCCACAGCCCACTAAAATAACATTTCAGGATCTATTCAGCTTGTGATTTTACCATGCTACTCATGTTAGAGATAAAAGAAAATTAAATTCTGTGTTTTTGAGGCATATGAACAGAATGACTGAATGATATTAAGCAGGACCTGCAGTGAGATCCTTTGTTGAACTCAGTTTTAAAATTAAGGTAAAGAGAGGGTTTCAAATAATGTTATTATGTTCTATACTCACTTCTGAAAATAAACTATATTCTATATAATTTTCATTGCACCTTATTCCAGATATGGAATATTTGGTTTGATTTCTAATAATTCAAAAATTTATTTTTGTGTTTATTTCTCTTGACTGTGGAAGAAAAGGTGTGGCAAAGTAATAATTTTATATCAGAAAATAAAGGCTCCTGTTTATTTGAAGTTAAGTTGATTTTCTAAAAACACGTTGATTATCTAATTGTCATCTTTTGACCATAATTTGAATTTTTTTAAATAAAAGATTCACTCTCTAGACATAATACTATAATACTATAATATCTTTCTCTGGAAGTTGTCTTCCAAGTCCTTTTTTTGGTTTCATGTGTGGATTTATTCAATATGAAAATATTGAATAGTAGTTTATTCTCTGTGATTAACATGCTAGCAATGCATATAAACTTGTGATATAGAAACAAATTCCTTTAGGCCAAAGTAGCTGACCTACAAACAAAATATTTCAAATACCCTTTGTCTACTGTCAGAATCTATTCTACATCCAGATGAAAATCAATGGTATTTGTGTCCTTATGACAACCCTTTCCTGTGGATTATATGCACTACATGGCCCCTATATTAAAGGTTTTACTGCTTTCTAAAATTTATAACAAATTCTTAGCCTTTGTCCTCTGAGTTGTTTTGGATTCAGGATCTGGGAACATTCTTCATGTTTAGCACTTTTTCTCGTTAAAGTTTCGACCATACATGGTTCTGAATTGTAAGCAAAAGTCACTGAATCTAGAGTCAAAATGAAGAGTCAAAAATGAACAAAATATTACCAAAGGCTTAATCTTGAATGTAGCAAGAAATTTGCTGACTGATATATTTCCATTTTCTATCCATTTTTGACCAAAGTGAAAAGTTCTGTAGAAGGCATAGGAATGAGGGCAATGCAGCAGCTGTGCCTACTGCCAGACTTTGTTCATGGCTAGTATTTATTTAGACAGATAAATACATAATGCTTTTAAAGCACCATTCGCACTGGGGAAAACACTGAGGAGACTCTGGGCTATGTTTAGGTTCATGTCTACAAACAGCTAGAGAGAACACCAGGCTAAATGTCTTGCCTCAGGTCAGATGTGGTTTATTAATCCATTTTGAGTGGAATCCAAGTACTTGCAGTACCTTTTCTGAATGCATGGCTTTATTTTTAAAAATGAATAACATAATCTGTTAAAAACCAGCAAAAAACCCTAACGAAATATTTATCATGAGCCAGCTTCAGATGTGGTACTTCAGATAAAGCAAAGGCTAATTTTGCTATAATTTTTGCTAAAAGGCCTTTTGATAGGAGACCTGTCACTTGTCAGTCTAAGGGAAATGGAGGGATCTCATCAGAGCTGTATAGGATGGGTTGGATTCCTCTTGTGGCTTATGCATTTGTCCTTCATTATCAGCTGTGCAGAAAATAGGGCTTCTGTATTTTCCCATTTTTAGGGTAACTGGAGAAATCGCATTTCCTATTAATAGATGTTGGTCTAGAGATAAATTCATATCCAAGATGATGAAATAGGTCATAAATTTTTATTCAAAAAGCTGGTAAAAAAAAATTCAAAGAGGAAGAGATTTTCCTGCATTGTTGTCATCAACCACCTCTACCCTAAAAGAATATGGAGCAGAATCCTTTATTCTGTATAAATTGTTTGTGTTGCTGTAACATCCAAGGCTCTGTTGATTACAGTAATGGTAGAAAATGAAACTTCCAAGAAAAAAGTTTCCTGGAAATTCTTGGAACACCAAACTATATTACTTAAAAGTATAATGGAATAGAGAGAAAGCTCAAGATGTAAAGCACTGTGTACAAATTTTTCATTTTCAGAGATTAAATTCTATCCATTGCAGTGAAATTATCAAAATTGAGAGGAAGAGTTATCAAGGAGTCTCAGCCATTTCTACATTCATGGATGGCATGAAAATATGTAAATTGTCTATCTTCCTTAAATGGTGCTTTTCAGTCTGCTAAATTTGACATTTTTAATCGTGTTCATGTTCTGGATTTACACAATTTATTGTTTTAGAAGTGATCTGAACATTCCCCAAGAGTTTTGTGGATAAGTGACAGTGCTGTGAGCTTCATTTATTTTTTTTGGAATGTATGTCCAAAGAGAATTTGTGAAGATTATAAAATATTAAACATTAAATAAAATCTCACTTTGGTAATTAATTAAGAGCACCAACCATTGTTTTAACGGAAGCTACCTTAGAAAATTAAATTTTTTAAGTAACATTACACTGTACCAACAATTCTGCAAAGTGCTGGCCATATTATCTTGTTCTGAGGTGGAACCTAGTCACTGTTTTGAATCACCATGAAGTGCTTTCCAAGAGGCTGTAGAATCACTGAACTGCTTGTAGGCCTTTGATCTTTAAATTTTAAATCAGAACTAAAATATGAAACAGTTGCATAATCTTGCCAGCTCTAGCCAACCCAGCAAAATCAAAACCAAAACAAACAAACTTGCTTGGAGTATTGTTCAATGAGCCAAGTGGGTACTGGCATGCTTAACTGGGTGAGGGGAATGTAAAGTTACATGCCTGTCAGGATATTTTGTGATAATTCTTGTAAAATGCCATTAGGTACCATCTGCATTCTGAATGTCCATGCAAGGAGGCAAAGAAGTGTTAAAACCATACATTGAAATAAGAGGCATCCAAGCTTTTTGTTCATTTATCAGAATTATGTATTGGGGCAAAAGATTTTGCCCCTAAGGTGAAAATTATAAATATAGCCAGTGAACAAGGAATCAGATTTTAATAAAGGCAAAATAAAGTTCACCATATAACTGTGATGCAATTTAGTATGCTTGGGCCTGATAGCTACAAAGATGATTTAAAGACTGATAAAGAAAAAATACAGATAATAAAATGGGTGCTAAATCTCTAGACCTGACAAAACATTAGACATTTACTTGGAATAGAATGGTCTTGTTATAGTAAACACAGTAAACTAACATCTGTAACTTCAGAGAGGTCATTGTTGCAGAGAAGGGTTTGATGAGAAATGCTGGTCAAGTTGCAAATATACAACGAAATGCAAACTAAGTATTTACATCCCTTATGAGAAATGTTATACTTTTTTATCTCTAATCTTTTATTTAATTAGAAAATAATTATCTGATAGCTGTATTTTCTGCTGAAGCTTGTATTAGGATATCAAAATTCAAGAGAGGGAAGACAAACTTTGAGGAGGCATCTTGCAAAGATTGAATCTTGCTGGAGTTGGGAAGCTGTTAATAAGCTCATACTCACTTTTACACAGGTGCAGCTTTGTCCTTAAAAAGGTAAATTCTTAAATTGGATAACTTGTTGGTACATTGAACCAATTCACACTTTTAGAGATTGCATAATTACAACTTGTATATGGCACAGTGCACCGGAATAATTTTAAAAAAGGTCCAAGTCAGTTAAAAACAAAGTTCCAAATGACTTTTTGTATTAGACTGATTACTTAGAATTTAATGAAATACCCAACCTTGGAAGAAAGAAAGAGGATGAAATATTGTAAAACTCTACCCACTAATAGATAGTGAAAAATGGAATTTATGAATCTCATGACTTGTTCTTTATTGATCAGAAGATTATCATAGCATTTGAATTAATAAAAGTACAGTTAAAGCCATTGACAAATGAAGATTGGACATAAGTGCAAGTAGGCTTTATTGATTTTTGGAGTCAGCTGGGCTTCAGAGAGATTTACCATATGTTGAACATATGAAAATAGCAGGAACAACAACAACAAAAAAAGTCTCTCCTACTCTCTCAGCTAATAAAGTTTTAAATGTTTGTAAAGAATTGAGTGGGCTCAGTGCAACACATCCATGTGTATTTCATAATATCCCATCAGTTAAATGAACCACACAAATAATCAGTTAAAATCTATTAAGTACATTTTTTGCTGCAGAATTTATTCAAAACACACTTTTACTTTTTTATCAATATTTTTCTGGGTACTGAGTTAAGTATGTTTTCCACAGAAAAAGCAATGAAAATTAATTTTCTATCTATGCCTCTTCTATGTAACATACCTGCCATAGACACATAACATTACAGTGGGAAAATAATCATAACCAGATTTGGTATGCCTTCATCTTCCAAAATTATTTTCAAAGCTTTTTATGTGGCTCTTAAAAGTCTTCTGAATCGTATCATGTCAGTTTCTGGTCATAGGCCAAAGAACCTTTGGTTTCTTACACTACAAGGTAATATGGCAAAAATGCATGTCTGGGAAACCAGAGAAATAATGTAGTGTAGATATACAGTGTGGAAAGTAAGACTTGATGTTGTTATAGGGACCTTGAGTCATTAGGAGAGCATTATAGGAATAAAAATAAAAATGTTTCTTTAAGACCCAGTCATTTGAAACTTGATGAATATGGACCTTGTTGCATTTTTCACAGCTTTAGGGGTAGTTGTCTCATATAGCACTGCTTCATGTTAACTCATACCCACTGCCAACAGGTGAAATGGCTTTCAGCCTTTGCCTTTAGCTCAGATGTGGGAGCTCCCAGTATTCAGACCTTTTGCCTGCAATATTCATACATACATTGATCCATTGAATCACTCCACTGGTCAATTCGGTATATGTTTTGAGAATTTGTAATTAGGGTTTTTTTTAAAATGATTGAGAATTTTCTGAATTTAAAAGCTGCTTAATCTTAATAGAAGTGATACAACCTAATATAAGAAAGAAAGTACCCTTTACATTTCCTAAAACCTACCACTTCCTTTCTAGTGGTTTCTTTAAAATTCTTACACTGGAACTTATCCATGTTTTCACACTGGAACTTATCCATCTTTGCAAGCCTCCATATATTCAGACTGTTACTTCTTTTCAAATTTTTTGTTACTTTCTTTTCAAAAATATTACTTTTGAATATTTGAGATGACTTGTCTTTGATCTTAATAAATTATATCGTTTTGTATAGAAGCAAGGGAACTGGACTTCTCAGCATGGAGATTGTTTATTCATCCCTTACCTCCTCAGCCAAAATTTGGTTTATATAAAGCTTTTTCTTTTTTTTTTTTTTTTTTTTTTTTTTTTTATGAGGAGTCTGCAGTTATCTATAAATGTATTTGGTAACTACCTTGTATCATTTGACCACTGGCAAATATTAATACAGAACAGCATTCCTGATTTCATAACTGTTGTGAGTTGGCCTTGGCTAGAAGCAAAATGCCCACCCTATTACTCACTCACTCCCTTCTCCTGTGGAAGTGGGACAAAATAGAAGGAAGGTGTGAAGACTTGTGGATCGGGACGATGACAGCTTAATAGCAAAAGCTGTGCTGTAAGCAGAGGAAGAGGGGAATGCATTTACCAATGGGCTGGCAGACATTTATCCATTTTCTGGAAAGCAGGGCCTAAACATACATAATGGTTGCTTGGGAAGAAACACTGCAACATTCCTGTCCCCTCCCTTCCCTGAGCTTTTACTGCTGAGCACAATGTCATGTGGTTTAGGATATCCCTTTGGTCAGTTTGGGTCAGTTATCCCAACCATTTCCCTCCAATCCCTCACCTGCCCCCAGCCCCCTGGGGCAGGGGAGGAAAGGAGAAAGTGCAGAAATGGCTTTACCTGGGGACATTCTCAGCACTTCTGTAGCCACCAATCCAAAGCACAGCACCACAGCACTGCTGAGAATGCAACTCCCTCCCAGACAGAGCCAGTGCTCTGATGTTGACCAATATTATTTACAAAGATGGAAACAATTGTGCATTGTAAAATACTTCTAATGATGAACCCTTTTAAAGCAGCTGCTGTTAGATTAGGCTGTTGACAGGAGAGAGAAAGCCTAGCTTGCCAGAGGAAGGGGGAATAAGGATTGTGCTTATCATTAGACCTTACACATTTTCTGTTCCCTCTTTGTTAATAAGAATCATGCATATGACCAGTTAAAATAATATATTTAATAATATAATTTATTTAGCAAATACTATATTTAGTAACAAACCAACATACATGATGGTCTTGCAAAGTAAAAAGAAATGAGACAGGCTAGGTTTTATACACTGGCTTTTCCCATTCATTCTGCAAGTGCTAAAGGAGTTTGAAATTTGCATTTGTTCTGCTACTGTTAATTACATTGAAATATGTAATATTTAAAGCATAGTTAATAATTCTTATTTTTTTTTACAACACAACTGTTATATAGTGTCTATGGTTTAGAAAGCAATTATGTCAGTACACAATATAGGGTGCATGCACTGAGGGGAGCAGTGAAGAACCTCAGATAACTCCATACTTTAAAAAAGAGTCTGCATCATCCATGCAAATCTGAGGCAGAGTGTGTCTGCATGCACTGATCCGAAGTTTACACCTCAGAGACCTTCCAGCAGGGTATGCCAGAAAACACCTCTGATTCAGCTGAGGAAGTTGTAAAGCTGAAACTAAACTACACAACCAGGACTTGAAACTGAGGTCTTATGGAATTCAGATATTCCTGCTGTGGCAAGTTAGTGGTTCAAACAACTCATCCAGGGACTTCAGCAGATGTCCCATGGAGTGAATGAGAAGCCAGTCTGCTCTACCCATCTGGATGGTTTTTCTAGTTCTGCATTTTATGGGCATCCCCTACTTTACAGGAACTGCTGTGCTAGTCTTGTTAGTCTGATATTTTTCAGAAGTAGTCATGTGACATGTTTCCAGCTGTAGAATACTCAGGCAAGTAAAGGGTGCTTGACAAGTATTTCTAAATTGCCTGAGTGTATTTTTGCTAATTTTGTTAATAGAATGTACGTTTACACATATAGAACTCTCAGTTTCTACATCCTGCACAAAATAATGAATTTGCCACAAAAGGCAGTAAGACCTTTCAAAGAATTGTGTCAATTTGTAGAGAAAAGTAAAATAAAATACCGAACAAACAGAAAACCCAATGAAGCAACAAAATTTTCCCAAACTAATCCTTGCAACAGAACCCTATGGCCAAAGCTGAAAAATGTAATTGCCTGAAAAATTCAAAATTTTATTTCATTAGAAGTAACAATTTTCAGTGGAAAACAGTTAACTTAAAACATACTGTAGTTGTCAACTTAAACCAAAACAATCTCATCATAAATTCTGAGCAAGATGTAGAAAAACATATGGTTTAGTAAATACAATAAACCTTCATTGCTGAAATCATACACATAAACCAGATCTCCATCTGAACTAGTAACACAAATTATAAAGGCAGCCCTTGAATAGGCATCCCCCACTTTAATGAAACACATTTCAGTTGAAAACTAAAAGATTAAAGAGCCACAACAAAAGTTTCCCAAAGTCATATCATTTATAACTACAACCAGTTTCCAGATGCAAAAATGTTCAGCTGTTTCCACTGTGAGCTCACAATTTGAACCATGTCTTTGCCTGATCTACAGGACTCCTTCAGTCTGACTTTTGTGAATAGAACTACCCAAGTGTTACAAGTCCAGTAACTTTTGCTGGGACTGGTCATACATAGAGGAAGTTAATATTTACGAATTTACAACATCAAGACTTTATCTTCTCAAATGTATGTCTTTCAAATCTGTTCTAATATTTTATATTTGATTTGCATTAAAGTTAACAAAACACAGTAAAAAACAGCATTATAGACCTCTTAGTTTTATGATATCAAATAAAACATTTGATATGTATTTCAAATTCTACTAGGGAAAGCAAGCAAACAAAAAGAAACAAAAACCCCTAGCTGAAAAGAGATCTTCAAATTCGGATTTGTCTTGAAGCACAGGGTCTGCGACGTGAGTGTAACAACAGCATCATAATTATTCTTAATATTCAGAAACAAGGAATAAAGAATATATGATTGGCTGTGTTAGGGTAAGTTAACTGGTCATTTCTGGACAAACAGGAGAAATAGCCCTGTCAAACATTGTATTTTCTCACAATTAGAACTTTGGAATATTTGATCACACAGTACACTCCAATTAGCTGAAAAACAACAGATATGATTTTATAGGGTAGTAAGAACTTGTTCTCCTTGAATTAGGAAATGCAAAGGAAAAGCAAATGGGAAAAGAGAGTGAGAAGAAAGAAGGAAAAGGAAAGAAAGTTCTAAGGAACAGTTACAGCACACTAAGAGTCTGGCAAGGCATGACCAAGATGTGGTCAAATTTCTAACAAGAGTACAGACATCCAAAATATTCAGAAAAATAATATGATACATCAGCTTCTGGCACTGGATTCAAACAAAGATCCAAGCAGCCTGTTTAATCTTCTGTTCTGCTGTCGTGGCATGTTGCAGAAGGAGCACCATTTTTCAAGATCAGGCATGACTGAAGAAAATATGGAGTTTGTTAGAGTCCATTACTTCATGTTACTGAAGTTTTAGGGTAAAACATAGCAAAAGAAGATCTAATAAAATATAGGGTATTTAAATTATAAGTCTTTGCAACTTAATGTCAGAGAGCACTACTTAGAATGTGTATGTGCATGTATATGTAGGAATATCTATACTTGACTCGGTACTTCACTGTTCCTTGTTTGCTCTGGTAAAGATGGCTATCTGACAACACAGTATTTGTTTTCCATCTACTTCATTTCCACAAAGCATTATCCAATAGCTTACTGTTAGTCTCCAGAATGTTACCACCTCTACTAGGAATTTTTTCTTGCCAACCTCCCAAAATAAAGAATAAAATTCGTATAGTAATGTCAACCCAGTTTGACAAATCTTCATGTCAGCCTCAACTGTGACTGGCAAAAGGCCAAGCATTTGTCAGATGGGCTTTGGCAGTGGATTGAAAATGAAATCTATTTCTGTTACTTTTTTTCCTTTAAATATCAAGCATATACATTTCCCTATTTGGTGACACAGATTTAAACTACTAAGTGACATTTTGTAGGACTGCAGAATTCCATGAAAAATATCTTCTTAAAAACATTTTGGCAGCCATAAAGAAAAGTAAAAATCAGGTTGAATTGAAAATATCAAATTGAGTTTAATTCTTAGTGTCTGTTTCTCACTTAGTTGTCATGTTGGTAAGCAATCCTTTTTTATTTGGATTTTAGGCACTCCCAAATGATACTGCAGATTTGTAAAAGACACCTGGGGTTTTATTTTATTTTGTTAATTTATTATTTTATTTTGTTATTTTATTTTAGATACTGAAATAATGAAAAACACTTACTTTTTTGGATACCCATTTGTAATTTGCTGTAAACTTCTTGATGATTGAAATAGGAAATAGGCTGCCCAGTCACAGGGTATTGTTCTCTTTTATCGTCAATTCCATGTTTCAGATGATGGAGGAAATGTTTTATAAAGTTTCACAAATACATAATTTTACTCCTTGACAACAGGGAAGGAAAAGGAGTTTGACTGTCAGGAATGTTATCTGCTCTAAAGAAAATAGCCAACTGATAACTGCCTAAAAATTGGTCACTTAAAGTTGAATGGCCAATAAACAGTTATGATGGAATATGTTTCATTTTAGGACAATATGGAAGCACACAGGAACACTGTCAGTTGAGAGATTTATTTACTATTGTGGCAGAGATAACTGGAAATTAAATCTGTCACTGAAGTGGCTAAGCTGTACTATACAAAAGCTTTTTCTCACCTAATAAATTGTACAAAATGAGCTAGAATGAAGTTTGAATCTCAAAAGGGTCATTTCCTCTAGCAAAATGGTATGATACTTGTTTTATTGCTGGTTGGCCCATATTCACTCAGAGTGTGAAGTCCAAGAGCTACCAGTAAGTATTAAAAGCCATCATTACTTCCCGTACGGTCTATTCAAGTCCTTACTCCCAGCAAGGAAGCAAAGAATACAATTTAGGCTGGGCACTCTGAGTTCTCACCCATTCAAGTGTGATGAAAACAACTAGAGATATTAATTTCTATTCTTCCTAAAATCTGGGACATTACAAAGGAAGACATAATAGAAATACAATTTATTTTAACAAAATTTTTACAATTACTTTCCCAAGATTGCAAAATCTCAATTGCTTTATAAAATTAGTGTAAATGACAATAAAGAATTACATTCCTGTATGAGGAATTATGAAAAGCCGTTCATCTCACAGCTTTTCTAGTTTCTTCTGAAAGTTTTTTTCTGAAAGTCAGATTAATTCTATTCCTGAAAAGTGTTTCAGCTGTAATAAAAAACATTTTCTTGGGGAGATGTATTTATTTATATATAATCTCTCCAGGTTCACATTTTTCTTTATGCACAATGATTGATTCAGCAGCAGGGGACAGAATAAACACATTAAATTTTAAAACTTTTTTCTTTTCTTTGCTTTGTCAGTTGAAGTCAGTTAGGAAACACTTTCAATATAATTTTGGATCACATTCATAATATTTCTTCATCACCTTCAAGAAAGGTGTTTGAAGCTAATGGAAATGTTGCAGAAAGTTCATGAGACAATTCTTAGTGATGTAATTTCTAGATTTTTTTTAACAATCCATTTAGGATTGAGACATTCATGTGAGTTGCCAGACTGGGTAATTGGATACCACTTTGGATATAACTGTGTGCCTGGGGTGTTTGAAGGCTGTAGGGAAGAAAATGCAGATTCTGTTACTTAAGGTATGTGAAATAAGGGATACTTCAAAATTTTGCTTGATCTTGAAGTACTAAAACTAAAAGCTTGAATCTGAGTTTCCCCTTCTTCATATTAATGACACCTGAAGAGGTTTGCATATTCTTGGCTTAAACTTTTGAAGTGGAGGGAGTTCACTGGAAACAAAGTACTAAATTCTAAAATTTAAAGTTCTAAATTCAGTCTTAAAACTATAAACAGTTAATATAGAGAACTGTGGCTCCTTAGACCTGTCATTTTAAATGTTCTCTTATTTCTGCACTGCTTCTAGGTGGCTCTGCAGAGGGAGCCTCTTCAAGAGCCATCAAAAGGAAGCAGTCAAGCAAACAAATTTTGAAATGACAGGTCTGTCCAAAATGTTTGTGGTCTAATGAAATCTGTAGGTTGAGATACTTTGCTTCATACAGTCTCCTCCAATAATATCAGCTTTCAGCTAATGTTTGTGCCTCCCAGGGGAGGTCATAATGGGAACACCAGCTGGATTTGGCCATAGAGTACAAATAAGCATTTCCAAAGTGTAGTATTAAATAGTACCTTTACTTTACTTCCTTTTAGATGGAACTTTTCAGAGTTTAAAAAAAAATTAAGAAGACAGTAATAGAGCTGGCTTGTCAATTTGGATTTTACTGACTTCCATAGCTATAAGCATTACTATACCACAAATGTTATTTAACATGCTGAAAGTACATCCCTGTGGCCAGTGGATATTTATTCACATCACAGTTTGGCTCAGTTCACCACACTTGGCAGTCTTTAGTCAGAAAAGGCCAAGAACTGGAACAGCAGAAGGGTTGCAGGTTCAGACTTGCTCACTGGCAGAATGTTGTGGGGAAGTCTGTGCAGTGCCTATGTTATACTATGCTCTCATGTTATCAGTCCTTTATTTTCATGAATACAAAAATCATCCCAAAGGTAAAATACATATATTATGTGTGAATGTCTGTATTATATTTGATGGGTGTTGTCTTATAGAATGCCACATACTGAAATTCTTATGTAGTCCTAGTGAGAGGACCATTTACAAAGCAAGGTACCAATTATTACAGCTGTTTTTCATGGCATTTCACAGGAGTTTCCTCTGTTGATGTAGGTCAAACAGCACATGTAGAATTTTACATGTCTAACTGGAGCTATGGAAATTTATATTAGAATTAGAAACAATTCAATACATAAGCAGAATGTAGATTGCTACTTTATAGATATGTGATGTACACAATAGAAATTGTTTTCTCTTACTGCTCAAAAAAATAACGCTTTAAAAAGAACTTCACTAAAAGGACAAATCTAAAAACACTTAATTAGTGAAGGTGGGGGCAGATTGTCTGTAAAAAGAATTATATTACAAGGCAAATACTAGACTCTTTAGGTGAATGACATGTGCCATCAGCTGTAGTGATATCTATAGCCTGATGCTATAATAACTCATTTTACCAAATCTACAAACATTAGTAGGCAATGCAACACAACTGATTGGTCCTTGCTGTTACTATTGAAAATATGCTATGCCTTTCTGAAGACAGGATTGGAGGATTTGTGTATTTGTCAGTAAGAGACATTTGCATTGACACTGACTGGCAATGTCCCATTGAGCTTCCCTGAAAAGTTCGTTGTGACATTTATTCACACCTAATTAGCACCTCTTGGGATTAAAATATCATTTTATCAAGCTAACACAACCCTAGTATAAAAAGATGTAAATTCAATATGATAACCACACGTACCTGGGTATTTTAATTAATCTGCCTAAACTGAACATGCCATTCCAAATTTATAATGATCAAGCTTTAAGCTCCCTATGGAATTCTCAGAATGTTAATTGGCTATTTTACTAGTGAATGCTCTCCTTGTTGTTCAAGTAGTTCCTAGAAGCCCTGTTGACCCTCATGGCAGGTAATGTAAGAAGGAAATCTGTATTTTAATACACTTATGGTGTAAATAATACACCAGATTTAAGTATAAATAATATACTAAGTATAAATAATATTTAACATAGCTTGGGTAAGTTGAAGCAAGAGCTTGTGATACATTTCATCAATTGCTTCTTTATTTAAGGTTCTTTTCTTTACGCTGGGACCTTTTACGTAGGTGAGAAAGCTACAGAGAACATTGCTAACAGTTTTACTACAGAAATACAACATTTTCAGAACTATTGAAGGCATTCTTCATGAGGACAGCTCCAAAGAGTTTTTCAGACTTAGACTATTGTACCTTTATGTCTTATAAAAAGTACTCTTTGTATAAGAGATTCTTTTCACTATCCAGTCCATTCTTGTCCAGTTCTTTTCACTTGTGTCCCTTGTTTTTTATCCAGATTTTATCAATAGACTAAAGAACTTTGTAGATGTTATTTCTTCTTCACAACATGTTGTTTGTTTTCTCTATTTCTTATCTATTTTTTAATAACTGAAATCCTTGAGTGCTACAAGGGAACTTAAATGTTCCTCCTATAAATCTTATTTATTTTTATAAGATTTTTGTCGATAATATGATTTCTGATGTAGGGAATAATTCACAAGCTGCTAGGATTCCATAAACTTTGAAAAACATGGGGTTTACAGGTAAAATTAAGCTTATAGGCAAAATTATGTCTCACTTCCACTGTGTTTAAATTTCTCAGGTCATCTGGTGTTATGTTTCCTTCCATAAGAGTCTGTGTCTACACTGAGAATTAGTTCAACACAATAGCTGCAGATCCTGCAGCTTTAGAAGGTCAAAATGATTCTTTTGTTTCAATCTTGCTTTGCTGAATGTCCATGGTCTATGAACTTGTGATTCAGCAAGCTCTCAGAATTGTAGTTTCCTTCAGTTTTGTTATTAGAAAATAAAAAATTGAATTTTCAGCATTTGAAGAAAGTATCTCAAAAATGTGATTA
The DNA here is from genome assembly GCF_971803275.1 of Cyanistes caeruleus. Classification (NCBI taxonomy): domain Eukaryota; kingdom Metazoa; phylum Chordata; class Aves; order Passeriformes; family Paridae; genus Cyanistes; species Cyanistes caeruleus. The sequence continues at coordinate 21,260,971 of NC_141709.1, forward strand.
AGAATGCCTGAAATAGAAAATTTGTTTATTTCAAAAGTCCTTGTTCAGTGCAGTGGAGCAAGGAGAAGAGAGATTTAAAGAAAGCAGATTTTTCCATATAAAACTATGAAAGGCATTACCATTTGTAAGAGATGGTTTCTTGGAGGATGAAGCTCCCATATTCAGCCATGTTTAGGAGGAGAGTGACATGTCACATAAGATATTTGGTGGGCAGCATTGCTTTGAGCGTCTTTTCTTGATAAGGGAGAGCTGAAAATAATATGGAATTTGAGAGATATCAGGCTGCAGAAGGGATAAATGAAAATGTACATTGGAAAGCAAATGTGTCCCTTCAATGGTATTTCAGTCCATGACTGCTACTATAACACTTAATTTTGCTATGCAGAGCTTCAGATGAGAGCAACTGCTTTGTTAACATTCTTTTGGCTCCTGATTATAATATCTTACCAATATGCCCTGAATGCCACCTCCAATATATTTGCATTTTCAACACAGGAGAGCAACAAAAATACACACATTTTCCCTTGTTTGCTAGAGAGCTGTTTGTTGGTGGCATACCATCTTCCATTAGGAAAAGATGTCTCTTTCATTCCAGTGGGAAAGTTCAAATACTATCTTTCTCCAATCATAATAAGAACAAACTTCTTGTTCTTTATTTGTACTCTGTCATTTGGTGTTAATGTGTGAGGTTTGAGTGCCATGAAGTGTAATTTTTCTAGTTGCTCATGCTGTGAAAAAACATCTTTAACACTCTTCAGTTATACATTTGGGCAGCTTTTCTATAATTTAAAGAGATTTTGTTTCATTTATGGTTTTTGGAATGCATATAGAAATGAGCAGGAAGGGCCTGAATTTTGGGTTTGTTGTTCTTGTAAGTACATTTGTAAGCTTTTCAGTTCTATAGACTTTAAATTTGAAATTATGTACCTGAAAACTGAATTAATCTCTGAAAACCTATCTATTCTCTGGTACTTTAAGTTGTGGTGTAGAGATGCTTGTTTTTTTTAACTAAAACCCAAGAAGCACAATTTAATTGCAGTTTTATGCACAAAGAGCAATAATTTTCCTCCTGACTGACAGATTCTAAATGGTTGTCACTTGTAAAGTACATAACTATCACTTTCAGGTAGTTTTGTTTGAATTATGTGAACATTGCAGTTTCTTGTGAAAGTTACAGAAAAAAATGATACTTGCCTTAAAAAAGAAGCACCATATACTTCTACTATGGTGAGGGAAGGGACATAAAAAATGCCACACTGAGAAGTTAATTTATTGAGTGAACCAAGCAAGAGACAGGTTATGCCAAAGAAATCTTTTCACATCAGACATACATGAAAAAAATTCAAATTAATTTTTTTTGCTGCCTTCAAATTGCAACCAAAATATATTGTACAAGCACATTTTATGGAAGCCTGTATTCCCCAACATGAATACCTTGGTTAATAACCCTATGAATATGCTGTATTTTTGCAAAGCTGAAGTATAGCAAAACTTTACTGTGAGCTGGTTATTTTTAAGAAAGTTCATGACAATATTGTGTGAAGAATTATTAAACTCTTCAGGTCCTTTCTCAAGTCTCTAGATGAAAAATAAAAAGGAATGCTGGAAATTTCTTGATGCTTTCTACCTTCAAATTGTACAATGGACAATATTTTTTTCTTCTTTGAAGATGCTGAAAGAAATGTACAGAGACTAATTATTGGGAAGTAATAGAAGATTACTTGTAAGATTTTTGTGCTATTCTGTGCTTCTTCGTTCAGGTTTTATGAAAATAGTTGGGAAATGGCACGGTAAATTAAGGTCCTGGCACAGTGGATTAAAACCTGTGCAAGTAATTCTTTTGATGTGAACAATAACTTTGGCTTCTTCAGTCAAATAATGAGCCTATTTTAAAAGTCACTGAAGGAAATCTTAGGGCTTCCAGCATTAGGTTAAAAATAATTGTCAGTGTGAAAATAAAAGTTGAGAAAAACTGGTTTTCTTCATTGCAAAGACATGATGTTTTTGGAAGTAAGATTTTGTAGTACATTTCTCATACTTCATAGTGTGTATTTTTATGAAAGTTTTAGTTTTCTGAGATTAGATGTCAACCAGCATAGAGTCCTATTTTTATTACTCATTTTATCATGTAGGTAACCTAGAGATAATCCAGAGAGCAGGATCTCACTTGTAGGTGTTGCAGATGAATTGACACAGCCACGGTTTTGAAAAGGTCAACAGGATAAGACAGACAAAAGAAGGTGCTATCTTCATTTGATGTGTGGAGAACAGGGGCACAGAAAAGGCAAGTTGAAGCCAAAATTTCAACCATGATGCCAAAGTGATTTATGTTCTAATTTTCTGGTATCAAGTGCTGTGGGTGAAAATATTTATTGTATTTTGAGTGACTCTCTTATACCTGTTTTTCATTTGAAATTATATGTCTTCTCTCAGGGACATACCATTTTCCACAGATAATTTTATAATGTGAGTTCAGGAAAATCTCTTTCACTTCTTTGTAAAGCAGAGTTCAGATTCATCAGTTTAATGTACCATCAAAATTCAGGCATATAGATGTAACACTAATTTTGTAATTGTCATCTGGATCTCTCTTAAATGACAGAAAATTACAGCTTTATTGTATTCTCTGTTTCCAGGGATTAAGATCTTTTCCTGAATGCATAATTTTTCAAATTTGCTAATTTGAATGGATCTATCATTCCAAGGTCCAAAGATTTAGGGGGTGTTGTATTTATGTTGAAGTTTTAGCAGAGATTAATATTATTTCATGTCCTGTGAGATGAATATTTGCACAGCTTGCCTCCATATTACTTCTAGCATTGTTGGTCTTAGTCTCACGGTTCAAATTAAACAGAATTTCTGAATTTGTAAGGAATTTGTAAGGGAAGTGATTTCATGTGTCTACAAAACAGTTGGGTTTTAGGGGTGAAGCTCTCTAGCTAGTCTGTTTTATTACAAATAATTAGAATAAAACCTGCCTTTCCTTATGTTAAGAAACTTGAACTGAATTTTCTCAAATTATCTGAGTTTTCTTGAGCCTTAAGAAAATAAATGTTTTATGCAACTGATGTTAAAATCACTGCCTTTTTGTATTTTCATCCCAAATTTAGAAGAAAGATAAGTATGATGGGGACAAGGTGTTTTTATCTTTGATTACACCTGACTGCTTTTAGAAGCTGTTTGATTATTTTTGGCCTTGTTCTTTTCAGTAAGTAGGCAATAAAATATATATGTGCACTTGTCTTATAGACCATGGGCTGACATTTTGGATGTAATGTGTATGTTAAACACATAATCTGTGTTTGCTTGAAAAGATGAATGGCCTTGAATCTGCTCACCAGTTTGAATTAAAATCCTGGAGAATATTTGCTGTGTAATTTTAAGGTTCAAATTTAAAATGGTTCATTTGAGCAGTCACTGAGAGAATTACAAATACATTGAGAGAAATGCAAAGTTCCTAAGACACTCCTTGACAACACCCTTGGGACTCCTTTTGTTGGTAGAAGTACATGCTATAGGACCCAATGGCTCTGGGTTTGCTCCTTCACGAGGTCCAGTGAGGGCTTTAATGGCATGAGAGTTATAATCTCAAGACAAAGCTCTGTATAAAAGTAGCCCAAAGAGTTGTTTAACTTCTCTTCCTCAAACACAAAGTATTCAAAATTCACTCCAACTCAGTAAAGCAAATGTATTCCTCTTGGCTTTAAGATTCTTGCAAACTTCTTGCCTTTGTGGCACCCTGTTTGAGAAGACATCAAAAGGAAAGGAAGCAATTATTATAACACACAACACAGCCTGACATCCAAATCTGTAGACATTAAGTATGTCAGCTGTCTTCTCTTATGAGCATATATGGCATATAGTGATGCCATTGACATTACAGCTCAGTACAAGAAATGTAGAATATAAAGAAACTTAAATGGTTTCCTTAAAAAAAATAATCTGGAACAGTTTCTTCTCTAAACTATATCTCCTGCTAAGAAAAAACAAGTTCCTTAATATGTCAGGCAACTAGACAATATTTTTTCCTATTCACAGGAGTGTTTAAAGCCCTGTTTTATCCTTGGTTGTAACAAAACTGCTTGTGAGTTGACATACTATATTTTAGTTTTGCATCAAGTATATAACACATTCTAACTTAGGTAAGTAAAGTAAACTTGAGTTCTCCTTCAGCTTTGAAGGCTTTGTATTAACTGACCAACTTAGATTACAGAAATTTCATCATCATATTTTTCCCATTCTCAATGGTTTTCCGATAAAATGAAAATAAGCATTGCAATGCCACATAATCTGGAGCAGTATTTGCCCAAAATAAATTTAAATATTGCTGTTAAGACTGTTATTTTCAGTCTTTATAGGCATCAGTATGGCAGCATGATATTTTTTCTAACAGTCACATAAGTCACTATTCAGCAACAGAGTATTATGGAAAGTCTTGCAGATGCCAAAGCTGCTTTGTATGTAAAGTTCTTTCCCTTCTTTAATGTTTGTTTTGGATTGAGTTCTTTACTTTCACCCAAGGTTGAGATAAATCAGCTTTTGTTCATTGCAAAAAAAGGGATGCTCATGTTCATGCAAGAAATTCCTAATGGTTTAGGTTTATGTGAAATATGAGCAGGAAGGGGTGAAAAGAACTTCCCCTGGGGTGTTGTGGGAGGGCATCAGGTAAAGCAGCAATGTGGATGTAACACACTGACTTAGGAGGATGTAAAGCCTCTGCCCTCCACATTCTTGTCTAGTGCCCCTTTGAACCCAAAACAAGCAAACAACCCCCCCTAGACAGTTAACAGGAATAGCCTCTGAGTCAGTAGGCCTGCTAAGCTTCTACTTTACTGGAGCTTTGAAACAGGAAAAGACAAGAAGGCGCTCCATGAAAGACTATATTCTTTCAGCCACTCTAGTCAGAGAACAAAGGAAACCTCCTTTTTCTCTAATAAAGACTGAAGGGAAGAAAGGGACAATGTCGCTGTTAGAATTCTCTCACTAATTGCCCAGACAGACACAGTTAAGGGGATAAAAAAGTATCTCAGGAAGCTAATGAGGAGATAAAAAAATTATTTTATAATCATGTTCACTAAAGGAACCTGGCCCTCTGACATCTCCCAGTGTCTCCTGCACTATAAGGGAGAGTTAAGGGACAGCTTCATAGAAAGAAAACTGTTCTGTAATTGTATTTATTGAGAAAGTAAATAGATTCCTGCACAGCAGAGGATGTTAGACAGCACGACATTCATCATGCCGTGATACTTTGTCTTTTCCACTGTAATTTTAGTTCTTTTCTTATATTTGAAGGGGAAAATTCCACCAATATTACAATATATTGCAACTTCCACCATCCTTGCAATGGCACCTGCTGAATGTACTGGAAGAGACTTTCTGAATAAATGAGAACTCTTAAACAAGTTATATCAACATTTTGCTTTGGGGAAATGAATGTAATAAGAGCAATAAAATAACCTCAGATACGCTTTGGGAGGCTTATATCAGCAATATTCAGTTTTCATACAACAGTGAAAAACAATCTGCTTTCCAACAACTTCCCCTATTATCAGTCTGCAGCAATGACAACTGTAGCCAGTCAAAAACTTTTCTTCTTAGTGTCCTGATCCAGCTGTAGTTCCAATCCAGCCAGTTTATGTAGGCTTCTGGACTTCTGTAAAGAAAACTAAGAGAAAAACAGAAAAGAATTCCATCAATCTTAGTCCCAAGGCTCCACTTGAACATAATGAAGGTCATACAGAATATCAGGCAAAGGCTGGAAGGGACAGGTTTTACAACGCAGGCATGGGCAAAGAGCTCTCCAGGCTTATTATCATGAAAAACTGTATCATTGACTAATCAGGGAGTCAATATCTGTTTATTTAAAATATCAAACACTTCTAAGGTTTGATCAAAATTCTTGCTTATGTTTCTTCCCTTTGATCTCCTCCTCTAGGGAAATACTGTCTTCCACGTTCAACATTTTAACTAAGTGCACATAGTCTTTTTACTTTAACACCAAGAAATATACCTTCAAAACTACAGACTGATTTCTCAGCAGTTTCATAACAGGTTGCCACCCTAATGGAGAGAATATTTTTTTGTGTGAATGGATATAAAAATTTATAATTCAGCCCATTAACTTCAAGCACTACTTTGTGACATCCCTAAAATGTAGTCTGCAACAGAGATGGGAAAAATGGTGGAAAATTGATCAGTAGGCCAGAAAAGATTTTCTGTATTTTTCTTGCCTTTCTTTAATTTCAGCATAAGATAAATGGGTGAATTTTATTTATTACAAAATTCCTGCTTTTGCCTTGGTGATTATTTAGATTTTTCTATCTGAGTCTTGCTGCTCGATGAAGCCAAAGTGAACAAATTGTTTACTGTTGTTTACTATAATCCCTTTGAAACCTTTCTAAAGAATTTTTAAGGAGAAACATGAAGCTTATATGTGCAATTTATAACTGATTTTGGTGATAACAGCATCGAGCCATGGTGCATATGACCAGGGGTAAGTTGTGTAACCATATGATGCACAACTTCATTTTGCACCTTTGACTTTTTTACCCACCCTCTGCCAATAAATCCATCTCTCCCAAGGCTCCCTCTTGAAAACTTGAAGCAGGCTCACACAGCTGCCATTATAGTAAAATATTCACTTAGGATCCTCCTTTCCTTGTCCACTGGAGGTGGGATTTCATCTCAAGTTGTATCCATCCAGTGTAGGGAAGGGAAGAGTCAGTCCAGTGACAGCTTGCTCAGATGTCCAAATGTCACGTCTCTAAATGTGGTTAACACGTATTTAGTCCACAAGGTTACAAACAGAAGTCTCAGCCATCAGGAGGGGATGATGCCCAGATACCTTATGGAACCAGGAATATTCTTCTGACAGATGGCTCTAATCAGATATATGATTTTCAATCATATTTTCAATCATAATGTACTTATGGAAAAGAAAAAGATATTTTATAAAAGTACACTGAAATAGTCAACATTCTACAGACAGGAAAATTCAAACTACAATACAAATCAGTATATTTTGAAAATCCTTCCACTTAATGTTTTGAAGGTTTTCTGTAACACACCACAATATTGTGTGTTTTACAGCTGTTATGTATAAGATTTTCCTGGCAATTAAATGTCATGAAGTTTTAATTTTAGCTATATTGAACTTGGATACGTGTTTATGTTACGTAAGTCTATGTGTTTCCCCAAAGGAAATATGTAGTTTATGTTAATAAATAAACATAAACATAAATTATCAGAATAAAAGTTATGGTAATTATGAGGTCATAACAATTCATGTGCTTATATAGAAATAAGTAGACATTTACCAGTGATTTTACTTAAAATGTATGATCAGATTAAGATAAAGGACATACCTTTCACTGTAATTGCTACCTATACTTTATATATGTTACTGTGTTTGCTACTTTCTCATATTTTGTTTCTAACTCCCATTTTAAAAGGTAACAAGAACAGACTATCTGTGTATGGTGTTTTCAAAACTCTTTGTCAACTCTTTGACCAAACCCCGTTTTAATGTGGACACTATCTCTTTATTATGATGTTTTTAAAAGTTATATGAAGTGGGTCTGAGGAGTTTCTAAATATCCCTGCATATTCTGTCCAGCCAAAGTTTTCTCAATTTTAACTCATTATACTTCAAGAGACTTCATTGCTAGAAAGAGCAAATAATACCCATTTTTTAATAAATTATGAGAAGCATACACTTTACTTGGAAATGAATGTATTTGTACAGATAAAACTGTATAAAAGCTTTTAGCAATGTACTTGGCACCAGCCTAATAAAAATAATTCTATCTTACTTTAAACATTCTTCCAGAACTAAATTTTTCACTAAGGCCCGATAATCTTTCTAGAAAATGTTATTTGTAAGAACATTAAATCTACTTTTCCTTCTCAGGTCCACGCCTTCATCCATATCCCCAGAAAGAGGCACTGTCTAAAAAGGGACAGTTTAAAAACACAAGTAGGTTTTTATCTGTTGCTTTGCCTCTTTGTGATGTTAATTTCTAAATATTAGTTCATTTTAACATAATGTTTTGTCTTTAGTACATAACTACAGAAGATACCTGTAGAGCAAGAGTTACTTCCTTCTGACTCTGTCTATAGAAATTCCATATGTTTTTAAAAAAAGAGAATAAAATTCTCTAGTTCATCTTCCAGTAGCAAGGACTCTTTGTTGTATTTCATTGCCAATCCCACATAAATACAGAAAAAATGGCAATTGCAGCTGGACTGAACTTCCAGATGAATAGCTTAGCCAGCTGCGAAGTCATGACCTCATCTGGTTTCCAGGGTCTTATGTATGACTGATTCTTGTCTGTAGAATGTTTTTTAATCCCTTAAACCATAAAAAAAATTAAAAAAAACACCCAAAACACCAGTATATCAGCACTGGATGAATACCTTGCTTGTTACGTAAAATAGTTGTTATGTAGTATGTCTTAAATGAAAAGTAAATTCCCCTTGACATATAAATAGAAGCAGGCCTGATGGAAAAAGAATTTGGAGGTACAATATTAAGCATGCCATGTGCAAGTAGGATTCCACTGAAAGCATTTTAATGTGTCTTGAAGTTTGTCTGATAAATAATGAAAAAAATAATATATAGTAATGACAATGTAAAAAATTAGGATGTTTTAATCTCTAGCTCCATGAACCTGACTGTACAGTGACCTTCATGATTCTAACTGAAATCAAAGTGTCTTGTTTTGATTTCCCCACATGCTTTTGTATTATATATGTCTACAGTATACATATTGTATGTATATATATATATACATAATACTTATATATGTATATGTCTACAATAATGTTGACTTGCAGATTTTCTAAATAAAGAAATGCATGAATATAATTACTTGACTTTGACCAAGAAACTCAGAGTTAGGGCCACTAGTAAATGCTACAAGAAATGATTTTGTTTATTATGCTCTTGATTAAATAAGACACAGCTATGAAACTTATGGGCTGCAGGATAGGATCAATAGCCTAATGTTGCATGCCTTTTTGAGTCCACCAGTCAGGAAATTATGTACATTGTAAGAACTCTAGAAAAAGATTTCTCAAGGTTTAAGGTTTACAATTCATGCCTTTTGTGCTATGTCAAATGGATAAGTTATTACTCTTCAACCTGAGAGAAAAAGAGGATAATGTACAACTCACAACATATTTTAAAAAATGGACCTCCTCAGCTTGCCATTATGCAGAATTGTCAGCAGAAACTGTGCATCACAGAAGTCAAGAGCATTCACAATCTACAGCTGTGTTTTTGAGTTTTTCAGTAGTGTCATGTGGTGTTCAGACTACAGTCTACTACCTTGAAGACGGAGAGAGTGTACCATATGGTATCCCAAGGGATATATAACTCCAAAATTGTAATAACTATTTAAAAGCTTTTACTTTCGTATAGATTAATTTATTATATTTGTACATTGAGATCTGAATAAGTACTTTGCAGTGCTGTAAACTTTGTTGACAAATTTATTATCATTTGTGGCATCAAGAAACATTACAAGATTATTTCAAAAGAGCTGGAAAATGAGAATGTTGGAACTGTAGAATGAAAGGTCAGTTCTTTCAATTTCTTAAGCTTTGAGTTAGGCTTACAACTCCTATTATTATTAGCAGATTTTTGAAGCTGAATCGAGTCTCATCTCATTTACTGCACACAAAACTGGGAAAATGCTCTGATAACCTGGCTTCTTCAATCTCTGCATTATTATTTTTATGTAGTTCTATAGAAGTAGAAAGAAATCAAGATGAGACAGTCAGCTTTTTTAACAGTGTTGTTGTTGCAGGCTGATTTGCTGTCCCAAAAAAATCAGAAATACTGCTGTAAAAATGCAAGTTATATTTAATAAAGAATAATGCAAAGTTAGGTATCCTACTGTTAAAATATTTAACACAGCAAAAGCAAATGGCACAATGTCTTCTAATTGAACCTTGAATTTCATGTGAGGTTAATGATAGTTCTTATCTCATAGGCACTTTGCAATATAACGCAGCAATGCTGGTGCATTAATTTTGAAAAGAGTAAGATAAAGGCTCTGGAATCCAAAATTTGTGTGAAGTGTTTAATGTGTTTAATGCACATGTAAGAAAAGCAAATTTTGCCATGAATTCATGGACCATGAAGAAATAATTGGCAGTTTGAACTGCCACTTCATAGAATCCTTGTCAGAGGATTACACCCAAACATATACCCATACGTGCTAATAGGCAAGAAACAGAGGTTAAGATGTGGTTGAAATGAAGAAACATGATAAAAAATAAAACAGTTTTATTATTGAGAACAGAAGTAATTTAGAAGTTTTCCCCCTTTCTACTGAAATTAATCTCTCTAGGAAGAAAAAAATCTTTTGTGTAAGGATGCAGATAAAATTTCAGTAGAAATAACTTGAAAACTGACCTAGACACAGCTATCAAAGGACTTTATGCTGTATGATAGAATCAAAATAAACAAAATATCAATTTAGGTTAAAAGCCTAGTCTTTTTAGCAGCGTCAAACTTTCAAATAGGCCTCACTTCCTCCTCAAAATTGATTGGTACTGCTTTTATGTACAGGCTTCCTTTGTGTGCACCTTATGGGTATGAATTGTTGGGCTTGAAATCTTATGTAGTAAAGAGTGGCATACAGAGATATTCCAAAACAGTTCAAGAACAACAACTACTTTTTAGTACTTTTCCACTTTTGGGGAGGCTTAAAGCTACACAAGCATTCCCAGTGTGAGAAGTGTAGATCTTTGGGAAGATAAAATTACTGAAGGACTACTGGGCCCCTGTTGGTGCTGCAACTGCTTCATTGCACCAAATGAAGTTTAGAATTAGCCTATTGAAAGAAATCAACTTTAACAATTGCATGCTGACATTCTGTGGTTAAGCAAGTGGATGATGAAAAAGCAATAACTTTTAGTGTGAAATTACAACAAAAAATCAGTAATGCTTTCAGATGACATGCTGAATTCCATCCCTCCGAAAAGCCTACATTTAAAACTTTTTAAAACAATTGAAATTTTCCAACTCTTATTTTAGAAAAGTTTATATCATTGATAAATATTTAATTGGGGATTAGGAAGCCATCAGAGCAAGAAGTAAGAAACTAAACCCTGTTTCCAGAATGTAGGAATCGTGAGAACTACAGAATTAAGTGAAACATTTACTTTTGTTTTTAATCTTCACATGATAAATAACCTATTTCTGAAGTTGAAAACTTATCCTTTTGGCAATTAAATATAGCAGTCTCCATGTTGAAACAACAAATCATTAAAAAATGAATTAATTCTCTCGGAACACATGATGGAACGTTGGTTACTTTTGTTATAATAGGCTATATTATGTGCCAGATGTGAACATCTTAAATTATCTTCATAATGCAGTCAGTGTATATATGAAAAATGCAAAGAATGAATAGGTTATTGGTATTTTAGCAAAAACCTCTGAATTTGGGAAATGTTGAGAAGAAAGCTGTGAAACAGGTAAACTCTGCCTTGCTTTTCTATATGAAAAAGGTTGGCAATCAAGTTCTGAAAAAAAAATCCTGGAGTCTCCCAACCACATTGAAGACCATTGGCATTAAGAGTCCTCTGGAATAAGCACTGTGTCCTTTAAGTAATTTATTTTCTCTACAGTAGTCCATTTTCCTCTCATGTTTTTTTTAAAGCTTGGTCTGAATGACACTGAGTACCCTGACTGAGGTATTGTGTACCCTGTGTTGGTGCTGGCTTTGAATGGTGTTGAATGTATAATATGTCTCATTTCCCAATCACTCTTGTCAAAATGCACATTTTGTATACAGTCTTGCATATGACAACACAAAAATTTGAAGTATTCTTTTCTTGTGTACCTGCTCAGAGAAGGGAGCAGACACATGGAGCAGTGGTAGTTCTTGCTAATAGGCCAACTGTAACACACAGTGAGACTCAAAGTAATATCTGGCTACCTAATTAACCTCCCTTCACTATCCAAATTTCAAGGAAAAAGTAAAATTAACAAATGTTTTAGGTCAGGTAAGCCTTATTAGTCTTTTAGTATAGGTCAGGTATAGCTAGCTAATTGTGCAAAATGCACTTTAATTGCTGTCAATCTAGTTAGATAGCTGTGTGATAAACCAACTTTTCTTTTATTACACTTCCATGCTTTAATGCCAGGCTATTTAAGCACCAGTTCCCATCATTGGTCCTTGTGTAATCAGATATTTCTGTTTCTGGATTAATTTAAGATTCTATAAAGAAGCACAGTGGTAATACAAAGTCTACTTGCAACAATCATTTTATTAGAGCAAATTCTATTTCTGGTCAATTAATGCTGAACAGTAAAGCTTTACAACCCCTTTCTGTTTTTGGAGGCAAGCCCCTGTTTCAGATAGGAGGAGCACTTCCTAAGAGTCCTTCAAACCTGGTAGACGTGGAAGTGCTGTTTTTTCACTCCACATTGTCACTGGAAAGACAAAGGAGTAGCTGCAAGTGCCACTGGAGCTGAAGTGAGGAGCAGTTTGAAGAGATGCAAGAACTGCCCAACATTGCAAGCACCCCTCTTAGCTTCACCCAAAACCTGTTAGAGAATGGAAATAGGTAATTAAGAGGTGGGTTAAGAGGAGTTAAACAGGCATATGTGATAATAGGTTTGTTCTTATAAAGGAGACCAAGAGCAGTAACTGAAATCAAGAAGTTGGCACGGCCTGAGAGGTTCTTGTGGCCAGTAGGTCTTGTTTCTTAAGTGTTACAGCTGTTTACTGTTAGCTTTCACATTATGTTTGGTATTTGGTATGATTTTCCTATACATAGGAGCCTCATCCTGTCTTTATAGTTACAAAGAAAGCTAGAAATTAGATAATTAGGTTTTAAATCCCATCTGTTTTTGAAAGGAACCTAAATGTGTCACTTCCTCAGCTAAAGGTGCCGTCAAGCTCTCCTGCTGCATCCACAAGCAGTTACAGCTAATTTAACAGCAATCTATTTATATACATGCATACATACATATATATATGCATGCCAGTGCTCAGGCAAAGATTTTAGCATGCTTTGTTTTGGCCTTGGCATCTTCATCAAGCCTGACAACAGAATTGCTAGTTGAAGCCAGTTTTACTGCATATCTTTTTTAATCTTTTCAGAATAGAAGGGATAAAGACTGACAAAAGACTGAGACAATATGTGTGAAATTAATAGCTAGTTTTGTGATTTGGATACAAGTCAGCAAATTGGTCAATACTTGTGACACTGTTTACTTTCCTGGTGCATATCTGTATGCCTGTAGGGTGACTGCTGAATGCTGACTTTTTAAACTGCTGTGAGTTTGCTGCCTGTAGAAAGCCACTATTTTGTGCTCAATTCAGGTTCAGCCTGTCCTTAATGAAGACAGGGCCCCTCTTCACTTTTCTGTTTGGTCTTGCTTTTCTCCCTTAGTTTTAAATATGGAAATATGTATTTCAATTTAAAAAAGGCAAGCATAATACTTTTCTAGTTTAGTAGCTATGTAATAATTTTACTGCTAACAAAATAGATTTCATATTTCTGCAAAGGCAAGATGTTAAATGTGGACACAAAACTAGGCTTTTTTTTCATGCATGCATCTTACTCAGAAAAATTCTCCTCTTTTGGTGCTGTTTTGACTACTATATATGCAAAAGTCCCCTATAGCAAGTAAACTCCTTATGAGTTATACTTTATCTCAGCAAAGAGAACAATAATCTAGTTTTATTGGGAAAATTTTGTGGTTGTTTAGAATCAATTAAAAATATCTTGTGGTTTTTATCTTTCTTATGAGTTAATAATATATTTTTAGTAACTTACATTATCAGGTTTTGACCATAGCTAGAGTAGTTATTGGTCAACTCTATATAAACATTGAGATTGCTGTTAAAAAATTGTGTCCCTTTGAAATCTGAAAAGCAAGTAAAGCTATGAAATTAAAATACCTGAAACCAGGCGCTGTTCAGACACTTTACTCCTACTCTAGCATCATACACATAATACTTGTCTCAGTAAATATTTCAAAGTGAAATTTAAACTTCTTAAAAGGAAGATAAGTTAAGCATGTGCTTTGAAAGGTATTGAAGTCTTAGTTTGTTTAAGACTTATCCCAGTTCTAAAGTAGAATACATTTCACATGATTAGAGAATGGTAAAATGCATAATTTTTCTTCCACTTGGAATTTCGTCCCTTATTACCTAGATTAATAGGTATTACTATCATATCTTTTTTTGTTTTTTAAATATGTTAGATACAAAATTTTTCCTTACAGTTCCCATGTGAGTAAAATGCTTTGCATAACTGGGTTTATTGTCACTGACAGGCTCTAATTTGATCACGTCACAAATTCATTTATCCCTACAGTTGTTAAAAAAAAACAAATTTAGAAAGACATTTTAGCCTGGAATGTTCTATTAAACCTGCCTCCTAGATTTATCACTTAAAAATATCTTTCAAGCAGACAGTTAAAAATAAAGTTGTCCTTTTTGTTTTCATTTAGAATTAGAAATATGTATTCTGTCTCTGATGGAGACTTCAGCAGCTCACACTGATAGGCTAGTACTCTGGGACAGATAATAAACTTGAAAATGTCAAACATAATGGAAAAAAGAAAGCTCAAAAGAGCAAAAGTTGACCAGAGCTGCTATGAGGGGTCTTATCCTCTCCAAGTTCCTCTGCAGCAGCTAGACCTGAGGTAGGAGCATCACGCTGCTCTCAGGAGTCTGTTCTGTCACTGAGCTGCCATGCATTGGTCATAAGCCTCCATTAAACAGTGTCATGTCATTTCTTTTTGCCAGCCTAAGATAACAGTTTTTTATTACTGGAACTCTGCTGGAATATTTTTCTTTCCTTCTTCCTTAGCAGTCCAAAATGTTACAGGATCTAGTTTAAAACTTATTAAAGTTTTGCAGCAGGGGATACCACCTGAGTCTCTGTGCTTTTTCTGGCAAAACCTTTCTCACACAGCTGTTCAAAAGGTTCAAAAATATTTTTTTTTCCCCCTCTGTCATTGCTTGTCAATCAGAGGCAAAAGGGATTAGTAAACAGAAATTTCTGCAATCAAAATTGGAATTTGAATCTCACATTGCTTGCTAAAGTAAGTTTTCAAACCTGGTTTGTAATCTGCAGCAAGTTTCTTGAAAATTAAATCTGTAATAATACAGAAAAATATTTCAAACCTCGGTTGCAAACTTCTCTAACTTTGCAGTAAATGCCTTCATTATGTGATGTCAGTAAAAGTCAGTCTGCATTAGAGTAAATAACTGATTCCTTGGTCCATCTGGACTCTCTTCTGTTAGTGGCAGGTAGTTTGCCAGGCAGTCTGAGGAAGCCTTGGGATGCTGCCCTTTCTTGTGCATGCGACTGTATTTGTGTGACAGTGTCCTGTGTCATGGCCTGTTTGCCTTTGAAACAAGGCCACTCTTCAAAAGCAATCATGAGAGGTGAATTCTCACAAAGGCCAATCCATTTATAATCCAAATGTGTGCTTAATATAGGTTATAATGTCTAAAATCTTGGCCACAGTGTGACATTCCAGCCTGATGTCTCTTGAGGACAGGTCATCAGTCCACTGACCTGAAATGAATCTACAATTTTGAGTTCAGACAGGAAGTTAATCCCTGAAAGTTGTTTTGGAGGAAAAAAAGGGTAATATCTGCTTTGACTAGTGGCAATCAGGAAATTGAAGCAAAAATTGACACTATGGAGAATGTTGTTTACCCATTAAAATATGAAAACAGAAATGTTTAGATGCCACGCAACACATGGCCATCTTCTTACTAATACAAGTGTCTGAATATTATTAATCAAATATTGCTTTTAAGATTCTTAGACATTTCACAAATGTATAAAGCAAGCATTTTGAAATAAAAATTATATTGCACAAATACTTTATTGTTCATCACAGTATTTTGCATGATTTAGTTTTAATTTATTTCAGAAAGCATTGGCTTTTACTTTTAACAAAACTTGGCTACACGTCAGGTCTTTCATAATTTGAGGGAATGTCTTTAAATCTAACTTTACTCATTTGTCCAGTTGTAAAGCAATGAAGACAACAGGCTATTGCTATTGATCACTTAAATCTATGTTTAAGGACTTCATTTAAATTAAATAGTCTTTCCTCAATACAGACAATTCTTGTGTCTGTTATATGGACAGGTAGAGAAAATGTATAATTGTTTCATTGGTGTAGGCATTGACATAATGTAATTTTTGTTTTCTTTTAAGTTCTTGTTATCGGCAATTAGTGAGGCCATAAAAAGTTGTTCAAAATATCAGAAGGAAAAAGTCAACAGCCCACCAACTCATAAGTTAGTGCCTGGATTATCTTGATCATAGGGTATAATATCAATTTGCAGAGAGATGTTTTAAAATGTATGATTAAGCTTACAGAACTTTATGTTTGCAAATGTAAAATCTTTTCCTACCTTCAATGTACACACACACACACACACACAAAATAAATAGCATCCATGCAAAACAGAAGAATAAGAATTGAATAGGCTTATCTGATGTCCTTTATCCCTTCCAAACCAAATCTTTGAATTCTCATGCCACGCAATTGTTGGAGTTTGCTCAGAAAATTAAGTTTTGGTCTACAGCAAATACTGTATTTTTTTATCCTTCCTCTTTATAGGAAGGCTATTGCACTAAACTGAATGTAGGTTAGGAGGTGCCACACTGTAACTGCTGCAAAAGTAATAGAAAAATATTTGACCAACCTTGTTTATATGCAGAACTATATGAACTCTATATGTTGAACTGTCTCTTGCTTTTTTTTTTTTTCTGTGTAAATATGAGAGAAAAAACCAATAAAATTCAGTAAATATAGCCATTCTTTTCCTACTTCTAAAATGAATCATCAAGAATACCAGCAACAAACAAGGCCTTTGAACAGATCCATAATGGACAAGACAGCTGGCTAAGTGGAACTTGAAAGTTCATTATCAGAAGTTTATCTTTCTGTAATGAAAATATTCCATAAAACTAAAGGATTTGGCATTTAAACTATAAAGATTCTAGCAGAAGAGAAAATACTATATAAACCTAAAGCTGTGCTGTGGAAAAGTACAGAATATTCATTGCCAAATAAATGCATTTGTAAGGATACAGTTCAAAGCAAGTAACTTATTTCTAGAGGTTTCATTTTAAAAAATAGTTTCTTAATTCAAGTAATTCAACCAACATTTCTATTTCAACTGGATTTTGATTAAGTATTTATTTTGCTAAATAACAGGACAGTTTTATCTAGATCAGCTACTATTCTGTCTCAGTGTGTTCAGTGTAAGAGTGAATTTAAATAGCTTTTGGTTGTTGAGGCATTATTGCCTTATTTTGGTTGTTGACAGATTATAATGGGCATCCTTGTTCCAGAACCCTGGGCCCTCCCATCCACACCAGCCCATTTCCAAAACAACATGCAGATCTTCTCCTCCAGTGTAATGTGGAATCAAGAATATATGTTGAACTATATATATCAACTATAGTGCATACGTGAAATAGCTACAATCTATTGTAGATACAATAATTTATGTAATTAGTAATCCTTGCACATAAATATAGTTTGGATGCACACGTTGTAGGGTAGACAGAGCAGCATGTTCAGTAGATTTTCTCATCCATCTCGTTACTTTTTTCCTCTAAATGGAGCAAATATTCCTATACTATACCTGGGAGGTAACATTCAGCAGGTTCACCACTATTATCAAGCTAGGGAAACATGCTTCTGGTGAGTTTTACAGTATGTGCACATAACCTGCTTTTCTGTTTATTTGGGGCAGGAAAGGTAATCAGAATTCAAATTTGCCAAAACTCACTGTTGGGACTTGCACTTAAAAGCCCTAAAACTTCCATACACCTACACTGTTCTGCCTTTAAAATGCTTGGGAAGTTTAATCACCAACTAGAATTGATTTTGAGGCTCAAATGGGACCAACGCATGGCTGCAACTTCTTGTCAGATGAACGAAGCCTCTGTTGCTCTAAGTTTTAGCAGAGAGGAAAATACCCAAATGTGTCTGAAGTAAATGTCTCCAAATTGTTCTTTCCTAAGCACACATAATGCAAACAGTTCAATTGTAAATAAACAGACACAGTTAGCTCAGTTCCTCAGCCTGTGCAATATGTGGCAATAACAAAATTATCGGACGTGTTGATCTGATTATAGCAACAAAGTAGATTTCCCATAACATCTTGTTCTGTGCTTGTTTACTGTACTTCCCATTTCTTTTAAGAGGATGGAGCTCATTGAAAATGGTACAGCCTTCCAGGAAAGTACATCTTGCTTGAGATATGATAAACTTTGTTAGCTTTAGACTATTTGAGGTCATTATTAATTGTTCCTTGGGTAGTTTACAGAAACAACTGGAAGGACAAACAGCAGCATTTTCCAGTATCTCTTAGCAGCTGGCTTTTCTAACACGCTTTGTCATCCTTTTTCCCCAAATGAACAAAAGAGAATAGTATTTGGACAAGCCCTGATAAATCAATAACTTAATGCAGTTAGTTACACTTATTTAGTGCAGTTAATATTAAGAGCTTGTTGGAGTTTCTTTGTATTTACTTCTTTATTCCCCTATCAGCCATTAAAGAACATTCTCATTTTCCACATGAAAGCTTCAGGAGCAATTTCACAGCGCAAACCCAGCAAACTGAGCACCACAAGATTAACTGACTATACTACCTTGTATTGCTAGTTTGGCTCTGCCTGTAGGATTTAAATTTGTACAACCCTTCTGAACAAACATAAACAATTTAACTGCATCCCAAATGCTTCATAGAGAAACTCTGTTCAATTTCTTCTATTTCTAGATTGCACATTCAAAGTAATTTCTCCTAAATTAAATGTTATTTGGTTGTATTAGAATAATCAGGACAGCTTCAGATTTTAATAAAGTTATTTTAGACTAAAACTATTGAGATGGGTTTAAAAACCCCAAACCAACTAAGAAGTCTCCAGGCACAGGGAATGGAGATAGTATTATACACACATTCAAGCATCCTACATGTTTCAGCCCTGCTAGAGTATAAACTGGTTTGCAATTTTAATCAAATGGTCCAGATGAACAGAAAATATTTTATTTCCAGACTTTTTTTTATATTTAGTACAACTGGTCAAAGATAGAAGAGCTACTCATACTACCTCATTTTTTGAAATAACAGCCTTTAACTCATAATTACCCTTTCAAAGCACCTGTCGTCATGTTGCTATTTCTTAGTCCTGCTCTTTATGTGAACCAAATGGGATTAAATGCACCAGTATTGCCTGCACTGTTTAAAAACACATTTTGCTGTTTGAGAAGGACTGGACAGTTATATCCTCTAATGGCCATTTCATTTGTTTCCAGGTTTTCCATGAATTTACCAATCTCTTCCTTGAACTACATGTTTTTCTAATCTGTGTATCAAGGCTTCTTTTTCTAACTATTGTGACTTTTATCATTGCATTAGTATTTTTTTTTGTTTCTTCTGTGCTACTTTGATACAGGCAGGATGCAGTTCAAAAGAATGCTATATAGCCTTCATTAGGGGAATGTGATACCCAAGCCCTAGGAACTCAGCCAGGGGGAATAAATTGGTGATATATTCAAAGGGGGAAAGTGTAATGCAATACCTTCCTTGAATTCACATACACCACAGCAGACTCCTGAGACATACAAGCAGAGAGCCTGAGCCTAGACTTGGTGGTTGTGTTCAGCAAATTCTTGCTTAAGACCTGAATGCTGTTTGTATTAGGTTGGACTCAAAGGGTGATAAACCATGCTTTATTGTGGCTCCAAGTCAAGGCTTTCAAATATTTTTTTTTATATGTCCATATAATGGTGGTAGGGCAAGGTTGAGACCAGGGAACAATGTGTGTCATGTGGGCATGGTAGGTATAAGCAGAGAATGCTCCACTTTGCTCCGCTGGCAGGAGCAGGATGTGTTGAAAAAGTCAATGTTTGACTTTCAAGACATTCCTGAGTATGAAGAAGAGTAAAATGTGTTGAAAAGCTAATTCTTAATAAAGAATATTGCCAGAAGCTTAATGGTTATCCTATATAATTTAGTATCCACATTTCAATGAATTATATCTAAATGACATCTTAGAAAGGATATAGACTAATCAAAGGATCAAGAAGTAATAATCCTACAGCAATGTTTTAACTGACTAAACAGCTTGATGTAGCTAAACTTATTAGTGACCTGATAAGCATGTAGGTAACTAATTGTTGGTACTTAATAATGAAATGTAAACATTAGAATTTGTCTCATAGTTATCTTTTAAAGTGAAGGGATTTCTCTCATCAACATGGGACTAAGAGGAAGGGGAAAAAACCCTCTATAATCCACTATCTCTATTTGTATATAATTTTATCTGATTTAATCTTGTACTAAACACTGGTTTTGCTTATGCTGAAGCCTAGTTACTTAAAAATTCTTTCTTCAAAAAGCTGTAGCAAATACATGTCAAAGTTGTCCACTTTCCCTAGGCAGTCTTTTGTCTATTTTTTGCAGTTCACTCATATGTGACGTGCTCCTAGTTGTTCCCTCTGCTCACCACAGCTGGCTGTTGGTTAGGACAAAAGTGTGTGGGTATTTTATTTTATTTTATTTTATTTTATTGTATTGTATTGTATTGTATTGTATTGTATTGTATTGTATTGTATTGTATTTTAATGTATTTATTTTATTGTATTTTATTGTATTTATTTTATTATTTTATTTCATTTCATTTCATTTATTTCATTTCATTTCAACTGTGATTTCCTTTTTTATCTAATGAAACTGTTTGGGTTCATGAAGAAACCATGATAATGAAGACCACATTATCAGTTTGAGCCTGTTACATGTGATTACCCCTGACAGCATTAGCTTCCTCTGTCATTGTCCACGGTACTCAGTGTCTCCAAAGTTTCTAAATTCCTCTCCACAGGCATTCCAGGTTCTGGTTTGGCTTTAAAAAACAAGCAGAAATATTTTTAAAGGAAAGCTCTGAAATAACAAAGTTGTTTAAGTCATACTTTTTCACATGTTGTGTTTTCTACTCTTGATAGCTCAGCTATCCAGAGCTATGATATCAATGCAGTTATATAGCTGCATCTCTGAAATTTTGGATTGGTATTCTGGATTGCTTTTCTGGCATCTGGAGAAAACACTGACATATGGTGCAATGGAATCAGGTTCCTATGACTCCTAGTGGAAATTTGCATGCATTTATTTTAATGTTGATGCTGGTTGTTAAATAATGTTTGAATTTTACATGCAACTGTATCTTTCAAGTCTCTTTACTAAAGTCTTACACTAATACCATCTATTTATATATTTGTTTAGACAGATACCTGGAACAGCTATATTTGGATAATTAAGACTCATAATACTACAAAATACAAAATACAGCATGTTGAGTCACTTTGCATTGGTGTTCCTAAGGAGCAAGTCAATAGAGAACATGCTTTCAGGAGTCAACTGTGATGTTTTTTTACCCACAGGAGTTGTGATTCAAGACTTTAGTCCTATGTAAGAGAGAAATGGAAGAGAAGTTGATCATTAGAGGTGTTTTCTAAAGTTTCTAAATCACAGCCATAAAAGTTTTAGTAATTTGATAGTTTTGTATAGTTCTGATTCATTAAATAATGCCTAATGAAAGGTTAAAAAGGTTAATTCTGTGGGAATGATAATGGAAAAAGCATAAACTAGATATCAGTTCTATGTAGCAGCATGCCTAATTCTGTGCTGTAGTGAAAATGTGAATATCAAGGGAAGGGGAGGAGGGAGGGCATGTAATGAACATCTGAATCAGAATAATAATTTTTGCTCTTAGAAACCATGGACTTTATGAACACCTGTAAGTTTCTGTAGGATTACATACTGCAGGCTAGTTGTGTCTTTAATGGAAATATCTGACCTGCCTGTCAAAGGTGTTGCATCCTGGAAAGGCTCCCTATACCCACACCTAAAGCACAAGGATGAGCTATTCAACTACTGAAACCAAATATAGACCATACAAATAAATGCAATAGTGTCTGAGTTCTAGTGATATATCATTTAGCAGGGAAGCAGATTTACTTTCCAGGGAGATAAAGCAACATGTGAATGCTCAATTCTGATGTAGCTTGCCAAGAATGTAAATATTTTTATATGGTGATATACAATATTAGATCATTCCCTGGATTCTTTCCCCAAATGTTTTGCACAAAAATTACATATTTTTCAAGCACTCATAGTGAGATGAACCCTATTTTCCATTTTCAAGTACTGGCATTGAAGTGAGATACAAAACTACACTTTGTACAAGTGTCACGTGTTGAAATGACCACTCACATGTGAGGCACACTTTATTTCCTTTACATTTCCTTTATATTATTTTATCTTAAAGCACTATATTCACAAGTTCCTTCCTCCTGAGAAATTAAGCATTCAAATTCTGATGCATTGTCATATGCCTCTCCAAGTGTTTTGTGATTTTCAAGGATGCATTGTAAAACATTGAACCATGGGTGCACTTCCTGATTCTCCAGGGGATGAGAAAGTATTGTTCTGTGCTTCCATCATTATAATAAATGCAGTACAAAAAGCACATTGTGAATAAAGCAGTGAAGGCAACTGAACTTAAAGGTGAGATAAGGGGCTATAATCAGTTTAATAAAGCATTTTATTGCCTTATACTTTGCATCATGTAAATGCAAAATAATCACAACATGTAGGAGTCATGACCCTTCAGAATAATCTTAGTGTCTTGAGTTCTGCAGATGTGTGTCCCACTGATGTATGGGACTGTAAATACCTAAGCAGCTGTACAAAAGCTAGAGGAAAATGGGCATCAGTGTGAAGAGAGGGGCAGAGATAGCAGGTGCTGTTTGACATGTGTCCGAGGAAGTGCTGGAATGTGCCATGAATGAGGCTTGGAAGGCAAATTTGGATTGGATTGGAGGAGGACCCTTCAGAAGGGCACAAGCAGCCCCCAGACCACAGAATGTGAGCCTGCAAGCCCTCTTTACCATGACTATCTTAACAACATTCTGACTGTGTTACAATGAACTGTTATCCAATGAGGCACGTTTGTCCTCCTTTTTTCTCCCTATTCTTGAAAAGCATGGGAATGAGAGTGTAAGTTCCTTTAGTATAGATTTATATTCCTTGTGTGTCCTTGCAGAAGTAGCAGATGGCTACCCAGGAAGCTTTTTGGGGCACACTTAATAGAGTTCCATGGAGATGAGCTTGTTACATGATGTGATCTCATCTCATTGTTTGTACCACTTCACTTGCATCAGAAGGAGCTAAAAAGCTGCATTAAGTGAAATAAATGTTCCATGTATGGAATGGCTGTTGATGCCCCAAGGACACTGAAGGACTGAAAAGAAAAGAAGATCATGTGATATAGAAGATGTTTGTGATATAGATGGAAGGAGTGACATGCATTTCATTATTCAGATACCACACAGAATATGGAAAAGTTTAGGGGCTACTGCACTATAATGAACTTGCTTTGAGAAATTTACTGAAAGCAGCTATTTACTGAGGATATCAGTTGCAGCCATCTGGAACTGAGGGTCAAACAGAGCTGATTATTGCCGGCTCAGAATTCGGATTTTCAATAACTTTGCAGCATTGCTGAACTCCTACTGTTTAACCCTAAATGACATTTATTAAGTTTGTGCAGACAATGGGCTGACAGAGTCACTTCCTCATTATTAAAAGTGCCTTTTTCTAATCTTGCATCATCTCAGTGCTTTATTTAAAACTAAAATCAATATTCATGGGGCATAGGACTTTCTTGCCCAACTCTT
This sequence comes from Cyanistes caeruleus, assembly GCF_971803275.1. NCBI lineage: Eukaryota > Metazoa > Chordata > Aves > Passeriformes > Paridae > Cyanistes > Cyanistes caeruleus. The sequence goes on from NC_141709.1 coordinate 21,284,720, forward strand.
CCATAAATCTTTTAAGTACTTCTTAGTTTTCAAGTACCTTCCTTCAGTGCAGACAGCAAATATAACACATCTATGAAAAGACAGTCTCAGAGAAATTACTTCAAGTTCATTAAACTCTAAGTGTCAAGGTTGTAGCACTGGTTTTTGCATCTTCCCAAAAGGGTATTTCTGTCTTGTAAATTAAAATAGGGGCAGAGAAAAACTTTTTTGCTATGTTTTATTTTAAAATATTAAAATAACAAAACAATACTAATTACATTAATTATCAACCTACCAGTAATTGTACAATGCAGCTATCAAGGAATTACAGAACTCGTTTCTGGACTTGTATCTTAAAAATAACATAATAGCAATTTCAGCAAGTGAGAACAAATGAGAGATTAAGCAAGAATTATTTCAATCATGTGTGCTGCCCAAAGAATGTTCTGTGTCAGATGTGTCAATTTAAACCCTGCACAAAACCCTGAAATAATGTCCTCTTGTAAAAAACCAAATCCAGTGAAATATCCTGTAATATACTTCTATCCTATCATTTTAATGCAAAAGAATCCTATTTCAGTTGCAAGTTTTTTTGTAGTTTAATTTTGGGGTTTGCATCCTTTTTTTTCCTTTCTATTAATTTATTTTTTTTAATTATTATTAAAACCAGCAGTAAGTTAAAGGTAGCTTTCTATGCATGTGTGTAGAAGTTAGGGTATTATTTTAAATTATATGTACTTAGGCTAATTACTCAAAGTAAAATCAGAAAGAAAGGATGGAATTTAATTCAGAGAAAATGAAAATTCTTAGGCCTAATGGTCTCTGTAATGAATCAGTCAAACTGAGTTAGGAGACAGAAAGATTAAAGGGCTGTAGTAAGACCATGCTACAAATGATCTGAACAAGGAATGCTGGGGAAAGGAGACATCACATAATAAGGAAAGCACGTATGGATAATAATACTATGATGATGGCTGAAAACACCTCCATATTATTAATTTGTAAATCCTTGAGATGCTGTGGAAATAATAGCTATTGTGGATTGCTTCTTGCTGCATCATATCAGGAACAGCTTAAGCACAAATCTGGCTGTAGCAAAGCTGATGCAAATACCAACCTGAGTAAATAAGGAAAGGTTGGTACACAAACATCTTTCTAATCTGGAAACTGAACCAATTACTACCAAAAAGAGGTGTGATCTCAGCAGTTTTAGTTCTGAAAAGAAACTGATTGACATGGGGAAAGGTATTGGATCAACCTTATCACAGAGAATGAAATATTAAGGCAAAGATGCTCATAAAATTAGCCAAGGATATTGATATTTTCTTTTATGCACTTACTACATTTCCACAAACTGGGATGGGGTAGAATCCTTAAGAAGGATAAGGTGTTTGTAAAATAATTCTAAAGCCAACTGCATTTGAGAAATTAAGTACGGTGGTTTGACTCCACTTTCGACTGCAGCTGCTCAGTAATTTCCAGTGGCATCTCCTACCTTTGCAAATAGTGTAAACTTTCTAGAGACATTCAGAAAGCCTAAGTATATATCTTAGAGATGGTGCATGATTTTGTGAATTTGGAAGGGAATATGAAATGTGTCAAAGGGATTCATGGAGGGGAGAAAAAATATCTGACATTTTGTAAAAGAAGAGACAAAGATCACAGAACAAGTTAAACAGAGAAAGAGGCGAATGAAAATGAGAAATAATTTATTATTAAAAGGAGGGGAAAGTAGTGAGTGTGTAGATAGAAGTCTTTCTCCTCATACTGTTCTATAAAGCATTTTTAATGTAACAGTTGCAGAGAAGAGAATAGGGAAGTCCCTGCCAGGTCTTTTGCCCCATGTTCTTACAGGAATTTGTGAAGGCTTTTGCTGAAAAAATTTGATGAAAACATGATAGAACTAAACCATCTGATCAGAAGGGTGGAGCACTTTTCCTGGTGTAAATGAAGAGTACAGATCATATTTTCTAGTACTCTTTCCAAGACACATATTTTATTGAACACTGCTGGAAACATGGATTTGACTTATTTCAACAGGCTTATAATCTTACTGAAAAGCTGACCATAAAATGTGTTGTCAGGAGACAAGATGTATCATGTTAACCCTGAATCTTAAAGCACAACAGGAAAGCACTGTAACAGTAGCAAGGAGTTTATAGAAAAATACCAGCACCATGTATCAAAGAATGTCAGTAATATAAAACATTTTTAGCATCTCCCTAATGCATTTTACTGTATAGTTTTTATTTCTCCTTACTGCAGCAAATTACAGGTAGGAAGGTGGTTTTCCAGGACCAATCTTGCTACTGACTAGTCACAAAATGATTCTTTGTTTTTTTTTTTCCCCAAGTGTTTCTGCTTTATTACAAATTTCTTTTAAAGAGAGTACTTTATAAAAGCAAGTTGCCATTCTGAATCCCATTTTTCATCTCTGAGAAAGAAAGTCATGAATTAATTTGGCAAACCATAGAATATTTCTCGCAGTGAGGCACAGATAAAACTGGGGACAGAACACAGACTTCCTCAAACTCAGCTCCCCTTCCTCTTGCCTACTTTGTACAATTATTTCATGGCTGAGTCTGAACACAGCTTGAAACAAACAGTCCTATTTGGAATATAATGGAGATTTTTTCGAGGTATTTAATGAGGCAACATGACATGGAAGTGGTGCTCTTCAAAAAAGATTCCTGTCAGTGGCTTGCACCTCTCGAGCACAGATGTTCAGCAGAGTAGCAGTGAGATGTTCACCAGAGTTCTGAGCTCTGTCTAGCAGCTCCCCTCCAAAAGTGTAAGCTCCTGCAGTTTGTCCATTATGTTCCTGTTTGGCAGAAAGGCGACTGCTGCTGTGCTGACACACATCACTGAGCTTTGTACTGTGGCTCTGCCATTTGTGTGCAGACACACTTATCTGGAATCAGCGTGGGGATCTATCAGACCTGGGGAGGGCAGCTTTTTTTTTCTTCTTTTTTTTTGCTTTGCCTTCTCCTTTTGCTTCTCCTGAGCTGATATATTCCTTTCTGTCACTGAAGCTTTGTAAGAAGCAGAGATAATAGCAAAATTCAACAAGTAAGGACAAAGCTGCAAAAGACATATATAAACCTGGATATATAGATACTGGATTTTGGAGTTGTTCCCTACACTCCCCCCTGCGTTGTAATCAGATAAAATGCAGATTGTAGTGTATGTACTGCAGGAGTTCTGGTAGCTCATTTCTACTTTCTAGAAGCAGTCAGTCATTTAATTTCAGGGACATGTTTTGGTGCATACCCTCAGTAGCAGTCATTTGGTGGGGTAGATGTGCGGGGACTCTTTGCTGGGGATGGGGTGGAGTCAACATGGCTTTTTTGGAGGGAAAAGGATTTGAGTATTAGGAAAGATTTGCAGCATCATCTGTATCTCCAGGTGCCATGTGACAGACTAGAAAATCCTGGAAAATGGGATAGCTACTTTTGTATGTAGAACACGGGCACTGAAGGGAAAATGAATTTTGTACATCTCTTTAATCTTCCTGTTTCTTCCAGTGGGATTGATATTAGTAAAACACTGGATTACATTTTCAAATGTGCTGACTATCTAGTATACTGTTAACTTCAAGTTATCTTGGGGCTGTTCAAAAATGCTGACTGCTAGAGCTGATGAAGAGTAGAATCTTCCTTTTCAAGACAAACTGCCTTTAAATCTTTGTGTTGTCTCTACTTACATGTTTTAGTCTGTGAGGACATGTATTTTAATGAACTAACTACATGTACTAGTACTCTATTTTACTATTTATACATTTTTAATTCTTTTTCTTATTCTCTTTGCTGAGTTACTGTCAGATGATAAGTTTAGTTCTTAAATGAGATTTAATGGGTGCAAGTTAACTACTTTGTAACTTCAGAAAGAGTAGCAGCATCCATACTTCAGGTATCTATAAGCTATTGTAAGTAATATGCTGAAATAACTGTAATATAAGGTGGAGAGACTGCAGTTGTACTTTGAGTATGCAGTGAACACAACACCCACTTGAACATAACATGCAAGTCCTCTTCTGTTCTGCATGTCATGCTCCCTGAATTTTGTGCAGATTCCTTTGAATCAAGCCATAACATCTAACTTATAATTTTAAGGAAAATATCCTTAAAATTTGTGGCAGTGAACAGCTGTCTGCTAACTTGTCATGCAGAATGAAGTATGTATTGTCCAAGTGCACAGTAGTTGTCTGAGCTAAAGCAGTGGCTCTGTGAGAGGTGTGAAGTGTGCTTTTCATCACAATGTTCTGCCATAGTCAAAGTGCTAAGGATAAATGATAGAGTGTTTATACTAATTTTGATGCTGCTCAGATATTCACCACTCTTTCAAATATGTTTGCAGGAACAATTACAAGAATTGCTATTTCAATCTCCATGCGTTGACATAAATAATATTAACGTAAATCAGAATTGGAGTTCAATGTGACAGACTTCCTTCTTTCCATTTTATAAAAGTTTGGATACTAATTCAGGAAGAAGAAACACTGCTTTTGATCTTATGTCATAAATAATGTGTTAAATATTACAAGAAATACTTACAGGAAAGGTATTTTAAATCTGAGTACATTAAAATATATTTGAACAAATTATTTATCCAGCAATTTGGAATTATTGTTAATAACCTTCTTAAAGAGCTCTCTGTTGTAAGCTGTTTGCCTCAATTTACCTGTAGTTAATACTTGTGAGTTTTTATTTCCTTATGTTAAATACAGTTCAATACTGTTGATTTCAGTATTGGTGCAAAAGTAACCATTCTTGATACATTAGCCATCACAACATGAAAGAGAGATGATAAAACTTTGAGGGGAAAATGTGTTCTTTGCAAACTGCTGTGTTTTGTAGCTAAAAGCATTTAAATTTATATAGTGCTGGTTGCAATCCCTTATGGAGAAACAGATATTGCAGATGTGGAAATCTGCTTTCTCCTTTTCCTGGCCAAGTATTTTGGGAATTTTTGTTTTGTTTTTGCTGTTTTTTGTTTGTTTGGAGTTTTGGTATTTATTATTATTTACAGCCTTAGAAATAGAATTGGCACTTCTAAACTTGTCCAGGTAGTTGTTATACAGTTTTTGTGACACTTTTTGTATGGGAAATTATTGCATTCAGGTGGTTGTAAGGAGTAAGTTTATCCAGAATTAGAGTTAAATAGCTGGGGAATTATAGGAGAGGATATACATTTTTGGCTGAACTTATTTAATAAAAATCAAACCTCTACTGTTTATTATAAATTATTTGATAATGACTACAGTATCAGAGCCTAGAAATACACTGCTACTGATATCAGACCTGTTTGTGTTAACTTTTGCCAATTCAAATTTGCATTTTTCTTTTGAATAATACTGCATCCAGAGACAGCAATTTTCTGTTTGATATTCCATATTTCTTTGATAAAAACTGGAAAGGAACACAAACCAGAAATGTAGCTGAAGAAAGTACAAGCATCCAAAAACCTTAAGACAAATATTTAATCTATCTAAAATTACACATCTAAGTATTTGTATTTAGGCACCTCTGAAAGATACCTCCACCTTATGCCGAAATTAAACACTAATTAATTAAACATTATATAGGCAGAAATATCTTCTATCAAAAACAATATCTGTAGTCAGAGCCTTCTGCTTTATGTTTAGTTAAAACCAAAATAAAACCTCTGGGTAACAATCAGCCCAGCTCCTCCATCTATTGAGGGTGCTACTCTGCCGACTTTTCAGCACAACTACAGTTACTGGGTTTGTGGCTACTGAAGTCAGCAGGCAGAGGCAGTTGTGATGAATGTCATAATATTTTATTATTGATGTATCAATTTGAAATATGGTGAGAAATGTAGGTGAGGAAAGTTAAATTAGTGAAAAGCCACTTTTATATTATCTATCTAACACTGAAATATTTTGTGGGAAGGAGAAAGAGACAATGAAAAAACTGGTCTAAAATGGCAATGAAAGTGATTAAAGGCCTGGATTTAATTCTAGACAGGACACAATAAAAGAAAAAGGAAAAAAGTAATAGTTCAGGAAGAAAATGAATGAGAAGATACATGGTAGAGGTTTGTGCAAGCTGGTGGTATGACTGATGACTAGATACACTCTTTGTTCATGTCTGCTCTTTCCAATGTTAAAAGAACATGCTTTAAAAATAAATAAAAGTGTTTAAAAATGTATACTTTTTCTGCATGGCAGAAAATGAGCTCATGATGTATAATTAAACTCAAGAGCTTAATAGGTTTGGGTTCTGGTTTGTTTGGCTACACTTAAAAATTTTGTTAACATTAATTTCTATATTAACATGGTGGGAGGGGTGTGTGTAAGAATTGGAATGGAAATAATAATTGTGCCTGATTCATTGGAAAACCAGCTGCTTTTCTGATTTTGTAGGAAATAATGTATAACAGGAGTGCAAACTGATGTGTTAAGTTAGAAGGTAGACTGATAGATATGTTAATCTTTTACTTTACTTTTTTTTTTATATTTGGTACCTGTAGTTACTCTTGGTTTTTCCACATTAAAGAACTGGAACAAGAAAAAGCTCACATCATCTTGGTGTCTGAGATACAGAGAACAGCCAGGAGCTGGCGTATGACCAGGACTCCCATTATTTGTGGGCTAACATCTGTAACCTTTGTTTCAGACTTCTCTGTCTGATGAGTTTTGCAGCCACACTTAGTGGCCTCAGCAACTCATTCTGTGTGGAGAAGGGCTCTGAGTTCAGCAGTGCAACAATCTACACTGCATCATGGTATCATCTTGGTTAGAGACCTCTTGCCTATAATGCTGAGTGATTTTTTATCTTTTAAGGGCAGCATATATGCAGTCAGGGCATTGGGAAAAAAAAGGTGAGGACTTGGTGAAACTGTGCAATCAGATGGAAAAATATTATATATGCCTAGCACCATGGGGTTGAACAAAGGAAACCTTAATATCACAGTTCTTGTACGTACAGTGGCTCCATAGAATCTAAGTGTTTTTCTTAGTATATATATGTGTCTATATATATATACATATATATATATTAATTTACCACAATTTGAGGCTCAGAGTTCCTATTTTGCTTTCTTTATTTCCTTGGAACTTGGCAAAGCAACACGAGACTGCTCCACTTGGGAGTAGACATCTGGTCTTGAGGAATAGACAGCAAAGCTAATTAGTTAAGGCATTTCCTGGGACAAGGCTGTTGAAGGCAAGCCAAACTGCTTGTCCAGGGCACCAGGTAGGAAAAGACCAAGTATCTGTAGCTCATGGCTCACTCACTCAGTGCTAATGAGTGAGGCTAATTACTACTACAAGAGAGATGGGGCAAGGAAGGGTAGGAGGGGTTGCCTTTCCTTCCCACTCTGCTCTACACTGTACCCAGTTCTCCAACAATAGCAGTAAAGAGATCCTCACTCCCACTTCCATCTCTTCCTTTTCTGGGTGACAACAGTGCAGCCTCAATCATGGTTTTGTGCAGAGAAGCCTTGAGCAAGCTCTGTCCTGGAAGAGTTATGATTATGACTGTGATTTTAGACTCCAGATTATCTCTTGATCTTCTGCACTCTTGACCAGTAACTGATCACTAATTTGGAGCAAGGGAAGGAAGAGCTGTGCTGTGCTCCTGTGCAGTATCTAAAATCTTATTGTATTGTCTTTACCAGTACAAGCTCTTTTCTTATGGAGAGACTTCACTGAAGATGCTCTTCTGGACTGTAATTTGGTGAATAATTTGGTAATTTGCCTGGATGCATGATGATAATGTGATGTCACAGTGCTAGGAAAGAAGCAATTTGTTTACTGAAAAGTCCAAAGATTGGAGCTCCAAATATGGGGTAACTACTCCATGGTACTCCATTGTCATCTTTTCCCGTCTTTTCTGTACACCATTGAGATAGGGACACTTTTTGGTTTTATTCTTGAGTTGGTCATAGTGATGGAATGTCTTCCATCACTCCCAAGTTAGGCTGCCCAGGTTCTCTTGAACACATGGATTCAAATCTGACTAGTTATTGCAAATGAAAATTGGACGTATCAAAATATCAACTGATCTTATTTTTCAATTTTTATATATCTGCCTTTTTTTTGCATATCTGTGCCGGATTTGACATATGTGTCAAATGTGTGAAGAGGACTTTTCTACTGACATGATTTCAATGTGAAACCAGTTTTGTGCTGTAGTAGAACATCTCTTTCTTTTCCACATGTAGCTGCTTTATACTGATGGGGTAAAGTGATGGAGAATCAGAACTGTTATTTTTAACTAAGCGGCCGACTGGGTTTTTTTGTGAGCATAAGCAGGGATCAGTCTCACACTGCTGCTACCTGTACAGATTTTTACTTCTGTCTTTCATCTTTGCTTACCTCTGTGAACCTTCAAACTCATTGATTTAAACTTTGAGTTCCAATCTGACCCTTCACATCCTCCATTAATTTACACTTTATCTCTGTGTGTAATTTGCATTCTTGGCATCATGTTTGGAGGATTTGTGCTGTCATCCAGGAGCATCTTCCTGTCCCAAACTGGTACTATGTACATCTCTAGCAAAAAGAACAAGGGAAGGAACTCTCTCACAGACAGAAATTGTTATATGGATGCCTGTGCTGTCCTTGTCATCGAGTGATGCTCAGATGTGTTCATTCTCTTGAAATATAACCCAGGAAATTACTTTTGTTTTGTTGCAAAACTGATAATGTTTTCTGCAGTGATAAAAGGATTTAACAGAGGATTTCCTTTTTTTTTTTCCTCCCCCACTGTGCTGCATTTGACTTCTAATTTTCAGTTGCTAGTAGGATGACAAAAGATGACCAATTTTCACTTTTTTGTCATGAAGTGATATGTAAATACTCATTTTGGAGCAAAAAGCTCCTTTCCCAGCAGTCAGTAGGAACCCAGTTCAAAGTTGAATTAACGTTCTCATATAGAGAGAGCACTTGGTAGCCCTGACAGGATGGAGATTTTAATGGTAGATGCAGTGGAAGCCATGAGGGAATGTTTAAGCAGAGATTATATGATTATCTTTAACTAAATTAAAGACTGATAATTTAATTTTGCTTCCAAAGAAAGATGATGAGAGTTGCATCCTTCCTCTCTGGCACTGGCTGGGAAAAATGCTCATCATATAAATTATATTCTGGCATTGGAGAAGTGTCCCCCACAGAATTCCTTTCATTTTGTTGATTAGAGAGCAGCAATGCATGGAAGTGACAGTTCTACCATCAGGGTATGTTCATGACTAAGATATATCGTAAGATACATTAAATAGATCTTCATGTTAACGCTGCCACTTCTGTAATTTCACACAAAGAGTTCACAGAATGTCTCACATCTTTTAGCTATACACAAAACATCAGAAAGAAGCTCATAACTATAGTACCAGAATTTCTTTTACTGCTGCCAGGTTACAAAAAGGCATTTTAAGAAACAGCTGTACATTCAGTGCGTGAACATGTAATGATTTACCGTAGATGGCTGTGTGGCATTTATCACCTCCAATACTAATCAGCCAGAATAGTGAGTGTCGTTACAGCCATTTCACAGATAATGAATCTGGACTTTGATATACTATGGTTCAGCTTTAGAAGTCAGTGGCTGATCAGTCACAGGGCAGGTTTATGGAGAAGCTAGGAGACACTGTGCCCAAAGATAATCCTTCCAAAATGAGAGTTTTGTAAGTGGCAGTTCTTAACAGGTTTTTAAGGTATAACCTATTTCGGTGTGTCCAAGAAAACCCCAAAACATTGAGCTGACAAATGTCAGGTCACAAATGAAATTAAAAACTCTTTTGCTTTTTCCTACTTGGAAACAACATAGCATCCTCCTTGACATTGCAATAATGAGCACAATCTAAAGACAGAAACACCAGCCTGTGTTTAGAAAGTGAATCACTGCCTGGTTTACTGTGATTTCTGTGGTTTTAGTAAAAAAACCCAGCAGCTGAGATGTATGGGTGTGAGAATTTAAGGGGGGAGTGGGGGCGAGGGAAAGGGAGCTTGTAGACAGAAGAGAACTTTCATCAGTGTTTTAAAAAGAAACCTTGCAATTAGCTTCATGCCTTCCTATGTCCTTAAAGACTGCTTAAAGGTGACAAGAGTCTTGGAGCTTCTTCCTTGGGAGTTAAATAGCACAGAGAAGACTTTCAAATACAGGTTACATACAGGATACAGTCACCTTCTCATATTTAGCAGGTACATGCTTAAAAAATCCTGGGATGACAAAGAGGGCAGTGGTGCTTTCTTCCATGTCCAATGTGACTTGCAGGTTCATACACCAACCAAGCAAAACCTTGCAGTGAATTCACAGATCTGTAGGCAGTCAAAGCAAATCACAGTGTGGGTGTCATTGAAGAGCCTGGACAAAAGCCCTTGATCAGCTACACTGTTTGTTCTACAGTAATTGCAGTGTCTGAGTATTTTTTCAGGGGTATACACAAATAAAGCACTACTATAATCCACAGATAACACAGCTATTATCACAGCATGGACATTTAAGCCCCACATTTAAAAAGCATGCAATTGTTATTTTAGCCCTTTAAAAATAATAAAAAAAAAAACCAAAAACAAAAAAACAAAACCAAACTAAAAACCCCCAAACAACTCACTATCACATTAGTAAATCTGGTTTCATCAAATTTAAGAGTCAAAGCACACAGAACAGAATCAGAAATGCAGAGATATCAATCATGGAAATATGTGTGACCAAAGATTGAATCTGTACTAAACAGCTGCTTTAAAATGATCATGAAGGGAATGGCACCACTGTTGCATATGTGCCTGGCTGCCCATCAGACATATCTGACAATTACACTCAGTGAAGACGCAACACAAAAGAGAACTGGGAGTAAAAGAAGTCATATTGCTGGGGTAGAGGCCAATGAAAGAAAAAGGTTTGCTGTGCTGCCTCCTCCTCTTCCTCCCCAGACCACTAGATAAAGGAGATGGTTTGTAATCATGAGGGATGGACAGTCTGAGGGTTTTGGGGTGGGGTGTTTCTTCTTTTTTTTTTTTTTTTTTTTTGTGATTAAAAGACTGAGTGAGAGTACAGAAAGTCATGTATTGTCAGAGAGTCAAAGTAGATTACAAAGGACAGAGAACACAAAAGAAAAATGGAGATAAAAAAGATATTGGTTGCCTTTTTTTTCCCTCTAAAAAGCTTAAGAGGGAGCAGAAAAGTTTCTTTTCTAAAAGGAATATAAATGAAGACATTTGCAGTTTCTGGGTCAGCACAAAGGCTGCTCAGCTGATAGTTGTACAGACACCCTTACAGGAGATCAAATTTGGGATTGACCTCAAGAATTTTTCTCCCTTGACCTTCCAGGCAGAGGTATTGCAACCTGGGAAGAGTGGTTTTGTGCTGTGCAATCCCACACAATTTGTGTGAGCATTGCACAGATTTTGAGGTGAAGTGTCTTTTAATGAGATTGTTGGCTTTGCCATTTAAAGGCAACCTGTACATAGCTCCTGGACTGATAGTGCTGACTTTAAAAACTGGGTAGATTAATAATTCTTTGGATTCTCAAGTAACTGCAGCAAAAACAAAGCAGGAAAGGCTTCATAGAGTCATTCCTCTGAATCTCTTGGGGTTTTTTATGACTGATTTTAATCAAATTGGTTGATTGGGATAGCACAGATTGCTCTGTCAACAGCCTCCTCCAAGCATGCAAACCTCCCCAGTAATCCTCAGAAGAGCTGTATAGGACAGGAAAGATGTGATTTATCCTGTACTGAGGATCCTGCACTGCAAGGCAGTTGTGACCTTCTGTTCTGCTATTTCCAGCTTTGGTTGGTCAGCAGATTAAAAGGCTAAATTTGGGCCACGTGAAGGTTAGGAAAACAAGCTACCCTCCTTGAGTTTAACCTGGGTGCTAAGGTACTAAAATACATAAATACCTAGTGAAATAAAAAGAGTATGTTCTGAGAAAAATAGAGCTCTACTAATATATACACTTCTGAGAAACTTCATCTTTGTAACTATTTTTCCAGTTCTTCAGAGTCTGACATTGTAGCAGTGGTGGAGTGAAATAATTATAACACCTGCTGGGGCTGGAAAGCTAGTTTTAATAGACTATTTCTTTTAGCTTGCTAGGTTTAAGATGGACTACATCTTTCCCCAGATCAGAATGAAATACTAACCTCTGCTTTATGGAGAGGTCTGTGAAAATAAAACAAAATACGAACAATCCCTACCACTTCAGTAAATTCTGATATAAAGCACCAAGTGACCCAAAAAAGTCAGTGAGGAAATTATTTTTTATATTGACTGCAAGGCCAAACAGAGTCTAGAGTGTGTGGTTAATACCACCCACTGTGCTGAGCATCAACTGTTTTGTTTCATGATACAGTTTGTCCTCAATATCAGACTTTAGGCTTTTTTCACGCTTGTTTCTTGCCTGGCTCCTAAGTGAAGAGTATCACTTCATTTAGCATTTGAAAACAGTCTGTCCTAAGTTGCTAGATCTTCTCATCCAGATTCAGTACTAAAAAAAGAATATTTTGACAAATCCTGTGGTTTTTTTCTACTACATTTACAGGAAATAAACATTTCATGCTTTCTTTTGCTGTTTTGGGTACTATATTTCAAAGTTAAATTACTTCAGCATAAATGTTCTTGAACCAGATTATGTAGGGTATCTCCATTTGCTTGGCTGGTAGGCTGGGATGTTTTCCCCCTCCAAATGTCAGAGCATTGTTGGCTGGCAGAGACTCTTTGCTTGCTGCAGTTACAAACCAGTCAGTGAGAGCTACCAGGCAATGGCAAGGAACACTCCACTAAGTGCACATCCTGAGCCCCCATACCACTGGGCACCTAAAAAAGTAGAGAAAGTAAATGTCTCCATCGAAAACAATAGTTTTGTGGGGTTTTTTATTGTTTTGTGTGGGGTTTTTTGGGGGGGGGTTTGTTTGTCTTTTGGGTTTTTGGTTTTTTTGGGTTTTTTTGTTAATTGGGGGATATTTGTTTGTTTGTTTTCCCACAAAACATTTGTTTACTACCATTAGAGTTACTGTTAGTGAAGTTTTTCTTGTAGGCTTAGAGCTTTTAGTAGCATAGGGTTAACCCTGCAAGGATAATTGGGCACGGTTAGCCAAGCTTTAATGTCCTCTCAGATGGGAACATAAGGAGCAGAAAGTACAAGCAGAGCAAAGCTGAATGTTGGTACTGCTAGGAAAACATGTGTTATGTACATGTGCCTCACAGACTCACACAATAGGAGACACATGGTGTAGATCATCTTGAAGAATCAGAGCTTTTGTAGGATAAGTAATTGCTTCATCTTAAGCTGCATCCAGATGCGCAGCCCACAGTGTTGGCCGGGAGTTCTCTCTTTTACCAGAGCCTGGTGAGAAGAATGAGATCTTTCCAGTACAAATGTTGCCACATTTAGCCACATTTTTCTTGCTTGAAACAAGATTGCTCTAATCTGTTTTGCATGTGGCTATAGCCTGAGATCATTTAGAAATAGAAATTAATGCAGAATGTCGCAACTCAGTCTGTCATTCTGCAGTGAGACTGCTTTACATTGGTGCTCGGATCCTGCTGTCATTTTCAGTAACAATTTGAGTAAAGTTGTTGGTCTTCAATTCCCTGCACTGAGGTGTTGCTGTTAGGAGCAGTGGGTGTGGTAGCTCAGAGGTACTGCCCATGGAAGTACTGCAGTTCTGGGTTTCAGCCCCTTTCTCTGGGGAAAGGAAAGGGAAGAAGCTCCAACACTATAGTCATAAACATACTTACTGTACAGTTTATTCCTATTACTCCCTGTGAGGTGTGGAGTCTTTCTGTTTTGTGCCTAGCAGTGTGGTTGTTACCTATAGGTGATCAGCAATGAGAGGGAAATTGCTTGTACCTTCTTATTGAGTCATCTTTGACTTGAGTGTGCTCTGTGGCTCTGCCTCAGTATGTAGGAATTCCAGGATGTGAGCTGCATTTATCCAACTCTTTCCCCTAAACTACAAAATCTGGACAACTTTAACCTAAACACAGCCTTGTGATTAAGAAAAAAAAACAAACAACAAAGTGCAGGTTTTACAGAGAATAAATATTACATAGCAGTGGGGGAAGGATTATGAATATTGCTCTGAAACTCTACAAGAAAATGTTCACTTTTCTCCTCTTCTAAAATTTGAAACAAATGACAGTCTGTCAGGGGACACAGCAGCAGATGTTGGCTCTGCTCAAAGGTGAAAGAAATCTTTCAGTTTAATGTATGGGTGTGCAGCCTTACAGAGGAAGAATTTATCTTCACAGTACATTATAAGTAACACTCAAATGAGATTAGGCAATTTTCTTGAAACCATTGTAATGTCTTACAAAAAAGCCCCAATCCCTTGCACTTTTGAGGAGTGTAATGATTTGCCTATCTGTAGGATCATCCAAACCAGTAAAGAGGAAGCAGAAATTTCTCTCCACATCTCCTGGGCACTGCAGACACTCTAAGTGGTTCTCCTTTCAAAGCTCCCTAAGGAGGAAATGGAGTAGGAGTCAAAAGTACAATCCTGATTTTTTCACTACTGACCTTGCAATGGACAGTATCCTGACAAATGCATTTCTTTCCTAAAAACCTGCTGCTTTATTGATATTTCCTTTTCCATAATGAGATCAATGCATCTTGCCCTCACAATGCAGAATTAGGTAATATTTACTTGTCATTCACATAAAACAGTGTTTTGACATAAATTACATTTAATGTTAATTGAATTATGAATTTCGAGCTCATTATATTGAAAATTTGTAATCTGTGCTACATATTCAGTTTGCACAGAATTAAGGAATTGATATTAAATACTTATCACCTTTGATGTTTATTACCAGTTATATCCTTAATTATTACTTTCTGTCAAGATGGGCCTTGTGAATAACTATAAGGTAGAGTTCAGAGGTTGTATTTCTGGGTTGTTTATATAAACTTGAATATATTCAGTAGTGTTTGAAAAATTGGTGCCTGATTGTATATTTCTTCCAAAAGTACTTAAACACGTTAAGGAAAGAAATAGTGATTAGTTTAAAAATAAAAAGTGGAAGTTTTTCTAAAATCCCTCAATTGAAAATAAACAATTTCAAAGCATTTGCTATGAAAATGGTGAATATAGATGAGACATCATATGTATGGCTCAAGAGATATTTTCACATTTATGAATCTGACGAAAAAATAAAGAATAGATTCAGATCAAAAGGAAGAGGCAGGAGCCCAGGTTTTGACTTCCATATTTTCAAAAGATATGCAACTGGCAATGTTTGTGCATGCTGTCTGATCATTTATGCTAGTAAAGAAGAGACTGGCAAGATCAAAAGCTGAGAAGTCCACCTAAGCTCTGTTAAGACCACATGTCTGAGAGCCAGGCTTCATGGAGGAGTGAAAGATAAGCAATTTCAACTTTCTGTCTTTTTCTGAGGAAACTCCTCAGGAAACATAGATGATCCTTCAGTCTGCAATTGTCCCTTATAATATGAAAATTAAATTCTTACTGAAATTTCACCATAATGAAATTAAGAGACGGCCCCTCTTCACTGCCGTATGCTGGTTTAATCAATGAAAACAGGGAGATCATTTAATTCATATTAGTGTGAGGCAAAATATTCTGGTTTGACTGTGGCAAAGGCTCAGCAGAGAGCAGGGTGAGCTGCTGCACAGCTACAAAGAGTGCCACCTGTCTGTCACACATTCTTTGCCAGGAGCTGGTGCTCAAACCAAGGCATTGTGAGTCAGTAAAGCACTTTCCTTCCCCTGGGAGAATTCATCCTTGTGCTGTGGGTTTGGCCCATTTTCATTACGCTGAGGAAGTGTCTGTAGTTATATATTTAAAAAATCCCCCACTGAAGTAACTGTAAAACATCTTGGTTCACAGCTTTTTTTTAGCTGTGGCAAAATGTTAGTTTAGAAACCATTGCATGGTATTGTCAACCCAGATAATCCATGCACAGGAACAGTACTGGCATTATTAAATGATTTGCTAAAACTCTTGACATCGTACGGCAAGGCAATACTATTGTTTCAATCTGTGCTTAATGATAGTTGAATTATTAATCTTGAACTTACCATACTGAACATTTAATATCATCATGTTTCTCCAGAATTAAAGCAAGTGAAAAAGAGAGAAACTATTAAATGGTTGGTCACTTTCAATAAGTAGTATTATCAATTATATTCAACAATTATTATTATCTGTCAAGATCAGTTTTATGAATATGGAGCCTTCATGGTGTTAATATGCATATTAAAATATATGAAAAGTTGCAATGCATGAACAGTGGCTGATTTTCAATATTTACAATTCAAATATTTCCATAACTATGTAGTTCGTACAGTTGACTGTCAGAAGGAAAATAATGTTTTGAAACCAGTAGGCCTTAGAAAGAATCTACAGCTAACAGAGTTTTTAAATGGTCAGATGGACTCCTCTAGTATGCTAAATTAAAATATTTGATTCTTGTGGAAACATGATTTCTTTTGCCACATTACATTAGGAGGGCCCAACTAATATGGTGATGATATTTAAATGATTGGTTGCAATGTGGAGATCCAGTTGTTCCCCAAATTGTTTCTGTTCACTGTAAAACAAATTCTGTAGAATTTGAGTGACCTTGACCATACAAAACCAAAATACTCCTTATCTGAAAAAACACAGTATAATTACATTAATAAAATGAATGAGTGAACAAGGATTATACACAATTATCCTACTAATTTTGTATCCCCCTAACCTGAACCATATTTTACTTCTCTACCAATGTATCCCAACACATTTTTTTGAAATAGCGTTTTTAAACATTGTCAATAAATAAATACATTACAGAAGACCTTTCCCAATTGTAGTTTGACTGCATCTGGTTCAAATGCTCGTTTGCAGCAGCCTGTTAAGCAACTATATAACCAACTCACATTACCATTTTCCTCCAGTGCTCTTAGAGCACAGGGATCTAAAGCAATCAATTGTGGCCTTCTCTCTAGTCCTATGAATAATTGTTTATCAGTAATTTTTCATCTTTTGAGAAATTTTTCTTTTCTGTGTTGTACCTCCTCCCCTCCCAGTGGCCCAGGAAAACGGAAATGGGCCACGGTCAGTTCATCCCAGGATGTTTTTATTGCTGCTGCTCAGGGAGAGATGAGAGGTCCTGCCCCTGCTCCAGCGTGGGGTTCCTCCCATGGGAGACAGTTCTCTGTGAACTTCTGAGTCCTTCCCACAGCATCACTTCTCCACAAGCTGCTGCCACATGGGTCACTCCTGCTCGAGGTGCAGCCCTGCAGGCACAGCCTGGCCCAATGCGGGTTTCCAGCAGGGCCATGAATCCTACCTGGAAACCTGCTCCAGTGTGATCTCCTTTCTCCACGTGTCCTCACGTCCTGCCAGCTTTCCCACAGGTTCACAGCCTCCTCTCAGATATCTTCCTGCTCCAGTGTGGGTGCCTTCCAGGGGCTGCAGGGGGATCTTGGCATCCCTGTGGTCTGCAGGGCACAGCTGCCTCACCACGCCCTGCGCCATGGCCTGCAGGGGAATGGGCTCCTGTCCCTCCTGGAGCACCTCCTGTCCCCTCTTCTGCACTGACCTTGGTGTCTGCAGAGCTGTTCCTATCACATATCCTCAACCCGCTTTTCTCTGGTCACAATTATACCTGTGCAATAGCTTTTTTATATTTCCTTCTCAAATATGTTATCACAGAGGTGTTGCCACCATTTCAGATTGGCTTGGCCCCTGGGTGGGCCTGTCCTGGAGCCTGGCATTGGCTCTGCCTGATATTCAGGAAGCTTCTGGAAGCTTCTCACAGGAGCCCTCCTTGTCCTCTCCCCTGTTACCAAAATCTGTCCATGCAAACCCAATAGATACCTCTACAACGAGAAGATATGTAACCTCTTTTTTTCTGGATTGCTTGTGAATCCGCGAACAATTTGGCTCTGATTTTCTTTCTTGTCTTCTTTCCTAAATTAAGGCAATGAGCTCTTTTACCATGAAACTAAATTCTCAGGCAGCTCTACTGTTTCAATAGCTTTCCATTTCTTCATTTATTTTTTGCTCTGATGTTTTCGACTATTGGCTTGCCTTATCCTGACTGTTTCTTGGTTACCAAAGAAATTAAGGAAAGGCACAGCATTCTATTTTCTTCTTTCTACCCCACTAGCAACATCCTTCTGCAATCCCTCCCATATATTGAGGGAAAACCAAATCTCGTTAAATGTGTACTTTGTGGGCCACCTTTCACTTTATGAACAGATCACCTGCTGGCTTTACAACAGGAGCTGGTACTTCAGCAGTAACAGTCTCACTGAGAGATGCATTAAGTTCCAACAAGCTGCCATTCTCAGACTAGTCTAGTCTTGGTAACTGCACTTTATGATTACCTCATCTATCTCATGACATTTCATGTCAGATCTGAAAGTGCAGTTTCTTGCTCACTGGCATTAACCTCAGAACCGAAGATGACAGGCTGTGTAACCTCTTATGTACTTTGGAGCTCTCACTACACCAGTTTTCTGTCCATGCACAGTAGTAGTTCATTTTCCTCAGAAGCACAAGACACAGCCTTAATATTCCTGATTGATTACAGCTAGTGAGATAAGGCACAAAAGACTGTTTTAAAGTGACATTGTCAAGAGGATTTTAGTGCTTTAAAAATATGTTCATAGAAGGACATGTATATAAAAGCATGAAAAAGACAAAGTCAGAAGCAATCACTTACAAAGACTATGAAAAATTTCAGGCGTATGCTGTATTTCAAATACAGGTATTTGAGAACTTAATTGATACTCAAAAATAATGATGTGTGGAATATATAAAAATTGCATATTAAACAGGTAAATCAATGCAGGGGTTTGATGGTTATGGTCGAGGAAGATAGTGTTTAAAACTTACTGTAAAGTTGCCTTAAAGTAGTTCACTTCAGTTAGAAAATAGAAGTATAGTACATTAAAAGGATTATGCCTTTCTATAATTCTATTTAATTATTGCCTGAATAATCTGCTAATTTACATATATTTTAGTATGAAAAATACTTTAAAATTAATTTAATTCATGATCTATTTTAAAGTTTGGAACTCCAAACCCAAAAGCATTTGGATATTTTATTGAGGAATTTGTGTTTCTCATTAGAAAGAGGAATTTTTTCTAACTAGAGTTATGACTTTTGTTTGCTCTCTGTTATAGTTGCAGAACAATCTTGTGAACATTAAAAGCTATGCATTGTTTATGAATTGTTTGTGGCCAGTAGATTCTTCATTATTGTGCATTCTGATTATGCTTTTGAAATGTTTGATATGTCAACCAAGAATGCAGGGTGTTGTTTTTCTACTCTAAGAGTATAGGAAGAAAATCTCAGAAAATTGGTTGGTTATGCCTGCATGTCTGTTTACAAATACTTGTAATGGTACTGTGTGAAGTATAGATATATACTTAGTATAGAAATATATTTAAATTTATCCAACTACCTGGAAATATTAATTAAAGTGTATAGAAAGTAAATGAAGCATAAAATAATGCTGAGTTTTCAGGCATATATTTAAATACTTTTATTTCTACTATATTCAGAAATTGCAGACAGTGAGAAGAAAGACTCCAATGGACAGTTGGACAAGGGTCTACTTGTCCAACTACATTATGTCAGCCTTCATGGAAGCTTAATTCAGAGACAGAAATTCAATAATATTTTAATATCTGAATACTGCTATTGATTTATATGGTTTAGTTTTTCCAACACTCATTATTCTCCTTTAACTTAGATAGTGCCAGAGAGGGAATCCAACTATTTTAATTTCCAGTCAGAGTTTTAAAATCTCTGGTCGACTTCTCAATTTACTGTCAATATGTTCTTCCCCTGGTGGAAAAACCATGTGTTGATGATCTTGCAAATTTCTAAATGGTTTAAACAGACTCAAGTAGTATTCAGTTATAAAATACATATCTAAATAAAATAAACCCCAATTATTTGGAGTAGCCAGTAAAGATTTGTTCATTAGTCACCTTAGAGGGAGATTATCTCAACTTATTATACTACTCATTATAATATTATGGTTAGTTATCTGCTGAAGCTGTATAAATGTAAAAAGAACACCGAATTGCCATTTGGACAGAATTTTGCCATTTGGACAGAATTTCCCCATCTAAACTATATGCATCTATCTTGATAGGTTTTTTCTTTTCCAGCTGGGTTTCAAAAGAACTTCCATCAATCTGCACACGCAGGACAGGTTTAATCTAAGGACTGGAGTGCTCTTGGCTAAAAAAAATAAATAAAGAAAAGTTGTCTTTCAAATTACATGCTTCTTGCTTTTCTATTGCAGTGCGTTACTGTAGACATTGGATTGGTATTTTTCCTGTTTGTCTGTATGGAAACAACAACATGAGATGGTCACAGATGATTTTGTTTTTTCCCTTTTAAACTTCAATGATCATTCTTGTGTAGTTAATCATGCTTGAGGCCTCTCACAAGCTTTCTGGGATTGTCTGTGAATTGTCCTTGGTGTAGAATACAGGTAGTTTCTGATGGGTCAGTTCTGCTCAAGGAGCAAGCCTAGAAAGCCCTCAGAATGAAAAAAAGATAAACAGCTCAGTTATAGAGCAACATAATCGTCAAATATTGGCATTTGCAACTTACATGTAATTAATGGTGCCATAAAATTCCTGCACTGAATATTAAAGGGATGTTTTAAGCATTTTAAAGGTGACTAATGTAGCATGGCAAAATTATATAAAACTGACAGCTTTCGTAAAAGTCTAGAAGGAGATGTGGGGACTGTTATACTCCACTAAAATTTGGTAATTCTTCTCATATACTAATACTAATACTAATACTAATACTAATACTAATGGGTCTTGTATTTGTATTTCAGTACAGTAAAGAACATAAAGAATATGTTTCCATAACTGGCTTGCCATTCCAATCAGTCTTACCATGGATGGTATTGAATTCCCATCCGCTGTTCTGGTTGTTGCTCTTATGCTGCTCTTATTTTTTCTGATTTAATGGGGGAGTTTACAACATAAAGATGCAGCATCCCATTCTTTCAATGAGAAAAAATTAACCCATACAAGGAAGGCAGTGCTGCTCCAGAATGATGTCAAGTGGCCTTAGTCGAGGCCTTTATCAGCCTTCTCCATGCTATTATAGAGAGGGAAGGAAAGGAGTTTGAGAGTTCCTCTGCCTGGTATATGAAGATGTAACAGTGCTCAGAAGTAACCCATAAATCAGGCACACTTATGTTCAGCACACACTTAACATCACATTGGTGAAAGTACCCAGATGTGATGGGCTGTCTGACACTGGCATCAAAATTGGTTCTTTCCCTTCAAATGCTTTGGCAGGAAGTCATCCATCTTTTGTTATGCCTTTGAAATCTTTTTTGATTTGACCCAAGTTCCCTGTAAGCTGTGGTTTCCTGCTTCATTTCACTTTTTTTTTGCCTTTGAGTCATTTCCATTTGGAACAGCCATATTTGTATTGTCACATAGGCCAGCCTATTTCTTAACCTTCATTTTATAAGATGTAGCTGTTAATTTTCCCTTCATTATTTATTACTTTGAATAATTTAAGTATTTAAAAATTTAAATACATTATTTATCGTGTATTACATTCTGTGATGTTTCATCATTTTCATCCAGTAACATCCCTTACTGCTGAGGCACAATAAGTTTAATTTTAAGGCAAATTTTAGCTGCATGAGATTTGATCAGTAAAAGTATCCTCCTGTCCTGTCTCTAAAGTAATGAAGTTCTAGCCTTATCTTTGCCATGGTAGTCACTGGATATGTCTCCCTGTCATCACAGCTATCAACTGTGCCCTGTAAAGCTCATGGTGATCTTAACATAAAATAACATTGCATAAATACTGATTGAAGTCTCTGCATTTTTGTGTTGTTTTGTTGAAATATGTTAAAGTTGCACATTCTAAAAGCAAAGGAAGACTCTGACCAAAGTATCTTGAGAGAAGTGTTTCTGTAAATTCACTAATAGTTGTTCGTGGTAGATATTTGTTAAAGAATTTCAGTGTAAAAGTAGAATGTAACAAGAGGCTTCCAGATTCCACTGCATTTTGCTTATACATTGAAATTCAATTGAAACTTTATAACTACAGACAAAGAATTTTTTGTATGGACTGGAAGTAACAAACCATTCTTTTTTTTTTTTGCTTGATCTCAAACTACAGTCAATGTATTTATCAGGATGTACAGACATCACAATTTTTCTATTTGCTGTAGGCAGAACAGAATGTGGACTTTATTAATACTGTTAAGGGGGAACTACCTTAATAGAAGGGTAACAGACAGATGTTTCATGAAAAGAGGTCTGGACCTAAAATCAATGCTGAAAATAGAAGGAACAAGTGAAATACATAAAGTCACAAAGTTATTCTTTTAATGTAACATCTAAAGGTGCAAAAAGTGATAACACCCTCTTAAAAATTTCCAAATACCTTTTTCTTTAAAAAAAAACCCAACACTTTCTGCCCTCTCTCCACCCCCAACCCCTTCTATTGACCACCTCTTGACTCATAACAGTCTGGATACAATTTAAACATACTGTATATGAAAAAAAGAAATTGCTGGCCAGCTGAAACCAGAGACTGAATTTCAGCCTCAAGTGAATTTGACAGTTGAGTTATTGCAGAGAGTGCTGTAATAACAACATTATCACCCTGACTGGGTACATACATGAATGTTTCTTTAAATAGGAACTTTTTTGCAATTCAGAAAACTCACCTTGGACTTTAAGCACCAGAGAAATGGATTACAGCTTCACAGTGATACGCTGGAGGAGGTTTCAGTGGTTTAGGAAACCTCTTGGTTAACCTGCTGTAAAACTCAAAGGAGGCTGTTTCTGGAGAGGTCACTGCTGCCTTTGATATTATAAAAATCACCCTTGTCTGTGATTGTCTGAAGAGATGAGTTTTGCCTTCAGAATGTAGCTCACTGAACTAAATGGAACAAATGCACCGAATCTTGTAAGTCCCTGGGATAAAAGCCCAAACTACCTTCTAATTAGTCAGCTTTCACTTGTGCACGTATACTTGCACACTGGGCAACACACTTCAAATTCTACACATTGAAAAGAGTAGCTTTTGTAGTAAAAGAGCATGTTTCAAGGAAATGGACTGAATTTGGTAGTCATTCTTCTAAAACTGCCTCCTTGTACCTTCACTTCTCTCCTAACCTCTCTATCACTGTTTGTGAGAGCATAGTTTCACATGGCTGAAAAACCCTTATGTCTTTTTTAGCTTTCACCTCAAAGAATAAGGAATATTAGCAAAGGCTATGTGGGTTGTTGAACTGCTGCAGGGAACCCCTTGCAAAATCCCTAATTATAGCTACAGTGCTCCTGAGGCAAGATGATGTTGAAATGTTTTACACCTTACCTTGTTTAGAGATATAAAGTGCCTTTACAATGGTGAAACATAGCTTTCTATCACTGGGGAAGCTGTGGGTGTAAAAATTTGCAGACTGTTCAAAGAGGTTGCATTTTTTTCTTAAAAGTAACATTATTGTCTTTGAATATGCCTGAAACCTATGATAAAAGCTTGAGCAGGCTCTGGGTATTGAAGCAAATGCTATTTTTTGTTTCATAACTTTGAATATTACACTTGGTGCATGGGTTGTGTGGGCTACATAGGTCTTGCAGCGAAGTGAAATACAAGCTGCTTCCCAACAGAGGAAATGTGGCTCCTTCCAGAGAGCTTGGCAGTATTATAGGTTTGAAAGTGAGAAAAATGTTGGACCTTCATATATACATATATATGTCTCTGTGTGTGAAAATGACAAATATTTTTTATTTGCTATCACCATAGTCTTCATTTTGGAAAATATGAACAAATATCCAGGGGTTGGCATTTAAATTGAAACTGCCTTCAGGCAGATCTTATTTGCAAACTAAACCTGTACTGCTCTCATAAACTCCACATCATAGAAAACACTAACAGTGATGCTGATCAAAATATTTGTGTCTTCTTAACATTTTCAATATAATTCCTTGAAAGAATTCATGTAATATTAGGAAAGTTTCCAGTGTACAATAATTCTCTATTATACATTACTTGCTCCATAAAATGGGTTTTTCTCTCTATTCACATGTTCTTAGGAGCTCTTTGCATAACTGGTTGGGTAGTAACATTGCCTCAAGTAAATAACAGTGCTTTCTAGGAGAAGATTGTCTGTAGTTAACTATAAAATATGGCAGACAATTTGTTGGGGGAAGTTAACACTAAATGAGTCAGAGAAAGCCAAAATCTCAGACCGTTTTGAAATATTTTCTTCCTCTGTTTTCAGACAAACACTTTCAGAGCTCAACTCATTTTCTGATGGGTTTTGAAATTCTGGTGAAGTGCCATGTTACATCAGTACAATATTATCATGTTCTACTGTCCTCTTTATGCCTTCTTCTTCTGGTTATAGCCAGAGGCAAGGTCACCAAATATTTTCATGTTAGTATCCTTTTTGGTAATTTAACTTGGGGTTCTCTTTGGGGTTCTCCTGATATCTTAATAGTTATTAACTATTGTTTCAGCAAAATAATTGCTTCTGATAGGAAAGATTACAGAGAAAATGTTCCTAGATTTTAAAAACTACAGCTTTTTCTGGAAGAATCTATGAACTTCCATGTTTTTGAACACTCTCTGGCAAAATGGTTCCTGATATTAAATATATCTTTTGCTTCCCACCTGAAAGACATAACAAAGCTGGCTGGGCTAAAAGCAAAAAAATCCAGTTTAAAAGTACTTGAGGGAATTGGAGGTAAATTTCTCAGTCTGTATGGATCACACTGGTCAGTACCAGGCTTCAAGTATGTGAAAACAGCAAATTGTAGCAGCTGGGTCCTCCCTTCTCAGTGGCTGTTGAGGCACAAGGAGCAGTCTGTTGAGGTGATGCAGGGATGACAGTAGATGGTGCAGTACCTTTGGCTTGATGAGTTACCATTCATCAGCTGAATCACTCAGTTAATTGTGTGTTTGTGCTCCTACCAATGCACACGGAGGGTGACCAGTTATGGAAGTGACAATCAGCCAATGGGATGCAATTTATTAAAGATTTTAATTTTATCACCTCTATACCCCATAGCTGACTGTCTTCCATGCTTTCCAGTTTTTTACTGATGGGAAGGAGTCTGGTCTGGATATGGAGTGATCCTAGGACTTATCTAAAAAGGAATGGAGCAAAAGTATTTAGACATGATTAGCTGCTGAGCTGGAGCTGTATGTTGTAACTCTTACATATAAATGATCCAGGTGAGGATTCACAAACAGGTAGCATGAGATGCTGTGCTGCAACCTCTAAAATGCATTATGTGTTTCACATCAGACTTCAAAAATGAGTGAAAAAATGTTAAAATAAGTTCCCCTGTGCCTTGTTTTACTAACTATAAAACTGGAGTACTAACTCTCTCTTTGTCAAGACAGTAAGTGAAAATGGGAAGAATTTATACTCTAGAATGATGAAAAGAGCTTAGAAAGTTGATGACAATAAATTAATGAGGTCTTGCTAGCCTTTGGTCCTGACATGGAGCTATATGGATGAAAAAGGTAGAATACATACATTTCTAAATAAATTCAGTTGTGGTCAACATGGAGTCAGGAATTCTTAGAAAACCAACAGATAAGTATCTGCTTAGATAATTAAAACCAGGGCTATAGTAATAATACACAAAATAGCTAAATCCAAATTACTTCTGTTATCCCCTATTTTTGAATGCTTCATTTCAGAAACAATGTATTGGTAACACAGGATGTTTGATAACAATATACGTTAGGAAGAACAGTGTGTATGAAGCATGCAGGAAATTGGTTCCTTCAGGATTTACAAGAGTGGTGTTTGTCATGCCACTACAGCTCTTAATTTATTGTAAAAAGTAACCTGAGTTAAGGGCATCAAGTGACATTACTGATATGCTGCATCTTTTGAGCCACAAAGTATAAATCAAAGATATGCAGGTATAAGGTCAAAAGATTATAATATAATGTAATACTGCACTTAATGGATGGGTTTTGGAGAGTGTTATATACTGCCACATCTTAGGTAAATGAAACATTTTGCAAAAAACAGTGACTTTAAGTTTTACAGAATCACAGAATTGTTAGTGTTAGAAGGGACCTCTGGAGATCACCTAGTCCAACCCCCCTGCCAAGGCAGGTTCACCTAGATAACCTTGTATCTAACTCATTCTAAGAGTACCATTTGTCAGGTGCTGTGCTTTTGTTGTGAACATTACAACAAAAACTGCAAATGAGACGTTCTCTGGTGTTTTGTTTGTTGTTAGGTTTTATTTGTTTTTCCTTTCTTCTTTTTAAACTTCAAATATTTGTTTAATGGGATCTGGTTCCCTCTAGAATTACCACAGAGGATTTCTCCTCTACATCAATGGCTAACATCAATTAAAGTAATATAATCATTTGTTTCTGATGTAACTCTAAATTATTATCTTTTTCTGTACACATACATTCTGAACCCAATTTATATTATCATTCTCTGAATGCCATGGAATGGCTCTCCAATAAAGAGCAGTGGTAAATCCCAGCCAAAACTTCCTGTCAGTGACAAAAGGTGCATTTGGCAAGCTCTGAGCTCATTTAAAATTCTATTTAATTTATTGGAGTTGTACTATGATCACTGCAGAGGTGATACACTTGGGAGCATTAGTACACAGACAAATTATAATCTCTCATGCATGCTTTTACTCCAGTTACATGTGGGTAGAATTAAGTAGCAAATTTTGCTACAAATCAATTACTACCCAATTGTATTTTGTAAGTGGTCTTCAGTAGAGAACTATTGATTTTCTTTCTAAGCTGTGCTTTTTTACTAATTCATCCATGGAACTGTATTCAGAGAAAAATAAATGATAAAATTATACATATTGAAAGAAGCATTATTTTAAGACTGCTGAAAAGTGGATTAAAATATTTATCTTGGGATTAACAGTATACTGTTCAGTACACTCATGGGTTTAGTTAAATACTTGATATAACTGATCCATAAATTTGAATTCCCTACTGCTTCTAATAAATTATAATCATAAAAATACAGTTTTGAAAATAGTAACCTACTTTCTATCCAGAGTTATCTCTATTCAAACTGAATCAGAAAAATCAAATCTAAATTCACTTGGGGGGTACTGTTATGGTTAGAAATATTTGTTAAGTCACAGGACCAGTAAGAATATTGTGATTTAAATGAATATTAATGAAAGCAGCTTTGGGAGACTCAAAATGCATCTAGAAGACCAAATCATCATCTCAGGCTCTTAAATTGCAGTTTTCCTATTTCCTGTATAATGAAGTTTTGAGGGTTGCTGTGCAAAATTTTTAATTTTTGGCTGACTGTATATTTAAAACATGTTAAAAATTATTTTATTTGTTCTAAGTAATGCACATGAGGAACTAATTCTACTTATAAATATTCTTTCTACATGTAGGCACTGGATTCAGATTTCCATTCCTTGCTTCCATATGAACTGGAAAGCAGGCATCTCTCTCCTATTAGCCATCAGAGACTGGGAAGGCAGAGAATTAGGAACTTCAAAGCTGATCCTAAAAATTTGACATTAAGGAGTCGTTTGTGTCCCTGTCTTAGTTTAGAATAGAAATACATTGAGGTATGAAATGTGTAAGTGCATCCTGTGCATGGAGTCATGTTTGGATAACATAACTAGTTATTCCCTGTGCTGGGAATCCACTCTGTCTGGATGCCAGCTGCCTGACAAAGCCCTCCTTTATCACTGCCCTCCTTATCTGAGCAGGAGAGAGAAAACAAAATGAAAGGTTCATGGGTCGAGATAAGGACAGGGAGAGATCACTCTGCAGTTACTGTCATGGGAAAACAGACTCAGCTTGGGAAAATTAATATGACCAACTAAATCAGGGTAGGGTAATGAGAGGAAAACTACAGATCTTAAAACCTTCTCCCCTCCCTTCTTTCTGGCTCAACTTTGCTCCTGATTTACTCTATCTCCTCTAGTGGTGCATGGAGATGGGGACTGGGGGGTGTCTGAGGTCAGTTCATCATACTTGCTTTCTTCTCAGAGGGAAGACCCCCCCCAGTCTCCCCTGCTCTGGTATGGTTCTCCTCCGTGGGCTGCAGGTGGATCAGTGCTCCACCATGGGCACCTCAGGCTGCAGGGGCACAGCTGCCTCCCATGGGCTGCACCTCTGGCTGCAGGGGAATCTCTGCTCTGGCACGTGGAGCATCTCCTGCCCTTCTTCCTCGCTGGTCATGGTGCCTGCAGAGCTGTTTCTCTGAAATGCTGTCACTCCTCTCTCCAGTCAGAGCTGCAGCTGTGTGGTTTTACCCAGTTTACACATCCATTATCTCAGAGGCTCTGATGGGCTCAGCCTTCCCCGGAGCGGGTGGCAGGGCCATTCTGCAGGCAGCTGGCACTGGTCCTGTCCTACACAGGGGAGGCTCCAAGTGCCTTCTAACAGAAGCCAGCCCTTGTAGCTATCCCTGCCACCCAAACTTTGCCATTCCCACAGTGTAGTTTCATGTTGTGTCAGGGTACACAGGTGTGACTGTCACAGTGAGAGACTCCTCTCTAAACATTTAGGGCTGAATGATGCTGAGTGCCAGTGGGACTTGAATTCCATGACAGCAGGCTGGCTGGCTGATGGAGAGCCTAGTCTGGGGCATTGCTGGAGCTGCTGACCAGGTTAGACTGCACAGGCACTGTGTCTGCTCTGCCAGCACCAGCAGAGCAGCTACCAAGGCTGGGGGACAAAGCATTGAAGGGTGTTTGAGGCATTGCAAGAGGAGGGACAATTATAAAATCTATTTGCTTCTTCTCTGTTCAAAACAATGCTGGAAAACAGCCTTTGAAGAAGGCTGCATGCTTTTCCTGCTAGACTACTAGTTATTGCAAGGGAGACACTTTAAAAGGTGAAGATGGTAAGGATGATAATAGAGAAAAAAATTGATCTTGAATGAAGCAGTGAAAAACAGTCTATATTCTCAATGTAGAAGAAATGAGTATGAATGTATTGCAAAAATATAAAACTATTCCAGGCCTTGCCTAGAATTCTTGACATTCATATTTATTTATGCAAACTATATTAATTTAAATTCTTTGCAGACAGGACACATGAAAAATTTTGGAATTAAGTTTACTTTTGCAAGTGAATGAATTTACTGTTCAGTATTAACATATAAATTTACTGGCCTCCACTGATGGCTAGGAGAGTGGGAATGTCATTATTACTGGAAAAGAGAATCTAAAAGTAGAGAACTTGTATGATTTGAAGTTACTCAGTAACTAAAAATGGTTACATGCTTTATTTTTCAAGGAAGTATGCCGTTGATCTCTAGAACTACTAAATTATCTGCTAAATTTTCCATTTCTCCTTTTCTTTTTATAAGCAAAAGTATAAAATATGACACCTTTGACATGCTTTAAATTTGAATTCACCAGATAGAAGCATGTAGAGAGGGTCTGAATTGAGATAATGATATCCCAGATTTTGAGTGTGGATTTTTTTACTCTTCCTCCAAATTCAGCTGGGACATCAATTTCTTGTTTGCTGAAAATGTCAAAAAGTCTGCAAGAAGAATATTGTGTGCTTTCATACTCCCTTCACTTTTTGTAATTCATGTCT
Source organism: Cyanistes caeruleus (assembly GCF_971803275.1). Taxonomy (NCBI): domain Eukaryota; kingdom Metazoa; phylum Chordata; class Aves; order Passeriformes; family Paridae; genus Cyanistes; species Cyanistes caeruleus. The sequence continues at coordinate 21,314,224 of NC_141709.1, forward strand.
TCACTGCTGAAAGTAATCAGGGGATTCAAGGACCCTCCATCTCTGTTCTATCTTTAATTCTTTAATTCAAATAGACATGAAGACTTTAAAGAAAATTGGACTGGATTAGGTGAAGAGGAATTAGCTAAGAAGGGGCCTAGATAAATCAGAGGCAGATTTGCAGGGTAAGACCAAGTTTCTTTTTCTATGGTTGTGCTAATTTGGGTTAATGCTATGTTGTGAGTGTCAGAGACTTCCCAAGGAAGAAGTTGCTGCCTTGGAAATCGATGAGCAGTGTGGAAAGTACCAGGATCATGGCATAACTTCATCCACAAATGGATTTCAGTAGAAACTTTGGGTTCTTGGTTGTCATATGAAGTATTTTTCTTCTCTCATTCATGCAGTGCTGAGCTGGCCTTAGCAGCTCTTCAAATGCCCATTTCTCTTCAGTAGAGTCAACACTTGAGAGCTGGAACAGGATTAAAATTGTGTAATGTTGTGATCAATGAAGCCTGTCACAACTGGCAGGGTGGTGCTGAAAGAGAGAGGGATAAATTACTTCATTGTCCAAGTTTCTGGATTATGGTGGTCCTTCTCCTGCTGCATGTGGCAGCTGCTCTTTCATGACATGACATCATAACCCACGGCTCTCAACACTCCCTCTGAGAAAAAACAGGAACTAGAAAATAACTGTGATTTTTTTTTAGCAAGGGATATTATCATGCACTGATTCCTAGTAAAATGCCATCATACAAGAACAGCCAGGCCTAAGGGTGAATTTTCTTCCTCATTTTTTGTCTGTTGTTCCAAAAATGCTTTCAACATCTGTTGTGCTGAGTAGTGCTTACAGATAAGAACATATGTGTTCCCAGCAATTTGATGCTGCACTGCTGTAGTTTGACAAATGGGGAGAAGTGGCTTGTGTCATGGATATTGACAGCATCAATCACAGGGCTGTCATGAAATTAAGAAGGGCCATCACAAGGAGAAAGATCCATGAGTGTTTATGTTCATTCTCCTTCTCCATATGTCATTGTCAAGAAGTGGTTAGCTGGTATTCTCGTGCTGCACGAAAAAACCCACTGGAAATTCTCCTTTACTCTGGGTATGACCAGAGAAAACGACAGTAATACTTTATGCTACAGATATTGATCAAAATGGACATTAGTGTTCATTAAAAGGAGTTGTTCAGTATGGAAAACAGAGTTTGGAAAATAAAATTGCCCAAGGGTAGCTCTCTTAATGGACTAATTCCCACAGACTTGCACCCACAGGCTCTGCTTTTCGTGCAGTGTTCATCCCAGCTTCATTGCTGTGCAGAGAGCCCACAGCAAGGATGGGAAAAGTCCTCTCTTGCCTGTATCTTTACTGAAAGAAAGGCACTATTTGAGAGAACCATGTGAGCTGAGTGAACCCTACAAATGAGTCTTGAGCAAAAGTAGGGATTTCAGCAATTACTGTTTCATGTTAAAAATGGTGATCACTGGATTTCATCCACCCATGTGTTGACTGTGACCTTATGTGAAATAATGTTTTATGCATATGTGCACAGCTTCAGTGTAATTTGTGGGTCCCAATGTGTGGGGATCTGTGCATTGTATGTAACCATGTACATATGTGCAGTTACTTCTTCAAATGTGATGAAGAACAATGTGAAAATACAGTCTAGCCAACTAGCAAATTTGATGTGTGTTCTGATAGTCAAGAAGAGGCCTACTCAATTCTATAATTTTAAATAGATTGTTAAACTTTATCCATTCAAAGAAAATAATTAGTAAAACCTAGAAATTTCTGGTCTGGCTGTGTTTTCTCCCCTCAAATGCTTTTCTCTCTCTGGCACCTAGAGAGATTCAAAGGTGATTAGATACCTCTTTTCTCATCTTTCCTGTTCACATGTATTAGATTACCTAACAGGGAAACCAGATTTCTCCAGCTCAGTTAGTAAATGCAGACAAAGCATAAAGTCAACACCTTTTTTTTACATTTCTCCATGCTACTCATCACCATAGTATTTATATGCTTTATGTATTACCACTGGATCCTCAAAATATGTCTGCACAGAAAGAGAATGCACTTACCAAGGCTTCACAGAGAAGTAAAATTAATGGATCCCTTAATAATGTTGAACATCTATGCTAAAGTGGAGAAAAAAAGGCTGCCTTTTTCTGGGAAGTATCCTTTTATCTTCTGTAAAAATCTATTTGCCTTTCCACACTGTTTGAATGTAATGTAAAGGAAGCCTGACACTGAAACTCACTTAGACCTGATAATGCATCCCAACTAGTCTTGACCCATCCCATCTGTGTGCTTTGGGGTTTTTTCACTTTTGGTGGCATTTTATTGATGTCATTATGATTTCAAATGATTAGTTAAATTTTTGTTGATGATGTACATAATTTTGTTTCTAATGAGATTAATCACTGGGGTTTTGTTCTTCACTAACATAATATTAGTGCTATGTAGCTATGCACAGGATGCAATACTCTCGTGTTTAATTCAGATTCTTTAGAGATACCCTGACTTCTATGACTTTTTACAGCTCTAGAAGGACACAATGTATTTTAAAGGGTGTGATTCCAAAGGGTGTGGTGGTACAGTGCAGCAGAAGTCTGTAAGATGGATCTTGAAAACCAGGGTATTGTTACAGTATATCATTATCTGGACTTTTGTCATAGAACAGGTTTTCATAATAAACTTCAAAGAAGGTGGAAGCCCAGATCTAAGCTTCAGGTTTTTCAGAAGTGCTTCTATAACAGGAGCTTTGTATTCTCTGCACTTTGACCAGTAATCTCCACACGACCATTAAGGCTGAAATAAAGCTGGTTTCTCTATCTGGCGATGTAAGGTGAAACTAGAAAGACTGAATTTTAAATCTTTTATTCTATTTTATTAATTTAAATCCCTTTGCTTCCCTGAATTTTCCTTAATCTATCTGTTATCTAATCAAAATTAGAGGTGGGGCATAATTATCTGTGAATCCCTTTCAGTGGGTTGATTAAAGATAAAAGAAAAAAGTACATCAAACCTGAAACAGGTTAAGGAGAGCATGGAGAATACTGGACCTGCAAACCACTTTTGTAGATTGTATGCCAAATGATATGTCATTAAAATAGACTTTTTCACAGCACTATAACATGAACCAGGTCCATGGTTGCTCCAGAATACACACTGAATGAAGAATCTATTCATAATGCAGTTAACTAGTTAACTCCTACATTTCATAGATTTACAATTTTCTGAAATTCATTGTGCTTCTGGGGACTTTAATTCTTGAATACCTTATATTTCCAGATATTCAGAGTAGATAACAGAATGACAATAGGTTTCACTTAATTATTTGACATTTCTGTATACAAATTGATATATTTTAAAGCATTAAAGAAGAAAAAAAATTATGAATTTTTTAAGTCTCCCTCAATTTTTGTGGCTTAACATTTTTAGAGGTAGCTAGAAAGATTTTTGCATTGATTCTTAGTTCTAAAAATCTTAACCAAAAGACAAGTATTGAACATTTGTCCATCTACTATTAGATATTATATCTGTTGTGTTTATTTAAAGTCTTGATTTTTACTATTTTTTTTTAATATATTTTTTTTTGTTCTAGAGGAGACTGTAAGTAGCTTTAGAAAGAAGCACCATGGTATGAGGTGATCTTGCAGCCAAGAGGTCAGCTGAGTGAACTGACATAGCATTTTTAAACGTGCTGCTTTGTCAGGAGGCTGACAGTTCTCCTGCTATGTACATAAAATCGCATATTGCTATGAATGCTAACGTGGTTGTCAGGAGCGGTTTCGCCATTCTTTTTAGCCTGTGTCATGTAAGATTCCTTTAAGCAACTAAAAAACCAGCCATAATCCATTTGATTTTCTGTCTTCCCATGAGGAAAAGTTTTGACAGATGATAAATAGCAACTGCTGACAATCATCAATGTGGAGCTATCATGCTTTTACATTAAATACAAAAACAGAGTTGTAATGTCACCAGGGATAAGACTTTTGACACATAAGAGACAAATATATAATCCTCAGAACTAAATCACTATTGGGATCTGAGGAAGTGCAATAAAGCACAGCTGCTTTTAGCATCTCACAAAGTCAAACTAAAGCTAACTTTGATATCTGGAATTGTATGCATGTTCCAATCTGGGATATCTTGCTGTTGAGCCACAAGCTGCTGTTACACGTGCAAACGTCAGTGAATGTATGTGCACAAAGTAAAAAGACACTTTACATCACTGTCTTGTTTAATTAGGGCCTAAAAGGGACCAGCATCAAAATAAAGAATAGTGCTTTCTGAGCCAGGGCTAAAATGTCAGATTTTTCATAGTAAAAAGCCAGTCACACTAATCACATTGAAGTATTTCATTTTATGCAACTTATTTCTTGCAAGTATTTTACCCATTTACTCATAAAAGAACAATTTTAAAAAATATAAATAATAACTTTAAGTACTTTGTGCCGGCTGGAAGCTTTAACAATAAAATCTGAATTAGAATTTTGTCTGAATAAGTGTTTCTAAAATTTTTCCTCTCTCCAGATGGGAAAGTACCATCAGTGCAGTGATACTTTTAGCATAGTCTCTCTTCTAATGTAATGCATAATGTATTTTACAGCAATTTTCAAAACAGAAGTCATTAATATAGAACCCTGTTCTTTTAATTGACATTTGAGTCTGTGTTTATTTCTAATATACTCTAATATACTTGGTGAAGTTTCAGTTCCATTCTTTACCTGCCAAAAGCAGAAGAATGGTGAAAGACAAAGTGGTTTAGAGAGAAATTGAATAGTCCTGTATTAAAAGGAGATGTTACATAAGTCCTGTAGTATCAGCATAAAGAAAACACTAGGCCAGCTGGGAAACACTGAATTACATGGAAGGGCTAATCTAGTTAAAACACAAGAACTAAGAAAATTCTCTCATAATATGATTTATTTTAGGGAAGAAAAAAAGAATACGTGTGTTTCCCCCATGTTTTTAATTATTCCATTCCACTTTCACTAACATTACTTTTTACCTAGATTTGAAAATGCACAAGGATCAGAAATAGTACCACATTTATACCAAAGCACTTGTTATAAAAATAGAAATAATTTCAAATGATAATTTTGTAAAGTGTAAGTGAAAAGATTTTATGCCTATGCCCTTTGATGCAATCATTTACTCCCCCTTTTTGTCACTCTCTGATTTGGATTACAAAATTCTCTTGGGGCTCATGTAAAGGCCAAGATGTGTGGCTGAGATGGGGATATCTTTGAGACTGAGATTTGAGACTGGAATGTTTTTTCACCACTGTGAGATGCCTCAAAACGTCATAAGGCCCACTTGCCTAGAGGAACATGTTCTGTGATCTGTAAGAGGAAAATCTATCTTTATTCCATCCATGGGGTTCTAAATCACAGCTATTGTCTGTGACATATACTGTGTCAAAGTTTTGCATAATGTGGAATTTTGGCTTGATTTACTAACAGGAAGGAATTTTTACCAGCTGATCTACCTCTGTTTACTGAGAATCACTGCTGTCTAACATTATAACAGTTCTTATTCCCAATTCAGGAACAAGAGCCAAGTGAGCTGCACACACTCTCAATGCAAACTTTTTTGCATTAATTTCAGAGACCTATTTTATGTAGATATTAATATTGTGAGATTGCAATATCCTTTTTGTTTTTAATATATGGGAATGAAAATGGTCTGTGTATTAACTTTAGAAATGTATTTTAATGTATTTGGCTTCCTAGATGCTTTAACTAGAAATGTTTGTATTAAGCCACTAGAAAAGGAAGTTGAGGGAGATAGCAGTCAATATCATTTGTATCTGTTAGATAAAAGCTGCTTGCATAATGTTCCATCATGTCTTAATGTGACAAGCTAGAAGTTAAGACAAGAAGGAATCTATGGAATGGATAATTTAAGCAGAAGTACCCAAGTGTAACAGACAGCAGAGACACCGTGTTTCCAGCTTCTGAAGTCTCTAAGGAGGAGTAGATTTTTTCATATAATAAACAAAACAGTCACCATCAAACGTTCTTTCATTCTTTTGGGACACTGACCATTCACTTTTAAAGAAACCTTGGGATCTTAAAAGTGTGATCAAAATATGCTTTTCCTGTCACCATCTTGCAAATCTTGTAAAATTAAACTTTGTAATTTAGAGTTTTAGAAGGAAGCATAGTGAATATTTGTTCCGCAATTTAGAACTTACTGAAAATATCTGGAGCCATGGAGATTCAGAGCAATGTGATGAATAGCTTTAATGAACACATCAAATACAGATGACAAATATACAGCTGAAACGGAGTCCTGCTTGTGCTGTTAGTTTTGGTGCATTTTTCTCCCAGGAGTGGACCTGCTAACAAAAGCATTTTGGCTTCAGAAAAGCTAGAAGGAAAGGAAACCAAAGAAGAGTATATGATCCCCATACTATAGAATTTTATTTTAATATAGGCACTGAATACATTGTTACTGTGATTTAAATTATGAAACTATTTAAATCCTCATCAGCTCTACTAATTCATGAGCTCCGGATCTAAATAGCTAAATAGTGTGTTCTTAAATTTTACACTCTGACAAATGTTTTTATTTTTAAACTTTTAGCCCTTTAAATAACTCTTAACCCAGGCAAAATCCTCAATGGATATGTCTAGTCTGGTCCCTCTGATAGTTTTTCTTCCTTCCATCAAAACACTATGACTCCATTTGGCTTGCATCAGACAACTTAGTTGTGACACTGTTACAGGAAACAGCTCTCCTTCTGTGGGAGAAATAAATACTTGTGAAGTCAATCAAAATGGCACATTACACACCAATAACAAGAAAACAAATGTATTAATTGCTTAGTTTTAGAAGCCAAGCAGCACACTGTAATACCTTAAGAGAAAATACCTGGGAAATGTAAGGGGCTTTTTTTTGGCATGTAAATCTACTCAGTATATTATCACCACTTCCACTTTCATTCAAGAGAAATACATTGAACTGAACTATCATTTCTTTATAGCTAATGTGGTTATTCTTCTAATCTGTCTGTTGGGGATTTTTTGTATTTCTATCTTTTGTGGTATAGTTGCTAGTACCTAGAAGGAGCTTAGCTAGTGATTCAGTTTCCAAAACTGATAGAAATGTGAGAACCACACAGCATCATAAAAGAGTACTGATTTGGATTTTATAGCTACAAATTTTTTTCATGAGAAAATATTGCCTTACTGTGTCTAGTAGCTCTTTATATTCATTTGCTTGGCTGAACTTGGAGACTTTTAGCTAATGGCCAGGAGGAAAAGAACACACCAGACTATATAGTAGTTAACATGTTCTCTGGGATGTAGTTAATTGGGTGAGAGTTCTCAGTCAGAAACAGAACAAAAGGATATCCAAAATGCTGTGTTACTCTGCATTAGAGATCTCCCTTGATTTTTAATAGAAAGCTTTGGAAAATCTTCAAGGTGGAAAAAGCCTGTATTCCTCCTAAACTCTAATAAGAAGCACTTAAAACTAAACTTTGTGCTTCTGGAATGATCTTTCCATAAAGTCTTTTAAATACAGAAATTGTTCTCTCCAGCCTGGACTCCTTACTTTGGGTGTCATACTCTCTCTGTTGCTGCAGACATGTACGTGTGTTACAGAAAGTCCAAGCTGAAAGTGCAAGCAGTAAAGTGGGTCTTTCTGAGTGGGAGAGAGGAGAAACAATTTCTTCTATGAAAACAGGTATTTCAGAAAGGTGAGATCATATTTTTCACACTCGAAATAGTGTCCCCTCCCTATCAAGGACTTCTCCCTCATTTTGCTTTGATCAGGTGTTACAACAGTACTGATAAGTCTTGGATTGTGTTACACATAGCACTGTCTGTAATGTGCAGGAAGTTCTGAATGGGAGTCAAAGGGATGTAAGTGGGTGAGAGATAAAAGCTGTAAATGCACGTCTTGTCATGTAGGAGCTGATTGTCAGGGACTCTGCATACCTGCATAACTCTCCACTGGAACTTCTGGATGATACACCTCTAAGCATTCAAGTAAAGCCTCATAGCTTGTCAGATTCATCTTTTATATTTGGGGTTTTAATTTTTACGTGGGTAAAAATGAAACAGGTTTTAACCTTGTTTCCGCTGCAGTTCTATCTTGCAGTTTCTGAAGAAATAAAAATAAATGAAAGAAGGATTCCTAAAAAGCTAATATGTATGGAAGGAGGAAGAAAACTATTTTTTTTTACATTTTCTAACACTTTTCTTCATCTTTGTGCTTTTATTTTTCATCTTTTGTGCTTTTGTAAAATTTCCACTTTCTCCTTACTCACTGGTTTCTTCTTCCACCTTTCCTCTTGTTTTATAACACTTTCATGCAATTCTTTTTCTGGAGGCTTCCCCCAGGCTAGTCTTGATCTCTCTAGAAAATTCTGTTCCCTTTCATTAGCATCCCTTTTATTTGATTCTCTGCTCCTTTATGTGTCCTACATATACTTCAGTTCTAGTTCAGCTTCTTCATTTTTTTCTGGGTGGAGGGGTGGGGAGGGGGGGCTGTTGATTTTTTTTCTAATCACTGATATTTATAAGCTTTGGAGGGTTATTTTTATGATATCTCTGTCTTGCTGTTCTCACAATATTTCTGCTGGTCAAAGTGCCCAACTTATCAGACAGTGCTGGCTTTTTTAACCCAGGCATTATTGACAGAAGATTTTGGTATGCACTGGGTGGAAATTAGTTAAAACCCCTGAAAATAAATTAATTCATATCTACTGAAAGTGTGATCGAAGTTGCTTTTGCAACTTCTCTATGTAGTTATTTAGAATTAATATTTATATATATTATGTAATTATATATATATATATATACAAATATATATACACATATATATATACACACACACACACATATATATATATATATATATATATATATATATATATATATATATATCTCACCATCAAGATGTGTTTTTAGATTTCTTTGAAATATTTTAGTTTGTAATGTCCAAAGATTAAGATACTTAATAACATTAAGTAAATGAAATTTGGTACAATTTAAAAAGTTATTTAAGTGTTTTGTTGGGTTTTTTTTAATAATGATGATTTTTTTTTTTTTTTTAAATGTTAGGTATTTAAACACCCATTGATTTCTATGGTTCATCCTTGCTAGGTGCTATTTTTAAAATTTTAATGCTTAAAAATCAGTCTTCAAAGACCTGGACAAGTTGCCACACACATTTTGGCCACTTTCAACTTCAACATTGGAATTAGTTTCACATAGGAACATTAAGGTATTTATATTCTGCCTTTTTTGTATGTGAGCCTACACAGGTTTCAGAATACATGAGAAATCTGTAGACTGCACACTAAAAACATCTTCTTGAATTGTTGCAAATCTTTTATGCATTTACCCATGGTTTACCCCATGGCCTAAACAGGAGCTTACCTTTAATTAAATGAGTGGTTTCACTGACTCTCAGAAATCTCCTGGCTATCAAATTAAGCATGCACTTACATTATTCACTCAGAGCTATGCCTATTAAAACAACTTTTCTAATAATTTGTGCAGAAATTTTAGCAACATAGTTGTCCTTGATGTCAGTATGGACTATATCTCTAAATTTTTTCAGCTCCTTCAAAGGCTAATGAATTATGAGTTCAATACTAAGTATTTTGCACACAGAACTCTGGCTAAGTTAATAGGATGTTTACCTGTTAAAAATTGCAGAATCAGACTGCATTAATTCAGCCTGCTTTTGAGAACCTAAAATAAACAGAACTGCTACCGTGTGCCTTGGCAAAGTATTTCAAAGTATAGCTGAATTACTGTTTCTACTTTCTAATATCTAATTTAACATTTTGCATGAGTTTGCTATCAGACAGTCATCAATCCATGCCCTTCCTCTTAAGATGAGATATAACACTATGATTATTTGTAAATAATTTCTGAAAATCTGCAGGTGACTAATCTGAAACTGTCTAATCATTCTCCACAGCAAATAACCTATTCTCCAAGTTGTAAGGTGTTGAATGTCCACCTAGGGCTTTATTTCATGCCAGTGATGTCATTTTTGCAGTGTAATGTGGTGATCAGAATTGCACACAATAGTCAACATGTGGCCTCAGTAGTCTTTCATGTAGCACCAGAATGCCTTCCCTTGAAAAAATTCCCTTTTCATTCCTTCCTCTCTACCCTACGATTCCTTCCTCTGAACTTTTGTTTGCCTTCTAATCACTCAAAAATATTGCTTCAAAATATTGTGTATGATCATGGAAAAGACTTTGAACTATCTTATTCTCACTTTATTTTCCTGTTCTCTATGCTGTGCTGTGCTTTAATTTATATTTTGGACTCTGTGATTATTCCTGGTCCCTAACCTCATTACCTTTTACTTCTTTACATGGAACTACATAAACTACTTAGCATCTCATAAGCCTAATTCTGTCCAAATCATTATGACTTTGTTTGCTCTGTTCCTCTGTATTTACTACTTCTCAGTGCTGTGTCATCAGCAGATTTAGCTACTTTTGAAAGGATGTCCTCCCACAAGGTCATTTCTCTATTAGCCTAATAAAAGGGACCCACGTGTGACCACTTGCTGCACTTTTCTTTCTTATGGAGCCCTTTTCTGTGTCAGGCAGTTTTTCAAAGGTTTGGCTAGTAAGACAACTCTCTAAACTGTGAAGTGCAGATATCCTGGTGCCAGGGAATTAATTTATACATCTTTCTGGTTAAGTGGCAAGGAGGTTTTCAAGCATGATGGAGGAACAGAAGCAGAATTCTGGAATTATGGGGACCCATTAGCTTCTCCAATAAGAGACAAATACATTTTTTTAATAAAATTTACAATTAGTCAGGGCACAGAAGGAAAAAAAAAATCTCATTATCAGTTTATCTGTATGCCCAAATCTCATAGCATCTGAGCTGTTTTAGACAAGAGTTAACTCAAACATTGCATCAGAACAACTTTAGACAGGTTACTCTTGACATGATCAGTAAAACAAGAAGTTCCTTTGTGCAGGGCTCTGTGCTGCTCCAGCTATCCTGCTCCCTCTGCCATTTAAAGCTACCTCTTGTGGATTTTATTGTAAATGTCTCCCTACACTTCAAACAAAAAGATATCAAATTAAGTTGTAAGGAAGGAAGCTGTGGTTTACAAAATGTAATCCTCTTTGGATGTACTTCTAACTTTAGGTTTATTATTAGAACATAATAGTAGTCAATGCCCTGAACTTGAATCTCTTGGTATGTTTGCATTTGCCATAAAGAAAAGTTATTATTTTTTTAAAAAAATCAACACCTACTTGGCATGTTGCTCTTATCAACATTTTTTTTTATATACTTGGTGATTCTCACTGTGATTTGATGTAGGTGACTTTGTATGAATAAGCTGATGGAGAATCCAGCCAAGATGTCTTAGACCTGTGTTCAGTTCACCTGCAGAGTGACCCTTCTTGGGTCATTTGACCAGAATGTATGTTCTGGTGTAGTTTAGAGCCATCACAGGACTCCTTTAATTTAAGTACCTTGAACATCTCAGCATGTATAGGGACTAAATCAGAGGGAATTAAAACCCTTATGACTTTGCATGGCTATACTAATTCTGACTAGCTCAACAAAATTGCTCACAATGTGATTTGCATCTCTGTAACTAAGATGGGAATTTGGCAAACAGAACATGCTGGTGAATTTACTATATATCTCAATGTAGATGTATACACTTCATGTAAAACAGCCATGCAAAGAGACAGTATGGCTACAGAGGGAGAGCATAAGGTTCATTTAGCTGAGAGCAAAATGAATTCTTTGCCTAAGTATTCCCAAAAGAAGGGTAAGGCAGCATTCCAGAAACTGCAGTACACACTCCTCAGGGAAAAGTGAAATGTTAAAAGGTTTTACCATCATACTAGAGCTGATAATTAGGCAATTATGACTATTAACTTTGACAGAACACCAGCATTAAATGCATTAGATCCCAGAGTTTGGATGTAGAGAGCTAGGGAAATAGTAGGGTCTTTGCTGAGCCTTTCTGAGAACTAGCTTCAGATAGGTTAGCAAAGAAGAGCTAGAAGTTGTGAAAATAATTTCCCTACATGTGTAAGAAAAAAAGAATGATTCTGCAAAGGATGCTGAGCAGGAAGTTTGTGTTCAGAAAAAACGTAGCTATTTTTAGAAACACTGATAAGAATTGCCTCAAAATCTATTTAGCAGTGCATAATTTTAGCAGTGCAGGATAAAATCGGGCTCTTAAAACCACAGTTAGGTTCGTTAACTGCTCTGTTTTCCTCTACTCTTTTACTGGGAGCTTTCAGGAGCAACGTAATACAGTCAAATAAAACAAAAAAAATTCTCTGAATCCTGAAGTCTCTCCTCAGCAGCTGACTGCTGCATGTATGGGTACAGGGTACATTTCTACATTCTCCCCAGGGCACACCAGATCATGAGAATGGGTGGAATGAAAAGAACAGCTTCAACCAAACTGCTGCTGTGATAGAGCAAGCAGTAGTTTGCTCCAGAAGATCAAAGAGTGCTACGAAGCCTGCTCAGACTTTGTGCTAGTCTCAGACCTGTGTGTGTGTGAATGGAAATTATTCTGTGTCAGTGGATGCAGATCTCTTTTGTACCACATGGGTCGATGCAGCTGCCTAAGAAATCATGTGAGTGAAGAGATGGGTCTGTTGTGGTCTGTCTCTGGTAAAACAAGACCTCCAAACATTTGACTCTGTAGACAGAGTCAAAACTCATGGTCAGCTAAATCAGTCTTATGCTCAGTTCTTTGAATTTGTCTGTTGATTTGAATAACTGTAACATACAGTTCTGTCTAGCAGTGTTTGGCAAAATTATGGATGAATTTTATTTAGGCAAAAAATATACAAAGTCATGATAAATTAATGAGATATAGAACCAAAGAAAAACTCTGTCACAGTTCCAGAATTAACAATATTTGGCATTTCTGATCACTTGTTTCACTAGAGATTGTCAAGAAACTGTTTTTGATACTGCGTTCTGGATTTAGTGGCTCCACAGAAATTTGAATCCGCTGTGAATTGATCTCATCACTTCTTCCTGTTTCTTTTCACTGTGCATATTCTTGAGAAAAAACTAGGTCAAATTCTACTCCTAGATGTCACCAATTTAGAACTAGCAAGAGTTATGTGCAATCCAAATGAATAATTTGGCTTACAGTTATCCGGTTGAGCAGTGTGACAGCTGATCAGAAATGTTTTCTCAGATATACAGGGAAATAAGTTTTGTGATAAAGCAAAACATTTTTCTTCTCACTTTGGCCTCATAAAGAGAACTCAGAACAGTTTTTACAGGTAGAAAAGAGTTATTTTTACATGGGAATGTTTGTAAAGTGGAAAATCTCTCCGTACATGTATTTGTGCTCTGCTTCCTACAGATGCAGGCATGATGCATGCTTACTTGAAGGGAGACCGTCTTACATAAAAAGTTTTCCAACCTGGGCTTGCACAAAATTGTTGTGAGGACATCAGCCCATGGTGGGAAATTCATGTGCTTATGTGTGCTTTAAACTTTCAGCTGTGTCATTGAACACTCACTTCTGAGAGTTGGGTTATAGATGTGAAAGGTTAGAAAGCATACAAAGCAGATGAAGAGACATTGATGCACTGAGACAGGGCTCAAAGTAGGTGCCTTTGTAATTACAGGCTTGCAGGATCATCAAATTTCTACTGTGAAAGCTTAACTAACTTGAATATTTTATCTTTTGCTGGGTTCTGGGCTATTCTGCTGCTTAAAATGTACAGTCACAGGGTACCTGCACTCTAAGAACTAAAAGACCCAGATTTTATTTTTAGGTTGCCTACAGACGTGTTATATCCTCTTATCAGGTCATCATATCTTTCTATAAATTATATTTCTCATTGGGAAATTAATTTCATTATTCTTTAAAAAATATAGGAAGATGCATAGGTAACCTCCCCCTTTTTTCTGTTGTATTTTAACATGAATTGGGATTGGAGTCACCATGCCTGGAGGTGTTCAAGAGGTGTCTGGGTCTAGCACTGGGTGACACAGTTTAGTGGTTTGGGGGTTACAGTGGCAGTGCTGGGTTGATGATTGGACTTGATGATCTTGATGGTCTCATCCAACCTGGATGATTCTACAATTCTATAGGGCAACTAAATCAGAAAATGCAACATCTGATGCACACAGTCGTATTGAAGGTCTTTAGCCCACAACAAGCTATGTGACTATAAACATTGCAGTCAAATTTAACTGCAATCACATGCATTTAAAAAACCCCAAAACCACAAACAAGAAAACCTCAACACCACAAAACCCCCATCCCATCAAAAACAAGACAAACAAAAAACACCTAAAAAACAAATAAAAACCACTCAAACAAAACAATATATACAAAACCAAACAAAATAATAGTCATTTAACCAGCTTAACTGCATGATTAAAATAGCTTGACTTCACTGACACCTGATCTGGTTTTGATTTCTATTTTTACAGCCCAGCTCTAGATTTGTTTACATATGTCAGGGTAGACAAACATAAGTAAGTGAAGGCTCCTTTGCCTGAGATATGACTTAGTTTCCTGTGGTAAGGCTCTAGTGAGCCCCATTCCCAAACCTCTATGGCTATTTTAACACTGCATTCTTGGAAATATAATAAAACAGTTCAACGGTACTGTGTTTGTTATAAAGCCTTTTGAATCAGAAATTGGCATATGTCACTTCCAGCTTGTGCAAAATAGATATTCTCACCAGTATGAAGAAATCTCACTTGCCATATTGCTTCTGGAGATATCATGTTTAGTTTTCAATTAAAAAATAAATTTTAAAAATGATCAGTTAGGAGGAGAAAGAGATACATCAAGAGAATTTCTCATATAATTAATGCCAGCAAACTGATAGCCCTCACAGATGCCAAGTAGTAGACCAATATCTTTGTATGAATTCTAAATCATCTCAGTCTAGATTCTAGTCATGAAAGCTTCTGCTAGAAATCATTATGGAATCTTTGATTTGCATTCCTCCTTCCAGTAAGTCTATTCATAACATGAACATTATTAATCAAGAACTATTTCCAAGCTTTGTCCTGTTTCCGTGCAATCAGAAATTGATTTTTACTTCTCTGGAACTGAGCTTTGAATTGCTGGTCTTTTTTTTTTTTTTTTTTTTTTTTTTCTTTCATTCCTTGCTCTATTTCTGATTAAATAAAGACAAAAGTTCATTGAAGTTGTTCTTCAGTATCACTAGAAAAGTACAGAGTGTAAGTCCAGGGATCTGTGAGAGCAGAACATGCTGAATGAAATCTTGGTTGACATATGCCAGGCATCCCTGTCTCCCCTCTTACACTGTCTAGCCCTTAAACTAGGAAGTGAGCAATAGTGTGAAGATTGTACCATCACGTTCCTGTTAATGCACCAGTACGTCTAGCACCAGACACAGGAAGCTAGAAAGCTTTGGCCATTGCAACTTCTCATTTTTAGTCATTCTTGGAACAGGCTGAGAGAGTGAGAATGCGACCAACTCTTCTTTTTCCCTGTAGAGACTCTGACAGGAGCACTACAAAAGCTGTACCTGTAAAGAACTGCATTTGTGCAAACATGCCTGAACTATCAACATGGTTTTTATCACAAATCTAAGCATAGTCCTATACTAGCTACTGTGAAGAAAATTAATTCTATCCAAATCAAAACTAGCACATACTTTATTTGCTTTTTTTTCAGATGAACAACTAAATCGTTTGATTGGGCAAAAGTATTTTATGGTAGATCTCTTTCCTTCTGGCATTTTGTTTTTTGTAGTCTTTTGGAATGTTTTCACTAGGAGTCAAATATGTAGCACTGATATATCTAGCTCTTCAAGTGTGTAAAAATGAGATGAAAACTCATCTTTTCCTTTTAAAATGGAAAATATAAAGTCTTAGAAATGTATAACTACAGAAAATGTTTTCAAGGATACTTAAGATTTAGTTCTAGTCTTAAAAGAGGAAATAGGATGTATTAGTTGAAATCACTGGCTAGCAATCACAATTTTCAGCTGTTTACATGAAACATTTTTTTGAAGACAGCTTCTAGGTCTCACTTATAAAGGGGTAAATGCATGCAGGGATGACGACAAGCAAAAATTCCTAAAGGAGAAGATGAAAAATGAGTGTGTCTAGTTTACATTGTTTCTTCTATTGCAAAATATTAGCAGGGAGATGGTTATTGGTTGTTGGATGAGCTAAGGAATGTTGAAAACTTTACTTGATTTTGTCTGCCTCCACCATCAGTTGTCTTTGTGACATCAGGTCTATAACAATAGGTGTTTTAAGGAGGACAGTAGCAGTCCAATGAAACTGAAACAGGTTACTTAAAAACACATTTCTGTCTAACTTGGTTGTAATGTATCTACATTAAAACATGTAAGTTGATTATAACTGTGTGGGTGTTGTAAAATATGTCTTTCTAAACCACTTACAGGTGGTAATATATCACCCATGTCTCTGGATCTCTAATTACTTTTCCAGAAATATAGAGGTCAGTTGTCTGCTACCTTTAATTGCTACTTACTTGAGCAACAGCTTTGAATAGTTGTCTGGAAAAAGAAATACTGAGTAAAGAAGTTTAAAACCTAGAGGGAAATATGTTTTTTAAGTATCTGATCTTTGGTTCAAAATGTAAGCCATAAATGCTGCAGGAACTAATATGGAAAATATGGTAATTGAGAGAAAATTAGAAAAGACAGGCTGGAGTGCAAAAGAGAAAACTCATTTTTACCTCCAGTTATCCTGCTGTGCAATAAACTCTTTGTCTAGTAGACAGGCAAATCTGGAAATAAAAATATTGCTATTTGTGGTTATATAACAAGTGACAAAAGTATATGAAATTTCTATTGTTGCATAACTTCTGCTCCAAATTGCATTAGTAATTTTCAGATTTACCATTGCCTTTCATTCAGCGCTTAAAGGCAAATTGAAGTACTGATTACCTGTGGGTTTGTTTAGTTATTTTTAAAAATGATGTAAAGCTAATTGACATATATGGCTGGATCACTGTGAGTGTTGCAATAGAAGCTCTTCACACAAACACTTCCCTCTTTCAGTGAGGGTCTGTAAGAAAAAGTGCTTTCAGTCTCTCTTGCTCCAGAACCCCAAGTGATTTTGGTGTAATGTTCTGACAAATTGTTGATTCCATACTGAGGCTTGCTGAGTAAATCCTATGAAGTGTTGAGTGTCCTGAACAGCAGCCAAAGGATTACTGCCCTTCGCAGGAAATGCTCAGGGTTATGCCATGGCTCACACTTTTTTGGTCTAGGGTGTGCATTGCTGAGTACTTCACGTGACTGTGAAATTACCATAAGTGTTTGCAAACTAATATTGTAATATTTCAGTTGGTTTCTATGAAAATATCAGGCACACAATATCAATCTTTAATTTGTATATGATATATAACAAAATATTCATTAAGCAATTGTTTAAGTCTCTGCATTGCATAAAAGCAGAAGTAGGGAAGGAATTCTGCCTTCATCATCAATATGTAGATTGGCTTAAGGAACCTATAGACGGTTACCAGGGTAAATCCTATCCATATGAATGGGTCCCTAATGTAATAAACATAACATGTTGTAGCCTCAGCTAATGTAAATGAGATTGGTGGTTCTGCTGATTTACACCAGCTGAACATTCACCCATATGTTCAGTAGTAAATATTTGTTAGATCAGCCCATAAATAACATTTTATTTGCAAGTGTACATGGACACAACCATCTAGACTCTAAATGAAGCTTAACACATGAATGATGAAAAGGTTTCTCCTGCAGAGGCAAAGATAAAAATGTATTTTTGAAAACAAGTTGGTGTTACTGCCAACTTCTCTTGTCTATCTCTTCTTTCATGCTGATGCATGAGTGTATCTTCAGCATGAAAATAACTCTTGTTAAGTTTGCTCTGCTTCTTTCTCTTACTTGACTTTTTCTAGAAATGTAGTGCTTGTGACTCTTAAGCTCAGGATCATTTGGAGGGAATGCAGCCTCCAAAGAAGTGAGGCTGGATTGTGATGGGAGAACTGACTTATTATCTATGTCATCTGTCAGACATGTCAGGCTCAGAGAATCCTTCACTTACTCATTCAGTATCACACCAGATTTGATAATGGAGAAATTAGCAGAAACTTGGGAACGGTAAATCAAGCTTTAACTCTAGAATGTCTAGAAATAATCAAGTTAGCAGCTATTGGAAATGGAAAATCTGTGGTTCTTTCCCTTTGCTTGCTTTTTCTGTCCTCAATCTTTTTCCAGCCTTTATGGTTGCAAGACTCATTCATGAATGCCAACAGTTCAGCACAGATTTACAGTGTTTGTGTTTATGATAGCTAAAAACACTTCAGTAATATTTTGAATATCAAATATTATTGTTTCTAATGTTATTTTCATTGCCAAGGATATTTATCTTTTCTGTAATCTATATGATATCACACAGGCAGATGTCAACTGCTCTGTTGTTTTCTTATTTGGTCTGTAAGTAGGAAGTCTGCATTTTCCATCAGGATCCAGTTACCAAGGGAGCAATCTTAAAATATCTGGGGATGGATATGCAAATGAGGCAAAGCTGTGTTTGCGTAGTCTAGACTGCTAATAATTTGGAAAGCATGTAGGCATGACTAATATGGGAAGAAAATTCTTCCAAAACCTGAGACATTCAGATCAAGATGAGCACTTCCATAACTGAGAAAAAGGGTTGTGGTTTTTCTGCTAACAAATGTTGCTCCTGAGTACCACGTAAATGTTACAGACTGAAGCTGATTTTATTTCATAGGATCCACTGAGCAGCCGTCAGATGGTTATCTCTATTGTAGTTAAAATTTTTAAGTGAACTATTTTCAAAGTGGAAAAAAATCAAAGGGCTCTTCATAGCCTTCAGAGAGGTCTAAACTTCAAGTATTATTTTATTTTTGCTAGCCTTGAAGTGGATCCAGAACCTCAGTTGTTAACTTGAAACTGGTTCCCATAGTTCAGAAACATTTCTGAAACTTTACATGGTAATAAAAATGTCTTACAACCTCAAATATTAAATAGAACACTTCTTTTTTGTTGTTCTGGACCAAATACAAAAGCTTAGGCCATATGTTGGAAATGATTTCTTCAGTTTGAGGTGTTATACTATGCTGTTAGTTGTAGCATTTAATTAAAATTATTGCTTTCATTAGAATTAAAGAGGTTACAGATGGTAAAACTACTATATCACCAAGCACATCTCCCTTTTAAAATGGTAATGTTATATAACAACAAGGTGGTCCATATTATTTCTGTACTAGCACTGAGATTAAAAGAAAAAAAATGTACTATAACAGTTTATGAGTTAACCTTTTTAATAAGGTTGCTGTGATTTGGTTATCAAGTCTAGTTAAGGTTTAGTTTTGATTTTCTTTCTTTTTTAACAAACTGCCAAGACATTTTTATATTTAAAAATGTACTTATGAAAAAAAAGAAAATTCATTTCATGATGTGCATTGTGCAAATGTTTGGCTACAAACAGTATTTTAACAGATATCATCAGAGAACTCAGTTACATACCTCAAAGATGGTCCCAGGCTACAGAATCAGTATCAAAAACCAGCCTCTTTTGAAGTATGTGGATGTTTAGATCTTTGGCTTTGATTGATGTCTCAACTAAAAGTTAAAGTGCCCATACAGAAATTCAAATATGCTTCATCAGATAGCCTACATATTTATTCCTTGATGGATTTTTTTATCATCTGAATGTATTTTAGATAGACAAGCATTAAGTGCAATATAAGTAAAAAATTAATACTGTGATACACTTGTTTTTATCATAGATATTTCTAGAGGTGTGTAAATCATATATGGTTGAATCCTTCTCTTTAATATCACCAGTGCCAAAGAAATTTCTCTAACTTAATTCAGTTGCATCAGATTTCTAAATGTGGAATGAAAACATTTTCATTTTGCATTACAGCACTCATTACATTTGTAATACACTACTTTATGTGATGGAAATATTTTCCTTGAACTAACTTCTTTTTATGGAGACAAAATATTTCCAAAATTAAATTAAGAACAGATAAGAGTAGATCCAAAAAGCCTTGCAGTAAGATCTGCTTATGGGGTCATGCTTTGTCCTAGCACAGCCTGTCTCAGCCCTAAGGACTAGTCCAATAGAGAGGATACACCGGTGCATCTGGGACCTGGAGTGCTGCATCCACTTCTGGGCTCCTCAGTTTGGGAAGGACATTGAGAAGCTTGAGCGTGTCCAGAGGAGGCAAGGAGGCTGGTGAGGGGTTTGGAACACAAACCCTGTGTGGAACGACTGAGGGAGCTGGGGTTGTTCAGCCTGGAGAAAAGGAGACTCAGAGGTGACCTCATCACTCTCTACAGCTCCCTGAAAGGAGGGTGTAGTCAAGTAGGGGTCGGTCTCTTTCTCCAGGCAGCAGCTGACAGAGCGAGAAGACACAGTCTCAAGCTGTGCCAAGGGAAATATAGGCTGGATATTAGGAAAAAGTTTTTTACAGAAGAGGTGATAAAGTATTGGAATGGTCTGCCCAGGGAGGTGGTGGAGTCACCATCCCTGGATGTGTTTAAAAAAAGACTGGATGTGGCACTCAGTGCCACTGTTTAGTTGTGGTGTTAGGGCTGGGTTGGACTCAATGACTTTGAAGGTCTCTTCAGACCTAATGATTCCATGTATGTGATTTTGTGTGTGTGATCTCCTTCTGCCATGAGATTCCCATCCCTGTATTGCCTCATGCACACTCACTGTTCTGTTGTGGTCTCCTCCTCCAGCTAAAGCACTCTTGAGGGCAGCAGTGGTTTTTACCTGCCCCAGTTCTGTTTGCCATAATCTGTGCAGTAGGAAGTGTACCTTTGGCTCTGAGGTACCTGCACCCCTTGCACAAGCCATCAGCTGGAAATGTCTTGTAACCAACAGCCTTAAAACACGTGGCACATAATATGGCACATAAAACTGGGCCTGCTGGGGTTTGGCAGCCAGAGATGGGCATGGCTGTGTCAGGAGCAGTGCTAGGTGCCCACCAAGGCCCCAAGGTGAGTCAGGTGTGCTGAGTTCAGTATTTCCTCTCTGGGATTTTGTTTCCCCATCCTGGGAGGTTGCACATTCCAGCAGCTCCTGTGATTTGCTGCTGGATACCTGAGCTGTGGGCTAGGACAGTGTGAGCTGCTGGTAAAAAGAGCACAACTAAGTAAACCCATGGGTTTACTAACCCTGGTCCTCTGCTTAGGCTGCATGGAAATAATAATTTAATATTAAAATTCCTCTGGATCTCTTATTCTATGTATAAGCAAGATATTATTTAACTGGTACATGTATTTATTTCTGTAGAGCTGTGGTGCTTTTTTGTGAGGGGTCCAAAATAACCACATATGAAGTAAAGTCTCCCAGAGGGCATATAATGTACAGTGAGGTGGTGTTTGAACCTGCTTTGTTAATGTGAAATTTACCTATGTCACACTGGAGAGACTTGAGCAAGGGAGAGATTACACACAGTGTTTGAATAAAAGAAAAGGTAATACATTTTGCAAATAACACCTCTCTATGGGGGGGTTTAAGTGCATCCTTAAGTGCATATTTGTTAGATAATATGACCTAAAAGTAACTTTGCTTCTCTTTGTGGGAAAAGTAGAAGTGAGCTGAGACTGTGAAAGAAAAATATAAGAAGGGAATAAACATTTTCTGTGCAATTAAACCAAATACAATTGAAGCTACAGGGAAAATCACCAGTTAAAATATAATAAACAGTCTTGAAGTCTTTAAATTCCCACAGGAAGGGATTGTTCTGTTAGAGGAATTCAGTATTATTAAGTGGAATTCACCCGACAGGGCAGGAAATCCCCTGTAGGACAAGCAGAAGTTTAAAGCTCAAGGCTGTGTATTGAACTATGTGCTTTTCTGTTAAAGAGAGATTATTAAAGTAAGGGAAAGATAAGGTAATAGCACTTCTCTCGTTATCCAGGCATGCTATGCGTCCTGCTTTTGCCCCTCATTAGTGGACTTATCACTTGCTTAGCCACTGAGGAATTGGAACTATTTCCTTCTTATTGAAAAAATATGAGAAAAGAGGTGAAAAAGTTCCTTCTCAATAAATGTTGTAGGATTGATTAAGAAGCCTAGTGCTATAAACATTCAGGGGCAGTGCCAGTGCTCATATAAAGCATGAATGGGACAAAGATGCTCTCCTTGGACTTCCCTGGCCCTAACCCAGGGACAGTCATAAGCCTTTGGTGCAATGAGATAGTGGCTGGGACACGTATCACAGATGCCTGTACGTGTGTAGGGCATATTTGTTAGCACATATAATGGCATTAGTATTGGCAGAAGAAGCTGTCAGATACTTCAAAATGACAGGGTACAAATGTCCCAGTGGAATCAAGGGGCACTGAGACAGGAAGAAGCAAAGGCCAGAGAAAACATCTGTTACAAACAGTAATACAGGGGATGGAGAAAACAGTGTGGGAGGCAGAGGCACATATGCCTTGCTGCCAGGCACGCTGAAAAGAAGCTAACGTGTTGGATATCACCCCCTGCCCTTCGATAGGAAAGGAAAAACAATGCAATCTGCCACAGCTGCAGAAAGTATCAGGAGAAAGAAAACAGCTTTAGGAATGGAGATTCAAATAGTTAACACAGAGAAGCCCCAGACCGTTACCTGCAGAGGAAGGAAGAGCAGAGTTGGGAAAGCACAAATTAAGTCCGTGTCTGTAGAAGAACTTAGGAAGGTGAAGGCAAATCAGCTGAAATTGAGTCTGCCATGTGGATTATCTCATTCTGGAGTAAAGCAGCCATAAAGTTTAGCTGCACTTCACACAGGAGTGGGAAAACTGTGTCTTATGCATACTGGTTTCAGCTAAGCTGCCTTTCCAAAGTGTCCTGTAGTCAGAAGTTACAACATTAGTATAGCTTGCACTTTCAAGTCACTCCTGAAGGGAGTGTCACAAGTAGAAATGTGACAGGCATAAAGGGTATGCAAATTGCCCAATTAGACATAACCTACTATTGAAAAAACAGTTGCAACAGCAACAAAATGCAGCACAAACCATCATGCAGTGTAAGAAGGCAAATTCAAAATCTATTCTACAAATGCATATATAATACACCTGACTTTTCTGTTTATTTATTTGAGCACTGGAGTTCTTCAGGATCTCATGAAACATGCAGTTCTGAAACGTGAAGCATCCTTTCTATGAAGGTGTCATGGATAGGAATATAGATAAGAAAAGTCTCTTTATTTCCTATTCCCAGTCACATGGAGCATACAGGCATCAGTTACACATTTTCACCCTGAACTCAGGTCAGTGTCAGTTTGGTGGAGACTTACACCCATTATACCGACACATACTGATTTTAAATCAGTGTGATACTGAAAACAATATATAACCATGGGACTGTATTTGGAAATTTAAAGTCACTGGTGCCTAACAAGTGTAAGTGCATTAGAGTATACAAACAATCATGTGTCCCTCACTTGTTTCCTTCTAATATCAGAGGCAAAAGACATGACTCAGCCTATTTCTAAAGGTATAGAGCATCATACAGTTCCAGACTGAGTATCTTTATTTTATTCTGTCTAGCCAGTAGCATCTAGATTTATCTCCTATGCTCTGGCCTAATGGTGAAGCATGTGAATGTGTTCCTTTGTCTTCCAAAAAATTTCATCCACCCTCTAGTGAGAGAACGAAGTTATTCCTTCTCTTTGAAGCATTATATTTTACTCCCAATTGTGATGTTTGGCCACTTTCTGGAAGAGAATTGAGTGTTGCACTGAAGGCTGGTGTGTGGGGGTCTCATGGCTTTCGGTTTCACAGATACCCCTTGAACAAACGTGTGTTCTGTATCAGCCCACACTGATGCAGTGTCAGAGACAAGATTCATGCAGAAAGATGATGCGGTGCTCCCTTTAGTGTTAGAAATCTCACTGATGCATTTTGTTTACATCCTGAGGGTTACCATGGTTCCTAATTTTGGTGTCATGAAGTAATTCTCCTGGAGATCAGAATGTTCCGGTCAGATGTGTGGAGTTTGTTGTGCCAGCCTTGCTCAACAGCAGGAGGTGAGACGCTTGTCCTAAAATCACCCCCTAGATCCAGTAAATTCCTTCCTGTCACAAGGATATAGAATACCTGTTCTTTGAATTTCCTTTACTTCAGAGTATAATATCTTTCATTTTATTTTAGTTTTACCTACAGAAATAAGTCATAAATCATGAAGGATTTTATGATGTGTGGAGCTCTTGTTCCATGAAACACTTCCAGAATAAGCAGCTATTTTTATATGATTACTGAAGATTTTGGGGTACTCTTTGATGATCTGTGTGACCTCTTCTAATCTTATTATAATCATTGTTGCTCTCTGCTTTTCCATGCTTTTTGCTGGTTACCATGGAGACATCCTACTCTCCCTTCATTCTTAAGTGAGAGAGCAAGCCAAAGCAGTGTCTCCGATCTCCATCTCCTTCTCACCTTTTTCCCTCTCTCACACTTTCTGGCTGTCACTGGGAATCACGTCAGCTCCTTCTCTTCATCTCCAAAAGAAGCATTAATGCCCTCTTAGCACCAGTATGTTCGTTCAGCATTTTCCAGTGTTCCCTGGAGAGAAGTGTGGCAGCACAGACTGCATCCAGAGCCAGTGAGACTGGCCAAAGCCAGGCTTGCCCTGCTCAGACTTGCAGATAACCCAGGGTCTCTTGAAGAGGCGCAGTTTGAACACCAGTAATCCAATTTCGGTGTGCTCCCACGGGGCACCCCTTGCTGGTGTTCAGCAGCACAAAGACTGGACTCTGTATTAGTCTGCCACAGCAATAATAAAGGACTCTCGAGCAGAATAACATTTGAATGTTTATGGTTAATTTAGAAAGAGAAAATCAGATGCTTTTAAACACTGCCGATTAAATGCGAGTTGTTTCCAGGGGATGTGTATGGAGTGCATTTAAATTTGTTTTTTATTGTCTATTTCATAAATTATATTCCTTTACAGGATAAATTGAGTGGATTAGGAATGGAATCATCTGTAATTAACTGGGTGCTAGCTACTTAGGAGGGCACATAGAGCTTGTGTTATTAAACAGCATCATGTCAGATTTAATGGATGTCATTACAGAAGTACCTCAGGGATCTATACTTGGACCATTGTTATTTATGATCTGTGCAAATGAACTGACAAGCCAGTGCACTGAGTGCAATGTTCATTTTTCTTCTGATGACACAGTGATGACCTGAGCTCCTACTTTCTTGAAATTGTCCTGTAAGTATTTCTGAGAGCTCGGAAATGGTTAATTCTCAATTAAGTTGCTTTAGGCAATGCTAAGGCAAGTGTTCTGACTAAAGTAGTGCCCTGCTGGGACAGGCTACTTGGTGTTAAGCAAATCTAAAACTTTAATCTCATTGGTGGGGGGGAGGAATAAAATGTATGAATCCCCTACTCTAAAATATTGACACATTTTGTCTTCCACATAATATTCTCTTATTGTGAAAAAGGAACAACTTCTTTGTTTTTGTTTCTGTTTTTGATTCTGATTTTGTAAGATGCATATAGCTGCTAAATATGAATCTGCAGGAGGATTCAGAAATTATTTAATGCGAACATATTTCAATTTTCATTTGCTGGTTTGTAATTTTCTGTCCATTTGATGTTTTGAGGCTTTTTGACTGTGTTTTTTTTCTCCCATTTTTATTGGGAAGAAAAACAGTGTTCTCCTTTTTCAGGTATCTGAATCTCTCAATGCTGGAAATCTTCTTTTGATAGTGCTAATTGCTTTTTATTCAATGGTAGTGATAAGACTTTTATGGATCATCTGCTGATATATCACCTCTTGGGAAAAAAAGCCTGGAGGTTGGGCCCAGATTCTACCCTTGGGTTTGGATTAAGATTACCCTCAGGGCCAGGACACAACTTCCAACAAGTCTTTATTTCCGCCTATAAATTGAACTACAAAGCACCAGAGACAAAATGAGGAAGCTGAGCTAATGCTGCTGCTCTGGAAAATTGTGTTAGTGGATCTGATAAAATTGAGGGTCTGACATGGCAAACGGAATTTAGTGTACAATGAAAATGACTGAGCAGAATGGGTCAGAAGGTGATTCATTCAATAGAAAGTAATCATCAGAGTATTATCATAAGTTGCCTGTCCATAGGCAAATGAAAAATGACTGGTGTTTCATTAATTGGCTCTGCTCTACCTGATTGTCTGTTAGTGGGTCACTGCACTGAGCCCAGGACTCAAGGATATCCTGACACCTCCCTCCTGGGAGGGCGCTGGCCTTGGGGCAGCAGCCACACCACGGGAAGGGCAGGGGCAGGGGAGCACAGGAGAGTGGGCTGCACTACTCCCAAGGGTGCACAGTTCCTCCACACACCTGCCCTATCCCTGAACACCTCACTGGAGGAGCAAAAGGCCTTTTAATTGGGTCCCACCTCCAGGGATAATCTTCTTTCCTTTAGCTTTTACTGGTCTCAGAAACATTAGCGTGCTGTTAGTTTTCATTTTCACTGGATTTCAGCACTTCAGCTGCCAAGTGAAAAATGAAACTGCAAAACTGACTGGAAGCACCAGTTCTGTGACAAAACAAGGATTTTCTCTTCAAATGCCCACACACAGAAAAATCTTCTCAATGTTAAGGTATAGTCTTTTCCAGTGCTCATTAAGAGGACCCCATTCTGCATTTTACTTTTCCCAGGCCCTAAATATTGCAACTGTTTAAAAGAAATATATTGTCCTGATTAATCTTTCTATGCCAGTTTAGCATCAGTTTAAATTTGACTTCTTAGCATTATTCTTAGCATTAGTGTCAATTTGACTTTTTAAATCATCAGTGTGGTTTAGAAGTCCAGTTGTCCAGTCCTCTGAGATGACTTCCTGTTCAATTAATGATATCATATTCTTCTGTTGTCTATAACACATGATTATACCCTTTTGGAAAACAAACAAAGAAACCCCCCTAAAAAATCACCCAAACAATAAAAAGAATGTATAAAAGGATGTGTTTAAATTCTTTTAAAAATATGAATGTATTATTGAAGCTTTTTAGATGGTTCTGTTGATCTTTTGTCATGAGCTAGCCTTCCAAAACAAAGACAGAAACTGGAATCAATTTCTTTCTTCCAAGATGACAGCAATAACCTTTACCTTATGCTTAACCAGTAAATACTATAATATCTTATAAACATGGTTCATATGGTTATTTAAAGCAGAACTATTGTTGTTTTAATATGGTTATTGTAGCCATACATTTTCCTTTTATGAGTTTTTATATAGCACTATTACTTATATGCTAATCTTAAGGATATTGTTATAATTTGTTTTATGTGTTAAGTATTATAGAGGCAATTGCTAGTATTACTATAGTGAAAGGTCTTATGAGCATCACATCTGACAAACAATTGCTTGCTGCCAGAAGCCCAATGAAACAGTTATACCCAGGGATACAAATCACCTTTACAGACAGTTTATTTACAATTTCTTCAAGCAGGGAAAACCATCTAAAATGCATTATGTAGACAGACCTGACGTTTCTACATTTATGTGCTTGTGTGCTCGTACCATTTGCAGGCTGCTGAACAAAAGGTGCTCTCCTATGGTGATCATCATAGGCAAGCTCTTCACAGTTGCTTTGCCTTGCCTTTTATCAAACATCTGTGTCTTTGATCCCTTTTTTTTGTACAAGTCCCATGGAAGGGACATGAAACTCTGCATGCTTTAGAGGTTCCTTGGTTTTCTCTGTGTCATACTTGGTGCTTTATTTTATTTGTCTAATTCTAAAAGCAAAGTGATACATTTCCTTTGAGAGGGACACTCAGAAGCAGCAGTGACAACTTGCTTTTCTAGGCAGAGTCCTACAGGGGCATTAATGTCAGTAAGTCCTGTGACAGGCATACATTCCTTATCCTGGATGTTAATGACATTTGTGCTTTGTCAAATGTTGTCATCAGACTCACCAGGGACACAAGTGACAATGACTTCTTAATTTTTGCTTGTGTCTCTGGGAGTGATTAAGTATATTTCTGCTTTCCCCTACAATTTTGAAACCCGTGAGACAAACAGTTTGCTGCTCATACTGGCTGGCTGGGAATTTGTTATTGTAGGGATTGCTGTTGCTGGGTGTCCATTTGCAAAGACGGTATATCCTGAGACCAGCTCAAAAATGAAATTATTTAGTGAAGTGTATTGCATTCAGGCAGCAGAGCTTTGCAGCCTGTTTCAAAGAGACCATCTGACCAAAGAACCAGGACCACCTCACTGTCAGTATGATAGTAATAAACAAGGAGATTTTTCTCTTCCTGAATGAATATTTAAGCCCATGTGCCATAGATGCAGTTTCAATACTGGAGGATGCCTACTAAGGGAATTTCATAGGAGAAATTATTTGAACTCTCACAAGTAAAAGGACATTAAATAATATTGTCCTGATGTAAGGGTTTATTCACTGAATTCATAGTGAAAAAGCATGCAGGGAATGATGAACACTACTAATTTCACTGGTGGTGTTATATTTTGAAAGCTCTCTGACCTAGAAAGCATTGACTAGAACAGGACAGAGAGCTGACATAGACAGGAAATTGTCCTGGCAGATTCTTCACAAAATAGGCAACAAGACAGGTTTGCTTACCCATTATGCTACTATGTTATGCTAGGCACTGCTGTGCCTTATAAATATTTGCACTGCTTAATTTTGAAAAATTGAACATCAAAATTCAGGTTTCCCAGGCTGAGTCTCCTATTGGGATAAGGTTTGAGGATTTCTTAGGATTCCACTCTAAGAAATTATAATCTTCAGAAACTGCAGGTTTGCATTCATATCCTGCCTAAGTCCTCTAGGACACAGCGCTAAATTTTTAGGCACTGTACAGTGTGTGGTCTCTTCAGCTAATAGTTTCAGTGCTATCAAAACATCTGTGTGTGAATTACTGAAAGGAAATTAAATTGAATTATAATTATCACAGCCATTTATACCCTAAATTAGTTATCTAGCTATTCGCAGAGAGGTCAAGAAGCCAATGTACTGAACAGTAACAGGCAGTAAGTGCCTTACCAGGGTAAATTTTAATTGCTGACAATATTATGGTGCCTGCAGAGAAGAAAACAGGGATACTACAGAGCTTTTTGTGTAGGAAAGGAGCCATAAGAATGGTGAAAGTGGGTGAGCAGTAACAGGAGAGTGGCAGAATGGAAAAGGTCCAATTTGATACATTTGGGGCTTTAAATATAAGGCAGATGTCACTTTTTAAAACTGATAGAAAAATAAATGGGACAAGATTTTTTATGAACTTTCACAGAATACTTAATCCTATAGGAAGGGATGTCTGGAGATAATCTAGTCCAATTCCCTTATACAAGGCAGGGTCACCTAAAGCAAGTGAACCCAGGAACTCACTGAGATAGGTGTTGAATATCTCCAGATAGGGAGACTCCACAACCTCCCTGGGTAGCCTGTGTTAGTGCTCTGACACCCTCAATGTAAAGAGGATTTTCCTCATGTTGAGGTGGAATGTCTTGAGTTTTAGTTTATGGCCATGGCTCCTCATTCTGTCGCTGCACACAAATGAAAAGTCTGGCACCATCATCTTGGTCCCCTGCCTTTGAGATATTTGTATGTATTGATGAGATCCTTCCTCAGTCTCCTCTTCTCTAGACTAAGCAAGCCCAGCTCCCACAGTCTCTCCACGTAAGAGAGATGCTTCAGACCCCTCATCATCTTTGTGGCTCTACTCCTTGTCTTTCTTGATCTGCAGAGACCAGAATTGAACAGAGATGTGCCTTTCTGTGGCCAGGTGGAGGGAAAAGACCATCTCCCTCCACCTGCTGTCCACACTCTTCCCAATGCACCCCAGCATCCCTCTGCCTCTCTTGGTCACAAAGGCACTGCTGGCTCGTGGGCAGCTTGCCATGCATGGCAACCATGAAGACTCTCAGGTCCTTCTTGTGGGAAACAGTAAAAGTGATGAGACTTTCATAAGCTGTGAAAAGAGGTTTCAGAAAAGAAAAAGCAGAGAACTTAGACAGCTGTAAAGCCTACAAGTAAAGAAGATACAATAATGTAATATGCAAGGACAGGAAACAATAGTTGAGGTTTTTAGGCTTGGCTAAGATAGACCTTAAGACTGCAGAAAAATATGCTTACCAAGATAGTAGAAGGTTTTAAGCTTAATAACAGAATACTGTGTATTGTTAATAGAAAGCAACAAGCAAGCATGGTTGGAAGAAGGTATACGTGTGCTTTTCGTGATTGGATAGAATAATTCTCTGTAAGCTTTAGCAATATGTTATTGGCTGAAAAACTTATAAGATATCCTGTAACAAAGAAATCTCTGGCTGCTCATGGCAGATGTGAGCTTGTGCTATCTCCTGTGTCTGTACCTGAGACTGGTGCCCCAATAAAAGCTTGTGACGTGTCACCTGGCAGTCCTGTCCCACCTGGAAAAATTAACCTCCAGCACTTCTCAGCAGAGCTGCTCTGTAGTAGGTCAGCTCTCAGCCCCTACTGGAACTTGGGGTTACTCCTCCCCAGGTGCAGGACCCAGCTTTGTCTTTGTTGAACCTCATTAGGTTTTTCTCACCCAACCCTCCAGCCTGCCCAGGTCCCACTGCATGGCAGCACAGCCGCCAGGGGTATCAGCCACTCCCTGTTCATACACTTCAAACTTGCTGTGGGTACATTCCATCACTTTGTTCAGCTTCCTGATAAACCAGCTGAACAAGACTAGACCCAGTAAAGACCCCTGGGGAATGCTACTGACTACAGGCCTCAAATTTGTTGATCATCTCTGAAATAGTTAGCGTCTTACTGGCTGGGCCTCTACACAGCCACACGTAAAAACAAGACACGGTTTCTGTTAAGCACCAAAGGAAGGGTTACCCTAGCATGATCCCCATATGCATTAAACACCCAGCTCAAATTTATTATGCAAGCTAAAGAAAGACTGCATGCTGAAATACCTAGATTATTACTTAGGGATTGTTTGTAACATCTTTACATCTCTCTGATGAAAATACTTGACAAAAGACAGCTCTTCCTTGGAAGAACTATGATATTGCTAAGTAGAATGTCTGTGCTTTGTAGCTTGGAAAAGCATGAATCTAAAATACTGATACTATGTAAAACAGCCTTGTCACCCATATGACATGGATGCCACTACATGTTCTCCACCAAAGATTGATGTGACAAACTCCATATGTTAAAAGGAGGCTGAGGAAAATCTTTTTTTTTTCTTTTTCCCCAGATGGAAAAAATATGTAACTGTGGTACACAAACACTCTTTGCAGAGCTTCTCTGTTTCCTCAGCAGTAATAACATATCTAAAAATAAGACTCCTATCTGGAACAAGAAAAGTATCATAGCCTACCACCGCCCTACTTTCAGCACAAAAGAAATGTAGACATTTAAGGGTGTCAAGGGAAAGTGGATTTTTATTTATAGTAATGTTGCTTCTTATTATTCAGTACAATTATCTGGAGGGAGAATAAGGAAGAGTGCTCAAGGTACTGCTTTCCAAGTAATTAACAAAAGTATTTTGAACATACACAATGACTGGCAGATCATTCATCAGTGATTATTTGGGGAAACTGTTCTCAGTAGTTTAGCCACATGGGTTTGTGACTGCACCTTAAGGGAGCCCCATATTTAAAGAAAAGTAAAATAAATACAATTGCTAGATGGGAATATTTAATTATTACTAGACGAAGCAATACAAGATAGATAAAACATTTTATTGTTAAGACATCCACCATGATATCTACAGTTACAATGTCTTATACATGATTTGTGGAATTTTTTGTTTCAAATTTTCAAAAGAGAATATACCTGATGTTTCTAGATAAAACTGTGTTGCTTTAAAATGCAGATTTCTAAAACTTATGTATGGGTTTCTATATGGAATTTCTAAAGCTTCTACATGGGAAAAAAATGCCATTCAAGTGTTGATGAATGGTTACCAATTGATACATTATCTTATACATCATCTTATAACTGGGAAGAAACATTTTACCATTGAGCCCTTAAAGCTAAAAAATGCTCAACTCTGTTCGAAGTAAAAATTTAAAGAACAGTTTTGCAACATTGAGAATTAACCGAAATATACAATGTCTTAACGTTCATTAATTTATCTGTGTACTAAGATGATCTGATGAAAGCCCTTTTGTTTACATTTTATTTATTGGATACAGACATCTGACAATTCACTGAATAGCATATTTGAGCAGCCAGTGTTTTCAACCAACAACATAATAAAACATTAAAGCATTTAAGAGGTGACAAAATTGAGGGTTGTTTTATTTCCAAGGAAGAAAATGTGCTGGAAACATTTCTCAGTTACAGGAATTCTTCACTTTATTTGAGAATGTAGAATATTTCTAACGAGTTTCAAGAATTCTTTTTATAGGCTTACTTAAAACCAAAGGCTTGCAAGAAGAGAAGCATCACTGATTTAAAACCTTGTTAACAAAATGATTGACAGTTATCCTTACTTTAAATTTTAATACTGTTTTACATACTTGTGTTTTCTTCTAAAGCATAAATGCTTAAAAGAATTTCTTTTCTGTAAATAAAAATCATTATCACAACAGCTGCTACCCTGTAAGAAGAGATCATATCTTGGTCTCTTAGAAGTTACTAGTTGGTAGTTTGCCTGCAGCCAGTCTTTTCCTGTTTCACAATTCATAATATGTTTATAGTTTGGAATGAACAACTACTGTCAAGTAGTCTGCAGAGTGTACTCATACACACATTCTCTCAAAATAAATAATAAAGTTTCAAGTATTGAGTAAGTCAGAAAGCTGTGTCTTAACTTCTGTGTAAGTATAGTTGGCAGTACATGAGTTTGGTGTTTATAACTATGACTATTTTATACTTTCGGGGTTAGTAATTTCTTAGCAAACACTGGAATTTAAAAAACTCTTGGAATTTCCTTAACTCTGGGAAATTTTTAACCTTCATTTCATTGACTAAATAAACAATTGCTATAAATTTTCTTCAAAGGATATCAATCATAAAATACAGGTAATGTTCTAATAAGCTGAGATTAGAATTGGAAATCTTTTGCATCAATTTTGAGGTTACTTCTGTACAAAGAATGAAATGGCAAAATTGCCAAATTGAAGGGAAGAACTTGTCTATTAACACACAGGCAAGATTTCTCACAGAAAAGTATCCCTGAAAAAAACCCCCAAATTTTCAGAACTGAGAAAATACCATCTACAGCAAGAGGTCAAGAGACTTGGAGGGAACACGATTGTTAGAACCAAACCCTAAATTATCCATGGCATGTCCTGTTTCCTTTTTTAAATAGTATTACACTTTTGTTCCTTTTTCAATATGTTCATTTACATTGGTTTCAGCCTCTTTCACTCCTTTCCTAACTTATTTTACAGCTTGTGCCTTTCTCACAGCTGGATAACAAGCAGGAGTCCCATTGCAGACACAGCCCATGCTGATGAACAGTAATTCTATGCATGATTCATGCAGTGAAGTGTATGAGAAGAAAATCACAATAACATTCTAGTTTTTCAGGTAACCAGCACACACAACAGAAATGGATTTCCAGGTGAATTCAGATCCTATTTTAGGACTCCCAAAGGTGATTTTCAAAGTTGTCTATTACTAATACATTTCCCTCAGGAATTACAGCATTTATGGTTACATATTTAAAGTATCTCATGTGCCAATAATCTCACAAAATTCTAAGATAAGAATTTACATCTGTTTTGCTCTACAAAAAACAAAACAAAAAACCAAACAACCAAAAAACACACTCACACAACAACAGCAAAAAAAACCCCCAAACAACAAAATGCCCCCAGTTTAAATCATAAATTCTGCAGTAAACTCTTTTGTTTAATACAGAGCATGGCACTCAAATTTCCTAGACTTTGATACATTAAGTACAAAGTGTTTCACAGCTATATATTTCGTCCCTGAATTTTCATTTGTTCCTTTACATGTAACTATTGTATTTTACAAATTTGTTCATGTATCTTAAAGACTACAGCATCATATGAGAGCTTATGAATAAATCTGTAATATATAAATTTCCACTGGTTAGCACAGAAAAAGATAACTGTGCCCTGCTACACCTCTGTAGAACATCAAATCTACCTGATGGGAAAACCAGAACACTTAGGAATAAAACAAACTAAGAATAGCCTTTTACCTTCAGCTTCCAGGAAAATGATAGTTGAAGCTGAAGAAAGGTAACTACTGCTCTGATTGAGTGGAATGAATATCACAGGCCTTCAGTAGGACTTTGCTAAAATTCTTACCCTGGGCTTTTTGAGCAGAGTTTTTTTATGCTGTGTTGTTTGCCTGTGTTTCGTTCCATTTCAGTAAACCTGGAAGAGCTGGGATTCAGGAAAGCTACACTGAGATCAATTCCCTGTTGTTAAATTTTGTGACCTAAGAAATATGGACCAGAGTCTGTTTGAATGTCTGAGAGCATTTCCCATTGGAATTGCCCCAGTGGGATTTTCCCATTAGAATTGCCCCAGAGGGATATTCCCATGACTCATGCTTCTCCCAGCATACACAGGGAACATTGAGAGGCAGAAACTTGGCTCTCTACATTATGAAAGGCCATATTTTGTGAAAATAGTACTTTTAAAATAGTTAAATGTAATTCTTTACAGTGAACATAGTCCTTTAAACTCTTAACTGAGTTGGTTTGTCAACATACACCAAAATACATGGGAAGGAGTCTGATTCTAGAATGTGACAGCCAGGGAAATCCTTGCAGCATTGCTGAGGCTAGGTTTGAAGCTGCTCAACACTAACCTGTCACAGCAATGTTTTCAGGCCATATACCAGAAAATGTCTTGCTCATCATGTCCAAGTTTCTTAGCATGAGTGCATTTCCTTTTGGATGGACTCCTATGCAAGATGATGTAAGGAGACACTGTTTTCCAAATGGGCAAAAAAATCCCCATGAAAAAACTATCATTATTTGTGCCTGTTGAGATCTTTCTTAATCCTTGCAAAGATCTGTTTGATAAATAAAATGCCAAGGAAAATTGTTGCTTACTCTTGTTGCGAGATATAGCATCAGTACGTGCTTTTGCCTAAACACACATCTTAATTCTCAAAATAGTTCAAATGAGAACATCCACTGATTAAATTAACCTGTCACTTAATCCACAGTAGTCCTCTTAAATACAATTCACAAATTATGAGAATCACAGCATGTTACATCAACATCATAAAATACTTGGAATGATGTGGAGTTCATGCTAATACCCCTAAAGGTCTAAGGTGAAGTACAAATCAGTGGTGAAGTGCAAATCAGTTTCAATAATCTAGAGAAAGAACTAAAGATTTTCCTCAAAGCTGAGGAAATTTCACAAATTTTACATTTCCTCACAAATGACCTGAAAATATACAGTAAATATGTGTAAGAGAATTTGCAGTACATCTTGCCTTTACATATGAATTGATAATAAAACTTGATCTGGATTCAGACTAATTTCCAGATTGGAGAGGTTCAAATCAGCATCATGTAATAAAAAGAACACTAAAAACAGCTTTAAATGCTTTAAGTTGCTATGATGCTAGAAAAAACTGGCTGACAACACTGTCTCTGATTTCTGCAAGGCTTTTTATTTTTGATGCCCTGGCCTCTTTTCATGGGAGTCAGGGATGGCCTACTAATATGCAGGAAGAGTGTGTGTTCATTTCCTGTGATACTGCAAACAGAAAATACTCTAGGCAGATGTTTGCTTTGTGCAGGACATGGTCAGGCTGAGTGGGAGCTTCAGAAGGAAGCTCCTGCTCTGTCAGTTCAGTCAAGGACAGCAGGAATGGAAGCTCTGCCTTGAAGAGCTTTTCCTCTTCTAGCTTTTAGCATTTACTTAATCGTGCTGTGCTAATGGTCTTGGCTAAAGGGAAAATGATTAAACCACAATTGATTTTAATTTGTTTAGCTGGTATGCACCTTTTTTTTTTTTTCATTGTAGCAAATTACTAAAAGAGCAAACCAAATAAAATAATTTACCCTTGGCCCACTGTTGGACGAACATAGAATTAGAAACAAAATAATTTGAAAACTGAACAGAACTTTAATTATAAAAAAATAGTTGCTCAGAGTCCCCTATGCTCTGTGTTGAAACCCACATTCAGATCTGGTCTTCCCAAAAACCCAATACTATGAGACAGCAGGTCAGACAGAAAACTATGTTGTTTTGTGATGCTTCAGGAAGTCTGCTGTACTACAGTGTATGTGTAAATACAGATTTGTCTTTCAAAACAAGTAAATCCTTTACAGATTCTGAGCTCCTATCCTAGGAGACTTCTACTCTGTGGGCTTCCACTCTGTGTATAGCCACTATGACCATATCTCATCTTTCAACCTATCCAGTCTGAAAAAAATGTTGGAATACCACCTGGTAACACATGAAACTGGTTTTGTTTGTTACCAACAGATTTTCTGCTTTCAGCACTTATTCTTCATGCTGTATTGCTTAATTATGAATGGCCAGGAAGAGTCCAGATTTTCTCTCTTTGGCTGGTTGAGTAAGAATTATTTGTCTTGTGCAAATATAAATGCACTGACACACTACAGTACGCTTTAAAAGCCTCTTTCTGATCCTAATACCTTTGGCTACATATTTGGAATTTACTTTAGTAAACATTCAAGCCAGCACAACCCAAATGAACAATTTTTTTTTTTTTTTCAGACAGCAAATACAAAAATTACCTTATTGTGGCCCAAGTAAATTAATTTATAAATAAAAACATATTCATGGAAAATTTTTCCTCATTAGCAGTCCCAGATATTGTCAGTCTCAGATGGGGTCAAGGACAGGAGGATATAAAGGTGTCAAAGTAAAACATGTAGACAGATAACTGCTCTGTGATTCAGAAATATAATTCACCTGAAGTAAGAAATGGGATCTGAAATGCAGCCCCACTCTCTTAAATAGAAGGCACTCAAGCTTGTTTTGGTAGCAGGTTGCAATTTTCTTAAATAGTCTGTTCTATGTGTTCTTTTACAGCCAAAATATATTATATGTTTCTCTACTTTTTGAAGTGGGTACTGTAGAATAGTGTGATTACAGCTTTTAGCAGCCTCTTTTTGGCTGCCTGGGTGTACTTTGATAATTGAAAACTTGTTTATTGGCATCATTTGCTGGACTTTATTTAATCACTGTCTCTCCTTTAGGAGCTGCTTTATCCCTTCTGAGGGCTGACTCTTTGCACAGGCTTTGTCTGTTTCCTGGCACTGGGCAGGCTCAGTTTCAGGCGAGTGGATTTGCAGTTTGGGAACACAGAGTGGCCACCAGCTGCCAGGGGCCGTGCCCGTGCAGGGCTGGCAGTGCCCACGGGCACACACAGGGATGTGTCCCAGCACAGCTGGACAGCTGCCAGCTGCTGCCACCCTCCCTGGGACAGCCACTCTCATCCCACTGAAGGCAGCAGCAGGTGGTCTGGCCCCATTTTTAATTGACAAGAATTTGTTTCACGTTTCTCTGCTTATCAGAAAACAAAGCAGACCCTTGTTAACACTGATCGCTTAGATTTCTTTTTAATCAAATTACATAGAGTGTATGCTAGGATTTGCTCTGATATAAATATTGTCTTCTCATCCTTGTCAGCACAATACTTCAGCTTCACTTCTCATTAATCCTGACAGGAAAGGAAAGGTTTTTATCTTGGATTACTGTTTCTTTATGGGGCCTGACAAAGGGTGTTTCTTGCTGGCAGAGTGAGAGAGGCTGCCATAAGCAGCAGAACAGCTTCCTGGCTGATGTGCAAGAGATTCAGGGACTCTGTTTCCCCCATTAAAATCACATTAAATTTCTTTTTTGACCCCTTAAAAAAAGCTGCAGGCAAGATTATTCTAATAAGATAGTTATAGGAAGGAGGAAAAGTGATCAAGTGTAGAGGCCCAAGTTGCTGCTGCAGCTGAATTTTCCACCTGCGAGCCAGGAGAGAGGTCTTGTGTATCAATATTGATTTGTTCTTTTTACTGCATCTGTGGAAAAGATAACTGAGAAGTGATTTTGAATAATTTTGTTTGGTTTATAGGTTTGTTTGGTTAATGCTTTTGTGTAGCATTCACTTTTTTATTATGGGCTTGGGGTTTTTTTGTGTGTTTTATTTGAATATTTTTTTATTATTATTAATTGTGTCAGATTAGTGCTTTATAGTCTATATTGACATCCATAAATATATAACTTCATATATATGTGGTGAGCATGTATATTCTTCCTTTCTAGCAGTGAAGGTGGAAGCTGAGAAAGCACAGAAGCCATTCTCTGTGCTGGAGTAAGCTGTGCAGGGAGTGAGGAGCAGCCAGGCATACATACAGTTTATATCCTTGTAAACAGAGTACAGGCTGTGCATTCTACTGCCCTCGTGTTGTTTGAAAATTGCCACAAATTAATTGTTGGAAATGCTCAGGAGTGGATTTTGAATGTGCTTGTTTATTTGCACCAGAAAATGAAATACATGGAGGCAAGCCCATACATATACATACACGCCTATTTATAGGTGTGTGACACAGGAGAGACTTTGCTTCCACTGCTCAGTGACAGATCCTTCAGTGCTCTGGCACAGGCACAGCCAAGCCAGACAGGAGGAGAACTGCCTTCCAAGTTCTAACAAGCCCACCTACTCAATTAGCTTCTGTTGGTGACAGAAAGTTAGAGTATATGGATGGTTATTTATTTATTTTAATAAATTGCATTATTCCTAGTGCAGCAGAAATACAAGGTTCTTAATGCTTCTCCCCCAAAATTCAGACTTTTTGGAGATTGTTTTCTGGGAAGGGACCCGTTTGTATTGCCCAAAATAATACCCTGTGCTGCTCTTTTCATTACTTTATCCTGTAATTACTTTGAAGATTAATTCTATCCTTAGCCAGTAAATTTTAGTGCAGTTTATCTCATTTTTGTACAATGACACAGACAATTTTTTTTTCTCTCCATGGCTAAGGTTATAATAATTCAGAAATTCCTGATACTTTTTAACACTGAATGTCCTTTAGGTTTGCTTTTCCCCAAGACTTAATACTTTTTGAATCTTAAAAAGATTCAAAATAATAAAAGTTTGCTTTTCCAGTGGCGTGGCACTACTTAACCCTTAGTTGCTCAGAATTTTTCATGCTGATAATTAAGACTTTTTTTAATAAAATTCAGGATTTTAATAAAACTAGTTATTTTTAAAACAATGAAACCAGAAAATTCATTGACAAAATATGAATGCATTTGTGAAAACAAGGTCTGCTGAAAATCTCTGGAATCAGGAAAACAAACCATGTGTGTTGAGTATATTGCTGACTATTGTTATTTTGTGGTCTTTATTTCCTCCTCTGTTAAATCTTCATGAGTTTCTGGCAGCTACACTTTTAATTTCTCCTGTTACGCAGCCTTTTCTTTTATTAGCAACTAGACAGTTTTCTCTTTCAAACTTTCTTAGTTTGAAACACATATTATCTGTTCTTAGAAATTTATTTTTGCAAAGGTTATGAGTGCTGTCAAAAGGAAAGAATTAGAGGGGTAATGAATGATCTCAAATGTAAAGCTACAAAGTTGATAAAATGCCATCTGGTACCTGTAAAACAGGTGGAGTAATAAGAAGTATCTCAAGTATCAGGAGGATCAATCAGAAATAGACTAAGCAGACAGATTTCTGGTTTATTTGGGGTTTCCTTTAATTTGTCTTTTCCTTTAAGAAATAGCTGGTATTTATTTCTCATCATTTACATTGTTAGTTCTAATATTATTCCTGTAAATGGTAACAAGCCATGTCACCCTGACCAATCCAAAGGTATGTGTGGGTCAGTATATTGATAGATATATCCATAATGCATGTGTGAATACATTATATTATTGAGAGCTTGTGAAGGCTCTTCATGATTTGTTTCCTTAATTCTCTTGGAAAATATGGTGGCTACTGTTGAGAGTGGCCTGCTGCATTTTAGATAAGATCTTTGATTCCTTGGAAATAGATATAATAGATATCTCTTATGAGATATCCAGCAGTGTCTCTCTCTCTCTCTTATGTCTCTAGACTGTATCTGAAAAGCTGCTGGGCCAGATGGCACTGTAGATCTGTAACATTTAAACATATTTTTGGCAGCCCTGTGCATGCATAATATCCTGGGTGAAATATTTTTGCTTGCCAGGCTAAAAAAGTGTGTAAACTTCAAAATTACATCCAATGACACCTGAATATCTTTCTATATTTTCTTGGCCAAGTACCTACAGAGTACTTGGCTTAACCAATAAAAAGCTGATTAAACAAAAGAATTGGTCTTCACTACAGCTGTTATCTGACTTTTACTAAAGAAAAGTAGTTACAAAAGTAGTGACTTTTTAAAGTCTTTTTGCATCCTGAATTTCCCAGTTAGGGACTGCTGACCAGAACTTATCTATAAAGTGTTATTAGACATTTAAGACTTATGACAGCATCCTGTATGCTTTAATTCATGGCCAAAACTGTCTATTACTCATGTATCCTGTATGTTTTCCCCTTGATTGTAGCACCGTCAGGCTTGTCTGTGTGATAAACAGTTTAAGACCCATGTAAATAGTTGGACCTCTCTATTTTGCTGAGGCACACAATTAATGTTATTTACCAAACACATGACATTTGGTGATATTTACCAAACAGATGACATTCACCAAGAAGAATAAGGTTATTAAGCCAATGGAAATTCACAAAGCATTTGGAATGTAGGAAATTTTGGAAAATGTGGGAAATGCTGACTGGAATTTTAAATCCTAGCTAGTTACAGAAGAGGCCAGAATTGAGTATTTGTTTGACTAATTGGTAGTTAGGCAACTGTAGGTGTCGCTTGTAGAATGATGGTCGAATTTTGATGCCTCTTGTTCTTCAGATAATATGGAGATCTGAAATAGGTTGAGTTGATTTTATTAATTGAAATTTAAATCATAATCTCAACACAAGTTTGTTTAAAGAGCCTATAAGCACCTTTTAGGTTACTTGTGTATAAGCACACTCATATTTAGACTTTGGTCTAAATTTGTCTGGAGTAATATTATTCAATTTGCAATGAGCACTGAGGCGTGCACTGTAAAAGGCTGAATCCCCTGGGAGGCATGATTTGCGCTCTCTGACTTTCAGGTATTGCTGTCTTTTAAAACACACATAAAAGTGGAAGAACTCTTCTCTATAACAGGATTGTAGTCAAGTCAACATCCTCGCAGACCTCCCAGTACTTCAATCCCATTTGTTCTTTCTAGTGAAGCACATTTTATTTGGTATTTCTGCCCCTTGGGAACATGCCTACCAAAGGAGTTAGGCCTCCGTGTTCCTCTCCTGGGGCTGCTGCACCATCACGCAGAAAGCTGGCAAGCAGAGAAACATAAATATGTAGCTCAGTGATCAGGACACTTGCCAGAAGGAGAGGAGTCTTGGGTTCTGGTCTCTCTCTGCTTAGTTAGACTTCTGCTTTAGTATTTGATATTAAGCAGCATAGTTTCAAGCCTGTCAAGCTGTTGAATCTAGTCTAGATTAAAATATTCTGTTGATTCCTGAGTTTTCAACTCAAAGCATTTTGGGAAAATTGCAGTGGAGACAATGAAGTTTAAATATATTCATGATGCAACAGAAGCTGAATGGCCTTAGTAACTGCATAGATGCCTTATCCACAGGTGTGTGATTAAAAATTTCCATTCAATGACCTAATTTTAGAGCTACCATTAGTGCTCCTCTAAAAGCTGATTCATCCTGATATAATCTCTGAAACTCTTCCTTAAATTTTACTTCCATCAATTCATTTTAACTCTTTGGAAATTAAATGCAGAGACATGTTTAAGAAAAACACGGACATCTAAGCAAAAGCTGTGGAAAATCAAGAAAAAGAAAATAGAAAAAAATATCATGAAAATAAATAATCCTCCTGAAATCAAACACCAAAGTATAAAACTGCAGTCAGGAAAAGAAAGAAACAGCAAAGACATGAAAGAATTCTAAGGGTCTTGCTTGAAGTACATAGCCAGGTTAATTCACAGAGAGGATGGAGCTGAAAAGAGTTAATGGAAATATTATAGATAAAAACTACAGGAGAAGAAATTGATCAGACATTTAAATTTACATTTTCTTCTGTTTGAATCCTGATTGATTTGTTGCTATAAAGACCTGAGAATCAACTAGTATTTTATTCTGTGGTTATTTCCAAGTTCATAATTAAAAATCAAAAATGCCCCAAGCTTGCATTCCAAAATAATTAAAGAATTGGGCATTCCCGTGAAGAACCTGGCATTTACTAAACCAAGAAAGACGTGATTTGCTCCAGCTTCTCCACCCATGACTTTGTTGGTTTATTGAGTATGGACATTTTCTTTTAGGCTGTAGGGATCTGCTAGCTGTAGGGATTTTGACCCAAAGAAAGTATTCCTAGGTGACATAGTGAGCATTGTGCCAATGCCACATGCTTAGGTTTTTGGAGATGTTTTTAGAGACCAGCAACTACAATTGTATCGTAAGAAAACATGTCCTGCAGACGTGTTTTAAGTCTTCCTTGCATTCTGCATCTCTGAATATAAGCCTCTTTTGGAGGTGTTTTCTTTTGGCACACCTCTGAGTAGGGTCTTCTGCTCTGGACAGAGGAGTTGGTTTCTTGTGCTGTAGAGCACGGTGTGTGACTGTAGAAGCCCAGAAGATAAGGGCTCCCTTCGGTTTTTCCATAATGGGATCTTCCATACAGTGCCTCCTATCTGTCAAATCTAGAATTCACAGTTGTATTTTGGAGGGTCTTTCAAACTTTATATCAATGTCTTGGGACATTTAGACTTTTGCCTTAAACAGCAGTGCTCAAAAGCAGTCTTTCAGTTTTCAAAAATCTGTAGGAATTGAAAGCCTAATGTAGCTAGTTTTCACCAAAGCAAATCATGTGTTCTATAGAAGTTATGTGATGTCTTGACTCACACCTTGGCAGAAACTGAGGCTGGAGCAACTGGT
Source organism: Cyanistes caeruleus (assembly GCF_971803275.1). Taxonomy (NCBI): domain Eukaryota; kingdom Metazoa; phylum Chordata; class Aves; order Passeriformes; family Paridae; genus Cyanistes; species Cyanistes caeruleus. The sequence continues at coordinate 21,357,053 of NC_141709.1, forward strand.
TTGCAGGAGAGGAGCTTTTTTTTGCCTCTTGAGCACAAACCAATTTCTGCTTCCTTTGAAGGCACCTGGTGGCTTGTGTGGTCTCTCAGACCCCCTCACTCCTTTGCAGCCCTGAATCTGGGCTATGCTGAATGAAAATGACTCTTCCTCTGGTCCTGTAGATTAGAATCAAAGCACAAAAGGAAAGGCAATTGTGAGGAGGAAGGAAATGTTGTTGCCTGCCAGGTGGAGATGGAGAGATTAGAGGAATGGTGATGAACCAGAGTCTTAGAAAATCTTTCCCCCTTATGTCTGTGACCTCTACAGCCTTGCTCTTTTTTTATTGAACCCTCAAAAAATGCATTGTATATGTTTTACAGGTATATTATATGGCTATCATAGTTCCCTTATATTACTGCAGATTTCTGATTGATTATGGCTTAAATTTTTCTATTGTTATTTGGGACAAAGTATTCCAGAAATGTATAATTCAGTCTCCTGAGCACAGATGTTGCAATGATGGTTTCTGATCCCCAGATGTGTTTATTATAATCCACTCTTTGTGAAGAAACTGCAAAAAATGATGGAAGTTCAAAGTGGTAGAAATTGCAAGGAACTGAAAACATCCTTTCTCTGCTCTGCATTCCACTCAGTCTCCTAGTGAATATATGTTGTAGATTGTTTCATTCCCTGATATTCAGAGCCCTATATATTTTAAATATACTCCTTGCTATAAACTCTGACAGCTGCATTCCACTGGAATCACAAAACTGTGACCAGAAGAGGAAATCTCACTAACAGAAAGGAGAACTAAGCTTATGAAACTTACCACAGGAATAAATAAAAATTACTCTTACTCTCACAGCATTCGAAACTCAGCTCATTGAATTGGCTTTCCCTCATTACATTTCTCATGCATAGACACACACACACTTTTCTATCTCATTTTTTATGTTATCTGGAGAAGGGAAGTGTGTTTATTTTTTAAATTATTTTCTGAGTCTGGATATTGTGGTGATAATTGGCTTGTAGGAAAATAGAAAAGTAACAGCTAAATAATACCATCATATAGTTTAAATTAGATGTATCTACTTGTTTTTTCAGATCCCAGTAGGAATAGAAGAAAATACGAGACTATCATGAAGTCCTTTACTTTAGTGCTATATTCACAGGTGTTGAGAGGAACTGTAAGACTATAAAAGCTTGAGATGGTATGGAAAACTACACAATATTTTAATCTTGTTTGACTGAACTTGGATCAACATTTTTGATATATAGTCACATACAGGTATTTTCAAAGACCATGTGAGACTCACTCTTTGATCATTGTTGGGGGAAAAAAACCTAAATATTTTCTCTTTTCAAAAAATTATGTCTTGCATGAATATTGATTCTCTGACACTGGTAAGCAAAATAACTTATCTTGTTTTTTTTTTTTTCTTTTTTTAGTTCAACTCAAAATCAGAAACTGTCATTGGAAACAAAGATTGATGTAGCCTGTGACTGGGGTATTGAGCTAATTTTTTATTACAATTCTCAATGTGTCACTCAACTAAGATTTCCTTTTTGAAGTGGGGCTATAGATCACTGTCAAAAATTGTTTCTGCTTATACAGTTCTCTTTTATACTTGAGTGTATGTAATGGTTTTATTGGTGAGTGGCCATAACTGGATACCTACTACTACTTCACAAGCATCACTTTTCTTGTTTTTCACAGTGCTTGAAAACACATTATGTTTGGAAGGATTTTATGACAAAATATAATGAATATACCCCTGGATATCTTTAGAATGCTTCTAGTTCCTGGAATTCATGATACTGCAGTGACATTATATCTAAAATTCTGTCAATAGAGCATAGTAGATTCCTAATTTAATCTGCTTATTTAGATTTTTTAATCTTTCATGTAGAAAAAGTACTTAATCTGTGTAGAATGTGCCTGGTTAAAAATTTATTGGACATGTTATAGAGGGTTATACATCGACTACATATATTATGCATATATACACATTTATAGATATATACATATACACACAAATGTATATACACAATATATATTATGCAATATTTATATATTAATGTAATACAATATATTATGTATACACACATATATAATATGTATAATATACATATATATGTATATTATACAGTCATATATATATGACTGCATTTCTAATGATTTGCATATGATTTATCGGATTCAAGAGCAGAAGTAGTAGTATGATGGTGTTAATTCAGCCATATATTTATTCTTAGTATCTTTATTCTGCAATTGTTATATAATTTCCACTTCAAGAGCATTTCTTAGACTTACAGACTTCCACTGATTTTTTCCTGTCTGGTTGCATAAGAAAATACAAGAGTCACTTCACTCTTCCTCACAAAGGTCTCAGGAATGGGAATAGGAATTACATTAAGGATAAATTTTTCCACTTGAATGTGTTTGGCACCTCAGTATGTGTCTGAATTTCAGAATGTATCATGACCTTTATGGTTTCATCTCTATCTGACTACACTATGTTTCAAAGAAAGGTCTTACTAGTTTTATATCTGAAATAGATTATCTAGAGATAAATCACTTAGAGGTGTACTTTCAGCTCTGTCAAAAATCAGTACTGTTTCTCTTTTTCTTCTGCCTGTGATGCTTATCTCAAGCATCCTCCAGTTGATCATGTTCACAAGCATCTTGTGGTTTTTTTTCCTCTTTGGCATGCTGTTATTCCAGTGGAGAACATGGAGGAGTATGATACTTACCTCTGAAACAGTTCAGGATAAAGTCAAAGAAAAGGTAACTTCTTATTTCACATCACTCATTCACATGTTACTGCAAAAGTATGTTCCACTGATGTGTATTCACAACAATTTCACTATGCCAAAGTGTTAATTATCAAAGAGTGGTATTTGAATGAAAATACCCATCCATTTTGCTTCTATTTTTAACAAATGCCCCTTTTTACACAACGTTCTCTTTCATACTGGTAACGCAAATTCTGGAGGTTTGAAGACTGAACATCCAAAAAATTGAAATCCTGATCCATGTTCTCTCATGTTATCATGATCTCTCATGTTATTGCATTTCATTTGTAATACCTTAGCTACATTTAATTACCTGCAGTTAGTTTCTGTTGCAGGGCAAGATACTTGCCTATATGGAAATAGTCAATAAAATTATTGCTCTAGGGAGATGAAAAAGAACCACACTTCTGGCACTTGAAAATCCACATTCAGTACTTGAATGACCCTGTATATTCATCACCAGAATGAATATAGCTACCTGCTGTCTTATTGAATATTTGTGCAGATGGAATGAAAACATTAGAAGTGTGTTGGAAGTCCTTAGTAAAGTGTGGGCTGTAGAAAGAATGTCTCATATCTCTGTAGTTTAAATAAACATAGAACCCCAGTCACGTACATCTCAACAAAACCTAAAGGACCCTGGTCACGATGATAAAAGGTAATGCACCTCCATAAATTTGTTAAAGACAAAACTTTATAACAAACAATCAAAATAATAAAAAGGCATTTAAATGTCTCCCTAGAATTCACACATCAGTTAAAAGCCTTGGTTGTAAATCTGAATAATGCTAAATAAATCAAATCTGACAGTTGTTTCCACTAAATACCTTCTGCTGTGATCTGAGTACCAGCTGTCTGATATTTTCAAATGTGAAACAGGTTATGGAGTTGGATTAGGTTCATCCCACCTAGAAAGGTGAAAATGGTGTTCACACTTTCAGTTCTGTTCAGGTGATAATTAACTAGAAATAAAGTACTAAATATGATGCAACTATTATATGAAATTATTAGCTTGTCATTAGTCTGAATATTCTGCTAAAATCAATGCTAGTTTAAAGTCAATAGTGTCCATGAGATGAAGAAAATTTGAATTTTATTAGACGTTTGCTTAAGCTCTTATTCCTCAAGAAATATCTCAAGGACTTCTCAAAACACTGGTAAGCTACACCTTGGGCTATTTACTGAAGTAAAACAGAGCATTCATAACTTCTGCAGTCACTTTGGAGTAAGAATATGGAAATGGTATTTTAAGAGCTGGAAGAATACTCAGAAAGGCCTCTGGATTAACCACTCTGTATTGCCTGTTGTCAAGAGAGAGTCTGTAAATTTCCAGGCTACACCTGCTTGACTTCCAGCTTCCACAGCTGATTTGTTGTTGGCTGGTGCTGTTCTCCCTGATGTGTTGTTTTCCCTCTGAGGAACCTCTGAAGAAGTGCCCTGATATGATGCAGTTCTTAAAACTGCTCATAATTTCTACACAGGCTACCACTCCATCACTCCAGCCATGGGTATAGAAGCAGTTTTGGGTAATATTTCACCCTAGTCAGTAAAGTAGGACTAATACATGAAATTTGAGAAAACCAGAATGATTATATTACTATTTCTATATTTATTGTGTAGTTATTTATTGATTCTTACTTTATTATCTTAGTACATTTTTCTTCAAATAGCTGATTATGTTAATAAGTAAAGATGTCAGTTATGAGAGCTAGACTTCATTAAATATTGATTCATAACTCACATAACTTGTTCCTGCTTTATTACACAAATAATCAAAAAATTCCAGAAGCTGTTAGTCTGTATGAGCCATTCATGATTTTGGTAATAATTTTGAGGAACACTGCTGCTGACATGCCACCTTTGGGGCAACCTCAGTCATTTATTTACTTTTTGATGTGTTTGATATAACATTGTCAGAACAGGAAAGATGCAAACCAATTAAAAATCCTCCCTATGCCCAACTGGAGCAATTTACCAACACAGAGGTCCTTTGATGCTTTCAGTTTTATTGTGAAATAAAACACCGCGTATTTCTTCCAGCTTTTGACGAGATTTATTTTGAATCTTTGTGTCAGGAGATGTACAAGTGTTATCTGTAAATGAGAAATGTATGCAAGGTGCTCAACTACTGCTGAATTTCAATGAACTTTGTGGTTCTAATGTCATGAAGCTCTGTCAAATGTTAACAGAAATTAAAAGTAAAATTCATATGGAGCTTTCTCAAATCACAGTCTCATCTGTCATCATTTTATAATAACCTAACAGCTATGATCTATCAAGATATTAAATTGCAGTTCTGAGCCCCAAAGGAAAAATCATGACATTCTCAGACCAGTGAAGTAAAAATAAATATTTTTATTAAAAAGAATTGTCAAGGTTTCCTTTCAAAGTTTTTCTCACTAATTGCATTTCAAACAACTTCAGTTCTAAATGTTGAGAGCGAACAGGCAAAAAAACACTGAAGCTGTTATAACTTTGAATACTTTGGGTAACACCAGCTTATGTTTATTTAACATTTCTTCCTGCATTTTTAAAAATCAAACTGATTTTAAATTTTTGATAAGGTAGTTTTCTTTACAAGCACATTAAACCGTGGCACTATAATTTTCATTTAGCAGGGCAGGAGAGACAATAAGTACATGAAAGCATTCCATCTTATCTGTCAACACTTAAATTTCTGTAAAGACCTGTTACATGAATCCAGACACTGTACAGAAATGCATGGCTTTACATTAAGCTGCTCGGACCAAACTTTCAAGATCTGTCAGGCCTATGTAGTTCATTGTGCTTATTGAAAACAGTATTTTCTGCTGCTGAAAACACAAAGGCTTAGAGCCAGGTTCTGGTCTGCATTACAGCCTGGTTTTGCTGCTCCAAGGTTCAAAGGGCTAGAAAGCCAATCATAACAATCAGTGAAGGGTTGGATCAGCTTCATCTGACTCCTCCCGAGCTTTCCTTGGGAAAGTGGAGAATTTCAAGCATTCACTGTTGTAATAACATCTGCTTGGAATTATCAAAATAAAAAAATTATCTGTGAGGATTGTTTTTTTAATTAGTGATCATACTGTGTTGCCTTTTCACTGAATGGTCCAGAAGTACATGTTCCTCAAGGTGGGGAAAATCAAAGGTCAGTTCTTATTTCTGTGTATATATGTAAATATGCATGTGTATTACATATGCATACACACACCCTGTCTGAGGGGATAAAACTCACATACCAAGAAGATGCTGTGATGTTTAAGATGCACGCTAACCACACTCTGATTCACACTCTGATATTGGAACTATTTTACTCTTACCTGAAATAGCTGAACATTGAAATGATCAGGGGCAGGATGAAGTACCTTTGGTTGCACAGTTGAGTGCCATTACTATGGCACTTCAGGAGATGGTTCTTATCCTTTTATTGTCTTAATCACTAAATATTCTCTACAAAGTCTAAGAGAAGGGATGCAACTCCAAATTCCTGGGTTTTTTTTTCATTTACAAAGCTACAAGACTGGCATAAATCTAATATTTTTCTGCTTCAGTACAGTAGTTGATTATACAAGCCAGTATACCTAGCTCTTAAATGAGTATCTGAGCAATTGGAATAAAAGTCAATTTGGCTAGTCAAAATGGGTATCTGAGTAATGGAAATAAAAGTGCAATTGGAAGGTCACATCTTTCTCATATCTTACAAGTGGTAGACAAAATGTCTGTTAGTTGTTCACACTGAGAATCTAAGAGCAAGAATTCCCCCCATGCCTGTTGGTTAGGATATGTGCTTTAGAAACCTGGGTTCAGATCTCTTTAGCTGGACGTAGATGTTGAAACCATATTTTCCATGTGCCAGGCGCAAGTTGTTGTTAACTGATCTATTTATTAAAAATAGGTCGTCTTCTGTTATGGGAATCTCTCCTTTCATTTCCTTTGCAATGTTACACACACAAAAAAAAAGAGAGTTTTTTGAATTTTTTTCATTTCAGCAACAAAAGTCCTAATCACACTAAGTTTTGTTTGCCCTGAACTATTTTTTGAGTAACTATTTTCTCTTTCAGTTTGGCTGCCAAACCACAAATAATCTGTGTCTCCTTGTGTTGTAAAAACTTAGTCTTAGTTTGTGGACAAACAGTAATAGCAATAATAATTTTATAACCTTAGATGAGCTGCCTTTTTACTACTTCTCTTCTGTAGAAATACCAAGAAATTCTTTCATAGCATGGTCCCTTTAGTATTACTTGTTTTGTTGTTTTCCACAAAGACACTCCCTGCACCCTGTGCATAAGTTCTTAGAGAGCTAATGTGAATCACTGCTTTGAGAGTTTCCATATTTAATCCATACAGTGCTGTCACCAATCCAACAGAATTAACTTGTGGTCAAACATGCTGTTTAGGGGAAAGGCACAAAGTGTTCTGCTTCTCTAGGAAAGAAATTGCTGCAGAGTGAGCGCTCCAGAGTGCTCCTGTCGCCTTGGATCTGGAAAGGCAGATGGTTGGGACTTTCCTTCCTTGTGCAAGTGGAACAGAGATCATGTTTGTCTGTTGGGGAAAACATTTTTCATGTGCTGGGAGAATTTCACTAAAACCAAAGCACAATGAAAGAATACTTTTTCATCTGAGAGATTTCCTGCCCTCATTATAAACCTCAGCAGTGGCAACCAAACCTCAAGGTGTTGCAGTTGCCAGCAGGTCACTCATCTCAGAACCTTAGTTGATCTGCATTATTGCATTCACCATTTTCTCAGAATTAGCTTGGGTTTTGGACTCTGACACTTTATATTTCATACTAGACTTCAACTCCCTTCTATGGCTTTTTTCCCATATTCCCTAAATCTACTTCCAGCTCTGATTAGATCCTGGAAGTGAAACAGTACAAGAATAATTAGTGGAAAATAAGAGTAAAATTTATTTCCTTACTCATTTTAAGAAGAGTTATGAAAGTTTATTTCTAGGGAATAATTGTCTGTGTTCTCTTTACTGTGAGATCTTTAAAAAGATTACATGGAAGGATTATATATCTCCTGCAAAGGGAGCACTAGTATTCCTTGCACTGTCATTCTTGACTTAAATGCATGTATGAAAGCAAAAGTAGAATGCCTGAGGAAAACCCCCAAAATTTTCCCTTAAAATATAAAAGCCAGGTTTTCAGCTTTAGATCTAGGTTATAATTGTTAGTGCATTCCAGCTTCTAGGCAGGAACACTTTTAGATTGAACTAGGGATAGATAAAACTAGAGTAAAATTCTTGGACTGTCTTTAGTAAAGAGCTTCTGGTGAAGGTGAGTTGGTAGAAGGAAGGAGATTTCTTTCCTGCTGTGATCTCTTTTTTGTCTAAGAACAGTCTCAGTACTGCAGAAGTACTAAGAACTACAGAAATAACACTATAAATATATTCCAAAGCCTGTTATTTCAGATAGAATTTTATACAATATCATATCAGATCTACAGTGACCTAAAGATATTGAAAAACTGGTCAGTTTTGTAGGAACCAGTGTCATGCACAGTTTGAATTCATTTCCATTTGGAGAGTTTTCATCCTGAGATTACTGCCTTTGAACAGCAAAAAGATTCTGCTTGGAAAGATAAAACAGATATTAGAATTTAATAGGATCTACAGTACAGAAGACTACAAAGTTACATTTCTTTGCACATGTAAACATTCAGTAATTGAGAAAATTGTATTTTATAACAGAAACATTAAATCCCACTTTAAAATTCATCCCCTGCTTTTGTAGAATAAGTATTCAAAGTATGATTTGGGTCTTTGAAGTCACTTTTTTGTCACATTTAAAACACTGTGTTCCATTAGAATTGAGGGGTAGCTTTCCAGTTTTACAGACTTTCTCTGATACAGAGCATAACTTACAGTCTTAGTTTTGAAGTATCCCTATTGTTCCTGTAGAGAATGGATGCTGTAATTTTATGGTACCAGGAACTACTATTTTGTAGAATAATTCCTTCACAGCTAATGTCTCTTTCTTCTATGGTATTTTTTTGAGATAGAAGAGTCTGCAAATATCTAAGGGTATATACTACATTTTTTCTTATAAGAAATCTCTTTGGGTTCCATATATAGAATTATCTACATATTTATTATTTTATATTATATTAATTTACATATATTAATTTATATTAATTTATATTATATTAATTTGTATTAATTTATATTACTTTATAGTAATTTTTAATAATTTATATTTCTTTATTATATTATTGTAACATATATATATTTACAGATATATATCTATTTGTAAAACACAGGAGAGAATTTGTGGATAGCAGGCACAGGTGCTCAGTGTCTGTGTGTATGGTGGATTCTAGAATAATATTTTTCAAACTTTCACTGCACACACAGATAATTAATATGTTTGCAGAATTGGATCACTGGGCATTTTCTTGTGTCCTGCTTGAGATCCTTGTTACTTCAGCTCTTGCCCTTTGATGTTGGATTTGAATAGGTAAAAAAGTCAAGAGACTGTTCTGGAACAAGAAACTATAGATTTGCTTTTGGTCATCACTAATGTGGCTGGAGGCTTTGTATACATTGTTTTACTCAAAACCTTTAGGCTGCAGTAAATTGGAAAGAGCTTTGGATTTATAAATACAAAAGCAGGTAAACTTCATACCTCCCAAGGCTTTGGGTGTTGCATAATTCTGACTGTTCCCTCTCAACCCTAGCAGGTTTGCTGTTTCAGACAGATGCTGACCCTCTAAGTTGCTGCCTGGTCTTAGAGTTTACATAATCAAAATAGAAGCTCACATTTGGTGACTGGATGGAATAAAGACTAATTAAATTTAATTTTACTTTAAGTATCTCCTTTTTAAAGTTAGTTCATAGGAGAAGTTTCATTTTAATTTCTTGATAAAAATCACTGCACTCTAGTGAATAAAATTTCAATGAGCTTGAACAAAAAAAGATAAACAATAAGCACTTCTTTGTTTTCAAATAGATTTTGAAGCTTTTTGCTAGTTTCAGACCTTGATTTCAATGAGATGGCCACCTAAAGACTTGAGGGAAAATGAAAGCAAAAATCAGATGACATGAGGAGTGCATTAAATGTGAGAAATATTTCAGTGTCCAAATTCAGCTAGTACTGTCAGGGATACATAATGAGGACACAATAAAGAACCTGAAGGAATAAAGGATCAGACAGTGTCTTTTGAGCAGATGGGGACATAAATAGTCTAACATATATCAAAAGGGCTACTACATTGTGTTTAGGAATGTAACTTTGCTGTGTTCATAAAAACTCCATTTAATACAAAGCCAAATATACTTGCTTAATGAAATGTATATGTCTTCATGAAAAACTTAGTATTTGACATCTTTTATTTTTCTGTTCAGATAAACTGAAAAATGAACCCTAAGAATTTTGGTGCCCAATCTCCCATTAGGATTAGGTATTCTAGACAGTTTTGAAATCTCAGCTTTAATGCAGGACAATACTAAAAGCAAGGCACTCCTGGAGACGTTCTAGCACCTGATAATTCCCTGAAGGCCCTTCAGTGTCATTAGATAAGGGCTTTCTCCATTGCATTCCAACTCTCTCAGCCTCCATAACATCCCATCACTATGGAAGCAAAAGACTCGCTACAATTTCTTCACTGGGGTAGAACAGGTAAGCCACTAACCTGGCAATGGAACAATTGTGCTGATTCCAGGGCTAAACCTGACATCCTCTAGTTCACTGTCAGATGGAGAGAAAAAGTTAAAATAAACCAATAAAATCTACATTTAAATATGTTTCCAGTGCTTGTCAGCATCCCTTAGAAAATGACACAGCGGAAGGAAATCTCTGTTTCGTCCTTCTTGGTATGAGTCTTTTCCTAGTGTGGCTCTGAATGCAGCTGCAGGTTTTGCACTTCCTCTGGTTTAGCATTTTTTATTTTTGCTTTTGAATCTCTGAATCAAACTAGACCCATTCCTCATTCCCTGTGTAAACAAGTCCATATGTTCTATGTTTCACTGAAAAAAGAGTGCAAGGTGAACATTTGGTATGAGTCACTGAAAACATTTTTGGACAAACCTGGTCTGAATTCCAGGTTTATGACAAAAGCTGGAGTCACATAAAATCTCATCTGGTTCTGCTGAAATTTTGTTGTCAGTTTTCTCACAGCCTTCTTGAAAACCATTGGCAACAGAGTTGGCTTCAGCACTGTCAGAGATCTGGACTGGCACAAAGGAACAATAAGGCACGGATCTTTCAACAATAAGTGTGACACTAGGCACCAAATCTGTTCATCATTACTGCTCTACAGGTTTGTACTGCACCTTTTGAGATTTTCCATGTGAGAAATGTGTTGCTTCCCTGGGTCAGCAGATAAAGCTGCTGTCTGAACTAAAACAGGGAAGAAGTGTTCAGTAACTTCTGTGTTCTCTTCCGGAAAATGTCTCTTTTACCCTTCTGTAGCCCCTGCTTCACATTAATATCTTTAAGTAACTCTGTAAAGCAGTTTTCACCGTGCTTTTCTTTCTACCACTTGTATTTAATAATTTCATTTCTGATATTTTTCTTTGCTTCCTCATGCAGTCATTATCCTCTTTTGATATTCCCTTTAGAACTCTTCTGATGACAATTTATAAAATACAGTTCAGCTCTTCCTCAATAGTTATTCAAAGAAGATAGAGAATAGGAAAAACATGAGTTTACTCTCTACAGGAACTGTCTCCCTATTGCCTACCCACCTTCTGCCAGAGGGATGCTGTCTGACATGTAGCAACATGGGTATCTCCTGAGATTCCCCAGTCTTGGAGTTGCTTATAGGAGTTTATCTGCACACACAGAGCATCATTTAGGTTTTTGGGGGGTTTTTTTGTTGGTTTTTTTTCCTATTCAAAAAAGTAGTGTGCTTTGGTCAAAATCCCCTATCATTCCTTACCTTAAAGATGAAAATCAAGGCATTATTTGGAAACACTGTTAAAAGAGAGAAAATTATATATATTTTGAAAAAAATAATTCTAGATTACACTTAAGAGACAAGTTGGTTTCTAGTTGCTTTGCCCTCGTTTATTTGAGGGACAAGTGAGTCAGACACCAATATGACAAATGTTTGAATTTAACCACAATGAAAAGTGCTTTATATTAAAGATAGCCTTTACATCCTGCTTACTTCAGTCCTTTGCTAAGTCTGTTTCTCTCTGGTTTTTCTGCTGCACTTTGTTGCCCAGGTCTGATCCCCAGGGTCTTCACCTTTCTTCCATGTAGCTGGTCCTTGTACAGGCTGCTGTAAATATTTGCACTGTGAATTCTATTAGGAAATTGAGATCCCCGGTTGTCCTGGACAAAATTCCTGGAGCAAACAATGTTTATAATTCAACATGTTTGTTGTAGTTGGTGAGAAAAGCAACCAATCCAATCACCCTGTATTCCTAACAGACTTGCCTAAATAATATGCTTCATGGCACCACTGGATGTTCTGGGGAAGCCAACATTGCTTGAATATTTCTCTTTTACTGCTATTGTTGCTTTGACAGCTTTGATTTTATAGCAACTTTAATCATGTGTATCTTATTCCTTCACCTCTGGCATTTTGCAAATATTCTATTTCTCACTTTCTGCTACCATAACTACCTTCATCAAATTATAACTCATCAATCTTTTTCTCCGACATCCACAGGGGAAACCCCAAAAGTATACTATGTCAGCTAAACAAGAAAATGCTAAATGTATACATGTAAGAAAAGCTATTAATTAAAAAAAAAAAAAAAAAAGCTGAAAAAGAAAAATTAGGTATATAAGTTAATGTGACCCCAAGGCAGCATTGGCAGTAACTTATGTGCTGACAGTTATGAGCCTGTTTATTCTATGTTCAACCATACATGAGAAAAAGTGCCATCAAGTAGAACAACAAAATGGACTTGTGTTATCCTAAAGATACAAAGTAGTAATAAATCATATGAGAGACATTAATGTTATATTTACATTTTCCCTAAAAAATAATACTTTTCTGAGGCTTTTTTTTCCTTATAACATTTGTTTAGCTCATTGTTCCAGGAAAAGCTGTAGGAGGCTCTGCTTGGATTACAAAAATCTATAGAGCTGTACATGCTATCAAGAGCTATACAGAATTACATCTGCAGGGCTCCTATCAGATTCCATTTCTTGTGAGATGTATTCTTCATCACCTGACAGCTTTTAAGTGTGGTGGATAAATACAGGCCCTAAAAAACATACACTGCGTTTCTATTTTTTAATACTAAGGAGTGTTGGCTGCTGGTCCTGATCCCTCAGCAAGACTGGATGTGGACACAGGCAGATTTCTTATAGTTGGCAATGTGTGAGGAGTTTTTTGTTTGGGTTGTTTGTTGCTTTGGTTTTGGGTTGTGTTTTTTTTGTAATCTCTATTTTTTAAAAATGCAAAAGAATTGAAGGTGAAATCAATGAAAGGAAACTAAAATCAAGTTTTGAGTGTGCTTCTACAGCCTCCCCTCCCTCAGTTCCCATCCTAGAAGGTTCCTGATATTAAATGTCATTGGGGAAGGAGATGGTGAAGGAACAAAGGTGGTGAAGGGCCTTGAGGGGAAGCTGTGTGAGGAGCAGCTGAGGGCCCTGGGTCTGTTCAGCCTGGAGGAGACTGAGGGCAGAGCTCACTGCAGTCACAACTTCCTCGGGAGGGGAAGAGGAGCAGCAGGCACCGATCTCTGCTCTGTGGTGACAGTGACAGGACCGGAGGGAACGGCCTGAAGCTGAGTTGGGAGGTTTAGGTTGGATATCAGCAGTTTCTTCACCCAGAGGGTGGCTGGGCACTGGAACAGCACCACAGGGAAGTGCAATCTGGTTCTTATTGACTTAAGAGGGAGCTTATTTCAGTCCAAGATGGTTCTTTTGATGGTAAGCCTGAATGTAGACTAATAAAGCAATGCAACCATGAGAGCTGCATCCAAAATGTATCAAAATTGCCTTTTGACTCAAGAAGGACCAGATGCAAAGCTACCAAAGCTCTGTGAAATCTTCCTTTTAAAACTTGTTTTATGTAATCAGAAATGGGAGCATTTATTTCTATGCGAGCAAAGGCATAAAGTCTGCTTGCTAAAATTCTATCTAAAGATGTAGATTATAAAGTTGTTAAAATTTTAATTTTTTTAAAAATTGAGAAACTGTGTTTATAAATTTTTAGTACTGTGCATATGGACCCATCAAAAGGATAACCCTTACAGATTATTGTTCCCACAGGATTTTCAGCAAATGCAGTTTCCAAAGAAGTAGGAACAGCAATTGTTGCTTAAAAGGATAACCGACTGGTAAAATGAAAAAGGTATTTTTCTAAGCAATGTGTGAGTTTCAAACCTAAACAGAGATCACTGAACTAAATGCTGAAAACTGGGAAGTTTTCAATAGCAAATCACTAATGATGGAGAGCTTTTGAGTAACAAATCTTCTCCTGAGAACCTCCTGCATTTTACCTCAAGTATAATCAACAGACAGAAGAGAATCCATTAAATCCTTAATAATAGATGAAAGCATCAATTGATCTAAGTAGCAATTTCAAATCGACAGAAATATTAGAAATTTAGAAAAACAGCATGAGTCCATTGCTTTACATCAATCTTCTTCACTTAAAAGTGATGTCATCCCTACATGAGATCCATGGGAGTGACTTCCAATTACTAAAAGACCTTAAGCAGCTCAACATCCAATGATGACATTAAAGAGAGCTCGTTATAATTACATACCATAGTTAGCTGAACAAAGAGGTAATGGGAGACTTTTGCTATACAGCAGCTCGTCAATACGAGTGATGCTACTCCTTATGCTTGGCCATTTGGTCTGTTAGATTTTATGTAATTAATTTCTCCTAAGGTGTTGAAAGCTTGTATGTCATTTCCCAGCAGACTTAACCATGATGACACACAAACCTTAGAGCTTTGTCTTTCATTTCATAAAATGGGGGGCCATTATGGGTAATTGTAATATACTTTTGAAGTAAAGTAGCTCGTTTTTTTAAGGTATTACATAGTCTTCCTACTCAAATGCAAAAATTAGCAAAGTGAGTTAAATTACCAATTTAATTCAGTCTGAGTTAGTTCTAGCATGTACCAAAACAAGAATTAAGAGCCATATTTTTCTTGGGATTGTGCCAAACAAATGAAAAATATTTTGTTAATAGGTAGACTGTATATACAGGGCATCTTTTTCTCCTTCTTCCATTCTTTATCTCAGCTAAGGGCATTGATAGTTATATATCTCCATGGCACAGAACAACATTAGATGTGAACACCTCAGCTGAGCATGGCATGTGGTATGACAAGCTGAGAGACAGGGAACAATTAACTCTACTAGCTCCAGAGGATTGTTGTGCTATTGCAGGTACACAGTTTCACTATTCACACACATGAATATTCTCTAGCATCAGAGCCTTTCTGACTTTTGGCAGCTAGGAGAGGCTTGATGCAGCAGGGCAAGTGTTTGCAGGAGTCTCAAAATAATCTTCTTCCCAATGGCCTATGAAGGAAGGAGACAAATATAAAGAACAAATGCCATCCCAAATGCTCTTGTCTGTTTTGTTGCTTTACAGGTAACAGGAATTTATAAATGAAAACCAATGAAAATTATTTCTCACCTACAAGCAGGTAGGTTTTCCCTGAAATATGTATGTGATTGATTTTCTGAACAAGAGAGCTCGTTATGCACAGGGATCTTGTAATCATCAAGCAAGCAGCTTGGTCCCAAAGACTATTGTAATAATTGCATGGTTGCAGGTGTCTCCTTACATTTAATTTTCCATGAATGCCCAAACACAGTGTTGAACAGGATCCCTTTCAAAAATGTTTCAGTTCTTCACTTGTCAATTTTAATTGGTTGTGTGTTGATTAACATGCTCTTTTTAATTGCTTCTGTAGGACAGCAAACCTAAAATGTAAAGAGGCAGCTTTGCAGACTTTATTGCTTTCCTTTATTTACCAGTGCACTTGAGCACATGTAAATGTATATCTACTCACTGATCTCTCTAGAACATCAAAATTCCCTGCAAATTTTACTTCCATTGCTAAACTAGAAAGAAATCTTTTATTACGTAGAATACTCTACTAAAAACTAAAATACTTAAAAATACTAAAATACTTACAGTAGCTTTTCTGGATAGATTTCCATTACTATGGATACAAATCCTGATTTTTCTTAATCATCTTTATCTCAGCTCTGGTTGAAAAAGACAAGCAAAGAAATGAATAGCAGTTTCACTTACTAAATCTGCTCCCACTCTCTGCTGCTTTTAGGTACTGGTACACACAGCCCCTCCAACTTCAGCCCTGTGCACTGCACAGGGAAAAGGACTTTTTTCTTTTTTTTATTACACTTCCCAGTACTGCCCTGGAGCTTTCCCTTATTCCTCCCAGTCAGCCAGACAAATTAAATTCCTAATGCCAGTGAGCTTTCTTGAGCTGAAAAGAATTAGATTCACCTCATTCTTTTCATTCGTCCCTGAAATATTATGTATTAGGGTACAATATGTTCCAGCATGCAGCATATAGTGGTAGGATTCCACAATAAATACATGCTAAGTGAGACCTGTTATACAACTCATTGATTTCCAATACTCACCTGTGTTATATCTTGCATCTCATCTCAGATTATCAATTGAGAGAAGATCTATTTTTAACAAACTATTATAGAATATGCTTCTTGGTGTTGGTCCAGAAAGTGTGCAAAACAGAGACTGCTCATATACACTCCACAATTCAAACTGCTGTAGAAGATTAAGACAAACATTACAGAAATTACAGACAGACAGCATAAGTAAATTTTCTCTCAGGTGTGTAAGTGCAACAAGAGCACATGGCTGGGGAGCCTATCAACACCACTGAATTCTGTCCCTTGCCTTTCATGACTTAGATTTTAAAATATATGGTTGAAAGATTTCCTTACTTCCTGTTAACTTCCTTTATGTCATCCTTGTATTTTCTTATGCTATGCTGTGTTAGACATTACGATTTTCTCAACTGCATTCTTCCAAAACCAAAAAGGCACATGGTACCTGCTGGCACTGATTGAACTGGGGGTGTTTTATTGAGGTCTGCAAAGAAATATAAAGAACATAAAAGAAACTGGTGAGAAGACAGAAAAAAGCAAGACTGTGTTTTACCCACCAAATCACAAACCAAATAGAAATCCACACTGTCCCTCTTGTATGTCTGTAGGTTGCCCTAAGTAAATAAATGAATGAACAAAAGAGCCTGAGAGGACTTTTGCTCTAAAAACTGAGGGAGAAACAGTTTAAGATATTTGTCCCCTGTGCTGAGGGGATCAGGATTTTACACATGCCTGTGAAGAAAGAAGCAATGTACTAATATTTTCAGAAACAGAAGAGAAATTTCTTCTCCTGACAGAGTCCTGAGCTTCAACAGAATGGTTAGGGCAAGAAGGCAGAGTAATTTGAAGAGCTTATCTTTAGTGAATATCAATCTGAATGATTAAAGGGATTTACTTCATATATCAAAAAATATCAGCCACTGCTGAAATACAGACTTTTTGGATAGTGCTTTCCATGTGCTGATGGCTTTTCTGGACCAGGAGCCTTGAGGTTCTGTGCTTCGGTGACTTTTCTCCCATTTTCCTTCTGACCACTTAAAGGACTCCAAGCTACAACTATTGAATTCCAGATCCTGATTTCAAACCTTCTGTGTATTCAGAAAGATTCAGAACTGTAGGGGCATTTTGACCCATTTCTCATCAAAATTAAATATATTAAACAATCTTAGCCTTGTTGCTGTTCCCTAGAGTATTCCACTGTTAATCTTTCCTACACTGAGAACGGGCTATTTATTCCTACCCCTTGCTTCCCTTCTATTAGCCAGCATTTAATCACTGACAAGAATTTACCTATTACCTTGTGGATACTAAATTTCTTTAATAGTCTCTTGTGATGAACTTTATCAAAAGCTTTCAAAAATCATAAGTATATCATATTAATTTCTGCTTCTTTACCATTCTTTTGTTTACCATTTCAAATAATCTCAGTGGTCTGAGAAGCATAAATTATCCTAGTCAACACCAGGTTTTCTTTCTTTTATCATATTGTTTTATAGAGTAATATTTTTCTTTTTCTTTTCCATGGTGCCGTAGTGTATTTGTAAAGTAATAGGAAGGAAATATGTTGTACCCTCTCCTATGATATGATTTTATTTTTCTAGTGCTCAAGAAAGCTTTTCTGCCCACATTTTTTCAAGTGCCCACTTTCCTGTAATTCATCCTAAAACAAATCTGTTTTTGTTTATACACTGGCTTCAGCAAAGGTATCTAGCACACAGCTTGTGTGTTGAGTTGGTTGGGGATATGTCATGTTATGATTCTGACAAATATAAATATTTTCTATAGATTAAAACAGAAAACAATTATATATGATTCAGTATAGCATAGTTTTAGCTTGGAACAGAAGCTCTACAAACAGAAATTGCTCTTCTCGACAGCTATTCATTTTTAAAATTATTTAAGATCAGGACTGTTAGTAATTTAGTCAGATAGCTGTGCAGCACAATTTTATTTGTGTGAAGTCAGATATCTGTCCTTGCCAATAGGCAAATGAACAGTGAGAAGAAAGATGAAAACAGCATAAAAAGAGAGGTCATGAATTATCTTTTGAATGCTGAAAAGCCCAGCAAAACAGAAAATTTTACAGTCAGTCTCAGAAATTTTCATTCTCCTTGTTCAATAAAACTCAACCCTTGTCAGTCTCATGCTCAATATGTGAAAGGCTATCCAAGTCCTTTTGCTGTCTGGGGAAAACAGCGTTCAGTGTTTGGGATACGGAGCAGCCCTGATTCTGAACATTGGCCATAATTAAAAACATTGTTTGTACTTTTTCTCATAATGTTTTTATGAAACTGGGAAATAATTATAAAAATAATTTACTCAAGAAATGCCTAAGTACTCTTAATATTATCTTAAAATGCCAAAGAGCAACAATTCCAAATAACCCTTTCCTTGTGTTTTCTGGTAGTGATTGGTACACTGAAGAGCAATTAGCGTGGCACTGAAAGTGCATCCAAGTGCACATTAAATGGCAGCACCACCTTTAACAAAATGTTTCCAGAGCCTGTCACAACAAGGTATTGAAACCTGATTATGGTACTTAGGTACTACCATGGTATGAATAAATGATGATAGAATAAAATTTTCTACTGCTGACTGCAATACCTCGTATGCTCTTTCAGCCTCCTCAGCAGCCTCTCTCCTTACCACTTCCCTGGTGCTTTTCTCTCCCTTCAATACCAATGGTTCAAGTGACAAATAAAATTCCTGTTTCTCAGTACTTTTCTAGGCTACAGGTTGGAAGAAGTGAACCATTAGTCACTTCATGAAATCCTCCTTTGTGCGACCAGGCTGAGAGCTGTTGCACCTTTATGCATATTTTATGCACATTTATGGGCTGCATTTCACAGTGCTGTATTTAGTTCCATTACAGTTTTCCATCATATTGCTCCTTTATTATGGCATTAATTATGTATTGCTTTTACTTTATCTTACAGTATTTTTTTTCCATTATTTTCATAGTTGTGTTTTATAATGTGTATAAAGTTAATTTGTAACAGTAAGGTTAATGTTATCCTGGCACTTTAGATTAGCCAAGTTGTTATTTCTTGAGTGGTTTTGTTTGGGTACCTCTTAAATTTCTTTTAGAAAAAGAAAATCAACATTAGAAAGTCTAACACACTAAATAATTCATAAGCAGAGGGAATTTTTATAACAATAAAAGAAGCTTTTTTAGGAGGATGAGCTTCCACTGTCACCATTCCAGGTCATATGAAGCAGCCATGTTGAAAGTGGGCCACAGTCAGCCTGAGAGATGTGGTGAAACAGTAATGAGAGTAATTTAATGAAAATACTGTATAGACTTAGGCTCACAGCAGCAATATAAATACTTTCTCACCGGAGATAATTTTGATTCCCACATGTGACGATGCGCAGTGAGCATCTGAGTTGGCAGCAATATGTGAATGAGTCAGCTTTCAGTTGTGGGTTTTTCCAGGGAGAATTCAGGACACGAAGAGGAGAGTCCTAAGCCTTTGAATAAGAGCCTGTTACAGAATAAATGCCCTGTTTTTTAAAAAAGTGTTAAGAGAAAGGTTACACATACCGAATAAGAGTGATGCAAGTAAAAGTGAAACACTATGATAAAGAGTTGTTTGGATACATTGTGATTTCTCATGAAAAATAATAATATTGTTGAGCTTCTGTAAGAGATGAACTTAAACAGTGTTATTTCCATTACACTAGCCTAAGACAAAATAAAATCTAATTTTTGTGTTGTATTTAGAGGCTCTGATGGGACTTATGAAAGTAACACCATCCAGACTTTGAATTGCAGTTGTGGATATCAATCTGCATATTACATTGGCATGAAGGTAAGCACCCTTTGCAGCCAAAATTTGTAATATCAGCTTCTTACAGTGGAAAATTTCTAGGGCTACAAAGCATAGGTGGCATTCAGTGACATAGCATTAGGAAGTTCTATCTTTTATTTCACATAGAAACTTGTTTGTTTCTTTTTAATTTCCTGTACAGTCATGTACCAGTTATTAATTTTTGGCAGGACTATTTACTCAAATCAGTCCCAATTTATAAGATAAAAAATTGGCCAAGTCTTTATTAAGGATGGGTAAGAAATTCTGCAATATTGATGGAAACAGAAGAAAAAAATGTTAATCAACAAAGTTTTGATTATGTCTTCCCACCTGATTTCTAGAATTTTTAGTTCTTTAAATGTATTAATTCATGATATTTTTTTTTAAATGTAATGACTACACTAACAATGATGAGTGATTAATTGCTAAACATGTGCAGATCTCAGAAACTGTGGCTGCTGACAGCTTTTGAAAATCAGACTAACATTTCATATTGAGCTTTTCCAACTATTTTCTTCTGTTTACAGAGGACAGAAAAAATCTTGTGAGTTTGGTGACTGCTTGAGAACATTCATTTTGAAGAGATTTTCCCATTTGAAACAAGATTGAAAAAAAGAGGCAAAGGGAAAAGGTCATTTTGTCCTTTGTGCTGTTTTGCTGTTCTTAAGAGCACAAAAATTCTTTTGTCTACTGCTTTTCTAGCTGGAGGCACAGCTGGAGCTCTGACTTCCTTTTGTACCTGAACACTGGTTCCTCTTTCATATCTAATTTGGGGTGGGCAGGAAAGGAAAAATATCTAAATGTAATCAGAGAAAACAAATATTTAATATTTAAAGATAGCAGGTAAAGTGATCATATACATATTTCTTCCCTCATTAGATCTGCCATTTGCATTCTTTATTTAATTATAAGGGTCATGTTGCACATCTATTCTGTTGTTCCTGCTTCAGTGATATTATTCTTCCCTGGCATTTCTATGGCAAAGAACTCATAAATCTTTCTGACAGAAAAATTTGGGTAATTTTTTCTCAGTTACACTTCCTTGATTTATACAGGGGGCTGATAAGTTGTGGCCAAGCCACTTGAACCCAAATTGTGGCCCATGCAGAGGATGCACTTTCTCTTTCCATGCTCTCTTGCCCCCTTTCCTCAAGTGTGTTTCCTTACACATCCTGGGTGCAGGCGTGGAGAAGGCAAGGGGAGGGTGTGGAGCCATGGCTGGCAGCCCTCTGTTCTGCACATCTGGGGGGTTCTGGCATCCCTGCCACCCTTCTCCCTCTGCCCCCGAGTGTCAGTGGGAAGCCATGCCCAGCACACCCACCTGCTGCCCTGTGGGGGCCAATGGGGTGGCCAACACAGCAACCACTCTCCCTTGGAAAAACAACCCAGGGGCTTCCCCCTTGCCACCCTCCCCAGGAAGGCAATGCCTTGAATGAGTGCCTTTGCTGTTACAGTGAGATGTTAAATCGCCCCCACCATGCTTTCCCACCATATCTATAGTACTTGTATGCCATTGGCCCTTCCCCCTTGCTCTGCCCCTGAGCCCTCAGACCATTGGCCCTGTTGCTCTATCACTCCCCCTGCCTTTCCCCCTGCTCCCTCTGACTGGTTTTTCGTCCCTGGATCCTTCAGGAGAAGAAGCAGAATAAAGAGTTCTCCCTGCAGAACTCCATATGAGGGCCTTGCCTCTTCCCTTCCGCATCATCCAAAGCTGAACTCATTCAACAGCCCTTTTCAGGGCTGAGAGCTGATATCACTGAGGAGCTACCGAGGCGCCTGTGCCTCCAGGACATCCCCTCAAGGACACTTCTCCAGGAAGGTCACAGCTCTCAGACCATCACTGCCCACAGTGACAGTGCCCTGGTGGAGGCGGTGCTGCCTGGCTGGGAGGAGGGCACGCTGCCTCTGCCCGGCTGCCTGGCCAGGGTGATGCTGTGCTTGGTGGGAAGCTGTGATTTCTTCCTCTCTTCTCCTCCTTCCTTTGCACTCAGTGCCCAGTGTCTCTGGAGTACAAATCGGACACCTTGGCAGCTCCCAAAGAACAGCAGGACGGGGGTGACTGGAGCAGCAGAGACCCCTGTGCCATGGCAGAGCAGGGTGAGCGTGGCTCCTCTGGCCTCTCACAGCCGTGCTGAGGGACAGCAGGAATTGTGAGCTGTCCCACAGATTTACCCTAAGTACCAAATGTAGGTTCTGCAACAATTACATGTGAAGCTGAAAGCAGCGCATTAAGCAGAAATCACTTTTTAAAGATGGATCATATAAAACAGCATTAGACTAAATTATAATTGGGCAATAATTTAGAATTCATGTAACTTTTAAAATAATTAGTTACATTCAAAATAGTATTTTGTAATGCATCACCCTAAATTACGCTTATGAATTTAGATATATCATTAGAATGAAAATAAATATAGAACTTAATTTAATAGTTGTGAAATAAACCTAGGTTTAATATTTGTGCCTTGTGAGTATAATAGAAAACAAGGAAAATAATTTCATATTAAAATCTGGGTAACTGCAGGGCATTTACCAAAACTAATATTATCATAGTTAACTTTCAAATATAAAAAAGGGCTGGGTAAATAACTCTCTATGAAATCTGAAGTATAATTTATAATGAATTTATACTAATGGTATCTAATGTGCCTAGTTAAAATGAAAGCTTTATTGAGAATAAATGTTACTCATTTACTTCAAAGAGAGTTACCAGACCTATGTAGTTTGACAATAATTTTAAAAATAGAACAATACTGGCTAATAAATGCTAATTTTAAATATTTCCCTTATGAAAATGAGATACTTAATGTATAAAATCTTATTTAATTGTATAATATTCAAAAAACCTCCACTTCAAAATACTTTAGTTGCGAAATACCTAAAAAGGAAATTCCTGAAAACCTCTTTCTTTGATGAATTCTTCAATAATAAGAATTGCTATTTAAATCAACAGACAGATAACCTCATTGAAATATTAAATTAGCTATTATACTGGTGATATGAGGTATAGTTTTCTGGAAAAGTTCAAGAATTTGAATTTGTATTTAGTTAATTTGTATGGTCAAAATATACATTGGTTCTGATTCTGTGAGTACAATCAAATAATTTCAGCAAAAGTAGTCGTGCACCATATATTTTATTTTTAATTTTTATGTATAGGACATTAAAATTAGCATTAGGTCCATTCAGATTCATTAAGAGAAACATGCAGCAGAAGGAATCCCATTTTATAAAGCAGCCATTGTTTTTAATGAACGTATAATTAGTTCTACTGTAATAAAGTGAAAATCTATCCCACAGATAGATTTTCCTTGGATTTTCTTTGCAGGCATGAAACTCTTAATTTAGTGTGGCATCTTCTAAAATATTTCTCCCCATATATTTTTTCACGTTTTACTGAGGAACCATTCAATCATCCTTATGGCTTGCACTATAAAGATTTGTTCCATCGTTAAGAGAACTTGCAGAGACCTTTCCTCACATCATTGCTCCATGGGGAATGTTGGGTGGGGTTCTTTATTTGTTACATTTTAAGTGACGCAATGCTCAGTATTTCTGTTTAGAATTCATAAAATGGGTGGTGTTGCAGTCTCATACAGCCACACATTTCCATGTCTTACTTAATATACATTAAAGAATCTTTAAAAAAAATAGAAAAATTATTTCCTCATACTTACCTAAAACAGTATTTTGTATATATATATATTTTTAAAGGCAAATTCTCTAGTACATTTACTTTTAAAGATAAGAGTTATAACTTGGCTTCCTAGGATATTCAAGGCACAGTGGAGTTAGATCTATAGAGTGTACTGATGTTTTCAGTTTTTACAGATGGTAAGAGAACATTGTGGGGTTTGTCTGATTGTGGGCTTTTTTTTTTTTTTTGTAGGAAGTTGTCAAGATTGGCAGTAATCATTTTACATCAACTGTTTTCTGCAGGGGCACCTACAGAAATGCTTAAAAAAAAACTTCCCTGAACTGAAATTAAAATTTGAAACCTTTTTTTATAATCTATTCTTTAGCTGATATCCTAGGGCAGTTCCTTGATTTGATTGCATTTTGCATCATTGAAAGCTGATTCCAGGGGATTGGATCAGTTCTCCAGTGAGCTGAAGCCATCAGTGATGCACGAAGAATGAGAACAAGCTCTTCCAAGGGAGGAACTTTCATGCTAAAGAAAAGTTATAGCACTAAAAATTCCAGCAAAGACTAGGGAGCTCTAGTGTCTCATCCAGGCCACAAATGCTTTAGATGCAGCATGTTAAAGATGCTTTGACAAGCAAATATTTTTATTTATTAAAAATACAGATTTTGAGGAGAAGAGAGGTGCCTTAGTTTCTGCCCCATGCAGAGAGACCAGCAGTACAGTGTAGCTGGCCTGGATCATCCTAGAAGAGGGATCATCCTAGAAGAGTCTCTAGTTTACCTGGATGCCACATTTCTACCCACCTTTACATGTATTTGTACCTTGGCACATGGACCCTCGAGCTGCTTAGTCCCTGTGTATTTATAAAAGCTTTGGCAAAAGGGTGAAGAAAGTTGTTCTGACAAATATTAGCTGGTTTAAGTCTGATTTACAAAGCCATTTCTGCTCTTTCTTTCAGTGACAGCCCTTCTCCCACACCTGCTGCTACCAATTTGGTTGCAGCAGTTTAGTTGCATCTTGAGGTAGCCAAATGTGCGTGTGCCAGTGTGGTCTGTGACAGAAACGCCATCCTGCCCTCTTATGTGATGAGCTGATGAGCTCAGAGAGAGGGAAAGTAAGGGAATATATGAGCATTTTGTTAGACGAGTTCCACTTGTGGTGCCAGTACCAAGGACAAGGACAAAAACACCCAATTCCTTGCTAGACATATGCTTATTCTAAATAAGATCCCTGTTAATGGACAAGCCTCTTGTTTATCTGAGTATCAGCAAAACTTATTTTTCAGTAATGGTATTCTAATGTTGTGGCTTTAACAGCATTTCACTCCTAACCAAATTAAAAGGAGTGTTTTCTTATCCTCCATGCTTTGTGAAAAGTTAAAGCTTCTCTGCTCTTTCTTGTGCATCTTTTTGTCTCCTCTGGAAGTAAAAAGCTGTGAGACAGTGCAATAAGGATTCATAAAAGTCACAGGATTTGCCATAATCTTCTTAACACATCTAGAGGGTAGATTTTGGGGTCACACAGGGAAGTTGCACTGAAAAATCCAGACTACTGACTCACAGTATTTTAACTCCATTCCTGTTCCCTCTGAAAAATAATCCCCCAAAATGTCAGGGCAGTACTGAAAATAGGGATACTGATTTGTGGGCTATGGGGCTGTCAGATACCTCCCTGGGATCTTATTCTCTTTCAAAACTTGGATAGCTTGCTCTCATTTTATTCTTCTTCACATACTTGTGTGCTCAGGACTAAAGGGGAAGCGTGATTAGTACCAGTGCTGCTGTTGTTCACTGTCAGCTTAGGATGGCTGCAGACCTTTTCATCTAATCAGCACTCGTGTGTCAGCTAATGCAAGCGTAACACTAAACATGTTCTGATCATCCCCCAGAGAAATGACATTTCATCTCTGGGTGTGCATTGTGAGAAATCCTAAATGTTTTTCTCATTGGACTGAACACTGTGTGAATACCAAAAAACCCAGCTAAATTCAAAAGGTCACATTAGACAATTCTGAGGTGAACAGATGTGACTGTATAAGGTTACAGCTAGGTACTTCATGTGCACTTTTTAGACTTGTGTTGGGAATTGCACTTCTGAAATGGTCTCATTGGTGCTGTTATGCAAATTCAGGTGTAAATCACCAGGAGACCAAAACCTGAGCAAGTCTAAACCCTTAGTAATACATTTATTGCACATTAGATGAATCAAAGCAAAGCCCAAAACATACCCTTTTGTGGAGTTAGACCTAAATTAGATGATAAATCTAGAATTTTATGATCTGATAAGTAATTTTGAACTAGATTTTTCAATGCTGATTTTTTCAGTAAATAGCAAATTATCTGAGGAGAAACACCTATTATATGGCCTACAAAGTGAAATGTAAGGCTATTTCTCTAATGGATACACACCATTCTCACTACCACTGACCACAGGTGTGCATGGACTGTCAAACCATGAGCAGACTTCTCTCTGTATTGGGATAAGCAGAACTTTATCACAGTAAACAAAGCACAAGGCAAAGTAATGTATTTTTACTTGGTAAATGGTGTCCAAGGGAAAACTGAAAGGATTACATTCTCATCTCCACAGTTCAGAAACTCTCAGATACACTATATTTTCTCTAATGCAGAAGCTATAAACATTTCTGGATACACATGTTGACTGTTCTGGTAACAAATAATGCATAAACTTTGCTTTTGGATTAGTTGATGCCAATTCTTCAATGTATGAATTCCTAACCTGTTGGATTCTGCTGCAATTCACAAGTCAAAAACCTGTGATGCTTCTCACTGACATTAACACTCTGCAGTTAACAAGTTCTGTGACTATAGAGAATCAAGCAGAGATCTCAGTAAGAAAAAATATTTTAGATTATATTATCTTAAAATCATAGTTTCTGCACTGGAAATATACTCAGTATGATAGTTTGTAAAGATAAAATGCAGAGAACAAAAATCATATAAGGAGAAAGCTAAATGTAGCAAATGGCCCCATATTTATATCTCAGTAGTCAGAATACAAATAAACATCCTTGGTAAAAACACATCAGTGCTTCCAATTAAGGTAATATAATTGCATGCTTTGAAGTGGAACAATGGAAAATCCATTTTATTAATATGAGACACAGACTTCAGAGATGTATAAAAATAACATTTAATCTGTTTAAAACATCTGCTACTATCTATAGTATACTTTGTTGTATAACATTTGTGCATTTTGTGTGAACACACACAATAGATACATAAATAGATACTAACTGGATAAACATCTATCATAGGAGATCTGATCTTGTCTTAAAAAAGCCGTATGTTTTCACACATTAAATTTAAGCGCATTTTTAGTAGGCCCAGGTACTATAATGAAAACATGTGATACTAATGTTCTTTACCAAGGAAGGAATCACCACCATCATGGCCATAACTGGCAAAATTTTTATAAACTCTAAATAAAACTTATTGATGTTTCATTAATTATACTAATGGTCGAACAGCATAAGTAAACTAGTGGTGCTTTTTCTCATCATATCACATATTCCTTTTTTCTTCTTCCTTCTCAGTTGAAAGTTTGTGGTAGAGCACTCTTCAGTCAGAATCACCAAAATGGGTGTTTGCATTCCAGTCTGTGATCATGGGACTTGTTAACCTTGATTATAAAACTGAGCTCTTATAAGTTAAACATCTTCAATTAAAACCAGCTGTTTTGTCATAAATATTTATATATGGACAGAGCTCTACATCAGTAGTTTTTTAAAGATATGGGCTACAGTTCTCTTCTTTGGGTCCACTGCTGCAATAAGTTTTACAGACAGCCAGCTCACAGTGTCTTTCCACAGTAAGGGAAAGCAGTTTCCTAACAAAAATGAGTAAATGTTTACTCTGCCTGTTTAACAGTCTGGCCATTGAAGCAGTTTGTCTAAAATACTGCTCAGTCACCAGAGGGGAAACTGGGCCAGGCCATGTGGATTTCACCTCAGGAAGGCAGAGGGAGATCAAGTGGTTTCATCCTCAAAAGGGGGTCACTTAAATCATTGATACTGCTTCTGGATGGCATAACACAACTTCTTTATGCCAGTGCAGAGCACAGGGGAAAGGGCATTTAAATTCTACCTCTCCCTTTGGAAATGTTTTGGACCCTCCTAGCACTTAGTGGCAGGTTACAGAAAGGGCAGGCGGGACTGAAGAGCAGTGGTCTGACCCTGACACCGGGTGCCTGCAATTGCCTGAGTTTGCTGCTCCTTGTACCTGGGATTTGTGAGTCTGGTCATCCATCCAAGTCCACTGCATCCATAGCCTTCCCCTGGGGCTCCAGGGAAAAGGGACACACTGTGCTGGTCTGGCTGTGCCAACCCCATGCTCTTCCTCTAGGGGCTCATTCCACAGAGCACTTTGGCACTGTTGACTTCCTGGCTCTGAGCCCAGAGCAGGTTTGAAAACTGACTCTAGAAAGCCTTTGGGTAGTTTCCATGCTCCTTCTTTGAGGTGATGTTCGTAGGTAAAGTACTGGAGTAAATCAAGGGGTTTGTGAATGGGGAAAAATGAAATGAGAGTATGTTGAGCTGTATGCAAAAGGTGAGGGCTAACGTCAGTGATTGCTACTGCTGGGTGAAGAACTGCTACTGCATTTGCTGCTATCTCTGCCTCTGCTTTTTGTGTCACAGTTGCAATGCACTGCCACAATTATAAAAGTTGCTCTTGCTTTTCATTCTGACTTTATTATTAGTGTAAGGAGATTTTTTACTGAACTTTGTTGCTGATGTGTAAGCCTGCTTGTGTTTTAGAGCATGAAATTTTTTGCAGTACCTGAACTCCCCTGGCCTGAAACAATAAAGCAAACATATTTTACTGATATGCTTTGGGAAGGAACTGCTCTCCATCTCCCTCTTTTGTACAAGTTTCTGTTCTCAGCTAGTTACACCTGATGGCTGGAATAAATTTACTCCATTTTCTTTCACATGATCTAATGCTGCTATAACTGAGGGAAGATGCTATCACACAGTTTGCCTGTAATTTCAGCAATTTATTCTCCTAGCCTAATGGAATTTTAGAATAATTCAGTTTGGAAGGGACCTCATGAGGTCTCTAGTCCACCTGCAAGCTTAAAGCAGGGCCAGCTGGAGGTCAGACAAGGCTGCTCAGGCTGTTCAGCTGGTCCTTGGAAACCTCCAAGGAAGGAGACTGCACAACCTCTTGGTTCCCTCCTGTTCTGCTCAGTTCCCCCCAGTAGGCAACAAACCTGCCTGCACTGTGAGTTTGGTGGCAGAGTTGTGCCTTTCCCTGCAGCAGCAGGTCTCCCACTACTGCCACTTGCTGCATCCTGCTGGTGATGCTGTTGAAACAGAGACTTCTTCCTTTAGCCTGCTACCAGGGAACTGAACCTACTTTGGAATTGCAAAGCTGCAGGTGGAGAAGGAGCCAGGTGCCAAAAGCTGTAAGCCTTCAGGCTTCCCAGTCTTGGGAGTTGTCATGGTTTAACCCCAGCCAGCAACCAAGGCCCACACACCTTTTTGTTCTTGTGGCTTGTGTTAATTTCTAGTGTTTCTGAAAAGGATGCAACGGAATAACTCAGTAATGAATTCCTAGGATAACAGCATCTTTACTTTTCCCCATTGCTACTGTATTTCAATCCTGATCTTCAAAAATTGTAGCTTGCGGGTTAAGGCAGCAGTTCAGAGTCTTTGTCCCTAGGACAGCACAGTCATGACAGATGCTGATCGTACCGCGCGTGTCAGACGTTCAGGATGTGTTTAAACACAGGCTCCTGCTACATTACATAGAGAATGCCTGGGGGTGATAGTGACTGTTCACCATTCAGTATTACAATATGGCTTTTTTCAGTAGCTGCTATCTGAAGAAAAAGAGAATACTGCATTTTAAATAGAAAGTGCATATAAAGATTTCATTCCTCACAGTATTTTGTCAGTACAGCACTGCCATACCAAAACACTCTGAATTCAAGAAAATGAGAAACAGGAATCTCCTCCTCCTTCTTCTTCCTCCTCCTTCTTTTCTCCTCTGTGCACCTTCTGGATACTTAGAAACAACCTTGAAAAAGGTAAAACCTTAGGTACTGGAGCCTGAGTGTAATTACGCTTTAAGTTTGGAGTGTCACCCCATAAGTTACAAGAAATATTTCACATGCACTTAATTTCAAGTGAAATTGTAATATTTTTAGCAGAAGTAATAAGCCTGTAGTTCAGAACTGAGAATGGGCTTGTGAATATGTAGCAAAATATTAGAAATATGGTAAAGTAGATCATTGGTGACAAAGTAATAATTTTCAGTGGAAAAAAAGTCTACTAATAGACATTTTTTACAATCAGGCAAAATGAATAAATGTGACCATGAAGGTGTCTTCAGCAGCTCTTCCCTGTGAATATAAGGCAATGATGTAACACAGGAAAGAATTTTAACATACTTCTGCAAATATCACTTGCCGAGAGCTTGCAACAAACAGTATTCCTTCACAGTTTATGAAGTATTTAAAATGTACATAAAGAAAGAAACAAGTTGCCCATGTTGCTGTATAAAACACTACAGGCTGCAGTGCTCTTGAATTTGGGTCATCAGGCATTTTAATGTTGTTACAGAAATAAAAATAGTCTGTGTTTTAAGGTCTGTATTTACACATTTCTCATACCTTTTGAACCATGTTTGTATTAATACATTTCTCTCAGCTTTTGAGCCAAGAAACCTAATAGGAACAGACTTCAATTAACTATAGTTGAATTCACCTGAAAACGTCACTGAATTTTGCTAACTAAGTGGTTTCCTCCAGACAATATGACACCTATTTTTGACTGTCAGTTGATCCATTAGTGAGAGTGAACAAAGTCCTGTTTCTCAGTTCAGCTGCACAGCAAGCTCTTTTTCTTTTTTACCACATGTCATCTCACTAGGAAAACTATATTTTTAAAAATACTTAGGGAAATGCATGCATAATGGACATGGCCTGTGTTTGAAGGGGAGTATGGAAGAAAAGACTGTTAGGGAGGAGTTACTAGTTATTAATTTGAAACAAAATTATGGAGCTTCCAAAAATAAATGTTGAAGTTCTTGGCATTTTGTTTCTTTTCTCCTCCTGAGTTATTTTTGTACCATTTCCTTTCCTTCTTGAATAATGCAATCTTTGTTTCCTTTACAAAATACTTCCATTGTTTTCCACTGCATTTAATTTTCAGTATGGAAACATGACCTAAGAAGAGTATTGTTGTCTGTCAAGATGAAACACAATGCATTCTTCTGCTATCTTTCCCTGGCTCTGCCCCTATTTCTTCCCTATTTCTAGGCAGATATTTGTGGTCATTTTCAACAATGTGAGTAGTGAGGCATTGGAGGAAGAAAGAAAATAAAATGCCTGTTTTTTAATTGCAGGGCTTAAATACCTTGAATATGATCGTAAGTGGGATCAAAGGTGGCAGGAGTTTCATTACCAATAATTAAAAAAAAGAAAGAAAGAAAGAAAATCAGAAATGCAACAAATAAACTGAAATGGACCAGAAAATGGATGGGAAAATTGAGCTATTTCTCTCTCTGGTACTGAGGTCAAGCAGATAACTTGTGTTTTAATACTCCATTTTCTTGTAGTCAGAACTTGCTCTACTACTACTCCTGGGCACCGGTTAAGTCCATTCTCCATTTTATTAACTCATCCTTATCATAAACTGCTAAGCTTGGCTCCTAGTGAACCTTTCTGTGAACTCTGCCAATGTTCAGGGCCTGAAGTCAGAGATATGTCTTACTCCTTTTTCAGACTATTCCTACACACTGCAGAGTGTACTTCAGGGAAGTCTGTCAGCAGTAATCTCATATTACCTCTTCTAGACTTTTTTCATTTCCTCACTGTCTTTACTTTTCTTTGTGGTCAGTCCACATGTGCCTGTGGCAGTATTTGTCAGGACCTGCTAAGTGGGTGGCTGGGCCAGTTGCATCCTGATGAATGTGCAGGGAGTGCAGGGAGGTCAGCCCAGGCGTGCTCTGCAGTGCAGGCAGCACAGGGCCAGATTGCTGTACAGACAGAGGATTAACTATGTGAAAATACAATTCAGACAAGACCCTTGACAAATTTTATGAAAATGATCTACAGTGAGGAATTTGACGAGGCGCTCAGTGCTGCAGTCAGCACTAAATCCCTTGTATTTTACAACCCAATAATCAACCTGCTGCTGTGATTATCAGAGTGGAAGAGGATGAGTGGCGAGAGTAAGTGGCTGTTGGTGTGGTGCCCAGACCTACCAGGGCCCTGAAGCAGCTCCAGCAGGAAGTTATCCCCATTTGACATCCTTGCAGTCTAAACAGACAGTGATGATTTGCAGAAGGAGAGATTCATGGAGAAGACCTTTATTCACTTGCCTTTGTCATCTATTTGCTCTGATCAGAGTCCTATCTTCATTCTTTTTTTTTTTTTTTTCTAATATCTCAAAGTCAGTTAAAAGATAGTTTAATATTTTCACCTAAGGAAAAAAAATGTCATCTAACAATCTACCGCTTTACCAGCATTGACTTATTATCTCAGACACAATTGTCACCAGCTCTAGAAGTACCAACAGCTTCATTAATATATCTCTAAGAAAATATCTTAGTGTCACTTTTCTTTTTGTTTCCTTTCTTTTCTTTAGAAAAAGTCCCATTTCTCCCCAGCAGGATAAAAAGTTTTTGGCAGATTAAAAGTGTTACATCTGTAAAGCCAGTGAAAATAGCAAACTTGGGTGAAAATATCACCAAACTGACTTTTTGAATTTTAGAGAATTACTTTTTTTTTCCCCAGTTCCTTTTTAGTTTATGGCAGCTCTTTGGCATTTTTAAATAAATCTGATACTCCTAAAGAGGCATGAAATCCTATGAGTGAGACTTCATCCATTAAGAATAACTACCCCAAGACCATGTATGAAATCTGAGACCTGTCCAGTCCTCCTTGCGCTTTTCATTGTATCCTGCCTGAATTGCTGTGGTCTCAAGAGCTCTGATCCGCTCCAAACCTGCAAAGAGGGGAGCAGGCAGTGCCCTGGAGAGCATTGCATAACAATGGAATGAATGGTTTCCAAACCAAACAGGATATTAAATAATACAGATATTGAGTAAGTTCTGCCAGTTCAGCTTGACTGCAAAATGAGAAATGAGATTGGAAATGTTCTTTGTCCTATAACTGCTGTCTCACCCTCCCAAACTGCCAGTGTGATAAAGAGGTACAGCTGAGGCTAACTTGCTTTTTTTGCTCTGAAGTGACTTTTTCCCTAGGATGAGATTGAATTTAGAAACCCAAGTCTATTCACTACTTTATCCTCAACTCTTCATTTTCTACTTAAGTCTTCAGTGAGCCTAGCTCACATGGACTGGAGGATTCAGTTTGGAGAGATTGTTCTGGCTGATGTGTTTTGCTTTTGTCTTTGTCTGTTGAACTGTTTACTCTAAGATGTCATTTATGACATATTTAAGAGTCATAGAAAACCACATTTCATATGGATAAGAAAAGATTATTACTGCAGGCAAGTGTCAAGGTTATAAAGGTTGGATTTGTTCTTTCATCACCACAAAAGTAAGGGAGTGGAATGGAGGGAAGAAATAAATATTTTCAAAGGATAGGTTACTCTGCACACAACTTGGAATTCCTTTTGTGTTTCCTTTTGAGCTATTTCATGCAGTGTCAGAAGAGTGGTTTGTTTGTAAGGAAATTCAACTTCTCAGTTGCTAGGAAAAGTTGAACTCTTGCTGCTCAGTGACTTCAAAAAGATTTAAGGATCACCGATCAGTTGCCATGCTTTCTTATACGTGAGGGGGAAGATATCTGATTAATGACCTGTGACACAAGCTTCACCTGTCTGCAGGAATCTGCATACCAGCTGAATACTGAGATGACAAATTAGCAAAGCATTTTGTATGGCCTTCATTGAAAAAACTTTTTGGGGTCTGGAGGTCAGTTTAGCAAGTGCAAATGCATGGTTATTTTTAATTACACATAAGCTGCTCTTATCCCCTGAAATAGCAGAGAGGTAGTTTTGCCATCAAGTTTGGAGTGTGGACACATTTGTTCTTTTTTCTTTTATTGGCCTGGAGATTTTCCCAGTGTTAATCCTTTAAGAATACAACTCCACAGCCTTTTTTTTTTTTTTCTGCTTTTTTTTTCCCAGTTAATGTGCTACAACTGACTCCTTGTTTGTAAGCCTGAATCTAGCCTTTTGTTTAGTGAGGATAGACAGATTAGACACACTTCTGAATGACCTATTATAAATTGTAAGGGCTGTGTTTAATTGGGGAAAAGAAATAACAGCTGTTTAATTTATGGATGTTCACAACAGGACAAACAATTTCAACATGGCAAGCAGAACACTCATCATTGATAGAGTTGGCATCATTTCCTCATGTGCTGCAGTTGCAGCAGGAATCTCTTTCTTCTGGAGTTATTTAGTGCTTGAGAAAGGTGCTGGGTAGGGCCCTGGAGATAGCAGCCCTGGGCTGGGCACAGCATCAGGGGCAGTGCAGGTGGCACAGGCAGCAACCTGGCAGCTTCTCTACCAGCACCAGCACAGATTTGCTCATCCCACTGGGAGAGAAAATCACCAGAGAAGAGAAAATGAAGGTGCCAATATCCCATGGCCTGTGATCTGAAGCAGTGTCAGTTTCAAGACAGAAATTTTCCACCATAAAGAGCTGGGCTCTTCTCAGAAAGGTGACAGCGAGTGCTCAGTAGATAGTAATAAAGCTTTTGTCACTATACTGGCACCTTCTTTTTTGTGAAGAATATGCTCATTAAAAAAATAATATCCCTTTTAAACCATGGTTTTAATATGTGCAGGAAAAGAAAGAACTAAATGACTGGAAACATGACTTCATGGTCAGGTATTCCATGCTCTCAGCTCTACGTAGACATTGTGCTGTACTCATTAATCTCATGTGAATGTCTTTTGGTAGATGATTAGGAAACATCTGTTTAATATTTATTATATTATTTCTTTATTGTGTGTTCTTTTTTATTCTCAAAATATTCTCCCTGGGGGCAAAAACATCTAGTGGAAGCTATGATTTTGATAGCATTATTGTTTGTGTTGATTCTCCTCTCCTCTCCTCTCCTCTCCTCTCCTCTCCTCTCCTCTCCTCTCCTCTCCTCTCCTCTCCTCTCCTCTCCTCTCCTCTCCTCTCCTCTCCTCTCCTCTCCTCTCCTCTCCTCTCCTCTCCTCTCCTCTCCTCTCCTCTCCTCTCCTCTCCTCTCCTCTCCTCTCCTCTCCTCTCCTCTCCTCTCCTCTCCTCTCCTCTCCTCTCCTCTCCTCTCCTCTCCTCTCCTCTCCTCTCCTCTCCTCTCCTCTCCTCTCCTCTCCTCTCCTCTCCTCTCCTCTCCTCTCCTCTCCTCTCCTCTCCTCTCCTCTCCTCTCCTCTCCTCTCCTCTCCTCTCCTCTCCTCTCCTCTCCTCTCCTCTCCTCTCCTCTCCTCTCCTCTCCTCTCCTCTCCTCTCCTCTCCTCTCCTCTCCTCTCCTCTCCTCTCCTCTCCTCTCCTCTCCTCTCCTCTCCTCTCCTCTCCTCTCCTCTCCTCTCCTCTCCTCTCCTCTCCTCTCCTCTCCTCTCCTCTCCTCTCCTCTCCTCTCCTCTCCTCTCCTCTCCTCTCCTCTCCTCTCCTCTTATATGATCACAGAAGTGCACATTGAATTTTCTTCTGCCTTCCACCACTGGGGATGTTTTGTCTTCTGTGTAGATGAGTTGTAACTCCATTTCTGAGCTTTATGGTACTGAAAGAGTAAAGTTGTACTTTAAGGTTCTTGATAGCAAAATTTAATTTAGTCTTCTAAAAATCTTGGCCCCAGGCTATTGTTTGTCTTGAAAGTGGTAACTGAGATTTTCCCTTGCTTTAGGAGTCAAAAAGAAGTCACTGTAAGAGAGGCTAGATTTGCTCAGGGCAGCTCATGTATTACAGCATGTTGTACTAATTGGAGTTTCCTAAGGTGCGATGGCTTCATGCCCAGGAACTACATGGCTGTAATCCAGCTGAGAGGTGACACATGTAAATAACCAAAAGCTGGGCTTCCTCTGCCAAGATGGGATGGAACCTTGTAGCAATCAGTGATAATAGGAACCGCTGCTTATGGATAGTGCTGTGTAGCTTAGTTGCAATCAAGGAATCCATATACTCTCAGGCTATGTCTATAACTGGTTAATTTGGGGCACATTGTCAATCAAAGAATTCACCTTCATATTAGGTAATTCCTCCCCCTGCCTGCACTCAATGCTCTTTTTCAGATTCAAATCCATCCTGATGTTTTTATAAATGAATTGATTTTATCTAAGCACTTGTATACTGGCGTTGTGGTAAAACATAGAAAGAGCTGAGTATCATCAATGTTTTAATGACATACAACTCTAGATGATCTGACAAATTCCCCTTGGTAATTGAGAGCAATATAGAAAATGACTGGAGAGAATGGAGTAGTGTGGGATGCCACAAATGAACAAAGCAGAAAAACTCATTATGATGATTTGAGGAGAATTAAAAGCTATTTATTCTTGTCACCTCTTTCAAAAGATACCAAGATATCATCCAATCAACTGTTGTTGAATGCATTTTTACAATATGAGTATCTTCCATCTATTTAGAGTTACAGATCCATTTGAACCTCTAAGCAATTTCAGTGGCTTGGTCCAGTTTACTAAAGGTTCTTTCAAGTCTAGAATAGTATCAATCCCTTAATACATTTACAGTTAAGTTTTGTCCATCTCATCTTTGAGCATTTTAAAGTATATCTTAATTATCCCTAGATGAAGTTGAATTGAATTGGATATTTATGATGGTCCTATGAGGACATCTGGGAAATAATGGCATCTTTGAAAAAGGAAGAGACCAGTCTCAGTTTGTATTGCTGGCTGGCATGAACTGTTATACCAGAAACCAGAGGGGTTTCTGTCCTTTAACCATCCACCTCCAGCTGTGGCACTCCTGGTGTGCAACACAGTTCCTTGGCTCATCAGCCCTGCTACCACTGCACTGCTTCCATTCTCCATAGCTGGACTATGATGGTAGTTCTTGTTAAAATGATGCATCAATTACTTCAGTCAGGAATGTCCTTGGTTGTGGTTTTTCTTAAGGTAGGGGAGATCCTACCTGAATGCATAATATGATGCCGAATACAGGTGCTGCAATGCAGGATGTGATGTGTGATGAAATGTCAGGACTGAAAATGTATTTCAGCAGCTCTGGGTACAGCAGCCCTTGGGATTTGGGAAGGCCTTTCAATGGTGTCACCTTTATGTGTAACAAGGTAATAAGGGGCGATTCAAGTGCTTACCATTATTGAGTTCTCTGCTTCAAAACAAATCTTTACTATAATCAATAATGTCTGAATGGCAGCATCTTGTATCGAGAAATTTCAAGGCTGTCCTATGAGCTAAAAAAATGTGACTCAACCATGGATCTAATTATATAAGCTGCTGTCTTGGTACACCTCATCTGGACAGAGGTAGACAGGACCAGGTATTTTCTAAAAGCCTGGTCTCACAAGATTTCTAGCTACATCAAGAAGGTTCATTAAGTACTTAAAAGTTAAGGAAGTTACTGGACCTCCCAGCCCTCTGAGACTAACTTTTCCCCAGCTGCAGAGACCAATAAATACCTATATCATATGTTGTATTTTATAAGGAAACAGTTGGAGCATTTTTTTCAGCCTGTGGGCAATTAAACTCTGTGCAGGATAACATAAAATGTGAATTAGGGGGCCAAGACAATATAACCTTTCTTTTCTAGACTTTAATTTTCAAGCCAAGCCTGTGTATCCACTAATCCAGATGAGTGTGTGCATTATTTTATAAAGTTTGGTGTGCAAGTCTTAGAAGTCATTGAGGTGAACTGTTAGACTCGCTTTGATTTTGACGGCAGATCCTCTGTGTATTTAGAAGGACACAGTAGGCTAAAACTCATAAAAAGAATTAATCAATTTTCCTGTATTATTAATTATACCCTAAATTATTAAATGATGGAATTTTCTAAATGCAATTTATTTTTCACCACCTGTTGCTGCTAGTCAACTTCCTTTTCAATTTAGGAATGAAACTACATAATACCGCACTGTTTGTGTTCACATATAATGCAAAGGAATGTCAAAAATCTAACAAATATTGTTTTAAACGGTATCATTACCTTTGATGCTGTTGCACACATTGATTACTATGGAAATCATAAAAAGGTAAATCAGCATCAACACATTTCTTCCTGTGGGAAATTCCCAATTATGTAGTGGACAACACTGCCTGTTAACATGCAAGTATTCTGCTTGCCCTAGTCTCAGGAATTAATTTCTTTTTGTTAAGAGGGACTAGTGCCATGAAATGTGCTAACTTCAATAGAAGGGGAAAATGATTAAAAATATTTCATCCAGGTACCGACCTGATTATGATCTTTGGACATAATCCAGTGGGAGTTTTTCATTATTATTTTTAAAGTTTAAAAAATGAACTTTAAAATATGGTCTGAAAGATGAATATAGAGTACCTTCTTATGCAGCACTGCACTATAAAAAAAAAAAAATGAAGAGAATGGAAGTTTTCAGCATAATATCTGATAAACTGTAAAAACCTGCGTATATCAAGCGAAGTTTACAAGAGGTAGACTTCTGTGCTTGTGCATAAGGTACTAAGAGCAGACTCATCATGCTTGAACAGAATTGAGAATTTAATTGACAAGTCCCACAATTACCTGTGTAACAATATAGTCATATAATTAGTATAAAAATAAATGTGCAAGCCAAAGATTATTATAGCAAATGCAGTTTTACTGTAACAAAGGGTTGTGACAGGAAGATACTAAATACAGAAATGTGCTTAGAGCCTGCTCTTTAATCATTCACCACAGATATTCATTTTACTCACAGTGAAATCCCAGTGGTTTGTTCCTGCAGTTTTAGTGTGGCAAAAGGAGTAGCAGAAGGACACTTGAAAACTGCCACTAATATGATAATAATTGTGTAAGCAACCAAATGTCTCATCCTAATAAGAAGAGTAGCTGAACACAGGATGTGCTGAAAAGATAGGACTTTTCTCAGTTTTGGCTGTGGTTGTATCTCAGATAACAGACTGCCAACACAGCCTAAATAATTGGCAGCCAAACTTGCCTGTTCACATAAGGCTGTCCCATTTCCCAGTTCTAATTCATTTCTATTCCTGTGACAAACACTAACACTATTGGAAATAACTACACATCCACCTGCCAGTGTCATTGAGCAGGATTCTCTGCCAGTCTAATTGAGAAGGAAGTTCTTGGCTTAATTATAGGAAAGAAGGTACCTGGTTATTTTTTAAGATCAGTCTAGAAATTGTCATCTTGCTGCTAATTTCTGCTCTCCACATATTTCACAGTGTAATGCTTCCTTGTTGTGAGGTCTTGCAAGGGTCCTGGAGCTATCATACATCATTAAGATAAAAGTTAATAGGACACAGTTTTAGAGGGAATAAGAATAAATCCCTTTATCTTTTTTTTAGGAAGATGTGCTCCATCTTCCTAACATGAGTATTTTGAAATGTTCACTGTCTAAACTCCCACCTCATATGAATTATCACAGTTACCCCTTATATCTAGATCACTTACAGCCTCAGCTGTAGCTGCCACCTGTGTCACTGCTACTGTCCTCAATCTGAGTGAAACATTCCAGGGAATATCCATCATTATAAAGTCTGTGCTAAGAAAAGCTATGAATTTCATTAAGATGACACTATTTACTGGTTTTGGGAGTTGTGTTTTGGCTTTTGTATTTTCAATTATTTATTTCCTGGCCTTTCATTTTATTTAATTTTTTTTTTTTTTTTGCATACCTGTATTTATTATGTTACTGAAGTTTGAAGAGCTCCCACATTAAACGTTCAGATTTTACCCACAAAATCTTTTCTAAATATTGGACTAAACTTATCTTATATTTTAAAGGACAAAGATATAGTCCCAGTAAAGTTGATCTTGCCTCCTTCCCTCCTTATTTTTTCAAATGAAATGGAGCTCCTGCCACAGAATTGAAATTAATTGAAGTTAGTAAAAATTGCCTGGAAAAAACACGGTATAAATTTTGAAGGATATCTTGAAGACAAACTGTCTCAGAGTTAAAGCATTAGAATGGTTTCAGTGTTCTACTGGAAACATTCCTCCCTTTCATCTAAATTCTTTTATAAACTGAAAGACTCTTTGCTGATGTTCTGCCAAATGCATATTTTGCTTTTTTTGAGGGATCTGGAGCAGACAACTGATCTGGTTGCTGTCTTGAAGTCCCATGCACACTGGGGATATGTTTTTTGGCTCCAGTCAGCTAGTTGAAGGGTATTCTGGGTTGCCTCTTCTCTTCAGTAACTCCAAATAGATGCATGGAGGAGGAATAATCAGCCACTGAGTCTTCTAGACTTCGAGAGACTTGGAAAACCATCACAGAGTTTGGTGTATAAGGGAGGGGCTTTTGCTCATCAAAGGAAAATGGAAGTTCCTTATTCCAGCCAGGAGATCTGGAGAAGATATTTGTCCTATGTGTTTTTTCACCTGATGTTGTCTCTGTTATAATATTTACTCAAACAAACAGTGTTTCTTGAAGTAAGGCAGTTATATTCCACCTCTAAAGCCAGAAGCAAACTTTTCTGCTAAAACCACAAATGCATTGTACAATTTTGTGGAGCCTTTGATAACTGAAAAATTCTTTAATTTGTTTTAATATTTCCTTTTTTTTTCTTCCATTCCCCTTTTGCAATTGGTCTTTATGCTAAGGAGGAAGAAGAAACCTTGGGAAAATAGAAGGCAACTGTTTTCTGTAAGTGGTTTTAAGTCATTAGATTTCTTCATCTCTTGCTAACACCCCCCCCTTCTCTATTAAAACAGTTTCTATCTTATGCCACAAGCAAATGTAATTTCTGTTGTTGCTTCTTTGCAAAATCCAATTTGTTATGATGTATTATGCATGCGAGTATAATTGCAGAGGAGGAGTTAAACTGAATGACAGTTTAAAGAGGTGCATTCCTTTGGCTGTGTCACTCACAGAGAGCAGCAAAAAGAAAAGTGGGACAAATTGATGCCCTGATGAAAGTATTAATCTGCTAAGACTTCAGATGAAACAATGGGACTGCCCTAATCAAGCCATACCCTCTAGAGAACAAAATTATGGCACTGACTTCTGATACAGAGAAGATTACAGTAGCCTCAGCAGAAATATCAGTGCTAAGATCTACTGTATTCTTTGCATATACATTTCTAGCAATTAAAAAAGTGCTTGTCAGTAGCAATCTTAGCATAGAACCATTTTTTTCCTAGGAAATGTGAGAGCTTTATGAGATCTTGTATAATGAGTTAGTCATTTGCCATTTATTTTCATAGAAGGAATAGAATAAAGTGTGTAATAGCAATAAATAAAAGCAAAATAGCAAGGCAGGTGAGTATTCCAAGTGAAATCTCTTAAAAGAAATATGTAAGATTTTCACTGCAAATGAGGATAGAGGTTATAAATACAAAAATTATACCTCTGTAATTCTGATGCTGGGGAACATGATGTATCTGTTAAAATATGGTAAACTGTTTTATATTTTCTATTCCACAAATTGCAGTGGTAAAAAAGGGCTTTTAAAAGAAAACTTTTTTTTTTATTTTATTACTCTTTTTATCACTGAACTGCAATTCCTTTGTAATATTTTAGAGATAACAGCTCTGAGAATATTTGGGCCATGTGTTTTTGCACTATTTCCTGAGTCTGTCCCAGACAGTCAGATCAGATAGCAACAGATGTAGGTGCAGGAAAATTTCCTCAGTAACCTTTGATGCTGGAGACTTCATGCTTGAAACTTTCAAAGTTACTCAGAGCTGCCTGCTGTGGGAAAGGAACCTGCAATCCAGGATGGTTCTTCTTTCCCACTGCCTCACATTATCCTGTTCCAGGTCTTTGAGCAGAGGAAAGAATTTATTATTGGTCTAAACTAGTTACAGGAGGACCTACAATTCAAAATTCTGCATGCAATGGGAAAGTAAGACTGATGTTTCGTATGCCTTAAATTTGTGTGAATCAGATTACATAAATCAGCTTCTCAAATTACAAATGATAGTTTTGATGGTTGAGTTGAGTGGAAATGGGCAGCAGAATAAGACTGGCCAGTTGTAGGATCATATCTAGTATCAGGCTCTTCTTTAGGGGCATTTCAGAATAAAACATCCTGTCCATTTCTCCTGAACATAGTGAACTAGGCACTGGAAACTTGCCTGTTACTTCTGGAGTCTCTTCCTATCGAGTATTTCAACAGTTGTGTGTGAAGGCTGTCAATTTACCCATGCAATCACATTAAGCTGTTATTTATAGGAGTTTGGGCTTCCTGTAATTCTGAAATTCTGAACTTTTCAGCTTCTCTCAGTACATAAATTCTGCAATCCTTATTAAGGACAATGGGAAAACTGAGAAAAGTAGTTCAGATCCTCCTTCCTTGATAAAGTAGTTAGGTGTGAATACTGAAAAAAAGTCTGACATTGTAGGTGCAACTTCATGAGATCTCCCCAAGAAGCCTGAAATGGTGGAAACAAGAACTTTAGCAGAAATGTCACTATACTGACATCACCTAGTGTTCCAAGAAACATTGAGTTTTTCCTTTTTTATCTGGATTCAGGCAAAATCAAGTACATATGGACTGAATGGGATCCTGTGATAAGAGGTGATAGTTTTATCCCAGTGAAGATCAATTCAAAGAAAAAGATCTCACACATAAAA
The DNA here is from genome assembly GCF_971803275.1 of Cyanistes caeruleus. Taxonomy (NCBI): domain Eukaryota; kingdom Metazoa; phylum Chordata; class Aves; order Passeriformes; family Paridae; genus Cyanistes; species Cyanistes caeruleus. Next base: position 21,399,478 of record NC_141709.1, read on the forward strand.
GCCTTTTTTGAGAACTAGTTAGCAAGTCCTTTATAAACAGAATCTGTTTATTATTTCCACAAAGTTGTCTTATCAAATCCTCATAGAAATGAGATCTATCTAAAAGTGTCTTTAGAAATTGCAAACAGATATATATAAATTGAAGTGAGGTCTTGCTATTCATGAAAATAATCTTTTTACGGGATATTTTTGTACAAAGCGAATGTTTGGTAATTTCTTTTCAAAGAGACACTCTAGGCTTCTGTAATAAATAGTTCTGTTATCAACACACACACAAAAGATAAATAACTACAAACTCTGATAGAAGTGTCATGTACTTCAGCAAGATTTCTTACAGTCACAGAGTTGTATGGTCCCAAATAGAATGGAAATACTCAGAAAATAAAAGAAAACAAAACCCCTCCAAGTTTTAAGCCTTTTTTTGCCAGCTTTCCCAGATGGTAAAAAATTAATGTACTGGTATAAGTATTGAATATGTTCTCAAAGCTGACACTTGTCTTTCCTTACCCTCCCTGTTTAGTGGATATTCAAGTGCCAGTCAAGCCACCAGCTCAGGTGAGAGCATTCTAGCCCAGGCAGCCTCACATAAAGCACCACTCCCAAAGAAAATGTGAAAGAATCAGTATCTAATGCAGTTCCAAACTATTTAGCTGCTGAAAGCCCTCCATGTGCCTGCTCATGGCAACCGTGGCAACCAGCCTCAGGATGATGATTCCACAGAATGGAGACTGCCAAGACACAGTATTTCACAGCTGAAAGAAGCAACTCTCCCTCCAAATTTCTGGTACTAGGTGTAAAGCTGAAAAGAAGAAAAGGAAAAAAAAAATTTTTTTTAAAAGTTTATATTCATAGCAGATGAAGCACTGCTCATAAAAATCAGCACTGACTTCTGTTACGGAAATCCTGCTGTACACATTCATTGAGTAAAGAATCCAGCATCTGTAGGATACATGGAGTAATTGATTTCAGAAATCAATAGTGAAATTAATAATAATCAGCCAGTAGTCATTTAGTCCTCATTTAACAGCAGCATTATGTCTGGATATTTTTATTTTTCTACTCTTTTGCCAGAATGTCTGTTTGAACAGCGTAGTTATGACAGATTTCACTACAAAGGTCACTCATTTGTTCTCACTGGATGAAACACTTTTGGCAAGATAGTTCATGATACATAGAAGCAGGAAGATAGAAGAGAATTTTGGGAAACCATTAACTATCAAGTTACAAACCAAACTATCAAGTTTGGCTCAGCCAAGCTTTATTTTATAGTGAAGAATAACTTTGTTCTTAAAGCTCAGTACAGAGGCACTGCAATTTCCTGATGATTTCTGTAACTGGAGTCAAAATGCCTTCATTGCAACAGTGGTGAAAGGTGGGTCTAATCCCCAGCCCACACTGATTTAAATTTCTGCTGCTGCTCTGAATGATCCCTGGTAGCTGGATGTCCAAAGAAACCATACAGGATAGATGGGATCACAAGTTTGTCGATATAATGAAATTTAGTGCTCTTTAGGAAGATTCCCTTTGTAGAAGAAGGAAGGAAAGAGAAGATGCAGCAGCCTTGCTGTGGGTTATCCAGAGAATAATCACTGTGATTCAGTTAAGTCATTTCAAAGGCGATTTCTGCTACCTTGTAAGCAGGGCACAATGAAGACGGGCTCCAGACATTACTATAGGAAAGTGAATCATTCACTGTTAGGTGCCTTTACCTTATTGCTCTACATGTTGTATCTCAAAGAAGAACAAAAGCACCTTGCTTTTAAAGGTATTGTATTCCTGTTGGTGTTTAGAGTAAGTCATCTGAAAGTAGCTGTTGGTGCTGTTTTTTCATCTGCTGCTTGGATGGATAGGTCAGTTTGAAAGAACTTCCTTCCCTGACTTTTAAATAGAAACTAGAAGTGCAGTATCAATTCTGGGTTTTTTAATTCTTTTATTCACACTCATGATATAAGACTCATAAGTGAATATGATTATTAGTAGGGTCTTGTGATATATTAATCACAGGTTAAAAAAAACCCAGCATCTAGAATTACAGTATTCATTCTGGAATATTTAATACAGAAAGCTCTTCTCTTGTTTTAGAAACAGCTGGTAGAATTCTCGACATTTCTAAGCACTGGAACTCCCCAAAGAAATCAAGTTTTCACCATCTTGTACTATAGACTGTAAGCATCCCTGGAATTAAAAGAGATTAAAAAAGACCTCTTTATCCATTAAGTCAGCTCCCATTCAACCAAAACCATGTTATTTGCTGTAGAACATGCACTAATGCCTTATCACGGGGGACTTCTGACTTTGAAGCGGTTCCCCCGAGCAGCCCTGGCAACAAGAGGTTGAAGATGCTCCAAAGGCGATGGTGGGTTTCAGTGAGCCACAGCCTCTCAGCAGGGCTGTGACCTGGACTCACCCCTCACCAGCAAGAGCAGGGCAGGACAGAGCAGTCCTGCCACTCTCACTCCCAGGTGCTCCTTGGAACAGTTTGGAATGTGCCCTGAATTTTGTTCACACAACAAGTGAATCCTGTGCCTGGGGAAGCCCCAGCAGAGCAGGGACAGAGGCTGGGCAGCCCTGGGCAGCAGCAGCCCCAGGGACCCATGTGCTGCTTGCTCCTGCCCTTGGCCCTCTTTGGGGCTCCAAGCAGCAGTGGTGCACATCAGAACATCTCTGGGACAATGCTTCAGTAAGAAGATTAAACATGAATCCAACCTAAAGCTCTGCCATTTCTCATGCAGAATCAGGGCTTGATTCAAGACTACAGATTTTTCCTCCTACTTTCTGTGCCTTTATGATTCATCTGAGTTTATTTCTTTGTTCTGAAATTTATTAAAAGAAAAAGTATGTATCAAAAGAGAAACAGGTTTCTAAATGTTACCTTTGAAGCTTGTAATCTCCCACAGAAACCCAGCTGAAATTTGCAGCATGGTTTGTCCCACAGAGAGTGGGTGAAAACATGATTTAGAGCAGCGTGACAATGGCTCCAAATTCTTCAATTAAAACTAAAATCCTTCTGCCCACAAATTCTGTCTGGGTTCAATTAGAATGAAAGTGTAACAGAGAACTATATGGATTAAAGAGCACTTGTTTTTCTTTCTCTTCGATAGCCTAAATGCAACAAAATGCAGCTTTTCTCTTTCATTTGTATAGATCTAGTTGCCTGCTTGATCAGGCATTTCTGTCCCAGACTTCCTCAGCTACCAGAGCTGCTAGTACTGCTTGCATTCTTTCCATAGTATGTATACACTGAATTTGTATTATCTATTGTTTGTTCTAAATTTCTGACTTTGTTTTGCCAAGGCTATCTGTTTTTAAATTAGTGATTTCCACTCTCATTCAATTCTTCAAAATTAATTTTTGGAGCAGTGGCTATTAATATTTTAGGTATCCTTGATGTTTTACTTTATAGTCTTCAATTTTATTTTACATTTCACAGGTTCCTTGTTGCAAATAATCCTACGGGCAATTTTCTCACATTGCAACTACTCCTTGAAAGATACTGTAATGTTGCAAGGCACTTGCAGTACTGGGGGTTAAGTTAATCACCCCAAATGAGCCATATTACTGTCAGTGGTATATAAAGATGTCCCAAAGTGAATTACCAGGTGGGCTAAGCATTAAAGCTCCTTTATAAAATAACAGAATCTGAAGATGTGCAGGAATAAACATTCCCATTGATCTGAGGAGTCTGGGTTTTGTAGTTCCTGCACTTGAAGATTAAAAAAATACAATGTTTGTGTTTTCTTTAAAAAAAAAAATCTTTGGATTATTTTTTTAAAGCTTTTATGAATTAAAATAATAATAATAATTAATAATGAATGTCTTTATATTCATATATTTGCACATAAAAAGGAGTTTCCTGTTCTGTGTGCAAGTAGGGCACCCAAATAAGAAACTGATAGATTTAATTACATCACTCAAAATGAAAATTGCAATGATTCTCGTATCTTTAGACTTATGTGCAAGTGTCCAGGAGACATGTACAATAGACATTTTCATTTGATAGTATTATTCACGTTATGCATTTAAACAGAAAAATTGAACATTGTATTGGAATACCCCCCCCCCCCATTCCTAGAACTTGCCAGAGCCTCCCAAACGAGGTCCCTGTGCTGCGGCTGGGCACAGAGAGCAGTTCAGCCGTGCAGGCTGAGGAAGGTGTCAGCATCTGCTGCCAGGTCTGATTTCTGTTGGTGCCTCATGTGCGATGCAGCAGCACTGTCTGCATGGACAGTAGATTAAGGAGTTTCAGATAGTCTTAATCTGTTCTGTCACAAGGGTATTTCTCAGCAGGCAGTCTCTTTAGAGGGAGGCAGAGGTACAGCTCAGGGCTGTGTTTTAAAGCAGTAGTGCAGCCGTACTTATAATGATCTAGATTTGTGTTTCTTGTCTGGAAAAAATGAAAATAAGATTTAGTTACATTGCAGTGATATGCATTTTTATTAGAACAAATATATTTCAAAGAATAAAAGATAGGGGGTATGCAGGGAAGGTTTATGTGGAACACACTATTTATTTGCCATGCATATTTGATATGCTTTCATTAAGTAGGCAATAGAAATGTCAACATAAAGTGCTGTTTAGATCGTCCTATAAAAACAAACTGCATTGGTATTAGAATTGGAATGCACTAATCTTTGGTTAAATACAAGCCTTATTTGCCATCCAGCAAAGAAATATTTGGTTGAGTGTTGTTAAATAACCGTATATTTAACCTAATTTAATTTACCCTCAATTTATAACGTCTGATGAAGTGATACAGTGTCAGTGTAACCAGCACTTTCCTGTACCATCATCTGTCATTATACGGTATTTTTTCTCTCTCTCACTCATTGGCATTCAATCACTAGCAATTATCACCAGCCCATGTCTAAATTAAAATTATTTTTGCAGTCTTGCTGAACCATGACCAATCCTTCTTACAATGAAGAAATAGCATCCATCTCTTCAAGGAATATTTTTTGTAACCATACAGTCATCTGACATAACCATAACAGATAAATCTATTCACTAGTAAAGTAACATTTGAGATAGATGCCAACATTTGTGAGTTGGAATTTGAAACTGAATGCTAAACATTCACAACTTTTGGGATTTTGGTTTGCACTGCTTGATTGTTTGGGTTTCTTTTAATTTTGTTGGTATATATATATGTGTTGACTTAAAAAGTTATTCTTCACCACATTTGACTCAGGTTTTTAAGTAGTGTTTATAATGATAGCTTATATATACTGAAAATATTCTTCTACAACAAGCACAGGAAAAGTACTTTTAATCAGTATGTCCAGTTAGGAATAAAAAATATACCATACATGATTGTCATCCAAACCTTACCTGTACCAGCAGTGTATTGGGAACTTTAAATTGAGGTTTATACCCTGAAGCGTAATAATATCTCTCCCTTATACCTTTTGCAATTATTTCATTCTCTGTAAGGTAATTGTGGATGTTCCTGCTGTCTGTGTATCCAGTATTTTGGGAGGAGCCTTATTTCACTATACTATTAACACAATAGTATTTTTTAGAAAGAGTTCCACAGATGTACAGTTTATCTAAATACTGTGTTTCTGCAATCTTTCTGTAGGTTTACCCAGCAAAAGTGCCTGCAGTGTAATGCAGAGAAACCCGAGCCAGATGTAAATTCAAGCACTGGTAACAATCTAATCTAATCTAATCTAATCTGAGCACCGAGCTCAGCCCAGACAATTTGCTTTGCTGAGGAGCTGAGTAAATCAGTGAATCAGCTCCTGCTGATCCAGTGCTGCTGTGGTGTCCCAGTCCTGGGAGAAGGGCCAGAACCATCCTGGGGCTCTCCAGTCCATCCCTGATGGACTCACAGGGTTGGGATGCAGGCACCCCAATCATTGCTTCCTTGTTCCGGGGTGGCTTCCTGGTGGGTATGTTCCATCTAAAAATTTCCTATAGTTCTTGCTCTGACTTTATAGTTATAATTTTTATCCTGTCCTCTTCATGGGCTCTTTTTTTAAAAAAAAAAAAAAACAGCCATTCATTTTTACTTGATTTTGCCTTTAGCTTCTTTCCACTTTTCCACATGGGGTGACCAGAGTAAGAAGCATTTTACCTCCTTCCACATGCATCCCACTGCTGTCTATATCTGCCCCATCTGAATGTCTCCCATCTAAGATAAATAAAAATATAAAATATAAAAAATATAAAATATAAAAAAGATAAAAAGATAAAACCAGGGTGGTTCCCCACAGCCTCTGAGATTTAGTTGACATAAAGCCATCATGTACTTGTGCCCAGGAATGTGCACAGCAGGCTCACTGCAGCTTGGTACTCTGAAGAATATACATACCACACATGTTCCAGAACAATCAAGGAGTTGCAATGTGCCCAGGCTATGCTGGGGAAAAAAATTAAATCCACAAGGGAAATTAGAAATAAATTTTGAAAAATATCAAGACTAACTGAAGTCCAATCATTTTTATATTCCCTCTCCAAATGTTGGTATTTTTTTATTCTCCCCTCTTCCTGTTCTCATTTCTTTGTCTTTTTGTAGTCTGCCCACTGTGAGTCTGACTCTTAAAAAATATACTTTGATAGATATAGCATCCTCTCAGCTCATTAAAACCTTGCTTCCGTGGTTATGCATTGCTTGTGATAGAATAATTCATCATATATCTTGGTGCATGAGAAATACAAACAAAAAGTAACACAAAATTTGTCTCATTCAACAGGTTTATTACAGTAATTTATTGTTTTTATTATAATTTATTGGGGTTTTTTTATTGTTTTAAGTACCTGTTGAAGTAGATATTACTATGAATGGAGCCAGGCAGAGAGACAGACATGCAAGCAAGACTTTGTACTTTATTGCTCTGGATGACTGATGAAAAATTATAATGTTTGGCAAAAATTCTAAACTTTATAGGAGGGAAAGGCCACAGGAAAAAAAAAGACATTACAGTATTTAGGGATTTCATTACATCCTTCATTAAAGATCAGAACAAAAATGCAGGATTTTAGTAATGAGGTATAATTCAAAATAAATTAGACAATTAGAATAAATGCCTCATTAAAATAATGAGATTTGTGTGCTATACAATGGCACTTGTTTTTTCCTCATTCCAAACTATGGAAGTTTTGGTTAATATGTTGAACTCCCAAAAATGCTGCTTTGCCAAAGGAGGGTTTTATCCAAGACCTAAACAAAGACAGGCCTGGACTGCAGAGTGTTGGTGAGCTCCTGAGACTCAGAGGAACACAGCACATCCTACAGAGCCAACTGGCAGGGACCACATCCCCTAGCTGCTCTGAATGCTTTTTGGGGAAAAAATGTAAATTTTGTCACTTTAAAAATTATATTTTGGGGGGAAATGATGGACAATAAAATGGCTGTTAGCATGACGGGAACATCCTGGCCTCCAGGCTTTCCATGGAAGAAACACATTGCATTGCCCTTTGAAACTACCAGAGACATATATTTGTTTGCATTCTCACATCAAAAACACCTAATCAAAATGGTATGAAGAGACAGGGAAAATCATTACCAAGCTGAGCCCAAATATGCCCAGTTTCAGCCTGAGAGAAAGTTTTAGCCTGAAGTTATAGGCCACTGTGAACAGGTGTTTACAATGGCAGTGCTATCGTAACCTTATCTGTAGTGGCACTAAGGCTTTGCTATAATATCTCTGCTCCTAGCATCTGTGAAACTTTAATTTGTCCTAGGGCTGCTAACTGAGGAGATGGAGAAACCCAGGGATATGCTCTGAACTACCTTAATTTGTACCAGGCCTTTACTGAGACATGAAATGAAAGGTGAGCAGTGGGTAAGGGGCACACATCAAACAGATGAATGCCTCTGACGTGTATGGGAGAAAGGGAAATATCTGTCTGCATAAGTCACCAGATTATTTTATAATTCTTCTTTCTCTTCAGGAAACACCCAGCAAAATTGTTCATGATGTTTGTAGGGTTAACCTATAGTGTTTGTTTTTCAGCCTGGTGGACCTACAAGCAAGTCAGTGTGGGACATCATGGTCTCACTAATGAAGATGTCATCTCTGGAAACTTTCTGCATTACTCAGCACTAATTCCATCCAACTGCCAAACAGTGGAGTGTGCTGCACTGATTCTTTGTAATTAAAATAGCTCTTCCCTTACTGCTTTTATCAAGTAGGCATGATGAGAGAGAGCTGTAACGCTATCTCTGAAAACAGCCATGGTAAATATTTTTATTGTTTAGCCACCTAGTAATTTTTACTCTCCTAAATCATTCGTTACCTTAACTGACCTCTTTGTAAATTGAACAATTGTATTTTTACTCATACAAATTATCTTTAATGGTCCAACAAATTAACTTGTTTTTCAGACTGCTGTGTTTCTACCCTTTAATTCACAGTAATGTTCAAGGAGATAGGATTTGACTCCTTAGGTCTTTCAAAATTAACCTTTATCCCATTTGAACAAGAACACTTAAATGTTGGGATACAAGTGATGCAAGCCTTGAAGGAAGACAGGATTTTAAGCCTTGGCAGAGAAAGCTTTGCTTATGACTGAAGTAGTACCCTGTGTCCTTACCCAGGGAGAGGACCAAGAAAGGTATCACTTCAGTCCTGCTGTCAGTCTGCACTACTGTTCAGACAAATCTGGCGAAGCTTTGCATTTGAGTCTCTGCAGAATAAAGGAATTTACAGAAACTTCTGCCATCCAAAATCACTAAGTTTGAGCTACTTCTTGTAGCCTATCCTTCTGTAGCCAGTCTTCATCTATTTCATGTGCAGAACACAAAACTGCTAGAATGAAGGATGCAGAGGGGGTCTGTCTTGGGCACTACACAGTGCAGCGTGTACCTCATCCTCTGGCATCATTTCCTCAGAAATTACCCTTGTAAATAGTCTGCTTTACCCTTGTAATACCTTTTGATTCTCTTAAAGCTCTGGGAGTGCTCTCAGAGAGAGCAATCGTCAATGATTTCACAGCACCTCATAATATTTACATTTCTGCTAATTCTAGGAGCTAGTTGGCTATAGGGGACTAAATTTCCCTGTGGGTGTATTGTTTGTCAGTGACCCTGTGGACAGACTGTGTAGGCAGTTCCTCTCTGTGTGCATGCAGGAACAGGAGTTAAGTTCCTAGTTAAGTCTAGGAATTCTCAGCCTATGTGAAAGAGAAATTATATTACCCATATGTAGATGATATTTATAATAATATTTTCAAATACACCATTATAATGCATTTTTTTCTAAATTTGAGTACAGAAGTTTATGAAGAATAATACAAAATGGTAGACATTTTGGAAAACGGGAAAAATCCTAAAATGGAGAGAGAAAGATAAATCCTTCCCTCCCCCCTCCCCCCCCCATCAAATCAATGCCATGCAAACACAATACAATGTTAAATCTAATTTTTGGGATCACTCAACACAAAAGTTGCAATTAATTCTTTGCACAAGGACATGTACAGACTTTTTCCCATATTGTACCTTGTAATAATTTTTGCCTGAATATCAGAAGACTGTTTCAAACTGTTTTGATTTTCTCCTTAGTAGTGAATTTTATTGTTTTTTTTTTTAAATTGGCATTACAATTTCAGCTCTCTTCCTGCAAAAAAATGTGATTGCTCTGTAAATAGTGTGTAGATAAACTGGTTGCTTATCTGAAATGTCAGGTTTTCTAATACATGTTAGGACACTTTAGAGTCATTCCAATCCAGAATTGCCATAAATTTTTACTGTCCTATTTTCTACATATTCTGATGCTGTTGTGCTGTCTGTTATCCAGATGTCCTTCACTACCAAGATGATTCTCTGAGTAGCTGCAACTGTGCTGGGAAATGCCACCTACAATTGGATGACAAGAGATAATATTTTATTTTATGATTTTACAATAACCTGTGGCCACTTTGGTGGATAAAATAATGAACATGAAGACTTTTATCAGCTGTTTGGCTGGGATGTGTTTGCATGTGCCTAAATACCTTTCCTGTTTGCTTTCCAAGACCGTGATACAGGGTGCAGCAACATGCAGTAGCACTGGGTAAGTCCTCTAATTGTAGTCACATCCTCCCCTCCAATTAAGAGTGTTTTTGCAGCACATTGTTTGAAACAATACAGCTGGTTATTTCCTGTCAGTCTGTCTCGTGTATCATAGTCTCAAACTATTAGATAAGAAGACTCCAGAGCTAGAGGTGTCTTCTACAACAACAACAAAAAATGTAATTAAATTCACCTCAGTTGATTTCTATCTGAGACAAAGAAATAAATACAGTAGAGATTCAAGCAAGACAATTCTAAGAGCCTTCAAAATACTTTTATCATTCAAAGTACACAAACCCTTTGCTCTGGCTAGACATAAAAATCCCTGAGATATTGAGTCTTGATTTCTGCTTAAATTATGTAGCATTTGGTAAATAAATCTATCCTTCTGAAGTTAGAATGTATATGGTTATAAAATATATATAAATCATTTTGTCTTAGTGAAGCTAGGTTAAAAACATTGTCTAGAAGCACAAACTGCAGGAACAGAAACTGCAAAAGGATCTCTTGAAATTTATGCCACCAGAATTCATACATTTATATAATGAGATGTTGTGGTCTTTCAAACTGGTGAGCTAAACTCTAAAGTGTTCATAGATGACCCACTGCCCCCTCTCCAAACCCTCTCCCCAGACCCCCTACTCTCTCTCCTTACAACCTGTAATTTTGAGTAAGAAGCATCTGCTCCTCCTCAGTGGTTACTTTTTAATTACTTTGTGCACCCTACTTCTTCTATTAAGTCTTAGGTTTCCAAAACCAGTTGTAAACTGCAAAAATTGCTATTTTATGAGGTAGAACTGAATTCAGTCAGGTATTTATCTCAGAAAAAAAAAAAAAACTACTGAGGATTGTAGGGATTTTGCTCTTTCAAGAAAATGATTTTTAAAACCTCCAGAGCTGCAAAATTATTTCAGTGAGAGCATTAATGTTAATCAGTGTGTGTTGCTGTTGTTCAGTAGGAGCCAGGACTAAAGTTCACAAAATTCTTTCAACCTTTTGTCTCTAGCTGTATAGATGTGAAACTAACAATAAATCTTGTTGACAACTGCTTCCACGTCTATTGGCAGTCAGTCAGCTGCAATGTGAACAGTGTCGTGCACAATATGTGCAGCACAGCCAACACCCATTAACTATCTCCCTAGTTTCTCCTGTGACTTAGAGAACATGTCATTTTTCCCCAGTGAGCAGCCTTTTCAAATGTTGAATTAGTAATATTAACACCAAATACTACTAATTTGTCAGCCAGACTGTGTTTTTCCAAAGTGTTCACAATGGGGTCTGATAACTGCTTTGTAGAGAAGCAGAGCAAATATGAAAATTCAAAAACTTTTGTAAATAATTTGTATAAGATGTAAAGAAGTGGTGTGAAATTCTTTTCTTGTTCTTAGCATTAAAATAGTAAGAAAGCATCTTAAAAAAAGAAAAGACAGAAATGGAATTTCAGCTCTACTCAACAACAGACTTAAATGCAAGATAATATAGAAGCATAAACATAAGTTTGGTGAAGAAACAGAGCTCAAAACATTTAAAACAATATGAAGTAGCTGTTCAAATAGGGTATTGTCTTGATCTCTATATTTCAGATTTCAATCACTAGCTTTAGTAATATTTATTGAGAAGGAAAGAAATCCCTCTGCTATAAGCAACAAATTTATATATTATATCATGCATACAATTTCCACAGATATCAGAACAAAATCCTGAGTAAATACTCATGTAGCATATGAAACTGAAAGACACAAATGGACCAGGGTTGATAGTTTTATTTTTCTAATCACTTTTCCTATGCAATTCTTACAGGCAAATGCACATCCACACTTACAGATAGATAGACTTGTATCTAATTTTCATAAATACATATCATCTACCATAACTAAAGACATGACATTCCATAGACAACAGAGATTTGCTGTGCACATCTGAAAAGTTCCTTCAGCTCCTTTCCTTCCATGAATTTCTGTATTTTCTGTTCATGCTTATTCAAATGCAGCATATGGAACTCTCTAAGTAGGGGTTATTACAGCTGAAGCTACTGGCAGTTTCAATCTTTATTGCAAGATTTGCAGCAGGTCAACATTAAGCTGACTGATATAGTGCAAGGAGGTAAAAGGAACCATTTTGGTGGCTAGAAAAAAGGCATAGGAAATCTTTGCCAGAATTGTATAAAATTTGGAAAGAAGCTTGTGAATTGTTTGGGATTATCCAAGGACTTCTGACCACATCAGTACAGCAATATTTTGTTAAGAGAGAAGCTGTAATCTCTCTGGAGAGTGGGTGGCATTATAGGAATAGTGACTGGAGGCAGAGCTTTTGTTACTGAGTAGCTTTGTTATCTTGCAGTCCCTGGAGGGTTCCTCATTTCCAGGATTAGGGAGCCAGATGCTGCACACAGGGAAGGGCCACAGCATGAGACAGAATTCTGTCTTCTGTGACTGCAGACGTTTCTCAACTGGACTAATGAATTGCTTCCAAATTCTAGAGGAGCCAGAGAACTCTACATTCTCTCTCTCGTCTGCAGCTTGAAAGCCCTTCCTAGGTTTTCAGCTCAATCATTTGTGGATTTTAATATAATTTTAGGAACATCCTCTGTGTTACTTTTCTGTGTTCTGAAAATTGTGCTACAGGAAAACTTGTTATGTAGGAAAAACTGTATTTTATTCCTGGAGTATCAAGGTTGAATGAAAAAAACAAATATGTACTGGTAGCGAAGACTGTGAGGTTAGTTCTGTTCTGAGAGTTATTACTGATTTATTTGACCAGGCCAGTGATGTAAAACAGTTTCAGTGCTACATAAACTGGATAGCTAAATCCATTTTAGATAATTGGCTTGATTAATATCCACAGATCTCCCAAAAAGTGACTCAGGCATTTCCCTAAATATTTGATAATGTGGAGAGAGTAACATTGCCCAGGGGTAATGGAAATAGAATAAATTTCATAGTTCTAAAATGTGTTCTGGGGTGCTTAACATCCCAGCTTTGTCATTGCCTTTCCTGGATCCATTGTATATGTCACAGACCTACCACAATTTTGACTTACAGTTTTTTGTCTTGGTAAGCCAATATTTTTAAAACATTGTAATATCCTTCCATGGAAAATTCTACTTATGAAAATCTACTGCCTATTGGTTAATATATTAGATACTACCTTTCATTTATTTTACTGAAATTTTGAGAAAGAGTTAATGGAATTATTCAGCACTAGCAGAGCTGAAGAAATGATACTGGTTGTAAAAACTGCCCCTGTGCAAGAATGTTATGTTTTTATTGAAGTGAGTCTTCTGTTTTATGCCATGCAATTGCCCTGTGTTTTAATTCCCTCATAAAGTTCACAAAATAAAAAGGAGGGAAAAAAAGGAAAATATAAGACTATAGGCTGTAACTGTTATGTTCACACATTTTTTTTCCCACAAAGAAAAGGAAATTGCTAGAAAAGTTGATTTGTTTTAAACCTTTCAACAATTGGAGATTATTGAAATACTAAATTACTGGCACACAAGAGAACTAGATGATTGTTGTTCCACATTTATAACACAAACCAATTGATGTCTCAGAAAAAAAAAAAAACAACTGCAGCAAATATTTTGAGTCTTAATTATCAGGCTGAAAAGGCTGATGAACAAAAGAGAGAAGGGGGGCACATGTGGAATAGCGAACAGAAGGGCAAACACGTAAAAAAAAAAATTTAAAGCCTTTGTCAGGCTCAAAAAGAGAAACAGACTTAATTATTATTTTCTCTTCATTCCATTTTGGGAGCTTTATCTGAAACTATAACTTACAAAGAGCAATTATAAGCAAATGGCACCCAGCATGAATACTTCTCTGTGATTTGATTGTCTCATCCTTGGCTCTTACATCAGCACAATGATGTGATGCCCATTGGAAAGCAGCATGACTAGGAGCGTGGAAGGGAAGCCATGCAGTGATTTAAACCTATAGCTTCATTTATCTGCTCCATATGGAATTACAACCTGGACAATAGTATGAATCCATTAAAATGAAGGGCTTATTCCAAAGGAACCTGGCTAGATTAGTTAAAGTATTCTGCAATTCATGGAGAACAGAAGAGAATAAGGAAATAATTTCCCAGAATAATCCAGAGAATTACTTTATGTTTCTGATATAGATCGCTAGGGAAATAATTTAAAAGCATTTTTAAATATCTTCCATTTTCTATTATGAGCCTTTGGATTTCCACAGTTTGAGAGAAGTGAGACATTGTGGCTTAGAAAACTAATTACAAAACATAAAAATGTTCAAGACTAATGGAACAAATCAGACAGAAAAAAGATTTCCATACAGAAAGATCAATGTTGGAATGGAAGCTACAGATTTTATGCGTCTTCCTCTCAACATCTTCGTTATACATTCTCTTTGTTCCTGTTAGCTTACTAATTAGCTGTGATTTTTTTAATGCCCCTTACGCTGGGTTAATTTTGTCTTACTCAACAGCAGGGGTTTGTGTAATAATAACTCACAAAGCAATGTCAATGATTAAAATCCTTTCATTAACATGGTACCTTAAAGATAATGAATGTGAAGCTTTTAGCTAACCCAATCTCTAGGCTCAGAAAGGCAGTTTCTGCAGAAAATAATAAAAAAAATCCTTGTACAGATTAGCTTTTGCCAGCAGAACAAATGAGATCTTTGTTTGGGTCTATTACAAACACAAAGTCATACAAATCAAAGAGCATTTATTATGAATACAATGATGTAACATGCTTCTCTTGACAAAAGAATCCTAATAGTGTACTTGAAGAATGCAAAACAGGCATTCAGAAGTGCTAATTTTCTGGCATTTTTTGTAGACAGCATTGTCAATGCACAGATAATCATCTGTGGGGTCAGAGTGCCTTGAGCTGACTGTTGTCAGAGATGTGGCGGAAGGTGCTCTGGGCTGGAAACGTCATTTCTCTTCAGCCCCTTCAAGAATTTTAAACAGGTTTATCTGTCAGGATGCAAGAAGTGTGGTTCAGTAATTAGGGATATGAGAAGAATCAACATTTTGAAAAGTTTTAATAAGTGCTAGAACGACTGCTCTGCTGAATTTGTTGTCTTTTCTAAAGAGTAGCCTTCTACCTACATTGTAATGGTTCTAACATCTCATTTTTACTTAGTGCAAAGGATGTTTGCTGGAAGAATTCATCCACATACAAATAGAATAACTCATAAAGAAAGGTGCCTCAGCAGCAGCATCAGGGTAACAAGATTGAAAAGACCAGGGACTCATTCAAATCGGTCACATTATTCTCCCCTTCATGTATAGTGCTTTCACTTCTGTAAGTCAAATTTTGGTTTTGAAAACTAATATATAATGTGTCTGTATTTTCTATCATCCCATTGCACAAGAAATCTGGGTTTGTTTTAATGTCAAATAACATTTGTACAGCAGCCAATTTACACTATTAAATTTTGGCTTCAACAGGTTTATGTAAAAACTAGGAAAAAAAATCCCCTGTCCCTGACACCATCTTTTCCAGTTAAGACTGTGGAATTTTTGTACATTTTAAATTATATTTTTCCAGTTAATTGGACACTTCTAAATCTCAAACTAAGGGATCATGCTGCAAAGACTCAAGCAAATCTGTGTCTTTATAAAAATAAATGTTGTCATGAAATTAAACTCTATGCTTGCTAAGCTTCTACTGCACTGAGGGTTGTAGCAAATGATCAATATGGACAGAATTCCTCAACAAATGAGCTCAGCTGACATTTTTGATGAGTTGAAAGCCAAGTGGGTCATTCAGATTGTCTTTGTGCTGTGTCATTTACCCAAGTAAGTAATTTAAGATGCAGGTCAGTAAATGGGTTGTTAGTGAGATCATTTATTTCAGTCATACCTTCTCTGTAATTTTTGTGTGGCTAATTTCATATATTTTTTGTCTTTAGTGCATTGCTGTCCCCATTGTTCTCATAAGCACAAATAATTGCTCTCATTTTTTTAAAGGCAAGAAAGCAGGTGATAGCCTGCTAGAAAGCTGAGTCACTAAGCTTGTTACTTAAATTGATATAAATATGACTAAGTAAAAGTTTCATCTGATAAAGGCATTAATATGAAAGCTGAAATAAATGCTTTATTTCTAAGAGACTGTCAAGACTAAGCTTCAGGGTTCAATTTGCCCAGGAAGATGCAGAAAGTGTGAAAATTGTTAATTTCATCTATGCAAACAAAAATGGACTGCATGTTGTTATTTTTTTTTTTCATATTATGGCTTACAGGCAATAATAGCCTGATAAATTTGGTTCTGAGCAGAGTTCCACACAGTATGCAACTTGCCATATATCTCTTCTCTCAAAAAACACCTGCACTGATCCATATAGATTCTTATTTCCCAGAAAGCCTCACAGCCTTAAAAACTAAGAAGAAAAATGTCAATTTGTAAATGGTTAGTATTTAAGTAGTGTTGTCTGGTTCAGTATTTTGAATGTATTTGGTTTCACTTTTATTATTTGCTCTTATTATTAAGTACTCGTGGAGGAAGTGCATCCTCATTCCTTTTTCAGAGGTGTCATTTCAGCTCTGTGT
Source organism: Cyanistes caeruleus (assembly GCF_971803275.1). Taxonomy (NCBI): domain Eukaryota; kingdom Metazoa; phylum Chordata; class Aves; order Passeriformes; family Paridae; genus Cyanistes; species Cyanistes caeruleus. The sequence goes on from NC_141709.1 coordinate 21,415,997, forward strand.
TTCACTCATTTGCTCTCTCTTTTTTCCATCCTGACATGAAATGCTTCCCTTACCCTTCCAAAAAGTAATGAGCTTTGTCTCATCAATAAACCTTTTCCTAAAAGAATGGGCTCAAACGGATCAACATCCTGACCTTCCTCTCTCTGTCCTGGATGAGCTGTGCTTAAGTGAGGCACTGATAGTTACTTATCAGGAGATACCTGTTTCAATATCTCTTTAAATCATGCTATGCCAATCATACTTTATTGAACTGAAAAATGTGTATCTTATAAGAATTATCATTTTCTTCTCAGCCAGCAGATGTGTAAGAGTGTATTTTCAGTAGTTTTTACTGAAGAAGACCCAGACCTATTGTTCTTACATATATATTGCCATATTCTGATAGACATTTCAACTTCTCTGGCAGGTGGAATGACATACATGATAAAAGTGAGACAAAATCAAGTGAAATTGAATACAGATAATCCCATGGTGGATGAAGGAGATATTCTTCCCCTAGAAAATATTTTGAAGCAGCTAATTGCTGTATGAATAGCTATCATTCTCCATGTACTAAAAAAGCATTGGAACTTGATCTTTTAATTATTTTTTATTGAGAAAAACAAATAGTGAAATAAGTATTTAAAAATCACTAAATAAATTGAAATTATTGTTAGGTTATTTGTTTGGGATTTTTTTCTGAAATGTCCGGTTGGAGTGTTAAGTCCTCTAAGTAGTCCTGATTTTGGCTGCAATGGAGTTAAATTATGTCTTAGATTGTGGTGCAATGCTGTGGTTTTGATTTAGTATGGGAACAAGGCTGATAATACACTCATATTTTAGTTGTCACTAAGGCATGTTTATTCTAAATCAAGGATTTTGCATTTTCCCATGCTCTGCCAGTGATCAGGTACACAAGAAACCTGTGGGGGAGCTGACCCAAACTGGCCAAAGGGATAGTTTATATGATATAAATATGATAGTTTGTATGATATAAAATGTCTTCTTGCTCAGTGTATAAACAGGAAGGCTTTGGCCAGAAGCCCCCAGCCGGGAGAGAGTTGGTGAGCTATTGTATTGTGCATCACCTGTTCCTCTTCTTTTCTTCATTCCTCTACACTGCCTTTCCATTATTATTGTTATTGTTGCTTTTATTATAATTTTATTATAATTTTGTTATAATTTTATTCTAATTTTTAATTGCCATTATTACTATTATTATATTTAAATTATTAAACTGTTTGTCTCCCAAAGAATTTCCTCCCCGTCCCACCAGGGCAGGGGGTGTGGAGCAAGCCAGCGGCTCTCTTGTACTTTGTTGCCAGCTGTGGTAAAATTACAACTTAAGTGTATTGGGCACTGGTGTCTGTGCCTCACAGTGGAGTTTGTAGGAGGCCCTATTGCCACTAGCACAGCACTGTCAGTGTCCTTATTGTCTGGGCAGAGATTTCATTTTGCTATGTCATTAGCAACAAGGATAACCTTCACACTCAAGTTTGTCGCACTTTTTTATGAGCGCTGCCTCACTGAAATGCATTCTCCCCAACCTACAGCCACAGCCTACTAGTCTGGAACAACACTTCTTCACATAATGAGAAAAGTGAAATCATACTGGAGAAAATTAATGGCCAGTCCTTTTTGCTGGCTCTGTAAAGACTATGACCTCAGCAAAGCTGAGTCAGTGCTCATGCTGCTACTTCTGCCTGGAGCTGTGCAAGATTTCATACTTCCATAAATCTGGTCTGGGGGAAAAACATATTTATGTAGCTGGAAGCCAATAGATGTGTAGGTCAGGATTTGGTCTCATAGGTCTAAAGAATAACAGCCTGTGTGTGATATAAGTAAGTGTTCTGTCAACTGCAGTCTGTATCTCGTCCTGGTGGCACCCTGCCCTCAGTGAATCCTGACTTCTTTCACCTAGGGCAGGGTGGCTGCTGCTCAGCTTCTGATCCAGCTATGCCATAGGTCCAAACAGAGATTCTTGCCCCATTCTGAGGGACTTTGGAACAGATAAATACGAATGCTGAGAGGAGAAGGAAGAGAGATTTATGGTACAGCTTTTATCACAGTTAGATGAAAAGTTTTCTTGATTGCCTAACAAAAATGTGAGGTGTTCAGCTTTGGGGAACAGAAACACGGGACAGACTATAGCTCCTTAGAGTAACCATTCTGACATGCAGCCCCTTCTGAAATATAGCTATGAGACAACTCTTTGCTGTCCCCACTAGGGAGAATAGTTGCATATAATAGAAAGGTCCAAGATGGAAACACACCACTTTCCAAGTAAAAAAACACTGGAAGTATTCTGGAAGAACTGCTTAATTTCTGTGTTTCTCACCTTTAAGAGAAAATATTTAGTCTATAATATTCCCTCCAAATAATGTTTCCATGGCAAAAACAAACTGGCCTTTCAACAAGTACTTGAAACGGCATAATTTTACTAGTCTTGACAGGAGTTCAGATTTTGGGTTTGTGACCCATCTGTACTGTAGGTGTTATTTTATTGTCTATTTTTCAGAATATCTCCATATAGTGAAGGAAGTGGAAGCAGAGCTGACTGGCAAAAATTAGTAAACAGCCAATATAGCCTTGCATTTCAATCTGTGGCCCTCTCCTTACTATTCCTGAAATAATGAGATACTCGGGGTGTGTCCGAGTGCTACACTAAGGTTTAAATCATAGAAATACACTCCTCTGATTGTCAGGTCATGATTTTATTTCTTCATCTTGGACTGGAAAAATAAACAGGGGTCCATAATTAACTGATCATTGCAGTATTAGATGGCATTAAAATGAATTTATTTTAATAAGCTGTACTACTTGCCCAAATGAAAGGCTTAGTACTCTGAAGGACATCTGAAAAGAACAGGGAAAAAGTTACTGATTTCATTATCTATGGTTAAAGAGTGAAAGAAATGTTGTTGAGCTAAATATGTCTTTAAAAACATATAATAATGGTAATTGCTGCATATCCTCATATCAGAGTTGGAAAATAGAGAAGAAAGATGAAAAAGAGCATATAAGCACACTTATTTGAATTTCTTAGGTTCAAAATATTATTTTGATGTAAAATTCGCTACTGGCTGTTACAATGCTAGAAATGCCCATGGTAACATTTGGCAGGCTTGTTAAGAGATTGGTGAGCAATGATTTTATCCTGCAGTCTCTTGAATTCTCTGCCACACCCATCCTCCATATTCCTCTCCCACAATTCATGTCTGTCTTGATTTCACGCGGGTAGAACAATTTTTGGAGTTGATTTATGCCGCTTTTAATTTGGCTAAGTGGGTCACAACCAAATGATGGGGATGATGTGCTTCTGCTTTTTTTCTTCACTTCTATCTCTTTCTGGTGCATTTTATTATGATCCCTAAGGTAACCTAAGTCTCTCCCACAGAACACTGCAGAAAATTAGTCCACTATAACTCAGAAACCACTTCAAGAAAAAGAACAAATTCCAAGGCAGTAAGTTATGCTACTTGAACTCACAATTACATAGATTACTCACACTGACACTCATGAGTACAAAATGGGCACATACCTTTGTGTAAGTGAGATGGAATAGGGCATAGGAAAGATATAAATAGGATATGATCTGCTTTTAGCACGCATCCTGCCAGTAACTGCTTTATTGGTTCTACTCCTCTCAGTAATTTTCAGCATCGTAGGTCAAACTCAGTAACAATGTTTCAGTGACATAGTGGTAAATGATATTATGGTAGATGTCAGGGCCTCCTCTGGAAGAAAATAAAAATTATGTCAACCATGAACTCTTTTTACATGTATTCAGATACATCTCTGAATCTGATGCTATCTCAGTTCATGTACAGAATTTGGTACTCTGAAACAACATTTTTTTCATATTCTTTGGGTGGTATCAGAGTGGTCTTTGCTGCAATTAAATGGTGGTGGTGGTGTGATGATGGACATCAGTGCAGTGACAGAAAAAGGAATGTGTAAGTCATCCTGAGTGTAATAAATGCTTGAGAATTTGACAATAACAATTTGAGAGTCAACAGGGAAGCTTGGCACGATGAAGTGCGGTGAATCAGGATGATCAAATGATTTTATTAGTTTGCTTTTATTAGTCAGATCTATTTTCATTTCTTTAATATGACCAGGGAAAAAAGAAGTAATTGTAATCAGTTTATCAAATACAACCCTGGCAGAGAGTGTGCCACTGGTAACTTGATTTTGTTCTAACTGAACACACTATGCTTTGACTAATCTTCAGCACCCAGGATCATTTCTCTTAAAATGTCAGGAAGGTGAGTCAGAATAATAGTTTATTTGTTTCCTTTTGGTGTTGTATTTAAAATAAGCTCAAAATATGTTTTTGAGCTGGCCTTGTTTCTGGCAGATATGGGACAGACAAAGCTTAAAAACAGAATAACATCTCAATTTATCTTCAGACCACCGGCTGAGAGTCTATCAGGGACAGTCACAATATAAGCTTTGCCATGCCCCTGCCCTATCCCCCTGCTACATGAACTTCACCTAAAATAATCACGTACTCAGTGGGAGAGCAGGGATTCTGTAACTGTGATAGCTAATGCCCAAGGCTCCCCTGAGCAGTGATGAACAATTATTATAAACTATTCCAAATCATAGACCGAAGGCACTGTGATGGAAACTTTTGTGGACTGGACTGAGACAATTACTAAATGAAGGAAAATATTATTATTTTAGGAAATGAAACATTTTAATACATTGTGAAAAATGATGAGGGAATAATAAATGGAGGGCATAAAAAGAGCTAATAATAAAAAGGAGCTTGGTGAGAAATCCTGCTGTCATATTTGCATTTACCCTGAAACTAATGCCATGCACATTTTTGAATGCAAATAATTCACATGAGGAAGCAAAATGAGGATGTTAATAATCATTTTTCCCTTAATGAGAAGCTGTACTTTGATTGAAAGGAGCTTTAAGGTGGCCTAAACTAGGCCTAACAAAGGAGCTTTTGTGAGGGCTTTTTTTTGCCACTTTAAAGGAATGAGTTAGAATAATATTCTGTCACTTAAAATCCCCAGCATTAACATTTTTATCACAAATCTTATTCCAAATTAAAAAAGACGTGTTAGAAAAATTATTCATTCCATATGGGATTTTCTTTTTCACTGTGGCTATTAACTTAAAATGCTTTTTCTTTTGGGAACAACTTAACGTTTTAGGTTCCTTTTCTTTCCTTTTTTTTTTTTTTTTTTTTTAATTCTCATTCACAAAATAGATTTTTGTATCAGTTCCTTATCTCAAGACATCCACATCAAAGTTCAAGGTTGCCTTCCACCATTCTTTTTCTTAGTGAAGGCTTGCTTGTCTCAGATGGCTTAAACAGAAACTGGCCTCCTGAATTGACTGGAGTTTCCATCTTCTCACTGATGCATAGAAGGAGTGATGAATTTCATATGAAACATTTCATGAATTGAAACTAGATTAATTCAGGTTTCAGAACACCATTTCCAAACATCAGGAGTAGGGAAATATTGGACTAGACTGAAGACACGGTGCCAGTGTTGGCCATCACCTTTTTATCCATTCACAGTGAACCCTAAGAGGATATAATTCTATTAAATTAAACACACCTTCTGTTAAAGGGAGGTGAGCCAGATTGATTTGTCCCTGCATGGCCTGTATCTTATCATCCTCTCCAACAGAGGAGTATCATATAATTCCCTGTGAATCATCAGCAGCACACTGAACAGCTAATCAAACATCCTTCCCCATCACCCCATGTATCCTGGAAGACGGTGCTCGTGTTTTCCATGAGGACTTCCTGCAAAGGGGGTTTGATTTCTTTCTGTGTGTTTGTTTTCAGTCAGTATTTTGAAAACAGCCTGTGGGTTATGTTTGCACTGCGCTGCGTGTGGCGTGTGGCTGATCGCTGGTGTGCTGTGTGAGGCACTTTCTCCTGACTGCACCTGTTTTAGCAGAAAAGCACAAAAGGAATATGGGAAAGCAAACAATAAATAGGAGCAGTACAAGGATCCTGGTGTTCAAACTGCCCCACGTGGGCTGCCTGGCCCAAAAGTCCCTCCCCCTATTTAGTTGACATGGAATAGGGACCCACAAGTGCCTTGGCACTCCATCATTGTGGGCAGCCATTCTATTCCAGCCACTGCTTTGTGACAGGGGCCTTATGCCCATCTTCAGCTATAAAATTGCTCTCATCTCAGTTCATATGGATGTTTGGATGGACTCTAGGAGTCCAAGTACAATTTGGCTCGCAAAATCGGAATAAGTTGCCACTAATAATTCTTTCCTGCAGTGACCATTGAGCTGTAGTGGGCATTCACAGGGCATAATTAATATTGGCTGTCATTAAGATGCACCATCTTTCTTATATTTCTCTTAATTACTTTGTTTTGATGCCTCTCATCACTCATCAGCTGGCAATGGCACAGCAGGATGGATGTGTTTGTAAAAGCAAATGGTGACTTAGGGATGGCTGTTAGCATTTCATAGAATTAGTTTGTGAAATGAGCTAGGTAATCGCCTTGGCCCCTGCAAGACTGAAACTAAGCAGGAACAAAGTTCAGTAAATGGGATTAATTCTGTTCTGCATGCCAACTTTACACACTTAAGTAATTTTGTCTTACATGTTTATAGGTTTTTAAGACATTATGATACCTCCAATTTTGGCTTGGTTAATTCTCCTGAACAATCCATGAAAATAGATTGATGGTAGTAATGACTAAAGATTTTAACATATTATTTAATTAAGGAAGCATTTCTTTGCCTCTGTCCCCTGAGGTTTTTTTCAGGCTTCTCATTAACGTTGCAGCATGATAACTTCAGGTTGATCAACCAACAATTGTCATCTCTAATGGTGCAATGCTGCCATTTTTCTCATGTTGTGTTGCATTAACTCCACAAATAATCCAATTCAAATGCATTCGGTTGGATTATTCAATTAAATAGCCAACACTGAGGTTGGCTGAGTATCAATCTCAGGAACAGCTTCCCAGTCATCTGAGCATGCACTTATTTAGGACCTGATCCTACAACAGCTAATTTCTCTTGAACTACATGTGTGAGATTTATCCATGAAGTATTTTGTGTGCATAAACACATACATAAATCATTGATTAAGGCCTTACACAGTGCAACTAATGAAATTAATTTATTTATCCTCTTTTAGGGACATAGGTATTTGATTCCCTTAACAAGTATGTGTGATTTTTATGAGCTAGTTTTGATTATCTTTTTGACTTAGAAAAATATTATTTCATGTGGCTATGAAACCATGCTCTGTAACTCCTTTTGGGTATGTTTTCTTAATGGTGGTATAAACGTGCTTATATTTTTGGAATGGCTTCCCTGGTATTTGACAATTTTTAGTTCAAGCTTAATAGGTTACACATTTAATAGTTTAATTAAATTTTCTAATGTGTGTTCACAATGCTGTTTATATTGACTAAGTTTTTAATGCATAAATATAAAAAAAGCAATCATTGTACACAAAAAAGAGTATTCTTTACATAGATGTATAGGTCAATTTGGAAACTATTCTGCTTGAAAAGAAAACCATATGCAATTCCTAGATTTCATTTTGAGGAAAAAATGCGTGTAGACACTCTTTGCCTTTTCCAAACAAAATTATTTGTAGCAGACATATTCAAATGAAGATACAATTATAGAATTCAATACATGCATTCATATTTTTATATTCATATGCATATATGTTGTTTTCTTTTATTTGAAATATTGATGTTATAAAATGTACCACAAAAGACTATATTAGCTAGTATTACATAGAGTGTACTTTTTTAAAATAAGCTAAAATTAGCCTTGGATTTCTACTACTGCAAAAATAATTAAATTAATTTGAACCTCAAAAAATTACAGTATAGAGAACTGCAATGTCTCTGGTGTGTACAGTGTGTGTGTGTGTTCAATATTTTGTTCACTGTCTCATGGCATTGGTGTTTAATCTCACACTGATTTATTGGCTTGTCTGTTGCTATGCACATGCACACATATCTGCACTTATTCTCAAAAATTTGTGTCAGTAATAATTTCAATGGAAATATTCCTTGGAATCTATCACACATGGTACTTATGTTTGGATTCTACTTTATGTCCTTTTCCACAACTTCTGACCTTTTATCTAGGCTATTTTTCTCTCTCACACCCCATGAGCTTCGTCCCCATAAGACTTTTGAAGTCTTATACTTTCAGATCTCTAACAAAGAATAACAGGGGAGACAGAAACAATTGGATAAAATGTCACGGATATAATCTAGTCCCACAGAACTCTGATTTATGTTTACTTAGTCTTTAGTTTTCAGGTATGTATGACTTTTTACACCTCTTCCTTTATCTTCAGCAAATACTGGGTAGATCTATGTCCCGTTTCCTAATTGGAAGTGTTGCAGGTTTTGCCATCTGAAAACTGATAGAAGCTTTATATTCTGAGCTGAAAGCAAATGCCCAAAACAACTATTGGTGCATATGGTATAGCTATTAAGTGATATTTACAATCACCCTCTGTCCCATAGTATCTAAGCATACTGTATATTTATTTATGTAACTGTAGAATATGACAGTATTTTTCCTTGAAAATCAGGGTTTTCAACAACTGAGGGTAATGCAGAGATTATTGAATCATTCTTTAAGCCATGTTTCTGTCTTTATATATATGTATATACAAAAAGAAGGAAAAAAGAGAGAGAAAAAAGAAATCTGTTTTCTATTTAAATGTAGTTATATTTTAGCTAATGTTAGACCTAAAAATTCTTTCAGGCTAAAAATACCAATAATATAACAAAAAAAATAAAACCCAGACTTAATCACGAAGTATTCCTGAGGCAGTCTCTTGGCTCACAAGTATTGTTTTTATGGCTTTAAAAGCCAACAAAAGCTACCCTGACATACCTAAGATTAAAGTTTTATCAAGGAAGAAACACTTTCAATGTATTTTAAAAAGTGTAACATATCTTATTGTCCTACATAAAGCTAAAATGTTTTAGCATATACTGTGCACTTCATTTCCCCTTAGACTACCCCTTATCAGTTTATATTAGGACTGTTGTTTTCCCCTTGTCATTAGTAGAGAAGTCAATGGGCTCATCACCAAGCTAGCAAAAGTGACTGTATTGCTCCAGTTTTACTCAAGAACAGGAAAAGGGATTACATGCATTAAGAGCACTAGGAATGTGTTCTTCTAGCATTGGAGGCTGGAGACTGAATTTAGATAGGTCCTGATGCAGCTCCTAGACCATGATGTTTTCTCCCTGTGAGGCACCATGCTGAATCCTTTGCCCTGGATCCCTGTTGGCAGTGGTAGAAATCACACCTTTCATGCTACTCGTGGTAGCTGTAAGATAATGACCGAGGAAAAGTCACTGATGCAGTGTGGGGAGCTTTGGTGATTTTCTTGTTGTTCTTTGCACAGCAGGCATTAGGGAAAATGTTTATCAGGAAAGAAAAACCTGAAGGTTAAACAGAGCTAAAGAGAAATTCAAGCATGTTTAAACAGTTTTCTCCCAGGCGTTGTACTAGTTCTTGATTTGCATACCTCTACCAAAAATTAAACAGTGCTTTAAATTTAGCAATCTTTTGTATTCCTTATTTAATTCTGAACTCCTGACTTGAGAATTATTAATAACATTAAATATTAGTCTTACCATGTTAGTTGACTAGCAAATGGAAAAGATGTCTAAGAGGTCTTATTATTACCCTTACTGGAAACATTTCACATAGTTAAAAGGTACAAAAGACATGCTAATATTAGAATCCTGTAAAGGAGCAATCCAATGAAGAATAAGAATATTTGATATAATACCAATTAAAATGAGATGCAAAAAGGATCTAATACTAATTGCTTTTATCTCTAAATTACTAAAATAGTTATAGTCTAGAGAAATAAGAATCCTATTATTCCTAATTTCTTCTATAACAGATATCTGGAATGGTTTAGAAATAGACAGAGGTATTTATTTTTAGGATTGGTAAATTCTTACTGGCATTTTGGATTAGCTAAGAGTTAGTAAATGCAGAAATGCAAGTGACTTGACCTAATGGAATTGAAGGTGTTTAATTTAAATAATGGGATGAATATCATATGATTTTACTTGTTAGACCTCTATTTATAAAGAGTATTTGGAACAGACATATTAATGTAGGCATCAAATTAGACATAAATTGAATTTTGTTCATTAAAATCTATATTCTTTCTGGACTGCACAATAGACAGTATAATATGCATTTGGAGTGATTTGTGACTACTATAAGTTCTACTATCAGTCTCAAAATCCTAGTTGTTGATAATAAAAAAATACTTAATTGTATCTCTTAGAAGATCTTTTTCCAGTAGTATCTCACCAGTGATGCTGAAATTGAACCGCAGAAACAATGGTAGTTTTGCTTGTTTTTCATGGTTCTATCAGGCAGCTTTCTTTTTATCATTAGCAGATTCTTATTTTAGGTAGTCTTAACTGAAAGAGTGTAAATGTGGAATTAGCATCTCATTTCAGAGAGCAATACAATTAGCACTTCTAGGTTTCCTTGATCTCTTTTTCTTTCCTGGCACAGTGAAGGACCTTTTTTGGGGCTTAAGGAAGGCATTCCTTCATGAGTGTAACATGGTACTTTGGTTACATCTCGTCTTAGGAGCATGCACTCTGCTAGGACGTGTGCAATGGTGATGTAGGTCTTCAGACACAAAATGGGCTTTATTGACAGATTTCTCTGAATATTATTATTACTATATTAAGTTGATGAGGTAGAGCTTTCCTTCAATCAGTTATATGTCTGCTTGAAATTGACCTAAACCACACCTAATTCCTTTGCTTAAATCTCTCTATGCAAATGAACAGTAATCACCAAGTTCTCTTAAGTTTTTCTAAAGGTGATTGTTAACTTTCTGACTGAGTTTTTAAAAGAAACTGGACAAACTAAATCCTCCTGTCAAATTTGGTTAAGAAATTGAAAAAAAAAATGGTGGACTGCGGAAGCACACAATTCATTTGTGTAAGATACTCAGTGCTATTCCCTCCTCAATTTTCCATTATCCTTTCAGGGGAAGGAGTTCCTCTTTCTTTTTTGGGGAGGAAAAAAATAATAATAAAAATTTTTTCTCTTTTGTTGTGCTTTTTTTTTTTGGTCATGTTTTTTTAATTGGGATTTATAAGTATGTATCTTTTACTGTTCTGTGTTTCTCCAGAGCACAGAAAACACGGAGGAACACCGTTTATAAACATGCATTTCCAGCTTTACCATGGGGGTTCCATGCATTCCAGCTGGCAACACATTAGCTCCCGATTTGAAAGCCATGAGCTTTGTTCCAGTTCAGCTCTTAATTAACTGCATGTCCTGAGGTTCATATATTCCTTCATATAATCTGATACAATGAGAAGACATTTCCCTTATCTCTACATTTGGGGCTAGATCCTTTACAGTTATATTTCTGAATTTAACCTGAATTTAAAGCAGGTTTGGTTTTGTTTGTTTGTTTGTTTTCGTTTGGTTTGGTTTTGTTGTTTTTGTATATTTTTAATTTTATATAATTAATATTTATACTAGGATTATAATTTTTTTGTTTTGTTTTCACAGGAAAAATCTTCTAAGTGATAAGGGTATATAACAACTAATTAAGAGATTGGAATGGTGCCATATTTTTGTGACTTGGAATTCCAGCTGATCTTGAGTTCAGTCAATAGATGTGATAGATGTCTGTGTATCTGCATGTGTCCCCACTGAAGGAGCCAAGGTTTGGCTTGTGGAGGTCCATTGATAGGAATTCAGCAGGAGTCCTGGCTATGTCCTTTTGTACCTGTTTGGCCTAAAATAATTTCATTAGTCTTTCATATACGTAAGCAGTTTATTCGCATCTCCACAAAACCCTGTTAATATTTTAAAGAAACGTATATTTGTGCCTGATATTTTAAAAAATATTTCCAAATTAAAGCATTTAGAAAATATTATCCCAGAAATGTGCCAAGAAAAAGCAACCTTGCATTTTCTAATGTGTAAGGAGCTGACTGGGTGAATTAGAACTTGCTACAGAGCTCTAATTTATACAGCTCACATCTGAAATAAAATTTCAGTTTTAAAATTAATTTGTAATTATGTTTTGTACTTTTTGAGAATTTTGTAGTCATTTTGAGAATAGTCTTTTTTTCTTAAATTACTGAAAATATAATATTTTTCTTTTAAAATGTAATATTTTTGAATTAATCTTGGAAGTTTAAAATCATGTTTTAAACAGCTATTAGTTCGAGATCAAATAATTTCTTATTTTACACCTTGGAGGTTGTTATGAACTTCTGCATTTCCATTAAGTGATCCTATATTTTCTTCAGTCAATGCTATTTAACTATTCCAGTAATTAATTAAACCAAAGAATGGTTCCTACTGTGAGTCTTGCCTACATGCTTTTAAGTCCATGTATCAGAGGTGAGGATATGCTTGTAAAGTTTGGCATTTAATTAAGTTGTTTTGATCCTTTGTTCCTCTATTTTGCACATATTAATTATTATACCTATGAAGTCTAATTCAATTGTTTAAGGTGTGCTGATGATTTCTTAATATAACAAGGCTTTGTTTCTTGTGTACCAGAGTTACTGTGTAACTGTGATCACAAGATACCCTGAGCTTTGTAACGCATGATAAAAATATGACCCAGGTTTATAATTTTGATTATTTTCCTTGTAAGGTAAATGTCAATAATTTGAATATATTAATTGATTTCCTTTTTAACAGCTACATTGAACATAATGAGACTAAGGTCAAAGATTAGAGAAGGGAACACTTTTAAAAGTGAGAAAGAGATAAGCCCTACTTTTTACTGTATACAACTTTGAACAATGAATTTACCCCGTTCATTTCAGCAGGACTTACTGGAGGTCATATATTAACATGGTCATTTGAAAAAATGTCCATATCCTTCCACAAACAGTTCTGCATCTGAAACTTCTTTCCTACAAAGAAACTTCATGCACTGAATGCATGTAGTTGAATCCTCTGGTAGTCTTGGTTCTGGTGGTTTTGTTCTTATTTCCCTAGGCTAGACTGAATTCCTCCCTAGCCACAGGCATTCCCACCCATCCCACAAGTTAGTGAACCTGTTTGGAATGTGTGACAGTAAACAGTGAACACATCTTCTGACTAATAGCTCTAAAAGGGACTATGGAAAGGAAGCTTCTTATGAAATAAGAAATTTTTATCCAAAGAAGCAAATTAAGCCATATCATGCTATTGCATTAAGCAGCATAATAAGTAATTACACTGAATTAAAAAATGAATTCTCACTTGATTGAACTAGTCCCTACTCAAAATCATTGGAAGTTTTACTGAACATTTTTTAAGATGAAGCATTCTTTTGGTTGACTTTTTTTGGCCTTTAATAATGTATTTCATGAACTAACTAGAAAAGTACAGTGATAGGTCATAATTTACCCTGCAGGAGATATATTAACATGGAGTGAGTACATGGCTTAAGATTTTGTTATACTTTGATTCATACTGACTCTTTACTACCTTGCAGGTTCACAATTAGTGTGTATTTTCTCATCTGCATGTGCACAGTTCTAGCCTTATTTCCAAGAGCTGGAAGGACACAGTAAGATACAAAACTGATCCGAAATGCCTGTAAACCTCAAACTCAGAATATGAATATCTATCTTTCATGGAATTTGTCTTGTTTCTTTCATGATGTCTTGCCTATAAAACCACAGGATTTGTTTTTGTCTTCATTCAGTACAGCAGTTAGTTGTCCATGTCACTCAGTATGAAACTATATCCTTTTACCTTTCAGATAAAATTATACTCATTATTTTAGATAAAATAGCTGGTTGAATTTCTCATGATCCAAATGCATGTGAGGTGTATTTCAAAGGGGCTAAGAGAATGTATTTGATTTTTTTCTTAGATGGAAGAACTTCTCCACTATTTAGGATATTAATTTATGTAATACAGAAAAAGAATTATTTTGATGATGCAAAGTTTTGTTCCTTCAGTTCATTTCCATTGATGTTTAAAAATATTTTAGTCCAGATAAAACAGTCAACTACAGTGCTATGTATCCCTGGTTATTCTAGTAAATTCTCTGGTTATTCTAGTAAACTACCCTAAACTTTTTCAAGTTTTACAAGGAATATATTTTTTTCAGGAAAACCTTTGTAAAGTGGTCCTTATCGGACTCTTGCTCACTTCAACATTTTAAGGTTTATAAACTGCTTTAGAGTTTTTTTGCTTGAAGGTAAAGGAACAATTTACAATAATGAGAAGATCTCTTCATATACATCATAAAATTTCTCTGAGAAAAGCACACTCTGGGTGGAATTCTCCTTGTTCTTTGCTAATCTTGCATTTATTAATGCAGGGCTGCTGATGACTCCCAGATGGGCATGGTGTCCTTCATACTTCAGAAACGTGCCACAGAGTAGACGAGGGATATTTTCCCATTATTTAGGTAAAAAAATAGTGCCAAGAATGATTATTGTCTTGCTTACTTTAATAGATTAGATGATAATTTCCCAGTGAGTAGACTTATCCTTTTTTGTTGATATTTTTATGCAGGCATGCCTTGAATCAAAACTCTAGTGGAGGCATTGTACATGTCATGACCCTTATATGTTATATCTTTCTCCTTGCATATAAATAGGTGGCCAAAAAATCTTAAAAGCTCAACGGAAAACCTTTCTGGGAGGCAGAAATTGGAAATACATTTCTACAGAGGCAGTTGACCACTCCTAAGGCCTTCATTTATATTGTCTCAAATACAGAAGAGACAAGGATTTAAGGTCTTTATTAGAAATATAATTGTCTTTCTTCTTCTATTAACGATGTTTTGTATCGCTTGCCTTGCAAACAAATGTGACCCCATGAGTACTGAGAAAGTAAGTAATCATCTAGACAACTGACCATTGTTATTCTTATTTGAAAAAAGATGTGAAAGAGCAGCAGCAGTCACCAGAAATGCAGTCACAGGGTAATTTTTCAATATTGAAAATATGATCTAATATGAAGCACAAAAGCTAAATTCCAGTGTAATGAGCAATGGCTGGATCAGCAATTTTTCATAATGGAGAAACAAACTGTTAAAAACAAAGATAGCAATGACCTATAAATTGATCCTGTATGCATGAATCAATCATGCAAATGGTAAAAACCATTGTTTATAACATAATAAAGATCAGTAATTCAGCTACAAAAGTCTAAACTGGAATTCACATTTGGATATGCAAAGCTACACAGTGGTGCTTCATTAATATTCAAAATTACTATAGACAATGTTCACATCTTGGTATTATTTCTTAAAACCATGTCTCACCTATCTAGACAACCCTTGTAAACACAGTCCAGTGGATTATCGTGCCACTAAGGCTGCTTGATTTTTAGTTCTGTGCTTCCCCCTACTACCCAATGGCACTACTTGCTGCATACTCCTCCTCATACAGTAGCTATGGGAGAAGCTCATTTAACTGAAGAGATTTACTGGAAATTTACAGATTAAATATGAATAAATTAGATAATTTAATCAATTTTCAAACATTTTAAGAAAACAAAAAGCTATCTCCTTTTATTTTTATAAAGCCATGATTTTTTCCTGCGAGCATGGCACACTCCCCCACATCAAATGAACTGATGGCACTTGCCTGCATAGCTGGGGTTTTTTCCATCCATCTCAATCAGAAATCTGCTCCAGAGTACAAGCCAACCCTTGTGCTTCTATGAGATCTGCAGCAGCTCTACGTGACACACATCCCCATGCTTCTGTAGCTGAGCTCTGTGGTGCGTCCAACAAATCTGCTTCCCCCAGATCGGATTTAGCTGCTCTGCTTGGAGTGCCTGCAGACACTGTTCATTATGAGCAGTAGGGTTGTGGGGAGGAAGAGTAGAAATAAGAAGCAAGTAGATTGATATGAGTGATTTTGAGAAAGAAAAAATAAAAATATCTGCACAGCACAACATTTTTAAGATTATTTTTTTGCAAATTTGTGTTCCCTCTTGACAAAGAGCAAAAAAAAGAAATGCATTAGATCATTAGATCTTAATAACACATGATGGAAACACATGAAGGAAAGGGCAGACAGGAATTTCATGTCTTCTCCTTAGCAGGTATAAGCAGCCATTTGTCCACAGTGGCCGGTCAGTACCCAAGCAAGAGATGTTTTGGAAGTGGAACAACTTATTTGGATAGATATTTAAGTAGACTGTGGAATTAACTGAAGATTTGAACACAATTCAGCCTATAACAATAAATGATACTTGTCAAGACTCTTCAGAACTTCCTAATGACAAGAAAATCTGCATACAATGAAAAAGCAATATAAGCATACTTAGAAAAAATCAACATACATTAGATATTTTAGTTTTGGACAAAGACCTAGAGAAGGTAAATAGAGTATTAAATACAGTTGCACA
Organism: Cyanistes caeruleus; assembly: GCF_971803275.1. Taxonomy (NCBI): domain Eukaryota; kingdom Metazoa; phylum Chordata; class Aves; order Passeriformes; family Paridae; genus Cyanistes; species Cyanistes caeruleus. The sequence continues at coordinate 21,432,347 of NC_141709.1, forward strand.
GAGAAGATAAATGAGACTCAGCTCCAGCTGTGTCTTATTTTCATAAGTATCCAGGACTGCAGTTGGTGCTGCAGGTCTCAGTTTAGCACAATTTACTGGATGCTTCTTAGTGCCTTTGACAATACAAAGAAAAAAAGAAGGAAACAAAGAAACAAAAAACTCCAAAGCTTCATTTATGCTGATATCACTTCATCAGTATGTTATTGGCATGCTTACACAGTGTGACAGACCTAAGCTAATCACATGCAAAATATTAAGATGCTGAACAAATGTGTTTGCCTCCCAAAACGTAATGACTGTATGATGCTTTAAGTGGGTCTGATTGTGTTGTTATTAAGGTTGCTTTACATTTTCCACTGGAGGTCTGTGTTCTGTTGTCATATCCATGCTGAACTATAACCTTTCATTGATTGAGACAAGCGCAATCATTGGAGGCAGAGCCCAGCCCAGTAAGCAATATTTATATCATTTCCATCATAAGGGTGTGTATATGTACATAGTTCAGCACTCAAATAATCATTCCATCAGTGTCTTTGTGCATCTGCAGATTTAACTGTGATGATTGTCTTACTATATCGTTATTTACATATCCCCTCGTGCTCATGTAATGGTGTTTATGTATTCAATTAATGCATTTTTTCTAAGTAAAAAGTTATTTTATGACTAAAGCTGCTATGAGAAAAAACCCCAAACAACCTATGGGTGGAACAAAATGAGACCTTTTGTGAGTAAAGGGCCATGGAATGACAGAAGATCCCAAATGTTTATTGTCTGGGGAGGAAAGTGATTTATAATGTATTCTGAATGAATTCAGGGCTTGAAAATGAGCAAAAGGGTGAGGCTGATTGCTGGACTGTTTTTGTTAAGAAATCTGGCATTCTGCTGTACATAAGTATATGTAGGGACAGGACCATGGGAAATGGATTCAAACCGAGGGCAGGTTTAGATGAGACATCAGGAAAAAATTCTTTACTGTGAGGGTGGTGAGGCACTGGAACAGGCTGTCCAGAGAAGCTGTGGATGCTGCTCCCTGGAGGAGTTCAAGGCCAGGCTGGATGGAGCTCTGAGAGCCTGGTCTAGTGGAAGGTGTCCCTGCCCATGGCAGAGGGTTGGGACTAGGTGACATGTTTAACTGGCTCCTACATGTCACACGGCTGGAATAGTCCCACAAGGCCAGACTGCTTTGCACAATAGTGGGGTCCAGGAGTAACAGACAGCTAGTTGTAATCTAAATCAACTGTTCCAACATAGGGTTTTGTTTGGAAAATAATTTTTTTTAGTGGAATTACATGGATAAACTAGTATAGTGTAACAATAAACTTTACTTCATGTTTATTGAAATGAGAAAAAAAACAACCTACTTCTTTCATTGCTTTCTAATAATAAAATTACAGTCACAACAACTTAAGCTGAAGCCCCTTGTTTCATGAAGAGGGCTAAATCTAGGGTCAATACTCAAGTTAAACAAAAACAATAACCATTCAAAAAGGATTTTGCTCAGGAGCAAAATTTGAAGTGTGTAATCCCCGGTCCTCTAGTCTCCTCTACATTACCTGACTAGAAAACATGGTGGAACTATAACCTAAGTTACTTGTGTGGTTAGTAGAGGCTTGTAAGGCTATGTGGCAAGATATGTTTCCAGAAATCTGCTTTAAATTACTTCTCTGTCTAGAGCTAAGTTGCCTGGAGTAGGGTTTTAAGGTTGAACTCTGCCTATTTGGAATTTGCAGTCCCAAAGCTCCCCCTGTTACACACCTAGAACCGTTCTTTCAAGACCAGAAGGTAGTTTTCCCTTCGAATGCACACATGGAGAAGAAACCTCAAGGTTAAGTGTGGGCTTTTTTTTGCTGTAAACCCTCTCAGGATGAAAAAGGAATTGAATCTGTTTCTTATTTGTAGTGACCACTCTCCCTTCTAGGCTATTACACCATCTTTTTATTGCATTCATTATGAAAGAATATTTGGCTATATTTTCATTGAGACTAATTTGTGTGTATATATTATGTATATTTTTCTTCCACCCCCCTGGATTTCACCCTTCAGTATTAAGATATTCTCTGCATAATTTTTGGATTCTTATCAAGATTAAGACAAACTAAATGAACTGCTAAAACTGGAATAGTTTTGAACATGATCTGAAGCAGACTCCTAGATCCTAGAGGAATTAGACTAAGTCAAACAAAGAAATGCTTGTGTGGTTAGATGGTGGTGAGGCTGAAGCTTTTTCAGTCATAGTTTCAGACTTTCTCTCAGCTGCAGTTGAATTCAGGGAAGAAAGGGTGGGTTGTTTGGGGTTTTTTAACTGTCTCTAACAATGAGTGTTTTTCACAGCAACACCCAAAACTTTGAGAGATATGATGTGCAGCTTGACAGAGACAGAACTCTAAACTGTGAAGATTTGGTGTTAGAAAAGATGGGTTGAGAACCTGAAATATATATTTATCCAAAGGAAGTAAAAATCAATTTGCATTTTTTCTCTTTTAGACTATATCTGTCTCCCCCTGTAAAATAACCAATTTTAGCTTTTTCTGTTCCCCTATTTACCTCAAATGTATTAGACAAAGAGAGGCAGAATACATCTTTTGTCACAGAAATTACAGATAACAGTTTCAGTCTTGGAGTAATCTTTTAAAATTGTCCATGGCCAAAATCAGCAATGCAACCCAGCCCAGCCAAGTACCTCAGGATACACATAATTTTATTCCAGGACTTAAATCCCTCTGACTCCAAGAGAATTTAAGCAATGTTTAGGTGCTTTGCTGCAACGTTGTCTTAAATTGGTAGATGGAGAATGCTAGACAGAGAAAGGAAGGTAGTTTTTGCAGTCTCTACTGGTAGATGCCTAAAAATTGTTTTAATTTTTCAGATAATCCAAAATAGTTACTGTCTCAATTTTTCTTTTATTGTTTTGGTGCCTTTTTTCAGAGCTATTTTGTGCTCTCTTTTTAAGGCTCCTCAGTTATATACCACTCCCAGTCTCATTCCAAACGTAAAAGAAGAGATTTGCTAGTCTGATTTCAGAGAGCAATGTTTCAGCAATTTCACATGGCAGAGATAATTTCAAGGCAAATCAGGCATATCCTAAACCAAAATGGATGGATCCTGCAAGAACCCACTTCCAGAGCTTAACAAGGTAAATAGAGACAACTTCTAATGGGTTATTTTCAATAGCAGTTAGGTGCTAACCCTACTGAAAGTAAGTGATGACATTGAAAAATGTCACCTTTTACATAGTCTTTTGTTTTTTTTAGTTCACATGAATAGAATCTTCTTAATGTGATGATTGGTCTTTAGTCAATCAATTAATGATCAATTGTCATTCCACTTTACTGGCAAAAATATCATGAAGTGTTGAGATGATTAATGTAACTGTCAGGTGAACTATTCATAAATTTACCTGACCTACTATACATAAAAAGAGATGATAATATGTTTCAAGGTTTATATGCTTCACTTGCTTTGGGAAACACAGACTCTGACTTGAGGAAATGCATGCTAAATTACAAATATCAAGAGAAAGGAAAAGAGAAAAAAAAACCCTGTGTTTTTTTCTTTGCTTAATTTTATTTCAAATCAATCTTTAGAAACAGATCTTTTTACTATGTGTTTACTTAGTCTTCACCCTGACAGTATTTTTGGACTACAGAGAAGTTATTAATTAAAAAGTTAATAATTGAAAATGGTTTCCATTAAAAGAAAATCCATGGATCAAAAGAGAGGGAGAGGTGATATTGAAGTGTTCTGTGAGCAGAGTTCAGCTTTGTGCTGATGCTCTTTTCCCTGTTGAAGAGAAGGAACTTTCAGCACAAAGCCTGGATGTGTGGCTGGTTTGAGAAATGGAGTGTGTGCACAGGCAGCTGACGTGGGTTCACTGCCGGCCAAACTCTGCCTGTCAGAGCCTGTCCTCAGGGGTACCTTCTGGGAGAGCAACATTTCTCTTCTAGAGAAGCACTCTGAAGTGCATAAAGCATGTGGAGGACTCACTAACTGCATCAAGAAAAGAAACAGCACTTTTCATGTGGGCTTTTTTGTCCCAAATATTTTTTTTTTCGAGTAAGTTGGGAGCATAAACAGGAAAAACTCTACAGGCGGGATGGCACATGCCATACCTGCAATCAGTTTCACCTTACTTACTCTGACTTGGGCCTGCACTACATAGCAGCCTGTGTATTCTTAATCCTTCTCCAGAAGATTTAACCTGTCAATGTGATAGATAAGGTGATGATTGTTATTCTGAATGGCACCATTTTTGGTTATCCTTTTCTGGAAAACACTGTTGACTTACCTCGTCATTGCAGCTAGTCAGGGAGCAGCAGGATTAAGTAAATCTGATTGTTCATTTCATACAATTTTAACTGTTTTAGGTAGCCTGCTACATAGGTGTTTAAAATCTTTAAAGAATTTATCCAGGGAACATGTGGAAAAGACCCGTTTTTATCCTTTTTGTCACATTCTGAGTGTTATTGATAAGTATGGAATGGTTTTAAGCATTTATTGGAGTGCTGTGCTGGAGCTTTTTGTTTTCAGTACAGACTGATGGAGATCAACAACTTTTTGATACTCCTAGCACTAAGTGCTTATAAAGTGTTTATATCTATAATTGTGTTGAATTATGTTAATGAAGCACTGAAAGACACTAGTAAATTTAAGTGCTCAAAAAGTGCATTACTCTGAGTGTCACCTAGGGGCTCTTCACATCAGACACTTGGGGGACAATTTTTTTTTCTTCCAAGCACCTTTAGAGTACTATGTCTTAAAGTGTCTTTCTAGCATTAATTAAATTTTAAAAAGCAAGCACCAGGTAAGCACACATGACTTACGCTAATCTTTTGAAATGCAAATGTATTTTAGACTAAAGTACCCTTCCCTTTTCACAACACACTGCTTTCCTCCTCAATTGCTCCCCACACCTTTTCTTATTGAGTATTCCACTGCTAAAAACAGCCATGGGAAAGGCAGGGAATTAACTCCATTAGTAATAATTAGGCAAAAAATGAGAACTATTCAAAGGATCAAATACCCATATTAGGTTATCTAATAGCCTTATGAATAAAAGACATAGTAGTGCAAACCTGGGGCACTTGGAGTTTGTTCTTCTGCCTGCCCATCTCCTCTGGGCTGCTCATGACATTTATGCTGTGTGTTGGTAGAGTGGCTGTGTCTGACAAGAGTTATGGTTTTCTTTCAGTGAACTGAGATCCTCTGTTGGTCATTAGCCATAGGTCAGAGTCATGTGTGTGGTCTCTCAAAGACTAAATGGTTTGGCCAAGATGATTGAGTAAAGCAGGAGCTTGTGCCCCACAGTAGGAGAATGAATTCTATTGCTTCTGTTTTTATTCTAATCTATTCTTATTCTATTCTTCTTATTCTATTGTCATAAGATGGAAGAACTTCATATGATTCAATACATATTTGGCATGGAGACAGAGGAAAACAAATACAGTTTCTGAAGAAGAGTTTGAAGACAGAGACAGCAGCACCAGGACACCAAAATTCAATACATGCTGACCTGAAGAGTTTAGAGAGATAAATAAATAGAAAAAAAAAATCTGAAGTCTAATCAAAACCAGGCACTTTTAGGATGATGATGATGATTAAATGTCCTACTTCAAGGACTATTCTGTTTCATTATAGAATATTCTTATTTTATGTGTGGGGATTACAATCCTTACTTACATGACCTAATTCTGACTAGAGTCTATTGAAATTATTTTTTTCGCTTTTCTGAGAAACTGTATTTAATCCCTATGTCAATGTGCTGAGAAAGGTAATAATGATATATCTGAAGTTTAAACATCTTCAATCTTTCTCTTTATCTTTCATTCTTGTTGCACAGCCTCAGCAATCAGATTTCAGCACTCCATTCCTCAGAAAATCTCACAGATTTTGAAACCATGGTGAGATAAGATTCTCCTTTGACCCAGAGACACATTCAACTGTGCCTTTGGAAAGTTTTTTTTTAAATAGCAATGTCTATTGAAATTTTCAAAATACATAGAATTCTATTTGGCAATGACTAGAAAATATCAGACAGGTGGCAGGAGTCCACAGGAGCATAGAGGTGAATTGTGTACTCCAGGTAAAGAGATGTCCCCATCAGTCCTTCCTGGAAGCATTATCAAAAAGGATCTATTTAGCCTGGAGTTTGTAAACTGAATTGTTCTTAACTTCATTCCCTAGGGAAAGATATCTATTTCATAAGTGTCACTCTAAATGTAGCAGGAGTGAAGAAGCCAAGAACTGGGTAAAATTGAGCTTGTTTTACAAGTTCCAGGTAAAATACATTGTCAGGGCATCTGAAGGCTTTCCCAGCAATTGCTTACACCGTGTAAGTGTTGGAGCAGCTTTCACTGCTGTGCAAAGCAGAGAGCTTTATGCTCCACAGATCCCAGTCCAGCTCTTACCTGCAGGTTGATCCAGTTATCGGTGAAGTCAATTACCAAGGAGCTGATTTAGAATGAGCAGAATAAAGTTTCCAGAGTACCAAATGTAGAAAGGAAAATTTGAAATGTGATTAGTTTGAACTGTTATTGTCTGCTGTTTGGAAGGAAAGGAATCAGTGCTTTGATTTTCTTCTGTAAGGTTACCTATTATGCACCATATCCCTCTTTTCTGTCCTTCTAGCTACTTGATTGCCTATTTATTTGCAATAGTCTTTGGAGGTAATGAACAGATTAAATTTAGATAGAGGGCTCAGATTCAATGTTGGCACAGCTCTGCTGAAATAAATGGAATTAGCCAGGAGAGTCAAAATACCTTGTGTTCAGCAACCATAAGCTATCTGGACTGCTGATGACTTCTAAAATCTCTCCAGCAGATACCAATGTATGGTCATATGGTGTAATTTTAAAGGGCAATACTTACAGGTCTGAAAAGCAGAAGTTATTGAAATATAGAAGCTATTAAAATACCCAGGTGGAATAATTTTTAGAATGAATAAAACTAAGCATTTGGAAGAAGGACTAGTGAAATAATTATTTTTGCATTTGAGCAATGTTTCATTTCATGATGTGCTGGGGTTTTTGGGGGGCGGAGTTTTTTGGTTTGTTTGTTTATTTATTTATTTAGGATAAAAGAAAGCTGAACTGGTGTGGATCCAGTTCTTTTTAATATGGGGTACATACCATCCAGTGAATGCTATGAGTGGTTAGACAAATGGTATTGGTTATGTTAAATAAAGACCTTTGCAATCAATGCTATAGCTGAGAGAGAGCTTCCAGCATTGTTCCTGCTGTACATGCTGCCAGTGTTCACTAATTCCAGGGTGCAACAGGTCTTGGAAAATCTCAAATCATCTACCAGATATTTGCTGCTTGTCTGTCTGGAAAATAGAGGAGTGAGAAGCACACTAAGTCAGGACCACTGAGGTGCAGATTTGAAGCCACAGCCATACAGAGTGCAGGACAAAAAGGGGCACTAACAGAGTAAAACTGCAAAGATAAGCTTATAGGAAATAAGAAACAAAGAAAATCCTGGAAGCAAAAAGAATGAAGTTAGCTGAACACACATGTCATGACATCCTGGCAGGCTATACCTCTTTTGGCCATGAGGGTTTCTGTGGTATGGCTGTACAAAGCTGTGGTTTACCAGAAGTGTCTCTAGGTATCCTGGGCATTCAACTCATGATTTTTTTTTCCTTAAAAAAAATGCAGAAATGGTGAGTCTTTACTTTTTACTTCCCTGTGTCCCATTTGCATGAGGGAATGAAAATTTAGCCTTCAATAAAAATGTCTTATTTGATGCATTTCTTACGCTACAGGTATTTTTTAATAATATTTTCATACATGAAATACTTGGCAATTATTTCCCATTTCTCTAAACTTGTATATATCTTCCCTCTCCAGTCACTTAGTGCATAAATCCAATGATGTGTTTTTCCCTCTATACCTACATTACGTTAGTTTTCATAAGGATGAGAAAGCGCCTCCAGAGAAAACACATTGCTGGGAAAAATTAGAAGACCGAAGGTAATAGATCTTTTAATTTAAGATAGAGCCACTTGCCATTTCTGTTCTTTTAAAAAGCAGTCAATTCTAATTATAGAGATTTATTCTGGATTAAGGAAAAAAAATACTAAAGTAAGCACTGATTCTTCTGTTATAACTCTAGGGTTAAAGCTTTTCTAAATGGGAATTATGTGTAGTGAGGACAGTAAAGTGACTGCCATTAAATTTAGAATTAACTGTTCATGTGATGGAAAATTTGTTTATCTGAAACTATTTTCCTTTTAATTTTACATTGTAAAACTTGAAAAATAAGAGGCATTACTGACAATTGCCAATGTTGGGAAAGAAAAAATTAAGTGAAGGAGGGGTTTTCTGGAAGAAAAGCATTTCTTGAAAGATAATATTCAATTTCACCCATATAATATCAGAATTCCAATGGAGGAAAACACTTGTAATCCATTTTAACTCAACTATTTTTAGGGTCCAATGCACATAGTAAAGGTTTCAATAAAAACTACAGACACCCTGGCTGAAAAATTACTAACATGGAAAGAATCACTATCAGCGCAGTTTCAAAGACAACTGTTGCATTTCCGTCTATTCCCCTTTTTCCTCATGTCCCTGAAATATTTTTGATTTTATCATATCTTCCTTTTTCCTGATAGTGTTTGTTCTCTGCATGGAAATTCTTTAGTACTCATCAAAATATCTGGTATGGTTCCCTGAGATATCATTTATCATGGGACTGTATATCACTTTCCTTATCTGGGCTACAGATGTGCTGGTCTATATTTGGAGACTTCTTTCTCTTCTGTGCTATGAATCTATGAAAAGGAATGGGACAACAAAAATCAAGCTACATCCAACTAAAAAAGATTCACAGTCTTTGGAACTTTTAAAATATTAAACTCTTATTTTGTCCTTGTCACCCTCTTGCTGTAGGAAATGTAACCTGACTTTATTTAGAACAGTAAAAAATCGGCTTTGTGCCAAACTTTCTGACATTTTATTGTCACCCACGTGGTGAGAATGGTAAAAATGCTGTACTACTTCTCTCAAAAATCTTGGTATTGATACTGCACAGAAATATTTGCCCTCAGTTGGTTTCTGAGAAAGCAATAAATAATCAGAATATCCAGTATGTTTTATTATGGATATCTATGAGCTTATCCTGAAAAATATAAGCTGCTCTTAAAATATTTAAATTATCTTAAATTATCTTAAATTTTCTCTAAGTAACCTTGGTAGAAGATGGGCACATGGTCAAACTAAGAATTTGGAATTAAATATTGAGATCTGAGCAATATCTATTTTGTTCTTCTATGGTTCATTAACTCAATTTTCAAACTAATATTCTGCTGATTAATTAAATGTTGTGTTCTTCCAACTGCATTATACTTTTTTATTCATCAACCTGTATCTCAATGCAAACATTCCTGGAGTTACATTTTCTTAATAAGCTAGTCACAACATGAGAAATCTCCAGGGAGGAACTATTGAAGGATATTTAAAAGTACAAAAATGAAGTGATAAATATATACAAAAGATGGGTGTAAAATGGTAATACATATATATCTAACATTATAACAATCTAAATCCACTTTAAAGGAAAGTGTGTCTAAGTTTAATTTCAATGGTTGAAATTAATGTTTAATATTAATATTAATTAATAATTAATATTGAAATATTGCTGAGTAGACATGACAGCTGAATATCTGTTCATATGTTGATTTTCTTTATATTGATGAACATGGTGCAAGAAGAGACAGAGCAAACCAAGTATCTATCAAGCCTTCAGATGGTGTGACCATCCATTTGAATTTTTCTGATAATGAGTAGAAGCATATGCTGTACTTCCCCTTGGCCTAGGCTGCACTAAGGATACAAACAAGATGTAGACTTTTTGACTAATTACTGAAATGTGTCTTCATTAGACTGGACTCTGCTATTCTGAAAAAGATTTGACAGCATGGTGGGAGATTGTTTGGAGCTGGCAGAAGACTCCAGGCTCTAAATGAGCTGAGATCTCCCTTTCTCCATCACCAAAAGATTAGATGAACTCCTGGATTTATTTTGCAGCTGAAGCAAGGGCTGCATCTATGCAGACATTCCAGGAGACATCTATCAAGCACCAAAAAAATCCCTCCCAGTACCTACAGAAGTGCTGAGACCAGGCTGATCCATGCAGGGTGACACTTCAGCTGCAGAGATCACCCAGCAGGAGATATTTGAGGAGGCAGTGCAGGTAAACATGAAGTGCAGGAATGTTCCTGCAGCCTAGAGAAGAGTTTCCAAATGTGTCTGGGGCTCTGCCAACAGTCAGTTGCTCTTGACCGAGTTTGGGGGTGTATTTTACTTATTTTTAAAATAGTTTACACACTGCTGCTGCGCTTTCCCAAATTAATGTTGTATGGCACTCCCACTTATTGAAACTTCGTTTTGTACCAAAAAGTTTGTTTGCAAGTGGGAATATGCTGACCAACATGTGATCCCAGCAAAATATTTTTCTCCTGGTTTTGAGTGGGAGTACTTTTCTTCAATTATTTAAGGACTCTGAGTTCTAAATTTGCCATTGAATACTTCTGACTGAGCACCCAAAATACTGTATGCACTAGGTAAAAAAACAAGTCTGGTAAGCAAAGTGATATAACTCAGTCCTGTTGGCATTAGTAATCTAATTCAAAGTCATTAAAAATCTAAAAAAGTACAATAACAACCTGAAGAAGGGTTCCAGAGTTAATGAGCAATTCAATCCAATCCATAATTGGCCTGAAAGAGAAGTGCTGAATACTTTTGTTTAAGAGTTAGAAGGAGGCTTTGGTCAGAAGGAAAATCTAATGGTTGTTCTGCTTTTAAGTATCACTGAAACAAGGTTACATGGAATGTGAACCTGCTGGTAAAATTTTCATGACCCCTCTTTTCATCTTCAATTGAATGTTACTTTTACATACTAATAAATATTTCTGAATTATGGTTTGGTTGTTTTTTTTTTTTCATTTCAGATACTTCCTCAGAGCATAATTAACTGTTTTAAGTTTCAGATTTAAAAAAGCACTCTTGTTCAGTTGCTTCTTCCAGAGTATAAAGGAGAAACTTTCATAGATACAGTGTAAGAATGAAAACAAAACCTTGTCAGATCCATGGGTTTACTCAGCTATGGACATGAATCTTCACTAGCAAAGGATCTTCTCCTGAAACTATGACATGCTTCTTTAAAAAAGCTCAAATTTTCTTTGCAAATGGAAAAGCTGAAGGATCTGTAGCAATCCTCAAATATTCTGTTTTTCATTTGTAGCAATGCCAAGAGTAAAAGGGGAGGAAATGTTATTTAAAAGTCTGTGGAGACAGTTTTCGGTTATTTTAACTCACTGATGAGTCTGCTTTTAACATATGTGGAGAACAAAGCAGTCCAGACAATTAAACTTTCTAAAAATGTCTGAAGAGAGGCAATGCCTTATGCACTTACTTGAATGAGCTGCTAGTAGGAAATATTTGTCTAGCACACCAGTTCTTCAGCTTGATTGTAAATGGCCCCAAATACCTACCACACCGAAGAACAATTTATTTATCAGTGAGGAGATGACATGGTATTCACTTCATTTTGTTTATTTATTTAATTATTTTGTTAAAAAAAGTCTTTCATGGATTAAGCAAGTAACAATTTATTCACAATGGGAAATGTGTGAGCTTAAAGAAAAGGCACAAAGGCTCCTCAAGGTGCATAATTGTTCTTTTTGCTCATTTAAAACCCTCATGCAGTCGTGTTTGAGTGGTGTCTTGTGCCAGGGTGAGCACAGATGGTGTGTGGTTCTTCCTGCTCTGCATTCTCCTGGTTGGAGTGATGCCTTAAGTTTTAGCTTTCATATTTTCCAGATTCTGTCCTGTATTAGTTTATAACTCTGAACTTCATATAAAGTGTTAGCAAGTTCTCCTCACAGTTTAGTTAGACAAAACAATTCTTCTCCAGCCCGAGAACCAAGGACACCATTGCAGCTTCAGGCCCCAAAATTATAAAGAGTGAATTGAGGAGGGAAATCTGGGAGGATGGGACTTCATAACCTGAAGCTGTAATTGGACAATTAACCCCAATATGTAAATGGACCAAAGCTTATAAAAGTGTGAAAACTCATGATCCATCATCCATGTTGGGTATAGCCACGGTTGGGCTCTCGTACTACCCAAGGTGTAGCCTTTGAAGACCTTTATAATAAATAACTACTTTATTCCTTTAACATTTACAGTCTCTGTTCTAGGTAGCCTCTCAAGGCATCAGGGGCAAGTGCATTTTGAAAAATACTTGTCAGAAAGTAGGGAAGATAATTCTTCAACACCAAATACAGCTGCAATTTTTGGAAGCTTGTCTTCAGCCCTGACCAGTTACTCTGGTGATAATCTGAGTAATAATTTACCCATGGGTAAATTATCTTTGTGCTGTGTGGCTGGATTCAGTAGTTCAGCTATGAATGAAAATAACCTTTGTTGTATGCTTTGGTCTATAATAACAGGCCTTTCCCCAACCTTGTTTTCCCAAAATAGTCAAAGGCACTGGCAGTCCCAGTCTGGCCTTTGGGTTAGGTTGCACCCATTTAGCAAGTTTCTGTTTTCCCTGATCATACAGCAGTGCTGAGGGACCATCAGGAATGTGGAAATCCTGCCTTCAGTTGCTGTCTGTGCTTGTCAATTGAATCCACATGGCTAGGAGGTATTTAAGATGGAGATAATCCAAATATTAATTGCAAGCAGAAGCTGGAAGCCAGAGTTCTATTCTCCCAGGTGAATGCTGAATCATTTTAGATTCTGGAGTGATATTTGCTCTTACTTTATGCTTTTTGTCTATGACTTTGTAGTTAGGATGTAACAGCAAAATATATGGGGGTGATTTGTCCTTTTTTTTTGAGGAAACAAATAGATTCACTTCATGTCAGTAGAAAAATTTTATACTGACTTTCACTGAATCAATCGATGCTGGGTCTTTCATTGGTCTTTTCACCATGTACAAATGTTTTACCAACTCCCATCACAAACCAAGAGCATTGCAGCCTTTCTTGTATTTATGGTTTGACGGGGAACATTGAGACCATGTGATTTCTTTCTTCCTCTTTCGCAAAATGAAGTCTGAAAAATACAGCTATTTATGTTAGAAGTGTATTCAGAAGAAATTACATCAGTAACTAAAATGACAAGTTTAAAAAATTAACAAAAGCCATTAAAATAGAATGCTTCCTTTTGTTTGGTTGGTTTGTTGGCTCTTTTCTGTAAGAAGCAAATTCTTATTTTTGGTCATTATTTCATAAGTAGTAACTACATTATTTGAATGTTCCAGTATTTCTCCTTGCTTTGACCTCTTTTGCCAGTTTACTGGTCAATATTAAACAAGCAGAATTGAAATTTTATATATATTTGCCATTCAGAGCTGGCAGATATACATTCCTTCATATTTGCAGAAGTAAGGGATATGAGTAAGAAAAAAGTAAAGGGTACATTATGGAATTGAAATTACAATAATTTTTTAGGTAGTTATAGTGTAGCTATTCAAGCTGAAATGTAATATTTGCACCTGTGTTGTGTTTTAGGTTTATTTTCAACTTCCTAACACCAAATGAAATGCACAGTACAAATAAAATCTCTACAACTATCAAAGTAAATAGTAAAAATACACAAACTCGGCGTCTCAGGGGTATTCTATCATCTCTGTCTTCTTCACTGTGCCCATGCTCTCTCACATATAAAAGGAACCATTATGTCACTTATATGACTTTATTGGTAGCACTTTAATTTCAAAATTATGTATACTACTGTTAATGCTAGAATAAAGTGGATATGCTTCTTATTGCAAATTAGGGCTATGGTTTCCAAGCACCTCAGACTTATTTGTGTGCTGCTCTGCCCCAGTTCAAGAAAGCTCCCTTCAATACATGATCAGCAGTTAAATTCCTGGGACTTGCAGATAAATTTGAATAAACTTATTCCCATGAAGGCATAAAGAAGAAACAATCAGAAGTTCAAAGGTCAGAGCCCTCTGATTAATTTTTAATGATTTCCAATTCTTTCTGAGGTTTCCAGTATCAACATTTTATTCTGTTATTTGCCCAGCAGTCATCCTATCCATATTTGATATGGGATAATTAGCAACTGGCCTTGAGAAGTGCAGCCCTTTCTACCATCTGCACAATCAATATTAGAAAGTGCTGCAGTTCCTAGGGATAGTCATGTATTTTCTGAACAGCTCTTGATTTATTAAAAGGGATGTAATGACATGAAAAGTGTTACACTTACAGTCTGCTATTGACAGTGGTTCTGTTTAGCTTCATTAGATGTGATACCAACACCTGTCCAGTGAGATGGAGGCCACCTGTTCATTTTCTGTAACTTCTAAAAATCATCAGTGGCTAAAGACCCATATATTCAGCAGATCATATGGTGCCAACAGTAAAAATGAAAGCATTTGTAATTCCTTATCAGCCTTTCAATTTCATCTTCTATTTCCATAGTTGTATTAAATGTTCTACAATCTTTTGAAAGCAGCCAGGAGTAACAGGTCTTATTCCCTTCAGGCCAGCACTTTCCACCTCACTAAGGTACCAGCCTGAGATGGTGCTGCCAGTTTCACTGGCTGGTGTGATGACCAGAGAATGCACAAGCTGTGAGTGCTCACACTTGTAGATGGTTGTGATGGAAAAAATAAGGACATTAATGACCATGGTTTACCAGTAGAAACAGGTGACATATTAACATGAATTTGCAATTAATACCTAAAAAAGAAACCCATCTTTTGCTGGTCACAAACATATGAAATGATGCTATATTCTTTTTTTCCCTTAAAAATTAACATGGCAGCCTAAACCCCTCTGTACAGGGCAACTTAGATCATATTTTATTAGACAGTTGAATGGTTGATTTAAAAAAAAACACAACTACTTGTTTCCTTCACCTCTGGTAAGACCCTTTTCCTTTATTTTAAGGGAGTTTATATTATGATGAATAAAAACAGAGAGATAGATGGTATTAAAGCTGCTGTCAACAGCAGCTAAACAAGTATCAAAAAGACAGACCACTCCAGAAATCTTAAAGGGGTATTCTTTTTCACAAAGCAGTTCTAACAAAGCATTAGAAAAACCCTCCTGCTATTAATTTAGTCACTCCATTCAGGATGCATGCATTCCAAATGGGAGCTTATGCTGTATTAGACAACAATGCACTTATATGGTATTCAGCTTAACAGAAGCAATGATCTTAATAAGAATATTAAATTGGGAGACACTATCTGATGGTACACGTTTTATTTCGTTACTAACAAACTGAATTACATGCTAAAGGTTTGCTCCCAAACTGCAGTCAGTTCATAAAAATGATTTAATAGCACATTCCTGGAGCACAGTATTCCTTTTGCTGCCATGGTTTTAAATCCATTTTTTCTCATCTCATTTATGGAACCGTTTCTCTCTCTTTTGGGCATTATGAGCAGTGAACAGGGGTACAAGTGTGGAGGCGAGGTGGTGAAACCTAACACATGATGACGTGAAAGCTGACAGTATTAAAGTCAGCAGGAAAACACTGCTGGGGAGGAATTCTCACAGAAAGGACAGCCAGATCAGTAAAGACATTGAAAACAGGCAATAGCATTGTTGCTACTGTGCATCCCCTAAACTAAAGAAATCAAGCATTTTCAAAAGAAAGTAAAAGTTTTTGGAATAGATAGTTAATATTTGATTATTTAAAATGTGTTTTATTATCATTTAAAATGCACTGAAGCAAACAGTATCTTTTAATACAGAGAAGCCATTGAAGTGTTGCTTTTTAACTTTTTCCTGAGAGAGTTCTTTATGACTTTATTGCACAATTTTGCCTCGTATTTAATCATTGTATTCCATGATTCCTGCTCTACCTTTCTTACTCTTGGCAAACTCTAATCTTGGAACCCAGCTCCACGATTTTGATATGCATATAATTTTATGTAGTTGATGAATCCAGCATGCAATAGTAAACAGCAGGGAGGGGCTCAATGGAAACTCATTTGTTAGTTTTCCCACTTGGAGGCTGTTATTTTTATAAATTACTTATATTGGACACTGTGGGAGTGCCCTTTTTCATATACACTGAAGTACTTCACTGGCCCCAGGAGTCACTAAGACTAGTGGATTTTAATAGTTATAGATCCTAAATGGAGGGTTAGAAATTGTTTCTTTTCATTACAATTACAACGAGGAATTAACCCCAAGGGTATCCACTTAATTTCATAATATATAGACTGGAACGCTAATAATGTGTCTCTCCTAAAATGTAATAAAGAAGCAACTGCCCCTTGGCTCCCTGGGGTAGATTTTTGTAAAATGTATTGCAAAAAATGTAACACAAAGAAGATTTTACGTTAACAAGCTCTGTAATGTCACTAGCTCCAGTGCTCAAGGTGCTCTGGAGCTCGTAGACATCAAGGATTGGCGCCAGTTTTACAGCAGGAATTTAGCACCAGCACTTTCGTGTTGCTTCACTGGTGAAAGGCAAAACTAAGGGAGAGAAGGAGAAGAGGGTAATTTACAATTAAGCACATAAAGAAGTGAAAGAGTGGAGGGAGGAAGAGGGAGTACAGTAGTCCAAAGTAATTACTTCCTTCGAGGTCCACTTGGACCTGTTCTCTAGCCAAGTTTCCTGTGTTGTTTTAATCTTCCATGCCCTATTGCAAAACAAACCTTGGCCTTACAATTGGCAGAGAGTGAGCTCCAGTACATTTGCTGTTGCATTTGCACTTGTGAGCAGCAAAGTCTCCTCTGACCTCTCAGTCATTATGGATGGTGCCTGTGGAACAAATTCCTGGCCGAGATTTTAAATGCTGGATCAGGCTGTGGGTTTAAATCTAGGTTAAAGACATTCCTATTTGTTGATGATTTTAATGGGTTCTGACTAGAGACAGCATCCTGGGAAAGCCTGACAGTAAAGGCAGCAAGAAAACTGCTGTGCCTATTCTCTCTTGAAAGAAAAAACTAACCAAACATTTATAGAAGAATTTTTTCTGTCTGATTTTTAATGATAACTCTTACAGACTAAGATTGTTGGTTTTTAGGGAAATTCATTAGGAAAGAAATGATTGGCCAATTTATTTTTTTCTTTAAGTATGCATGATATACTCAGAATACTGTGTACCTGCTTATATTGCAAATATTCCATTTATAGCAGAAAATTTAAATAATATCCCTGACTAATCACAGGTATGTGCAAATACTCAGCTTATATGTTGGTACCCATCCCCTAAAAGTGAATTATCCCAAAGTAACTTGAGTGTTACTTTGTTTAGTATTTCATCTATATCTTAGATATAGATGAATATATATATTCATCTAATTCCTAATACTATACTTTGTATAGTATTTCATCTATAATTTGTGGCTTATACACATTTATTAGACTCCTACTCCCAAAAGCTGGAAATGCAAAATTGTTATCTCTGAACTAACTTTTCTAGATAAACCGATGGGTCCCATTTAATTTTTGTAAAAATTGCTATGTAGATGCAGAACGACCTCTCTTTAACAAAAGTTACTATTGCTAACTGTTGGAGATATACCAAGGCAAGAGGGAATAGATGCCTAGAAGACTGCCAAGAAAAAGAATGGAAATAGAAAAATAGAACATTTTTTTTGCCTTTACTTATTCTGTTCCCATTTTCCAGTGATAGTGTTTTCAAAAATTTTGTCTGATATCTCCATCTTTAAAAAAAAAAATAATTAAATCACAAAACAAATTGAAAGGAAATCTAAATTCATAAGTTTTGCCAGCTGGTTTCAGTTAATTTTATTTTAGTGGTGTTAAATTTAGCATTTCAAGCTTTTTTTTTTTTCTTACTAGCATTAAATTAAAATAGTGAAAAATATTTACATAACAGATTTACATTTTAACAACTTTCACCATCTTCTCCACGTTGCAGTTGTAATGTTCTTAAATGTATCCTGAAGCCAGTGTACTGAATAAGAACAGTAGCAAGAGTAAAAATGTCAAGGAAGAGCAGGAGAGGCAGGAGAGAAATGCAGCATGAAACTGAGTTAGAATCTGAAGGCTGAAAGGGCCTCTAAAGAGAAAAGTTTCAGGATTAAAGGAAATTATTTCAGCCATTTCTCCCACTCATGAGTAATTACTTATATGCAGCTGAGTAATAATTGCAGCTGAAAGCATTTGAGTGACTTCAGCAGTCAGCATTATGATCATGGACCATAATCTGGATCATGGATCATGATTAAGGACAAATTTAAAATGAAATGCTATGGATCTCTTCAAGACTTTTTTTTTGTAAATAATAAATGAGACAGCTGTTTCAGTAGGTGAAGTCAACTTGAAATTGTGTGCACATTAAAAACAAAGAGCCCATGCTAAGTTTGTTCTGTTCCTTCCACCTAGTCACAAGTGAAACACGAGCAAGTCATTTGAAGAGATCTCAGAGACAGAGCAAGATAACAAATGTGATGTACTTCACAAACAATGTTATCTCATTCAGCCAGATAAAAACATAGATAGTTTACTATCTATGGGTTAGCTGCCAGTTTGTTTCACTGGAATTACATGCTGTAAATCACTCCTCCTGTATTGCAGAAATACCTGCTCATATTGTAGCCAGCTCCTGCGACCCTGGAGTATATTCATTTGTAATGTAAGAAATGTGTGGTAAAAACACATATTATAAAAAATGGAAATACCTTATGTGAAAGCTAGAAGCAAAAATCTGAAGCACTGACTATTTCTTTTGCCCAGGTATTATTATTTTTGACCTTTTTGTACTGCTTCTATCTAGTGATAGATAAGTATGCACTTTATTTCACAGGGTGGGGGGATTTCTGTGATAGGCAACAGATTTTATTCTGAAATCTTTCTTCATTTTAAATAAAATATGGATTTCTACTGTTAATTACAGCATGACAACATGTTACTTGTCCATTTCATATGTTTTTGAAAAGGCATAAGAAAAACATTCCACCAAAAGTATTAAGGTCATTCTTATGTAAAGATTTGGTTTTGAGAAACTGGATATGAAATGTTTTATTTTTTTTTTTTAAAGAATAATGCCAAACGTGGACAGTGTGAATTGTGCTGAACCTCTCTGTGTTGGGGAGAGTGTGACAGACAGGGACTTCTCCCTGCAGAAGGACCAATATACAGATTATGAAAAGCAAAACAGATTTGGCCACTTGAGAAAGGCAAAGAAGAGATAAATGCATAGAATACTAGATTCAGGTGATTGCTGATGGTGTGATCAAAGGCTGAAAGGATGACATAAATAAAATATATATATGAATATATGAAATAAAGACATGTTTGGGGTGCTCAAAATACTTTTCCCTTTGTCTGGGAAGGAGAGGCAGGGCAAAATAATTGAAATTAGTATTATAGCAGTGCTTCATTTCTTTAGATTTCTGGGTGTTCAACACTCTATCATGCCACCTTTTTTCTTTTTTCTTTGCAATGTGTAAACAATTCCAGCTGGAAACGTCATCTCCATCTTCTGTGCATCCATACAATCACTTTTGTGGGATTAAATACAAAATTGTTTTGCATTTTACAGTATATCAGAGTGGAAAGCATTTAGGACCCAGTAAGTTTAATTTTAGAAGCACGAGAATGTTATTTTGAAATAAATTGTGGCGGATATTTGCTCCAAGCACATGATGAAAAGATCAGCTTCAATGAAGTACATGAGAACAGGGATTCTACTAATGAACTTTATGTTCTCAGAATAAAAATCCTGGAACCACCTTGACTGAAGCCTTTGAAAATATCTTCTGTCCCTGATCAAAAGTAGCAGTAGATAAAGGAAGGTTGGAAATAGGCAGAGTCCTAGAGGTAAGCTCTGGAAAATTCTCCCCTGGGCTGCTTTTATTATGAGCTAAAGAGCACTCTAGACTTGCCTTGGATGCAGTTAAAAGTCTGGAGTGTGGACACCAGGTAAATGCCTGAGATATATAAATAAATAAACAAACAAATATGCCCTTTTATATCTATGAACATAAATATGTATGTATGTCTGTGTCTACAGATATCTGCAGCACAGACTTCCAGTGTTACGTGACTGAAGTTACGTGACCTTCTACGTAAATCTTTTCTCTCCCTGCTTGTCCAGATCAAAGCTGAAGCAGAATGCAAAGTCACAGGTAATCAAAGAAGTGAGCTCCTTTTTCAGCTGTTTAATTATTGAAGGAGGTTTCTACCTAACTCGTTCCCCGTAATATAATCCATGACACTGTAGTTTAAAATCAATAGTTCTTTGGTTAGGACTGAAAGTTGTAACAGGACATTTCAGCATCACTGGAAATGACTCTTATACAGTAACTCACCACTTGCACCTTCTGGTCAGAACTGATGATTCAACCATGGTATATTTATGCCTGAAATCTCAGTAAGGTGCCATAGGGACTAGTAAAGGCCTAACCTTTCCATATTCAATAACTCAAAGAATGGACAAAAAAGACAAAATAGCAGTCTAGCTCTTGCCAAAAAATTAATTGTATTATCACAACAGTGGTCAGTCCTTGTCCTGTGCAGTAGCAGATTTCACATTTAAAGACAAATATTTGAGCCTTAAATAAACTTCTAGGTAGAAGAAAATTAATGGGATACATTATTATTTTTCTGAAAATAGGAGTGGCACTTATGTAGCTGTTCAAACGGTGACAGGAGATCCCAAGCTGTCATCATCAGAAAACATAAACCATCTACTAGAAAATGCCTCAGAACCAGTGGAAAGAAATGGGTGAGCTGGCCAGGCATCAGCAGCATCTCAGTGAACACCACTGTCAGACTGACTCTGATCCACTGTGCAAGTCTGCCTGCATCCCACCACTCTTGTGAGAGAAAACATGAGGTTTTGCGTGGGGATTATTCCACAGCACCTTTCACTACGTGGCATTCAGGGAGTCTTGGATTAAAACCATCGTGGATTCAGCTCCTAAATGTCAAAATGTTTTCTGGCTTTTGGAATCAGTAGGAAGACCGTGGTAACTGGTTTAAGGTACTGTTGGACTGGATCTGGTCCCCAGACTAGCAAATAACAAAAGTTGTTTAATGTTCTGCCCTTCTGCAGTAAGTGTATCTCTGTTGTACCCTGTGCTCTAAAACCTCTCTTGAAGATGCCTCATTCCCACTACTTCAAGGCACCATGTCTGTGAGAGCCCAGAGTGATGCTGTCTGTCTGGAAGATCAGCCAAACCATGAGGAATGTACTTATACTCAAGAGCTGAAGTCTAAAACAGTGACTGAGGAAGAGACTGCAACCTATGGGTCTCAAAATGCCCCCTAGCCCTACCAAACCAATATTTGCAAATGTAGCATAGAAAGGAAGAAAGGGAAGCCAGAAAAACTGGTTTAGCCAAGCTTTCTTTGTTCAACAGGTGTGAGGACTGGCAGGAAAGAGGATGTTAAACTTCTATTCAGTTAAAGACAGCTTTGAGTGAGTAAATTCGTTATCCTTGATGTAGGAGGTATAATTCAGGGTATGAATGAGGAGGGATTTATATCAGACTGTACAGGGAGTTTGTATATCAGATGTGATGACTGGTACTCAGCATGTCTGCTAAAAAGGACTGTGGAAATACTTTCTGAGACTTTTTTTAAAAATTTTAGTTGATTTATAAGTTGGAAAAAAATTTTCTCTGTCTCCTGGTTATAAATGACATAGAACCAAAAGAATATAGTGGACCATGTAGCTACCTTTTATCTACCCCAATATATTTTTAGGATGGAAGAGCATGGACTGAGAAAAGGAGCAGCTTTTGAGAAGTGAGAGAAGTATTTCTATTATTAAAATGGGGCATGATATGTTATTCATCTCTGGCCATTTGAAAATGTTTTATATTCTTTTATTAAATCATACTCCTTTTATTAAGAAAATCCAAGTGTGTTCTTCTTGCTTTCATAATACCTGTAGAACCTGCAGTTCAGTTGGGAAAAAGAAAATCTACTTTCATCCCAATGTATGCCTTATTGAGAGCTGTAAACAGACTACCCTTTCATATGCAAACTTGCAAAGTGAGATTTGTGCCACTCTTCTCAGAAAAGGGCAATCTGAAGTTGTACTAATGTCTTTGGGGGAATATAATTGCCCAGAAGAATGAAGGTATAAAGTTCATTCTGATTTAAGTAACTTAATTACTACTTGGATTTGGTGGAGCCAATAAAGTTTGTGCAGGACATTTTTCATGGTCCTTCTTACTTACCTGGAGTAAAAACTGGTGAATAGCAGGAGAGACAGCTGTGCTTAGAGCCAGAGATTGCAGCTCTCAGCCTCACTGTTTAGCTGGACAAAAGTACCATTTACTGCTTGAGATTTCCAGCCAAACTGCTTCTCTACACTCTATCTGGTATCCTGCATTCTGTTCTGCACTAAATAAACCCTTTTACTTGAAAAAATTCACCACAGGAAGTGGTAATGCCATGTCTATCAAAACTGCATATAATCCATTTCTATATGAGCATGAAGATACGAGCTAAAAGACTTGCAGAGCACCTGGCGTCCGTGCTGTTTCCTTTTCTGTTGTTCAAGACCCCAGAGAAACTATAAGTAGGTCTAGCTAAACTAATATCAGTAATAGTCCTGAATCTGTACTTGGAAGCAGATGAGGAATCAGGACATTTAAAAGCTGCAGAACTGTTGTGAGTAGGATGTGTGAAAGACAACAAAGTAGCAGCACAATCCTGCTATTCTGGTTTTCAAAGAAGACACAAAGTCAGATGATTTAGGAAACCACTGTGCCCTTCAGCCACTGGAGCTGCCTGAAATGACCTGTGGTGTCATTCCTCTGTTACACTGGGACCCTAAATCTCCTCTCAGGATGGTGCAGCAGAGGCTGACACCATGGTACCAATTACACAGTTCTTGTGCTGCCAGAGCAGTCAGCCAGCATCTGGCAAATGGCAAAATGTTTTCTCCTTGTCTGTGGAGCTGAGCCCCGCTCCTGTCTCTCAGAACAGTGATCCAACCACCAAAATCAGAGATGGGGTTGTGGTCAGTTCTCATGTGGCACAGCTCAGATGTGCTATAGCTACTGCTCATGCAGGTGTCTGTACTGTTATTTTATTTTTAATTATTAAATATTTATCAAAATAAAACACTTTAAACCGAATTAAGTAACTTCTCCTCCATCTCATGACTTTGTAATGTGGAGCAAGGTGGGAGGTTAAAGATGTGCCTCCAAAGCAAAGAATTATGTCCAGGTTTTAAATGTGATGAATGAGTATGCCTGGTCTGTGAGAAGCCTAATCTATGTGATTGTATTTCCTGGACAGGTCAAGAGAATGAGAAGATTGCACAATTGTCTAATTTGTGGAGCCAGACTGGACTTTGGTGGAAATTTTGGATCTATTTCATTTGCAGTTATTGAGATGTGTGATTCATGAACAAATTGCTGTGTACAAAGAAGTGAAATTAATGCATCAGCTGCAGTCTCTTATGTGCTGTACATGCAAGCAATCTTAGCCATCTCTCAGTGCTGGAGGAGGTATGGTTGATTAATGTTCACAAATATTCAAACCCATGAAAGCATATGCATGCAATGGCCCTTAGGGGTCCCTTCCAACACAGAATATGCCGTGGTTCTGTGATTCTGCTAAGACAAAGGTTCTTGTTTGCCTTTTCTGGACTTAGAGCCAGTAAAGAAAGACATTTTCTGGTGGAAAAATTAAATGTGTGTGTCAGCCAACTGCATTTGATACTGGAGAGCAATTGAGTTGGGTAAGTGGACTGCAGTTTTATGTGAAGGGGTCTGTGAGATTGAAGTTGTCATGACTGTGCTGTCAGGAATTGATAATTGTAGAGTTCTGCTAATAAACCTTTTCTGCTTCCAAAAATGGAACTCCCCAATATTCTGTTCTGCAACATTTAATATAGAAGCACTTGAATATTTCTGTATGTCATTCTGGATATCCTCTGCCTCTTACTAATTTCCCTCTAGAAACCTCTCTTTGAAGTTTAGACTTTTGAAGAACTTGTATGACCTGACTATGAGTGAATCAAAGCCAGATGTAAGAGAAGCTACACGGGAGGCATGTTTATGGCAAACAAGCTAATTGCGTGTGAACAGGAGACCAACATTGTAACATGTTGACTGTGACACTAAATGTGCTACCCAACACCTTTGTATTCAGTAGTCCACCAAATTATGATGATGATACCTATTAAGCACAACTAAATGGCATAGAGAATTAATTCATTAATGTTTGCAAGGAAATTTGAGATCCTCTAGCAGAAAGTACTGCACAATTGCTAAGTGTTAATTTATTATTCTCTATTATCAGATTCAATAGGACATGTAGTATAAACCTTTAAAAAAGCAAACAAAAAGCTAATCAGGAGTCTCTTATTCACACTGTCAAAGCTGGTAATGACCAAGCAGTCTTGTTTGTGGAAGTACAAAAAAAAAGTCATCCATGCTACTTGATATGTTGAAGCAGCAATTAGTACACATTGTAGAGAAAAGAAGTGGAGCTAGACCAGAAATGAGCCTTGATGAGCCTAATTGCTTTTAATTATCCCTAAACATTTTCTTGTTGTCTGTCCTATAAAGGCAGAAGAAACCCTGTAGTTCTAAAAGGAAATAAGACTTGGTTTTGTTTTCGTCTCTTAGAGGGACATAATAGCCACCATGGAAACATGTTCTTAATCAACGACATTAAACTCCTGGCTGCTCTGCTTCTCTTGAAACTGCCTAGCTTCATTATTGTCAGGGGGAAAGGGGAGGGGAAGGGGTATAATCACTATTTAGCTTTTCTTAGCAAATTAAAATATTAATTACAATACGCATTATTTTATCTTTGCTAAAGCTATTTGTAAGTATTGGTGAATAAGAGCTTATTTCATGTTGGAGTAATTCAGTCTCAAAATATGCAGACTTACTTTTTTCAACTCCTTTTAAAAATCATTGGGTCATGAAATGCTGTCTTCCAAGAGCCAAGAAAAAAACTAAAATGTGATTACTTCAGTACATTCAATTGCCATGGGAAGCTGTGCAATGGAAGGCCAAACATCTCCAGACCAATGGACAGATGTTTCTCTTTTGTTCATATTTACATGATGGAATGCAGTAATCAACCTGATATTTATTTTTTTTTCGTTCTCAGAATAATGGAAAAGAGGAAATTTTTGATAAAATAAATCAGAGTAAATCCATGGCCTCTTCAAATGTACACCTCCCAAAGCTTAAATAATATTAATTACATTCATTTGATTGATGGAATACAGAAATATGAAAGGATTAGAAAAGTGATTTATGAAATGAGCAGACCAGCATTATTATGCATATTCTGTGAGCGTCAGAAGCCTTTTCTTCATAAGTCTGCCAAGAGACCTTTAATTTCCAACTAGATATTAAGTGTGAGTGTGAGTGTGTAAATGTGTGAGTGTGTTTGAGTCTGTGAGTGTGTAACTGTGGGTGGGTGGGTGTGTAAGACACACACACTCTCACACACTCACACCATGATCTGTTGCTTTCACCTTAAAGAAACAAATTCTTTATAAGCTTAGGGTATGTGTGCAGAAAGGGTCAACAAACCCAAATAACATTTTTAATTGTAGCCATGGGATATTCATCTCAGAAGACATGCCATGAAGTCAAAGGATTTTCTTTTCTTAATTGCAGAAGCCTTACCCAGGCTTCCTCCTAGACATTCTTGCTGACCTACATTATTGATGTGATCTGGCTCAGTGGTCTTTATTTATTCTGTATGGCACCTGATTCTCCTGCCCCAGTGCCATGTCTTCTGAGTCTTTTTCGGTTGTTCTCTTTACTGTTGCTGTTCTTATGCTACAGAGAAACTGAGAATACATTATGAAGCCTGGCTACAGCACGTCTTTTAACAGCAGAAACAAATCATATTTCTCTTTCCTTTTTATTATATAATCACAGATAAAACCAGCATTTCCTGGTTATATATAGCAGGCCTGTATCTCACCAAATTCAATTTTCCTTTTTTGCATGTGGGTGCTCTTGGCTGGCACATAACAGAACGAATCTTTTCCCAGACCCAGACCATTGCAATGCCATCCTTTTCTTGCAACTTACTGATAAATTTGTGACTTAGGAGATGAAGTTGGGTCTCTAGTCTGAGGAAGTGATTTTTTGGAATGATGTAATGATAAATATTTTACGTCCTGGCAGCTTTGAGGGTTTGGACCATTCAGTAGGTCCATTAAATCATTTTCAGAGTTATTTTCTTCTCCCATGTTCCAATTAATTTTTCTTATTGTATACATGCAAGAAATTTTCACAAGACTTCCACCCTGCCAAATGGTTCAGTTTAATTTTCATTTTCCACTGAGCATATCTGTTAAGAGCAGTAGCATGTGGGCTTGATCTAAGCAATGCCCTTCCCCATATTTGGGTTGTCACTTTAAAGAGTTCATTGTTACAGCTACTCAAAGAGCAGATGCTCTTTGTCACAGTTGCTTTCCTCTCACATTTGGGATGTATAGCTTTGTACAGAGATTTACAGAAGTGGTTTAAACACATACAGCTTCTGCTATTGCCTTTACAATTACCTCTCCCCCTAGGTTTCTGGAGCAACTCATGTAAATGCCTAGCTGAACTAAGAAATTAAATCCTTAATAGTAAAATATCTATATTATCTGCTCAAGGATGATGAATTGGTGGTTTTGTGTAGGATTTTGTACATCTTATGTGCAGATGTTTGACCTTCCTTTAGGCATGTGTTGCTTATGTACTTGGTGATGAATGGCATTGGCTTTCCAGAGAGAGATTAGATCAGGCCCTTTGAAGGCTTTGTTTGTGCTTCTCAGTGGCAGAATCAATGTAAGAGAGCAAATGATTGCTGCTATTTGCCCCTTTACCTGTGTCAGCACAATTCCCTATGAGCTGAGAGGAAATCAGGAATTAGAAGACTTTTGGGAGGTAGAGGGGAGAAAAGTTCATAGGACCCATATTAGTAGAGCTGCTAGATGTGTAACATTTTGTTTGCTCTGTGATCCCTGCTTGCTGTATATGAGGCAGCAGTTAAATGGAGGGTTTAGCCCTGAAATCAGGTGTAGCAGCCACAGAGTTCAGTTTGGATTTGAAGTCAGAATCAGATGATTTTCAAAGGCAAAATCCTCCATCAATGTCTCACCAGTCCCACAGGTTTCATAGCTTATGTAGAGATAAGCTTACCTCCTCTTTTCCTCAAAGGTACAATTCTGTCTTCCTGAGGATACTGACTTTGAAGAGTGGAAGGGTTATTCTGATCCCCAGGTCAGGGGAGACTTGGTTTTCTAGCTCCCAGTAAGCTTAGAGCTAGGATCCAGTAACCTGTTCTAGAAATGCTGAAAGGTGAATGAAGCATCTGCTTCTCCTCAGTTTCTGGCAATCCTCTTCATATAGATTTTTTTATTATTATTATTTATTTTTATGAAAATGAGGCGATATTAAAAATCTTTTAGTTTTGTATATGAATACCTAAAATTATTTGCAGCTTACTATGAGGCCAGGAAACCTAGGGACAGATGAAGAAATCTTACTAAGTGATCATCTTAAGCTACTATCAACACTTTACTGCATCCTTTTGTGACAGTTGTTTTGCTAGATTGCATTTCTATTGCTTAAGAAATTGCCCTGAAAATAAAGCAGCCTCATTAGACTGCGCTAGGTCAGACAAGTGGCACTGACACTGACCTCTAAATTTGATCATCAACAAACCCTTGACCTTTATGTCATTTGGTAATCACACAAGCATAATAGTGTTGCAGTGAGAGGATATAAAAAAGATAACAAAGACAGAGCTAGCATAAGAAATACTACAGTGTCTGCAGAGTGGGCCTGTGCCAGAATAAATATGTTCTGTTCCTCATCAGAGTTGTTATGTCCATCTAAGTGCCCATCAGCATGGCTATACAGCTCTCAGCAATTAGCTATTTAATTCAGAGGTAGCTGTGGAAATGCAGGGTGCAAGATGTCCTAGGAACATCCTCCCTATGTGGTTCTGTTATGTTAATCCTGTTAGTTCCTTCAGAGTCTGTGAGCTGCTGAACCTGTGAAAGTTCCCCTTAAAAAAATGAGCAATGGAGAATAGAAAGTATTCTAGTATGTAAGAGGTTAAATTAGAGTGTTCAAGGAAGCCTGCCTCAAACCAATGCTGTGGTATGTGAGAGTGAATATTTTCCACTAACATAATTTTTCAAAGTTTTAATTTGTGTTTTCAGTGCTACCAACCATGGAAGCTTCTGTTTCAGGCAGGATCAAATTGGAAACAGGAACACTCAGCCAAGCAACAGCTCAGTAGTGAAAGCAGAAGCCTTGACTCTGGGGACTACTGAGCTGATATCTTAAAATGTAAAAACGTACTTCTGAAATTGCTAATAAACCACCACCCATGGTCTCCAATGAGCAATTTTGCCTGGTACACCATGCTATACTTTTGCTTATATTAATTAGATCAGTCCTCATTTCTGATCTTTGCTGTATTTTCTTCCTTCACTTCTTCCATTACTCAGCTGCAAGCTTGTGTTTTACGCACAGATTAAAAGTTAGTCCCGTGTAAGCAGCTTATATGTGGTTTATGAATTTTACTCTTGTACTGAGCTACAGGTGAGTGGAAAGCTGCCAGAACTTGTATCCATGATCAGCCTGAGAAGGACATCACCTCTCAGGCAATGATGTAAGGCCTGTTATGGCTAGGAATTAGTGTACCACTGTTATGAAATGGGTTCTCAGCCTATAGCATTTTCAGACACCAACTGGTATCACCAAAGTCAGTGGAAAATTCATGGAGGTTGGAATTGAAAATTATCTTCTGCTGTTGTAATAGATTTGATTTTTTTCTTGGAAAAACAAGAGATAAATCCAAAGCCCATGTGTGTGCATATATGTATGTACACACATATGTACACTTATATACATAGATATAGTGGGCAGAAGGACACCTGGTAACCCAATTTAGTAAAAGGTAAACCAGATGTATTTTGATACATTTCTGGAATTGTCATATAGAACACAGACAATGCAGTTTGTATCACCAAACGATTGACTGTGCATGAATAGATTCATTTCTTCAGTCAGGAAGTATCCCTACTGAAAAAACTTCCTGAAGATGTAAGTCCACCCTCCTGTCTTATTGGAAATGATTTTTTAGTTCCTGCTACCTGTAAAATTGACAGATCAGCTTTTATCTGGCTTCACAGTTATCTGGGAAAAGAAAGAATCTTCAATTGCAGCTGAAAGTGAATTTATTTCTAGCATTTGACACAGGTTCAAGAAGTCCAGTTGGGATGAAATGTTGAATGTAGTCCAACCTCTACTCTTACAGTTGTGTTTGACATTTCAGGGTTTATTTTATTTTAAATAACCTTCGTAACTATGCTTTCAAGATAGGTTTTCATCTTCACCTGTTTGACACTGTCAGCAATGAATGCCAAATAGTCAATACTTCTGACTTAGGATTTATTTTGCAGCCCAAGTTTGGCTTTAAAATTTCTCCCACACTGTAATAGATAAAATTGGGAGAGAAGAGAAAGATGGAAACAAAAACTGAGACTCCAAAGATATCAGGAGAACTAAAATCCGTCTTCTTCATATCATTCCTAAATATAGTGAAAGGTGGCAATAGCAAACCCAGCTAATTTTGCCCAGAGGACTCTTCTCCCCTTCATGATGAATAACAAAGTTTTAGTTCAGCCCAAAACTTCCAGATTATTCTCTTGGCAATAGGAAAAGTAGTTGCCATGGCATAGTTTGCAGAATCTCTAGAGCAGGCATGTAGGTCTTACTATCATTTTCCAAATCCCTTATTTTTGGAGAGAATGATTGGAATAGAAAGTGTTTAAGGACTTGCTTCTTGTTGAGGAGGACTCACCTGACACTTGCAAGTAACCTGAGTCTGTATGGAAAGGCAGACAAACTTAGGAAGATGTAGTTTGCAAGGAGAGGAAAAGTCTCCTCCCTCACTGCTTTTGAACTCCAAAAGTACAGGCAAGATCATTCATATCGGTCATTCCCAAACTCTGTAGACAAATAGATTTATTATGAGACTGGAATGATCTGGGTCTATTTTTGACAGGTAACGGGTAAGATTTTGAGTGACTCTAAGACCCTTAATTTTCCATTTCTACTAGGGTTTGAGAAGGTAATTTTTCCTTTTGTACCACTTTTTACACCTTCCCATCACCCTTCTTTAGGTTCCTATTTCTCTTTGTACCAGAGAAATTTTACAAATGGTAGTCACTGAGGACATGGACATTAAAAAAGCCAAAGATGTTTTGAGAATAAAGGCTGGGACATTAAAAGTGATATGAGATGTGATGTGAGGTATGCTGTATTTAGTTTTGACACTGAACTGTAATATGCTTTTTAGAATTTGACAGCATTAGTATGGTATGTTATATATAGCATTTGTATGGGTTTTTACCTACAATTTTATGCATTTAAGAATATATATGTGATTGAAACAAAGATGAAGACCTATAATCCACAATATTTCCAATTTAAATCACAGAATTAAATACAAACATAAAAGAATTTTTGTCATTACCTCTTTGGTTGGTAGAATGATAATGTATTTGAATATAAAATAGCAGAGGTTGCAATATCTCACGTTTCTCTGCTAAACCTCTTCATAAGGTTGTGTGTCTAACACAAAAATATCTGAGAGGCAAGGTGTTCTAAGATGAGGTTAAATGAATGAAAGTCTTGTGGATTTTCTGAAAACTGTGAGCTTTATAAAAACTCTTACATGTTTTAATGTCTTCAAATCAGCAAGAGTGCAAGTCCTTATTTTTGCATATAATTTTGCTGTGATTAATATTAAATATTGTGTGATGTTTTAAGGATCATGGCCTCAGCTAATAAATATGGAAACATTGTCAACTTCTGTTTTCTGTTTAAAGGAATTAGACATGCAATAGCAATTGCTCTGTCTCTTAGAATGGTCCCCTAAAGTCCCATCTGGGATGCTCTCTGGGCAGATGTCTTCACTCAGTGTCTAAAATGACACTAGATACCGTTGTTTAAGCACAGAATTATTTTCGTTGTTTATTGCTTGGCTGCTCCTTGTGTCTTAGAGGGGCAGAGAAATCTCAGATGTAATTAGACAGCCTTGGAGATTTGCCCTGTGAGTGTAGGTCCAGACTGGGCTTTCTCCCAGCTGCTGCTGAGGCAGAAGCCTGTGCAGGGCCTGGTGGGAAGCAGCTGTTTGGAAATCTTTTGAACCTTTAAAACAGACCTGCCCCAGAGACCTCCTCCACGGTTTGCTGTCGGTGCTCGTGCTGGTCCATCCTCTCCGAGCAAAAGGACTTTGCCCAACAGCCTTTGATCAAGAACAGGCTGCCAGAGACTTGATTGTCTGAGTCTTTCTTCTGACAAATTGCTCTGGAGAGGAGACCATGAACAGCTAAACAAAATAATCATTAGTAAAAGCATCTGTCTCATCAATCTAGAAAAGTATTTAAGACAAAAGTCTTGAGGGAGATTCTTCTGCTTTATGTGTTCTCCCAAACATATGGGCTGTGTTCTCCCAAAAGTCTTCTCTTCTGAGCTACACCAACAAGTACACATTAAATTTATCTGTATTCTGTGGATTAATTCAGCAGGAAAACTGTGATTTTTTGAATCTTCCCACAAGCTTGAAGAAGAATATGAGGAGAGAGTCTGACATACCTCAATAAAGATAGGTAAAACAAAAATTCAAAATTGAATTCAGAATTAAAAACAAAATTGCAGCTAACCTGTATTCCTTCTGTTTTGAGCAGGACTTCCAGAACTTGGACATTTTTTGGCAAAGAAACGCTGGTAAGGAAAAAAAAAGGAAAAGAATAATTCATTGAAATTACTCACCTCAGTTATCATTTATTTATTTGACCCTGTAACAATCAGTAAAGAGCTCTACAAGGCTGATGCTAGATAGTTGCCTGAATATATTCCTAAATCTGAGGCAAGTTACCATAATTTCTAAGTAATAGTGTCATTTTGTAGCAGGGCTGTAATTATCGCTCAGGCAAGAATTTAGCCAACATTTTTTATTGCAGTAAATACTTTGAAGGTTTTTAGCTACCTAAAGACACCTCTTAAAATGCAGCTCCTTCATTTTGGCATTCGACCAAAATCTCAGTCAGGGAGATGCCTTTTGCAGCCTGTCAGAAGGTCAGCAAATTCAGTTTATTTTATAATAAAGAACATTTACATAAGCTCTGTATTATTCTTTAACTATAAGATCAAAAATTAGGGGATACTTTCTTTAAAAGTAGGGAAGGACATGACTTGTAGTTAGCATTGTCAGAACTATAGCTCTAACTCACTTTTAAAATGCATGTATTATTTTTCCAACTTCATTTTACATTAGTTTTATGCAGGTCTTGTGAAACTTTTTCTCAACAATGTCAACATAAATATTTTTAGGTACTCCCTTTTAAAGGTTTCATTTGGATTCACAAAAATAAACACGAAATTTTGAGATATTGATGTAAATGGACTATTTTCATTAGAAATCTGTCAGGATTTGTTTATTTTAAAATATACCAAATTAGCTACAATAAAGATTTTCACCAGCTCCTTTTGCTCTTCACACAAAAGAGGATCTATTTTGGATTCTTCCTTCAATGCTATTATGTCTTCATGGTTAAATATCTCACTGGACAAATACTTGTGCTTATTTTAGTCCATCATTGAAATTCTCATGGTCCTTACTCAGCATGCTCCAATCCATGTTTGGGATTTTTGATTTTTTGTTTCAATTTTTTCTCAAATTTTTGTTTCTATTTCTTCTTCTGTGATTTTTTGTCACTCTGTTGTTATCCATCTTCCTTTTGGTAATTTTTTATTTTCCAGGAGCTCTTGTTATATCCAGGGCATTCATTCACCTCATACAACGTTGCAGCCATAGTGAATAACCTTACAGGACAGGCTTGTGAGGTTTCTGTCCTTTCCTCCACTTAATTTTAAGTGGTTCTGGGAAAAGGATGGTGTCTGTTGGTTTTACAGTTTGCTGTCTCCAGGTTGCAGATGACCCATTGTGAGAGAAGGTGATGCACCGTGCCCTGTTACTGAGGCTGCAGAAGTCAGGGTATGATGCTGAACAAACTCATTCTCTGTCCTTCACTATGATTTGTACTACCCTGCTCTTTATTGAATTAAATGTGTTAATAAAGGACTTATGTAGCAGCTAAAAAGGAGTTGGCTGTCATTTATCAATTAATAACCCATGAAAACTGGCGTTACATAGTGGTAGTAATCATACCCACGGTGTTAGGCATATGCTACATAAAAATGCAGTCACCTTGAAATAATATGGACAAATCAGCTTGTAACCTTCAGAATACTATTAATAATGTAGTCCTGAGCACTGTAGGAGTTTATCTCTTAGTCATCTGTGGATAGACTGTGCAATATTTTATTTTTTGTTCCAGTTTTGGTAACCAAATTGGCAGAGCTGCCTTCAATTCCAAAACCAAGGACTCCTCTCTTACATGATCTTACATGAATGAAGTACTTTTAATATTTGGGGAGGGTGTGTGTGTGTGTGTGTGTGTGTTTGTGGCAGACAGGTGATAGGAAACCAAGTTTTAAGCAAATTGGTAGGATTTTATTGACTTCAAAAGCTAATTCCTGCAGCAGTAGAATGAAGGCCTTGATATGATACAGCTCTCATTGCAATTCTCTTTTAAACCCAGGCTAATACAAGGTCAGCTGCAGTCATTTTATTGCTAGAGAAGAAAAGGGCCTATGCAGCTGCTGGTGGTGTTATGTGCTTCAGGTCATTGGTGCTGCAATGGCACTGCTGCTGCTGCACAGGCTTATGGAGGGAACAGCACACAACAGGAGTATATTTCTGCTTGGTAACACTTACCTGGCTTTGGAATGAATGAGAAAACTTGGAAAGAAAGCATCTATGGTGTATATATATGGTATACATGGTAGACTATGTGCAGTCTAGCACAGAGGTTGTATAAAATGCTGTTGTGCTTGGCCTCTCCTCCTACAGTACTGTTTAATTAAACTCTTTTTTTATGCACACCCCCAACTACACCAATGTCATTTAGTCTTGGATTCTTGGCTCTTATTTTGGCAAAGCCCTTGATTCAATGAACCTTGCCTGTTATGATGACTGGAGCAGACACTGACCCTGTTCAGACTTTGTTCTGGAACATCAGACAATGAATGCCAGTGATGGCACATCCTAGTTTGTGTTTACGTTTTCAGCATCCATTGTCCTTTCTGTTCCTACAGAGAAAGGTGTAGTCCCTTGCCAGAAAGCTCCCAGTTGACATTTCTGGGTGAGGAGTAATGAGACAGTAGCAAATAAGAGCACAAAGTGTCTGGAGTAGAAACAGCAGTGTGATGACCTAAAGCCTGTTTAAATGAAAAGCGATATGCTCATTGACTGCAGTTACCTTCAGAGTCTAGAAAAATGATGCAAGAAAAAAAACCCTCAACTGATGACATTTCAGATTTTATATATCAAGTTATCTACTCTTTCAATAGGCTTTGAGCAGAAAATACAGTGAGTTACTTGGGAAGACAATTATCTTTTGTTTTGTGCATCGTGGTATCTGATATGCATAGGGAAAAGGTTTTCATTATACCCTTGACACACAACTCCAGAGCCACTCCCACTCCCCTGCCACCTTGAAACAGTAGAAGCTGCAATATATTTGTAGTTCAAAATGTTCATTTCTCTGATTTTAACCTATTGCTTAATAAATAATATGTGCCACACTGAAAAAAATTATGCACAGGCATTAATTTCAGAGTTGGAACTATTTGGATAAAACCACAAATGCACCAGTTCTGCCAATAACTAAACAATACTTTTTTCAGCTTTATTGTTGGAGCATTTTACACTTCAAGCATATTATATGCTTCTGATCATACACTGTGCACTGTGTACTCTTTGTGATTATGTCAATATGACTAGTTGCTAAGGTTGAAATAGGTTACTGCCACTAGAAATCTGAGAAAGTGAATTAATTAAAACACTTTGCTATGTAAGAGAGAGTTGTCAAAGTTCCCATTTTGTGTCAAGTTCAGAGATATGCTAAAATGCTGTCCTTCAGGGAAAAAAAAAGGTATTCTTATTCTTTCAGTTATATTGACAAAGACTCACATCAGATTTTATTCCAAATTTATGTGTCTCGTGTCAAAATCTGGGCTGTAAATGCTGCTTCCTCTGGGCAATAGGACAGAGGTTAGAAGCCTCTGCAGGCACATCAGCATAAGAAGAAATGAGGTCAGGGTATAAGTAAAGATTATGTTGGCTGGAATGTTAAATCAGACCCTATCACACATTTCTTGAATAAGCTGTAGCAGGTAAGTTCTCAGATGGGATGTATGTCACATGAAAATCAAAATTTGGGGCACTAGGTAAAAGAAGCATCTCTACTGAGAGACTCATTCCCAAATTAGGCATTCTGGTGGTCATTTTGTGTCAGGGCCCAGGAGGGGAGCACTGGACATGTGTGCTGGACACACAGTGTTGCTGGAATTGGCTCATTCTTCCTGTAGATGAGGGATCTGTTGTTAAATCCTTTCCAGGTGATTCAGAGTGGGGACATCAACCCCTGATGCCAAAAGGTGACTGCCTTAATTTTCCTGTTGTACCTCCATCTCTGTTACAATCTTTCAGCTGGACTGGAGAGAGTGAACAACTGCTTTTTGCTCCAGATTCTGCTTTAAGAATACAGGTTTTAAGTCTCTACTGACAGTGAACATGGTTTATCTGTTTTTCAGACAGTTGAAAGAAAGCATGAGCTTCTCTAAAGACAAATGGTGTGTCAGCAGCCAATTGCAGGAAAGATAAAGTATTCCAAAGGCTGTGAATATTGCAGTCAACTATCCAGGGCTTATTTAATATCCTTTTATTCCAGCTTCTTTCATCACTTTAGTCTTTGCTAGTCAGAATATAAGCTGTTCCATTGAGTACATTCACAGAGTATGATACAATAAGGGCTGCCCTATTCCAACAGAGAGTAGATTACCTGTATGTCTTGCTTGGCCTTCTACTCTTCTTCTGTTTCTTTAAAACAAGTCCCCCATCAGTCTTTTCCATTTTCTTTTTTGATCATCATCTTCCTGTCTTCTTCGAGCTACTGTGAGCAGGAACTGAAGATAGTATATGTTTATAGGCAGCATTTTAAAACAGCTGCAATTTCAGTTCTGGACCAACCCTCTGATTAGACAAGTGGAAAAGCTATGATGTATACTCTATAATAAATGTGACAGCAAAGAACTAAAAAACATCCTATTAGGAGATAGCAACAGCCAGGAAATAAAAGAAGAACCTGTGTCAAAAAGCAAAAAATTTCAAGAGCAGAACAGGAGTTCAAGGGTGACAAAGAAAAGGATCACAGCCCTTTTGGTGAGTAAATACTTTTAGACAGGTATTGATCTAGTGGGCAAAAAACAGTGTGCGCTCTCCTTTGTGAAATAGCACTTACTGGGGGTGATGCATGTGGAACAAGGTTATGAGTGGTGAAGAAACAAAGCATTTTTCCATGGCTGGAAATAATTTTGAAAAACTGGAGTACTTTTTGCCTTTATTTTTAATGTCTAGTATTCAAGTATAAGAATCAACAAACTGAGATACAGAAGGATTCTCTTAACAATTCAAAAGAGAAATCATGGTCTCACTGAAGTCAGCAAAAATTTTGCCATTGATTTAACTGGGGCCAGGGCTTCACTGCAAGCTTTACTGTTATGAAAAGCAATCTGGTGCTGGTGGCAGAAGAAAACATGGCAACAAAGAAATATATTGCAAAGGTTCCTATCTTCTGCTGTCTTCACCTTTTCACCAGTTGCAAATGTTATTTACTGGGGTCCAGTGTTGGGCTTGGAGTACACAGTACCTGTTATTTTCTACCAGCTGGATGAGTTGACATGGAGTCCTTCACTCTCAGGGTCATTTGGCTAATGGAAGAAATTGAATATGCATAAATACAAATGGGTGAGTTGTCTTGTTTCCTACGAGGAAGTAACACACTAAATCTTGTCATTCCCCACCCCCCAACTGTTCAATTATTCGTTACCTGTTGAGAGAAAATTGATTAAGTAGTGAGCATTAAATTTAGCAATGATTCTACAAGAAGGAGTGCATGGATGTGGAACAGCACTGGCTCTGCGATAAGGTAATAAAACAGAGGGGGTGAGCAGCAGAGAGAAATGGCAGGAAATAGATGGCACCAGACACCAACCTTCACTCTGTTCCCGCTAACTGGTGCAGGACTGGAATAATCTCACAGACCTCAATCAAAATATGCTAATTTTTGATTGGCATAAATTGAGTCAAAAAGTTATTTGGGCATATCCTTCATGCTCTTCCACTCCCTGATGTAGCAGAACTCCTGCTTGTAGCTACAATGAAGTGATTGTGATAATCTTTCAGTATTTCAGGAAAAATATTCACTGAGAATTATATCAGGAGGCCGCAGTATTTTTCCATAATTCATCAAAGCCCACCAGGTATCTCTCACCTGATCTCTCAAATATATATTAGAGAATTAAATTCCATTCCTGATACTAACTTTCTTTCAACTGGATTCTTTTAGTAAGTCAGAATGACAGAATGATTTGGGTTGGAAGACATCTTAAAGATCATTTGCTTCCACCTTCCCTGCCATGGACAGGGAGCCTTCCACTAGACCAGGCTGTGCAGAAATCCTTCTGTCTCTAGCACCCAGGACTCACAGACTGCAGAATTCTGAGCAGATTCACAGCTGGTGAACCTTTGTTTGTTTGGAACTACCACTTCTTCCCTTCCAAAATATATAATACTTTATTCTGTGGCACACAGCAGCATGCTGAACTACAATGTCACTTGAAGAACCTTTAGATCACTTGTCCTCACAAACAGGACAAGTGAAGACTGAATATTTGATATGCAGAAGGCCTTTCCTGTGCCTGCATTCATTCAGCAGAATGTACCTTCTCTGTAAGCAAGTGGTGCTGGCTGTTTGACGATGTGAGGCTGAATCTGAATCTAACTTTGTACCATCCATGGATTACATGAGTCAATAAAAAAAAAAAAAAAAAAAAAAAAAAAATCCTTTAAATTGCTGCATTAAGTCCTTTAAATTGCATTATTTGCAAATGGATACCTTCATAAGCCTGTTCCTGGCTGGTGTTGCTGACTCTTACGTGGGGTATAAAGACCATTTCAAGAGCAGCCTGTCTGTATACTCCCAATGATCAGAGACCTTGAAAGCTTCTCTATTCCTGATATATTTAATCAGAAATCTGTGAAATAGATATTATTCTCTGTATCACAGAGTGAAAAATAATAAAAAAGGAATTAATTTTATTGGAAGGGAACGTTTATCTAAATAGTTTATCTAAGCAGTAAATTGGCATGCTTTTAGAACCTGATTGCAACTAGCTACTGGGAAACGCCTTTCAAATCACTGAAACCTATGAATCAGTATGTAAAGACACAAATCAAACAAGACTAGTGTTATTTGAACAATTTTCCAGATCCTAATTCCTCTGCCCTAAGAAATATATTTGATGTGTCCTTTTCATGACAAATGCAAATGAAATATTATCTGATTACATTTCAATGCAGTCATTATATTCTATGAAAAATTTGAGGAGCAGGCAAAAAGTAGAAGAGGAGTTGTTTGTTTTCACCAAGGTAACCAAGTTCTTTTCTGTGTGTATGTTTAATGAGTGAATCAGACTGCTTTAGCACATGATTGCTTAGATCGATAATTATTCAAGAAACAATACTGCCTTGGGAAAATCTATGGTAATAAAAAAGAAATCTGGATAGGCTGAATAACCTTTTCAGGCAGATATTTATTTTCAAATGAAGCTATTTTTTGTACAGTTTCTAGTCTTTAGGAAATGCATTATGGGTTGGTTAAAAAACAATCAGGTTGTTAGTGTTTAGAGTCTGAGTTCAGGGTGGCAGTGAGATAAAGCACTAATGGATGGTATGCTCAGATTCATAGCTGGGAAGATTGTTAGGCTTTAAGTATAATGTCAAAGGGGCAATAACGAGCTGAATCTATGCATCTGTATGCTAGTGACAACTGTTACCATTACCAATATGAACACATAGCAGGTTCTAATTAAAGTTACAAGCCAGAGGGAATAAGCATTAAGAAAGAAAATAATAATTCCATGAATAAATAGCATTTGATTTATCAGTTCACAGAAAAGGTCTAAAAATTAGTATTTGAAATTACTTTAAACACAGCATCTGTCAAACCACAGAACAATAATCAAGTTGACCTAATTAGAGCACTTACAAGTATAAACATATTCTTATCTTGACATGGGGAGACCAAGTAGTCTCGTAAGTGCCAGCTAGTGTACATCAAGCTTTTGCTAAGACCTAGAAGAACCTCCCCTGCAGCAGCTACCTGCTTACTTTGGATGCTTACTTTATTCAGAACTTAACTTTGTGTACTTTCCGCATCTGCATTAGGAGAAGCTTTTGTGTGCTCACCATGAGCTGGATCATGAAAGCAAGTTATACAGTTGGTAGGACTGTAAGTGTAGGTTCTCCTTCTTTATATATAGGTGTCGCTTCTGCTTACTTTTAGTATTCAGTCAGGACAGTAATCCTTTAAATATGAGACAAACATTGTCTCTGCAGATACTTTTAGAACTGCTAACAATGAGCATAGACCAGATTCGTTAAGTGATGCTGAGGACTACAGTACTGTGGTATTTACAGCACCTCTGCATGGGTAACACTGCCTTGCTGGTGCTAATCAGCCTTGTTCTCAAGGACAGGTGTATTCATAGCTTTAAAAAACTTGCCTAGATAACTTATGGGAAGCTTGTGCTAAGGCAAATCCCTAATCAACTTTCTCTTGCTAGGTGTTTTGACTGTTTCCTTCATTTTCCATAATTTTTGTGAGTGGTAGATTCTTCAATTCTAAATTGTTTTTGTTAAATTGGATTTTGAAAGTGTGCTTTGAAAATTTCAATACATTGGAAAGAAATATTTCTTGAGTGCTCTCTTTAAGCATATTGTGATCTGGCAAGGCTAGGTCATATACATGAATCAACAAGTTTGAAGAGTTAGAAATGGCTCTCTGAAGTATTTTTCCAAATTACCCAAACAGATTGACACTACTGAGATTTTCCTGTCTTGCCTTGAAGGGGCAGCAGCTAGTGCTGCTATAAAGAAGAGAAAGGGCAAAATTAATTCTGCATCTCATTTGCTTTATATTGTCCTTTCATTTTCTTCTCCATCTGTCTGTATTCCTCTTTCTCCCCGGCTTTTGCAAAAACATCCAGGCTC
This sequence comes from Cyanistes caeruleus, assembly GCF_971803275.1. Taxonomy (NCBI): domain Eukaryota; kingdom Metazoa; phylum Chordata; class Aves; order Passeriformes; family Paridae; genus Cyanistes; species Cyanistes caeruleus. The sequence goes on from NC_141709.1 coordinate 21,472,486, forward strand.
TTCTGGCAACCCCTGATGTGCCTGGAAACCTTCACTTTTTTGCATAAACTTGCACATTCGGGCTTTAGCCAGAGATAGCCCAGTTCTCCTCAGGAAGGACTTCAGCAGTAGCTTCACAGCAAGCTGCTCCTGCCTGAGGAAGATGGAAGCTGAGAGCCCAGCCAGCCTTAGCAGCCACAGTGTGGCTGTCACCAGCATGGGCACGGAGGGGAGCGAGGGGCTGAGAGCTGCCAGGCTGTGCACCCTGCCAGCCCCATCTGGCTCTCTGACCATTGTGCACGGGCAGTGAGGGTGCCCTTGGTGCAGCAGTGCCCACCTTTGGCTGGAGAGCACCTCACAGCACCTTGCAGGTCCTTGCATGGTCAGTGCCATGAACATGGCATGGCCCTTCTGCAGCCTCACACCATCTGTGCATGGGAGGGACACCAGGCCAAAACCCACGGCACTTTTGAGTACAGGCAGGAATCATGGCCCCTTCTCAAAAGGAACAATATATTTGGTGTGGTCAGAGCCTTCAGCTTCCATGTGATTTAAAAAACCCACAAAAGAAGCTGGGAGATATTTTGGAACCTGTTTGCCATAGCAGAGGGTACACATAGGCTCACAGAAGTTTGGAAAGGTTGTCAAATGCAGCTCCCACTGCAGTGATCTAGCTGGAGCAAGGGCAGATCCATGGGTGCTGCAGAGCTCTGGTGGCGGCATTTACATCACAGAATTACCTCAGGCCAGTCATTGTCAGGACTTCAGCTTCAGCAGGGGAAGGAAGGAGCCCCTTTGTACCCTAATTCCTGGATCATGGCATTCAGGGGCTGCAGGAAGCACAGGAAGGCAGTGACACTGCTCATGGCTCCTGGCTGCAATGACAGAGCTGCACACACAGTCACCAAACTTGGAATGATGAAAAGGCTTTACCGAAAAAAGCATACATGTCTTCCAGATTAGAATTAATTCTGTCCCTGAAGTAATGTCTGTTGTACCTGGGGTTTTAAGTGCCTAAATTCCACCAAAGTTTCACTTTGAATAGTGAAGTGCTTTTTGGGTCTGACATCTAGCAGATCCACATTTAACTGCAGAGGAAACATTGCCAAAAGAGATGTAACTGCTTAGGGCAAGAAAATTGTGCCTCTCTAACGTACTAAAATTAAGTCAATCGTGCAGCTGTTGAGACTAGAGGGAATGGTTGATGTAATTTATTTGGATTTAAAAAAGAAAAAAAATCCATATAAAAATATCCCTCCCAAGAAGCCATTAAAGCAAATGCGTATTAAGGAAGTGAGAGCTAAAGTAGTTGTGCATTAGAAACTAAGAGGTAGAGCAGGATTAAATGGGTGATTTTTTTATCATGGCAAAAGGCTAATGGTATAGTGCCCCTACACTGGTGCTATCTGAAAATGGGGATGAACACGCTGCCAGGGAGGTGGCACTGTTTGCTGTTAGCAGAGAATTACTTCACTTAACCAGAACTAGGGAAGATTGTGATTGACCTGGGTTAACAAAGTGAATAAATGGCCAGTGTGATGCAGATGAACTGTGATGCTGAGAAACGCAAGGATGGGCACACATTCAAGAGAATAATTGGAAGTATCTGTAGGTTTTGCTGGGCTTTAAATTAACCATAACTATTATGACCAGCCTAGTGGAATAGTGTGTTGTGAAGGGATCCTATGAAAACAAAAGATAATGTGAGACTATGGGGGGTGGCAGTAGCACAGAATAGAAGATACAACTCCCATGCATAAATCAACATGAACAAATCACCCATAATTTTGTTCTTGCCCTATCTCCAAAAGCATACTGACAAAAAGTAACTCTGAAGACTGGCAATTAAATAATTAGAGAGGTGGAAGATGCTGAAAACAAGGGTTTGTTTAGAAAAAAGTTAAGTAACAGGAGGCAGAGGGTGAGTATTTAAAACAATGAGTGGAGTTAAGAATACCAACTAAGAAGCTTCTATTTATATTGGTAGTTAGCAAAAGTTAGTTAGCAAAAAAGAAAAAGAAGCAAAGTGGTATATTTAAAGAGAATGAAAATGAATTATTTTCATGAGAACCTCATTAACCTTTGGGAATCATTCTGTTAAGCAATCATGGAGGCCAAATGTTCAGCAGCATTATGTTATTTTAAAGCAATTCTAATGCTACAGTAGGACTGGAAGTTATTCCAATGCTATCTACAGAGATCCAGCTTCTCCATTAAAAAAGCTCATGCAGGTACTAACCTGTTGTCTATTTGGTAACCTGAGCTTTTAAAGTGCATTTATGTTTTTGTGCTCAGCTTTCCTGCCTGGTTTTAGCTGATTGGCAGTGGAGAGTCTACATTGTGCCAGAGCTCCTACTTCACCATATAAAAGGATGAGTGCACACAAGGAAGAAATGGTTCAGTACACAAACTTTGCTGTAGAAAAATTTTCTTTATGGAGCTACCTATTCTGATTGTAATTTATGCAACTGTGATTTCCCCCATCTGGGATCCCAGAATGATGTCTGCAGCAGCTGGTGCATTATATTGAATGGTCCTTTAAAATCTCCTTGCTGCTGAGTTGAGGCTTGTGTGATTTTCAGTAGCATTTATAACCACTCAGGCTGCACCATGGTGTGATCTGCTGCATATGCCAGGAACTTTGATGGGGAGCGGCTGAGATTAATGATGACATAATACACTAAGAAGAGATATTAATGCTCTTAGGCATGAATTAATGAAATACCATTGAGAATTTATCCTGCATGAATAAAAGGATTTGGAAGTTGTCGTTCTAAAAAACACATGAAGATTTTACAGAAAAAAACCCAAACACTGTTGAAATAGACAGGGTCCTAATGAATCCTTTCTCCAGATTTTTGGCCGAGCCAGATGATTGAGCTGGAGCCATTAACTGAATTCCTACTAATTTACAAAGTGTTTGTGTAAATGAAAGACACAGATCTCTTGCTTCCAGGGTTGTGGCAGTGCTAATTTTATCTCCATCTCAGTGCAAAGCTGGATTACAAACTGTGCTGTCACTGTGGAGCAGAGACCCAGCATCCCAGTGGCATCCATAAATCTGGGATCCTCATCCTACAGTGCAGCCATACAGCAAGATCCTTGCTCACTGAAATGGCAGCACTGCTTTTCATAAATGTGGAAGGCGATTGTCAACATTTATTTTTTGAAAAAAATAAAGGAATGCTTTACTGTGATCTCTCTGGTGTGTCTTTGCAGAATTACTGAAGAATTGAAGGATTACTGCTGAATCCTGTAATTTTAAATTCTTCATTGTTCCCTAGAATTAGTGAATTAAAATGTTGTCTGTGTATATCTATATATATTTCTACATCTACATATATGCATATGATTGTCTACCTGTAGCTTCTATTGGTTGTGAAAAGTAATTTTATTCAGAGATAAAACATTACACTACTGTATGTTGTCATATAATCAAATCTAGAAGAGAAGTTTTGTTATTTTTGAGGCAAAATGGGATAACACCAGCTACAGTACACAGGGACTGTTTATATTTTTTGTTGCTCTGTTGATGCCTGTTCTGAGTAGTTAAAAAAAAAAATCCTTAGAACTTAGAACATCAAGTATGACACATATTTTATCCATAATTTATGGCAATTTGAAATACCTTTTATTGCCTACATAAGTGAATATATGTAAACTTTATTAGTAACTTCATATCAAATTAAAAATAAGCCAAGGTGTATTGTAAAATTTACAGATAAAGGTTATTTTTAACTAAGAAGTTATTACCAGTGTTGCATTTCTTCATGTTATGGTTCACTTATGTAGAATTGAGATGTATTTTATATTAAACAATGCATAGCACCATTATACAACAGTTCACTAAATGCACATCCCATTCAATCTTTTGTAGGAATTAATATAACTGGACTGAAGTTACAAGGAAGAATTGAACTGAGCCAGTAGGGTTAACACTGATACTAACAGGAGATTACCAGCCATAAGAAAATTACAGCTCTTCTGAAAGACAGTGCCTAAAATAGCAACATATTGTGGGCACCATCAGAGAAACTGGTTAACTGATGACCCTGAAGAAACACTTGTTTCCTTTCCCCATTCTGCTGCCATTATTTCACTATTCTTGACCTCTTCCTCTGAATTCTTCTGTCCTTCTGATCCCAATACAAGGTGGCAGGAATGTTAGAAGAGAACATAAATTACAATAAGCTGCCAACTATATAATTGTACTGTAGCCTACTACACTGAGAAATTACACCAACAGAAATTTGGCAATGTATTGGCTGCTACCTAAACACAGGACACTCACTAGCTCAACATTAAAAAAAAAACCCAAAAAACAACAGGCTCACTAAAAAGCAACATCTACATTACAAAGAAGCTAACAAAAGTATTCCCTTATGATACTTAGGTTCAGCAGGTTCATCTCAGGTTCATCAGCTAGATTTTCTTGTTTTATGTTTTATTTTACTTGTTACATTTGCAAGTGAGTATGCATTTAAGATCACAATGCTACAAACCTTTCTCCAGTAAGTAGTTTTGACACCTTTAGTTAGACACAAAGGAGTAATTGCTCAAAACAGGGTTGAAGATTCTGCAGAAAGTTGGTGATGTTATTAGGTCATGTACTGTAATTACTTGAGTACCATAATTTTGAAATCCTTAAGAACATCATTTCCTAGGTAGAAGGTAGCAAGTATGCTTTTGCCAGACAGACTAAGGGAATAATTTTTGCTCCAAGGAGTCTGCTGTGTACCCTGAATTAGAACTAAGTCCTGTTTCATAGAGACTTCAGATTTTTAAAGCATCTCTACTAAACAGAAGTAAAACACTTCTGATTAAATTTTAAATGTTTCAGTGACTCTACTGCAAACACAGTAACTTTTAAGTGTTAAGGAACTTACGGTAAGAGTTTCCAGTGGCTGACGGTTGAATACGCTTTTTTGCTCATTAACAATTGCTACAATGTCACAGTCCTGAACAGATATATTGAGGTTACCTGAACCCCACAGTTCCATCTCAGCCTGGATTTTAGTTTTTTAGTTTGAACCCTCTCAACAATGGAAAGTCTTGCCTAAAACATTCTTCTGAAATCCAAACTTCTTAAAAATGCATTGACTTATTTTCCAAAAGGACTTGATATATTCCAATGCATTAGAAGGTAACGATACAGCTTTCAAGTGAATTTTTTGCTGTTGTCATACAGAAAGTAACAGTGGCCACACATGAAACTGTGGCCTTTGTGATGATGGGACATTAATTTGAGAGTTATTTGAAAGAACACAGTTTTGGAAGTGGTGACAAATGCAGTCCTTGATGCTATCTTTGAAGGCCCTGGATGAGAGGAACAAAAGAGGCTTGGGAATCAACACAACAAAGATTTCAGACTTCCAATTTAGCTACTGATTTGTAGATAACATCTTGTGCTTCAGCTGCCTTCTGCAGCTCTCTAGTTTGATAAAAATAGGGACAGTCATGCTTATTTATCTAACACAAACCAGTGCCATGATGGATGAATTATTTAGATAGCACTCAGAGTGCTAGCCAAATGCTGCTTATTCGTGTTTTCCCCATTGCAACAATGTAGCTTCATCACTAATAATTAACCACTAATTACTGTTGCCAAGAATATGACAGTGGTGTTTACCACCTTAATTTCAATATCAGTGAAGATGCCTACTTAAAAGTTATGTAAATATATGAATTTACAGTACATTTTCCTAATGACCCTGCTATATCTGGGTTTGATCCTATTCAATGGTGACAAAAGAATATCAAAGATGACCTGTCTTCTGTGGGGCTATAGACAGTTTCTGTTGAATTCTCAACACTTAAATCATGAAATGTAAAGATGCCATTCTAGGTAGGACACATCTGGGTCGAAGGACTGCTGATGCCAATTATGCTTCGTACATAATAATGCACATTTTACCTATTTGGAAAAAAATTCACATTTATTTACTGTCAAACAGGTGTTAAACTTTACACTGGATATTAGTGATGGGCTCATTATTAACAGGTTTACACAAAGGGATGAAAAAAGCAGAATTTTGTTGAAACAATTTACATTTCATTTGATTTTTTTATCATAAAATAAATTAATTACTAAATATAGGCAGAAGGAATATGGAAGAGTTATAGTTATGTTTTATTCATTTTTTTTATAGGACAGGCACCTTTTATTCACGAGAAAGCTTGTGAGAAGTGTCCAATGTCCCCTTTACCCCTTACCACCCAACCCTGATTAAAGAATGAACAGGGAATTGAGTTACAATCTTTGTTAGCTACACCAAATTTGTGCAAGGCTTGGCATAATTGGCTTCTAAAACAACTTTCTCCCCAAATTATGTTTTTTTTGGCAATAAAAATTCAAAACTTAAGAATAAAAACTAACTTGTCAAAGCAGAACACTGTTTACAGTGAAAAAATAAGTGAAAACAGGTAGAACTTGCATTTTAAACAAACTATCGTACTATGAACAGTGTAAGAAAAACAGCTTATAACATATGTGCAACCAAGAGCTTTTCACAATATTTTCTTCAAACTCTTTAAAATTATTTTTAATGACAATTATATTTCAGTTGGACACAAATGTATTTATTTTACCCTAGCAATAGAACAAAATATAATTTCTTTAGCCATTTTTTCATGAGAACGGTTCATTGTACAGTTGAGGAAATATATGAAATAAGGCCTGTGGCTTGATTGCTAGTGGTTAGACATGTATTCAATCTTTGCCCTAATGGAAAAGATCTGCAGTGAACTGCAAACCGATGCAGAATATCTCTCCTGCTTTTGCAAGTCTTGTCAGGAATAGTAAGGTACAGTAAATTTGTCCCACAGGATTTTAAAGCCTACGCCTTGTATATAATACAATGTAGGCCTAAGAAAAAAAAATGGTGCAGCCATATTTACAAATTTAGTTCACAACCTGCTGCAGTAAAATGGCTGGAAAGTGTTTATTTCTCTTTTTTTTTCACAATTTTGTTAAATTCAGCAGCAGAAGATATCTTAAATACCTTGTTGGTATTTCTTTTCTTTGTAACAAATAATTCATTTTAGTATACTCTGTGTATATACAAAGTTTTTGTTTTATAAAAATTCACAGAACTGCGAGGTCCAGTCATCCCTGTTACTGGAGAACCACGGGGTCAACAGAATTGTCTCTTCGAGCAGATATGAGGAAGCCTGCATGGGGCCAATTAAGTCTTTGTAATACTTGAACGTGGCCTTTAATATTTCTTTGCTACACTATTAAAGGCTTGTCACTAGTTGCATTTGTCCTTCTCTAACATCTCCTTCCGGAATACATCCTTCCTTGTTGATGGGAATGATATAGCCGTCGCTATTACCCCTGCTGATTTGATAGTACATCTGAAGCTGATGGCCAGCTCCTAGGTTTGGCATGCTCTTGTAGTAAATGTCCTCATTTTCGCTCCTCCTGGAGGGAGAGAGGTCTTCTTCAACGTCGGGGCTGCTCTCTGGGTAGGGAGAGTCTCTGAGGTTGGGCATGCTCGTGTAAAGAGAGTCTCTGTTGGGGGACTGGAGGTGGTCGTCAGCCTCGGCTGTCAGCTGTGAGACGTAGCTGTCAGTTCCCTCGGTCTTCACTTTCTTCTGGGGCTGGTACAGAAGGGAGTGAGTCCGCTGAGGGATGAGTGGGGCCTCCAGCTCTTTGTGGTGGAGCTCCAGCCCGGGGGTGTCACTGTGCATCAAAGATGAGGCGTCTGCCACGATGGCGTCATCTTCGCTACTGCTCCCGCCGATCACAGCCTTGGCTGGCAGCGCCCGCTCCAGGTTGTGGTTCTTGCTGCTGCCCCGCAGGTTGTTGTGCACTAACTCTGAAATGATCATTTTCTCAAAAGCTGTATCATTCAGGCTTAGTCCACAGTCTACAACTTGCACGCTGTCGTTATAGTCTCCATTGCGCAGTGAGTAGCTGTTGTTGAAATTACCATTTAGCGGTAGAGTATCCATGGCACTTGTATCCCTGGCATTGTTCAGTGAATGTCCTGGAATGGAAAAGGACAGCTCTGGTTATTGCCTGACATGTTTTTACCACTTTTTCTTTTTTTTTTTTTTTTTCTCTTTCTTTCTTTTAAACAAAGTTCTTTAATGTAGTTCAGGACAAAGTTGTACTTGGAAGTAAAACTTGAGAAAAGTTAGTTATTGAACATTCCCAAATGTAAACAGTTGTACACCTTATAGGAAAGATGCATTCTAAAAATAGTAATGTGTGTTTCCTGTGGGGAATAGTGGCATTTGAATTAATTTAATTTAGTGTCAATTCTGTGACTTTTCCACAAGGAACTGTTCACTCCATGCCCTTGCATATGTAATGCAAAGCAATTCATTTGGAAACATCTATGTTTTGAAGTACATCACCATGATTTAGAAAAAGGAAAATTAACAGAATTTGTCCTAAACGACACTAAATTAAAAAGGAATTAGATCACAGACATAACTGAAGGTAAATGTACAACATAAACCCACATAACTGGCAAGCAACTACTTTGACAACATTTCTAACATTTTTTTTCCTGGTTTGTTTTTTTTTTTTTGGAGATGAAGTAAAGAAAAGAATGAAAAAAAATGGATAAATACGAAGAATTTATGTTAAACAAGGACAGCCATCTTTCACACTACAGGAACCAGGGCCCACAAGCACCATCCAACAACACGATAGACAGCAGGTGGAATGACTCACTTTGGACAACTCACATCATGTCTGTCTGCTCAGGCTATCTGGCCTAAGAGTAGCTGATATATAAAAGAAAGTAAAATGATTTATTGTAACATGATGAAGAATTACTGAGCTTCTCAGCAACTTAGTCAGAGCAAGGGTTCAGCAAATTAGATTACTAAGCAATAACAGCTTTTCTTTTCCCACTTAATGTAATTTTTTTGCACTAATATTCTGTCTGCCAACAAAGGCCCCAGGCTCCTAAAGGTCAAAGTTTGCCTGCAGTCTGCATCAGTCACAGTGACAGCGCTGAATGAACCAGAATAGTTAATTAAGAATTAGGCCCACAGTTACCATGGGCATGGAAGTCAAATGCAGAAATGTTAGGAATTTCTGTAAGTATGGGTCACAGAAATTAAACCAAAGAATAAATATTAGTTGTGGAATGGGAAGAGGAAATCAGCCATGGCTGATATCTCATAGCTGTTGAGGGAATGACAGATTGGGTAAGTCTGCTGAAAACATGAAAAGGAGTTTAAGAGGGGGGAAAATGAAGTCTCATGATGATTAAAGTCTTTATGCTTTGGGTTTTGGCTTTTTTTTTTTTTTCTGGTAACTTGATAAAGAAAAGGTTTTCCTACAGACACAAAGACATGTAAACTATGACAGCACAGTGCTTCCCAAGCAAAGGAAAAAAAGAAAAGAAAAAAAAAAAACTTTGCAAGAAATTAAACAATCTGAACCATGGAAATCAGATGGTTAGAGTGTTCCTAGAAAAGCACTTTATCTACAGATATGTCTGGAAGTAAAGAAAGAATGAAGTGACTTTACTGAAATGAGACTGACCACTGTGAGGCTGCTGCATAATATGCAAGGCTTGGAGGAGTATGAGGGAAAAGTTTTTTGGAAAAGATTTCACATTTTCTCATTTTGTGGATTTTTTTTTTTTCCATAATTAAAGCTGCAGCTTATCCTAGAAAATTCAAAATTCTCTGGAAATATTGTTTTCAATTAAAAAGAAATTGCATTTTCTTATGAAAAGCTTTTTATCTTCGACTTTAAAAAAGGAGTAATAATTTCCAAACAAATTCTGAGCAATTTGCAAGTCATTTTGCATTTGTGTTATTGTTAACTCTTCTCCATGTGTACTGATTTGAACAGTGATGAGGGTTGTTTGAAAGGTCTCTTTAAGCTTTGATTAAACAACTATGTAGTTTTGCAATTTCATGTACGTTCCAAGATTTTTCTTGCAATGGATTTAGCTGTGTAGAACATATGGCATTTATAAAAGTAGACAACACATGGACCACATGCTGGATTCATTTCCCTCATGAAAGTGATTTAATTCTGTAATTTTAATTTTCTTTTCCTCTGCTAAAGAGATATCAAAATACATCTGATAATCCAAAATGAGTTTTCTATGATATACTGCAGAGTTAAGCATGTTAGAATATATTCAAATTGGTTTGATGAGGCAAATTTTGTTGCCCATGATCAGGTAATTAATTTGAAATCTTTCATAGCCTGTAGCAAGATTACTGTAGGAATGTTAAAATATAAGTAAATTGTTAAGCACTTCAGCATGACACTGCTTTGGTTTTAAAGAGCAAATTATTTCAGCATTGCATAACTTGTGTTACCAATAGGGTTTGCTACAGACCTTATGGCGCTTCCAAAAAGCAGTATGCAAGTACTTTTTGAATGTGGAAACATTTTATTTGCAAATTGTGAACCACTTGCCCGCTGAGTCTACTTCATGACCGCTAGTTATGTTTTAATTGTGCCCATTAAAAATCATGCTGAAAAAATTTACATTTGATAGGCAAAGTTAAGTTTTACTCCCATACTTGTCTCTCTGTAGGTTGCTAGAGGAAAGCATAAGGAAAGTAAGAAAACAAGAGAATGAAAATAGAAACTACAGTTCAGTTAAAAAGGAGACTTGAAATAAAAACTGGAAACAAAGTTTTATGAGCTCTTTTTCAAAGATTTATCATACTATTTACACTAAAGTGATCTTAGGACTCATCAAACAGTATCTGCAAGATATTTACTGATGAACTGCAACATAGTTAAAAAAAACAAGTAGATAATGTAACAACAAAATGTTAGGTAAATGATGACACCCTTTATTCCTACAGAACTAAACTGTTCTAACTGTTAATCTCAGGATTTTCCTACGGGAAAATTATCTCCCATAAAGCTGCACTATACTATAGTTTAGATCTCTTTGAAGCTGGATACAATTTTCTACTCCGGGGTATCCAAAGGTGCCAAGATGCCTTGCACTGCTTTAGTATCTCATCCATTCCATAAACAGGGTTTTCTCAGCAAGCTTTAGAGTCAACCTTACATTGCAGACACATGATACCTCTAAGTGATATATATCTTGAAGATGGGCTCTCGGACCATGTGGTGTCAGTCCTTTAATAGTATATTAAGATTTATGCCACCTGTGTTAAAAACATGGATAATTATTGGTAAATACTGTGAGGGCAAAGGCATTACTATAATATAGTGCAGTTTTACAAGCTGACATTGGCAACACTGTATTTCCCAAATTTATTTCAGAAATTCAGACTGTACGGCTGGGGTATTGCAACTTGAGCTTCTATCTAGGGAAAAGAGGGAATTTGGAGCGAGCCAAGAAAAGCAGTTTATTCAGGAAGTGTAAGCACACCTGGTGAGTTAAACACAGGAGCTGAAGGGGCATTACATACAACTGTTTCTGCGAGCAATGTGTTATAGGGGTTGTTAGTGCCGTGTGGTCGAAGAAGAGGGTTTGTTAGTAGGTAATTGCCAGTCATTCCTAAAGCAAAAGAAACAGAAAAAAAATGTCAGTTCCTTAATTTTAGCCTGACAGTTTCAATAAAGAATAATTTTTATTCATCATGAATCACGTAGGATTTCTAAAATGTAATTCAGCTGAAAATTTCTGGTGTATTTGAGATATGCATTGGAAATGGGAGCAGGAAAATATAGTTAGATTTCAGTGATTCACAGGTGCTGTCCAAATCCCCAAAGTAAACATCTAGAGAAAGTGATATTTACTAATGTATACAAAATCACTGTTAAACAAGAGTAGCAGTTAAATGTTTAGAGATCAAGGTACTACATAAAGCTACCAGAACTTTAAAAACGATAATTGGGAACACTTCTGTCCAGAATTGAGAGAACTGAATTTTGCAAACTGAAAGGTATTGAAAAACCTCTTATGACAGGATCAGAGCTGTTACTCACTTTATTAAAAACAGACAGATAGTGGAAGGGAATTGCTGTTTTCAAACAGACAGTGGATGACAAACTGCAAGAAGCATATCTTAGTGTATGCAAAAGTATGCATGCTGAGGGGAAAGAAAAATATTTGCTCTAAGAAATCAGAGCATTCACATTTTCTCCTGGGACATTCATGCTGCAAACCTATCTGCCAGGTTTTAAAAAAGAATTCCTCCAACGACAAATTTCTTTAAACTATCAGTTTACAAACAATATAAGACAATGTAAGACAAATACTACATAAACAGACTTCTTTTAAACTCTTATAAACTCAAATTTACATGTTAATGCAACACCATTTAAACACCTCTCAGAATAATCAGAAAAAAAACCCAGCATGTTTTGAAAAATTATTAAAAAGTCAATCTCTGATTTCTAGCTACTACAAGAAAAATGCTGTGATTTAAAAATTAATTTAAGCATTTCAATAAAATAAAATTCAAGTTTCTTTTTTATTACTTTGCAAAGCAGTACATCAGGATCAGGTCTGCATTACAGACCCAGGGAGAATTAAAAAGGCAGCTATATTTTTATAGTATAAATATTTTTATTTGGCAAGGAATGATATATATTCCAAATATTAATGCTTTTGTACTCACAGAGCTACTTAGTAGCAGAAATGAGCAGAAATTTCTAACACTCAGAGAATTATTGTCTGACTATGCTAATCTTATTTGAAAGTTTGTGTTAGTGATCAACTAAAAAAATTATCATAGCTTTTTTCCACTGTAAAGTTCATATAGAAATAATAATAACTGAAATATATTTTGCTTGGGTTTTTTTATTTTGTGTACTATATTTAATCTTGGTTAGAATAATTACGTATAATTTCTAGTTAAGATTTTTTTTTTCAATCTAAATTTCTTTGTGACAAGGGAAAAAAAAACTTAATTAAAAGCTTGATTTTTATTTTAAAGGAAAAAGTGACACTTGCCATTAATTATTAAAGTACCCTTATATGTATTTATCACTGAGATCGTGACAATATTGTAACAGAATACAGTTGATACCAATTTTTCTAATCATGGCAGAACATCTCCAGTGACTTGAGTCTGGAACTTGAAACAGGGAGAAGCTGCTGAGAACTCTCTTCAACACTGAATTAACTAACAGTGCAGCACAGTTAGAGCAAACCTCAGGAGTCAGAGACAGCAAATTAGGGTAAAAACCAAATTTTATGTAGCTTGTATTTTTTGAATTTTAGTAGGACAGTGAAGGGCACATGAAAAATACACCATTTCTACCTAGGAGAAGTTACTTAATTTTGATTTTTGCCAGAAGAACATGCAGGATTCATAAGGGGGTGGGAGGAGCAGTGAGACACACAGGCCTTACCCACTTTCTAGATACCAAAGAGCAAAAACAGAATCACACTTTCTGATACCTTTTGCTTTGCAAACACCACATTTTTTACTTCCAAAATGAATGTAAATACAAGTCCCTGCTATCGAATCCTGAATCTGAATTTTCTGTCTGGAAGTTTCTGAGTTGAGCAGGAACTGGTTGCAGTGAGACCAGGGCTACCTGCTCTCCACTCAAGGACTGGGTGGAAGAACAGGCTTCAAACCTGGCTTGCACAGCAGTCCTCTCTCACACTGCTGGCTCCAACTGCCTTCAAAACACACAGGGGAGGGGAGAAAGGGAGCGACAATCTGGCTTGGTTAATGCCCTAGTCTTCTGTCTGGACATGAGAATGAGGTTACAGATTTCAAAGTCTATCTGAGCTGAGAAGTTCTGAGTTTTGACTTCTCTGTGCCTGAAAATCTGGATTCTATCCCATGTTACAGATATGATGCTCTTTGAAATAGAAAAGATAAATGCTTTACAGACATCTTTTGCATAGAAATGATATCAATTAGATTTCACTGGGAAAATTTCTGCACCTAAAAATCAGTCAAATATGCATTAAAATGTTACTGCACTCATATTTCTATTTCAGATTTAACCTATAAAGGTTAAGAAAGATTTAAAATTATGATCTTGCTTTTAAGCTAAATTATTGATGAAACTAATTTAAATACATTCTCATGAATTGAAGAATTAAACTTCTATAGCAGGGGCCAGTTAAGGAAACATGGTTTTCAAAAGTGCTGGTGGATAACTTTAAAACTCCGGTTTTGTTCCAGATTTATTTTTTAAACATTCTTTTCAATTCTTGTGTGTTAAATGATATAAAATCTGTATTAAATTTATGTATTCTAAAACTGAAATGTTCCCAGTGACTGACCTTGATTAAGTGTTGAAGTGCTGTTGATGTCACCTGAGATAAAAGACGATTCTGATTGTTTTCTCACAGTGTCATTCCACATCCTCCTTATCCGACTCTGTTAACACAAAGCAGTGAGACAAAAGCATAGTAGGTTTTGACAGAAAGATTTTTTCCTATTCATGTGCTATTATGTAGGATATTTGTGTTTATTTTAGCCTCAAGTAAAAAATTCTTCTAGCACATGGTGAAAATTCCTTCTTATTTTTACTAAAATTTTAATTTATTGAACTTCATTTCAATGAAACACGATGGTATAAGCCTTCCTATAAACCAGTCCCTATTTGCAAGAGAAAAATAAGGCATTTAAATACCTTGCCAAACCAAAGTAAATGTTTAAAAAGAAATAATTCTACTATGCAGAAGTATGTATTTACCATCTAAATGACAATAATGAGAAGACAATTAGTCTTTCTGGTTGGAAGACATCTCAGTAGGCTTTTCATAAATGAGGTAATTAGAAGATGCTGTCAAAATCTTTGTTACCTGAGTGCCAGAGGAATAGCGAGCGCTAGTTCTCGTTGTTGATGCCTTCACTGAACTGTGGGGACTCTCAGTTGGAAGTCCTCCACAGCAGTAGGAATGCCTGAAGCATTTCCCATATTCCTTACGTACCTATGGGGAAAAAAAATTGCTTAGCACACAAAATAGTTTTAAATATCTGCTGGCAGAAACACATGAACCTTGCCTTGAAACTACTCACTTTTCAAACAAATAGATAATTCTTGTCTGCCAAATTGCTGGCTGTTAGCAGAACCACGTATTTCTCCCTACTCAGTGGCAGTATTAGCAGCTACCCAGGAGTTTTGAACCAATTATTTCCAAGGTATACACACACTTCTTAGAGATGTCCCTGAATAATCATTACTGAGTTACTTATAGAATTGTTTTTACTTCATTTTCATATTGTAGATTAATATAGTTAAGTTTACCTGAATTGAATGCTGGCTGAAAAGAGTGGTTTTTATAAGAGTTTTTGGTGCAGAAAGCACAGAAACCCTGTCCTCCCATCCTAGCAGCCGAGCACTGCTCAGTACTGCCCCTTAGGCGACGATTTCCACTAAGAGTGCAAAACTTGCAATGCCTGTAAAGGCATTTCTTATTCTGTGTAACTCATCCAGCTGCTGCTTCAGACAGCCACACCTGCCCTGGCACTGAGCAGAGCTCACAAACACCACTGCCCCACTCCAAGCACAGCCCCAGCTATGCTGGTGGAGCTGCTTGTCAGTGTTCCAGAGTCGCTTTTTGAACCATAAAAGCTGGGAATGAAGCACCTTCCACTTTTAGGACCAAAATGTAGAGTTCTAATTCCTGTCTTTGTTGAATCTAGAAATTTGAATATACCTATGTTTATGATTTTTTTTTTTTTCCTGACAGAGCAGCAAAACTAATTAATGACTTCAGCTTCAGTGGCTGCATTTATTTACCTTCTGTTTCCAGTGACCTACTGGAAGCTTTAGTTATGTTATGTGTGATAAGAATTGCCACAAAAGTAATCAGGATCATTTTACAGAGCAGTTAATTCTCTTATATTCCGTGACTGCTTCACTGACCACTATTTTTGGACGAAGAAGCGCATGTGCATGTCTTGGCAGCAAGACTGTATCAGTGAAAGGACACTGGATAGAATTCTTACAGATGTATAAGCCTAAATTCATAAATCTCCCAACACGTTACATGGGAACTTAAGGGTCTCTTCTACATCAATGAGACTTAGGAGTTTCTGTGAAAAGAGGGATTTCAGCTAATCTGGAAATTCTGCCTGCCCTATGAATATGTAAGACAGAAAGTTATGTGTATGCAAAAAGGGGAGAGAAGAAAATGCAAAAAATTAATAGTGTGGATTTACATATGTAATGTGCTGATTTCTACAGGAGTTTTACTCATAGAATACATACTGTATTCTGATTCTATAAATCACAGGGAGGTAGAAAGTTGAATAATTTGTGCTTCAACTTCAAGATAGGCACAGTAAGTCAGCTGTTTATAAAAGTATATGGTACAAATTTTAAGTCAACCCCTATCTATATCAGCACAAAAGACATGCAAAAAATTAAAACAGAAATGAAACAACTTAGAATTATAATTTTTAACCCTGGAAAACGGTGGTCTGTATACACCATCACTAGATGGTGTATAGAGATAATACCTAAGAAAATACATTCCTGAACACTAATGGATATTAAATGTTCTAAACCACTACACAGTAGAGACAATAGAAAACAAAACTGTATCTTTACCCAAATACCACCCTCCAGGGCTGGTTTTGCCTAATGCCTATATTGCAGTGAATGTACATTATCTGTCAGGACTGCACATTCCACTGTCATTATTTCTAAATTATAGCTTGTTGGATACTGATGGAAGCAACAGCACTATCATCTCGTCAGAACTGGAAACATAATAGTTTTCACTTCCACAATTCTATTTCTCTGTTCAATTTAGTGACCAAGTAGTAATAACAGAATAAAAAGACTACATTAGCTATGCAGACAGAGGATAGAACAATATCCAGTCAAAGGCAGTGACACTTAAAAATCTTAAATGGCAGCTTTAACATTCTTTCAGGTATAAATCTTATTGCTCTAGGTTATGTTTTTTCACACTTGACTGGTATTTTAATATTGCTTTTTGCTGACTCTACTTTATATTAAAACAATGCACAGCTGTGAAAAGAAATAAAAAAGGAATCTGTTTCTGATTTTCAAGTCTAATACAAACAGTAAAAAGGGAAACATATAAAACCCTAACCTAGAAATTATTTGCATTTTGAGAATGTTTGCATTTTCTTCCCTATCTTCTTCTCTTAGGCTCAGTCTTCTCCCTAAGTGTGCTTTTGTTCTCTCCAAATGAGTGGAGTGTCATGTTCATCTGGGTAAAATTCTGCCTAGCAGATCTTTCCCTAAAACACCTTTGAATGCCACTGTCTACACCACATTCAGAGATGCTGGTAATGTTAGGACTGGTACAGTTGAGAACATGAGCATGGGATTTTTGTATTTACACAACAACACTTTATGCAATGGTCCCAAACCATCTTATAAATATCAGTTAATTATGTCTCTGGTGAGCTAATTATAATGGGAGTTAATAACTGCTAGGTCTCCAGCCTAAAATTGGTAAAAATATTTAGAATCTAAATATTGCAAATTGGATGTTTCCAAATATAGGACATACTGCATTTCATGTTAAATTTGTTTGGGTGGGATTTTTTGATGTTCACCCTTCCTCTCAACTCTCATTACTTTCATGTGTCCTGCCTTTCAACAAAGGCTTTCAGCATTTTTTATGCACTCCTCATTAAAGTACCTCTAAGGCATCCCTGGTAGCAATCTCCACCCTCTGGGGAAGAGAAGGGGTGCAGGGAACCCAAAAAAGTGTCCCACAGAACTGCACCCTTCACTTTTCTTCTCTCCTGCTTGCTCCCCTCTCTCCTTCAAGCTTTCTCTCTCTCTCAAGTCTCCCTCTGTCTCTCTCTCCTTCCATCAGACCTGTTCCTCCTGGACCCTTCTGCTTTCATCCACTGAAGGGGAGCAGAATTAATTTAGCTCATCCCACTCCTGAGGGAGGCTTCAGTGAAGAGCACAAAGCTCTTGGGATTTCTGGGGGAGGCAAACACTTGGGAAAAAAGTATTAATGCTGGCATCTTTTCCATCTTCAGAAAACTACTCCTGTTAGCAGCCATCTAGCATTAATGACTACTTTTTTATAAGGTGTTTCAAAGTTCTTAATAAAACTAATTTTCACATCCCACTCAATTTTTGTAATGAATGAGCACACATAGTACAATCCCTGCCTATCACCCATGGCTTTATGTGGCAGCTTAATGGGATCTCAGGAGAGGTGCTCTGCCTTGAGCCAGGAAAAGGGGAGCATTTCCAGGCTGATATGGCTGATGTTGATCCTTTGTTTGCAGCACTGCAGCAAAGGCAGGGCTTGTTTCATGTGGACATAGAAGACTTTTGGCTGTAAGTCCAAGCTAATATGTACCACATTACCAGTGTTAAACTTCTACATTTTCTTCACAAAACCTCCAAACTTTGCAAGCCCAAGCTGAAAATCCTGCATCCATGTTAAACCTGTCTGGGTCACAGAGCAGTTACATGACTCCCATAGCACATACACCAAGAACTGCATTGGAATTCTAGTCCCCTTCTCAAACTACTTCAAAATACTCCCGTTTTTCAAATTGTTAATTTTATCTCTATTTTCTTAAGAATTATGTGTGGCATTTCTAAGAAGTTAGGGAACATTCATCTGTGGTTTTCTTAACTTACCTTCTTTTGAAGGGCACAATGAAAGATGAAAATAAACATTCCTTGGAAAGCATTAAATACTGTGAAGAGATATGTCATCACAACGGTCCCCTCATTTATAAACAGCAGACCAAATGACCATGTTAGGCCAAGGAGACACAGGAGAGCAAATGCACCCAGGACCCAGGACCTGTAAAAGAAAATTAATTTTAGTAACATTACTTATGAGAATGTACTTCGCCAAATCCAATATTAACATTTCAGTTCCTGCAGTTGACTTTTACTAGTTTCACATTCAAATGTAAAAATTCCTTGGATTTAACCTTTTATCTATTAAAGAAAGAACAATTCAATTCAGTACTCTTAGACTCCAGTGAAAACAGCAAAAGTAGATATAACCTTTGTCTTTCTCAAGAACTGCATAGGATGCCAAAACTATTTTGAAATGCAGAAGTATAGCACAAGGCCCAGCTACTCCACTGCTTTATCTGCTTTTAGAGAAGAGATTGATAAATCTGGCTTAGTCACTAATCACACCATAGATTTTAAACAGTGGTGCTGCCATATGACACCAAATAATGTAACACAAATGCACAAAGGTTAAACAGCAGATTAAAAGCCTAGAGCCCAAATCGTTAATGCTCCGATAAACTCAGCTAAACTGAAGCTAGAGGATGTAACTTCCGCATGAAGAAACCCTGCTGAAATGTGACAAAAATATGGATATTGCTTTACAGAACAATCTAAAAAAGATTCCATCATGAATAGGTTAAGGAAAAGGAATTGTAGCGAACAGCACAGAATGAAAGGGAAAGGGAATTTAGTCAGTGAATTCCACATCTAACTAATGATCTTACTTGATAAATGGCTTATTATCTTCATAGCTAGAAAGCATTATAAGCAGAAAAGAGAAACAAAATTATTAGACAGAATTGAAACAGAAATTAATAAGAGCATTTTTAATTGTCTATAAAAATTAGTCAAAATTAGGAAATTCAAAATGCAGAGGCAAGCAATTTAAAATTATAAAGGCATATAATAGTTTAAAAGTCTTTAGCAAATCAGGTATCTCAAAAATAGTTAATTAAAATTAAGGGAAATCCACAATATGACCGAGTTTGTAAAGTTAAAAATCATGCCAGAAGTTTGTTAATGTAGGGTTCTATCTTACCCAGGTAAGTCCGTATTATAGTAGCCATCACAAACACGGTAATTACTGGTGTGGATGAGAAGACAGAAAGAGGAAAAGGAAGAAAAGAGAGAGATGCTAAAGATTAGCTCTCTCTCTCATCATGCAACATGCAATGAAGCTGATACTGACCTATCTAGAACATCTAGTTCACAATGTTATCCTTACTGAAAGTCCCCCTTTGCCATTTCCAACGTTCAAAGCAGATCTGTAAGACCCTTTCACATCCAACCCTCAGCGTTAGAAAGTGGCACCATCCCTTCAGTGTTGGTAACAAAAACCTTGAATACAATGTAAGGCTATAGAGAATACAGTAAAAAGCTATCTAAAGAAGCGAGAGTTGCCAAAGCCTTGTTAGTTACATAAAACTTATATTACTCTGCAAAAGGGATACTACAGTAGAACACCATGATAAAGTAAACATTTGTTAAATTAGCATGAAAACAGCAGATAATCTTCAAGTTAACAATAATAATAGAGTCAATTCTCTTGGGAGAACAGGATTACGAGTAGAAACTGCTCAGAATCCCTAAATCAAAAAGTCATTTAACAAAACAAACTTAATATAATCATATCAGCCATGCAAACAGGAACATCATTTTTGAACTGCATTTTAAATGCAAATGAAATTACTACAGTGCTGTGGCATTTCCGTGAAACAGTTTCTTGGCACTAGTTCCAGGCTGAAATTATCTAATTTTGACCGCCGTTTGTGACATTACAGCAACAAAGTGACGAAAGCAGGATTGGCTCTGTTTGCTTCTAATTGACATCTGCAGTTGCTGGGAGACAATAGCATGTGCTCCTAATGGAGAGTAGCTTTCAATCAGTTCAGCAATCAGAAAATAATCATAGTTCTCATACTTGAACACAAAGCACTTACTTAATGTTTTCCAACCTGCTAGAGTCTGGTTTCAAAGTGTTTGAGTGCTTCACCATTTTGCACAATGTGATCACCAGGAAGATAAGATTCAGCTGTCAAAACAGATAAGAATGAAATTAAACTACTTCAAGTAATAGGGTGAATAATGATGATGGTACAGGCTAAACAAAAACCCTGTAGTTTATTTCCAAGTAAGTAGTGAAAATTGGTAACTATATCAGATGGTCTGCAAACTGCAACTGCAAGTAAGGATAAGAGGATAAAAATATTAGAAGTCCTTGTTTCACTTAATTTCCCAAATGCACCACATCATCGTGAGCTACCATATTTAACTCATGTTCAACACTTGCCATTGTCACTCTAGCTCTGTCTCCCAGCATGTTTTGCTCATCACCTTTACCTGTCACCTCTGGCCCTGATCCACATCTCACTCTCAGGACTATGGTCACCCTTTTACTGGGCTATACTAGTTGTCTTTTTATCACCCCATCCTGATTTTGAAATGTTTTTCACCTTTCCTGGTTTCTCCTTTATTTTTTTTTTTTTCTTTTTATTCCTTTTTGTTCTCACAATCCTACTGGGGTCTTGAAAAGACCTTAAATGTAACTGGAAAAAAAAGAAATAGAGAGGAAAAAAAGAAAAAGAAACACAAAGATGTAGCAAATGCATCAAACTTAATAGTGCCATAGACATGTGCTGGTGGTGCACCCTCCTGCTGCCCTCTTTCCCTTTGTAGTCTGGATTCTGTCGAAGTGAGACTGTGTGTGCCACTTGAAGGACTGTGGCATCTTATTCTTGTTGTGTCATTCATAAAGGTAACACCAGGGAAGATACTGAAGGAAATTTTTTATCATCCTCTTATTGTGAAACAGAA
This sequence comes from Cyanistes caeruleus, assembly GCF_971803275.1. Taxonomy (NCBI): domain Eukaryota; kingdom Metazoa; phylum Chordata; class Aves; order Passeriformes; family Paridae; genus Cyanistes; species Cyanistes caeruleus. Next base: position 21,493,868 of record NC_141709.1, read on the forward strand.
TCACAGATATCAAAGTTACTGGGTGCCTTTCTCCTATCGATTTCAAAGCCTGTGAAAAGCACAGGCAAGCCAAATACAAGGATGCCCGCAGAATACTGGCTAAAAAATTGTATCCAATTAATTTCAGTAATTAGTTTCTGCTGTTCTATATCACAGAGAAAAGCCAGACAAAATTGTATCTTTGAAATCAGTAAGAGCCATGTCCTTTCAGCAAGAAGAGACACATCCTTGTCTACTACTACAATGGTCCACACAAAATAGCTGCACCCAAAGCTGAGAGAAGATGGAAGAATGTGCTTGGACATCCTTATAACGCATACAATAGATAGAGAACCCCATTCTTATAATCATCCACATCTATATATCTGTAACTGGCTACTGATAGGGCAGTCTCTCAATTTGGGCAGCCTTTGGTTTAAAACAGCTTAAAAATCTTCACTATTTTTGTAACACTGGGGACACCAGTTCATGCCAGATGTGTTCCTGCAGCTGTGTCTCAATGGTCAGAAATGTCACAGAAATCCTAATAAAGAGTTGGTGTTAATCTTGAAAAGATGACTATTTTGAAGGCTCTGATCAGAGTCTGTTAATAAGAATACGTATTATAGAAACAGTTCCTACTGCTACAGGCAATCATGTTATTACTCCTGCTGCTGTCGCCAAATCAGGATGGACAGCATGAACTATAATGCAGCTCTCAACACCAGAATAGTGCCTGGCAACTTTTGATCCTATCATTCAAAGTGTAACATTTTTACAATTGTATGTTAAGATTAATAGAAAAGGGTGTTTGTGAAACAAATACGGAAAATAATCTTTTATGATTGATTTCTGTTTGTGTTTCAAGATCTGGCTGAAAATACTTAACCTTTAAGCTGATGTATGTACATTGTGTAGGTTAAGCATATTTCCACTGCTGCAAAATGTAATAGAAGTGTCAATAATTCATGATCTTCGTGATAATCTCTTATGATTCTTATAGGAAATGACTAACCAGATGAGAAAAACCATTTCTTCTATCATTGTGATCTCTTCCTCTCATCTAGGTTTCCACTGTACCGCGTAACTTCATTGGATGAGAAAACAAGTTGCTTCTCTTCCTGGCCTTTGCACCAGACAGAGCACGGGCTCTGCAACTGACTTCATACTCAGTTCCATGTCTTTGCACACAGATTTTACTTTTCTCTACTTGAAAAAAGTTTCTTGCACAGTTTGGTAGCTGACATAACATGAACTTCTTCAGCCTGCTTGAAAAATGCAACCTCAGTTTGCTTTTTGTGAAAACAAACAGATTAAGAGCTAAGACATGCCCTGTGTCAATCCTAACACGTACATCAACTTTGGCTGCAACCTATGCATCTGGGAGTGCACAATCCAGTTCAGAATAGTATTTACAGCACAGCTGGAAGTTAATCCTTGCCTAAGTAGCTACCCTGGAGTATCCTGTATTGTACTTGCATCATCATTCTTGGATCAAAAACTCATAGATATGCCTTAGCCCATAAATGACTGCCTTATGAAACAAGAGGGTTTTATCCTCTGATTCTTTGTACAACTGAAGTGCTGGTCTGCCACATGACAAATAAAAACTTGTATTCACATCCTGAGGATCCTTTGGTGACATGTGAGCAGACAGGGCCTTAGCCCAGAGTTTGAGCCACGCTCCAATGTATTAAACGGGTTTTATGTAGGTACTCAGCTCTGTCTGGGTATATGTCCTTGCTGCACCAGGGAACAACTGCACAAAGCAGTTTCTTAAGTGACATTTTCATTGTAATTTAGGTAAACACCCACAAAACCAGCCCACAGAAATAATAATGCCGTATCACAGCAGCTGAAAAAGTCCCTCAGAGAAAAAAGGAAAAATACTGTACTTTGAAGACAAAGTAACTATGACAACTGAGCATATGATACTTGTTTCTCCATCACTGTGAAATATTGCATAGTTTTCAGTTTCAGCAGTCAAAAGACCATGGTTTGCCACTTGTTCAAACATGCTGGCATTTCTGTTACACATTCTATCATTATAAAAACCCTATTTTGCTTGCTTACAGATATTGTAACCAAACCTTTCTATAGATTTGCTTTTGGCTCCCTGTTTTTCATCTAGAAATTGATTGTTTTGGAGGAACTCATGAGTTAAAGACTTTTGGGCACCCTGCCTTTTTTTTTTTTTTTTTTTCTTATGTAAGACACTAAGAAGTGAGGGAAGGGAACTTGCTGGAAAATAATTGCTTTTATAAGGAATAGCTGAATTACTTTTCTTGGTGAGAAATGTGCAGGGGAGGAGAAGAAAACACAGCTACAACTTTTGTATTCATTTGTACAAACAAAGCTTTTTCAGCTCTGAGCAATGAGGTCTGGCTCAGAGCTGAGGCTATTTTGAGAAGAGACCACAGATCTCCTGAAGCTCCTTTCAACCTGAATTGTTTATGTGAGGACTGAACTGTTACTGATCTAAGCAAATGAATTTGTAGATGTTTTCCAAGCTCCACAGATGGCCTGAGCAGGACACCTTTCTTCAAGAAATGTTCACCACAAGCATGCAGTACTCAGAGGTCATGCAAAGGCCCATGTGAATGGCAAGAAAGACTTTTGAGAGCAACCCTCTAAGAGAAAAAATGGGCCTCTGACAATGGTGGTGTTCTCATTACTTCATGTAATATAAATGGTGAGTGACTGGCTGGACCTCAACATGACAACTGGGCTGCATTATCCCAGACGAGCCAAAATCTGCAGCTGAACAGTACTGAACAGTACTCCTCTTCAATGCTAATAAAAAACATAAATACATTGTGCAAACTCACACACAGATGCACAATGTATACGTCTCAAACAGTCCTGAAATTATACCCTTAATCAAGTCTGTAAAATCTCTTTCATGCTGTGTGTCTGCAAATCAGACCAGCACTCTTTTGAAGGCTAAAAATAAGAAATTAAAAGTCTGGTCAGGCATGAGGTTTGGATTTGAAGATTCTGGTATGATACCAAGGAGTGACAGAACACACAGCTACAGAAGGTGGAGCTATACTATGAGATCTTTTAAAACATTAGCTGGTAATAGTAAGCAAAAATTTGAATTGATAGTATTTAATTTATGTTTATACTTGATTCTAATCTACTTTCTAAAACTTACTGTCTACTGGGAGAGATGGTATACTGGATAGAGAACTAGCTTAATCTATATCCTCATTTTAGAATTTTGTGTAAAGTCAAAAAGGAAAAAAAATTAGAGTAGCTTCTAATATGCTTGTCATCTCTTAATATGACAAATGTAATTAGATAGAACAAAGTGAAAGACAATTGATATATATTTTAAAAATAACAAGTTATTACTTTAAAATATAAAATATGAAGAATTTTTACATTAATAATCAAATGCAGCACCCCAGAAGATCATGCTTCTTTCACAGGAAACAAACATATGGCCATGTCTCTTGGAAATCAGAAGAAACTGAACATGAGAAAAGGTGTAAGTAGGAAATTTGTCTTTCCAGCCCCTGAAACCTATGTAATTTGGAGAGAGTGAGTGTGACCAACTCAAATTAACTTTTTAAAAAAGTGGGTGTACTAACCTGCACAGAAGACTAATCAATTGGAATTCGCTGCAGGTACAATGAATTAGTAGCAAAATAAAGCTAGATTTTGCAAAAATTATTATAAATTTTCCCCTGTGACTAATAGATAAAATACAATTTATCAAATGTCTACTACAGCAAGATAAACATACATTATTTCTAAAAATAAGTTTACAAATCAATTTTCACATGTGGAGCTAAGTTATGTGTACATCTGTACCTCCACTGACTTAGGTAAGCACTAAAACTTCAACTTGGGTGAGAACATTTAACACATTCTGTGTTAATGAAATGCAGCATCTTAGCAATCTTTGCTTAGACAACCATTGGTAGACTTATGCGTGGGCTCTGTCTGTGAGCTGGGAGAAGCAAACTGCAACAGTCTTGGCTAAATTAAACTGACACCACCCGTTCCTTGGGCATGAATGGATTTGGATCTACATGGCAGTCAAAGTGCTCAGGCTTTTCTGACCACAGATTACAGAAATGCACTGTTTGTTTTATAGCCACGAACCTGCTCAATGGAATCACGTCTGCCTCGAGCTTAGCAGCTTAAAATTCATTCCACACAGCCTGCAGTGCTGACATGGATACGATAAGACAGAAGAACAGAAACACCACTCTGAAGTAACCTAGCTGAACTGCACATGTTCTGACCCTTTTTGAACTCCCCGGAGCTTTTGTTACCTGGCAAATGCAGCTCTAAAACTGCTCTTGTATCTCCAGATCTTTGCTCATAGCCATGCAGAAGCCTATTTCTCCCTGGGACTGGCAGAGAGAGAGGTGCTCTCTGAAGGCTTCTAAATGAGTGTGCACCCTGAACTCTTACTGAACTGAATTAATTATTAAAGATGCAGATGGAGCTGTCCAAATGATAAGAACAGCTCCTGACGTATCATGATCCAAGCTTTCATTAAACCATTTCAGGCATACTAATGGTTTCCCACCGCTCATTACTTACATGCTCTTTTCTCATAGATATAATAACCCTGGTGCCCAAAGGCATGACAGGCTACAGAAATAGTGAAGTTAAAAGTTCCTCAGAAGATGTACTGAGGAGCTTCATACTTCCTCCTCATACTTCCCATTCTCATTTAGTGCAAAAAATGTGCACAGACACAAGCACAAATGCTTACAAATTCAGAGCTGTAAATTAAGATAGAAGGCAATACTGTCAAAAAAGAGTTCATGCACAGGTACTATTGAACTGAGAAACATAGAAGTGATTTGAACAACATGTTAAAACGCTTACCAAGCCAAAATTCTCACATGCTACTAACACTAAGTAAGCTACATTACAAATATAGCTCTTTGGTTACAGTGCACATGGCATATTATTTTTCAGCCACTACACTTCTCACACTTCTTCCTCTGGTTTCTCTTGCTTTCTCAGCTGGGACGATTAGAGGGCAAAGCAATTGCCAGAGAAGAATTACTCCCAGGAACTGTGCTGTGATTGCTACCTGCTGTTTCATATTTTTCAAGTTGGGAATACTGCTCCCAAAAGCCTTTTGCGTCTCAGTCTAAATGATTTGCTGGAGGATAATAATGTCATGGCCAGTAAATAATAGTGAACTATGTCTGTACATGGTCAATATGATTAAATGTCCTTCACCTCTATTCTCACTCTGACCTGGTTATGAAGAAGTGAAAAAGCCGTCAGCAAAGCCCAAGGCTTCCTATGTGAAATGTTATTTTAGAGGAAGGGAGAGAAATATAGGTGACTTAGCAAAATACCTCCAGTAATAATAAAAAGAGGAAGGAGCCATAAACAAAAAGCAAAATTATCACCACACAACCAGACTTGAGGTGACTTAACTATTGTAGCATGAAACTCAGAACAATTTCCAGAATAATTACAACTGCAAGAAACAACTTCATTGAAAAGTATTGTCCATCTTATTGAGCATACTAAGTCTTTCTTTCAATTGCAATTTTGGGTTTAATTAAAAAAAGAATCCCCATCATTCTGAGATATGATTTAATTTGAATGCATTCAGAATAAACTCTGAACAATTATTATGGTCTACACTTAAATCTCACAAACACTGTAATTTTTCTAATTCAAGTTGTACACACATAAATTTTGGCATCTACGCCCATGTCTTTGAAAATATGCCAGTGAACTCTAACAACCTCTACATTGCACAACTATCTTTTCTTAAGTGACTGCTCAAGGATTCAAATAGTTTGTGATATAAATGGAGTAAATGCAAGCCAAAATCTTGGCCAGTTGCATTTTTTAGTAGAAATTTCCATAATCAAAATATCAGTTTGTAATATAAGTACAAAAAGTGCTGAAATATTATGTGTGGCACACAGATCTATAAAAGTCAAAGAAATTGCAAAATTATGCCTGATGCATGTGCTTTATACTGAAAAAACAGTATTTCTGAATATGGAAAAATACAATTCCTGAATTTGGAAATTCAAGTGAACTGAAATTCTGTTAATATTTCACAACTCTACTACTGTGACAGGGCAGAAAAACATGCAACTATTCACTATTTCAAAAACATGAAAACTAGTTAATTCATCCTTCCAAACTATCAGCAATTATGAGAAAAGGCCTCCACATACATAGGCTATGTCCCCAGCCAGCCTTCTACAATATTTCCCAAGTAAAGCCAGGTTCTAAAGATACAGAACTAGCAGAGAAAACCCAGGTGAGCCAAAATGCACATCCTGCATTCGCTGCGCTCACAAATTCCTCCACTGTGTATTGCTGGTACTGTTAGGCTGAAATAAATGGAAGAAGTTCTCTCCCTGGTTTGACATGTGACTTTTTACCAGTTTTTTTACCTGGAAGTGCTCAGAGAATTGGTAATTGATGTATGAATGCAACATTCTGTGTTAAGGGGACACTGAGGCACCTGGCTGTGGGTGCACAGATGGGTGCAGGCACACAGTGACTTCAGCAATGAATGTGCACAGGCTTTGTACTGGTTACATATTTATTTATTTGTACTAAAGTAGAGGAGTTTGTGTCTCACAGGCACTACATGTAACACAAATACACACAGAAGTAGGCATGGAAAAATGTGCACATGCAAATACACATACAAACACTGTGTAAGTGTAATGGAACATAAAATTTATTTAATTATCCAATGCATTAGAATACCCTTTTGAGATAATTATGTGAGATAATTAGCTGTTAAATTCTAAAATGCATACAGTAGTGATTCAATTGAAAGCAATAATAATGGCTCCTCTTAAAAAACCCCTGTGTTTAGTACTTCATTGATTTTTCATATGACTACACATGTCAATATGACCTTCAGAATTCAAACCATTAGGAAAAAATGGCCATGCTGAAGTGCCACCACAGCTTTGACAATTAATCATTTGGTCAGCACATTTTAAAGATTTCTATATTTAGTCACATTACAAATTGTTTATAAGCATTTCCATGGAATGTTTTGTGAATAAGAATGGCATTGAATGAAATTTTAAATCTTTTTAATCTGCTGTGAGGCAACCTAAAAAAAAAAGTAAAAAACCCAAAGTTCTTACCAGAATAATAAAGGTAACAGGTCCAATGAAACTCCAGATAAAATAGTTATCTACATGTAGCCAGCAACTATTATGGAAGAGAGAGAATGAAAAGGGAAAGGCTGCATTAGCACCTCAGTCCAATAAATGGAAAGTGCAAAAATACTTCTTAAGGTAACACTTTGCCAGTAAACAATGATGAACATTGCGCAGTACCGCTGACTCGTTGGACAACACCTAACCCGAAATTCTTCTAATGAACTCTATGTAATAACACTACTGAACCTGAAACTCCATCATCAGGAATAATTAACATCAGGAGAAACAAAACCAAAACAAGCTCTCCTTTCAGTCAAAAGGTTTGGTGACAGGTGCTATCATGGACTAATGAAACTAACATCAGAAAATAATTTTTGCAGGCTTCCCATGTGATCTTCAAAGTCTGCTTTTAACTTTATATCATATGTTAAGTGCTCATGCCTGAGGAAATTCAGATGCCATGTTTTGCTGAATAACAATATGGTATAAATAAAATGCCCCATCTGGGAGTTGAACTGTAGAGAAAGAATACATAAGATACCAGACTAAATTACGTATAAACCTATTAGGGCCAACTCCACTTAGCAATTCATTTTTCATACAGCCCAGTTCCCTGCTGAATTCTCTTATTTGTCTTTCATCAGTAGCAAAATCAAGCAGCTTTCTTGTAGTCAACAGTATCTTTCCATTCTGTGACTAATTTCATCAAAGGACAAAATAAACACTACTGAAAGGCAAATTCATGCCTCCAGCAACTTGAATCCTCAGAAATGTTTTCTGTCTACCTTCTGTCACTTCCTATATACATCTGTATTTTTGTAAATAAAAGGCTGTGGCTAATTTTAATCCCACTCTACTTGCCTGATAAAATATTATCAAAATAAGACACATAGGTTGGAATATTGTACTGTCGTAATTCAGGATGAGAGCTAGCTAGAGGGACAGCTGAACAAAGAGATCTAATGAAGCATTAGCTTAAAACTGGATGGTTAGGCTTGTCAGATACTTTAAGTTGAGAATTTTTGCTTAATATACATCCGAGGACAAAAAGTTATTTACTTTTTCAATTTGTTTCAGGTCAATCTTTTGTGTTAAAAGAAAGACTATAATTTAGAATTGGTCTCTCCAGAGTACAAATCCCCTGAACCTAGAGAATTACAAAAGACTTGATTGTAATTTGTGCACAGCATTGCCATTCTCTTACCAATAAAGCTTTCAGATGGTATTTTAGTCTGTCAGGGACCCTCTGACAGCTAATAGGCTTTAAAAAATTATTCACTTGAAAAACACTCAGGTCACTTGCAATTACTTACGCTTTCTCTGTTCCGTAGCTCTTATAGTCAATAGCTGCTGAGACACCAACTACTGTAGCAGGGAAGAGGTAGCCAGCAACATAATAGTACTTCTTTCTAGAATATTCACTTTCAAATACTTCTACTAACATTAGATAAAGCTGCACTCCTTCTAGACACATCCAGGCAAAGGCTGCCAGGAAGAAAAAGTGTAAGAGACCTGCAAAAACCGGACATGCAATCTGCAAAGAGAGAGAGAGATGGAAATGTAAACCACTAAACCTTCACATCATTACCTCTCCAACTGACCAGTGTGCAATAGAACAGCAGACAGTTCTATTAGAGACCTTTCACAAATTCAAGAGCATCTTCCCTACCTCAAAACATTCCCTGAACATTTGAAAACGCTATTATGCGCAAAGTTAATTAGCTGAACAGTGTGGAGGCCCAGGGGCCTGATTCCAGAGTGCCTTGACCCTGGAGGGGATGGATCAGGTGAGGGGAGACGCCCCTCATGATTAGGGTGGGGAAAAACTTGTTCCCACTGGCTTTTGCAGCCATATGTTGGTGCCTTTTGGGTTCTGGTGGTTCTTTCTACTGGTTTGTGGAAACTGGTCACCCTTTTTCAGCCCCCATTCGCCATTTATGTATCTTTCCTAGAACGTTCTTCCTTCCATTGGCTCTGTTTTGCCATATTGCTCCACCCCTGTTATCCCATTGGTTCTCCCAGTCTTTAGCCACTCCCCTGCACCGCTTTCCCTTGTCCCTATTGGACCTTGATCCTCAGAGCTGCCCCTTTTGCCCCTCATTTAACCCTGTGCCCTTAGCCCAGTCCTGTTCTCGTCCCTGAATTCACTGGAGGCTGTTATCCTTTGAATAAACAGTCTTTGGCCACCCAAACGAGGACCTGTCTCTTGCCCTTTATCGTCAGCAATCTCTAGCGGTGCGCTCGGGCCGCGAGAACGCAGGTCGCTCTCGTGGCTTCGCTGTGGCACGTGCCGTAACACAACAGTGTGAATGAAGACAAGGAAATTGCACCCTCACCTCCCAGTCATCAATTTCAGAGTGGATTTCTTAATTTTATAAGGAACTTTTAAATTTTGAAACGAATATAATTTTAGGACTTACAGTTTAGATAATCCTAGACATGAACAGTTGGTTCTCTATGCATAATGTGATACTACATATTTAAAATTATAAAGTGTCTACCCTGTGATTTTTGTCTGCTGTAATATGGAAAGTTCTACTGTTGTAACAGAAACTGGTCTGAATTCTCTCCCCATTGGCCAAATTCTGGATGAAACTATGCTAGATTATTAGTTTTAACCCAATGAATCATGTAAGAATTAATTTTACCAATACTACCAAAATACCTGCTTAAATGTGAAGTGTAAAAAATGTTTACACATATAGAAAAGGCTTTGTACTAATATATATAAAAATGTATATATGTCAAATAAAAATGTCAAGACATTTGAATATATATAGAAAACATATATATGTTCCTAATAGTCAACATTCAATTTCATCTCCTCTATCAAAAGTCTAACCACCTGCCTCGTTAATAGTCAGTGTTTCTCATCTGAAAATGAAAAGCATATTTTGGATGGACGCAAATACTATGTATGAATATATCTTATTTTCATGCTGAGCTTTTATTTCAGCCTTGCTGTGTTAGAGAGCTGAAAACTTGTCAGAGTTGTCATGTTTTAATTCAAATCCGTTTCAAACAGTCATTCAGAGAACAAGATCAGTACACAGAGAGAAAACTTACCTTGTACTCTGTCTTATCGATGCCTATTAGGAAAATGAACTCAGCAATGAATAGGTTGATACAAAGGTTCTTGTGAATAGTGTTACGATCACTTTGCAGGCCACGGAAAAAACAGAATGTGAAGATGCAGATGGCCAGGCAAACAAGAGAGATGACAATTCCCACCCAGGTGATGACAGTGAGGAGCAATTCGTGCACTCCATCTTTGTACTAGAAATAACCAAGAATGGAGAAAATTAATATGACTCTTTATGAGTATAAACAAAAACCTATTTTCACAGGTATCCAGAAAAGTTACTTGTTCATTACATGAGATGGGCAAAATGCACTCAGTAATTTCTCAATCTCAGGTCAGCTTCCCAGAAGATCAGGGTAAGTAGAAAGGAGCAGGTGTGAGAGAAAAATGTGACTGTTTTGTCCAGATCAGATAGCATTTTTACTTTTGCTATGGCCCAGTGCAGACTGGTTGGAAATATGAGCAGAGAAAAATAACATTTTTAAGGTACCACTAGGCTTTGATGAAAGGAGAGAGGAGAGCTTTCCCTGGGACTTTCTATGAGGGCACATGTTCTTTTCTACAGACCTGCAACTCCCCAGCAGAGAAGAAAGCAATGTTTTACACACTGATCAGGACAAAATGCAGAATATGCTGCACATGTAATTCTGGCTTCAATCTCATGTTTAGCTAAAGGAGATTCCTTGGTGCTGTTCTTTGCAGTGACCTTTTCAAATACAATGGCTTTGTGAGAAATCCCATATCCCTGCAAATATTGCATGCTCCGGGCCCCCTGACATGCAGGAAGTGGTTTAAATAGACAACAAAGTTTCTGACTATGAAGTGTTTGAACAATCAGTATGGAAGTTCCTTGACCTTCCTCACCAAGGAGAGCTGGCACCTGGGCTTCCAGGGAACAGCCTGCACAGCTGTCTCAACAGACACTCTCAATCTGTACTGAGGGAGAGTCTATAAAAAGGTTGTAAGGTTGGTCAGTAACTTTAAAATATGGCTTGTAGGAAACTCTTGCCCTTCCTTATTTTCTCTTTCTTGTCATTTTGATTGCAACTTTATGGATGAGGAAGGAAAGTGCTACAGAAAGCAAATTGTTTTGGAAAGAGTGGGTAGGAGCTACAAATACTAAAGAAATTTCAGTAATTTTTAATCTTGTTAAAAGTTTAAAACTAAGTCTTTTAAGTTTGTTCCCTGCTGATGGCTGGAAACATCGTTACCTACCACAATTTCCCGACGAGCCATAAGAATTGCGAAGTTGGTGAGGTGACTGCAAGCACACGTTGTATGAGTTTTATTTGTGTCAACCAGTTTGCAGCCTTGAGTTGACCAGTATCCCATCATAGTCCTCTCTGAGTAGTTCCAGAAGGAACAATTTGCATTGAAATAATTATCAGGCTGGGAGATAAAAGGATAACATAAAATGAGGATATTGCACACTAAGATGGCAATAACAATTGTTAAATATATCTAAAGGGTAATTTAGATTAAATTTTGCATGTTTTGGACAATAAAGTTTTTCATCAGCAAAACTGTGGACTGTGTTGCACAAGGAAGACATCTAGTTTAAAAGGGACTTTATAGTCCAAAGCACTCTGAAGTGCAGTCTCAATTACTGTAGACCCAATTTTAAGCAATTACAATTTTTATGCATGGATGGTACATTATAGCTATTTTTGCTTTCTGGAAAGTTAGGACTGTGAATTTATTCTGCAGATATTTTTTTCCTGTAATTATCAATTTGAAAACAGGATCTTTTTCCTTTGATTCTCACCTTTGGTCAGGCCAAAGTCATGTGAACAGATATCACAAAAAAGTTCACTCCTCAATGCCTATCTACTTTGATGAAAAACAATCCAACCAGTTTATAAAAATAGGCAAAATAAAGTAAAATCTAAACGTATTTTCTCTATCACAGTAGTGATTGTTTACTTTCCCCATGTGAGACATGAAAAGAGAAAGGGCCAAACTTAAGAGCAAAGAAACACATCAAATAAGATACCATGAGGGAAATATACATAAATTCGAAGTATAACAAGCCAAGATACCATACTTTATTCTTTGCTGAATAAATGCAATTTGAACAATTTTTATAAGCTTCCATAATTTGGTCCAAAATTCATGTAAAAAGTTAAAGTGTCAATAAAACTTACTACATCAAACCATCAAGAATCTTTCTTAACAATTATTTTCTACCCTTCTACTAAGGTAAGAGTTAATTTTCAGTTAGAAACAAATTACTCATTTACATTTTCATGTTGATTACTGAATTAGCTTTCATTAAGAATACACTTAAGTTCTAATAATCACTGAACCAGGCTCATTTAATTTTATGTTCATAGACTTAACTTGTGTCTCTGACCTAGTCCAACATTTAAAATTCAAATGGAAAAAAAGGTTGTTTTTCTGCATTGCTTTTCTCTCTTGCTGATTTTGTGACCTTCCCATCAATTCATTAGCATAACTCACATCAATGTGTTCCAGTGTGAAATGCACGGGATCAGTCAGGTACACCCGGCTCGACTCCTTGTTGATGGAGGCTGCGATGACGTGGGAGTTGACGGCGATTGTGCTGTTCTTCCCCGCCAAGTCACTGCCTAACTTTATGGTTGCATTCTCAGTACTGAGGAACCGTCCCAAACTTTTGTAAATAATGAAAACCAGTTTGGCTAACCCTACAAAAGAAAAAAAAAAAGCCCATCGTTATGCCACAGAGGTCTACAGAAAGACAGCGACCTGTACGCTAATGACAATTAAGCATCAGTAAACTGAGAGGTATTTTCAGGCCATGGATTTGAAAAGCAATGACCAGGTTCCCATGATCATCAAGAAAAAGCCACAGAGCAGCTTTGTGGTGTTTTGTTTTGATGTTTAACTAGGAAAGGTAGGTAGGTTTTATAGAAGTTCATGGAGTTCCACTGCTCCTGCCCAAGACTCACCGTTCCTACTGTTCTGTTTCATGGTTCGTGCAGAGAGCTGAATCCAGTTGCCTCCTTTTCCAGCCTGAGGAAATCGCAAGTCTTGCACCTGACCCTCAGTAGAAAGCACTGCAACATCCAAAACTAAGCAGACCAGAGGTGGGGGAAGGAAAAAAAAGTGTTAAAAAAGGAGAATGCAGAGAAAGTCTCTTGGCCAGATTACAATATGCCAGACGACAATTTTTCCCCCCCAAGTCTTTATTTAGTCTTCTCACATGGCTGTCTGTAAGGCAGATTTGTACTGCATGCTTCAATCACCCAGACTCAGCTTCTTTAACTAAGTCTAATGCATGCTACTAAAATGACAGCACTTTAGTAGTGATAACATGCCATCAAACCTTGTTCAAATTTGTGCCCACAAAACATCCACTTAACACACATGTTGCAAAAAAATGTTAGTTCTGAAGATCTTAATGTCTATGCAGTATCCTCTGCTGACAAATTTAGAACTTTAAGTATTGATTTAGATGTAAAGATTTTTTTTAACAGCCAGCAAAGAATACCAAAGTATGTTCATGCCATGTATTAAGCTAAACCAGTATACGTAACTAAAAATTATTTCCATTTTGTTTTCTGCATCTAATTCTGTATAATTATAGCAAACCATTTTATTAGTTCTGCTAATAAACATTTAAATTGAAAAATCAGATGCCACTCAGCCATACTTAAGTATAACTTTTATAACACACTGTATGTCGAGAAACTTTCATGGGATTACCACCGAATGCTGGATTTCCTTGGACAGATAAAATGATACAGCTGAGAGTGGACAATTGATTGACAAAATCTATGCTCTATTAAACCAGTCTAGCTACAGCTCTGAACTACAGACTGACAAAAGGTATGAAATTAGGAAATCACTTCTCTTTCTCCAAGCCATACATACATATGGGCACTAGGAATTCAGTCTTGAATGACATCAGAAAAGTATTATTATGACATGAAGACAGCTTATCACAAGAAGTAATACTCAGTGTCTACTCATCTCCATGGAACTGCTTGTATACATCCAAGGGCAGATCTGTGATTCTACACACAATCCTTCAAAACTAGTGCAGTTCCTTTGATAACAGACTGTGAGACTTTTCCCTATCCTTTCCCAGTATCTTCCTACTCAATTAAAAACTAGGTCGAATCATCTTCTACAGCTACAAATAGGCAGACACTGAAAAGTCTCTTTTCTGCAGTCTATTCCAAGTCTCTGTCTTGGTACTCTGCACATTAGCAGACTTTTAGGTTCCTTGTGCCTCACTGAGACTACATTAATCTCTGTAATAAGGAATTTTAATTTCATGCATAGCAATGATTTTTGCTTTAACACATCCCGCGCAACAATATTTGCACATCTCTAATACCAAACCCCTTCATTTCTCTGTCACCACTTAAATTCTAAATTATGCTCCAACTATCTCCAGCTATTTTGCAGTCTCTGGAGCATAGCCATTCTGCATTATGGGAGATGTAGTTCACTGAACACATTTTTACCTGAAGGTAGTCATGTTTAATATAAACATTTGGCCTATGCTGAGTGCCTAAAATATTTAACTGGCACAGTATATTGCAAAAAAAGTAATTTAAATTCATTAGGAATTTATATCAGTTTATATTTAACAGGAAAGTATTTTCTGCAGCTCTACAGAAAGCAGTTACCTCAAAAAAATCCATACTCTGCCTTTTAAGCACTCTTCATATCCATGTGTTCTGCTAATGATTTTTCAGTGATAAATCAACTATGTAACATCAACTACTTTCCATTTTATAATGTACTAATGACACTAAAGAAGAAGGCTAATTTCAAAGAGCCAAACAAGAAAAGTGTGCTTTCCCTGCTTTGGAGAAGTCACCTTTCCATCAAACATTGCACAGCTCAACCTTCAGAAAGTATTTCACTGTCTGGAGCACCTTCTCCTCCTTTTGTGAAAAGCAATACACAGCACTTTAACTTATGCTTGAAAAGAACTTTACTTACCAATATTTTCTGTGGGCATTGAAACTCTACTTGGTTCTACAAGATTATCAGCCAAGACAAAAGCCCCTTCTTCTAATGTATCAAGTAACATTGTGGCTGCGTGGGCTTGTTCTGAAGAATTCATGTCCTTCCAGGACTCCAGAGCTTCAGGCCTGAGCAAGTTGTCCACTGTATCCACAACTGCCTGCATTCATTAGAAAACTATCATTAGGTCTGAAGCCCTAGGCAGCTGGGGAAAATTCCCAGTCTTATACGGCGACAATTATAATACTTAACTGTCAGAATGATTTATTGTGATTTGATGGCACAAGAACACTATTTTCAACATTAAAATATTTTCCATCCGCTTGTTGGATTAGCATGAATAGAAGCGCAGCTAGCCACTAGCTCTGTGTGGTCTCTAAGCAGTAAACATGCAAATTTGACTTGTTTTGTATCAGCTAAAAGCATGGTATTATTAATGTGCTGAAAAATGTAAAAACAAATGCCAGAAGTCTTGCCCAAAGCTTTCATCTTAATGTCAAAATGTATAACTTCTATTTAAAAATACTAACGCCAAAATTAGCACTCCACAGTTTAGGCTAAAATGACAGTAATACTCCTCTGGAAACTGAGCCCCACTAGTCCAGGCACAGCACTATAAACTACTTGTCTATGACAAATAGACCTTCTTTATTACAGGAGGCATGAAATGAAGCTGACTCAGTGGATATAAATTAGCTCTGGCCACTCTCACTCCCCCTCCTGGTTCCTGTACCTGTTCATAGATACTTAGAAGGATTACAAACTCTCATTCCTGCACAAAGGTCAGTCAGAAAAGGAAATCAATAGAACAAACAAGATGTCCACTGACCGTTCCTGTTATCAGTGACGGCAAAACTGTAAAGCTGAATAAAAGCTGCTATTTTAAAAAGTTTTACTTGTAAAAACTCTATCATCATGCTTTAAGGTTCACTGAGCTGCATATAAGGTAATAATAAATAAAGAAGAAGAATAATTCAGTGACATGATTACATTACTTTACAAAATAATCCAATCAGAGTAATCAGGTAATCAATTGAAGGCAGGCTTTTACATTAATGCATAACGCTGCTGTGCACCGAGTACACCAGGCACTGCTCTGACACCCTGTTTACTCTGTCCCATTTACCTATTCCTAATGTGTCATTAAGCATATATATAATTTGTTTGATCAATTTAAAAGCATTGGAAATGGAAACAGAACACATTATACAAACAGAAAGATGTCAGTCTGGAGTACTATATTGTGCAAACAAACGAATGGGAAAACTTGGTCAAGGCTATTGTCAGAGCAGGATTAATTAGCCTAATCCATTTTAATATCCTCTTTCTGTCTGCATTGTGAGCCACCACGACCTTCCTGGCAGGTGGAAGATACTTCGAAGCGGCATTAAAGCCTTTTTTCTTTCTCTAATGGGAGACAGAATAGTCAAAACGCTGCAGCCATGAACTAGAGTGGAACAGAAATTGGTCTGCAGAGGCCAGATTCATTAGTCACTAAGAAATACAGATCGGAGCCTCTAATCTGAGGTACAAATGAATTCTCTGTCACAAAGTGGGAACTTGCTTCATTTGCATAGTGTAAGTCAGCTTTTGATTTGTAATTTCAAGAGGTTTATTAGTCTTATCTAAGCAGAGAAGCCCATTTGAGACATTCAGAAAATGACACCAGTTGGAAATTAAGGTTCTGCTCTGGTTTCTCATGTATCGCCATATAGCACTGACGGTAGGAATTCATTGATATGATACGCTTTTCGTTTCTTATGGGATAACCTAACTGCATTCTCCTTCTGGAAGATCAGCACCTGCCCAGTAATATTTCTGAAGGGCTCCTCCCCTCAGACAAAGGCAAATGGGTGGGAAAATCCCCACAGTCCCTGTGGCACAGCTGTCAGAGCAGCCCCATTACTGCTCTTCTCACCATCCTGTTTACTAATGAAAAGGAAATAGAAAAAGCCACACTACCCAAACCACATCTGCTGGATTACCCTTTCCTATTAAAAAATATTTTCTAATAAAAACCTATTACAGGTATTATTACTTGAGAAGTGACTTTCTCTCCAGATCTCTGTCTTTTTTTGTCAAATTTCTGCATAACTGGACATCTTCCATCCACTTCCAGGGCTTTAGGATAAAAGACAGAAGTGCCCTGTACAGAGAAATCTCTTTTCCGTAAGAGTCTGAATTTTTTTATTATGCTGTAAAGTATTTCAAAATTCTTTCCAAAAATAATTTTTACATTTCATCTCAGAGGGTGTAAGTAAAAAAATCAGTATTTTAAAAGAAGTTTTGAAAAAATGCACAAGAAAATCTTTCAGAGCCAGACACGTCTGTTCTAGGACTTTTTTCTCCCTTTCATAGGAGCGAGGTGGCATTACTGGCATTGTACTGCAGAAAAGGAGCTGGCCACTACAGGCAACCATTCTACAACTGATGAAAGGAACTGGAAATCAGGTAGCAATGTGTTACATGCCTCCTATGTAGCCTGGTTAATGGGACAAGTGGCAGACATTTTACTAGTGAAGTTAGAGAAATGTTTGTCTTTGCATTGTATCCTCAAGTCACTGAATTGTAACAATTCTTAAAACTGTAAGAAAGAGTGATTTTTCCAGGCACAAGACTAGACACAAAGCAAGCTATATAACATACATTTTTCTTGCAAGCAAATTAACTCTAAACAGTCTTTGATATAAATTCTACCAAGGTGAACTAATTTCTTTGAGTTGAAAGCTTTTTCCCCCTACCCAAAATTTTATTATAAGAGACATGCTACTTCCAATTCAGATAATAATCCCTTCTGCTCTTTTAGTTTTGAACAAGTTAAAGTACAAGAAATATGAACTTTGATCTTTTTTGTTTTTTTCTTAGTGTTATACCTGTGCAAAGCCAACATTTGTAAAGTTGATATGGGGCACAATACACATTTATCAAAGACTGAAATACATAGGATCATGCAGCAAGATGATAAAGCGTGGCAGGTTGCTGAAGCAGGGAGAAAGCAGGGTGACAGCACAGGAGATATACCTTAAGGTAAGCCCTGCACGTCTTCTCTCGTTTTTGGAGCTTTTTAATAAGGAAAAAGAAAATCAGAAGTTAGAAAGATTCTGGAAAACTTCAGAAAGAGAAAAAAAAATACTCTGGTGTTTCAAATCCTGATTTTGAATGATAGCCTGGACATTAATCTAGCTTCTGTCCACGATGACTACAAAAGAACATCACACAGGAAATGTTTTTGCCCAACTGTGGTTTAAGCCCAGCTGGCAACCAAGTACCACACAGCTGCTTGCTCATTTGCTCACCAGCAGGATTGGGGAAAGAATCACAAGGGTAAAACTGAGAAAATCCATGAGTTGAGATAAACACAGTTCAGTGGGTAAAACAAAAGCTGTGCATGAAAATAAAATAAACCAGGGAATTAATTCACTGCTTCCCATGGGTAGGCAGGTGTTCAGCCATTCCCAGAAAAGCCAAGCTCCATCACATGTAATGGTTCCCTGGGAGGAGAACACCGTAACTTCAAAATCCCCCACTTCTTCCTAATTCCCACCAGCTTTATATGCTGAATGTGATGTCACATGGTCTGGAATACCCCTTTGGTCAGTTGGGCTCAGAGGTCCCAGCTGTGTCCCCTCCCAAATTCCCACACACTCCCAAATGCCTTGTCAGTGTGGCAGTACGAGAAGAAGAAAATGCTGTGGAAGTGCTGCTCAGCATTAACAAAAACATCTTTATATTATCAAAGATATGAAAGATCGATTTCAGCACAAATCCAAAACGTAGCCCCATACTAGCCACTGTGAAGAAAATTAACTCTACCCCAGCCAAAAGCAGCACAGCAACCTTTACTCAGGTGTCTAGATATCTTTTGCCCAAATTGTGGGATTTGTCTGAAAAGGTCAAAGGAAAAAATGCATGTGTGGGCACTTGATCTGTGTCTGGGAAAAGTATTTTAAGGGCATCTAGGGACTGTAAATAAAACTATTGCCAAAATAACAGAAAAGTGCACGGATCTCTCTCTCTAAAGAAGGATGAAAAAATATTTCATTTGTGGCTTGCTGACTAGGCTCACATGAGGAAGAGGCTGAGAAATACAGCATTTCCTCTGAGAAAAAGAGGAAAGGTAATAACACTGTAATTTGTATTTAAACCACAAAGACACATTTTCTCTGAAATGTTTCTTGGAACATGTTTCCAGAGAAAACATTAATTCATGTCTTAGATATGTGTAGTAAGGCATTTTTATAAAGATCAATTATAAGTCATGTTGGTGTCTTTAGAAGCCTAAGAAAGTGCTATTATTCTGCGGGAAGTTGGATTAAAATAAAACCCTGCACCTATGCAGAATTCCACTGATTTTATTACATGTTCAGGGTTAAAAGGATCACTGGATAAACATGCTGATTTGTTACAGAATTTCTGAGAGCTAATACTCATTTCCCTCACACTAGTTATAATGCATTCCAGATTTTAAAATGGGACACAGCTACGTATTTTAGGACCAGTCAGCTATTGTGAATTATATCTTACTCCCTAAAGAAGGTAATTACAACTTTCCACTGTGTATTTACTGCTGTTTTCTCTCATATGCTTATTCCAGAACGACACACATGTAGGAACAAAGTATAGATTAATATTTCTGAAAGGAAAAAAACCAGCAAACCTAAGAGCAATTGTTATCCCAGCAGGAGGAGGTGGTGGGAGGTGTGTACCTTGTTATAACTCCTTCCAGCGGAGTCTTTTTCACTGGGCCGTAGTTCCTGAAGCTGAGCATCCAAAATGTCCACGAGCTGTTCCATCAGCCTCACTGATGAGCTAACATCGCCAGCAAAGACCGGTCCTTTGGTGTGTTTAGCCAGTTCATTGGCCAGGCTAGCAGCATTTTCTCCACTTCTGATCTGAAATGACAGTTTATATTATCTCAGCAGGGTCCCTTGTTCTGCTTGCGGCTCCTAATTCCAATTCCCTGTGTACCTTTGTTGTGGTGAAATAACCATTTGCACACACATTGAAATCTGTAACTAATTGAGACCAATAACGTTCTCTTTATCTCAGAAGATTAAAGGTTCTTAGATCCGTGACACACAAAAGCAGTTCTTAACAGCCATCAAAACCAGAAATCTGAGTGGGACTTTTGGGCTCGATCTTCTATTCATCCTCACTTTTATTTTACTGCCATTATCAGACAGTAAGAAATCTGTTTGTTCATACCAGTGCTTGAGGCATTTGAAAGTCAAGTAGCCTTGTACTGATAACAAATTATCCAGTTTTCATAAACTTTGTAAATCTCAGTAGGGAAGGAAAACACAGAAAGTGGTTCTGTGGTCTAATCATACTGTTATCAATGCACTCAGGCAAAAATCTATTTATAACAGTGTAATTTTTACTGAACAAAAAACCCTTGCTGTATACCACAGGTTTTGCTGTGTGTTGTATATTATTTGATTTTTTAAGCAAATGTTACTTTTGGTTTTTGAAAACAAGCAAAGCTACTTCGTTTTAAATAGTGATGAGAACATGTAATCACAAATTCAACATAAGAATTTTAGAGAGGGCATACTAAAACACACATAAAAGCCTAACTGCTGGCCAGCGCTTTGCACACGGAGTACACACAACTCCTACTTTTAATGAACACAGAGTAATAAAGACAACTTCAACAAACTGAAATATTAATGCTCAGAGTTAAAATCCTTAATCACCAGTGTACACTAGATTAAAAGGTTTCAACCAACCTTCTGAGCCAGCTGATTTACCCAGTGTGAGGTACAGTTGCTAAGATCAGGGCCTTTGGGGTTCCACATTCCTGTTAAGACCACGCAGAGATACGAGGCAGTTCCTACAACAGATGTAGAAAGCTACAGTGAAATGGAGACCATTTTTCTGCATGCATTCAGGAAATTGGCTTCACTGTGCTCCTAAACAACATTCAATTCTGAATGCTGCTAATGGTAGTACTTGACAATAATTGACAAAAACGTAAGGAAATAATGTAGATTACAAAGAGCAATAAAAAAAGTCAGTGAAAAGTACCAGACGTTTTCTGCAAACAAACAAAAAGCCCTTGATTTTTCCTGGAGCTCATCCAGAGGTGAGTTCATAATGAAAAAGGCAGCTGTAAGCATATTTCACAGCAGTCCTCAAGCAAGGCCCCAAATTTGACCTGGATTCACAAAAGTGCAAGTGCAAGGTAATTCTGTGGCTATGCTCAAATGATGTTTGCAGATTATAACTTGACCATTGCCTGTAGATACTGCACTCTCTGGGTAACAAAAAATCATGTGATAGACAGCCTGAGATTAAAAAGATATTCATCGTGAGAGAGCTGCACATTGCATTTGAAATGTCTGCCTGAAATCAGGATATATTTTTAAAGGCAATACCTCGTGTTCCTTTGGGGCAAGGGCGTTCAACCATCATTCCTCTTTGTGTTTGAGGCCAGCTAATCCCCCTGGCCTCAGTTGGTTCACAGAATCTCTCTGGCAAAGGGAAGAAACTTGTCACGGGAGGAATTCTGGTTGTGGAAAGGGGTGGTGGTGGTTTGGGTCCTCTGCTTCCTTCCTTTGTTCCTCCAGCCGATGTTGTGCTTATGGGACCTCTCTGTGACGTAGTGCTAGTGGTAGACACTGTGGTTTTGTAAAGCTCTGCTGAAGAAGTTATTGTCACTGCTGTGGTAGGCACTGAACAGGGAAAAATCAGAGTAATAATAAAGTAAATTACTTCAGAATTATATTTAAAAAAAGTTATTTAAAAGTTATTTATGTAGCTTTCAAGAATTCTCTGGTGTCTCCTTTCCTTTATCTTAATATTACACTTATTGCTATTCTGGGTGCTTAAGATATAACTTTGACTTTATTTTGAGTTTGTTTTTTTTTCTTTTTACTCCCAGCTCATACTGTTATGACGTTTCAGCACATTCTGAAATAATCTCTTCTGAAATAAAAATTGATAGTTACATTTCTAAAAGCTGAAAAGCATACTAGTGAGTTATCAGTACATAACAAACACGCTCAGAGCAATTAAAGATTACTTAATCACATTTGCAGCAGGAACAACTCAATAGATAGAATCATTTGAATCAGTGTGCCGTGAACAATGTAGTCCAGCTTTAACAACAAAGGCAGCGGGCTGTAACTAACGAGACCGTTTTTGAAAAACAGACCCCAAAACTTCAAGTCACCCACTACACACCTTCCAGGGCAATAATTATGATAACATCTTCCTACCCAGCAGTCATTCTGCTTGAGAGAGCTGCATGCCCCATTAGCTCCAAACAGAGGCAGAACCCAGCAGGTACAGGCGTTCTCCTCTTTGAACATTTGGGGCCTTAACTTTTTTTTTTGATAAAGCAGGTATGAAGACACAATTCATACAAGCCAGTGTCAAGGAGCAAGTTTTCATCTTTTATGAAACACCAGGACAGGCTTAGGCCAAATCCCTCCTGCTCAGGATGTGCAGCTGCTCCTGCCACTGACCCCCAGCAGGAACTTGTGGCTGGAACTGCTGAGGTACAGCCCAAGCCATGCCAGGGCTTTCAGGCTTTGGAGACATAAGGTAAGTTAATGCTAGTGGAGTCTGGAATGGCTGTGCAACACCTTCACATGTATACTGAGAAACAATGCAAGTGAGCAAAGCAAGTGCAATGGTTATCACTATTTCCAAATAACCATCAGTGTTCAAAATGCTTTGCAGGCACAAAAAAGTACAGATGCTTGTGCTGAGCGCAAATAAGCTCATGAAAAATATTTTTGCCTTTCTTCTTTCTCTTTTTTTTTCTTGTTCTGCTAGGCCCTTGAACTCTGACTTACTGGACAATGCAGGCTTCTCTAAATTAAGTCATAAATAACATAAAACCAAAAGAAGAGCAGTCTCACTTTTTTCAGCAGTTGTTTTGTAAGCTGGTGTTTTGCACAATACTAAACTTCAGCAGTTTGGCAAATAACAATTTTCTCAAAACCCTTTTTCAATTATGTTTCACTTATATTAGATATTTAAAATATTAATTTATTTTTTATTTTCACATGAATTTAGAATGAAGTTTTGAGCATTATTATCTGTTTTTCAAGACTAAAGGCAAAGACATACCTATCATCCCTCTTCTGCTCACAAACTTCTTCAGAGCCTGTCTTCTCTTCAATCTCATTCTTGGCTGCTTGAACACAGCCTCTGTAATTGTGCTGAACTTGTGGTGTACCCAGCTACTGCTGAAACCTTCAGATCTGTTCTGCAAGTGCTTGCCTGACATCTTGTGAAACTGCTCTAATTTGCTTTTGATTACAATGCATCCAGCCTTCTAGTGCTTCCCCAATTAACATTTGTCAAAAGCATTTGCAATCACTTGCACAAGTGTCAGGCAAGGCCTGCTGAATCAGGTCCTCAGGAACGAGGAGATCGTGGGGATGGAGGATGATGCAGGGGACAACCAATTATTACAATCCATCCCCTAATACACTCTGCTAATTAATACATATTTTGACATCAAAATGTGTATTAGCATCATTGCAATTACTACTCCAACCCTGTAATGTTTAGGACAGTTTTGTATCTGGAGCAAAATATCAGAGTCAGAATTCATAAAACACTTTGAAGCTCAGTGGTGAGGTAACAATTTTCAGAACATATCTGGTGTTGCACCCTGAGCTAAAATAATTCTGCTGTCATTACACAACTTTAGTTAGTACAATTTTTATGCTATCCATTAAAATCAATTTTGAAGCCTATCACCCATGATTGCAAAATGACCTGCATAGCATGGTAGTACAACATACTTAGAAACATATTAGTAATCTCACATTGTAAGAGAAAGACTTTAAAGCACTTCTCTCAAAAAAAAACCTGAAAAAACCTGCAGATAACTTCTAAGAGGCTTTCTCTTTAATCAAATTTTAAAAAAAGAAGTCAGCATATTTAAGAGTGCACCAGGAAACTTCAGACAGTGCTGGAAGTCTGGGAAAGAAGGTGGTTGAAAAATAAAAAACACATCACTTCAAGGAATATATCTAGCTTTTGGAAGGCAGGTAATTTTGTCTTTAATGACCTGTGGGAACTTAATCTGCTTGGCCATTCTCCTGAGCTGCAAGAAGACACATGACAGCTGCCACCACCTGATGTGTCTCTGAGAGCTGAGGGTGGTGGCATCTGCAGGCTCTGCCTTGCAGAGCACTTTGCCAATACCAGATAATGGCAGTGATGATTAATAGGCTGCAACTGAGAAGAAGAACAAGCTCCATGTCAAGGTGATTAACCTATTGTTCTAAGCAGAGGGAGTGAAGATATGTAGTTTTTGTCCAACTCCAAAAAAGCCACTTTTACAATGAGAGATTCTATTTTGACTTTTTGACTATGCTTGATATGCTGAGGAGAAAATCAAAACCTCTTCTGCCTCCTTTTTTTTATTAAGAATAGGTTCTTGTTGTTATCAGCTGAAGGCAATCATTAAAGTTAAGAAAATAAGAGAAAAGAGCAATAAGAAGTAAATCCAAAGACTCAAATGGAGGTGTAATTAATTTACATTTGTTTCATGCAGTTCCTAACAGCTGATTTAAACAGTTAGGTATCCTATCTGTTACTAAAAATGAAGACACCACTGGAGTAAAACTTAACACCTGTTTAGCAGTGTGATGTCTATAAAAAACTTAACACAATTGCTGTAGGACAGCAGGGGAATAGTAACTTTCTTTCCCCAACTAACAGTGAAGAGCTGATTTACAGAAGGCACACAAGCTATCTAGTATTCCTTGCCAACAGGTTTCTATTCTAGGCAGGCATAAAATAAGTTGGGAAAAAAATAAATAAATCAAGCTAAATGAAAAATATCCCCACCCAAAATATAACTGTAACCTTAGATTTACAATTGTATTAATTGTAATGCCCAAATCATGTGCCACTTCTGAAAATGGTTTCATTCTCCTCTCTGGCATCCAGGTCATTTGAGAAATCAGCTGCATGGATTTATCAGTTAAATGTATATTCTTATGGGTCAGGTATTTCAATTTATTCGGACACATGACAATCGATGTGCCCACCTTTATTCTCAAAAAGTGTCATAAACAGAGCTGCTGTGTAAAGCAGCAGAGATCAGAAACCTGTGAAAATCACATTTTTCCTGCCTTCTGCTCATTACTTCTCTGTACCTGTTTTTGTGCTTCGGTGAATAGTAGGGAAGCTACTAAGAGTCACCTAATTACTTATAGGTGACTGCAGCTATTATGTTAGCCAGTATCCTGTTAACCCTGCCAAATCCCATTCAATTGAAAGTGAAATGTTTACAAAGCCATTTGTAAATTTATACCTTGAAAATGGTAACATGTGACAAAAAAAGATAGCAAAATACCTGTGGTTAAGAAATATGCTAACTGGTCCCCATTATATTGTTTTTACTTGTACAACCACTCTTTCATTCATCTGTAGTTTATCAGATTTGATATACTAGTACAGACCTAATTTACTTAATTTGTTGCATGACTTTCTTGTAGATTCTTGGTATTGTACTAGTTTACTATTACTTCAAGCCCTTGGTGACGCTACTCTCTGAATTTCTGTTGTGTCCACACTCGCAACATCCATCTCTTCCTGCAGTGATCCAATAATACTTAATGATGGGTATCATGGCACAAAAGGGGAGACAACTTCAGTTTGAACAGTTAGCACAAATTGGGATGAGTGTAGATGAAACCTCTCCGTAATGCACTAACACAGAACAAAAGGATTTATCTTCTTTTTGTTACCAAGGAAACCTTACAATGTAATGCTCATATTCACTTTTTAGAGGGAAAATAGTCTCATTCTTCCTGGTCTTTTAACTTAAAATTCCTTTAAAAATTCCTGTATCAGCAAGGATTCATTTGGACCTTGGTACCTCCTGTAGAAAGAATGTAATTGGATATACTCACTAAATTTACCATTGATATAAAAACTCTGGTTTGTCTCAAGTTTTTCAGTGGCTGTTTGCAAGGCCGGATGTATTTTATTTCATTTTTAAATTAGGGGTTTAGATTTAAAAATGCTTTTTACACTTAATCTTAGAAAACATGCTGTTCTGCAGCATCTGAGCGGTACTTGACAGCTGTAGCTCTGAAAACCATCTCTACATCTATGCCAGAGACACAGCAGCTGCAGGCTGAATGTTTTACACGTAGCACTGTCTTGGCAGACACCTTGCAAATGCACTGTCTTGGCAGACACAAGCACTGCAGAAACAGGAGGACCCCTTGCAAATGCAAGTTGGGGCACTTGCTCAGCATCAGGTGTGCAGACGTGGAGCTCAGGGCCATGGCTCAGTGGTGGAATCGGCAGGGTGAGCTTTATGGTTGGACTGAATGATCTTTCCGTCATTCTATTACATCTGTGTACTACAATTTCCGAGAGAAGCAAGAAGAAAAATAACAAAAAGAATGTAGGTTAAGGGAGGAGTTCTAAGGGCAGCAGACCCCACTATCTCACTACTAAAGCAGTAGTCTGTCTCCAGCATCTAGAGTTTTAGAAATCTGAAGAGTTTCTCCTGAAGACTAAGAAAATAAGAATACAGGGCAAGTTGCAAGAAGAGAAAATGGTGTAGGTTTGCAGCAAGATCAAGGTCAACATTAGGTTAATTACAGTGGTATTTCAGAGGATTCAACAGGGAGATTTAAAAATGTAGGAGACAACAGAGAAGACAAAACGAGGAGTTTCAGGACATGGATGAGCCCAGGTTTTGGCCCTAGGAGCAAATTTGAAGGGAAAGTGCAACTGAAGTATGAAAAATTCATCTTTCATGTAGGAAAAAAGACTGGTGTTTTTGAAGCACTTGGTAGCTGGACATTGTGGTGTAGACAAAAACTGATAGCCAAGTGTCCTGGGGTGACAGATATAGAGGGGAAAAAGATAAAAATCAGTGTGCGTCTTATCTATCATTATTTCTCACTTGGCAATGGAGGGAACACAGATTACTGAGTTTTCCACAATGGTCCCAAGTTAACCATTGAAAAAGAAAGGGCCATGACTTCCAATTTTGAGACACTGACCTTGTGACACCATTAAATACTTGATATTAAAGTACTGTTGCAAAGGACACTAAAAGAAAGTTCTTGTGTTAGGTGACTTACAGAATGTTTTTGTAACTCCTATGTTGTTGAGTAGATGATTACGAAATCTGAGTTGATCACAAAAACCCCAAACCAAATTAGAATAAAAGAAGCATGAAAATGCCCTTCATCAAGCATACTTAAAAGCTGATCTAATTCCATATGAGATGAAAAATTTCATATGAGATAAAAAATCCAAATGTGTATTATACATACAGATCCTTTATATAACAAAGGACTGAGCTGCAATTTATAGAGAATTTTTGTTGAAACAAAGAGGAACTGGAAATACAATAGAAATAAATATAGAAGTAGATTCTGTAAAGAATTTCTCCTTGCTTTTATAGCAGTACATCTCAAGGACAATTATGTTAGATAATTTTTCCTTCCATTTAGTAGTTTCTAACTACAGGCAACTGGCTTAGGCAAAAGAGGAAATGACCTGAAACATATTCTTAGATCTGCAATGTATGTACCCATACAAAATTAAAATACTGGGTATTGGCTTTATCTAAGGAAAAACACTATGTGTGAATATATGCATCACATGCTTAAACAAAATGAGTGTCTTCATTTGGTTTCTATATTTAAAAGACCAGAATCAAAAGATATTTACTGAAGTCCTAATGCATTTAAAACCCAAACTTATAACTTACTCAAATATTCCTTTTCTGTCTTCATGGGTGAATGGGCAAATAGCTCAGAGGCAGGCACCCTGCAGTGTGCCCTGGACCCATTCTTGCCTAGGTCTGGTTGTAATAAACTATTTCTGCTCCTGCCTTGCATGCCAGCAAGGAACCCAGGAAGAGAAAAGGGTGCTGGTGGATGTCCAAATCCAGTTTTGATAGCAGATGTGGACAGCACATACACTATAATTTAAGATCTTGAAGACTCTCTCATAATAAAAACATTATGAAATGTCTTACTGGAGACCTTTCGAGGTCTATTAAAGTGAAGGAAGGATTCCACAAAACCTTTTCTGCCCCTGATTTTCCTTTACACCTTTCCTTCTACGCAATGACTTAGAGATTAGCTGTTTTCACATTCACAACAGCTGCCTGAACTGCAAAAGCTACTTAGAGCCTGCACCTCCATTTTCTCCTCTTACTCTTAAAGCTTTGGAGTATTTAAAATGCATCTCTGTCTCAGTTGAACTGCATGAGAAGTAAGTGGCATGCATAAGAATGTATGAAAATGAAAGCTTTAATTTTTATTATTTTATTATTTTTTTTTTTAAATTACATAGGTGGTTTATGCCTCTGCTAAGAGCAGCCCCAAAGCCTCCTTGAGGAATAGACTTGCTCGATGTACCAAGAGCAGAGCTGGCCAGTTCCCCAAACACCTGGAACCTGCCTGAGCCTGGCCAGGTATTGCCAGGGGGCTCTGCAGGAGACTGGATC
This sequence comes from Cyanistes caeruleus, assembly GCF_971803275.1. Lineage (NCBI taxonomy): Eukaryota > Metazoa > Chordata > Aves > Passeriformes > Paridae > Cyanistes > Cyanistes caeruleus. The sequence goes on from NC_141709.1 coordinate 21,522,480, forward strand.
ACCCATGGCTTTGGAGACCACTAACACACTGGTTCTACACCACCCTGTTCTGCAGCCTCACATGCGGCTTTGTACCTGGAAAAGCTGTATGTGTGTTGCTATAATTGTGTGTATATTACAGCCTGCACTGCTGTGCATGAATCAGCTTCACTGAAGCAGGACAGCTACTTTTCATGTGGAGGAGCCATTATTACTACTTTCTTGAAGTAGAAAAAAACGGCTGCTAAACATGCATAGCAGTTAGATGAGAGAAGTGAAGTATTACCCTCATTGCTAAAGCAGCTTTTGCTCCATACATCTTCTGCCACAGAGCATTTCTCCTGGTATTTACTCTCTTCTGTAGATGTTAATATGTGGCTGTGCCTGTTCATGTCATTTTTAGGGATTTCTGACACATAAAGACCTCAATTTTTCTTTTCCCTTTTGACAGTTAGTATCTTTCCTTTTAGGAAGTAGCACTAACTTCTAGCGAGCTGGAATGAAATTGTAAGGGGCTTACTGAGAAATCCACTAAAAAGATGTCAGACAATCTCGTCTAACCTGACATTAGAAACTGTGAAAATAAGGCTGCGGAAAAATCCTTATGCTTGGTATTGCACATTAACCCCATACGTCTCCTCTGGGACCTCCCAGCACACACTGCTCTGCACTGCTGGCGCCAAGAAGTTAAAAGGTCTGCGTGTATGCTGTAATCAATTGAGAAGGCAGGTAACACTGAGCGGATGGGAACATGCTTCTGGCTCAGCATGAAGCAACTCCAGCTCAGTTTAGCTATCGGAGTCAAGCTGACTGATGGTATAAGGTAAATAATTCCCCAACTCATTCTCAAACGCAGCAAAGCTATGCCTTTGTATTTTAAAAAAAGAAAAAAAAAAAAGATAAAAAAGATAAAAAGAAAAGCATAAGCCTGTAAACCAAATAAAGTAATTATATTTCACTTCACAGGTTCTGCAGATTTGTCTTGCACTGCTGTAATGCTGCTCAGCTCATCACAGTGCAGGCAAAAATCCTTTCCTTGCCTTTCTGCCATGAGCTAAATCTAAGACCAAAAATATCGTAACTTATTTCTCTGAATGGAAACACAGAGAGATCAAAAATGAGGGGAAAAAAAATAAATTCTTACCTTGGGCAGGATCAGGTGGGCCAAACTCCAAGGAGTATCGCAGAATGAAGTTGTTATTCCACACATAGAGCTGGTTGTCTCTGGGGTTGTAATCCACTGCGGCGATGTACTGGTACTGGTTGGGGAAAGGAACGTCCACGTGCTCGCCTCTGCTTAACCTGGTGTTGTAGATGTAATCGATGGCGTTCCTGCCGGTCTCACTCTCGTTGTCCTGATACACCGACCGCACCACGTACAGGACACCACATATCATGAAAGCATTGGATGCTGCACGCTTGTCGTAGGTCGTTTCCCAGGTGGCTTCGAAGCGCAGAGTGTAGGGGTTCAGCTGGCTAATTACTATCATCCCGTTGTTTTGTTCCGTAGCATAAATTACCCACAAGCCATTTTCATCAACTGCCAAGTCAATATCAGTCTTTCCTCCCCACCGGTATGGAGAGGTGTCGTGGTAATTAGCATAATTGATTATGGCCTCTCCACTCTTAATTCTAGTCCTCAAGTCAAATTTTACTATGTTCCGAGTTCTCTCCTTGTTAAAAAAGACAGCGCCGTCATACACTACAAATCCAGTACCATCCACTCGGTTTGGGAGTTTGTACGTCGTCTGCTGGCGTCCGTTCTGGAAGTCCTCCAAGGAAGCATATTCTATCAAAGTATCCGTGCGGTACGGAGTCCATGGCATGAAGTATATTTTATCTGCAGCCTGGAGAGGATCTTTGCACCAAGCACCTGCTTTTTGTTCAGCTTCATATAAATACGGTGAGTCCACAATTGCTTTCAACGTCCCCGGGCAAACAAAAACTAACAGTCACAGAGAGAAGTAAGACAAGAATTATGTCAAATTAAGACTGTCTCATAATAATTTTTTTTTTTTTTTAAAAAAAAAGAAAGAAAAAAACAAAAAGGTAGGTAAATCATAATGACTGTGTCAGGAAGAAAAAAAAATCAATTTAATTGGCACTAGATTATACCTTATGTTATAATTAATGCAATTATCACCCTTTATCATCCACTTTTCTTAAAGTTACCATGTTCTTGCTGTACCAGTATGGAAAGTGGATGGGAACTGTTTTCACTAGTACAGACCAAGGCTCAATGGCATACACAGACAGCTGAAAATGTAGAGCTACTCTTGCATTTTCGTTTCAGACTTTTAAGTGAGTACACATTAACGCTCCAGAGCTTTTAACTGGTGTGCAGCAGTGTGCTAGGTCATTTCAGTCCAAAAAAAATCGCATCGACTTGTTTAGAACTTTAAGAAGTGGTGAGGCTGAAAAAGGAGGTGCCTCGATTAAAAATAAAGGAACAAAACAAATCATCAGGTATATAGAGAAAGCAATTAGGAGCAGAGAAAACAAAACACAACCAAAGCAATGAATGAAACAGACCAGGAAACCCTGTAACCATGGCATGCTATGGAGAGGGTTCTGGAAGCCAGGCAAGATGACACTTGATTAACAAGAATTTACCCAAGGGTGAGAGAAAGAGAGGGAAAGAAAGACAAAGAGAAAGGGAGAGAAAAAAGCAAGGGAGTCTTCCCTCCAGCCCAAGTACTTCAGACACTATACCCCGCCACCTACTTTAAGCAGCCAAGTCACTTTATTGCAAACAGTCGACTTCTTTATGAGGTGTACTTATGAGATCCTGCTGATTATCATAATATAAGAGTGTTGTGGGGAGGGGAAGGGAAGAGGTTAACATCCATAAGGCACATAACAAGGAGCTGGGGTTTGGACTGTATACGTTATTTACCTTTTTGCTCCACTTCTATTTTAAGCATCGGAAGAAAAATAAAAAAGTGCAAGGAAAAAAGAAAGAAGATTAACATAAATTGACTATTAGTCTAAAAGATTAAATTAGTAACAGACGCTAAATATAGGGAGAATAAGAACTGCACTATATTGGATAAAGAGAAACAGACAACAGGATAACCTAGCAGGAGAGAGATTCTACGGTTACACAAATGAACATGGATCAATCATTTTAGTAGATTAAGGAGGGAATACAGATATGTTGGCATGTAGTTTCACTTAGTGAACCTGAATAAATAATGAATTACTTTACTAATACATGCTATATACACCCCTTATTCTTCTAAAAGTATAATGCTAATCAAGGTGGTCTTTAAGCAACATATTTATTTATCATATATGTGCAAGCGCACATATACATATTATATTAATTGATAATTAGAAATACAAAATTGAGTCTATTAATTATATAGGTTTGCATATGTCATCATTAAACCTCCCCCATCTTTGCCCCGGACATTTCCCTGCTTTTCTTTCTTGTAAAGAAAGCAGCTTGAACCCTTTGTCTCTCCTTAGGCTTTATTTTATTTGTTTTCCTGAATGTTAATCTTGAGAACTTTTGCCACTTCTTAGTCTCTAACTGCGAAATCAGACTAGAAGGAATAAGCAAAGACATCTAGAAAAAAAGAAGCATAAGCACAGTAAGCAAGAGGAAAAGAGAAGAAAAAATTAACAATTAGCTCATTCAGATGTTCTCCAGCACCATCGATTAAGCCCGAAACAGCAAGCTAGTATGCAGGGACAGCCATATTGCGTTTCAAACAAACATCCATCCTGCCACCATACATGGAAGACATAAACCGAAACCAATTAACAAAGTTATATTACTATAGCAATTTTTCCCCCAGGAAGTTTTAAGGGAGTTACAGAAAGATATATAGCTGAAGCCCAGCCAGTAAATAGCTTTTCAATAATTATTTGCAATAAAACCTATTTCATATACTCTGTGGCCTTTGAAGTATGCTCCCTTGGCTTCATAAAATGACCTGGAAAATGACAGATGTACCAATCTGTGTAACAGTAGCTGCTGATACCAGGGAAGTGTATCAAAACTATTTGCACAGCTATTACATTTTCAATATTACAGTATTATCCTGAAGAACGCCTTTGTATGTTTCATATAAAGTTTTGGATTTTCAGTTTCATTTAATAAAATTACATATGATTATTTCGAGAATGATATTGGCTGATCTGATCTAGTGTTTCTTCAGGAAACAATTCCATAACTTTACAGGGGAACCAGAGGGGGTCAATATTTTCAAAATGAGCACTAGTTTTCCTAGCCTTTGTAAAGATGTTGTACACCTTTAGGCAAAATACTCGATTTTCTGTAATTTGCAATTCTGGATTTATCTGAGTAAACAAAAGATGTATTCTGAGGTGAATTCTTGAGTTTCACCATTAGTATTAATGACTTTCAGCTGATTCTGTTTGTGAACTTCTATGCATGTGCTTATTTCTTGCCAAAGAGCAATATTGATACTGTACCTGCTTAGAATTAGTAATAGGAGACAGAGAAGAAAAAGATAGGGATAACTAAGATCACTACTGGCATGTCTGCTCTGCATGCACTGGTGTACAGCTGTACATTTTTTTCAGGGACAGATGGGCTTATTGAAATAAACAAATGCTGCAAAGTCCAATCAATACACACAGAGAGAGAATAAAACACTTTAAAATGTTTTCTATTGAATTCCTGAGTCCAAAATAGGCTTAAAATAAAAATGCAGAGATATACAAAATGGCACTTTTGATGTTCTTCTTTATGAAAGGGCTGACTTCCGTTAGTCAAAGTGCCAACATACATCGTGCTGCGTAAGTGAGAGAAATGTCAAGTATAGTACTCTCAATCTCTTTGTAATTTAATCGATAACACTCTTATTATTTCAGAACAAAGCAATGCCTATCAAATTTATCTGGAATTTTTGCTGGAGATCCAGCTGAGTCTCTGAGAAGTTGTTTTGTTGGGTTTTTTTGTTTGTTTTTTTTTTGTTTGCACTTTGAGATGCAAAAAAGGAAGCATTTATTAAGTACTTTCAAACTTAATTAAATTTGCAAAATGAAGTACTTCCAAATAAGCAAAGCAGCTATGTGTTTCTGGAGGCCAGAAAGACACAGAGGAGCTCATAAACTGCATTTTGTACAAGGGTGACAGCAACTCCAGTGCATAAGAACTCTCACCTTTTACCACAAAAAACATTATGATTGCTGTTTTTCATCTTTCATGGACTGAAAGCTACCACAGTGAGTATTGCAAATTTTCCAGTCTTGCAGCAGCTGAAGATGAAATTCATGAAATAAATGAACTTTGGTTAGAAGTCCTGTCATCACTAAACTCCTCCCTTCCTGGGCCCACAAAAGCTTATCCTACCTTCCTAAGAAGTCTCCTACACTGAGACAGCTGCTATTTGCAAATCTAATTATTTCAGTCATTCTGTAAATTTATATAAGAAGCTCTGGAACAAGTAAGGAAATAAAATTTAGACTTGAAATCTGGAGTTTACCAGGCTTCAAAAAAAAAAAGACTTGGAAAAATATCAGGATAGTCTTTGTGGGACAGGGAAGAGAGTGAGCCAACAATCAAACTGGCTACTGAAGCCCAATATGATTTGAAATCAATCTTCAAAACTCATTTTAGTAACTGGCAATCTTTTTGATGACTGCTGGTAATGACAGGTAAAGCCTCTTAGAGTTCTGGAATTGGGCAGTGTCATCACTGTACATGCTGCAGTTGACAAACTCCAAAACTTACAGACTTTGAAAAACAGGAAAGCATCCAGAATCCTGAATTATGATAGACACAGAATTGCAGAGTTCAAAGGGTAGGCCAATGCAATTGACAGTAAACAAAAATAAACACTTTAAAATTGAAGTAACTACAAGTTAGAGTACAGGGTAGGCCGCGCTGTGGCACTATACTTCTGAAACTGGAAAAGAAAAGATTCCTGGAGATAGCAATACCCAATCAGTAGAACATATCCACACTTCTCTTCCTAAAACAGCATAAGAAATTATGTTTGAACATTATTTGCATTATATTTTTTTCCTCTATGAGCTAGCCTACTGGAACTGGAATGTAACTTCTTGTCACTTGACTGACCTCAGGTTTTGGAATCAGCTGCACTGCCCTCTTTCTGAGAATTTGGGAATGAAAATAGTGCTAAAGCAGAAGTGGTCTTTGTGGAACAAAACTTTGGTTAGATTGGGGTAAGACATCACTCCTCAAAAGTGGCACGAGAAGAACAGTTACAACAAGCCACCAATACTACACACAGGAGGAATGGCACTAGGGATCACTGTTTGCAGTAGGCTTCCAAACCTACAAATGGTACAGGGAAAAAAATCAGCAAGCAACCATTTCACAATGACACAGCAGAAATGAAGAAAAAACAGATGATCTGTGCTTGGTCTTTAACAACAGTGAAGGTTCAGTGTGGTGAAGCAGTACAGAGCAGTATTTCAGTTTCAGCATTCTAAATTTTGCAGGAAACAGTATGGACACTTTTGACATAGCCTTGCTTATGCCAGAACTCATTTCCTTCCTTTTTCAATATATACTGTCACCACAGTGTTTTTGCATCTCAGACTTGGCCTGCTTCCTGTACCAACAGAAAATACAACTTTGGTTAAGGATTACTGCAGATCAAGACATTCACGCCTAACTCAAGGGAATGATCAGTGCACTACTCAAATTCCATTGCAAGCACAGCTATTTCTCTGTTGAGTTACAGGACGAGAGAGAATTCACTGCAAAGAATGACCTTACAAGAAAGCAAAACCAGTTAAAAGTGTTGAATCTGCAGAACTTTCATGAACACGCATATATGTCAATAAAAGAAAAGCATTAATTATTGCAAGGAAATAAGAAGTATGTCTAAAGCTAATGAACTTTGGCATTATAAAGAAGATTGTACAAAACTGCTTTAGTAGCCATAACTTCACATTTTCTATCTCAACATGATTTCACTATTTACTTTGTTTTCAGTGAAAAACTCTATTTTGATAGCTGATTCAAGGCACAACTGATATTTTGTCTTTAAATTAAAAGCAAACATTTCTTTCTCACTCTTTTCCCCTTTGCTTTTAAAGAACACAGTGTGAGTACCTTATTAATGAATTATTCACTCTGAATCTGTGTTCATTTATAACGAAGCACAAAATCCTTTTACAATGTCCCCCAACTGGGTCACTTGCCTCTGAATGTCAGTGCTGGGTTTTGCTGTGCACCCAAAGTCACCACAGCAGCAGGTAGCCTTTCAAGTAGATCATGATTAAAATTGAAGTCAATTCCTCCTTTACAAGTCTGTGAGCCAAGCCAATTTGTCAGCAACTGGTTGCGGGCAAAAGTACAAATTTCTATCTGGCCTATTGAATAGCTAATTTGAGTTTGTTTTCTGGAAAAACAGTAGCCTTAAAAGCCAAACACTTAAGAACACAGACAGACACTTGGCCAGCATCACACCATGGCTTCTTTCCACACTTTGTGAAGCTAATTGGAGGCCCTAGTCTGCAAGTGCTTTGCATGCATAATGGGTCCATGGGCCATAAACATATGCTTCTTTTCCATGTAACAGCACTCCAGCTTCAATTGTGAGGGCCAGAGGAAGTGAGCAAGAATAAAAAGATTATACTTACTGTAAGGAACACATTCATACTGAACTTCTAGATATTTGTATGTTCCAGGACAAGGATCAGGAAACACATCTGACCCAGTAACTACTATACACTGTGTTCGGTTGTTGCACCTGTAATGGGAAAAGAAAACAAGCTAATTAATTTAAAATTACATTTAATTTGCTAGTTCATACTAAAGGACTACATTCAGTGCTAACTCTCTTCACACTTGGGCAGTTCAATACATAAGACAACAAAGTTAATTAATACTAATTAGCCAAAGTCCAAAAGAAGGCTTCAGGACAATATTTTAATTCAGGCTTTATACTTTTACATTTGGAGATTGACGCTATCTTAACTGTCCCCACTGGTAGAGATAGCTGTATCAAGCACCAAATTTATACTGATTTGATACTACTGTTCAATTAAATGAAAACAAAATGCAAAGACGACACGACTGAAAAAATGTGCAATTTTGAATAATGTATAATAACAACAATGAGTAATTCCTTCTATCTTTAGAGACACACATCCTGCTGAATAGTTTTACATCTCAGAGAGATTTTTGTTATGATTTGAGGAAATTATTTTGGTTGGAAGAGCTATTGTAGACAAAGAACTTTAGCATTTCCATTATGATTATTTTAGGAGTGATTGGTGGACTCTAAACTTCCCCTGTTAGTCTATAGGAAGCAGCAAAGAATGACCATTTGAGGAAATAAGAAAAATAGTTAATAAAAAAAGAACTGCAAGAAAATTAATTCAGATGTGTTTTTGAGGAGACTAAACATTAAAATTGTTTGCTTAACAATGAAAGAAAATGCATTTTGATACAAAGAACTTTATTACAATTCCTCTAATTGTGAGGATTTATTGAACTTCATGTTTTTGAGGAGTTTAATAATAATAATAGATTTTAGACTACTATTGTTTTTTCTAGAAAAAAAACAGAAACAAACAAACAAACAAAAACTTTCAAGTAACCAAATATTAGGAATATTTAGGAAGTTAAAAGTGAACAAACAATCAATCACTTAACCTTGAAGAGATGGTCAAAATGTAAGACAGGAAAACAGTCACAAGAAGAGGAAGAAAAAAAGAGAAGGTCAGGGAGTTTGTTGACTAAAAGGGAAAGATCTTGGCTGATCTTCTCAGGGGTTAGTTTTGTTTGTCAGCAAACTGAATAACACAAGTCTGAACTTAGGTAACAGATGAGCATTTGACTCCTGCTGTACATCAACTTCTCTTTTGCCCTACTTCTTCCCATACTTCCTGACTACCACATAACCCAAGCTAAAACACTCTGCCTTGTATCAGTGGCTTTCCACAGCTGCACAGCACCAACAGGTATTAGAATAATTCATGCTACCTCATAAAAGGTAGAGCAAACACATTCAAAGAACTCTAATATAAATTACTTCCTTTTTTATATAGTAATCAAACTAGCACAGAGCCAGTCAGGACATGCTGTACCTCTCTGCTGAGCAAACCCAGAGACAAAAGTTCTGTGACTCAAACAGTTAACTCTTGTTTTTCCACTTTTTTTTCTTTTTTTTTTTTTTAAGTCACTTATTTCTACCATTATAAGCCTCATAATTACAGAACTAATTGGAAATAGGCAGGGATTTCTGTATATACACAACCATGGATATGGATAGGTGGTGAGGAATTCACCTGCCACCTTTCCCAGAGGCAAAGCCGGGTTCCCTGCACAGCTATTGCACAAATAATGCCAGCCCACTCCCATCCCAAAGGCACAGTCAATCAGTGCAGCAGCTCAGAGAAGCAGAAGAAGTCAGACCCCAAACCCCACAGGCCTCTCTGCAATATCCCAAACATAAAAAGGGTTTTTTATGTTCCACACCTCAGGTACACAAACCAGCAGGAGAAAATCTGGGATGTAAGATTGTGTAAAAAATTTCTTTAAATGTGTGTTCCTTTAGTAAAAACCTTACACTGAAACCAAAGTAATTCCTGCAAGACTTCTCCTGGTGCATCATTCAGTATGATGGTTTCAACAGCTTTGAGCTGTATGAAAATTTTATTTTATACTCAAATGAGCAGTAATTAAGACAGAATTATTTATTTGTTACAAAATAAAACGAGTATGTGTTGGGAGAAATTGCTTGAGAATGAAGCTAGCCAAGGTCATATTTAGCGGTGGGAAAAAGATAGATTAATTTCCCTGTGAATAGTTGCTTTCTTCAGTTTCATTTTCTCCCAGCAGAAGATTCATAATGCTGCCATCAGCTAGGAAACTGAGAACTTCATGCTAGGTTTTATCAAAAGGATGTGTAATAACAATCCAGAAAAAAATGTAGGGTTTTTTTCATGTACAGTAAGTGTCAGAGTCAAACTTCAGGCATTGAGTGCTGTTCACAGGAAATTGATGACACTCTAAAATGTTTTGGCTATTTCTTTATGAAAAATTTCACCTGCTGTGCATATGGTCACCTTTTCCCCCCTTTGGGCAAACCCAAGACCCTGATGACAGAACGAGTTGTGCCCACTGCTGCAGTGTACAGCAGTGCTACCAGGCCCACCAGCGCTTCCCAGTAAGTGGAATTATTTAACTACATGAATAGTGTATTCGTGCTTTAAGTTGTATATTTGCACATTGAAATCATGGATTTTGCTGTACTGTTGGCTATGTTTTATAAAATCTGAGTACTTTTTTACGTATTTAGAGGTCATATTTCCATTAGAGTGAGACTTTAAAAAAAAAAACAACAGCAACTCTAGCAGCTGTCAATCCTAATTCATGGGTTAAAGAGAAGAGATGAAGAAAAAGTGATCTTTGTAGAGATAGTTCTGAGACAAGTAATTCAGGCAATTTACACTACTGTGATTTGTTCTCTGGATAAATTAAAGCCTTCTGTCTGCTGCACTGTGATACTTCTCTGTTAGCTATTGGCCTATACTTCTGCCACTGTCAGCAAAAAAACATTTTGCAAACTGGTGTTTCAGTTGAGCTTCTTAAAGACAAGAAGCCCCAAATTCTGTGGCATATTGGATAAAAGAGACTTCACTCTCCACAAAATAGCACTAAACAGCAGATTATCCTACATGGCTACAGATTATCAAAGCTACCTCATTACTGCCATAGCAGAACTTCATAATTTTAAGAAACCTTTACACTTAGAAACACTGTGCTTGAAGAAGAGGATATTGCGTTGTTGAAGCCTTAAATCTAGTGACTCATTCCTTTTTGTAATGGGCAACCAGCTTTTGTGTCGCAGGATACTCTAAAACAAGGCTATTGTAGAAATAAAGTGCCATGGAATTTGCAAAATTGGCCTAGACACCATCAGGAAAAATAAAATCCTAACCTCAAAAACCTGAAGTGGCAAATAACTTGCAGTCCCTCATCAATTTTAATCAAAGTTATTTTTTTATAATTTTAATTTTTTATAATTTTAATATACTGCTAACTTGGTCCATATATTCACTTTTTTAGAATTGTTCCAATTAAGGTGTGATACAAACCAGGTGTAATTTCTGCAAACTTAAGAAGACAAACGACAAATACTTTGGTGTTTCAGTGTTTGTAAGCTAGTGTTTAAGTTCTCTATAGGTTTTAAATACTATTCAAGTGTTCTGCAATCTACATAACTGCATACTTCCCCAGCATATGTTAAAATATGGACATTTTCAGGGGTTTATGTACAATCTTAAAACTCATATGATTGCACACTGAGAAATGTCTTCACACTCAGGAAGAATTCACAATATTCATAAAGATTTATGATGCAATGACTTTGTCATTTACAAGGAAACACAGCAGATCAGCAAAGAAGTTTGTACGAACTCAGTAGCAATTTAGGAAAGGTATGAATTAAATTTGAAATGCTAGTTAGGAAAGGACTAACTGTAGCAGTGAAAGAATGATAATTCAGGTTCTTGTGCTAGCAGCGACAACAGTTTTGCAAGGTGAAATGCAGGAATTACCACTATTCTCATGAATGCAAGGAGCAATTGTGTACTCTGACACTCGTTTATTCCGTATTTTAGTATGAATGAAGAAAGGTTACATCTTCATAATGCACATGCATCACTTAGAGTAATCTAAAAATCAAATGGAGTGTTTAATTAACAGTTACAGTATAATGTCTGAACTCCTTTCACCTCAGGAAGAAGACTGTGCAAATGAGGAATGGCCCTTCACATTTCAGATGAATACAGAAAGAAAAAGGAGGGCTGTTATTATCTCCTGCTCATGATGTACCTCTGTCCCTGCTGCATCCATCCTATCTGCTCAGCTATAAGGACAGCTGTATTTTCCATGATAATTTGTTTGTATTTCAACTCTAATCTTGAGTTGTACAATTCCCAACAAATTGCTTTTGCTTTTTTTTATTATTATTATTATTACCTTTTGGTTATTATTGCACTTTTTCATGTGCAATGTATGGAGATGAGATTCTATGTGCAATCTATTGTGCGAGGTGTTTTAATCAATAATCTTGTTCTGCTGATTAAGCAGGGGCTTCTGTTTTGGCAAGATAACATTAGTTTCTCCTGTCATGCTCCCAAAGCTATTGGGAATCTTCAGCAGATCATTAGATATGCTACAATAAAGCTTTGGTACATTCTCTTTTCTTTCTTAAATTGCTTCTTCACTGTCCTATCATGCCTCGTCACTGCTGGCACTGCATTATTATTACAGCTCCCCTGAAACTTGCACTAGAGCTATGTCTGCAGGCCATAGGATGCCATTTTCAATTGAAGCTTCTGCTTGAAAATATAAATTAGGAAAATTTCATTATCTCCTGCCAAGGGCCATTATTCACCATTGTTCTAAGGAAGATTAAAAACGCACAATCTATGGACTTGAACAAATACTTCAGCATTAAAATGAAAAACACAGTGTATCGTGACTAGACCAGAAATTGAAGCACTGGGATCTGAGAAACAGATTCTGGAAAGATATTAGCAGTACATGGATCAAACCAACTGACTGAGGGAAGAGGTCATCTTTGTGGGCAAGTCCCGTCTGACACAGAAATATACAAACAGATCCTCTGCAAGTGGTTCTTGCAGTTTGCAAAAATAAGGCATGTGTGAAATAATGTCCACATTGCAATTTGTCCTCTGAATGCTTTTGCTTTGCATATACAACTTTTACAAAGACAGTAACATAAAAGAAACATCATGCTATTTTGAACAGGATATGGATTAATGTATAGCCAGAAAAAACCTATCAAAATAATTTTGGGTATTCCTAATGCTGTATTTCAGTGAATGCAGTGTTTCCTTAAGTAGGGTGAAATGCAAACACAGCAGTCAGATGTAATTCACTATTAAAAAAAAAAAAAGAAAAGGAAAAAAAGATACAATATAAGACCACATCTAGTACATAAAATTAATTTTTAATAACGTTGTTGATACATTAAAAAAGTGATCTTGGTATGTTTTGAAACTTTCAAGTCAGTTCTGATGATATTTCTCTTTCAGCATATTGATTAAATACTTAAAAGCCAGCATGATGGCATGTTCCTGCATATCGCCTGCAGCAACCTGCTTAGACACCACTTGAGGCACGTAAACTCGGAGCTGTAGCACCACATACTCCATATGGTCTCCTTGTTCCTTATTCACCCTGGGTGAGCTGCAGTCTGAGTGAAGAGATATGGGAATATGGGATGAATGCACTTTGTGTGATGACTTACGCTGAAAAATTCCAGAACCTCATTACCCAGAGTAAGTAGCTGTCTTTACAGCTGTATTCCTAATGGTCTAACAACTGCCACGTGAGATGTGGCTTTGCTTTTGGATGCATATTCACTAAACCTGCGCTCCTGTCATTAAATGCAAAGTTACACATGTATGAAGGTGTCAGATATTACTTAAAGGCTATGTTTTATTACAAAACTTACATATAAAATAGACAACAGAGATTTTAATTTAGGGGTGTTTTGATACGTAAGTATGCACAAAGACATGCCACAGCAGATAAATTTAAAGGAATGTATTTAAATTCTGAGTTTCAAATTAACCTCACAAGCTGTACATTATTATGTGCTGAGACCTAATGAGTTAGCAATTTAAGCCTAACCAAGGACTTGAAAAAAGACCAGCTGAGAAAATCCAGCCTTCCTATAAAGCCTGGATGTGAAGGAGAATTGGCCAGCCATCACTGCTGTTTCCACAGTGCTCAAGCACTTTCCATGCAGGATGAGAGAGCACACACATCCTACAGAGCCACATGAGCCTGAGGATAGATATAGAATCCTAGGACTGGCCTGTTAAAACCCAGGAAGACGCGCTGATAATGCTGCTTATTCATTTGTAAGATTTTCTAAAAATCATTTTTTTAAGTTAGAAGCCCCAAAACTATTACAGGGGAATGAGCATTCAAAAAGGAAATAGCAGCTATTTTACTGAGCACAAAAAGGAAATGGATTTAGTGAGCTGTGCTTGGTAGTTTTTGTTATCTAAAAGAAAAAAGGAGATACATGAGCAGGTGTGATAGCAGAATTTGGCCATAAGAGTTGTGTCTAGATATTGGTGACTCACCCATGACAGTGAGGCATCCTACAGCTTGGTTTGAAAATTCATGAACCAGCCCTGGGATTTTCTGTGCACCTGGCAATGTGACCATTACAGTAACAAATCTGGGGGATTTGGACAAAAAATATTTGGGGCAAAGAAAAAAAAAGGATGTTTTTTCCTTTTGTTTCCTTTCAAAATATAATACTGATGATTTGTTGAATCTTTCTAATTACTAAGTAAACACATATAAGGAAATTAAATAGTGTATAATTAATATTGTAGGAGAAGGTGCACCATAGCCCTGTTTTCATTTGCCCAATAAAAAAATGTAATAATATTTAATTGTGCTTTCTTTATACAATGTAATCTTGTGGGAGTCTAAGGGTATGCATTAAGCATAAAAACTCCAAATAGACAATAAAACACAGCATAAAATATGCAACTCCCATAGGCCTTTTCTTAGAATTACCCAGTCTGATTCACTATCAACAAATGTGTATCAGACTTGCATGGCAAAGTAATTTAACTATACATCTTGCATTCAACCTCTTCTTACAACTTTAATACAGTTAGTTATGATCCATTTGCCTTTTAGTATTCATGTCTCTAAGTTCAAAGCAGTCACTGTTAAAATGAGGAATCTTCTCACTTACATCTAAGCTATCAGAAATAGTTTTCTTGTTACAGTTCATCCTTGTTCTAATACTTTTCTTATTGGTGTAAATGCTATTATTATGGGGTTATCATTAACCTGAAACTGGAGCATCAGATAAAACAGAGAAAGGAAAAAAATGAAAAAGGAAAAAAAAAATGGATTCCAGTGGAATACGTAACTCCTGCTTTCTCTTGGTATTTTTAGGTGCTTTTATAATCCTGCTTTTCTGTGTCTGCTACTTTCTACTGCATATACCAAAGGCCTACTAGACCAATCAGAGTCTGTGAGGAGAAGCCTGTAAATCAAGGACAGTAAAATTAAGTGAAGATGCAATGAGGTGTGCAAAGTAAATGGAACAATCTCCAGGTGAGATCTGCATAGGTGCAAACCCAAACCCCATAACAGTATGAAGCAGAAGAGATCTGTTCTTTAGAGAAAATGTTTCTAATGCAACCCCACCTGGGGAATAAGAAATGGAAATACAGTAATTTTCATAATCATAATAATTGTCATATTATTTACGTGCATGCATATTTGCAAGCAAGCTGCAGCATGGGATTACAGGCAGTGTACATCTTAGAACACCAACTAAGCCAAGCAGATCCACACTGCTGAAAAGTAATAAGTTCAAAAGATCCAATTAAATGTTTCACCATGTAGACAAAATAAATAGCCTGCAGCTATGCTTACTTACTAATGAAAACTTTAGTAGTGCAGCATCGTCGTATCTGAGCAATTTGCACAGATTATTCACACCGGTGAGCACGAGTGCAGCATCATTCCTCGTGTGTTGAGCAGGTTCCAGGGGAGAAACGTGGGGCTTTAAATAAACCCAGAACTTTACGAAGGGGCATTTATTTCAGAGGCACAGTGCTAGAGCAGAGCTACAGAAAATCCAAGAGAAAATCCTGAAGCACAGTGTCTGATCCCTAGGAATAACACTGCAACAGAGTTGCAGGAGAAGAGACTACCAGGCAGAGAGTGTAGGATAAGAGTAAAAACCCTTTAGAATTCTTTTTTTTTATTTTTTTTGCAGCATGGCTGATCTTTTTTATCCATAGCTTGGCATGCAGCATATTCATACTGTAGTTATGTAACTTAAGACCGCTTCTGAGTCATTATTAAATGAGTAACTTGAAGATTTACAATATTAAAAACATGTAGCCTTATCCTTCACGTTAATTTGCACAGATCTGAAATACACTTTTAACAATCACCCACTTTAATTACTAAAATAAGGTATTTAAGATGACAGGTATGATTTGTTACTGCAACTCTTGAAACAGGAGCCTTCATACACTTTCAGTGCTCACACTTCCACTAGACCTCCAGATCTGTGCATTGCAAATTCAGTTTGATTCGCTACGGGTCTCCTGAGTTTAACACAGCTCTATTGCTTACAGAAATGCATATTCAACAACAAATTATTTTGCCTCTAACAGAAAATTAGGATTTAGTCAATTACAGAACTGGCCACTGAGACAAACAGACTCCATAGAGTCCTTTGGGTTCCCTGCGCAACAGGCAGGCTGAGGACAACTTCACATGGGGCAAGCAGTGGGTGCGACCCTAACTCAACTTTAACACGTGCATTCACCTTGAATAATTAAAAATATTACAGCCTGCATCATTTAGGAGAAATTATTTATAAAACTGTTCACCTATTGCAGTCGGCATATGGAAAAATGATCATATTTTTAACAAGGGAAATGGAAAATCGCTATGGGATGCCCTACTTAGATTAAATTAGCAAAATCTTGTTATCAGCCCATATAAAAGGTACACCATAATAAGATGTGACCTTGCAGAACCTTGGAGCTGATCCGTGATTTTTCCCCTATAACCCTTCCTAATTATCTGCAAAGTTACAGACCCTTTTGTGGCAGGTTATTTTTCTGTGAATAGTGAGGGGTTTTGGGCTTTTAAATATTTAATTAGTCTTCTGAAATGAGAATTGTTGCACATGCCAACTGCTTCAATTTTCAAACTGTGTTCATCCTAATTATGTTCAGATTTAGATTGGTCATCCCAAACCTCTCACTCTTGTAATTATTTACTCCTTAAAGATCATTCAGCAGAGAAATATTTTTCACCCTTATGGCTCTTTCTTTCCACAAATGGCTTTTCTGGTCCGTTAATTACCCACTCAGAGGATTAGAGTTTGTAATAATGCAAGAGATCCTGCATGTAAGATGAGTTTTACAGGGTGAAAAAGAATAAATTGTTTTTTGTAAACTTGCCTTGGGGAATATCCCCTTTTTGGGTTATCATTTTCATCAACAGAGGCCATGTGCCCACTGCTGCATATCCACCAACTCCATAGGCTGCAGAGTGACTCATTTACACAGCTCAACAGAACTCAGAGCAAAATGCTGAGCAAGAGGCAAAAGACAATTTGGTTATTTTAGGAGATTTATAAAAGTGTAATCTTCTAGCAAGAAGGTACAGTCCTTTTTCTCATAATTTTTACTGCAGATTTCATGGTCTTAAAGTTATGCATATGTAACTGATAACTAATAATAAAATTACAACTTTTCTCATTTCATCTGCTGATTTTTTCCAGAAGTGCTGTCCCTTGGTAGATCTTTAATCAACTTTGTAACAGTGGTGTCATTTCCTATTAAAATGTGTCTGAGAGTCCTCACTACAAGTACTTTCTTTTCTTCTGAGAGGAGTGCCTGTCACAAAAGCACTGTTATTCATTACCCACAGTGATGTCTGGATCTAATTATCATCTGGAAAGCTTGCAGGGCTTCCAGGTATAGAACTTCCCCTGCAAAAGTATGCTGTGCTAACTTGGAAAGCACAATCCTGCTTTTTCTTTGCAATCTGAAGTTAAGGGATTAAGTTACTGATTTGAACTGTGCACTCTCTGGTTCCTGGAACTTCCAGTTTTGAGCCCAATGAAGTTTAGGGGACTGCTTAGGTTTGCTTGTTCCCACATCTGCAAAAATCCTGTCTATTCTGCAGATGGTTTTGGCACAAACCGAGCAGATTCACTCACCACTGTAAAATATACAGCAGAAAATTCACTGGCTTCACTTTGTCAATGCACAGATAATCTTTAATTGTGTCAAAAATATTCATGATCTAAACCTTTTATGGAACTGTCTACCACTGAAGGAGTCTCATGTGCCTGCACAATTAAAAACTGCACGTTAGCCATACGTAATATTGTGTTACATTTGATGCAAATCCTTTACTATTGAAATAAGCACTGGGCTGACAGCAGGAAGTGGCTGATAAGAAAGCAACAAGGCACTGCTGATGGCATTCACGATAAGTGAGCTCTAACTCATATGTGTTCTGTCTACAGTACATTACCCAAAGTGCTCCTGTTTTAAATGGGACTCCAGGAGGTGTTCTTTTGCTGTATCTCTGTCACAAAGGCAGCAAAATTATCCAAGAAAGCTAAATGCACAAAGTAAATTATATTTTTCATACCCACCAGTGATGCTGGCACCAGAATAATATACTGAAAGCAATATCACTGCTGCTACATCCTAGATGAGAAAACACCTACAGTTTCAAGAGTGTAACAGTACAGTTGAACTCAATGTCTGTAATAAATTCAGTAAACAGGGAAAGATTATGGGTTCAGAACTGCCAAGTTATTGCTACACTTACAATTCAGCCTAAAAGAAAGTATTTAATAGACAGAACACAAACTCTTGAGTTATGGCAAAACAATTTTACAGTTTTGCAAAAAGGTGTGTATTAAATACATTTCCAAATTGCTCCTTCATTATATAGATATATATCACAAGAAGCAAGGTATCTGAGAAGCAATGAGCAGTAAGGTTTAAGATCACAGATTACTACTAAGAAAGGAATATAGATGCCTTTGCACCTACAACAGCAAAGTACACAGATAAAACACACAGGTTGGTGTCACTGAGGAGTAAGCTTCTTCTTCCAAGTTGTTCAAAGTGCATGACTTTGGTCAGAGAAGCTTGCCCAATGAAATGATTTTTCTGCCTCATTTCCTCTCTTTTTTTTCTGTTTTGCATGTGTATGTGAGTGTGTGTGTGAGTGTGTGTGTGTGTGTGTGTGTGTGTGTGTGTGTGTGTGTGTGTGAGTGTGTAGAACAATTTGAAATTCAAAGGTTCCTATCAATACTGTATTACTGGGTAAACCTGAAAAAATGGCTTTCAATAGTAAATTTGTAGTAAAGCTTCTGTACTGCAAGTGTATTGTAAATCAGGTTTGACATGGAAAAAAATTCCTCGTGGTAAGAACCTTTCCTTCCCATTGATATGTCTACAGCGGGCTAAAAATATCCTGAATATGGAGTATTCAGTCTATGTAACACTCTTAAGACTGCATTAACTTCATTGCAGTAACTTGTTTTATAGGCTCAGTTCATCATGACCTATAAAATGTTAAGCTGAAGTGCTTTAAATATCTGCTAACACCATGTGCAAGCCTGGGAGTACAAGGCACTGTGCTGTGAAGCGGCAAAGACAGTGCTCTTCTGAGAAAGTAGCACACACTCTTATGTCACTGATATAAACAGGGTAAGCCTGATAAATAATGTATGAAACAGGCAGCCAATCTTTATATAAAGCAGGAATTCTAGTTGAATTCTTTGTGTGATATTATTTTACCAGTACGACATTGGTTGTTGAGATTGCTTCTTAAAAACCACAGAAGCTGAGTGTCATCCTAGACTAAAGGACACACATGCAAACTCCTTTCATTCACAGCTATTACACGAAGGAAAAAAAAATAAAAACTTCTTTCATTTGTGGCGGTAGTATTTTTGCTAATTATTGTTCTGCAATATGGAGAAGATAAATGGAAAGAGGGAAATTATCTATGTCTTTCAGTAATCATGGTCCATTTATTAAGCAATTAAATCGCAATTTTATTATTAGAGAGGAAAAAAAATAAATGTTGTAAAATACCACCATTGCTTGTATCTTTGATCCTTAAACTCTTCCATTTCAGAAAACTCATTAATGTCAAAATATCATGAATATGGCCACCCCTTTTTAGAATGTATACCTTGGGCACAGGCAGAATCTGTGGGATTCAATAAAGAAGACTTTTCTTGTTAAATACAACTAAAAGCTTAATTGATCCACAAAGGTCAGAGGGTTCTTTTTATTGCAAGCAGGAGATTATTCTGTAGCAGAAGGAAATTAACAGAATATGAGATCTGCTAATTTCTATACTACTCCGTATATAGTTTTTAATTTTTAAACCCATGCTAGTCTTTTATTTCTTTCCTCTGAATTAAACATCTTCACTGTAATAATCCTTAAATTCTATTTCCTTCATGTTACTAATGAAAACTTTTCACTTTCATGGCTACTGCTGACTTTTAACACTAGAAAGTACTCATAATTTACTTACATATATTTAATTCATATTAATCTGTCGTAATTTATGATCTATACTCTGCTCTGCCCATCTTCATGTACATTTTCCATGTCAGTTCTGTTTACTAAGTGATATTCCACAGATTTCCTATAGTGCAATGAACCTTAACAGGCAGCTTTTAATTGCCTCGCATAGGAAACCACATCACTATTAATTCCACAGTAACAGTATAAAATAAAACTATTGCTTCTCAGACTCTAGAGCAATTAGACCTCTCGGCTATTTGGCTAACTCTGCTTCATGATACCCAGTGCAGTTAATTATATTTTTTGATGTTAATAGTCTCTGTCAGTTTCAAGCATAACTCCTCTTTGATGAATATTTAAATTATATTTGAATAAAAAAATAATCTTGGTTACATTTCATATTCAGCAGTCATCACAGCTTAATAAAGGTCTCCTCAGAAAGGGCTGAGATAAATGGCTATATGAACACATGTATAAAGTCCTAAATCAACTTATCAGATAATGTAGCTGTTTTGGCTAAGTATTATAGAGGTTTTACTGGGGTGGGAGGAATTAATAGGCTTCAACTATTACATTATTATGCTATATGAACTAAATTTGGTGCAGCAATATATAAGTAAATCAGAACTTTTTAATAATAAAGTTCTGACTGCAACTGAACCAGGAACTTATATTGGCTAGACTAGAAATATGAAAACCATGTAAAATTCATGCAAACTCATTCAAGAGAACACAAAATTCAACTGAAAAGTGCTGAAGGTTAAGCAATGTTGTCTCAGTCAAGTTCTTAAAAAAACAGCAAATTACTAAGAGAGGTAATTACATACCCAAAACATATAGTACGTGATTAACTGAGCTAAACAGTGTGCACACCTAATAAAGCCCAATTCAGCAAGCAGAAAAAAAAACCCCACAAGAAAATCACAGGCTGAAATGCCTATTTTATATGATGCTCAAATACACAAGCACCAGCATATACTACTTAAAGTTTTATGTATATATATGTATAGTTACATTTATTTTTACCCCATGAATAGCAAGGAAAGACTGATGAGTGTGTATATATGATCCTGCCAGATAAGAGATACGCTGACTTAAGAAGAATTTGATTGTGGTTTCGACAATAATAAAGGCAGAAAACTACTTGAATATAAGATATGAAAATGCTAAATAGAATATCAAGCTACACCCTAGTAAAATAATGAATCCCATATTTTTTGAAGTAAACCAAATCTAAATTTTAAATGTAATTAGTTGGTATGAACGATCCTTTTGTTGTTTCTTTTGTAGCCTGTCCAATGTCGTGACTACAGCCACGTGCCCACGTGTCACGTGTTTGCACGTGTGTAGTAAAATTTCTTCTGCAGGAAATTAAAATAGAACACACTGCAAAATGATGATCAAGTACCACTGACAGCTATTTCCCCTCACCTGACTGCTAAGAACCTCATAATATGAGGATTTATATTTAATTTACTTAATAATGCCATGACAGAGCAACCCCATTAATAAAACCCCCTATTTCTAATGAGTAAAACTAGACCTACTACTTTCATATTAAGAATTAATGGTAGTGAAAATACACAATGCCAGAAAAGGTTCTTCTCAGTCACAAATATTACTGTTTTCTGCTGTAATAACACCAAGGATTGAGGTGTGTTTCAGGAACCTTCTAGGCTCTGTGATTACACTTTGCTCATGTAAACAGTCTACATGTATTTCTGCTTTTTTCTTTGTATTTGAGTCATAACTAAGTCTTGTGACTAACACACAGAAAGCAAAACAAGAATCAATCTGGCCATGACTTGGTATTGTGAAACGCTTAGTTTCACAATAAAGAGCATTTTAAGCTTCTGCTACATCAAGAGTCACAGGGTTGAGTGCTGTACTAAGACCTATTTCAGATTAATAGAAGTCTTCATTTTAAAAGGGTGCTTAAGGAAAAAGACATAATGTTGATAATGTTGTATGGCAAATGTTTTGTGAAGCAGTTGTAAGCAAGCTGGAACAGAAAGTGCTGGCATGCCAAAGCAAAAGGCCCTCGTTCATGAGATCAGCATCAGTACGACAGAACTTCTGATGTGTGCAAATTCCAAGAACGTGCCCGATCCACAACAGCCTGTGCTACCCTGTCACCAGCACTGGGATTTCTCTGACATAAAAAGGACAGCCATGCAGAAAGCAGAAAAAGGCAAGGTATACCTCTTATTCAAAACCACTTTTCACTGGATAGTATCTTTAGCAAAGAGAGGCAACCTTCGGCTGCAGAAGGCAAAGCAAGGGAAAAGCAGCAAGGATAGCAAGGAAAGCAAGGATAGCAGCAGGGGTCAGCAGAGCCCTTGCCTAAGCCTGGCAGACCCCCGAAGTGCAGTGTGCCATTACCTCAATTACAGGCAGCTCCAAATAGCAAAGGATAAAATCCAGCCCGTGAAAAAGGCTGTAAGTCACACCAAGAAAGGCCAATCTGAAATGTGCTGCAGTTTAAACACTGAATCAACCCTGGGCCCTGTCTGAGGGAACTCTTTTTGAAAGAGGCTCTGAAATGGTTCTCTTTGGAAATCTTGCGCAGGCCGGAATTCAGGTCTGAAGGTTCTGCATTCTACCAGCAAAGCACCCCGTGCCAAGTTTCCTTTCAACTACACCTTTTTGCTACAATGAATGAGATTCATCAGTTATAGATTTAACCCAAGCCTGAAGTCCAGTGCAAGATTTTCTTTATCCACTCACATTACGGAACAGACCAAACTCGTTTCCATTTGAAAGGACACTAATACGGTGTGACAGTGCTTTCTCTGCAGACCTGACAAGCAGCAACAGGAAAGAGGGCTTGAGAGATGAGTCTTCTTTGGAATGGAACTCACTTCATTTTCTTTCAAAAATGTCTCATTTATATGTAGGATTTCTCCAATATATGACCTATTTCTTGGACGTGTGAATAGATGGAAAAGAATGAACACCTCCAGTCTTCCGATCTCCCATGGGATGGATTAAGAAAAAATGAGTCATGGGAGAAGGAGTGGATATGCTGCTTCCTTCAGCTTTCCCTCGGTCACCCAGCGGGGCAGGGGTGTGTGCTCACATTCTGAAAAGCCTCTGCTGAAGTGCAGCTGTCTCACTGAGGGATGATGGACGTAACAGGTTAGGAACACTGCCATGTGAGAAAAGTTCATGGTAACAAAAACCCAGGCATGAACTCGTCACTGGTGTCATGATAGACATGGTAATTGAAGGTACATGTGCTGCTTGTGCTATAGATAGGACAGGAGAGATGCAACAGAAAAAACAAGCACTGCTGAAGAGGATTTATTCCTTTTTTAATCCTTTTACTTTTCTGCAGCAACGTTTTAAAAGGGAAGAGTATCTAAAAAAAAAATTACAGTTGCCTAAGTTCATCTGTTATACCTGACATATTTTTATGTTAAATGTTTAAGCTTACCTATGGAAAAAGGTTTACTTTGTTTGTGCATATTTAGAAAGCAAAATTATACCAAATAAGTATGCTTAGGAAAGAAATAAAGTTCACAAAAGCCACAGTTACAGTATGGATTTTAGGTGAAAACAGAATTTAAAGACTATTTCAGTGCAGTACTAATGTAACTGCCTTTCCATTGCAGATCAAAAATCAGATCCAAAATAAACTGAATATCCCAACTACTTTCTTTTGATGTGGATGTTTACATGGTCTGCAAAAGAAGTTTAAACATTTTGAATTTTCTTATTTTCAGTGTTTACAACAATATTCTCAGTATCAGATCAGAGAACATACAGTTCCTATTTAAAAATTCAAGGTATTTTTGCCTGTATTGCAAGGGAAACAGTGTTTTCTTTCTGAACTTAACATTAATTTGGCTGTGAAAAGTAAAAATCTGAATTTTACATCTATGTGAGTGATTCCATAGATTCTGAGTGAATAGGCTTCATTTTCTTTAAATACAAAATACTAATTTTCTACTAGCCCCAATAGTTACAACTACAATTGCTTAAAAAATAAGGTGTACAGATTGGAACAGACCCTTCTTTTTAAATATGGAGTTTATCAAGATTTAAAATTGTATTATTTCAAATTCTTATCTGCTGCACCATCCAAGTATATATTTAAATACACAATTAAAAAAAAAAAAAAAATCTAATTGCATTGTCCTGGAATCACAAAGATCATTATTCAAGCATGACAACAAATAACCCTGAACTTCTCCTAAACAAAAAAATTAAGAAAAATGATTCCTACTACACAACTCCTAACTGTGATTCAAAAAGAATGGTCCCAGCATGCAAGAATCCATCTTTGCATCTTATTATTCTGCTTTAAAATTATGTACATAAGACAGCTTTGATCTGAAATATATTTAAGTACATCTTCAGAAATATTTATTAAATATCTGTCATTCTTTTAAGCTATCAAAACAGACCCCCAAGCTCTGTACAGTACCTAGATAATGCTTAGTGATTGTCCTAACAAAAACCTATGGTCCAGACCACAGGAGACACTGGAGACAGAAAATGCTCATAAACATCCAGGTGGTTTGAACAGAGCTCACAAGATCCTCCTGCAATCCGCTTGCCATGGAAATGGATAACACGGGGCCATACAAAAATTTTGTGGTGTTAATTTTCAAATCTCTGCTGTGCCTATAAAAAGCAGTATTAGCCTTATCAACTTCATAGTTTCATGACAGTTTCTGCTACAGCCACACAAAAACACTTTATGAGCAAACAACTAGAGCAATTTCCTCAGGCTGCTTTGCATCTTCTGCTTCCCCGTTCATTTAATTTCTTTTTAAATGAAAAGGAAACAGAGGAGATTTGTCCCTGTTAAAGGACAGCAGAGCACAGAGGAGTCTGACTATTTTAAGAACTAAAATGTGCCTGAAACTTTGGTCCTCTGCCACTCATTTACGCTACTTGCTCACCAAATATTCCAGAAATTAGCTTATTTCTGTGCTGAACTGCAGCATGTGGTAGAATCTCTCAAACTTGACGATATGCAAACGCTGGGGTTAATTATCAGAGAAGTGTGAAAGAGGAGAAGGATTTTCTAAAGGTCTAGTCTCTTTCTTCAAAGCTTTCATTTCAACCATGCCAGTCTGAAGTTTACATAGAATCTAAATACATCTGAAAGACTTTATTCTGGAATAATTGGGATGTAATTTCAATCATTGACTAAAAATTTAATAACTACTTTACAAAGGTAAAAGCAAAGCAATGAAGTCATTAGTGTTCTAGTCAGGCTTCCTAGGAACGCATGAAGTTAAAAATCTTTTGAGAACTGTTGAAAAGAAAGAATGGGGTGAGGTGAAAAAGATTAAGTAGCAGCTCTTCTGAGAAAGAGGAGCTGATGCATCAGTGGACACTGGCACGGTCTGTGTGCTACTATCTCAAATTCTCTGGAAGGGGAGCAGGGCACGTGATTACACAGCTTTATGTTAAACTGGAAACCTCATCTTATTTTTCAGTCTTCAGATTTCACAGTATTGATCTCATTAAGCTAGTGTTTTCACCTTGTAATTGCAGTAAATGTAGTTGCTGTGCAAAACCTGTGGATTAATGTTGCAAATGAATAATGAGTCCTTAATAATTGCTGTGGAACTACATTTAACTGTACATCTAAACTGAATTGAGTGGTCAAATGCAGTTCTAGCATGGTTGACTGAAGTGATTAAAAAATGGTCCTTAAAAGTAAACACTGCAGGATTTTAGGTAGAAATATAGAAACTATTGCTGCTTTTTTCTAAATGTAGATAAGAAAAGATTTCACTGTCATCAGAAGTTTTAACAATTAAATAAAAAAGAAAAGAAATGAACCTGATAGTCCTTCAGGTTAGATTTTTCAATGCAATTGCTGCCATCAAAATACAAGTGATGTATTACTTTTA
Organism: Cyanistes caeruleus; assembly: GCF_971803275.1. Taxonomy (NCBI): domain Eukaryota; kingdom Metazoa; phylum Chordata; class Aves; order Passeriformes; family Paridae; genus Cyanistes; species Cyanistes caeruleus. The sequence continues at coordinate 21,548,399 of NC_141709.1, forward strand.
TATATCAGGTCAAGGACACATGCTGAGTATCAAACAACAATTTGCCTGAGACAACAAAAAATTAGAGTCACCAATGCAGTTATAAATAAATGAGATAAAAGAACTTTTTATATTGCATAAAAAAATTGCCACATTCTTCTCTGCTTACAATATAGAACAAATTGAGCAATTTTGGAAAAGATTAAGCAAGACAAGAGACATCTTTTCTACTTAATGACAGGATCTAAGAAAGAAAATCATGAAAGCAAACTTCCAAATTGCTATAAATGTCAGACAAAAATAGAAAGCAAAGTGTCAAATGATCTTTGCCATTCGTTCAGACAAAAAAAAAGAGAACTAAAATGAAAAAGTCTTTGAGCATAGATAATCTATAAACCAATGTCCTACATGTGATCACAACTTTATTTTAATGTTGAACAAAGCATAAGAGTAGAAGACGGGGGAAGTTCAAAAATACACTTTGCTATCAGAAATTTACAGCTGATTAACTGAAAGATTGAAATTTCAGCTTTTCACTAACAGTCTGATGTCACTTCAAGCAAGATTGTGCCTCTATATTTATCTCTGACTACCCTAATCTGTATATTTGCAGTGAACATAAGGAAGACTTTGATCAAAACACAACATGCATTTTACACAACAAGGAAGTCTACAGAGCGGCACTACATTTACAAAAGCAATTGAAGGTGGTTTCAAAGGGAGTTGACAGATTAGAGGATGATGACACTGCTGCTGCAGTCTCAATGGAAATCTGGCTTGATCTAATTAACAGCTACGAACTAGAACCACAAGAAGATAATTCAAACATGATTTAAAGAAGTTATATTACCTCTTTAATAGTGTAGCGATGGAGCCTTTCCCTTACTGATCACAACACATAGGTTCAACACAGAACAAGAAATAAAAGACCTGATATCTTCAGATTACCTCCAGCATTTGAAATTAAAGTCTGAGATGCAGACCAAATATTTGACTACAGAACATCTGCGTATTCACGTATAAATGATGAAAAATTGTAAGAGTCCCACTCATGACAACTCAAGTGAATCGGTAAATCAAAATGAAAGACTATTTTTAAGAGGTGGCTATGTTACTAAGTGTTACCATGTTCTATCAGAACAAAGGAAATGGAGCACAGAAGGCAGGACAACTTGCATATTTCATTTGACACATCTGTGTATATGCACTAGAAAAATTCCAGATTATTCCCATCCTCTTTTTGTTCAGATTCCTCACCCTAGGAAAAAGACACTGGGAAGAAAACTTCCAACCAATCTGGAGCTCATTCAGGCTTTTATTTTAATCCAGTAGCAATGCCAGTGACCGATTTGCGCTGACATTTCCACAACTGTCAGCAGTAGCTGCCTGTACATGGCCTTTAGCACAGGACTTTCTGTGTATCCGAATTTTGTAATTTGCGCACCTTTTGTAATAAAAATACTCTTATAGGCACCTGGGGACATGATTTAGAGGTGGAATTGGCAGCACCAGGCTAATGGTTGGATTCAATTATCTTAAAAGTCTTTTTCAACCTAAATGATTTTATGATTCTTGGTTGGCTCTTCTGTCTTCTCTGAATGTCAAGTGCTGTCACTAACTTGTGGTTATATGCACATGTATGCTCATATACACATGTATAATGACATATAATCAACCTGGCATGTAATCATCCTGACATTTTTCATGGGAGGGAACTACTATTAGGAACTATGGCAGGGATTTACTGCATTTACTGAAAAATACAGCAGCCATTTGGAAATATCCTCAGGACTGTATGACTTCCTGAAAGACAAGGAGATAGGGAATCTCTAAATAACTGAATTGTTTCATTCTCCTTGAAGTTATCTTACTGCTTTTTAACGTTTGTTTACAGAACTAAAAAACCCCAAAACCTCTAATTGCAACTGTTAGTTTTTATTTCCTTTAAATATTATTAGATAGAAACAATACTCCTGAATAGCAAAGTGGCAATTATAACTCAACATTTCTTACAGCATATACCTCTCTCTGTATTAATGCATTTTTCCTCTTTAGTCCTCACCACGATACGTGTATTTTTACCTTTGTGTCATAATTTTGTAGGCGTCTGGAAGGAAGCATTCTGTGTTCTCCATCTGGAAAGGGTCAGCATCACAGATCTTGTCGTCTGTCCGTCCATAGTTAGCGCTTTCTATCATGATAACATCGCTGCCTGGACACCGCAGGTCGATGGAGTAGCCTTCGCAGGAGAGCTCCCTCCTCACCAAACCAAATGGCAGAGCTGCTCGGCTGAAACCTTGAGAACAAAACAAGGACAAAATGGGGTTGAGCCTAAAGGATATATTGGATTGGACTATTCTTTCACTTAAGCACTAAGTCATGTGCTAAAGGAAGTGCACCTTTACGCAGCTTGACCTGGTACCATGTTAAGTGAGGCATCTTTCATGGAACTGTCACATCCCTACATCATGGCTTCTGTGTCCTTAATCTGGGAAAAGAGGAAATTCCTTTTCACTGCCTCTAATCCTGGGCAGGGCAGACAGTGGTGCCTGTCTGCATGGCTACACTGCACGTTCCAGTTTCCACCTCTTTTCTCTCCGCTTCTGTCTCCACTCCTTGGGCACAGTCAGACAGGCTGTGTCTGGAATCGGGAAGCAGCAGAGCAGGCAGGATTTGCAGAAGTGATTTTAAAAAAGACAACAATACAACCACAAAAAATCCCAAAGCCATAGATCCAACTTCCAACTTCATTAGTCTTTCTTACTTTGTGTCTCCCTTTCTCCAGGAAGAGCCGGTTACTTTTGCTTAGCTATTTTGTGACCTCAGCATGGACACGAGCCAATATACACACTGACAATTCACCTAGTTGAACTCCAGTGCTCATTACTGTGTCTTTTACATAAGTTAAACCACATATAGATAGGATTTTGAAACAAATACAGAAATTATCAGTACCACAAATCACAGATGTGTACTGCATAAAATCTCCCCATCTCTCGCAAAAATGACACATTTGACAGAATTTTAATATTAACATGTTTTTTCTGCTTAATAGAATTCCTAAAAATATGTAACTTCTCCAATTAAGCAATATACAGAAACAAAACAAGGTTCAGCTATTCATCCAGATGTGTAGTCTTTTAAAGATGTTTCTTAATGGAAAAAAAATATTACATCAGACTAAAACTATCTGCATACTACAATTTCTTGTACACAGTTACTGATGGATTATTATTAAACAGTATTTCTGTTTCTTACAAAATTGTGTGACTTTTGGGAGACAAGCTGGGTAATATGGCAGTGTTAAAAACCTATTTCTCTAAAATAGTAATTCCTAAATTTTCAGGAGAATTTCCTTTTTTTAAAAAAATGCCTTCTTAATACAGTAACACAAGGCCATTAATATTTCTGTGCAGGCTGTTGGAGACCAGTTGTGACAACAAAGAGAAATAGCTGCTAAGTATGGAAAGTTGGAGCTCTGTGGTTTTTGAAAACGAAGAAAATAAACTTCTCTTTAAAAGCATTATGTATTGGAAGAAGCAAGAAAGCAAGTACCTTAAAAAATCAAGAACAGCTTGAGATAGCACCTTGATAGTAAATTTTCCCATGAATCAGAGACTATCACTTTTTCTGTTGAATTCTGTGGATTTAAACTCCTACTCTTTGCAGATGATTATCTGTTAAGATGGCAAAAGTTTTTAATAATGATCACGCAAGTACAAGGATGTGGCTCCCTGGCAGCCAGAGCCCATCTTCCCATCCACCCCTGCTCTGCCTGCACATCCCTGCCCTCCCCTTGCACCAACACCAGCTTTTGTACAACTTGTGCAGTGAACTGAGGCCAGGGGCTGCTCTGACCCTCACCTCCCTCTACTGCAGGCAACTGATGAGGTTCCCAGAGGGCCAGGACCAGGTCTTTGGGCATGAACTTGCCCAGCCACAAGGAGAACAGTTGGCCAGAGCCCAGTGAGCAGGTCTGTCTTTATATTTTGTGGAACCATGTCCTGCAGGAAACCAGTACTGTTACTCTGCCAGTATGTTTCAGCTCTAGTTAATAAGGGAAGGAGCCACAGTGCTCTGGAAAGCATCAAGTTCCATCTCAGATTCACTACCGGCCCTCAGTTTAGCTGCACATACCACGAGCAGTAACAAACACTATTATTACAGGCTTGCTGAGGGGTCATGGGCTGAAAGCTGGAAAGAGCTAAAACACGAATCCATCACATTAATACCCTGCATGTTCCTCCCATGCAGCAAATTAATACAATGAAGCCAGAAGTCACTCACAGCTCAGTGAGGGTGTGAAATGGGCACCGGGAGGGGTACATGCAGAGTCCTCACCACACATGAATACAGAAACTCCTTTGAGTAATTACCATCACAACAGCCATGGTGGGACCAAATAAAATGTTGCTTGTCCCTGCCATTCCTACATCCTCCTGCCAAATCTAATGCCACCCCCAGGAAGCTCATCCCTCCAGCCGGCAGCAATGGTGCCTGTATCTCCTGCACTCAGCAGGGATTCTGTGGCCTGCATCACCACCGTGGCCTGGCTGGGGGAGTCCACTCCTCCCAAACTTTTTGAATTTCCATCAGCAAGAAGGGGAACTGCACCTACAGCTGTCCAAAGAGATATTTGCACCAGAGGCATGGAGTACAGCTGCTGAGGTGTCAGTGGCTTCATGTGCAGCAGCAGCTCAGGATAGTTATGGGCCCAGGGCTGACAAATCCACACACAGCTCCCTGTGACCAGCACTGACCCTTCCTGTGGATCCTGCAGCACAGGCTCCACTTCTGCTAGGAAACACTCTGAACACAAGACAAACACAAGACATCTGCAGTTTTGCTACAGAGAGATCAGCAACCTGCAAATCTTACTTCATCATCTATGGCAACTGCTATAATGACTATGAATGTGTTTTATCCTGCAGTTTTTCCCCCTGCAGGCATCTGCAAGAAGTTGTGTATTAGGAAAAACATTAAAAATATTAGAGCAAGGTTAGATCACTTTGTAGGCAACAGAGGACACACCTGAGATTGCAATGTAGCTGATACATTGCAAAAGCAGCAAGCAGCAAAGCAAAACAATGCAGCGTGCGGTAGGTGGGAATGCTGCTCCAAGGAATCTCTGTGGTGCAGTAAGAATTTTAACTAAATAAAATAAATAAATTCAAAGTCCACTCGCAGAGCTGCTATGATCTTTATGCTGAAGCTTTATTTGTAATTTTTTCCTATCACCAAAGAAAAAATAAGTGTATCAACAAGCAAGTGTAATTCAATCCATCTTGCAATCCTGACAATCGAAGAAAGAACTTGTGGGAGGCCCTGTAAGCGAAAAATCAATATTGCAGCTTTGTGCCGTGCAAATGTGAATACTGCCAAATAGCAGTGCTTAGGGTAAAATGAACTGTTTTGCTCCATTTTCTCCTCTCTGAACAAATGATTTTGAAACGACAGCTTTTTTTTGGAGCTATAAAACGTCAAGCAATAACTCCCTGTGCTTTAGGCAAGTGATTGGAATAAATACCTCTTGGCAACAGGTGCAATGACTTAGGACTGAAATTCATTTACATTCAAGAGATAATTCCCGATAAACAGATGCACTGCCACACGATGAAAGTGTGAACAACCGGCATCTGAATGCTTCAGCATCATTCCAGGGTTTTTTAGACGTAAGTATGTGGCTCTGTCAATAATTACTGTTGTCACCAGGAACTTTGTATCTCCAATGCAATCCCGAATGAGTATTCCAAAATACTGTATTTTCTTAACCAACCTGTATTAAACCTGCTGCTTGCCTTACCTTACCTCAAACAAACCCTATTTTGTTTGGCTGTCCTCCGGCAGCTGAAATCAACATTCCTCCTCTTCCTGCTAATTGCTTCAAGGCAAACTGTGCCCTGGATGACACTGCTCCTGCTGTCTGCCGCCCAAAATGCTCCCCCATTGCAAAGGCCTTTCTGGTGCCTGGGCTGGGATCTCCAGCACAACCTAAACATTAACTCAAATAAGCGTCTATTACCTAATGCAACATATGCTGTCTCTGATTCACTCATGCTTGTGTATATTAATCAGTGCTTCATGCCAATTTTAATTTTTTTTTTTTAATGAAAGAAGATTAACACCTAATGAGAAAAAAAACATTGTTCCTGTCCATCTGACCATTTTGATTATAGAAAAGCTTCCTGGCAAACATATGTTTCCTGCACATTTTTTTCTGCACACAAAATTAGTTTGGTGCAGACTCTTTATTAAAAGATGCAGATAAACTGCATTTGTGAAATTGCATTTCTAAGAAAAAAAGACAGAGGGGATGTTTAGTCAAAATATACATTCTTTAATGCTTTATTGATCAATCCGTATAGAAAGAAAAACTGAAAAGAAAAATCAAAATCAAAATCTCTCCTCTGATACTTTAGTCTATGAAATGAAAAGTACAAGTTCTATGAAAGAACTGTAACTCAGAATCTTGTTTCAGAAATGTGGCAAATTCAAATTTGGCTAAAAAAAAATTTAAGTTTGCAAAGCCTTATCCACTGTCTTGGTTCCTTCAGAGAAACTATTTGTCTTTACAAAGATAACCTAAATTTGTCAAAGTGCAAAGAAAAGTTAATAATTCACAGCATCCTGCCCACCAGCATACCATCTTTTTGAGCTGTCAACAGTAAGAGAGTATGCTAAGTTTGGTAGATAAAAGCAAAAAGGCACCACCACATTTGAATGTTCACCGAATACAGAGGAAAAACAGTGGAATGTAAACAGGCTAACATCAGTACTCGACATCAGAAGCAAGGAACCTTTGATTAAAACTTAAAGCACAGGGAAAGTCAACATGGAAGTGTAAAATTATTTCAAAGAATGAAGATACTGGAAGAACTGAGAATCCAAAACAGATCTCTGCAGAAATAAATATATATGTCTCTGTGGGCAAGGAGATATTGCTTCTTGTGTTATTTGGCTGTAACAGAAAGGTCTTTTGAAAAGAGCACATCTTTTCAAACAGAATGTTTACAGTTGTCTCTTTCACAATCTCTTTTATTTTACCATATCATGCAACATGATGATTTAAGTTCTACACAAGATGAAGTGATGTGTCCTGGGCAGCATTTCAATAATATATGTTTAACAAATGTAAAGCCCGATGAAAACTGTGCTGAGAATCCTCTCCTCTCCACTGAAGTGCACACATGCACACATGGGAGGGTGCAGGAAGACAGCTGAACACACTTCGCCATCTGAAAATCATGCAAATGCTCAACATGGGTGCCTCAAAGCTTTTGTAATTCCTCAGACAAGTCTCAGCATCCTGCAGTTTCTAAAGAATCCCGTGAACTCTGTCAGGGGAGACTTTTCTCCCCGTCTCTCAGCACTGTATATATTTCACACAGACAAGCATGTTATTTTGTTAAACAGCTTTTAAATTATCCAATCCTGGTCAACAGAACGCTACCAACTACTACAAAAGACAGAAGCAATTTAAATGACAACTGTGCTTTCTCATTCTATCTTTGTAGGAAAAAGTCATTCTGGCAAGCATGCCTATTAAAAGATTACACTGGCACAGTAAGAGCTTCTGACAGTGCACAGAGGTCCGGAGTTCACAGCACTCAGCTCCTCTTTCAGGGAAAGCCAGCAGCCGTGCACAGCCAGCCTGTGCTGCAGCCCTGCACACAAAACCCCACTGTTCACTCGGGGTCAAATTAGGCGGGAAGTGATCATTCCAAAAATATCCTCCTACAGCTGGATTCTCTGCTATTTTATGTATATACTGCTTCTTGTCAATTAAGATGCTGAACGGAGCGGACATCAGGAGAAAAGGGATTTCTTACTAAAGGAAAACTATTTTCTAGTAAAAGACATCTCCCTCGTTTTTTAAGACTCATTCATAAAAATGGGATTATCTCAAAACAAGGTACATGAAAGTATATCATTATTTGAACTTTAACAAAGAGGCACCAGAGTCCTAAGGAACAGACTTGACCATTTAAATTACACTGAAGCCAGACAACTTCTTCACTGAATAAGTGAGCTGTGAGGCAGGATTAACACTGGTTTTTAGAATTCTGCTTCTCAGATATTTCATCTTTCAATTACATAAATAAAATCTGGAAGCCCATCTCTTACAAAATGGAAATATTAATTCCTACCAATAAAAGCTTTTGGAAATATTAAATAACTAGTGAAGGCTTTCTATAATACTGTTTTTGCATTTTATTTGAACATGATTTAACCTTTTAAAAAATTAAAATTCTAAAAATCTTTGATAAGTTTTAATGTTTTTTAAGATTCAGTGTGAGCAGCAAAATTAAAACTCCATGTAATTTTCTGTAATTATATACTACATATTCAGTATACATAAACATAAAGTACGTATGTCTGCTTAATGAAATTCAGGAGAGAAGCCAGAGTTACACCCTCTGACTCACACCAGGATGGGTCCTGCCTTCCAGGTTCACTGAAACTTATTACAATTTTCCTTCTATGCTTTCAGTCTCCATGCAATTCTCAAATATAACCCTGTGAGGCTCTCTTCAGCAAAAAAAAAAAAACAAAAGTCTGGGCTTACCTACTTTCTGCACCTTGTTAAATGATTCAGCAAAACCTAAAGTGAGCAGCAGCATCTCCTCCTTTTAATCTAACAGCGTCGATCCTTCCTGTGTACTGCTGGCAAGGATCTCATTTAAACTCTCCTGAACAGCTCTCACCCCTCATTCAGAAGGGCAAAAATGTGTCTCCCTGAGTCAGCAGAATCAAAGGGGGTTTTTTTGATTGTGTTTTTGTTAGGGTGTGTGTGGGAAGTGTGCGTGCACTTTAATAGCAGGAGAGAACAGAGGACAGGGACGAGTGCCACAGTGCCAGAGCTGTAGAGCACAGCCCTGCAGTCACCTGGAACAAGAACAGCCAGAACAGCAGCCAGGCACACATCCCCACATTAGCCCAACACGTCTCAACCCTATTTTGAATTTTGAAGGAATTGCCACTAGGGGGAAAAGAGATAGTTTGGTCTTCATGCCCATTTAATCCTTCACCTGCCTGCTGAGGCTGCCATTAGAGTGCAAATTAATGCTAAACTGTGAAAATGGGCTTCTGCACTTTGAATCCAGCCACACTGAAACTGGAGAGAAACCACTAATTCCTTTAATGAAAGTCACCAAACCAGAGCCTGGTTCCTGGCAACATTTTAGCAATGTCTACATACGGCAGATGGAAACCATGTGATCTAAACATGAAAGTCTAAATTTCTAATATAAAAATACGTGTTCTTCAGTTCTCACTTAGCACCACATTTTATTCTCATATGCATGCACCTTTCCCACCCCTTTCAGTGGAGCTGTAGGCATGAGAGCAAAACTTTGCCCTCTTGATCTAAAATTATCCCAGTTTAAAACAGTATTCATCTGTCTATGATATTTCTTTTCTTTTGCCAGCCAGATGTCTGTTCTCAGGCTGCAAGAATCTCCTTCCTTTTTTCCTTCACATCATACACACTTGATCCTCTGCCAGCTCACAAAAAAGCACTCTACCCTTTTCTTTCTTGCCATTATATACATTGCATCTTCAAAATTTCTCAAGGCAAGTAAGTCCAATGGTCTTTGTAAACCCGCCCTCCTGAAGGGTATCTCCAGTTTACCTACTGTGAACTCTCTGAGCACAGCACCTGTCAGGAAGGAGAAGCTTCTGAATCAGAAACAACTTCTTAAAAAGGGAGGTAAGACACACAAAGGCTGATGTGTCAGAAATGTTGTGTCAACAGGATTTCCCGTTGAATTATTTCCTCTGCACAGGATACTGGTAGCAGAATAAAAATAAATATTCTTTTATTTTCTATAAAAGTGTATCTTGACAACAATTTATATTTCCAGTTACCGCAATCATTTTTTGATTGGAAACCATGTGATGGGGGGGGGAAGAGGAAGAGCAAGAAAGGGGAATTTCCATCATCAGTATTCAGAGTGGCCAGCTGACAATAGAACTATTTTCTTCCCATCTTAAAGAAACCCAAAGCCTTGTCACCTCAGAGGCTGATAGAAGCCATGCAGAGCTGTATCATTTCCTTGGGAATATGTGCATTGGTGAAAACCAAATCATCCCAGCAGGTGACATGCTGGGTGCTAATAATAACCCTTAGGGTCCTGTGTACCTCGCCTTCTTAGCAGGCTATACCCTAACCTGTGTAAGAAAGTAAAACATTTAATCTCACTGAAATACCTGAATAATTCTGATTAATTTTAAATAAGATATTGTTCTACATTTGCCAGAGTTTAAAACACCAAATACAGCCCTAGTGCTAAAAAAAAGGCATAGATTTCATTACTGTACAATTGCTACCACGTGACAATATTTGAGGTCACAACTATAAACTTAAAAATGGGAGCATTTTCTTGTTTATAAACAGAATTATATATACATTGGAAATGGAATCAAGAAACAATAAAAGAGTGCATATACTCTCTTTTGTTTTAGTAAAATGATGGGGTGGAATCAATTGTCACAGTACAATTTATAGTGGAAAAGTTACGTGGTTAATTTTAAATGATGGCAAGCTGCTCATGAGCATGCAAATAGCACAGCAACCCCTTTCTCATAAGTATAGCTTCAGAAACAGTTCAGAGAACTCAGGGGCAAAAAGTAGAACCCTTGGAAACATAAAGGCAGGGATCCTGCAAATGAAACTAAAATATACAGTCATACCTTTTGAAAACAAGAGGAGCCATGTGACGAATATAATTTAAGGTAAATGTGCCGTCACTTTTAATGTTCCCATAAATAGATACGAGACAAGAGTAGCATGCAATCTTGGAAAATACCTGTCAAATGAAAGGCTTTCTTCCTGACCTTACCTTCTATGAAATATTTGTGGATTTTTGAAAGACTATTTTAGAGAGGAGACAGATGTACACTTAAGGTTCTGGCACATTCTGTGAATCATGAAATAATTCTACATACATACTTAAGAGCATCCTTTGAATAATAAATTCCATAAAGAAAGGAAAACTGTTTTATATTTTTGTAAAAAACAAGGCAATTCAAAAACTCCTAAGGAATTTATGCAGCTATTACATGCTCCCTGGGCAGCAGGGAGTAAGGATGGGACAAGTGTCATTTCCAGAGTAAATAAAGGAAACCTGCACCTTTTCCACTCTGTCAAAATGCTGTTAATCACCTCTTAAGGAACTGCATCCATTTGCCTCATTGCAAACATGAAAGACAAGGGAGATAAAGGGACAGGATAATTAAATTCCACCTGTACTCAAATTCAAGGCTCCCGAGTTTGAATTCTGGTTTTCAGTCCTGGAATTTGTGTGTCTTCCTCACTAACCATCACAATGTGTATGGGAAAAATGCTTTCAGCTTTTAGAGAACCAGGTTCAAATGAAATAAATGAAAAATCGGGATCCCTGAAGTCTCTGAGTACTAAGACAGAAACTATGCAATTTTCCATAATCATGTGTAAGAGTTCCATATTTAATACAATTTATATTAGATAGTAACAAGAGGGATGACCAGACACTTTGGCACAACACAAAAAGGAAAACTTTGCATTTGCTGGTTACTTCAGTTTAGAGGCACACAACTAATAGCTGAAAGACTGTGTTTCCAAAGTTCTGCATTGATCTTAATACAACCCATAATGAAGGCAAGGGGTAGAAAAGCTCTGCACCACACCCAGGAAAGAGATCACTCTTAGGTGCTCAAGTAGAAACTCAAAAGCAGCAAGATGGAACTGCTGCACCATTACTACAGATGTGGAAGGTAATTTCTTCAGTAATTAATTTGCACAGTGCTTCCACTGTCCCAGGTCAGAGTTTTCTCTTTAAAAAATCTTTCCCCACATATTTAAAGCAAGCACCTCAGGAGACAGCTGTGAAAGTACAGAAGATCTGATTGCTCCACTTTTTTCCACAGCGCCTGAACGGACGCTTTCCTACGGAAAGCTCTCCCGATACATAATTTAGGTGTACAAAGAGGCAGGCGGCAGGGGATGGCTGCAGAGCTCACTGGGGGCTCGGGGAGCACCCGGCTGCCCCAGCCTTCTGCTCCCCACCTGCCTGCACTGTGCTGCTTTCTGCAGGGTGAGTGTTCTTCATCAAGAAAATCTCCATTTCGAGCTCAGAGCATGATCAAAGCGGCCATTATGGCAGCATAATTGAGGAGGGAGTTGATAATCTGCTGGGGATGCCAAGGAGGGAAGCAGAAGGTGAGGGGTGTCCAAAGGCGGCAGGAATGAGCAGGTGTTAGGGTAACTATTTAAATTAGGCATCCTGACACTATCATTTATAACAGAGGTTTTACACTCCCTGGAAGGCACTAAGGCTGCATATCCTATCTGTTCTACTCAGTAAGCAAATAGCTTTTCTTTTGGTCCAAACAGTGACTTCAGTAAGTCTGCAGTACTGCAAAGAGAGTTGCATTTAAATAAATTATTCTCTGCAACTTATACAATGCCATAGTACTGCTGCAGTGCCTTTTCTATCTCTGCCACTGCTGAATTTGACCTCCAAATCCTTCCTGGGATTCAGCAATGTGGCCCATGTTATCTTTAAATATACAATAAAGGCAATGTTTGGGCTCCAAAACCAAAAAGAAGTCTATTTTCCACAATGGTTTTCACACACACAAGCCTCGAGAAGATTATGAGGGCACTTTATGAATCAAATGCAAAATACAGAACTAGTATTATCTCCCACTGAATTGCTGTCATCTCTGAAGGATGTGTTGAGATCCAACATTATACAACTCTTCATAGTAGTAATTTTGTAATATTTTATCTACTTGAAAATAATAGGGAATTTTAGGTAAGCAGAATCTTAATTACCTCAATTAAGTTCTCATCCTGCGTCACTAATATCATTGGGAGCTTTGTCATTAACCTCAATGAGTGCAGGACAGATTCTTTAGAATTTAACCTGGATACTCAATATTCTTGTTCTAATGAAAAATGCATTAATGAGCTTCATTAGACTACTCAATTTTAAAGAAGCATCTTCCCTCAGCAGCCAGCCTCCCTCAACAGCCTGATGGGACACTGGTGCATGAGTGAGCCAGACCTTGACACAAAGAGTGTTTATGTCACTCTAAGTCTTTTTATTGACTCAATGAGCTTCACGTTCAGCCCACCACGGGAAGAGCAACACCTATTGACTCACTTCAGGAAATCCCTGAGGTGGAGATGCTAAAACGTGTATACACTTTTGAAATTAAAACTGGAGTGGTACAGCTGAAGGACTGTATGTAGTGAAATAAACACAATTAAAACAAGAATTCCTCCCTGTAATTAAAAAATGACACAAGTTTTGTACATAGTCTGCACAGAAGATCCTCAATGCATTTCAAACACTACCTTTTTTCCAGTCATCTACTGGGACACATTATGGGAAAACCAGTGATCTTCTATGACCTTCATTTTATTTTATTAAATGCAGCAGACTCCTCATGCTGAATACGAAATAAAAAATATGCAACCCAGGAAAGTACTTTGAGAAAAAAATGCCCTTTGGAGGACCTGATTTCAATCTCGATGTATAATGATACAAATTTGCCAGTGACATTTGAATAAAAATCTCTATTATTTATATTATTGTGTTCAGACTTCTATACTGAATTACTAAATTTAGAACAGGCATTGAAGATCACAGTTCAGTCAATGCTTTATAAACATGGGAAATACATATTTGAAATACATCTCAAGTTAGAACAGACTAGCTAACATGGGAAATACATATTTGAAATACATCTCAAGTTAGAACACACTAGGTGTACTTCCCAACTTTAGCCACAATTTAGAAGATATTTTTCTTTTCAAATGGCTGTCCAACTGGTAGTAGTAAAATGCTCAAGTATCAAAATACAGTCTTTGTTTACACAACAGTGGCTGATGTGTTGCTAATAAAGCCTTCAAGGAGAAAATAATGTGAATTGCCCAAGCAAGGGAAACTGACACTTACAGATATTTTATCTTTCCCATAGCTCTATGGACAATTGAAAAGTATCACTTGTTGAAATCCCTTGAAAAACTGGGTGGGGGGAGAAGGTTAGGAGGTCTAGTACTCCTGCTAGTAAGTGCAGATTAACAAGTCACCACCCAAAATAACACCCACTGAATTTCAGTTATCTGCTATCTGAGCAACCTCCCTGAAATTCCAAATGCTAAACACAGAGCCTAATTTGTAGCTGGTTTAGAGCTATGTGGGATAGGTGGGATAGGTGTAGCTGGTCATAGCAATAATGTGGGGGTATTCAAATTTGGAAGGGAGGGGACTTATGGAAATCCTTCTCCCTAATTAAATCAGAGAATGAGAGTTTGAAGTGGTAAATAATAAATCACAAAGAATCCTCAATCTGGTTGTCAAGGAAACCAGTATGCCTCTGCCATAATTGCTGTGAGCCCAATCTTGCCCTTTTTGACATCCAGCCTTATCATGCATTCTGGTCAGACTGAGAAAGTGGCTTTTCCATTCCTCTCAGGCAGGAGCTCGGGCTCTCCGGAGCGGGGCCGCACACGGCGGCTCTCGGCTGCAGACGGGGATGGAGCAGTGAGCTCCAGCACAGCCCCATCACCTCCTCACTGAGACACAGGACAGCCAGCTTCATCTACACTGCACTGCAAGGCATTCCTAATTTACTGCTGCTGCATCCTCAGCCTGCTTATCACAGCTGGTCACAAGTCCCAGGTATTTCCAGTTCCCCTCTGCTCCTACTCCCTTAGGCATTTCCGGAAGCAGGAATCAGCCATTCGTTTCACTCATGGACGTGTAAGGTGCTTATGAAAGGGATGAAGAGGGAAAGGGAAGTACAAGACAAATATGCTTTCAAAAGCACAACAAAATAGATTAAAAATTGACTCCATGCCAAGTCATTCAGATAGCTCAATGCATCATTGTCTTTTTCCTCTGCAATGATAATTACCTTCTATAAACATATCCAAACTTGTTTTTTCCTTCTGTTCCTGGTGTAGTCACACATGGCTACTGAACATGCACCAGACTTTGAGCATAAGCAATTCTCAGTGCTTCAACATCAGGAAGGCCAGAAAAGGAGGATAGCTATATCAGTGTCTCTATCTCATCCTTCAAGAAATCCTGAAGCAGATTTTAGAGGAAGTACCTTCAAAGTGAGGAAATAGGAGGAACAACAGGCAAGTACATTATGTTCCCAGCTGACTTTAAGGAAAAGAAAATCTAGAGATGTGGGGAAGAATTGTGAGAATGAAAAAACCCATAAAAACTCCCTTTAAGAACTACAGAAAGAAAAAGACTACCAAAAAAATTTTGTGAAGATTCTTCTTTGAACCTCCTGCAACTAGTTGACTGGTTCCTTGGTGTTTTACCAATGGATAAATCTTCTTTTCATTCCTAACCTATTCCAAGCAACAACCACTAAAACCATTTCCTTTAATATATTTTTATAAATTTAAAGCTAGCAAAATATGTTAAAAGTAGTTAGACTGATACACCCTTGTGATTTTAATCCTTTGCTGTACACCATTCTAATGATCTTCGTTACTTTCAGTATGTAAAGAATGTACAAGATTCAGCTCAGGATCCAAGTTTCAATGGGATACTGGGGATACTCACTGTATGATTCCAAAACTTTATCTTGACACCACATTTGGGTAAATGAAATTTACTAATTTTTTTTATCCATTATCCAAAAGGGTGTGCTAACAGCACTTTCCTCTGTCTGCTCAGCTGCTACTCAGAGATGGCTATTTAGTTTTATTGACTCTAGCAACTGGCCTCTTTTTTTGTTAAGTTGGTAGATAAACCAAACATCTCAACAAAACATATGGTGTGACACAATTTTTCTGCTGTAATATTCAACTATTCAAACATTAACTATGGACATTGGTAAAATCCTTTGTTCAACAGATCTGTAGACATGCAATGCATAAAAAGCAACAAATGTTTTTTCCACAGCAGGCTCAATCAAAGCAAAATATGCTCTCCTCCAAACCCAATCCAAATCCCTTCCATATTCTTCTCCCAAGGAAATACAGTGCTGCTATTTGATAGCTAAGAGAGCTTGAATTCAATTTTGACCTTAGTTGAAAAACAATTCATAGTCATACAGTATCATGAGATAATTCAGGCTGAAGTGGATTCCTGCCTCTTCTTATATGCTCAAAATAGTTTTTAATCCAAATGCTTCTTACAGCTATAAAACTTAAATCACATATAGGAAGAATTATTCCTACATAATTTAAAAACTGAAGCCCCTCTAGTTGTCATCCCAGTTAAAAAGGTACAATTATGGATTAGTTACAACCAATTACAATAATGCACATTACTCTCTGTATCACTGTATATGCCTCTAAAATTTGATTGCCTTACCAGAAAAAAAAGATAATAAAAGTTTCCATCAGAAAAGATAAACCAAAAGCAAATGATTGAGCCATTTGAGTACAAATACATTCATATGCAAAATACACATGTACATCCATCAGAAGAAAAAAGGCCTTTAGCTGATTTACAGATAATTTACTATGTCACACTCTTACCACTATTTTATTCTTATTTGAAAAATTAGTCTGGATTCCTCAGCAGAATGACAGGAACCAGTTTATTTTTATGTCTCTTTCTAAATTTCAGTGATCTTGAACCTTTAGGGCTAAACATCTCTGTGACAATCTGTTTTTATCATCCAAGAGTTTCACATACTTCAAGGTTTGAAGAATGGGGTCACTGGCTTTCCCAGCGACACATCACGCTGGAGAAGGAGTTCAATATTACCCAGGACCTGCTCCATCATAATCCACTGTGAAAAAAATACCTCTCTCTCTTCTGTTGGTAGGAAGCCATAATAAGCTGATATTTCTCCTCTGAACAATCTTCCAGGTGGCCAATTTGATTTGTCAATTCTTTAGAATTTTTATGTCCTCTGAGCAGTATCTATCCACTATCTTTTGTCTTCACCTTTTTGCTTAGACTCCTGCAATTTTGAACAAAAGCCTTCAAACCTCTTATTCTTTATAACACTAAACTCTAGACTTCAATAAGCTTTGCTATTATGTGGGGGGATTTTTGCAGAGCATTATTGGCTCTTCATCTGAAACCAACCTGCTACTCACACCATATGAAGTGAAACAGAGGAGTTTGTGCTGCAGCTGTGTGAGCCAAGGGCATCCCACCTCTCTCTGTCTGTGCCAGCCTGGCCTGGCAGCAGTGGGATGCTGCTCCTGTGCCTTTGCCAACTTCAGCTCAGTCTCTTCAGTCTCTGGGCTCCAAACTACTCAGGAGCAGTGCTGCAGGGAGCGCCGAGCTGGGCACTGCCTGCTGGGCACTGCCTGCTTCAGGAGGATGGGCGTGGTACCATGAAGCTGCAGATAAGCAGTTTCTGAGCTCAAATGCAATTTTAATATATCCCTGTGTAGTATCATGCTGAAACATCCACAACTGTCTCCTGCTGTATTTATGAAAAATGGCTATTAATTGTAATTGTCCTAAGCTGCTTTTAGAGAAATTCTGTCTTCAGGCTCTATCTCTTATCTGAACACCCTCTTTTTGCCATTACCACAGACATTACTCTGTGAAGAAATACAAGCAATGTATTGTGCATTTCCTCACAGAATACCAACTATATTAACCAAAAAGGACTGGAACCAAAACAGAAATAAAAAATTAAAGGCACTCTGAAACAAGCTAGTTGTGATGCTTATTTATAGTCTACTTACTTATAGGCCTCTTTCTGGGAGAATAAGATGAGAAACTCCAAAACAGCTAACCATAATATTCTGTTTTGTGAAGATTACAAAAACTTTAACTTGAGGAAAAATCTCTGTGTGAAGGATAATGTTCCACTGAGGCTTTTCTTTCTTACCCTGGTCCTGGTCCTTCTCCTTCTCCTTCCAGGTCCCTGATAGGATTAGATGCAATTCATAATCCCCAGTTCAAAACAAAAATTGTCTTGGTATCACCTAACTGCACAGGAGTGATAATTTTAAAGGCTACTACAGGTAATGATTTTGGAAGACAAAGCATTTCTCATTGTCATGACAATTCTACAGACTTGTAAATCAGAAACCCTTCAATTTTTAAAGTTCTATTTTAGGCACTTCCTGTTAGCCTTTGGACATTAACTCTGTAACAGCCACAGGTGATGGCATATCAGAAGACAAAACAAGAGTTATCTCACCTCAGCAGCTAGTGAGAAACTTTACAAGGGCATTCCCATCATCTTTCCCCACCTGCATAGCAATAAACCAGCCAGTGGAGCAGACAAAGGAGCTAAATTTGTGCAAGCCTTGCTCAGTAGGGCTGCTGGAACTAGGACACTGAAGAACATCAGAGTAGAGACAGTTTTACCACGAAAAAAAACAAATTTGGAACTAATATGAAATACCTGACAATTTGGAGTCTAAAACTTGATCAGTTCTGAAGGTCTGTGCTTTATGAAAAGTAATCACTAAGACACCAGCAGAATAATTCAACAAACTGGAATCTGTGGCTTTCTTTTCTTTCCTGAAATACCACATTTTTTCTTAGGCCAACAGTTTGAACAAGTAGCCTTAGAAAGAAGTGATTTAGTAAGCAAACAAACAAAAAATTAACTTGTGAATTATAGGTACTTGAAATAGAATCTGCTGTGCCTACAACTCATATTAACATAGTAAGCTCTTACAGAATGCCTTTTCAAGGAAAGAAATATATTCCTTGTGTGTTCAAGTATAGAGACATAAAACCATATGAGACCCTATTTATTTCAAATTTCCCATGATGCCATTTACTCCAGCTTTTAACCTTTTATGTGACATTGAGCTATTTTACAATCATAAAATAGTAGGAAAAAACGACCTGTTAATTTGAAAGGGACACATTACAACATCTCTCCCCGGCACTATAATATTTTAATTTCTTTTTTTCAAGTCAAACCAGTTGGAAAGTGACCATCTGCTAGTCTCTTAGCACTATTCAAGCAAAGCAATGCACAAAATGTCCTCCTTTCCCAGCAAGAGTAGGACCATTAACCGAAAGGAATTTAGTATATTGTCATGTGAGTTTAACAGATTGATTAACAACAAAATTTAATTTCCGCTTTTTAAATGATTGTTAAATATAGTGACTATAAGGTGATGATATAAAACTGCTGCACATTGTGTGACATCTAGAGCAGTATAAGAAATCTGAACCTTTCCAAGAAATAAATCAGTATTATAAAATTTCCTATGCAAATTGTGTTCATCTATTTGGAGTGTTAAGCTGAATGCAAGCACACTTTACAAGTACAGTTCTATTTCTCACTTCAAAATACACAATGTGCTTTGGACACTGGGTAAGTTTTCAGTATCACTTAAGGTTTTGAATATTTCAAAACAGTTGATAACGGCAGTGAAAGAGGAAACTCGACAAGCTCTCCTTGCTGATAAATATAGAACTTTTTGGATGAGTAGAGCTCAATGGAGCCGTAATCTTGGCTGGCACCTGTACATGATACTGTAACACATACAGCTAGAACTGCAAGTTTGTGAGAATAAATTAAATTAAATTCACATTCATGTTAGCACTTTAAAAGATGTTGTCAGTACAACTTTGTATGCATGCAAGCCACTGCACTTTTGAAAGTTTTACCCTTAATGTTTAGAATTCAAACACACTAGTCTCTAAGGGTTAGGAGATACACTGGCCATATCTTAGTTGGCCTTTATTCACATTATTCACATCTGTACCTCTTTAACATGTCTAACTAAACTGCAAATCAGGCAGAAATTAAAGTAACTACACTTCAAATTGTTAAATTCTAAATGAGTTTATCATATCTGAATTGTGAAATATAGCAGATGTCAAACGCCTTACCAAAATGTACTCCACAGTTGCCTTAAATCTGCAGTATATTTTATTTTAAAAGCATTTTTCTCTCTTGTTCCTCCTCCTAGCCTCTCTCTCCCTATCAAAAAAACAATCAAGCAATTCAGGAATTTATACCAGTGGCAAAATACTTGCTAAATATAAAAGACAGTTTCTCGCCGTTTTATGGAATAAATAGATCTTTCTGATCAGCTATTAATGACATAGTAGACGTATCCATTTGCCCAATAAATGTGCAAGCCTTACCGCTTTCCTTATTTTTATTTATAAATTTCATAATGGCAGTAAGGCACTTTAAACTGTATTTCTCAGGGAATACTGCACTTTGGGGACTGTTAAAAGTCACTCTGCCTTCAGCCTTTATCACCCTACGTGAGGTACAATAAACACTAAGAAATGTGCTGCCTATTGTGTGCCTTGTTATAAAGTTCACGTCCAGCAATTCTCCTGTCCTTTCAGTTTGAATTTCCTTTCTTCCCAAGCCTTTCTCAGACATGTTCTTAGCCAGTCTATGATTCATCCTAATTTTGGATGACAGACTGGGCTGAGCAGTACAGGCTCAAGTTATGCAACAGGCTCATTCACATGGCTAAAACCTCACCTACTGCTTATTCCATTCAGTTGTGGCTAGGGAGTACTGCTCACTCATATGCTAGATTCTGGAGCTTTTTTCCTAAAATACGCCACAATTCCATAAGAAATTTCCTGTGCTCTTTATCGGTGTCCAGTTTCCAGTAGCCACGCATTACCAGGCTTCAATCAAGTCAAACAGACCTTGCTCATGATGTTTCTCAGGATCCAGAGTACACTTTTGAGAGAAATTCAAGGAAGGCTGTACATCATTTATGTGATTTCTTTACCATGGGGTAAGACAATCTAGTGGTATTTTGCAAGGTACAGAGAAAAGTTCTAGTCAAGCAGTAAACTGCCAAAGCTATTCAGAAGAGAGTGATCCTCTAAACTTGCTAGGATGCCACACAGATGTTCAAAAGCCACATTATCTACAACTGCCTTGGTTCTTGGATTGGCTGAATCAGACAAGAGAAGGCCATACAAGACTACAAACTTGCTGTGAAAATACAATTGTTAATTCTCTACACGGCTCTAATACTCATACAAAAAACCAAGCAGGCATATAAATATGTATTTATTTGCTGTTATGTTAATTTTGTTAAAAAACATCAATAGTTGATAAGCTGAATAATGTGTGCAATTTTGAAAAGCTTTGCAAACATAGATGTCTGACTTGACCTTATGACTATTTTCTCCTTCAGGCAAACCAATAATATAACCAGAACAACACGAGAGGATGAACATTGTTGGGGAGTTGCTCACTGTGCCTGTCATACCCCGTTAATGCAACTTTGATTTGCCTTTGTTCTGACAGTAGCAAACAGCTGCTTGTAAATGAGCCACAGTCCCTGGGCTGCCTCCCATTATTCCACACTTTTGTTTGACAAGGTCACTTGCTGTGGGGATTTTGGGGAGAAAGAGTGTGCAGCCTATGGAATTAGAGTTAAACCACAGGCAACCCAGCTTGAATGCTCTTATTATATTTTTTTTCATAGCACCAGCAAAGCAAAAATAACAAAGAGAAAATCTTTTACTCTGAACAAGTCAAACTTTTCTTTTTCCCAGTGTTCATTTCATAATCCTAAAACTATCTTACAAAAAGCAAGTCATGTTTCCATAAATCCCCTTTCATTCAAATCTTAACAGGATTTATATGAAAGATGTATTTAATTACAAAACAGGATTAACAAACACAGATTAATATTGTTTTGTTCATCCACTGCTACAATTCATCAGGAGACAATACTGAGCTACAGCTAACAGCAACTCTGACAAACACTGCAAAACCATGAAGAAACATCTGATTTATGCCAGTTTTCACAGGAAATTGATATATTTTTGATAGGAACCAAAGCACATTAGTCTTCCAGAAAGAAAAGCATCTCATAAGCAAATTACTGCTATGATAGCTGCCCATATAAGGGCAAGCAGACATTCCTCTGACTGGAGTTTTATGATGCTGAATTAAACTGTAAGATCATCTTACGAAGACATTAGGATAGTATCTGGTGCTATCATATCATCCCTGAACCTTCATTTTCCAATTTGACCTGTAATCTTAAAGGCAGTGAAAGCTGTCATTTAGGCTGTTAAATGCCTGTTTCTTTGTGACAACTGTTGCTTTTGAAGACATGCATAAACAAGGAATAAGTAGCAAATATTCAAAGGGATGGTTGATGCTATGGGAGGAGAGAGCCAGTGGCAGTTTGCTGCCACAGATGAATCACTGAAGTGTGCTTCCAAAACTTAGGAGTGAAAAGAGCAACTGACTCTAAAAACGCCTTTCAGGCTCTTCAAGAAGGGTCACTGGAAACAATGAATGGAAATCAGTCCAGAAACCTCCCCCAGCAGCCAGCTAAGCTATTCCAAAGGGACAGTCCCGATTGTTCAGATTTTTATCTCCTCAACCCAAAAAGTGACTGAGCTCTTCCTGCCCTGAATCGTTTGCTTCCTAGTTCTTTGTTTCACCACTGGAAGAAATGTCTTCATCACAAAAGCCTCTGCATCCGCATTAGAAGAAAAATGCACAGACATTTCTAGAATCTTTGACTTAACTTTTAAATCTCCTGGTGTTCTCAACAGAAAAGCACAGATGACTGTTAGACAAGTTTACACATCTTCCCTGGACTCACTGAAAATGCTGACTGAGCTTGGAAGATTAGATTTATGACAATAGGATTGGGATAAACAGCCTTCTACTCTCTTCTCTCTTCCAGCTAATTCAGCTTAAATCTCACTCTCCACCACAAATCTGTCAATGTGCAGGTAAGAGAAGTCTTCCCAAGTTTCAGCTGGAAGTAGTTTCCCTTGTCAAATGCAAGTTACAAAATACATAATTAGTGGCATACCTGAAACATTCTAACTGAATTACACTTGAATTATCCAGTGCTAACAAGCAGCCATCAACAACAACAAAGTCTAATGATAATTCATGATGACAACACTCACTTTCCAATAAAGCACGCTGAAACCACTCCAGTAGCTGACTGCCAGAGTGCAGGATGGGAGGTTGTTAGCCTCATTTGTATTCAAAGGCAGGCAAATCACTAAAACTCATTTACATCCTTCCATCTTTCTTAGTTCATGTCAGCAGCAGGTGGTCTATCGATACTACCTTTGAAATAAGTAGGTGGTTCAAATTGCCTTCAAATTTCAGTAAAAACCCTGAATTATAGAATAGACCTTGAGTCTTAACTTTCCTGGTTTTTTTTGTGTGGGCTGTAATAGAACATGACTAAGTACAGCATGCACTTTGTTCATATTTAATCTACATTAAAAACTAAGTTTTGCACATAAATCTAGGCGCCTTAATCTTGAGCTTTAGCAGACAGTCGCAGACACGATCATTTATGAGCTCAGCAAAGTGAGTTACAGAAGTTTATTTGTAAAGGTTTGAGTAAAATCCACAACAGATTATGCAAGATTTCTATGGATAGATTTTTTTTTTTTTTTTTTTTTTTTTTTTTTTGTTAAAACACACATTTTTTGGGATAAACAGATGAAGACTGACTCTTGAATCCTTCGATGCATGTGTTTAAGTTTCCCTGCTGCTAGCCCACTGGGAACTACTCCTCTGAATAGATTACGTTCACTACACACTCCTAGGGACATATGTCTTCTATTTTTCTTTGTGGCATTGTGACTATTTCTAACAGTCAGTTTAAAAACACAAATGTCTGTTGTCAATCAGGACCAGTTTCTGATGAAGTGAGAAGAAACACTGCCTGAGACAAGAATCAAGGCCATCTTCATGCCCAAAAGAGTACACAGCCAGCAGTAAGCAACATCACAAATGTGTTATACAAATCCAGAATAGATTAAAGTAACTAAAACCAGCATTTGGTTGCTTTTCCTCTGTGATGTTTGCTTTCACATTTTGACAACTCCCTCAGAATCTGTGTGAAATTCAGTGTCCGCCAGAATTACTACTTTGATGTCTGCTTTCAAACTTCCATAAAGAACAGCGACGTTTGGAACACAGAGGTCAGTAAGAACTCTGCAGACTGTGCAGATTATGCTAAATTAACTCCCATATTTTCATCAGCAGGTCGAGAAAGCATAATACACTGTCCCAGTATCCCTGAAAACCAATGGATTTGTGGGTCAGTCCCCATAAATGCACTGCAAATTCAGAGGCTTTGTTTATTACCCTATCTGGCTTCAGCTAAGCATTAGTAAAATCTGACATGCAGGATTCACATTTAAAGATCTGAGTAAGATTTTGTTGCTACTAAATACATTTATTTGTTTATATGACTGGGATTTTTCTGTGTGAAAATTGGTAAGGATGCTGAAGGTGTCCCCTGAGCTACTAAGCATAAGAGAGCCTGTACTTCACAATGAGTTAAAGATTGTTTAAAGACCAGGACAGTCATTAAGCTGTATTTACTGTCTAGACAGGAATAGCTCCACCTAACCATTCCCAAAGGTTGTTAGCATTTCTAAAAATTAAGCAGCAGCAGGAAAAGGTTAAGATCAACTTACTAATTAAGTTACACTCACAGAAATCTGGAGAGGGGAAGAGAATGTAAATATGAATAGCATCCCCCAGTCTGAGTCCCCATCCTTAAATACGGGTCTTGCTTTAGGAAGGAAAACATTAGGGCTGAGCATCAGTGTGCAGAGCTGATGCCCAGACATGGGGCTGCACAAAAATGCCATTAGCCTGAGCCAGATAAACTCCAAGGGGTTTCTTTTATCTAAGTTACTGGTAGACACAAGCAGTGTTTTTCTTTCCTTTCCCTACTGTAAATCTGTAGTCTACTGGTAGAGTACATTCACTGGTCTTTTGTAGCTTTTGGTGTTAAAAGGTGAATTCAAGATAACTGCCAAACAATGAGGAATGCTCCAAGACTACCTTATGATGTTAATTGTATGATAAAAGCAGATATTTAGGTCACTTCCATGGCGCTTAGCAAATTCCCAAGGGCACTTGACAGGAAAACAGAACTCCTTCAAGGAGCTACACAGGCAGCAACCCAGATAAAAGAGATCCCTTCTGGTGACAAGTATTACTCAGAAATTCCTTAGCAAGTGGTGAGACTGGATAGTCTGAGAGATCCCTCAGACTCCCAGGAGGGACAGAAGCTCTGCTGCTCTACAGGTTCTTGTAGGTGGAAACCCTGAGTAAAGCTCTGAGAGGTGTCCCTGAGGTTTCCCTGCCCCACAGCTCTCCCTGCATAGGGCAGGCAGCATTATCGTGCTTGTTTACATGCTGGAGATGAGAAGAGTCTGTTGATGCAACAATAATGATTTAAATTCTAATCCAAGGAATAACTGCATAAGCAAGGAGCAGGAGGCAAGCAGAGCCATCCATATCTCTGCAAACAGAAATGATGAATGTAAATCAAACCGTTCAGAATCACTTAAATTGCCATTTAAATCAAAGTCCAATTATTTAAATTGTCAGAAAGAAGCCCATATTTAGATAAACCAATTTATTCTAATTTACTTTTATCTGTATTTTTATTGTAAAAGAAAGGATAACTCAGTGATTGTTAAAAAAACATATTGATAAACACAGATTGATAAACTGAATTTGCACTTCCCTCTCTCAATTTGTAGATCTATCTACTCTAATGATATTTCAATGGAGATTTTTACATTTTTCCTATTTTCTTATACTGAAAAGAGTAAATTTTTTTTTATTATTTTTTTTTCAATTAAATAATTTTTTTTAAATTAAATGAGCATCAAATCTTACTCTGTCTGTTAGACCTTTTCTTGGAAAAAAACCAAAACAGACTGGAATTCTACTAAACACACAATTCTTCAAATCTTGGGCATTATCGCCACATAAATTAAGTGATCCAACTTGTTTGCATTACAAATGGACATATTTAAAAAGCACTTTTTCTGGAATGAAAAACTGAATTGTTTGGGTTTGGTGATCAGGTCCCACAAAATTTTAAAACCAGGTTAGTTCCATCCTCTCACTTCAAAAATATTAGTAACAGATAAGAAAAAAAAAAAAATTATATTTTTCCACTTTCACTGTTCCTAGATAACTTAAAGTTTTAACGAAATTGTCACAGAATTGAAATGAACAGAATAAATGGAAAATAAAAAAGAAACCCCAAACCTGCAGAGGACAGCACCATGCCTAAAGCTAATTTAGCACCTCCTTGTCTTTTGTTCCAGACCAAGTCAATGCTTTCACCGTTCCTCTTAGAGAAAGCAAACCGGTAGGGCTTGAATATTGCTTATTAAATGCAACCCGAGAAGTGCCCCCGAGGGCAGCCCAGCACCTGCAGGCGCCCAGGGCTGTGCCTGCCCACCCTCCCCCTGCCCTTGCTGCCTGCTCCCTGCCCAGGGAGATGAATCAAAACTGCTCTCCTGACATCACTTCTGCTAAGCAGACATTGATGACTTTTTTTGGTTTTCTTCCTTTCTCCTACTTCCCCATGAGAAGAAGTAGATAATGAACTCAGATATGGCACTGGCATTCTTACTGGGGAGAAATAATAAACTGCAATTCCATCTCTTTGGGCGCGTGGAATAATGGTGATGCCTACATTTTCTTCTCCACCTCCCTTAGAAAAAAGGTTAATAAACCACCCAGCACTTGCTTTTCATGGGAACAGTATGTCTGCATTAATTAGCATTTTCCAGGTAGCACAGTAATACCATTTCGAGTGCTCAATACCAGGTTGTTCCAGAAACCTATTACAAAATTGTAGCCAAAAGCAGCTGAGGATTCATTCATTTAAGGACAAAAGAAATAATTCTGGCTACAGCTGCATCAGTAACTTGGCCTAGAACTGAGCAGAGACAGACTATTGCATTGGATCAGAAGCATGACCAGAGCTGAGTGACCTAGTTAGAAGAATTTACTCTCCTCTGAGGTCACTGAGCAAGCCTTCAAGCTTTAAGACAATTCATACTTGATTGAGGTTGGAGGCTACATATCTAATATCAGCACTGGGCTATTCTAGAACTGTATCTTGCAGGGTTTCTTGTACCTTCCCCAAGCAAACTACTGACAGGATGGACATGTGAACCTCTTCAACCTGGAGCTCTGGGTGGCCTGAGAAGAGATAAATGTTCATCTCCTATCAAGCACAGAAGACACTCTCCAAATTTCCAGCTCCTCTGCATGGAATACTTTTGTGTAAAAGGTGGGAGACGGCACCAGCAGCCAAACAAGGCCCACTCCTGGCAGGCTGAGCCCTGGGAGATGCTAAACACAGGAACAAGTGTTCACTTCCAGATCTCAGGTGGAAGATGTCTGTAGGCAGCCCTCAGTGCTAGCTGAGAACTAGATCCCAGAAAAACTCATTCTCCATGGTCTAGCAGCACACAGCTCCAGGTCAGACCCCTGGCAACTTCACATCCTACTTGGGGGTTCCACCAAAGGCACAGGGACCACAGTGCTCTGATGAGATTATTAATGTTATTGTTAATGTTAAGCAAGACCAAGGCTGAATGTCATATCTCCAAACCTCCTAGGCCAATATTGCAAATGTCTAAAGATTACTGCTTCCAGAATTAATACTGAAAAGAAAAAAATGCAAAGATCAGCTATATAAGAAAAGAGGCCAAAACTAAAACCAAACTGAATAGAGTATCTCAATTGATCTATACAGTCCCATTTGTATGATTATATTTCCAAAAAGGCATCACACAGTTTCAGAGCAAGACATCTGCCAAACTAATGAGAGCCCAAGAGTCAAAACAAAAGTACAAATAAGTATTAAGAAATCAAATATCCCCAAACTGTTAGGTAGACTTTACTGTCTAAAACTACAGGTGCTTAGGAAGAAATTACTTCTTAACTTAATTTCATAAGCATTAACAAAAGATGGTATTTCTTCATCTGGTGTTCATCAGAAACTTTTGCTCAAGTCTCAAAGCAGCAGCCCACAAGTTTTGCTTCTTCCAGCAACAAAAAACAAAAGGGGCTGTCACCAGGGATGGGAAAAAGAAAACCTTGAAGAGCTGGCTCAGAGTAACCAAATACTTCAAATTTTACTCACTTCAACATGTTTGGAAGCGATGCAGGTTGGCTGAGAGCCATCCTCAACCCAACAAGTGTACCTCACCAGCTGGCATGACACAGACAAGAGCCCCTGACACCTCGGGAGGGAGCAGCCGGGAACAGATCGGGTGAATTAATGCAGCACTCCAGGTTGCGTGCCTGGGCAAAACTGTTTGTTCTTCGGCTCCAGTTTCAAAGTCAGCCCGTGTTTAAACTGCTCGTTCTCTAGCTCAGATTTCAAAATCAGTGTTTATGTTTTATTGTTTTACAGTTCAGCAAGACCAAGCACAATTAGCTTGTAAAATACTATACTGCCTGTCTTCAAGGTTGAGGGAGGGTGAGGAAGCACAATGTTAACAGTGAGTAGTTACACACAACGTTAACAGTGAGTAGTTACACACTTGGGCAGCTCTGGGCACACCCAGTTTTATGGCACAGTGTACTCGGGCAGCTGCTGAACTTGGTGTAAACCAAGAAGAATAAAACTGTATAGTCAACAGCAAAGTAACCCTTGTCTGCATTTGCAAGGCCAGGTCCATTGAAATGGCACATTTCTGCTGTCCTGGGAGGAACAAGACTGGGAGGACCTGTGGGCACAGCAGGGACTGGAGCAATTTACTTACTGGAAATTTTACTGGTTTACTTTTTTGTTCAAGAAAATGTTTCAAGAAGTTGTCTTGGATCCACAGTGAAGTTTCTGATCGGAGGAGGCTGAACACACTGAGCCAGGAGTCAGGATTTGAATGAAGGAGAACAGCATTTCAGGGGTGTCCTCTGCTGGGAACCCGCTGGGTGCCGAGGTCCCACGTTGTGTGTGGGAGGTTGCAGGGAGGGTCTGGAGGCTCTTGAGAGCTCCACCTGTGAAACCTGCAGCTCCTCTGAGGAGAAACATCTATTACAGCATTACAGAAATGGCTCAGAATCTACGAATTTCAGGTATGTGGGGAACAAAATCCACCCAATAGAGAGAGTGAAGTGGCTAAGTACCTACAGGAGGGACAAGCTCACTAGCAGCTGTGCTCACAAACATGGCAGAATGTAAGACGAAGCTCCAAGAAGCTGGGCACGTTTGAAAGCAGCACGTTCTAAAGCAAAGAGAAACACTCACTCCTGTCTGAACACTAAAAACAATTCCTTCTGACCGCTTCTGAAATTCAAAGTGCACCCTGGGTACATACTGTGACAAATATGTATATGTACGGTACAAATCCCTGAACTTCTGTATGAAACAAACAATCCAAGTGCTCAGTCCAGGATATGAAAAGGTTACTTCTGGGGGAACAAGTGTTTGGCAGCCTCAGCGCTGTTTTGTTAATTTATCAGATTTAGGATCTTTCAGTGGAATGTCAGAGCCCACCATTCCCAATGATAAAGTTTTAAAAAAATTAAAGACAAAAAAAAGAAAGACTATCAGAAATACCTCTCTCTGGCCATTTAACATATTAAGAATTTTGGTGTAGTTTGTAGCTACAGGTACTTCATTCAGACACTGTGTTTTGAAAGGTACTAATCAGCAGTTCAGAAATACTTATTGATACACTCTAGTAGTATTTATTTTTTTTAAAGTGTGTATGGGCATTCCAGCTATTCCTAAAATAGGGGAAAACATGTATGAGAAAAATTTTATTCTACATTATTTTCCACAAGATATGTGAATTTAGCCAGAGGCTATCAGTCTTGAAAGAACACTACTTTCAGAAAGCTTAGTCACACATTTTCTTTCATTTTGCTCTGTTTTTCTCAGTAGAAACATACTTTTACAAATGTGATTGCCTCAATTCCTGGCTCCAGACCTACGGGGAAAATCCACAAGTGCATGCACGCAGTTGTTTTGTAAGATCTCAGTTTATTTTCTAGCAATTACTGCTCACTACTTACAATGATGCATTACCAGATTACCCATTCCAATTGCTTATTAAAGTATGAACAGGGTATCTCAAGTCTGTTGTAGACATAATCCTGGGGGTGCCTCTTCTGGTCTCTGGACAACAAAACACACATCCCAAAACATCAGTGCTCCATTACCCTTTCAGGCACATGAGGTACCTTCTAGCTAATAGCCCAATTAATCATGAGGATGTACTTGAAAAGGAAGTTGAAATCTTGTTTGGATAATGAAGTAGAGATTACAGGATGCTAAGAAGAAATTGTGCCATACAAGCACAAATTGAACATGTTCATCATACTGATACAATACGCTTAGTACAACTTAAAAAAAGTAATTGACAAAATCTTAATTATCATTTTACAAATTAACAGCCACAGGTAAAAATGGACGTGGATAGATGAAGGGGTGTGAAGACTCACTCTAATAGGTTTAAATCATATGCTGTTGAGAATCCACATAAATTGGGGTTTTATTTATAGTTATTAACTCCACAAGAATGTTAAAAAATGGCATCTTTTATATTCAGACTGGATTGAAGAGGTTGAAAATGAAGAGGAAAAGATGTTTTTGACTAAAGATAGAACACATTTTAATGCTATTGACCTAAGATTGTTGAGCCTAAAAACACATTTCATAGTCTGTCTTCAGAACTTCTTTTTACAATTAAGAATATTTACATCCATCTGTGTGAGGCATTGGACTGATAAAAGTGGACAGGGGACATGTCCACAAGCTCACCATGGTGTTGTTTTCCTACAGAAGATGTTAGATCCATACCAGTTCTTCTAATAAGGTAAGGAGTTCACAAATGCACAGTTAAAAATGATATTACGGATTTTGCAGTCTGCATTTACATCCAGCCAAGTAGCAATTTCTTGCTTATTCCAACTGCTACCTTTTTAAGTAATTTTTTTTAACTATTCACTGGATTCAAAATAGTCAAACCTTATTATGTATTTTCTTTGAATTTACCTTCTAATTCAAAAGTATCTGTATTCCAGTTGCTTCAGTTATTGTAGTTATAATTGTCTGTATTTCAGTATTTCATTTATTCCAGGAAACTGTAATAGAATCATTAAAATAAGATAATATGGACAATTTTTTTCCTGCTTAGGCAGTGAGCAGTCCTAATGATATAAAAATCTTGTTTATTATACTTTCAAACACTCACCCCTCATTACAACAAATTGCTGGGTTTATACACCTGAATCAAAGTTTCAAAACCACAATGAGACTGATGAACACTGGATATCCTTTTCATATAACCAGCTGCAAACCTACTGTAGCTCTGGCCAAAGACACTGTGCTACTGAGTAATCAAGAAAACAGCTCGACCTTTTTGTGTTGTTATCCAATTCACAAATAAAGAGCATTGAAAGAGATTACAGGAAAGCCTTAAAGTACCCAGAATTGTACCTGTTTATGTTTCTGCTAGCTCTGAATGTACAAACAGAGGTAGGAATTAGTGGAGGCAGTACATGCTTGTCAATTCCAGGGTTTATATGTCCATTTTCAGACTCTCAGGAAAACAAAAGATATCTTAATAAGAGAAAGGGAGCACTGAATTTGCAATTAAACTTTTTCTCATTTATTGAGGATCTGCCCTGAAATCTCTCACCTTCAGGAATAAAACAACTACCATAATGTTTTAATTTTATTATTTTACCTGAATTTAATTTCAAGGGTTTTTTTAAGGAAACAAGACCTTACAAAATCAGATCTTTTATACTACCTAACAAAAAGGGCATCAGACTACTTAAAAGGGCATGAAATTCCGCACTCACATATAGTCTCAAATAGGCTGGTAGGCTCTACTTTCATGGATAAGTACATCCTAAAGAGATTACAACATCTTAGGCAAAAGGCTATTGAATTACAGTGTGGATTAAATTACAGAATTTGGTAAGTGTGTATGATCATATATCAGCACATCCACCAGTTTAGTTCAGGAGATAAGTTACTAAAACTATGCAAGAAGCTGAATAGTCTCTAATGACAGTTTGATGCATTATTGATTTTTTTTTCCATTTTTATTTCCAAAACAAATTTCATTTAATTTCCATTATTTAATTCCCATCAATTCAGGCAATTCACAGACTTTTTTGGCTGTTGAATGTCTTTGTGCAGAACACATTAAAGTAACTGAGCAGAAAATTCTGTCATAACAATGCTTTTTCCTACTAACTATTGGCAATTATTCTCCTAGCCCACTGTCAGAATTACAACCAACTTAATTTGTATATATGATGACTGGAGAAAAAAAAAATAAAAATGGGAACATAGACAGTTATCAGTACTCAAGCATTCCAGGTTACTACTCACCCAAAACAATAATTATCCCTGGATTCAGCTTACCACAAAGTCACAAATTTAGTTTTTGCCCCTCTGTTTTAACAAAGGTTTCATAATACAAATTTTGTCTTTTAATTTCAGTTGCATCAAAAGGCTACTAGAATGCTAAGATAAAATTATCTACATTAGATCAGCCAAAAAGTTCATTATTCATACTTTAGGCAAGCAAAGCAAAGAGGGTAACTCTTCTAAGCACTCAGTCCTGCTAATTCTTAATACCAAAAATAATATTTCTAGGATATTTGTACACTACAGGGTAATATGAAGCAAGCCAAACTATAATAATGAAGAACAACCAATTTAAATATATACAAAAGAATGCATTTTTCTGGAACTGTTCAAACATAACCCAATCAAGAAGCAACTATATTCATCAGCCTCTAGGAACTTTAGCTAGACACATTGTTTTACATTTATATTATAACATAAAACATAATTGATAATTTCAGAAAAAAAAAGTTTAAATTAGATGAGGAAAACCTGCTTCAGCAGTAACTTCAAGCTGAATTCAATACTGTCTCTTAACATATATATTTCATATTTAGGGAAAGCAGAGTATTTCACAGAACCAAAACTAGCACCACTAGCACAGAGGCATTCGTCGTAAGAATATGAAATTATAACTGTATTTCAAAACATAAAATCTAACAAAACAGCAATAATAAGTTTTGCCTGATAAGAGAATATACTGCAAAATATATTTTACTAGTCCATTTGGCCTGAGGGGCTGCAGGTTTAACAATGATCAGGCCCAAGCGTATAATAGCACAGCAGAATTTGGGGTCCCAAGATTTCTTTTTACCTGTAATAAACTATTGCTCAGTTCATTCAATAATGGAATATTCTGCTTGGGTCAATGATAGCAGCTCAGGCAAACAAAAGAAGTCTTTATGCTCCATCTAGACGTTGCAAGGTGCTTATTCAATTTCTTCTGCATCAGGGGCACTGTTCCTTACCTAATATGTATACATTTGCTGAGTGTTATTCAGCCTTTGTTGCTTCTGACCCTCACTTGGCATTTAATTCCCAGTCCACCAGGGTATTCATGCTTGATGGCACTGATGCACATACTGAATGCTTTATTTATTTAATGGCACAGGGAATGAAGCTATAAACTGTATTAGACAATATCCTGTTTAAAGATGCCAGTGGTCGGCGTCGCAGCATCCCTACCCCTCGTCTGCAGCGGTGAATGTGGCACTGGGATTCAGAGGACAGTATAGACTGATTATACATCAACACTGCAGTAAGGAAAACAAGGCTCCAATTCAAAATTCCATTTAACATTTTCCAGGAATGTTGTTATATGATTGAAAATGTTATGCATGCATTTATGTTCTCTATCTTTTAAAGATGCCCATTAATCTTCACTGCTAGTGGCAAAGAAATTTTCCTCCAATACTATAGTCCCTACTAAAACTGCTGATACTACAATGAAATTTCAGTTATGTCCCTGTGTAGCTATGCAGAATTGTTTTAAAGCACAGTTGTCTGTGCCTAAAGCTGTAGAGAGATGATTGCAAACAGCTCATGTACAATTTGACAACTAGAGAAAAAAAATACTGACCTTTATTCAGCTGAATAACTTCGTCATTTATAACAATAGAAGTAACTTCACCTACACTGGTGAGGTTCAGTCTTTCTCTTAGTTAAAGTAAGATTATCCAAACAGCAAAACTCATTTATGTTATTGAAATAGTCTCTCAAAAGATCTATTTCCTAAACCCAAACAAACAATATTTAACAAAAATAATGCAAAAGTGACCAACACAGTTGCAACTGACTAAAACCCCCACATTCAAATATACTGAAATGTCACACAAATGCTAACAGACAACCATAGCAAGAGGTATTTTAGAGGAACTTACAGTTATTCTGTAAGCCTGGGACCTAAGATCCATAACAGCCTATATCATCCGTTGTTTTTAATTATGTCTTTTAAAAAAGCTCCCCTGCTGTGTTTCTGAAATACTAAATGGCCTCCACAGCTTCTTGGCATAACTCATTCTAATTCATGATTAAAGATGGTATTTTCAGACTATTCCCTCTTTCCCAGCAACTACTTAAGTGAAAAAAAAAAAAAAAAAAATAATCATTTTGTCCTAATTCCTATTTAAGCTATCCATTTGAGGCATAAAATTTGAAATGCAATAAACGTCAAGTCACAGAACATAACATTTACATTATGTTTCTGCAGAATCCCTATCTAAAATAATTTTTTAAGCAAGTAAAGCAGGATGATTTTAATATTTACTTTTAGGGAAAAATCTCACAGTAGTTTTACTTCTAAGCAGGATAGAGACAACTGGCTTAAGTTTGTTTCCAATTTTTATTCTGCTGCACAAGATACAGAATTTTAAGATTGGAATCACAATGCTAGAAGTAAAATGTTCTGCTCAATACAGCAGACATTTCCTGACTGCACTTCCATGTTCAAATGCTAAAGGTTGATAGGTATATTTATCCTATAAGCTGTGAACTTTAACTGTTACTACTAAGAAGGTTATGCCCTTAAGGTTCAAACAAAACACACTGGAAGACACACTTAAAAGGAAAAGATGCAACCACTTTGTGTGACCTGTCCTCTGCAGGATTACTCCCATTACACTGAGAGCTTTTTTCTTTCTTTACCTCTTCTTATTCCTAAAATACTACCGATTCTTTTTTAAAGAATACTGCTTTAAAGAATTGCATAATTTGCATAGGAGAATTACCATTGTTATCTCCCTGAGAAAAGAAGCTGCAAGGTAATGGAAAGGGAAGGGAGTAACTGAACGCTTGGGGTCAGAAGGACTAAGCCTTAAACAAAGACAGAATACAGAGTATTCATGAATTTGCAACTAGTCAAAATGTGCCAAGGACTACGTTTCCTCTCTGTAAGCTCTTTTGTGCTTCGTGTAAGCAAAAGTCAAGCCAACCTCAAAAGAAGCAGTATCTGATTTTCTGGACAGTTTCTCTGATAGGATGTAGCTGGGGCTCTGTTTATCTGAAATAATGCTTGACAGCTGCATCCCCCAAGCACATGCTCCAATACAACATCCCAAGATGGGTGAAGCATGTATAACAAAATGAAACTTAAAGCAAGACAGCCGAGTCAGAGTAAATCCCTGTTTCATTGAGTTCTTTCTTGACTGAAAGACGTGGAGACTGTCTCTTGGTAACTTACACAGAAACCAGCAGGTCTAGGGGGGAATATAGTGCCATTCTTTGCCTTTTTCCTTTTTTTTAAACATTGATTTTGAACAGCACATTAGAAAAAAGGATGACAGAATCAATAGAATTTAAGATGCTCTTGTAATCTGGGTTTAACTTCATAGTAACACCTCTAATCAAAGGCGGGGAACCCTTTGTGGCATTTTGACATCTACATCTATCATGTGGATATGGCTTTTATTGAGCTGAATTAACAACTTTACTCAAATAATTAAAATCTAGCCGCCCAAAATGTCAGAGTAAAAGTAGTTTAACACTTCATCATTCTTGTAAAAGTGTAATTTTAATCTGTGCATTATGCCAGCTGTTTTGTGGGTTTACAATAAAAGTAATCAAGCAGTAGAACAGAAAAAGAAATTGTAAAACAGCGAAAGAAATAACATCACAGTAGCCTGCCACATGTTCAAATTAGCACCAATTTTACTCCATGGAAATTAAATCCACCTATAAAACTGATAATACCTCAAAACTGTAAGCAAGGGAATACTCAAAACATCAAATCCAACCTGGGCTCTATTTTTCTCTTTAAATAAAAAGAGTCATAAAAATCTCTCATTTCCTCCCAAAAGTGGAAGTAAAACTATCATGGGTTCTATCCTTCAATTTTCCTTCTCACATCCTGTTGCTTTGGAAAAATCCGATTCTCCAACTACAAATGGAGTTTAAAAAGACTAAGGCCATATTTTCAAATGGCAGAAACAAGCATCACCACAAAAGAAAAAAAAAAAGAAAAAAAAAAAAAAGAAAAAAAGACTTTGCCTTTCATCTTTGCTGCTCCTCCCTTGCATAGGTTAGGTGTTTTGTGGTGTGTGCTTTTTTTTTGGTTTTTTTTTTTTGGTGCTAGTGGATCACCCATGCTGCATAACTGATCAGGGTTCAGACCACATTTCTGTAGGGAGGGGCAACCTAAAGTAGAAAACAGGTCCCAGGGATGGAAAGAAGGGTAACATCCTTTTTAAGTGGTTACACTGGCTTATTTCAATCGCAAATGAGTATAATCTCAGATTTTTATTACACACAGTAGTTGAAAGATTTAGTAATTGAATTAATAATTACTGAAGTATAGACAAAGCAACACACTGATAATCCTGCATAATAGAGATTCCTTTGCCTTTCCTTTCTATTACTTGTACTGGGGTACAAGACCATT
This sequence comes from Cyanistes caeruleus, assembly GCF_971803275.1. Lineage (NCBI taxonomy): Eukaryota > Metazoa > Chordata > Aves > Passeriformes > Paridae > Cyanistes > Cyanistes caeruleus. The sequence goes on from NC_141709.1 coordinate 21,584,833, forward strand.
TATACTAACAGATATGACCTTTTAAAGCAATGGGATAAGTGTGAGACAGGGCAGGCAAAGGAGATGAAAGATGATGCCGGTGCCGCAGTCATTTTATGTTAAAGGCTCTGCTTATATGTGTAATTCATACCACTGAAGTCAGAATAATTTGAGAGCTGAGTTTTCAACAGCCTTTATAAATGATGTGTTTTGTTTCAGGAAATGTCGTCTTCACTGAAATGCTGGTAACATGTATATAATTATGTCAAAATAAAAACCACACTTTTTAAAAAACTTCAAAGTCTTAATTTTAAAAATAAGCTACAACTCAGTGACTATTTTTTTTTACTACCTTGATGCCAATTATTTTGAATTTTACTGATACATAACTTTGTTTCAGCCAGGTTTTTTCCTTACTAACTGCATTAACAATGTTAACAAGAGAACCACGTTTTTTATGCAGATGAAAAAAACCCAGCTTCATAGCCATGTCTTTTTTTTCCATTTTTTTAACTTCTCTTATGGTTTAAAATGCCGAATATGTATTTCAAATTATAAGACTTGCACCCCAGCAGCAGAGACCCTACAGCAAAACACTTCCAAAGGGCCATGCACTGCCTCCAGATGCACAGCATGGCTTCTTATTTATTTCAGCAGGAGTCTTAGATGGGTAAAGAAGGCAAAAATTAATAAGCACCTGGGGAAGAAATTAAATTTAACCAATAAAAAAAAATAAACCCTATCTTAAAGACTTCCATTCATTTTGGGAAGGTGCTGACACACTTCTCACCTCTGTAAAGTGAAGAGTAATGAGACAACTTAATTCTTTCATATTTCAATAATTTGAAAATTTCCAGCAAGAAATTTTCACTCCTGCAACTTGGATCCAAGTCTGAACAAGCACCTAAGCTGATAGAACTGAGATAACTAACAGATCAAGTTTCTAGGTTAAATTAATACATCCCTCTAGTACTCACTTTAGGCTGAGGAAGGTGAACTGAATTTCATTAAGAAAATCTGGAAAGTGCTGTTTGAATTGGCAAGGAAATAGGGTAGGCTGGTGGGAGGCAGAGCCTAGCAGCTGAACACATCTGCAGCCCAAACTCCAAATCTTTCTAGAAATCCACAGTCCTGCTGGGTGAAAGGGGAAAAAAAAGACACTAGAATATGCACTAAAGAATGCTCTCTTATCTGGACTGGCCACTAAACCAACATTAACTTGAATGTTTTGATGCTTCTGGGAGATTAAGAATTGCCCCAAAGGGAAACAATGCAAAAAAAAATAGACACGAGTCTTAAAATTCTTTTCTTTTCTTTTTTTTTTTTTTTTAATTATAGACAAGCCAGAAATATAGAAAAACAGCTGAAAGGGAAATTAGAGAAAAAATGAAAATCCTGCAGACAATGAGGAATTGAGAGGCTACTGATCTTTCATGAGATTATTACAGCTAACAACCCAATTCAGAGAGATGCAAGATGTTACCATTTCTAACTCCTTTAGAGCATCAACAATGTAAAAACACTACAGACATATTTTAATTGTAGTGCTAATTCAGTTGGTTTTACTCTTTGTTTAAAAGTGTATTGTGTTCATATGGCTAAGTGTTTTTGTTTGTTTTGCATCAACCCTACTCAAGCTGTGGAAAAAGCTGGAGTAGGTGAACAAAGGCTTTTCTCCCTCAGACACCTTCCAAATATTCCAAACCTCACAAAAAAATGAACTAGAAAAGCTGTGATATTTGTTTTTCATTATTTTGAGGTTCCATGTGAGAAACTGCATGTTACTCATTACAACAGTCTCTTGCACACAATTATTTGGCCTGAGAGGCTGTCACTTTTCCTGCATAAGAAGCATTTTCTTCCTCCCACCCTGCAGGAACATCTTGCCTTGTTGCAATCTGCCTCTTGCCAAACAGGGCACCTTGCTGCCTATGAGGCATCAGCCAGGGGAATATTTTTCTCTGGTGTGACAGTCATAATCCCAATTGCCAGGCTGCTGCTGGCAACTGAGCAGGAAATGCATCCCAGCGCTGTCAGCCCCGTGTCCTGAACATGCCCTGCACAGGTTAGGTAGGTAAACATTTTTAAAAATTAAGAGGTGTGAAAGGGTCACTTCCTTGATTGGAAAACTGAAAAGAATTAAATAAAATACAAAAGCAAAAAAATAGAGCTTCCTTCCCAAGCAAACCCTTCCTAGCTCTTGCACTTGTCTTGCTTTACTTGCAGGTTTTTGAGCTCCTCCTTTACCCATAGCTAACTTGCTTCAGAGAATTATTCACAGCTACATTTCTCTGTTCCTTTGTTAAAGATGGAGTCCCTCCAGGGCTGCTCACAGCACTTGCTTAGGGCTACCTTCCTCTCCCTTCCATCAAAACTCTCTCTGCCTTTCACAATTTCCAAATCTGGTCATATCAAATACAGCTATGGAAATTTATATTCCCCCCTTCTGCTTTCTGGAGTAAAAATTTATTTTTTTAAAAAATGCAATGAAGTAGGATGCCACGCTTCTTGAACCAGAGCATCATGTTTCATTCAAATGAGATACAAGATTTAATATAATGTATAACTTCAGATGATAAATCTCATATATTTAGAAGTATTCAGCATATACATGTCTTACATATTGCCTAATGCTTCTTTTTTAGCGCTTTGGCTAGCATCTACACTGCCTGTCCATTACTGTTTTGTACCAGTTGGGAAGTCTTGTCACTACAAAATGCAGTTTCTTCCAGCTGAAACTTAAGTGAAAGCAGTAAACAAAACAAATCTGCAATTCCACTACAGTTGTAATAACCAATTCCTTTGTTCAGATTCAGATCCACTACAATTCAGTAACAGAAAATATGCCATGTTAAAAGGTGAAAGAATTCAGTCTGTGTTTCTTAAAATAGCTGATCTATTGCCTTCTGCATGAATCCAGCCTCTTCTGCAGGGAACAGCACAACCTGAGCACAGAAAGTGCCATCCCTCACTATGTGAATAATGAAATCATAAGAAAATATGTGAGAATAGTGATGGCTCCATCTTGAAATAGAACTGACCTGCACAATAATGTGCTTAAATACTTTTCAACTGTTGGCAGAACAAAGGAGATTACATGTTGACCATAGGAAATACCAGTATGATGAAAACAATGGAAGAGTTTATTTCTGTAGCTCAACCTCTATCTCTTCCCACACACTCTTCAAAATAGTCTTAATGATATAAAGATGAAGAGCAAAAATAAAGTATAAAGCCAAATAAAACACACATTGCAGCGCAAGAATGTAAAAAACCAAACCACCCTTCAAATAATTATTATATTGAAGTTATAAGATATAACACAGCATAGTACTAAAGGCAAGCAGTAAATTTAAATTAAAGGATATAGAGATTGAATTTGCTTAATATGCTAAGATTAAAATTTTAATTTAATCTTTTTTTCTTAATTTTAAGAACTGCTGCTCTTAAAATATGATGTCATAAACATTACTTTTAAAATCACTTAATCTTTTTCCAATATAAAATATTTCACTATGAATATTTTCCATTTATTCAATTTAGAGACATGTTTTTGTATAGTGAGTTTTGGAAAGGAGTGAAAAAATTGTGGTTTTGTGAAAGTGTCCGGTTTTCTCTGAATTCAGTTTGTTTCTACATGATCAGTCCCTGCTGAGCTCATAAACCTCACAGCAAAACTCATGAAACTGCTACAACAAATATCAGAAAGACAAGAAATGAGAAATGGCTGATCTGACTTTCTGCTCAGGCTATTTCAGGATGAACAGATCAGCTTCCCAGATGTCTATTCAAGCCTGGACTGGGAAAGCCATTATAATGAAAATCAGAGTTAAAAGGTCTGGGGCCTTACCTGGCCTGGAGGTATTCTCTGAAAAAACCTGTTTTTCCTGGTCTAGGAGTCATAGAAAGAACTGACCCCTTGAACAAGGTAAATGAGTTCTTCAGAGGCCTGGAATAAATTCCTAGGCTCAAGATGCTTTTTGGTCTTTGTTATTTACCCATTTCCTTCAGGTTAATGAACTTCAGCAGAAACAAGAGCTGGAAAACACCACTCTCACAGTCTCATAACTATGTTTTAAGCACCTAAAATACAGGTACAATGCCTAATGGCATCCATTAACACATTTTCAGTAACACCTAAGGACCCACAGAGTGCACCTACAACGAAGCAGCTGCCTCCATCTCTAAGCATTATCAACACTTTTAAAAATACCTGCTCTTAGGACAAAACTGAAGCTTTGTAAAAAACTAGAACACCGACAGGAGATTGAGGCATTTGTTTCAGAGCTAATTTGATCCCTGATAAAGCTGGACTGCATGTCCCCATCAATGCCTCGCCACTCCCAGGGCTTGGAAACACCAGGCTGGAGCTGCTGGAGCTGGCCAAGCCCCAGGTCCTGTCAGCACAGGGCCACTGGGGGATCCAGGCTGGGCTGCAGGAGGAACACCCCAATTCCAGAGCAGGGCAGAGAACTGCTGGGACTGAACCCACCCAGAAACTGGCACACTGTAACCCCAAGCCCACGAAGCAACCTGGCCTCTGCAGAGAACATGCACTGGCAGTAGCTCAGACATACAAAGAGAAGAGATCTACTCCATGACACAAACACCCACACCCCGAGCTTTAAGGCAGCCAGATTTGCATGGAGTAACTGCATGCTCAGGTACTTCTCCAGCCTCATTTCATTTGGGACTACAGGTTGAGGGTTCTTTTTCCCTTTGGGCTGGTTTTGGGGGGGCTCTTTTTTCTTGGTTTTGTTTATTAGGTGTGGGGTGTTTCTTCTTTAATTGACAAGTTGCTATGTAACACCTTCTGAGTGCTAGAAAATATTAAAAAATAGAGGCAAGAAATAAAACAAGTGTAAAGGTGCAACTACAAATAAAATTGTCTTGGGCAAATATATAACTGAGACGTTCAGTTCACTCAGATTCATGGGTAAACACCATGAATTTTAGCCTGTATATAATGCCTAAGAATGAAAATTGTAACTCCCATAAGAAGGGTGGAAAAATGCAAGGAGAAATCATAAACAAATAGATGTTGCACTTATGCATAGTAAGGAATGTTGTGCACAGCAATAAAGAAACCTAAAAGGGCAATTGGATGACAGCAACATTTCTGAAGTGTCTTTGGATTAATTTCAATAAATATCAGGTAAAGAGAGGGATAATTTAGCTGTCTGAATTACTGGATTATGAATTAAATGGTTCCTTTTAACATTCTGTACTCAAACCACAGTCCTATTAAGTATAAGACTCTAATGTGAATTTTTAAAGAATGAGAAAATATTATCAGTTCTGCAAGTGATTAAGTCTAGCCCAAAAAGAACATGTAAGGCAAATGCTTTGGAAGCCCTGCCTTTTGTATAAATGGCAGATCAAAGTGTTACTAGTAAAATTATATAATCCTGTTAAACTGGATCCTGGAAAAGGAGTACTGAAAGGCAATTTAGGTTTTACCTCTTCCTTAAACCACTGCATTTTATTTATTTTAACTTGCAGGTCCTTGCAAAACTCTCACTGGCATGTACATTCTTTTCTTTCCACTGAAATCACAAGACAGGACAATCAGGTTTGTTATCACAAACCTCTCAAACATAACACACACATGCACACATTTTTCATGGGCTGTGGAATAGCAGTCTTCTGCTTTTCACACAAACTTTATAAAGACAGAAAAATTCTCACAAATTTATCTTCTGTTCTTCACTGAAGACTTAAAAAAAAAAAAAAAAAAAAAAAGAGGGAAAAAAACCCTCATGCACAGATGGATGGAGATTTCTTACAAGTTCTGCACTCTGTATTGTCACCACAGGACCACCTGCAGTCCTGCACTGCCCAGATAGGTGTTCTCAAAAACACCTGGGTAAGCTGTCTGCCCAAGGACTATGTGCTGGAGATAAGAGGTAATTAGAAAATGAAACTATTCCTAGCACTCCTCCTTCAACATTAAGTGCAGAGCTGCAGCAGCAAGCTGGCACCTGGTACAGGGAAATGCTAGATGTGATCATTTCAATTTACACATTCAGCACTACATCCCATATGCTTGTCAATGTGAAAGTGTCAGTGATAACAGAGATACCCTAAGAAACTGCTCTGTTGAAATGCTGACATGAAGCTTTTATGTATGAAACAGACCCTCTACTCTGGACCATCTGTAGCTTCTTCATTTTCTCATGGGGCATGTGTTGGCCATAAAATCTTTCCATTAAAAAAAAAAATATAAAAAATTAAGCTCCAGTTTAAAGGGAAAATTATAAGCCCTTAAACATCCATAAACCAAATTTATATGTAAAAGTATTTTTCATATAAACACACTACTTGCTCAGCAAGAATAAAAAAAACCAAAAAACTGCTGAGCAGAAAAAGTTTGCTTCAATTAGATATAGCAAAATTTATAGCTGTTCTGCAACATTAAAGGAAAGTATCTGGCACTGTAACTTGTACCAATATATAAAATTAAACAAACTGGAAAATTATGACTGTTTTTGTCTTTTGACTCTTTAGTATGTTTTTCCATACCTCTGTTCTGTACACATCTTAAACTCACAGGTGTTTTTTCCAAAATACTTTCCAATGATTTCACACCCAGAAACTTCTTAAGTACAACAAAAGTAGGAAATGTCTTTTGTGTGAGAAGTGAGGAGTTTGCTGAATTAGGTGACCAGCTAAGACTAAGGAAGACAATGCAGAGAAGCAGAATGATTTCCTCTGCACAGCTGAGGTCTGTGAGGTGGCGTCAATCATCAGAAAAGGATAATGGAGAGGGTGGAGGGAGAGGACAGGATGGCAAAATTTACAAGGCAGCAGTATTATTTACTATACTCCTTAAATGATCTGAAAATGCATTGAGAAGTGAAAGATGGAGAAATCTGCTTTGTGATAATGTCCTTAAAAAGTGAAGTTGACAAAAGGCAAGGAGATTCATGGCCACAGTAATGCACTCCAAAACACAAAATTAAAACTTAAATACTTTTATTTAAATCCTAAGCAATGAATCAAGAAATATCTACTGGCACTCAGTGACAGTGGATAATTAAGAAATGCACACTCTAAGCAGGGTACTTTGTGCATTTAAGTATTTTGGCATTTTCCTCTGAGGCTTCCAGTACTGACTACCAGTGAAAGAAAAAAAAATCTGAAGGACTGAGATATAATGAGGCAATTTCTGTTTCAGTAAAAGTACACACACTTGTAAAATCCCTAAAGCAGTCTTGAAAGGGCTAGTTTATCTGAGAAATGAACCCTTGGAAAAATCTTGTTTCCCTCCTCAAGACAGAAATCAAATGCAACTCTGGATCCACCCAACCATACCCTTATAAAGACGTATAGGCTATCTTCATATTTGTACTTGTAAACCCTTGCAGACAATTTGGGATCCCCTTCACCATCTTCATAACTAAATCTACGAGAACCAGGATCTAGATACTCTGACTTTAAATGACAGGGTCCCACAAAGGAACATTAATCATGTTAACTGTCTAACTGGTACTGTATTCTGATGAAGAATGGCACGTTTTAGAGCAGTTTTCTGTCTCAAAAAGAAAATGCCCATTCAGCTGGCACAATGGCTTCCAAGCTTCAGTGGATGCACAGATCTCACTGTTTTTTCTTCTGTTTAAGGGTGAAGCACTCTGACAGCTCCACCACGACCTACACCTCTCCCAGTTGTCAAATGCCTGGGAGACACGGTTCAGGGAAGAGGCTGGGGGAAAGCTCTTCCTAAAGGAGAAAGAAAGGCTGTCTCCTGCATCAGTCCACCACAGGGGTGCCAGAGAGACCACAAGGGAGCTGAGGGCATGACAGAGCAGGAGTGAACACCTCCTCCCAGCATCAGAAGGAAATGCTGCAGCTCAGTGTCCCGAGCTCAGCCCACCCATGTGCGCGCTCCCTCTGTGATGCCAGCTCCCAAGGCAGGGACGGAGGGGCACGGGGCACCTGCAGCCTCGCCCCTGACGGGGGCACACTGCCTATTGCAAACATCTTCTGATAATTAAATCTTAATACTTTCACTTTGCAAAGCAAACACCAGACACAGAGAAGCTGTACACATCTCCCCATGCTCCAGAGACTTTCCTAAATAACTTGTCAGTGGTTCTAATTGAAAGCGTGTAACATTAATACATTAACAACAGACATATGATCAAAAATACGAATTTTCCATTAAAAAACTGGTATTTGTCAAGATGGAGGAGAGAGGGCATTTATTACTGTCTGATTTTAAGCATTGATTTGGGATCTAATTTAGAAATTGCTGTTACACATTTTAACCATATGCTTTATGAGTGGGGTTTTTTTTCCTCCCTTTAAACAGCATCAAAGCCTTCCATTAACCTCATCAGAGGCACTCCAGGTTCTGACCTCCTAAACACAACAAACACAGAAAACAACTGCAGTGCTTCTCCTAAAGTATCTGACTGTAAGGTTTAGGTGTATATTCAAGTGACATGGGCAAAGCTGACAGCTCTAAAAACAGACTTAATGGTTTAGGTTGCAGACATGCTATTGTGTTGTCAGCAGAACAAGCACTCTTGTAACCTTCAATATTTTGGTTGAGAAGACTGAAAAAGTTGAGCTTGAAATAGGGAGGGAAAACAAAATTAAGCATTCTAAATCTAGGGAAGTTAGTGTACTATCATCAAAAGGAGACACCTACTTATGCTGCAGATCTAATTTAGGAGGCATGACTCTATAAATGCTCAAAGAATAAAAAAGAAATATGTTCACACTGTCAAAAATGTCTCCCTATATCTATACCTACCTATATATGAATAAAACTACCCAGGTTTAAGCTCTAACTATGCAGGTAATTTGTTGAAAAATTAATTTCCAATGAAGGGTATATATGTGTGTGGGCATTAAAATGGGAATTGATTCCAGAGGCTTTTATTCCAATACCTCCTTCACTTTTAATTCCCCCAGGTTATCTTAAGAATGTAGCATAATTGAGAACTATTTTCATGGAACAGTAATTCTAAATAAGTGGGATGCTGGAGATGAATTGTATGTCTAAAAATGGTTTTATGTCTAAAACATGAAATATCACGCAATGAAGATAGGATCTTTTGCCCATTTAAATGCTTAACTGGCATAAAAAAAATACATATTAAAAAGTCCTTCTAAGAACAAAATTTTTAGTTAACAAGCTTCTTGAAATATCCACTTCATGCAGGCCAAACCAAGGTACCACAAAAATATTCATTGTCTTTTTAGTGATAGAGATATTGCCAATACTCCAGAGGATTTCTTGTGAAAAGATGACTAACACCACCCTATCACGATATAAACATGTTGCAAAAAATTCTCAAAATCTTCAGTAATAACATTTCCTTGTGTTATTTCTTCATAGTGTCATTGGTAACAATTCACTGGCCCTTATCAGACAAGAATTCCCATTTTCTATCATTCCATTTTTACCTGCCTAATCAGTTGAACAAAAGTACTTTATGTAAAATGATTCCTTTAGTTGCCTTAGCTACAAATCCCTGCAGTATTGTATAATTGAAATCTACTCACGTAAGTTAGGAATAATTAGGCCCCAAAATTAAGCCAAACACAAAGTTAATTCAAATAGTCAGCTGCTGTCATTTAAATGGTTACAGAGTTTTATTGTTGCTTAACATCCTTGAATGCTTCTAAATGCACCTTTTTTTCCCTCTGTTACAACCTTATCCCTTACTCCAGATGGAAAGAGAATCAAGAGAATTAATTTTGATTATGTCATAATCATTCATCCCTTGACCAAAGATTTTCTTTACTAGTTTTTCCCAGTTATTGTCTCTACATTTTTCTATTTTATTTTTAATCAGACATATAAAAAACAGGAATAAAAAGAATCAAAACAGATGAAGCTCTGAGGAAAATAAAGTCAGAATCACTGAGTCTGTTACAAATAACATTAATGTGATGAGGAATTTTTAACAGCAAATATTCAGAAAGTCTCTCTTCATGCTTCAAAAAGCCTTTTGTTAAAAGAAGGCAACACAGAAATGCAGTTAAAATGGATCCACCACAAATCTAAGAGTAGAAAATAATGCATCAAAGAGATAAGACTAAATATCATAACAGGTATTGTTCTTGGGTCTGAGTCAGGACTTGATTTATCAGTGTGAAATTTGAAATAATTACCACAGCAAAATAATTATTATATTGTTATGCATAAAGCACAAAATAATTGCTAATTTTTAGATTACTTTGTAAGCAGTAAAGGAAAACTGCTGCTTAGATGCATTTCTGACTGTTTTCCTGTCGGCACTCAGTTTACACTGCAGAACAAAACACTGGATGATAAATCCTTCAAGACAGTTTACACATTGATGACTTCCAGCCTTTTGAATAGTGACTTTTTAAAAATGTAAAATGTACAAAAATGTGCCTTTTATATATAGGAAGATCTGTATACAAATACAGATCTTCAGACTAGCATGAAGATAGGGAAGATTACTGAGCAGGATTTGAATTGAAGGCCTAAACCAATCAGTTTATGCATGATATAGTATGCTGATAGATTTTTTTTTTCCCCAGCTGGTGCATTAATACATGAAGTGATGTTTTGTGGACCCTATCCATCTTTATGGGTAATAATCCACATCACAAACCACACGTTTGCCCTCTAGTACTTTCCATGCTTCACTCTTCACGCATGCCAGTTTCATCTGTTGCAAATTAAATGATGCAAAAGCGTAAGCAACAAACTGTTCAGTTTTGTTTACTAAAAGCGTATTTATCTTAGGCCACTAAAAAGCATGATCAGTCCTCAGCCAGAAACCCAGATTTCCAGTAGTCTTTCACTGTAAAATGCTACAATGTTGCAGAATAAATAGACACTTAATTCTTAAAGTAACATTTTGCAATTCACAAGCCTAAGCTAAAGGAAACAGGGTAGCTCAATGGGAGAAAAGCAGCGGAAGGCAGATCTAGTCAGACACACAGGATCAGCAGCAAACAGGAAAATCTGTCTGAAGCTCTTTCAAAAAGATGGTTAAAACAGAAGCGATATGAAACAGCACTGAAGCCTATAAAAGGCAAACATTTCCCATTGCTTTTCCAAATGAAAGTGCAGCACATAGGCAAATCTGGTTTCAGTGTCAACTTCCTCTCAGGTTTCCTAAATGAATTACCTAATTCAAATTTAACAAGAAAATTGCTCCAACAGCACCTTGCATTAATTGTACTTTCTGATGGAAGAGAACAAAACTACCTAACTCCTGAGAGAGACATCAAAATCCCTGACAAGGGAGAACACAAAAGCCAGCTTCCCTTCCATCGTCAAGATCCCTCATAAAACTTGCCGAGCGCTGTATCCAACAACTGAAAGTTATGTGGTCCCCCCGGGTTTCTCACATGTATGGGTTGCTCAGGCAACAGATGAAAAAAAAAATTCATTTTGCTTCCCAACTAGTCTCCTCCACACATCTTTTATACACCAAGAAAACATCAGGGATTATTACACCAGGATAGTCTGAGAAAACAAAAAGAGTTAAACATCCCCAACCACCTGGACTGGTCCACGCTCAGAAGAATCAGCCAGGGAATCTCCTCTACCACAGCCAACTCCCTCATGTGCACTGACATGGGTTACCTTCATGTCACTGGGACATGGGTGAATTGTCTCCCTGGCTGAAAGAAGGAGCCATAAGCAGAGCTAACATTCATACAGCTCCATTTCCTTATACTTCAAATGAAATCAAGGAGGTTGAGATTATAAAAACACACAGAGCTTTAGCAGAGCTGGGTTTTGAAAGCCAATGGAGCAGTTTGAGACTCTTTCTGTAATGGCAGCAATTTGGACACCTCACACAAAAGGATCTTTTCAGCTCTTGCTATCAAAAAGAACTGCATATTCAATTTACCATACTATGTCTGTGAATTTCAGGTATGGCTCATCTACAGTGGCACACGTACAAAATACATCCTGTGTTAAAAATGTAAAAAATTTAGTTTTCCTGAAAAAAAATGAATTATGATTGGAAAAGTATTCAGTATTCTTGAGTTCCATTTAAAATATCAACCCAAACATAATAAACAAACAAACAAAAAAAAACAAACAAGAGGAGCAACTGCAAATATTCTCCTACAAAAACAACACTGATGAATAAAGATGACACCAGTTAACCACTGCAAAAGGTCAGACAATTTTTAAGTGTGTCATTGCCATTGTCAGGAGCTCCTATACTATTAAGTGCTATATAATGGGAGTATGGATGGACAAGCCATGAATTTCTCTCTGTGAACAGTTTTATCTCCTCTTCCTCATGTAACACAATCTGGAACGCTAGCGCAAACACGGAAGTGGGCACATACATGAAACATATTTTAGAGCTGTTTGTGCAAGTCGTTTTTCTGTAGTGCCTTCATCCTACATATGCTTCCTGCTATCAAGACATCCATCCATGCAATATACAATTAGCACAGACTATTACTTTCTGTGCCATTTACTCACAGAGGTAGACCATGAGCATCAGTGGATCTACTTGCAAACATAAAACCCATTATGTGCTTGCAGAATTTGGCAACAATTATAACTGAAATCATTATACTTTATGATAATTTTTATAATCTGATCATAAGGACACTAAATACAGTAAGAAAGCCAGTGCTGAAGCTCTCATTGATATCAGATGCTTCAGTCAGTTATATTTTACATTATAACCTGAAAGTACAATATAAACAATGTTAAAACTATATAAAAAAACCTTGTTTCTAAGACAAGCAACATTCTTCCACTTGACAAGAAACAGAAATGAAAAATTAAATATTTTTAAAATATAAGTCAATAAAAAGTAACATATATTTTCCCATATTTAGTAATAGAATACTAATAAAGCCTATTTGCTTTTTAAAAGACATGTCCAAATTCTGCTACTGTATTCCTGCAAAGGTCCCTTTATCACAATAAACTAATCTAAAATATTCCCAGATTTACATTTAACAAAAGAAAAGCCCCTTAGGCAATGATGTCAGTGCAGGTCAGCTGAAGGTTAAATAAAGCCCCTCTCATTGCACTGGTCATCAGCACAGCTCACCTCACCCACTGAGACCCACCAAGGTTACAGCAACTAAAGACAGTAAACTCCAATAGCAGCTTAGAGGGCTCTAAAAATACAGCATCTGCCCTTAGAACAACACACTGCACTTCTATCATTTTACACATTACAGGGGTTTTTTCTTCTGAACACAGAGCCCAAGAATATGCAGAATCTCCCCTCATAAAGGAAAATGTTTTTCAGTAACAGAGAAGACAACATATCAAAATAGTAATACTATTACTCATCTCATAGTAATTATGCATTTATACTCCTTTCTTTGCTTAAATTTAAGACTCCTACATTAATGCTTCTTAGCAAATTTTCATTTAAATGTAAGTACAGTACTTAAAATGGTTCTTCATGCATCCTTCTACATGGTTCTTCCACATTTTGAAATAGCGGTGGTTTTGCTTTGGTTTCAAGAATGTAATGTTACAGCAGAGAATCCTGCAGACCTCACTACTCCAGGAATATATAAAAGGTTATTCACTGCCAGCATGTTAAAGTATCTTTGGATTTTCCAAGCAGACTGTCAGTCTATATTTTCTGAAAATGAAGTTGAAATGCTTAACAGACATTCTTCTTTAGGAAGAGGCTCGGTCTTGCTGTTTAGATCAATTTTCTTCTAAGGAGATATGTTGGGCCTCCCTCAGAAAAGAGAGATGTCCCAAATAAATACACACCAGAAAATCCCATTGAAAAATGACATGATCTTTCAGGACAGAAAACAGGACTCAGAGCAATAGTTGCTTTCTTCTGAAAAATTCTGCAGAATCTGCATTAACCAATTAAGGAAAAAACCCCATTTGCTAAAGAATCCTAAACCTAAATGATATAAATAAGGAAAGCATTAAGCTTATTACAGTGATCCTCCAAAGAGTGGGCAATACCAGTCTGGCCTTAGCACGCTGGATGTGCTTATGGATGCTTTGCAACCTCTGCAAACCAGGTGGTTCCTGCTTAACTGGGTGCCTGACAGAGCCCTCACTGTGATAAATTCCATGGCTAGAAATTAAATTATACTAATAGCAATAAGTCCTACTAATACTGCTAGTAAGCATGTAGGAAAGTTGACATGCTTTTACAGTTTGTTCAGGACCTGTGCCACGTGCCTTAGACACTGCACATCTGAGTGGCTTGACAGGAAGCTGAAGAGCTGAAGTAATACACTAAAATAGCAAATATCTTTGTAGTGTCCCCAAGTACGTTATCTGTATTTAGTATTTTCTTCAGTAAATGCACTAACGTGGAACATGCACTTAGAACTGCTACCAATTCAGCTCTTTGGCTGGCATAACTGGAATTTAGAGGAATATATCCTTTTCAGTGTAATGCTCATTGAAACAAACATTCAGAAGCAAAGACAAGCTGGATTTCTTTAAGTAACATTAATTCCATTTAGGAAAACAGAATTAAATAGATATGAAAGCATGATGCTTCTTCCTTTGGACAAAGCATAGATAATAATTCATAATAAAATGGATTTAAATTGTATTAAACCTTGGTTAAAACCAAGGTTTTGGTTAAAACAGAATGTTAGCAAAGAAAATTATTTCAGCGCTTCGAAAGCACTTGTGCTTTTCAAGCAGCAGAAGAGAATAAAAACAAGCAGCATCAAAAGCTAGTTAAGAAGGTGGACTTTGTAAGCAAGATAAAGCTTAAAATACCGAAACCTGCACCGTCCAAAAACCAATCTTCACCAGAATGTTTAGCTCTGACATCTTTTTTTCATATGCATATTAGTGTATCTGTCTTAACTTGCTTGAAGAGAAACCAATAATACGTATAATATGCTTTCTACTCTCCTTTGCTATGGAAACAAGACATGTGTGATCTCACTCTCTGGCCTTCTGTATTTTCTCAGATAATTTTTAACTTGTTAGATTATTTCACCTAATTAGGAAGGGGGAAAAAATGAGGGAAAAAAAAGAAGTGGTGTCAAAAGTAATTAACTTTCTAGAGTTTGTAGGAAACAGGTGAGTAAAGGGGCAGGACTCAGCAGCATGGGATTTGGGAGCAGGAAGCCCTTCCTGATGGTGTGGGACAGACACGGACATGGGACACACAGACATGGGACAGACACAGGGTGGGACAGAGGGTGGGACAGACAGGGAGCGGGACAGACACGGAGTGGGACAGACTCAGACATGGGACACACAGACACGGACATGGGACAGACATGGACATGGGACAGACACAGAGTGGGACAGACATGGACATGGGACAGACATGGGCTCTGGCACAGTGCAGAGGGAGCTCTGCTCTGCCCCAACTCCCCAGGGCCACTCAGCCATGGACTAACACAGCCAGGGCCACCTGCCCAGGACTGAGCCAAACTGCTTCCCAAGGCAGTCCCTTCAATCTGCCTTTTGCAGTAGAACAGTAGTTTGAAAGACAAGCCTTTATAGAAAGTTCTAGAAAAAGGGACAGAAAAATAACTTTCAGAAATGAGATTAATAATACTCTAGCTCATGACTTGAGCTTTTCATTCCTTTTTCCAGCCTCTTGTCTCTTCCTCATTTAGGGCTGCAATGCTTGCTGTTGATGGCAGTAACAACAAACACAACAATATTGAATTGTTGTTGATCAGATGTACCAGAAGTGTATAATAACTCAGTGTGGTTTTCCTGTCCAGCTGTCGGCACTTGTCTGCTCCAGGTGCATTTTACCTGAAGGAATGGACTGTTTCAAAAGCAATCCCATCTGGACTGCATAGCCAGGTAAAAAAGAAAGTAAAACAAGACCTTCTTATCTGAAGATATGATTCCTATTTGGACAGGCAACAGTAAAAGAAAATTACAGCCTTCGTATAACTGTGCCTGCTTGCTGATTCCCTGGTGAGTTAAAGTTAAGGCTGTGAGAGTAATAAAGCCTTTTCTTGATTGGAAAATGTTTCATTATATGAATAAATGAATCACTTGTCCACATCCAGGATCATTTCCAGCCCCCCTCCACCCCCCCCTTTCTCTCCATTAAACTATACAGAAACATTAAAATGTAACAGCAGGGAATTTAGCCAGGTTTTATCTACCCCAGTAACTGCAACAACCTTCATGTACGCATCAGATTTCTATAAAAAAAACTATGTTCCAAGCAAGAGAATTAAAGATTTTCTTATTTCTAGCAAAAGTTAGATGCTCTTATTTTAACCTTTGTTCATGTTCGTATTTCCAGGCATGAAGTGCTACTAAAGCATGTTATACTTGGCATCTCTTATTACTGAAGCAGAAGGCAATGTAATTTTGTGAGAAAGTGTAATAATGCAGTATTCATTTTTCTTCTGTGGCTGGAAGCCAACTCTATATTAATATTCATTTCCAGTATACAGAGCCACAGTATTTCATTTATTTTAAGAATTTACAATTAATTTGGTATGATTCTGTTATCTGCTCCCAATTTCCTTCCCTGTTTCTTTTAGCTGAAAAAGCAGCTCTTGTATAGACTTTAAAAAAGTAAATTCACAACTGAAGCATCAAAAGATTGCTACTGGCTACTAAAAGCAAGAAAAACAGGGACAGAACAAAATGAACTTGAAATATTACAGATGACAATGAAAATTAACTTTCTGCAAATGGCAAAAATTCAGTCTGCAGAAGTTCTCAGCTGACTTTTTCCTTTCCAAACTCAGCAGATAAAACAGCCTTACAGCCTGCTGTTTGCAACCGTAACCAAACCACAGAAAGCTGCTTGTCTGCTTTTCCTTTTTGCTTTCAAATGTTTTCAACCATCACACAGCATTAAACTGCAAGTACCTGGATGTTTGTAAAATGCATTAGAGAGATTTGAAACAATTGCAATAATAATTAAAAAATCCTTAGTGCTTCAAAACTTCAGAAAAAAGCCCATAAATAGATGTCTCAACTTCCTACACCTTAGATTTCACCTAGTGCAACCACTTTTGCAATGTAAGTGCATTTATAATTAGCACCAGTTATTACCAAACCAGCCGGTCATAAAGTTTATTACTCCAACCTCCTAATCCACATTTACCTTTCTTGCCTATGGAAGAGGCTGGAAAGCATTTCACCTTCCAGCTGTTTGTACTTACTTTCCTGTACAAGGAGGATTACAGCCCAGTCCCCAGGCTGGACAGACACCGAGAGGGCAGCGGGTACAGCAGCTCCCAGAGCCAGAATCCCACCAAGGATGGAAGCATCCGAGATCTGGGAAACGCCACTTTTCTATTACATCCTGGCAGTATTTAAGAAGGAGGGGAGGGATGGGAAACTGACTGTGGAAGCTGTTTAAGTGAAATGAGGCTTCCCCAAGTTCAGAAAGCGCCGTGAAGACTCCGAGGACGCGCTCCCTGAGAGATGTGTATGTTCACACATGCAGATGAACAACCTATTTCAGCAAAGCTCGTCTGTCAGCACAACCCGAGCTCTGCAAGTCTAGAAAGAAAGCTTAGGAAATTACGCAGGGAGTGTGGAAGGCTGCATAAAATATATGAATTTTTCATCTTGGGTCTTGTCATTTTTAGGGACTTTTTATTTATGTAATAGCTCCTTTTTACTTACAGAAATCCAGAAAGAAAGAGAGAGGGAGGCAAGGTAGCTTTCCAGAAGTATTTCTGAAAATCTGGCCTTAAAATTCAAGGAATTTTGACCAAGTAAAGTGCGTATCTGCTTTAAAAACTGGTAAGATCATGACAAAGACCCAGCAAGGAAGTCTATGTACTATACATCAATTACTGAATAATGTGAGATGGCATGCAGATGCTATTTTATTACTAAACTGATCTTTTCACCTGCAATCTACGCAATCAAAATGCTTGCACCCCAAAATAGCCTCAAGTTCTATATGAATATTTGCAATTAAGAATTCATAAGTGGTGTTTTCCTCTTCATTCATTTGTGTTCCTCTCTTTATTAAAAGGGCCACAAAAACAGCTGTGGAGACTGACTAGCTGGATGAAGTGTAGTTTATGAAAAAAAACAGATGAAGAATAGATAACGCAACCTCTTGAAAAAATCTTTCCTTCCTCATCTCTTTAATTTAACAGCTATTTTAAGCACATTTGATAGCAGTGAAGTATTTTTCCTTTTTCTAAAAAAAGCAAAAATATTTTCAAGTAGATGCTATTTCTGTATGAACTTTGAGTTTTATTTCCTGAAATTTAACTTGCATAGCACTAATCTTAATGAAGTGTTTGCCATTTCGTTTTCAGTGAGCCAAATTAGAAAAGTAAAACGGGTATTTCATTTAGTTGTTTTATACCACATTTAACATATCCATACATTTCTTCTAAATGGTTGTGCAATGAGAATAGAAAAGAAAGGATAAACAGGAAGAATCCAAAAATAAGGCACCTACCAATCAAGGCTATTAATACTTCAGTTGCCTGAACACTGCATTTCAATTTCAATATATGACACTATCAAACCTGAAAAAAACCTATTTTCTTCTTTTCTTCATTAAAAAGGGACAATTGGAGTCTTATAAATTAAACCTAGAATATGCTACAGATACATTTAGCTTGTCATCCTCAAACTTCAAGTTATCTAACAGAAATTAATTGTACAGTCCATTTAACTCATCTGCAAACCCAAGTAAAAAATAAACTAAAGCTTACCTTCAGTACACTGCAGGAAGCTGATAATGAGCAGAAACCAAAAACTTTGCATTCTGCAGCCAGAAGACACCATTATTGATCCCTGTAAGAATTTTCTTTGTATTCCTTAATGAATCCAGTTATAAAAGCCCAGCATCATCGAAACCAGTGGTCTGCATTATTCATCTTCATACCTGGAGTAGCAGAGGATTTGGAAGAAAAGGAGAAAAAAAAATCTATCAGTACCTGAACACAAATAATTTGAAATACCAAATTTTACTTCACACGAAGACGGAAATTTTTAGTAAAAACTGAGAGTACACCTGCACTGTATCTGGGAATTTGGCAGGGTTTTGGGATGTTATCTCTCAAGGTCAGTGATCACTAAGCACAATGCTAAATAATGATACATGTTAAAGTTGAAAGCATGAGTGTTATTGATGTATTTGCACTAAGACACATGAAAAAATAACAAACCAACAGGAGAACATCTGCAGCGAATATATGGAACTGAACCTGTAGATGTGTCAGCTAAGCTTTTCTGACTCCACAAATCTGCCACAACCTGCATTTTTCTACCTCAAAGAATCACAGTAAAATTAAATCTAGGGCACTACCATATTTCTTGGGGATTTGAAATATGGAATGGCTGAGAACAACACAGCAACTCCTCCCAGCAGGAAGGCTGAGCAGGTCTGGTCCCTGCCATGGTCCTGGCGTTCCCCTCATGCCACACAAAGATTGCCCTCCTTGGATGAGAGAGGCAGTAACAGCTGCTTTGCTGACAAAATACCCTGTTTGGTGAGGCAGCTTCTTCATATGACTGCACAGTTAACTGTATTTCTACACAATAAACATCTTCAGAGAAAAGGGAATAAACAATGGATGAGACCTTCTCCTGTCCTTAGCCTCAGACAAAATTTGTCTTGTACTGAGAAATACGGACTGAACTGCTCCTGTAAACGATGTACCAAAGGAAGAATTCTTAAAGCTATAATTTGCATTTGAAAAATATAATTACAGTGATAGAGTGCAGTAGCTGTGGTAGAAGATTTGACAGCAGAGTGCTCCCTTTTGCTAATGACTCTATTCTCTCACCAGCCAGCTGAGTAACTACACACATCCTCTTCCATATCTCACTGTGAGAAGCTAGGTCATGCTTCAGCCCTGACTATTAGAGTTTGGGAAGCTAGAGAAAAATTAACATCCAGTGAAGAACAGATTATTTTTAAGTAGAAAGCTGGCTCTACATATTACAGATATATGAAACAACTCTGGAGAACACTGAACGCTGCAGCAATCATAGATGCAAAGGGCTGAGCCCTGTGTCACATTGGCCTGGTCTTTCCAGGATGAAAGCACAGGACTGTGTGGATGTTTTGCTGAGATATCTGAAATTAATGTTACTTTAAAACCTTGTAACAATGACTGTGTAAAAATTTAAGTGGCAGGATCCAAGGGCCACTTATGATTCTTATGAGTACTAGAGCATGTTAAGGGCTTTAAAAATACATTTACCCTTTTGGCAAGGAGAAGTGGAAAGGATGAAGAGCACAAAATGCCAGATAAAGAAATTCTATGAAATGTTGATCATTTTTAGAAGTAGAGAGTGTATATTAGTCAACGTTAATCGTAATCGATGATAAAGTTTGTTCCCTGAGCACACGAACAGCAACAAGACTGACACTCATTTTTTTCCCACAAGGAGAAAAAGGTGGGAATTAACAGAAAATGTTATAGAACAATTTCTCTGGCTCTCAATGAAGGCGGTGTATCTGTGGAGATTATTAAATAGCCAAGCAGGTTTCTTTACTCAGCCCCTCTTTTAGAGAACTGGAGGCATCCCTCTCACAACACAAGTGTGCTTGCGATTCCTCACACAGAAAGAAAACTGACATCTGAGGCCATATGATTTTATGTTTATTGATACGTAAAAAATGATCTCTTTTTCCAATTTCCAGCTACAGACAGGTGCTCTTTAGTCACAGGCACTTTTTTTTCCACACACATTTCAACAAGAAGCAGGCAACAGCAAAGCGAGCTCAGGACGGGCAGCGCGTGGCTCTCCCTGGCACACGCCCGTGAGCCCTGAGGAACAAGGTGTGACCTGAATTGAGATGGTGACACAGGACAGCCCCGAAGCAGTTATGAAGAGACAGTCACATTCCAGCTCTAGATCCTTTACAGTGGGCTGAGACTCTTTTGTTGCTACGAGAAAATAAATCTAAAAGTCCATAAAGGATGCACTGCATTTAGCAGAAATTAAAATTGCAAAGGAGCTCCTGCTGAGTTAAGAAGAAAATATTGCCACCACAATCTCCAAAAAAAAGCCCTGGAGATAGTTCAGCTAGAATCTTGGGAAGAGTTTGGATTAATTTTTCACCTGCAGCACCCAAAGGAAAAATCATAAAACTATTTCACACACACTACAGACTAATCAGCGTAATTTCAGTAAGCAATCAGAATAATCCAAGAGAATACATGATGAATAATAATGGCTAAAAGTGAAATTAAATCAGCCTTATGATTGCTCCCAGTCTGTCCAGAAGATTTGGACTTCCTGAGACTCAAGTTTTTATTTCTATAACATATCACTGCACTCCCAGGTTTTGAGGTATCTTTCTTCAGCTTCAACCGGATAGTGACATCCCTGTGCTTCATCATCCTCAAAGTCATCACTTCCTTGTGGGCCTTTTTAAATTGGAGGGGAGAGGAAAGAGTTATGTCAAAAATAAAACCAATAATCAAAGCATCACTTGCAGTAAGTCTCAGCATTTCCCAAGGAAATAGTTACAAAACATATGCCAAACACTTTGCTTTTGCTTTTTGTTTTTTTGAGTAAGAGTTCCTGACCTTCTAAACTGACTTAGCCACTTTCATAAGGACCTGCAGTTTCTGAAAATATATTGATGCCTTTGTAATACCAAAACCAGCAGAAACTATTCAATTAAGAAGAAATTGCGAGCACTTTAGAGGACAATTTTAAGGGTTTTGTGTAATATATTGTTCTCTTTAGATTGCTGTAGCCTACAGACATAGAATTTAACTCAGTGTGCTCCTGCAAAAAGAATTCAAAATAAACTAACCAGCCCCTACCAGATTATCGGTAACACATGTTTATCTAAAAACCCAAGAAAAAATGAAACACTGTTTGAAAACTGATGCAATAGGGTTTGGGTTTGTTTCTTTTCTTTTGAGTAAGTTAACATGTTCACAGCAAACAAATTTTAATGGAGCCTCAGTATTTGAGAATCTCTGTGTGGCTCCAAGTAAAAGAACAGTGCAGTTCCAACCATTCATCAGCATAACAAAAGCTCAACCTGAGAAAGGCATCCAGACATGAGCTGGAGCCAGAGAGCACTCGGACTAAAGACACTGCTGTCAGCCACATCCTCCTGACCATCCATCTATCAGTGATACAGAGACCGTCGGTGGCATCTCGCAACAACAACAACAAATCCCAAACCAAACCAGTAGAAGCAGGAAAAGATGTATTAAGTTACTTCTTTGTAAACAGAAAAAGGAGACCACAGCGAGGGGCTGTCCTGCACAAATAAGTTATTTCCCTTCAGACCTTTTCTCTGCATCGCTGACTGCTTCAGCTTGTGGGTGGGGCAGAGAGAAACTCCCTAGAGCAAAATCTTGCTTGAATTTCAGAGTGCAATAAAAGCTGCCCAGAAAATTTCAGTTGTAACTTAAATCCCTACCTCTGGGCCATACTGCAATCTCCCACAGGGAAAAAAAACAACCCCCTGCTGGAAGTAGAGTGGTTCACCTTGTTAAGATTCTTCTCATATGCACTCTTAAAGAAGGCTAGATCAGGAATAGAAATGTTAATGTTCAAACCTGTAACACTGCAAAGGTACTGGACATCTCTTCATACTGTATTCATAAGCTGTGCTCCAAGTCCCGAATATCTCAGTGCCCCTGCCTCGCTTCCTTGTTCTTCTGTGCTTCTGAAACTTCTTACAGACGGAACACGACCGCTGCAGAATACATGCCACTGCTGGCCATCCCTCTCCCTGCAACATTGCTCAAGAGCACCCCAGAGATAAGAGGAAGCTGCTCCAAGCATGCTCCTTGAAATACTTTTATCTTTGAAGAGAAAGACCTCTAAAGGACTGCCGCGTCCCAACTCTACTCTGTTTAACCTTCCCAAGGTTTTATTTTCAAAAGCCAAAAAAGGGTCTTTTAAGAGCTTCCGGACAACTGACACAGCATGCTCAAAAGCTGCCTTTCCCCTCCTGTCCTATCCAGCTTTTCAGGCAATTAAGACAACGGAGAACACAGAGATCTTTCCAGCTAAGCAAGGATGTTTTTCTTCAGCTAAAAGTCATTCAGACTAATGCTGATGTATTTTAGAGTATAGTGCTTAATTTTCCAAATCATTTTAGAAACACCGCAGAGCACTTGCAACCTCAGTGAAGCTTTAACATCCCTATTACAGAAATAAAATTTATACTAGCTTTACAGATGATGAGGCACAGAGAGGTAGGGAACATCAGGCATAGCTGCAGAGCTCATACATGGCAAGGAACTAGCAGGACCAGGCAGTCCTTCTTATAAATCCTGTGTGACCTACCTTGCCACACATGCAGCACCCCCACTGCCTTTCATAACCCAGTTTATGAAACTGAGTAATTCTGTAATATATATGAGCCATTCTGCAGAGGAAAGGAGGGGGATGAGAAGGCAAGGGTGAGTAGATATATATTCATACAATATAATAGACTACTTAGTCTCCTGAGAAATCATGTGCCCACGTGCTTTCCCATCATGAGGCTTTTCCAATTTTAAAAAAAGCAAAAAGTTAAACTTACTATAATCTGTAACACAGGAATTTAATTAGTGAAGTGTGATTAGTAAAACTGTCTAAGACGAATTAGTAAAATACTCAAATGAGACTAATACTGTTTATAAGCCATTTTCTACATATCTGCAACAAGATCCAGCTCTAGCTTCCAACAAAGAACGTATCTTCAGATACGCATTCAACATGACTTATTCCTAAGTTTTCAATATGCTTATTCAAAACTTGATTTGCATTAATAACTCCACATTGGTGCTACAGTACCAGATTGTAGAAAGTCTGGTTATGAGTTTTAGCTATGAGATCCTACAAAAAAAAAACCCTGACAACAATCAAGACAGTGCTGATCTAGTTAGCTTCCTTCTACTACCTAAGGTAAACAAGCAATGCCTGATCTGCTCTGATAGAACCAGCTGCATATTGCAGGGTGAAAGGAAAGGCTAACTCTGATCCATCTAAAATGGCTAACAAATATTTCCATTAAAAACAATTTAATGCTCAAAATGTAGCAGGGAGTCTTATCTACACTTCTGTATTCAACAGTTCCTATTAACAGTCACCGTGAACATTGGATTTCTAACCCAAAACATTTCTTACCAACTTACATGGAAAGAATACAGTATGAGGGAAAAGAACAATACAGTAGGAACAAGACTTGACCAAGGTCATCCAATCTTGCTACAAAAAAATTACTTCAATGCATTCAGCTGCATTGTGCTCTGAGGTTACACGCTCATGCCTGATGAATGCCTAAAACAGTGAGCAATAAATGAACACCCTAAAATTGACAAAGACCCCAAAACCATTGACCCCATCCCAGCCTGAGTTCCCAGCTTTTCCATGTAATGTATCATTCAGAATATCCCATCTACCTATGCAAGACATGACACTAGACAGGGCACTGACGAGATTTTGCCAGTGCAACATCACAATTTAGTCCATCAGTCCCCAGGACTTCAGTGGTCTACCACAACCATTCACAGAGAAAATAAATAGGATTTAAGAGGAAAAGACAAAGATTTTCCTTTCTCCCACTCTAATTCAGCTTGGCCTCACTCCCATGTTTTACACACACAGTACACAGCAGTCATTCCCAGCAAGCCAGCTTTGCCCCTTGTTAACACAGGATAAAGCCTGGACACTCAAGGGAGTTTTCATTCAATAAGCCAGCAAAGTAAACCTTTGCTAGCGCTAATAAGAATGGCTTTTTTTGGCTCCAGGCACTCTCCTTTTGCCAAGTCTGAATTTCTCTTTTTGCCTTTGATAAATGCTCAGAATCAAGGGGGATTGGGGGCGGACAGGGGGTGTCACTCAATCCTCATTGCGAATTCCCTGTATCTCACCTGAATTGACACCGTGCTGCTACATGAGACCACCTCGACACAAGCAGCGCAGGCAAAACCTTTCCACCACTTCTGCCCTCTGTGTCACTACAGCTTCCTGGGGACTCAAAGATAAATCCCCACCATCCAAAGAAGGGGGGAGGGAAAGGGATGCTGTAAGTCAATTACAACTGTTATCGGCTGTAATATCTTAGTGTCATGCTGAGCATGTTAAATATGCTGATCACTGTGGACACCAGAGGCACAGTCTGAGGCTGTTTGCCATTCTCTTCATTAAACTGCAAAACAAATAGCTCTCAATTTCAAACCTATGTAGGACAGATTTTATGAACATCAAAAATAAACAAGAAAATAATGAGTATCTTTACAAAAACACTGAGAACCATATGACAGACTTAAAGAAGCAATTGTAACAGCTGAAGAAAATTCAAAGGCTTTTCAAACTTCTCAGAAAAGACAAATCCACAAAATAATCTATTTATATTAAAGATCTCATTTTTTTTCCCTTGGAAAAAAATAAATCACTAGACTAACATCAACCAAAGACACAGCAGTCTTGTAAGACAGGAAACTGTTGGTTGACAGCCTTGACAAGGCTTCGCAAAGGCCCGTATTTCTCAAAGCTGTTATGCCACTTAGCTGATCTCTTCTTTTTTTTTTTTTCTTTTTTTTTTTTTTTTTTCCCCTCCACTGTTTTTCACAGCTAAGAACTTGTTTGAAGTGGAAGTAGACTGAAAAACAAAACAAACAGAACTAAGTCCTGGGACTGTGGTCAGACATGTCGGTACCTGTGAGGTGACATGGTGCTTCTCTAATTGACTGCAAGGATTTCAACACACCTGATCTGCTTTATGGCCACTAGACCCTGGCCTTAGGCAGGGAGATGAGTTCTGATCCTGAGTCCTGAACCTAGCTCTGGGGCCCCCAAGATAAGAATTATGTGGACCTTTGGAGGAGCTCCAGAGGAGGCCACAAAGATGATCAAAGGGCTGGAGCACCTTTCCCATGCAAACAGGGTGAGAGCTGGGGCTGAGAGAGCCTGGAGAAGAGAAGATCCTGGGGAGACCTTATAGTAGCTTTCTAGTAGCTAAAGGGACACATGAGAGCTGGAAAGGGACTTTTAAAGGGGACTGCAATTCCCCCTTGTGATAGGACAAGGGGGAAAGGCTTTAAATTGAAAGAGGGTAAATCTAGAGTAGATGTTTGGAAGTTTCTCTTCAGTGTGAGAGTGGTGAAGCACTGGAACAGGGTTCCCGATGCCACATCCATGGGAACATTTAAGACCAGGTTGGATGGGGCTTTGGGCAACCTGGTCTGGCAGCAGGGGTCCCTGGCCATGGAAGGGGGGCTGGAACTAGATGATAATTTAAGGTCCTTTCCAATCCAAACTGTTCTATGATTCTGTCTTTTACAGCTGACACTGAAATAAGACAACTCCAGAGACCAGCACAGAGCCAGCAAAACACCCACGCATTACTAACTTCCAAAATAAAATCAAGTTACAGGCAAGAGCAGACAAGAACACATTTTTATCATGCATGTACAGCACTTTTAGCCATGCTATAACCTGGCTAATGGGGGCTGTATAGCCCCAATACATTGGACCTCTTGGGGAATGGCTGTGCTGCAGCCTCGGCATTTGATATTCAAGCACAGACCTCAGTTTGGTAGCACCAATTCCCTGGAAACTACTACACTGAAAACTTTTTTTCTGGGCACGTGCCAAGGAATATTATCAAAAAGATTCATGAAGCTGCTAGTTTAACATTCATTTTAAAGCATCCATTTTCTATCAATTGTATTTATGATCATATTATGTCGTCTGTATTCAATATAAATTACATTGTTCCAGTTTCAGGAACAAGCTTGAGTGTGCAGCAAAATCACTTTTGATTATTTAAAGAAATTCTATCAAAACCCTTTGTTATCAGAGAAATGCCAACTCTTTATAAGCAACTGAAAAATATTTACCATTTTTACAAGTCAGAAGCAGTGGGCATATAAATACAGACACCATGCACTGAGTGTAGTTTGGGAAGATCTTTGCCTAGAGAGGAATATTGTTCTAACATTAACATCTGTGAGACCATGGCCTAATCATTGTGCAGTGAAATATGAATCAAAATCAATGGTGGCATCTAAGATGTAATCTCTGCTGTGTTTGGCTCACTGCACGGAATCTGTGACTCATAAATCATTGTTACTAGCCATTCAATGAAATCAATATTCAGATTCCCTCTTGGTCTATACATATGACCACTAAATGAAATAATAATGACCAAAACCTGTCATATATTAGGTTATCAATACTACCAAAAGGGTTTTCTTGGGAGCAATGAGATAATCTAGGATAAAATACATCAGATAAGCATGTAAAGAAAAGTGAAAAAACTGTGACTATATAGAGAGAGCAGGAGAAAGGAAATTTTAAATATTTCTTCCATCATATGCTCAAGTATTAGAATTTATCATAGCATCACAATGATGCATTTTATGAAAGACCATTTCAATAATAATGCATGCTTTTAACCATGTTTTAAAACATGCTGTACTTAAGCATTTTTCTTTTTCTTCTTTCAAATAACCCCTTCTTACATTATTCCTAGGTTTGTTTCTTTTCTCTGAAGCACTACTAATATTACCACGATCAGAGAGTAGTGTTTTCTTTCCAGCAGCCTGATGGTCAGGACATTTAGAAGACCACATTCTAGTTCCATTAAAAATCACCACCACCAAACAAACTTCCAGGAGTAATTCCATAAAGCTGAATTTTCCAAACCATTTACAAACCATTTAGTTGTTAAAAGGAAGTGGCTCATTTCTTGCATAGAAACCTGAGAAGTGCTGTGTACTACTATCCCATACTTGGCCATGAGCCACAACAAAATTTTTTAGTTTTGACAACAGAAGAAGGGAAGAAGTCTTTAACTGCTTTCTAAGCAGACAAGAGATTCTCCAGGCAAGTATGACTAACAGGTAGAAATCCCACTGAATTTATGTAAGCCTTTGGAGGACTTCTGTGTCCTCCAAAAAAAAAAAATAGCAGGCAGTGCCAGAAGACATATATTTCATGTTCACCACTTTTACCTACCAGTAGCACTTAGAATGTTGAAAACTCTAAAACCATGAAATAAAAATCAACAGCCTCCTTGGTTTTCTGCCCTTGTAACTGGCTTTTCTCATATACAATCAAGACAAGAACTTAAATGTGAGAAGCCCTGTATGACAGCATTGCTCTTCCCTGCACCTACACACAAATATACTACTGAATTACACACCTACTGCTTGCACATCATCAAGGATGTGAGAAACATATGCAATAAATTTGGCAAATAAATCTACAGGATTTATTCAGAAAGAGCCTGATTCTACAGTGAAACAAAGCTCAGAGCCCTTACTGGATGATGGACTCTGCAAGGACATACAAGTTACCGAGGTATATAATAGTGCAATAGTGCTGCAGTTAAGAGTATTTTCTTGTACAATTTAATAAGCAATGAACATTAGGATGACTATTCTTAACTATGCAAGACAGCTGAATAAGTACCCATCATTCATCAGAGCTGCAAAATTCTTGCAGTTGAGGAACACTTGGCTTTCTTATTTATTCAAACTATATTAGAAAAATAAAAATTATTTCAGTTACTTTTTACTTCTGTTGTAGAAAGTCTAAGTCAGGCAACTATAATGATTACATTTGGAGAAGTTACAAGCAAGAAGAACTCTAAATTATAATTGGGCAGGAAGGCTCCTTCTACTTGTATGTACCACTGTTTACAACTCTTCTCCCTAGCAGCCTACATAACATTTTCTCTTCTGCAGAGAAATGCCTGAAGAGGAAAAAAAGAAAAACTCCCCATGCATTGTGGAAATAGTGAAGGTCTCTTCCATGCATGGTGAAAAGGGAAGTGTGAAGTGATATATTTTAAATATTAAACAAAATGGAATATGAGTTATCTCCAGCACTGCTATGCCAGCCACCGCAAGCACTTGAGGACAAAGTACCCTGAAATTGCTTTCATGCAAAGAATTTTTAAAAAGAAAGAACACTTTTTAAAGTATTCAAGAGAATGAACTCTTTCCATTGGAGTGACTGAAAATATTATATTTCCTGTACATTTCAATTTTTTTTTAATCATCCATACAGCACAGATGAAATTTAAGATACATTTTTAACACATTTTTTAGCAGCAATGTGACCTCTGATATTCTGTGGTTTCATCAAGCAGACCAAAAACACACATTTACAATTTCTTTTAAATAATATAGCTCTTGATGGCTAAATGTGACAATGACACTGTTACTTTGGAAAATATCCTATTTTTCTTTAATTAGGTTACGTTATGATTTTAGATGATAATTTCTTTAGCCTTTCATGATTATAAATGCTTACTGGCTTTTATTTTGTGCTCTTTTACTAGAAATTAAAGAGAATTGCTTTTTACTAAAACCCTGCTCTTCATACATTCTGCTGCAGTTCATGAACTGTATGTGCAACTAATGAAAAAAAGTAAGTCTACATTTGTCTATCAACAGTATTTATAAGTGAGAGAGTCGAAAGATTACAAAATTCTAATAAGAACATTATATTATAGTAGCAATAATCTAGGTGTTTTACTGGGAAGTGAAGTGGATTACCGTAAATGAAATTTTTAAATGTCCTTTCCATTTTATAGATAACACAAAATGACTCTTTTCATGTCTCCAGCGATAAGGATACATGTGCCACACATATTTAAATAGTGCCTTCACCCTATCCAACCCTGCTCATGAATTAATAATTCAGTGACATTAATACAAGAAGATAAATGATAAAGAGGTTATAGCAAAAGGGCCAGTGGTACACATATACTTCTTTTAAAACAGCTAATACCTCTCTGCCAATTACAGTTAGAACTTTTTTACAGTTTTCAATGGCATTTTTACAATCTAAATAGCAGCTTATGCACACACAATTTCACACAACTCAAGCTTAATAAATCTCCTGCTGCTACCAAACAATCATTCTGGGGGATTAAAGTGCAACATCTGCTAACATTAATAAGCATTTTACATAGCAATATGTATAAAAGCAGTTGCTATCAGTCTTCTGAAAAAGCTTCCAGACTGGTTTGGCATAAATTATACCTTTATCTTTCAACTGGTAACTTCAGCTTACGGCAACAATAAGGTAGCTATAATGCTAACTAGCTGGAAAACCCAATGAAATTATATATTAATATATATATATTATTATATTGATATATATAGTTATTAATATATATAAATATATATTAATATATATTATATATAGTTATATAATAACTGCTATTATTCTTTGTAGTGCAACAATTTTCAAAATACTTGAAAAATAAACAAAAAAAATGCATATATGCAAAGAAATTCAGGTATGAACCTGGTAAAGTCACATAATTTCAATACTTAGAAGAAACCAAAGCTACTAATCTGTTTGCAAGAGAAAATTTCTCTCCTAATACCAGTTACAATTTTCTAATCCACCTTGGGCTTTTTAAATTTTTATTTGTATTTCTACCAAAGGACCATCTACTGTGAAAGAATGCGTGCCTTTCCAAGGAGTAAAACAAATATCGGGGGGTTTATTTAATTAGGAATTCCAGCATACATTTTTAGGTAGAATTTGGCAAATGAGCATGCTTTGGAGTCGAGAGACGTGTAACATCAGCTTGAGCCAAGAACACAGTTGGCAAAAGCGGCACAAACTTTTACTTGCAGCCCTGCCAAGGCAACTCAAGCCCTGCAGTTCAGCTGTGGACAGCTGAATGCCAGAGCCTGCCAATCACCCTCCTCTGGAGTGAAGAAAATGAAAAAAGTCATATTCTAGCTTTTAAAAAAAACCTAGAGAGGTAAAGTAGTTCGGGCTCTCACTGCAGAAGCCTACTACCCTAGTATTTTTTAGAAATTAAAAACAATCAATAGTCAACATTGCAAAATAGATATAACACTTTGAATACCTTTTTATAGCGCCCGAGATAATTTTGTCGTGTGGACACGTGGGCCAGTATCTGCAAGCTCATTTATTTCCTTCATGAAAGAATAAATTTGTATAAAAAACACTCATTCATAGAAAAGAACAGCAAACTGTATCAAATATATATTTAGAAATTATTTAATACGCTGGTTTTAATAATCAGTTTATGTCCCCTGATTAACATTATGATTTGCTTGAACGGGATTGTTTTAACATTATTTTTTAAGTCAAAGCATTGCTTTAAAAATTACTATTATCATATTCTTCTGACATTGCCCACATTCTTATTTGACACATTCTAAGAGATGAAGAAAATCAAAGCAGTAAGACCATAAAAGATTCCAGCAATACCAGTGCCTGACAACTAACACTGGGGCCTTTTGATGATATCAGGCTTTAAAAGTACCCAGGACAAGGGCTGAAGCCAGGCTTAGCTGAGAGAAAAGCAGTCATTAAAGGACAGTAGGAAAAAGCCTAAACCAAAAGGGAGGTACATTTAGTATCTACTTTTCCTCAAACTGATGGTTTCTTCTTGCTGAAGTTTGCACCTGAAATTCCCATACATATTTCAAAGATTGGAATCACTGTTGCCAGAGGAAGCACATGACGATTAAGAGCCAGGTGTCTCAGTGCCACAAATAGTCTTTCTTAAATACAGCTTGAATTTTAGATTACCGTTTTAGAATAAGTTTTTATTAAGTTACTGTGTGCTGCCTTTAAAAACACAGCTTTATATTAAAGTGATAATTTCTCCTTTTTTTTAGTTTAGAATAAAATTATATTGGCACACGATTTTCTTTTCAGGCCCTCCCTCCACCCGCACTCTAATTCTCACATCAGACATATCCTCGCCATGTGCCAGCCTTACATTTTCTGGAAGATTTACTGCTGCTGTGATAGTCTCATGGCTATTTCAAATCCAGGTCACAACTTTCCACAGTTACTTAGATTAACACTTGCAATTTAATCTATTCTAACACAAGAATTCAACAGCGCTGAGACAAAAATGAGGT
Source organism: Cyanistes caeruleus (assembly GCF_971803275.1). Lineage (NCBI taxonomy): Eukaryota > Metazoa > Chordata > Aves > Passeriformes > Paridae > Cyanistes > Cyanistes caeruleus. Next base: position 21,616,546 of record NC_141709.1, read on the forward strand.
GACTTTTTTGCTCAAAGATGACTGAATATTAAATATGAAATTTAACAGGTTGTAATCATAACAGTTTGTAAACACTGTAATATATATGTCTGCCCTAATTTAGTAAGATGGAATTCTCACATAACACTCATCAAACTGAGCACAAAAAAATTGTCCTGGCATTTCACTAAATTAAAATCTTCCGTCCCCACAGCCAGAATGCACAAATTTAGATTTTATTAATACCTTAAATCAAACTCACTTTTATGAAAGGCAATTTACAAGTCATCGTCTCTTCCGACAGCCAAGAACAGAACGGGGTCTTAAGCATATTTTTACAGACACTTTGATGATAGTCTAACCTTTTGGTCTGATTGCTACTTTTAACAAAAATAGCATTTTCTTTGAAATCCAGAAAACTCTTTTCTTCATGAATATAGCTTTAAGCCTTCAGTGACAGACTGGCTGACAGCTCAACAGATAGAAAGCAAATTTAAGAGAAGCCGTCCCTGTTAAGAAAATGCATACCATTTTACCAGCTTCTCCTTCAGCAATCTCAAAAACTCCGAATTTCATCTAGATCACCAGATTTCACATCCTGCCCAAAGATAATGTATTGTGCCAAACCTTCACACTCACAAAACCCTGCAATTTATACACATGTTCAGCAAGCCACCTTGATTTAACTTGCGCTCTATGTATTTGATATTTTAAAATCCTAACACTAAATAACAGCAGTCAGCATTACAGGCACTTCTGCAATAGATTGCAAATCAGATGCACAATGAAATCATCATCATCATCAGGTAGACTCCCTCGTGCTGCCAGTTACTCACCAGAAATCCGTGGGAGTCACACCATGGGGCCGGGGGAAAAAAGGGAATAAAAAGAAGGGAAAAAAATAAAAAAGCAAGTGAGCAGGCAGAGCGGGAAGACGGCATTCCCCCCAGCTAGTCTGGAGTGCAGAGGAAGCGGGAAAGCCCTTGGGTAGGGTGAAGAAGCAAGGCAGCAGATGGACAGGGAAGGCCTGCGGACAGGAGCCGCGCAGAGCGGGCAGGTCACCCTGCCCGGCCGCGGAACGAGGAGCAGAACAAGGCTGGCAGCGAAGGAACGCGAGTGAATCGGGATCAGAAAACACACAGCACCGCACAGAGAAGGGAAAGACCTGCTCACATAAAATATCTGAGCGTAATTTGATTTCCTTCAAGCGGCCTGCCGGCATTTAGGATCAGCTGCTGCACTCCCACACCCCAGCACACGGAACGTACTCCTCTCCAGGACACAACTGCGAGCTACACGGACTGCAACGATTTGCTTCTGAATCCATGTGAAAAGCCCACCAATCTACACCAGAGTCCACAAAACTCTCTGGACAACTGAGTCAGAGCAGTAATAAATGTGGAGACAGAGAACCAGTGGACACTCAGTGCTACAAGAAGGGCCGGCACACACAATGTGCAATGAGATGTATGGCTGCATCTCTTACCCACACACAAATATTTCGAAATATTTGCCATGCTGCAAATAATCATTTTCTATAAATTACTGATGATTTCACAGTGACACTGCAATGTTCTATAAGTGGCTAATGATTGCACAGTGTCATAATAATAATAATATTAATTTTTAAAAACTGACCACAATTTCAACACATCCACTGCCCATTCTGGTAATTTTTTGTTTGTTTGTTTGTTTCTCTAAAAATCAAATCCAGAAGAGGTTGTGACAGTAATAAGTGTACAGCTTACTTACGGGTCACTATTGGGCTGAGCTAAGATTTTATTTCTGGAAGACAAAAAGCAAGAGAGGAGGATGAAAAATACAGATGAAAATGGACAGAAAAAAAACAAGTCAACCTAAAGGTCCATCTTCTCAGATATGTGAAAAGTGACAGAGGCATGACAGAACACTTCACCTGTCACTGCTTGGTTATCAACATGCTATCCAAAAGTTACTCAGTTTTATTTTAATACCTCTTCAGTCAAAAGGTGATTCGACATTTTTTTACCTAAAAATAGTAGCTTTATAAGGCTTTAAAAATAAAAATATCTAGTCTAAGACTACCATGGTGTACAATACAAGAAGAACTTGTAGCAAGCACAGTGGAAGTTTTCAACAGCTAGAGATTTCACCCCAATGATTTCTTGTCTCCAAAACCAAAAATAAATTCACTGTGACAGTATTATTTTACAACAGCTAAACAAATACCAATTTTTAGCTTTTCCAGAGTGTTATTATTTACTAACCAGAACATGTAGCTGTACGGTCCAGCCAGCTAAGAGCAGAATTAAGGAAAACAGGCTCTTCCAGGCCAGCAGTGACCTTCATCCATGACTCTGAACACATTTCTTCTCCGGATCTCACAATTTTATCACAAGATAAACTGGACACTTTTTATTTTTAAGTAAGTAGTATTTTAATAAAGACTCAGACGTATGTGTACTCAAGTATATACACATTCATGAGCAGATTAGATTATCTAGGATTCATAAAACCTTGTTATTATTTAATTCACTTTTGAAAATATTTGTAAAACACACAGTGCCTAAGAACAGCTTAAGATAGCTAAAATTAGAAATACATTCATCTAACTATTTTCAAATATTTAAATATGCTACTGAATCTCACATTTCTGTCTAGGAAGGTATTTATCTTGCAATGGCCACTAACAGTTTTAACTTCCAAACAGTAGCTACTGATTACTTCAACATCCACAGAGCACCAATTTCCTAAAACCTTACCTTACACACAAGTCCATTTCCCAATTCCCATTTTTAGCCCCACCCAATAAGCCATAATTCTGATTTATTTTTTGTGTGTGTTATAATTTTATTATAGGTATTGGCATAACTCATTAAACTGGGGTTGAACAGGCTGTGGTGTGGGAGGAAAAGTACTACTGCTCTTCCACTAAGGACCGAAACATCAATAATTCAAGTTGATTGGGAAACACTATTCAAGCAGACAATTAATTTTTAAGAATGTGGTAGAGATAGTAACAAACATTGCAAAACAATTTTAAATTTTACAAGACTCGTCAACAAAGTTTACCAATATGAAGGTTTTGAAATAACGAAAATCTACATCTCTTCTTGCTTCAGTTTAAAGGAAAATGGAAATATTCTGGAATCCAGCCAGCAAAACTATGTGCATCGCCTGTGACCCCAGCTGCTGCACTGGGATGATCCCTCCCTGAAATTCACTAAAACTAAAGAACACCTGAGAATCCAACTTGAGGAAAGAAAAAAAGGAAACAATACTCTACCAGGCAAAATTTAAAATGCAAAATACTCCTGTCCGCTACGGTGGCTCCATTTCCAACACAATCATAAAACCACACGGGCTCCAGACACGCCACTGCAAGCTTCCCACCATTCCCCTGCAGCCCTGCACAGGGAGCATGGCCAAAGCCTCCCCCAGCCCCAGCACACAGGTGTGCCCTTTCCAGGATGGGAGATAAGTAAATCACTGTTTCCTACAGAGTACGGGATGAACCTTTCTTCTATGAAGAGCTCTTACTGTTTCCATAGTAAATGTCATTTACATGAAGGGATTATAAAGGTTCCCACATGAAAATGCATCTCTGGCATAACTACATTCTTTCAAGTTACTTTTCCTCCCACTTGCTATAGTTCCTAGGTGAATGGAAAATATTGACAAAAACAGGACATGAGGGGGACAAAAGATAACCGTGGACTGAAAAACATGAAACTGTCAAGCCATTTACAATTCTTTTTTTTTTTAAACTTTAAGTCTTCATGGCGACTGGGCAGCCTGAGATCAACTACACAGGGTAAAACACTTTAATTTATAGCCTAAGGGTTCTTCCATGTTTAAGAGGAAGGAGCATGTAAAGAAATACAATATCTTTCTCAGCCCGTCTGTTCTTTGAAATGTCTTCATTAAAATGGAGATTTTGACTTTTTGACTGTGAATAACAGAAAAAGGACAAACCTGGTTTCCAAGGATCTTCATCTGCAGACAGCACACACAAAGCTCCCCCTGCACTCTCACAACGATCGCACTCATGTATCGCGGGCAGGTTTTCAGGGGGAAGGGCAGATGGGACCACCTCCAGTTCATGATGATTAGCTAAATTAATCCTAATTACACCTTCATTTTATCATGGAGCAACTGAGAGAATAAAGCCAAGAATGTGAACCTGCAGGACAGAAGGACTCTTACTTTTCCAGACCCAAGTTGCAGCTATGGCAGAGACACTGCATGCAGGATGTCACAGCCCATGCCACCAGAGAGCTGCAAGTCACAAACCTATCATAATAAAGCTGTTCCTTTTTTTTTTTTTTTTGAGGAGGGTGGGAAGGGGTGGAAATCTCTTGTATACATTAGCATTCAGTGTTTCACCAGCACTGCAGTAAAACCACAACTTGTTCAATGGTCATATGAGCTTGACTGAATGTTTAGAGTACGATTCCAGGAGCTACTCCTTTACAGCATCTGTGAGCCCCACCGAAATTCCACTCAGCATACTTACTCATTTAGTATAGCAGCAGCTAATATTTCATATATGCACAAGATCTGAACAGATTTCTTTTAGGTAACTTAAATAATGGCTGTAATAAAGGATATATTAATCCTATCCCTCAGCTTTGCAGAGGTTGTGAACACAGTTGTGCAAACTGCTTAACCACACCACTGAAATAGCAGCAAATTTTCTCACTGTCCCACGTATTTGTTGTAAACCCTTACCAATTAGTTTTAATAATCTGTTAATGCTACAGCTTTATTTGGTGCATTGGTTACTATGTATCTATTTAAAATACAAACAGAAATAAATTACTGGACATCTTCCAGCAGACCTACTTAAAAAATTTTCATTTATTTGCGTCTCATTCAATTAACAGTAGGACTTTGGCAACTTTCTTTTTATACGTAAAATTGTATTGAATAAAAAGAATTGTTTTAAATAATTGTTTCATATATTGAGTGATTTTCTGTAGAAAACATGTAAGAACTAAGAAATTTACTGACTATGGAATCCTAGCGATAAATCACATGCTGGGGGGATATTAAGCTAAATATAATTAAAATAAATCCTATTTTTCAATTGGCTAGTAATTAGATAGAAAGCAGAAAGATGCTGACTTCACTGTTTGTCCCTATATTCTTATATTTGTATTTTTAAGTTAAAGTCTGTTCAAGCAGCACTTGCTCATCATGCCACTGACCAAAACCCACTGTAATCAGAAATAATACCATTAGAAATTAAGATGCAGGAAGGATATACAAATTCTATACAGGTGACAGAAGCATAAGGAAGAATTTTATTCACAGGTATACCTGAAAGGTTATATTGGCTTTATGTGCTCTGTTCAGCAGATTTTTCAGTCATGAGCCAAGAACTGCTGATTACTTGCCTCCCATTTGCCAAATACAAAAGCTTTATTAGTCATAACAGCATGGCTGCTCCAAACAGACAAAGAGATATAAATAATAATAAAAAAGACGGAAGAAGACTTGCCCCTTCTTCAGGGTTACTTGTCTGTGGGCAGTTAAGTATGACTTAGTGTGGCTTCTTTTCTAATGCACGCTACAAGTAAAATGACTACACTGTGGATTTGTGCTTTGATTTGTTGTCCTGCAAACAGAAGAATACTGATTTTAAGAGGCCATTCATTATGGCATTTGTACAAAAAGAAAAATGGTAAATCTATCTCACAGTTATATATACACATTGTGAATATGTTTCAGGAGAGCACATAAGGCTAACAATTTGGTAAGAATATTTCTGCATATATTTTCCTCTTTCAAAAGTAGAAATTGTATTCTAAAACATTAGACAACTTTTTAAATGATAAATACGTGTCAAACAAATCCACTGTATTCTATTTTAATACTTTTTAAATTAATTATAAATACTTGTAATATTAAAGCACAGATAAAATGCTTTACCTCTTACTGAATTTTTATGCATTATTCACCCTTTTATTCTAAGTACTGGCTTCTTCTTAGCTTGGGTATAACAAGCCAAGCGCTGCCCTCAACAATGCAGTCACAGTTCACGCTCTTAAATCGGCTGGAGCTCCACATTCACTGGGGGTAACATTCATCCTTTTGTATCTTCTTTTTACTTACAGACAAAAGATACGATCGCTTTCCACAGTTCAAAATGAATGAAATGTGAAGCCAACCTAAGAACCTACAGGAGTCTGTCTAAAATAGAAAATGTTATTCTTCCTCTGAACACAAAACTAAAGTCAAAGTTCCAGAATTTTGCACTAGATACAACATGCATGGGCTATTGGTCACAGATGAAGCCATACACTGCTACCACGATTAGAAAAATAACAAAGTTTTGAGTATTTGCTTTAAAGCAGCTTTGAGGTCCCAGTTATTTTCCAGTAAACCACAAAAAACCCCACATTTAAATCCATGGGCAACTTCTCCTAGCACATTTTCAGAAGTGGAATATATCATGTCAAAAGAAACATGTACATCTTTTCTCTGATGATCAATAACAATTTAAAACAGATGGGTACAGAATCTTTCTCTAGAAACTCTCACACACAGAATTAATCCAAAGCATCCAGGAAATGTTGTGTCTTACAAATTTAACCAATACTACCACTGCCTGTCTACAATATATGGAACATGTACTGGAAGTTCCTTATACAATAAAAATTGCCATCTATATATTTTCTTGATTTGGATTTACCTTGTTCTAATTTTGGTACAGGAAATCGGAAAGAAAGGTATTTTTTTTGGTTATACACTCACTATTTCAGTATTTACTGAATTATAGCTCAAGGTATCTTCTTAACATATGTAGCTGTTTCATCATACTCTGCCATGCAGACTGCTGTGCTACTCATTGCAGTTTTATTCATAAATGACTATATAACCTAATGTATTTTGTTCAGTTAGTCCCCATAAGTGTTTTTTTTTATTGACAAAACATAATTTAGTTTTATTAAATGTGATTGGAACATTGCTTCTGCCAATTAAGTGAGTATTAATACATCTCACTTTTTTGTTTCTTTAAAAACCAGATGGAAAATTTCAAGAATTAAGGAACAGCTTGAATGTCACTTACATGAATATTGTACAAGTATGACATTATTGTCACTTTTGTTGCTTGCAGTAATTTAAAAAATTATCTAAGTTACTTATCACCATAAAAACCTGGCACTAGTGAAAGAGAAAATGTGTTCCACTACAGCTGAAACAAAAAAATTACATGATTTTATTCAAGTGGGCTCTTCCAATGTAGCATGTAAATTACCATTGTTCTACCTTTAAAATACAAGGCTGTTAAAAATATGTCTTAATCGCAGATGCATTATCCTCACAACAGAACTAAAGTTACATATACGTCTTGATTCTCATATTGTATGGCAGCCTCCACGGAGAGGAACTTCTGAAACATCCCTACTTCACCAGGAAAGAAAAAGACAGACTGTGTAAAGAAAGATTATGTCCTTGCCTCTCTACAATTCCTCAACAAGATTAAATTAACAAACCTCTTTCTTCATCATGACTTACACATCAGTATTTTCCCATGCAAAAAGGATGGTATGACTTTTCAACTCCTAGCACCTACCAAAATCTCCATGAAAGACATAATTTATCTATTTTCTTTAAATCTTACCATTATAATCCTATTGGGGTGTAATTGCTGTGGCTAATATTCTTACCCCGTTATGAAAATGCTCGACGTAAATGTGGCACTGAGTTGTTAAGATAATACATGATCATGCTGTGAGAGGGTAATACCTATACAATAGCCCTTGCCAATACCATAAATCTCTTTATTAGACAACAACCTATTACAGGAGATCTACTTAACTGTTTCCCTACTTAGAGGGCCATTTGGTGTTACAATAACAAGCTGACTTTTCACATTAGAAAGGATTAGCCAGTATAAATAATAAATTGACACAGAGTTACTACTCTTTTAGATATGGTAAATCTTTCCTGGTGTTTAAAAGGAAAATCCAAACTAAACTCCTAAAACCACATCAGGCTGAATGTATATTAAGTTTAAAGTTCAGTTTGTTTAAACTAACAAAAAAGAAAAAAAAAAAATCAACTCTTTGACCAATTTACACCACAGATTTATTACAGGAGAGCGTATTACAGAAAGCTGTTTCTCTTTTATGGAACGTGCATACATACTGCTTTATTTCCTAACAATATCATAGCAAATCATCTTTAAATTTACTGAAATATTTTAAAGTGAAATGACTACCACCATTTTTCCAGAGAAAATAGTACAGAATTCATTCAAGTACCATCTATTACGCTTCTTGCTCAGCAAGTGAAACTGTATTATACATGAATTGTTTTCTTCTCTGAAGTCTTAACTTTTTGAAGGATCACACACTTTCATCATCCAGGTAACTACAATACAAATTATAAAGCCTGCAATACACCAGATGCTTTCTTTCATTGTGCTAAATTAATGAAATATTACTACCTAAAATACAAATATCTGATTCTTCAAGCTAGATTTCAAGTTACAATTTACAAATAAACTTAGGTTAAGATATTCCTTGCTCTTTGTTGTTCGCATTTATTAAAGCTTACGACAGAAATCCTTACAAATGTTTGCCTGCTTTAGCCCCTGACTGTATCAATTCATCAATTTGAATGAAATTCATTCACCTCTTTATATTTTAAATAGAGAAAAAGCAAAATGAAGAGTTAGCCTTTCATCAGCAGTCACCGTGACTGTGATCCATAACACTGCTTGCGTAAATAGAAAATACTTACCTACTGCTTTTTGGCTACCACGCTACTCTGCACAAGATGTGGCAAAGACCTGAAAGTACTCTGCTGTCTCTCTCAGGCTGACATGACATTTTTAGAATCTGAGAAGACAGTTTATGCAACAAAAATCTGCTTCCCGTCATACAGAATACCAGAACTGTCCTCTTGTACCGCGACTGGCAAGACTTGCTCTCCTCACCTCCTTTTTAAACTTCTGATAAAAAGGCACTTCTTTGAATTATGAAGTATTATTTTAAGTTGGCTTGTGCTTATTGATGTTTTAAAATCTTTGTCCACTGTGATTTGCTGTTACTGATGGACAGCCTTTTTAAAAGCTGTTTTGCAGAGCCTTTCTGCTCTGCATAACAGAGAAGGCACTGTGAAATGAAATTGTACTTACTGGAAACAATTCAGCCCTGAATGCCTTGATTACTCTGATTATCTCATATACAAGCTCCCTCTGCAGGTAATAATAAGAATGAGCAAAAATATGTGAAAAATGTGGGCAACAGCCGGCATAGGAAACCAAATAATCAATCATCATTGAAAAGAAACTCCCCCAGAAATCCTTCTCCAATGTTATCCAGCATAAGGAGGTAACACAGAAAACGTTCTCCTCTTTTTTTCCAGCTCTGTGTCTCTTCTTGTCTCCTCAGAAAAGTTAAACATTCAGCTTTAGTGTTTCCTATATCAATTCACACAAATTTCTTTTTCCAAAGTCATCTAAGTGCTTTCAGCGCAGAAAAAAATAAAAGAGAAAAAAAGAGAAGAAAAAAAAAAGAATAAAAATTTTTAAATTACTCTGCTTATCCAGAACTAAACAGAAATGAAAGACCACCCCAAACAGTACAACAAGTTCATCCTATTTGATGCATTTGCTTAACTGAATAGCAACCAAACAGCAGCATCCCCTCATTCTATTTACTGCTAGGAGGAAAAACCTAATGTCACTTTTGGATACAATTACACATGCACTCCACCAAAGTTTAAAATGCAATTGAAATGAATGGTAAGTTATCTTGACAATTAAATTATTAAAAAATAAAACAAAAAAAACCCCAACCCTTTAATTTAAATCAAAACATGAAGTAATAATGTAGTTTTCATCCAACTGGAAGTAAACTACTTTTCTCACAAAAGACAATACCCTTACCTTAAAATGTCTCAAGTTTGCTTGCCGTAGTGGCATGAGCTTTGTAGATAAAAATCCCTTCAATGTAAACGGGACAAAGCTTCAGTGAATGAAGCCATAAATATTAAGTACATCGTAATTAAGCCTTCATCCTATCTAACCTTTAGCACACACTCAAAAAACTGGGAAGCCATCAGGCAACATTAATTTCTCACACAGCGAGAACAAATGTGTGCCTGTGGTTTTGTTTCTCTTACAGAGCAAAATCTCACTTTCTGCAAGTAGTGCCCTTAGACTCACGAAGAACATTCATAAAATAAATGCATATGTATTGGGCATAAGGTCACATAAGCCCTGTGTCAACTTTAATTTTCACTGGGAAGATAAACTCCAAAATGCAACCCTTCAAGGTTTCAATATCAGCTTTTTCAAAAAAACTAAAAAAAAAAGAAAACCCAAATCACAAAAAAAAAAACAAAAAAACCCCACAAACAAACAAATAAACAAAAACCAAACAACACAGGGGAAAATACTCCTGATATTTCAGTATGGCTACAGCCATTATATAGGAAAAATATAAGATAAATTTTGGATGTTCACTTCAAAATGATGAGCAATACATCAAAATGATGCTTCAAATAGAGCTCTTCTTTGCTGATGGAATATCTTTAACAGTTGGATCATCATCCAGTTACTATGAGATATTATACACCTGCTCAAATGAGGAAATAAAGCAGTGGAAAAAATAAAAGAAGCCAACAACTTTTTGGAGAGATGATGCACTATTCAAGCACGGGTAAGATTACTGCCTGAAGGGCAAAAGGATTTCTTCTCAATTTCAAATTATGTCAGCCTGCACCTCCCCTCTCTCTTCAAAACAACTCCCAGCCTCAACCCGTTTTCCTGGCACAGAAGCTCAGCCAGGAATGCACCATTGCTGAAGCACTTTATACTGATTTACACAAGAATCAGCCTCACCAATTGACAGTCTTCCTTTAAGAAATTCTTATTAGACCGAAGTAAATAAAAGCTGCAGGAGACACTTCCAACAAAATAGTTATGAATCGGTCTTCTGTAGAACGCTCATTTTGTTCAAAATGAAGATGGAATCATTTTTCATTCTGGGAAAGCAGGTTTTTCCAAATTGGTCACTTCACAATGAAAAAGTCTAAAAAATAGTGTAATAGACTAATGAAAGGATGCCTGGATCAGATGAAAAGAATTCTGCCTACCATCAACACAGACATCGGGAATTTACCAGAGAAATTCAGAGTCAACAGCAGAACTTGTTCACAGAAATATTTCCTTAAAATGTCACTTTATTTAGAAGCAGCGCTGCCTACTGCGAGGGAATTGTTTCTGAACACTGCTCACCCCGGCGCAGACTGCAACGCTGTAAAAAATTACTAATATGATACTGGAAGAGAATATATAGAAAAGTGAATTAAAGTCTCCTTCTGGCATGTGATCGCTCTCCACCTCTGCAGCAGTGATTTCACAGTAAGGCTCTCTCTCTCCGCACACCCGAGCCCATCAACAGCAGAGCAAGTCTGATAGTCAGGAACAAGGTCGGTCATCCCCTCCCCAGCTGCCAGAAACAACTTTTAACAGTAATCGGCGTTATTATTCTGTCATCTGGATTCAGAGCAGCAATCGGCGTGAGGTGTCGACTGATGGGAAAATACCAACAGAGGGCACAAAGGAAAGCAGCAGCCCAACCTAAACGAGAGACTGGGGATTTTATCACATCCACAGGCAACTGGATAAACAGAAATACTCTAATTTTCAAAGCATAATTCTGCAGTGATAAATTGTTTTGCTGCTGCTTTGCTGATATTATCTGGTTTTCCAACAGTTGTAGACACAAATGTAAGCGTCCATGGAAGGGCTGCACCTCTCTAGCAGAGGCGCACACCCAGTGCCCGGCTGCTCCACACTGTCCCCACCACAAGAAGCACCAAAGAAGCCCAAGAAATGGGAAAATTCCCTTCTTTACCATAAAAGGTATGAACACTCCCACACCTATTTATGAATCAAGACATCCCTTATTTAAGTATTAAACACAATTTGCGTGGTATCAGAATTCGGGATCTTAAATAGCGCTCTTCATTCATGTTATTCCATTCCAGCTTTTGTAGCCCATTGCAATCAAGTAATACATCATTAACATGTAAACATAGTGAAAAAAACCCACTCATCTGTGTTACATTTTGGAAAAACTGCTCCCCCTTTTCCCTATATTGCCTGTTTTGCAAAGGGAAGTAACTTTCTTGGGTGATAAACACATTGTAAAACAATGGTAAAGAAAAAAGATTTCAGAGTTATTTAATATACCAAAGAACAAGACCGAGATTATACGGTATTTGTATGACAAAATGGTATAAAATGAATCTCTTTTGACAAAAAAACCCTTCATTAGATTAAAAGCAAAATATTCCTAATTACTGCATCTACGTAAGAAACACAAGTAGCTTCTTATTAGCTCTAACTAGATTTTCTCTGAAGCTAGCTACTCTCACTACTGAAACACAAACACAATGATACTTAAATATTTTTGTGTAAATGTTAGTGTTTATAATGTGCTCCTAAGAGATTAAGATTAGAAAAAAAAATAACCACACAACCAAGACAGGCCCTATTTTTCTCAGCCCATGATCACTTGTCAAGCCATGATTAATGCTGCGCTCTGTAGAGGGAGACATTACATCTAGGCTACAACAGACCTAAATTTTACCCTAAGGCAGAAGTCTGATTTAAACATCTCTATTCAAAGTGACATTTGTCCTCTCTTTTCAACCAGTTTCCTCTGAAATTCCAGTAAACTGACTTTGTGACCTACAAATGGTCCATTGATTCTAACTTGTCGTGTTGCCTGTCCTTGTAGCAAAGTTAGTTTTGGTGTCTGAATGAAGCAAGATGCTATGCATTCAAGAAAAACACAGGAGCAGAGTCCATTAGGTGCTCTATTAAATGCTCTGTTGGATAAAAGCAACTGGAATTCATGGCTATAAGGATTCCAGCTTACACAGAAGAGCTAAAGATGAATACTGAGGTCAACATTAAAAATCAGAAAATATTTTTATATTGAGAAGTAACAATGGCCTTCATATTCTGAGGTGATGAGCAAAGATTTTTTTTGTATTACAGACAAGAACATGGGCATCGTCAGAGCCACCCTGAAAAGTAATTACATTTTATCTCTTGCCTTTCACTCTGAAATGTCTGCTAAGGTATTTACATTTGTCTGTTACGAGAACAACAAGTGAAAAAACTAGTTGTTATCACTTATCTCAAGTAAATACTATTTCTCCAGTGAATGGTATTATTCCATCTATTCTATAAAGTTATTGTTAGACCCTCCGATTTGTCCGTAACTGCTATTGTAGGAATAAAAATAAGACATGCTTATACCTTATAAAGAAATAGACAAATAGCAGACCTGGAAATGTAGAATAGTCAATATCCTTCTTACTGAACATGAAAAATGGCAACATTTGATAATACTAAGCAATTTAGACAGTGCTGGCAAGTTCCTACTAGCCAAGGTAATCTTATTTCTGGTGCTTTTCAGGGTAAATTGATTTTTTTCCTCCTCTTAGCTGCTCTGATAATTGAACGAACATATACAAGTGTGTTGGGATTTTACTGAGCAGACAACACACAAAACATTCCCCAAACATGGAGTATCATACTCATAAAAAAGGAATTTTTTTGTAGTTAAGCAAACTGTATTTAAGCTTGCTTTGTGCCAGAGTAACAGCATTTTGCTAGAGACTGCACTCTACCTGCAGGTGTTGAGCATTGTGGTTGCTTCAGTCAGGCTGCAATGCTTTTTATTATCCCACGTTTCTAAATGATTTGGGTAAATGACAAGCTAGAGTTGGCTGAATCATTAGAGTAGCTCATGAAAATCAGAAAGAAAGAATTCATGACATATGCATATCACATATTCTTTTAAAACCCATAAAATGCTCCATTTAATGTAACAATCCATAACCTGGAGATGCTATGATTCTGAATTTGAAGACTTTTTCCCTTCCTCCTTTTGGAATCAATTTCTAGCTAACTATCAGTTTGCATCTAGAGAATGCTGTCAGATTGTAGCACTCGCTAAGCAAGTGTATTTCTATAACTAAATTGCTGATATTAAGCGGCACAATCTTCCCAGTCCATGCTGTAGGAACACATCTCGTATATTACAGGCTGAAAGAAACATGAACTCCTAGAAAATTATCTATTGAAGAGGGCTTTAAACCTGTCATCTTTTGCCTTTTAAATGAAAAAAGTTAAAAGGAATCACATTTGCTAGATAAAGACTAGAAGTATTTTCTACACCAGGTATATATTCAAATTAAATCACAAGTTACCAATATTCCAGAACCACCTGCTACTTTTATTTTAAAAACTGTTGGAAACAAAATGCAACTATATTTGAAAACTATATAAATATTAAACATGATTGTTAAGAGTATTGAGAATGGACTTAAAATAGGTTGTTGTTTTTCCAGTTTTACAACCATGATGGTTTAAATTTTTTACCTGTTTCAAACTAAGCGTGTTTTTAAAAATAATAGACAACTTTTAAGTTTAAAAGCGGCACATAAATACTTAAGGAGGTGAATTTCTTGCAATTTCAAAACACTTTTGTACATCACAAGCATCAATCCTAAAAAATGCTTTGAATGAGTCTGTTTACCATGACATCTCAAGTAACGTGACTGACTACAAATTTCACCAGGCTGTGCTCTGAACTATCTTGGTTCATAACTGACTGCTTGTCCAGCTGCGCATGGATACGAATTCCACTGCACACCAAACGGAGTTTAACTTCTTCACTCACAGCTGACCAGGTAAAAATCACTATTTGTCACTTCCAGCTCCTATATAATCAGTCATCCACAGATATTCATTCCTTAATGAAAATAAAGAGGAATCATAGAGTGTTTTTTGATATAAAGTGCTACTGGTAGGTTATTTGTCATTAGTGTCAGGCATGGAGCAATCCCCAGCAGGAGCCATACTACAAGGTAACATTATTTTCTTACAGGTATGGCAGCATCTGAGGTGGACATCCAATGTGCAAGGACATAAACTTTTAGTCCGTATTTCAGTAAAAACTTATGATTGTGTTTCTGTGCTGCCTAGATGTCAAACAATTCTTTCTACTGTATGGTTGTCGTGATTTACATGAATTTACGACACGCTATCTAGAAATGTATTTCAAATAAAACTTTGATAAATATTTTGCCTAACTGGTAACTTCTCTCACCAAAACCCGTAAGTGAAAATTATTGACTTTTAAAAAAGCTGTAATTCAAAACTGTAGCTAATTTTCTTCATCGTAACTATTCTCATTTGAAAAATATCTATTCATCAAAATGTCACGTCTACCTATCACATTTCCAGAACAAAACCAACCATATTATTACGTACTATTAACCATAAAGACTACAAGTCCTAAGACTATAATACCTTGCTTATTTAAATTTTAATAAGGTGCTTCCTTACTAGAGACTAGGATTCCTGAGCAACCCCCTTTCCTGACTTTACGCATTAAAAGTGGTAAGAGATAAATAAAACATTGAGAAAGCTTCTGAAGTGATCAAATAAGAACTAACTAAGCACACTTTGGTTTTTTTAAAGCTTTCCTCTTGCTCATTTTAAGACGGGAAACACCCAGAAGCCTGGTGTTAATGTCTCTGCTGATTGTGAAAATTGCAGCAATAAAAACTCCAACTGCTTGTTTTAAATTAAGACTTGCAAGACTACATGTGAGATCTGTATCTTTACATTAGTTTTTATAACATTTGGAAGTTTGGTTGCCTGCTTTGATGTTGGTCTATTAATGAGCAGGGGAGCCAAATGCCAGAAAAAAAATGTTTACTGGAAATGCTCAAGTCAAAACCTGAAGTAATTGGTTTGTTCTACCCCACATGATTCAACATCCTGATTCCCCCAACTACCAGCTCCCTGAGCTATCTGAACGTCTATGCTTTTTTACTGTTGCCAACACATAGTAACCCACAGTGATTGAAAATGGCAGCTGAAGTGCTGCTGCAGCACATTAATTTTTCTCTAAGTGGTCCAATTTTGTCATATGAATGTTGAAAATCTTCTTTTTACTACTTTTTTTTTTTACTTTTAGAGATCTGCCGAATTTGGGGTTGCCTTCACATAAACCAGAATGCAACATTTCCAAGACAATTTTTAGATTATCCCTAATAGCTGAAAGGATAATGTGCTTTCTTTATAGCCCTCTGCATTCAAAGCAGACTAGTTAACAGCAACTTAAGTGTGATAATGGCAATTACATCAATATGTTCCTTTTACACCACCAAAAGGTACTGCTTCAGACAGCTGAAGACATTAGGTAAATAAACTGCTGGAAATTACCCGAAAGTAATTATGTAATTTTAGGACCACTAAATACATCTATTTACAAAATGCCCAAATAGCCGTGTCCATCTAGGAATAACAATTCTATATAAATTACTCGATCAGCTGCAGTGTTTTTTATCAAGACACACCATATATACTCAGTTCCTTCGTTACATGAAAGGAAATTGAAGCCTGAAATTGAATATCCTACTCTAAAGGCACATCACTTTCATGGCAGTAAAAGAAACACCCCCCAAATGGTGAGCCAGAAGGAAAAAAAAATATATATATATATAAAACAAACAAATCCCATCAACAACAGACCAAATGCTACATATCAATGACTTAAAGCAACTTTTTAAAAACACAAAATACACGTTTTAGTATCTGTATCATTCAAGTAAAAGGTTTGGAAAGCAGCAATAGGCAAGGAAAATTTAGGAAGTTTTTTTGGTTTTTTTTTTTTTTGCCAGAGGTATAAACCAGAATACAGTTCCCAAGAAACATCTGGTCCCTGGAAAAGGTCCCAACTTATTGATGGATAACTGGATTTTGCTTGGCTTTTGGGTTGCTGGATTACAAATATTGATTTGCAAAGGTAATAAAAGGGTAGGCCAGGCCACATCCCCATTCAAACTCAAGAAAATAGTAATAAAAGAATAAAAAACTATGAACATGTAGTCTCATAAAACAACTTGCAATGAGATAAATGTTCTACACAGCCACCAAAACAGCACTCCTGCCATAGCAGGTTTCAAATTATTTATTATAGGGTAATACTAACCACAAATTAGGTTATCTTAGTAAACACAATATCACTGATTAAATGAGATTATAAGAATTACTCATTTTCACTTTTTTCTAAAATGAAAAGGAAATGGAAGCATATGGCCGGTGGTGATCAAAACTTCTTTTAAAACTCTCCATAAAAATATCTATTATTCCAGCCTACCCACCCATTAAGGAAGGAAGCATATTTGTTTCAAAGGCCTGGAACCGAGAGGTCTTTTATTACAAGATTTCATTTGTTTTCTGAACTAATTAGAAGGTCTTCCCCATTCATCCCTCCACGCAGTAGCGTGTAGGCCATACTCAGAGCGCGGGAGAAAGGGCTTTCTAAACCCCCTCCCGGAGAGGAGGAATCACAGACCACGCCACAGTGCCTGTCATAAAAGGTCACTTTTTTTGCTCGGAACAAACCATTAATCAATAGAGTGTAATTGTCCGAGCGCTCGCAAGGGCTCTGCAGCGGAGGGACCTTGGTTTTCACTCGCATAATTGCAAAACAGCTAAAGTTCAGAAACATAACCCAAATCCACCTCCCCATTTTACCCCTTTACAATTCCCACTGCCCTTTGGGCCTCTTCTTGGAAGCAAATGGAAGACAAGCTGAAGTTTTCTCAATTGAGCCGGAGCAAAGAAACCTTTGATATGCTAATACCCTCCTTCAAACGGTAAGAATTCACACTTGCATTAATTCAAACAATTTCTGCAGAATGATGCGAAATGGCACCTCTTTTCGTGGCAAGCAACAAAAGGAGGGAGCCGGGGCGTCTGAGGAAAGCAAACAGCAGAACATTTGTTCCGCAGGATTCCTTCCGTCGCGCACAGGGGCATTTCTGGGCAAAGAAAACACACCTGAGCACCAGCAGAGCTCTTTACTTTCTGACAAACCGCGCTCAAATCCCAGCAGGGCCGGCGCAGACTAACAACAAGATGTTATTTTTAGAGCCAGACACAGCAACGGTGCCTCATGACACACTGTTTTCTGTCTCCAGATGGCCCCAGATTTCTACATGTGAAAATAAATAGAAATAAAATGAAAAAAAAAAAAAAAAAAAAAAAAAAGAAAAGAAAAGAAAGGAAAAAGTTGCTCTCGCCCCACAGCCGACAAAGGGTAATTTATTCTTCTTCCCACAGCCACCCCCCACCTCGCACGGGCTGGGAGCCGGGCGCTCGGCAGAGTTCCACAAATGAACCCGCAACAGGTAATTATTTAGCGAACGGCTGGAAGTTTGCGCGCTGCGCGGAGCACCGGGCCTGCTGGGCGGGCGGACCCCGGCCCGCAGCCCCGCGGCGGGGCGGCAGCGGCGGCGGCGGGGCTCGGACCGCTCCGGCGGCAGGAGCGTTTTGCCGCCGCGGCTGCCGCAGGTCCCTCCGCAGGGCGCGGGGGGGCGGCGGCGGAGCGCGGCCGTTCCGCGCGGGGGGAGCGCGGCCGTGCGGAGCGGCGGCGCCGCCGCGCCCAGAGCCGCGGGCTCAGCGAGGGGCGCATCGCTCCGCCGGCCGCGGCCCCGCGGCAGCGGCAGCCGAGGCGGACCCTAAAGTAAGTGCATCCCTGCCGGCGGCTCGGCAGGGGAACGTCCAGAAGTCAGGGAACGCGCGGCGAGGCTGCGGCGGCTCCGCTTACCTACGTCTGGGAGCCGAAGGCGGGCCGGGGTCTGTGTCCCCGGCGGGACCCGCGGTCCGGGTCAGCCCGGCGAGCGCGGGGCTGCGGGAGATCGCGGCGGAGTTAGTCCCGGGGCCCCGGCGGCGGCGCGGCAGCGGGCGGGCGGGCGGTGGGCTGGGGCGGCAGCGGGCGGCAGCCGGCGCTGCGGCTCGGAGGGCTGGGGCAGCGCACAGCAGGGGCGGCTTCTTCTCCACGCAGCCGGCCGGGAGGGTCTTCTGGGTCTAAGTCAACATTTTCCTGCACTTCCCCACACTCCGCTCCGCAGCAAACGCGCGATGCAGCCAGGCTCCCGCACGCACGCACGCGAGAAATAAATTCAATTAAAAAAAAAAAAAAAAAAAAAAAAAAAGCCGAAATGGAGAGGAGGACGGGCGCAGTGCAGTGTGTGTGCCCAGCCTCGGGAGTCCCTTCTGTGAGGCGATCAGGAGACGATGCCAGCAGCTGGGGCAGCGGGGAACAACTCGAATGTTACAATGGACCCCCTCCTCCGTGTCTCTGTCGCTCGCACCGACCGGATTCACATCTCCCGGGATGACATTCTGGCCTCTGGCGGAGTGCGGGGCCGGCCCTTCCTCGGATTTTCTCCTCTTCCTCCCTGTGCTGCTGCCCCGCCAACGACTGGAGATCGGGCGCCGGGCGCTGAGCGAGAAACGCGCGCGGTAATGGGAAAAACGCAATACATACACACCAAAAAAAAAAAAAAAAAAAATCCCAATGAATGTATGGCAGCCTCTCCGTGCTCGAGCACCGCTCCGTCTGCGGCTGGGGAGCGCCAAGTCCTGACACGGACTCTCCGCCGGCTCTGAACTGGAGTCACCTCCAGCCTCCTCCCCTTCCAATCTCCACCCCTTCTCCCTGCGCTCCCACCCCTGGGCTCAGCTAATCATATAAACATATTATCACGTAGAGCGGCATCGGCGAAGGACAAAAATCTCTCCCTTCCTGTCTTTTTTTCAGTTCCCCCCCCCGCCCTTCATTCATTTGCTGGGGGGGGCTGAAGGCTAATAGCGGCCGCTGGGCACCAGAGGCCGCGCAGAGCGGCTGAGCGCTGCCCGCGCCGCTGCCGCGGATGCCGAGGGGCGCGCACCGCCGCGGGGCCGCTCTCCCGCCGCCGCGGAGCCGCTGGGCGCCCCTGCCCGGCGCCTCGGGCCCCGGCGCTGGCCGGGCCCGGGGCCTGGGCCCTGCCGCCGCCCCCTCCCTCCGCCTTCCCGGCGGCTGCAGGCGCGCAGGCCGGCCGGCCGGAGGCGTCCCCGCCGCACCTTCGTGCCCGTTCCCGAGCGCGCGGCGATGCCGCTCACCCCGCCTGGCGCGGGGCCCGGGAGGCGCTGCCCGGCCGGCTGGGCTCGCCGCGCCGCAGCGCCTGTCCCCCGCCTCCCCTTCCCCGGCATCGCCCAAAAATCGTTCACCGGCTGGGCGAGCGGCGAGAGGGGGCAGGCGGGGCGGGAGGACGGGGGGCCCCGGCACCCCAGCGCCTGCACGGCTCCGCTGCTCCTTCCCTTCGCTCCCTCGCACTGACATGGCCCGGCTTCTGCCCGGCAGGGACGGCGCGCCGAGGCACAGAGATGCGTTAGGGAAAACATGTCAGGGCAGGGTAAACGGCGCTTGGAAACGATTTAAAGGATACTCGGTTGACTCACTGCTGTGCTCGGATGCAAAACGCAGTCTAGTAGCGTTGTTGCATTCTCCCAAAAATCTGCTCTCGGAAACCAGGTCTGGGATTGTAGGGTTTGGGTTTCTCCTCTGTAGGGACGCAACACACGGAGAATCCGCTCTGACCTTTCAGGATGTGCAAGACGGGCAATTCCCGGCTCTCAAGGTCAGGGAGAAGCAGCTGGGCATTAGCGAGGGCCGGTGCCGGCGGGGAGCGAGGGCCGTGCGCGCGTCCCAAGCTCCGCGCCCGCCCGGGGAGCGACAGCCGCGGTCAAAGCAGCTCAGACTTGACCTGATAACTGCCCCCTCTGCCCCCTCCCTTTGTTTGGGGGTTTTAGCCATCCCCTCCCTCGCAGCAGCACTGAAATGAAATCCTCTCAACTGCCTCGACTCACGAAATCGCGTGTACTAGGCAGGACCACTTGGGGCTTGATCAACTGCTTTAGGTCCAACGCGCTTTGACAATCCAGAGCACAACAGCCACGCCACACCAGAGAATCAGAATCATTACCATTGTTAATGGTAATGATTTATTTTTTTACTTAATCATTTTGATGTCTTTGCATACCTGCGCAATTAGTGTATAGAAATCGTAGCATGTATTGAGAAAAACATGACGTTAAAAAGAGACTGGATCTTGAAGACCTTGCAATATGGAGTAGTGAGAACCATAGAACTGATCCAGGGCTCTTCAAAACTACATTAAACTTTCGACAATCTTGGGGGTGAATATCTAGAAGTCTCTGAAATATGGACATGCCATAGCCATGCTGACCTTCCTCAGTTCAGAGTGTCTGTCCAGTGGACTGGGAGTAGAAGAACAGTCTCAAGCTTTTAGGACCAAAGGAGGTGTTCTGCCATAGTGAGCAGCTCACCTTCCTGAGGCTGATTTCAACTGGGTTAAATCTGCAAAATGCCTCAAACAGAATGGAAGGAGAGATCATCTGTCTATGTAACAGTTTTGTACCTACTATATACAGTTAAAAGTAGGGGTTTCTGTGAGAATAACATATAGCAAAAGAGCAGTCTCTATTAAGTTCTTGGTGTATTCTTAATATAGCCAATTGCCCTTTCTTGCTATCCTTATAAACACCTGTATAAACCCTAAATAACCCCTTATGCATTTCTAATGGAATTAAATTATACAGTCATTTTAATGTATTTAATTAGAAGCTGATTTTCATTGAAAGGATTGACTTGCTATGACTTTACCAAAGTTTTCCTTTTTTCCTTCCTTCCTTCCTTCCTTCCTTCCTTCCTTCCTTCCTTCCTTCCTTCCTTCCTTCCTTCCTTCCTTCCTTCCTTCCTTCCTTCCTTCCTTCCTTCCTTCCTTCCTTCCTTCCTTCCTCCCTTCCTCCCTTCCTCCCTTCCTCCCTTCCTCCCTTCCTCCCTTCCTCCCTTCCTCCCTTCCTCCCTTCCTCCCTTCCTCCCTTCCTCCCTTCCTCCCTTCCTCCCTTCCTCCCTTCCTCCCTTCCTCCCTTCCTCCCTTCCTCCCTTCCTCCCTTCCTCCCTTCCTCCCTTCCTCCCTTCCTCCCTTCCTCCCTTCCTCCCTTCCTCCCTTCCTCCCTTCCTCCCTTCCTCCCTTCCTCCCTTCCTCCCTTCCTCCCTTCCTCCCTTCCTCCCTTCCTCCCTTCCTCCCTTCCTCCCTTCCTCCCTTCCTCCCTTCCTCCCTTCCTCCCTTCCTCCCTTCCTCCCTTCCTCCCTTCCTCCCTTCCTCCCTTCCTCCCTTCCTCCCTTCCTCCCTTCCTCCCTTCCTTCCTTCCTTCCTTCCTTCCTTCCTTCCTTCCTTCCTTCCTTCCTTCCTTCCTTCCTTCCTTCCTTCCTTCCTTCCTTCCTTCCTTCCTTCCTTCCTTCCTTCCTTCCTTCCTTCCTTCCTTCCTTCCTTCCTTCCTTCCTTCCTTCCTTCCTTCCTTCCTTCCTTCCTTCCTTCCTTCCTTCCTTCCTTCCTTCCTTCCTTCCTTCCTTCCTTCCTTCCTTCCTTCCTTCCTTCCTTCCTTCCTTCCTTCCTTCCTTCCTTCCTTCCTTCCTTCCTTCCATTTCAGATAAGCAGTGATAGTCCTGAGCTAACAGACTTTTGCTCAGTTGCCGAGAACAGCATTTAGCCAGAAAACTGTCGATAATACAAGAATTATCTGGGGTTGATGGTTTTCCTTCAGGAGGACATGAGAGAGAGAAATTCTGTTTGCAACAAAAAAAAAAAGTCTGTTGGGTTGTCTAATTTTTTTCTGCCCACAGAAAGATTGAAAAGAACTGCAGAACTAGGCTTTGTGCTAATATTTGCAGAAGTCAAAGTGAATTCACCTATGTGGATTTAAATGTAGGACTGAAGTTCATTTTCCCTCTTTTCATCAAAAACTTCTGGAATCATATTTCTTTCTACATGCAGAGATGGAGTTTTACAACTCTTTTACAATGGCAAGCTGTAAAACTGAGTTTTAAACAATTGCTAAAAATGCAGAGACCATTTAGCATTTGTTTCAAAAACATGTTTCCATTAATCCTTATTAAAACTGCATTAAGATATAAGAATACCTGGCAGAGGTGTGTATTATTTTGGCAAGTATAATACTATTGTTCAAATGATTAATTTTAATTCATATGAATCAGCATATGTTTCTTTAAAAGAAAAATTGTACACACATGTACCCATGGCATACTTAAATCTGACCCTTTAGTTTTTACTCAGACACAATTATTGCCAGATTTGAATATTAATATGTAAGAATGAATTATAACAAGTTCCTTTCCACCGTTATGACTTCCTACTATTTGCTTATCCCTATAAAATATGAATCTTATTCTGTACAGCCTCCACAAATAAGTACAGACAAGTAGAGTTTCCTTAAATTCTTGCCTTGTTGCAACAGTGCAAAATATCTAGCTTGAAAACACAAGAAAAAATGTTATATTTTTTATCAAAATAATTTGCAATATTTTATCCCCAGTCTTTAACTAATGTTAAATTTATAACCTTTCATGTTAAGGTGTATATTCTGTATACATTCTCTCCAGTTACTTTCATGAATCTGCTGGATGATTGAAAACTAAAAGCAAATCCATAGTTTTTTTTAAAATATTTTTCACATAAACAAAAATTTATTTTAAATATATTTTAAAATAATCACAACAATTGTGTATCAATTAGCATTACCAGGGAATATGTATAGACAGTAACAACTGGAAAAGATTGAACTGCCAGCTGTATGCTTGAAAGAGATGCATCCGCAAAAGGTGATTTAACTTGTGGCAAAAATTGGTCAAATTATGATGTCTGTAATATGATCTTACAGGCTGCTCTAGCTTTTTCTTTTTTTCTTTTTCCTTGGTCATAGAATTGCATTTTATATCTGCCTACTCTTAAAAAGGTTAATTTGAAATGTTTCAATACCTTGATAAATAATATTTTGTATTGCCCTAAGTATCAGTTCCCCCATGAGTAATGGTTTACACAGATTTTATGCAGCCTACTTTTTTATTACTGGAGTTTTATGACTGAACTTTAAATACTAGGGACTGACATTTCCTCTTATCTGTCTGTACTCCTGTGAATAACGTATCAATGAACCTGTAATTAGATGTAATGTTGGCAAAGACTGACAGAAGAGGTAGTAAATATATGTATGCATTAACATCAGCTAAAATTGGTGCACTGATATAAAGACACACTTTAATTGCTATAATGTAAAGACTTCATTTTGGTTTTTTTTCCCATGGAAAAGTAACAAACCATTAACTAATTTTACCATTTCAACATAAAACAGAAAAGAGAAAAATTTGCTTGTTTTATTTAGGAAAATCTCCAATTAATTTTGCAGGCAAATTTATATAAATAAACTGTGAATGATACGACCCATAATAGGAAATATCCAATGTATTGCCTTAAAAATTTGGAAATATATCTTGACAATTACCGGTATTTTAAACTAAGTAATTGATTTTAGTGTCACTTGGGGAAAAAAAATGAAACCCATCAATAAAATAGAAGAATTCTGCAGCTGTTCCTAACAAATAAATGTAATATGAATTTGCATTTTGCATAGTTTACTTCAGTAATCAATTTTAATGACTCATAATCTATACCATTATTTAAGAAATGACAAAATCATCGACTTACACATAACACTTGCTAATTGTTTTTAAAAATAAATTCTACACATGACTAAGGAAACACCCATTTCCACTTGCTTTATGTTAAATCAACATCTAACCACTCATGGTGATTTCATTCAAAGAAAACAGAAGGAACACATTAGCTGTGTGGTTAAAGAGATTGATGGGCTTCAAACATTTTAACCATGGATGGTTTTTTTCCAACTGTAGAGACGCATGTTTTTAATTTAAATAGCTTCAAGAAAATGAAGATCATTTTATTCAACAAAGCTGGTTTTTCTTGTTTCATAGAAATTAATTTAATTTTGTTTAATTAAGTAATATTAGAAACAACCTTTTTCAGAGAAAATGCAGCTATGAAACAAAAGCATGTGTATGCCAGACTAACTCGTATTCTGAAACAGAATTTTTGTTTCACATTAATAAATTAGAAGAGATCAATATGATCTCTGCCAGTGAATTTAGTTGCAGTTTTTATGCAGTAGTTTTCAGTTACCTCTCCACTCTCTGAGGTAAATTTTGGGAAGCAGTGGAGCAAAATGTTACTGAAGAAATACATTCCTTTTTAATTCAGGTATTTTGGGTGTATGTTGGTGAAGAAAAGTTTAGAGATTAATGCTGCAGGCATTTACAAAGGCCAAAGAGTTTTCAAGACTAAGCTGTTAGGAGTAACATAGCAAGACACATTTAAAAAGAAATGAATACAATTCCCTGTTTTCATATGAAAAGCTCAGCACTGAAGCTTAAATGATCATACCAGGAAAGGAACTGTAGTGCTGAGCTTTTAGGGAAAGAGATATGTCATGAGATCCCAATTCTCCAAATAGGTTTGCACATTCTAAGCTCCCTTTTCTCCAACTGCTATATCTGTATAGGGAAACATTCTGCATTTGGGCAGCAAAAAAATGTTTTGTTTTAGTTTTTTTAAGGAGAGAAGCCCAAGAGAATACTAAGAAATTAAATAGATTTTTCTATTTAAAATAAATGTAATTTTGCCTGACAGGCAAGGAGCTCCTTCTTGTCCTCCCCCTTACACAACTGTATTATACAATTTGCCATGACTTTGCTCAATCTCTGTAATTTGCAGTGAGAGAAGTACCCCATGACTCAGACTGGCATGTGTGGTGGTCTCAGCATGTTCTCACCATCTCTTCTTACCTCTTGCAACCCTCCTGCTCAATATAAAAGAATGGCAATAATTTGCTTTATCAAATTCCAGTTGCAACTGGACTCCAATCTAGAACTTGTATTTATTACATAGTGCTTTTAAGTATCATATTACTTAGGTTTCTGGCCACTCTTCCGTTGCTTCTGTACACAAAATGAAAGGTAATGCAGAACAGATAAACAAAGAATTCAAAGGTAAACCATTTAATTTGCAAATGTGAATCCATGAAGGCTTTTATCTTCTTACCCTCACTAAATCTGCACTGTTAAAATCCATATTCTTGGTGGAACAGACCAAGATTTCAGGAGATATGCACAGCTTTACAAACCCATAAAGATTTAGATGTCTGCATAGGGGGTAAGATTAAATTTACAATCTTGAGAAGTTATGGGATAAAATACATCAAATTCTTGGACCACCAACCAGAACTGAGGTTTCCCCGTTTCGGCTGATTGCTCAAATCATTAAGCTACAGAGTCATGTTCCCTCTGGTGTTCTCACTTTCTAGCCCAGTGAATCACGAATCATTTTCTGCCTGGTGCAAGACTTCAACAGGAGGAGTGGAGAATATTTCCATCTCCAGTCAGGTTGTGGATTAGAGAATTGTTTAGCTGGCAAGAAATGTGTATTTGAAACCCTTCAAGCAGAGGAGAGAACTGACCCTGTTTCAAACACTGGACAAGTCTCCAACTGCTAGTTGTAGAATAAAGCTACACCTTTAAAAGAAAAGAGATGACTGCTGCTGGGTTTAGTGGCAGACTAACTGCATTCATGGGTGTCAGATGCTCTTAGTGTTTGACTGTCACCCTTAACTGCTCAGCTTTGTTTTACACAGAACCTTAGCAATAATATAGGTGGAGAGCTCCTCAGTCCAGTTTATCTTGACTGAAGCAGTATTTGGCATGATGAGTATTACAGCTGCAGGAAAATTTGATATAAAAAACATGGAAGTGCCTGTTGAACCGAGACATCTTCCCCAGGTAGGGAGCATTTAAGCAGAGTAGTCTTTAAACTTAATGGCTTAAATTCTTTCCATGTTTCTCTCTAGGAGTCAAGTTGCAGAAATTCTATACATTGCCTACATGAAAACCTGGTCCATAGTCATAATAATCAAGTTGAGAGATACGGTAATAGGTTATGAACAGGAAAGGACAGGGTGCTCACAATCAATCATGAACAGAAAAGAACCTCCCACTGGGACTTCCTCACCTCATGATTGCAACTTTCAAGTTTCCCTTACCAAAAGACACGGCATGAGAGCCATATTTGCTCCCAAACTTGCGTATCTCAGCTCCCTTTTGCTGTTTTCCCCGTGTCTCAATATGTGTTATTCTGTTAGACCAAATGTTTAATTTTTAATTTAGAATTTTCAATTGGTAGCTTTAATCAAGGCAATGTTAGCTATGCTTTACATACAGTTACCTTCCCATCAGTCCCTTATGCCAGTCTGGAAGTGCTTTAACCTTACTTGATTGGTTATGCTTGCTTTGATTTTGTTACGTGGTTTAACACAAGGACTTGGTACCTTATATTTTTTTATAAGATTATATTTTTTCCTCTTGTTACTGATTGCCATTGAAATGGTCAAAGTTATGTGATTGGCTCCCTCTGGAGCAGATACCAGATATGCATCATGGATCATTGGTCAGAGAGCCTAGACACAGCAGCAAGTTCAGTCTCCCTCCCCTCCCCATCAGCTTTGCACAGGATTTGCTTTGCAATCCATCTCAGCTGACATGAGCAAAGCATGGAGAGGGAGACCCAGATTTGTTTCCAGGCTTACATCTTCTAGTTCACATTTTGTTGTGCTTGTGTTACATTGCCAGGTGTAACTCTGGCAGCTGTAAAGAACAGTCATTTTCCTTCACCGAAACCGCCTATAAAAGCCTCTGCTTCGGTAATGATTTGTTATATATTACAAACACCTGCAGCATGGCGAATTAATATCACTAAGTATAGGGATCAAAGATATTCCACCTTTTTTTTCTTTAATTAAATGATCATTTACTTTTGACAGACCTCAATGTTTTTGACAAATAGACTTGAATCTGATTGAAGGTATGGCTACGCCTTCCTAAAAACACTGCAGTCAAAGAATGACATTAGTACCATGCTCCTGTTTTGAGGAACATCGATTGACTGCTTAGTACTACTGCTAATGGTAAATAATAAAATGTATTCAGTAATTAATTAAGATGCTATTCCTCGCTGTGAGCAGTGGCTTCTGTTTCTTGATTATTCAGCACCAAAATACCATCTTTTTGTATTATATTTGGTAAATCATAGTACTACATTTAATGTATCATTAAAACAAGACACTTTAACTTTTATGACATGCTTGGAAAGTGATAACTCCATATGCATTTACACAGGAATGGCAGAATTTTCTGCATATGCAAGCACTGAATATTACTGAAGAATAAACCCCAAATTTGCATTGCACCATGTAGGTACCCAGTTTTGCTTTTTAGTTTTCTCTTCCTGTTGCTTCTCTATATGGCTATGTCAGTTTAATTTGCTTTCATCAGAATTTTTGTTGACTGTAAAATTAATGTGCAAATTTCCTATCAGTTGTATATATTAATATAATTCCCTCTCAAATACAGTTCATTGAAATTAGCACTGGTAAAAGGTGGGATACATATTCATACAGTTATTTACATAAATCCCATTCAGCTTTATGCACCCTAAGCTTTAAGGCAAAGCATCTACTATCACAGGTAATTTTAGCACATAAGTGGCATCTGACTTCCCAAAGATTGGGTGTCTTTTAATAAAGAGATTATTTGAAGGGAAAAAATCTGTTAGAAATTATATTTGTAATGTAATTTTTATACATAAAAACTGCTGTCTTTACAACAAAAAAATGTTGAAAATACTGATGTGTTTATCCAACAAATCACACACAATTGGTTCTTTTCAAATTACATTTGTGACACAGTGTAAGATATTAATAAATTAAAACTTTTCAGTAAGAACTTTATTATGAAGAAGCTTATATGACAGAGTACACACTAGACCAAAAAGCAAGTTTTGTAAAAATAAGTATGTACAGGGAATTGATTTATGCAGCACAGCATTTTTATCAGTTCTAATGTCAAAAATATCTTTAAAATCAGTTGCAATACGTATATTGATCAGCAGACTATCTACCAGGATTTAGAATGCTAACTATAAGAAAAGCCATTAGGTCATTATCTATATAAGTTTAGGGAATTCAGGCACTATCTATTCCTTGTTATGAAAGGCATTTGCTAAAAATACAAACTGGAATCTACTACGTGCAGGTGCAGATTCTACTTAGCAATGCAGCTCTGTTTGTGTAAGTTTTCCCTGGTAAACAGAGGAGCTGCAAGGTCACAGAACAGACAATGGCACATCTCTTAGGAACTTAGGCTTTACTGTACAGACTTGCAGTTTTTATATTTCCCTGAGCATAATGCTGAACACGTGACTTACAGCAGTCTCTATTTTTCACAATTTTCCAGTTAATGAAAGTAATGTTTAAATACTCTGAAGTTAGATTATTAACTTCTACAAAATAGAAACAGATGTGTGTCTCAGTATGCCATTAAATTTATGATTTACATAGTATTCTTGAATACAGCTGAGCAGAGGCCAATGATTCTAATTTGCTCTAGATTTACAATAACCTGATCTGGTTTTTGTAAGTACTGAAACACTTTAAACAAAATTAGAAAGCCGTTGTGCTTTGTGTGATTAAAGATGCAATTCCCTTTGGGGTAATGAGAAGAGTTAGAACATGTTTCTTTCTTTATGGATGTTTCTATTATAAACACGAGAACTATATATTATGTATTTTTGTTACTATTTCCTTGCTTTTAATTATAAAATAAACTGATTGAGTTGTACTGGAGTTACAATGAAACAATGCCAAAATCTAGCTAAAAAATGCATACTGAGGTTCATAAAAAAATCCTTAAAATTCTTCTGAGGGCCTTAAGATCTTGTTAGAAAAATACTAGTTCCTTACAGCTTGCAGAATCCAAAACATCTCTGTGATTTAAAACTAAGCAGTTTAAAGGAATTATTTAAAAAGCTAACACATTTCTCAGCTTATCATACATACTATGTTAAGGCACAGCATTTTACAGGACAGAGTTTCTGTGTATTCACAGCATTTTACATCTGGAGATACAGATTCACTGTACCTAATGGCAGAAATCACAACTGGAAAGAATATTATTGTTTAAAACAAGATGTATCTATGGGTGGAGATCAAGTTGTGTTGTTTTGACACTAAACACTGAAGTTTCTAAAAAGAGTTAAAATGAGATTAGATCTGTCAGATATAAGCAATACAGGAGGAATACCCTGTGTGTGACTATTGAAGGTCTGTTTCAGAGATTCTGAAAATCAGAAGCTAGGCCTATAAAGATGTATGGATTCAATGCTAGCTAGAAATGGGCTATTTCCAAATTGTAATCTGTGACTCTGAGGTCAAAAATGTAGGTCATTTAGCATTGTAATTAACTTTTCACAGGGAAGGGTGACACAGCAAGGAAGTGTATGCATCTATTTAATAGGGACTTCTCATGAGAATTTTTAAAATTACTTTAACTACTCTTTGCATATTGCACCCCAAAAATCAAATGGATTTTATGAACATAGAAGTAATGAACCAGACACTTATTTTACAAAGTACCTGGAATATAATATTATTTCATGTATTATTTTATTCATTTGCTATTTTACATAATGCACTGAAGATAATATAGGCTCAATGTTATATATTAAGTCATACTACAATATATGTATTTATATTTATCTTTACCTCTGATGAAATGTTTAATATTATTAATCCTTTCATTTTAATTATATATAATTAACCATCATTAAAACAGGAGCATTACCTTTTAATAAAAATTTAATCATACATTTACTCAAGCACGGGATCAAAACGCTACACGAGGATGACACGTCTTGAAAGCGATCGAATGAATTCAATTTATTTGGTCACTCGCTCTTCCAACGCACTTAGAGATTGCCATCTGTGCTTCACTCAAGGGATCTCCAAGGGTAAGCTCCCACACTCCTACACTCTGTTAGACGTGGCATTGCAGCGTTAGACACTTGCACAGATGGAGCTGCAAGCCCAGTGCTCAGGTTGGGGTTCCAGCAGTGCCCCCTGGCAGCTCCCGCATGTGCCCTGGCAGGGATCCTTGCACTGCGCCCTGGCTTGCTGGGATGGAGCGCTGCTAGAGCTCCTGACCCAGGAGACGTGTGCACATAGCTCATCTAAGGAAGGATAAGGATCGCTATGCATTGTTTTTCTAGGGGATCTGGCAATGCCAACTGGAATGAAAAAATGGGAGGAGAAAGATTTTTCATCCTGCATTGAGGCTGAAGTGCATATAACTGGAGAAATTTTGTGGTTTCCGCTGAACTTTCTAGGAAATTTTTCTGTTAAGAACACAATTACCCAGACATGAGGCATCGGGCTGACAACAAGGGATTGGCAAACACCGTAATTAATTCAACTTTACCTTGTGTAATTCTTCTAGGGAAGAATTAGTATTTGAGAATTGTTTTGTTCCTTCCTGAAAAAATGAGTAGGGGTATGGAATAAATTATTGGTGAAAATGAATGGCACCAGGACATCAGAACTTCATCCTTTCACCCATAACTTAACATAAGCTGGATCCCCTCTTCTGCAAACATACAGGTCAAGGTCAGAAAACTTCTGCTGAACCAAGACCATATTCACAGCCCTACAAATACTTATTCCCAACAACAATATTAACTTAGAAATCACCAATATGGGGAAAAGTGTAATTTTGTATTAAAATTAGTGGGGAGTTTTGGAGAAGTTTTTAATTGTTTTGATAAATTCATACTAACTCACTGAGGCCCAGATTGTGGAATTGTATTTGCAGCAAATTGTTCTTCAAGAAGCCCTGTGTGATTAACTTGGAAGGCTGGAGGTAAAAACTGCAGATGAGAATGCCATATGTCTGAGACAAAGCACCTGAAAGGAAAACTCACATTTTAATGACAGAGCATGGGATGGCCATTATAGGAATATATTGTATTGATAAAGAGGGAAAACACCTGGTCAACAAAGGTTTTGCAATATTTTTTCCTATTAGTTATTTTAAAGTCATATTAAGCTGTCAGAAGACTTTGGTTCATTATGAACACTCTGTTTCTAAAAGATGCTCAGTGAGTCTGGATGCACTTAGGATAATTTATTTTCCAATCAACTCTGAGTTGCCCAGACTTACTTCTATTGAAGTTCACTTTTATTTTTCCGAAGAGAATTAAATCAAGTTTAATTTTTCTTCAAAAAGAAACTCAGTTAGGCTTCTTAATTGTCAATTTTCTTCAAACAATTATTGCATGACAAAATTTTTAATAAATTAACACCCAATAAATTTTGTGATTCCTTATATTAAAGCTCACTCTAAAAGCATTTATCTGGTGCAATTACTCAACAACTCAGAATAAGTGGGAAGTTCAAAACTGTGTTTATATTACTTCTTAACCTTTCTAATAAGGTTTAAAGTGATCTTATCCAAAAATACATTTAAATCAAAAAGGGGACTGTGTTTGAAAAGTTTCTATGTCTGGAAGGCTTCATACATATAAAAATACTAACTAAAATTACAATCGACCCTTTTTTATTTGTATTTTGCAGGAGTGCTTCATATTAATATTGACATGGGTTAGACACTTCAACAAACTTGAGAATGACAACAAGGCCATTTTGCAATGGCTCTTTTGTTGAGCAATGAAGGTGTGAAGAGAAGAGCAGATTTGCACTATTCAGTTCCTGCTATTCCGATCACTCTCTATTGCATAAGATTCCAGTCAGAAAGTTTTAGTGTCTCAAATCTACAGACCTCCCATTTTCAGAAAATGCCAGAATAAATATTCTATTCTATTCTATTCTATTCTATTCTATTCTATTCTATTCTATTCTATTCTATTCTATTCTATTCTATTCTATTCTATGCTATTCTATTCTATGCTATTCTATTCTATTCTATTCTATTCTATTCTATTCATAGTAAAAACATGTAGAACTTTCCACCTTGTGACAAGACTTGTTTACTTATGAGAACCTGTCTTCGTCGAAGAGCTGCTGTCTTCATTATTTAATTTCTTTGTGGAGTTCACAGTTACCATGATCCCCTTGAGTTCTTTAATATGTTTCAGAGCACAGGACACCTGCTGACTTCTTTAATAACTAGTTGTCCTCCGTTGGCTTATATGTGGAAACCGTTCAGCTGAGGCAAGTAAAGAATAACCTTAGACATTAAGACTGATTCCATTAAAAAATAAAATAAAACTGTGTCCAGGCTCCACACCCAAAGTCCCTAAAATATATTTGCAAAGGCTTTTCACAGCATGGAATTCAGGTGGATTTTTTTTTTTTTAATTGAATTCTGTTCTGTGTAAGTGCAGCTCAGTGGAATTCAATTTCCGTGTAGGTTCCCAGGAAACAAATACATGCTACATATTTTCATTGCTAATGTCTTGGATTTCATTTTTTAAGTATCATTTAGATTTGACTGTGGACAGAGTTGCTAATGTTTACCTTAACACACAGCTCTGTGACTCATTGGAGAAGGGACTCTTTAAAAAAGAATTGGCTAAAGCACAGAAGTTTAACAATGAATAAATTCCAAGGCTTTGTATTGTATTAATAAGGGTCAAATTCTACTTCTTTGTACAAATCCTATGAATTCGATGGAAAATCTCCATATTCCCAATCCAATGTATATTTTTTTTGTCCCACTTTGAAATATCTTCCCTACTTCGTTGGAAGCCTCTTTTGCACCTTGTTAGAATTATGGGGTTAGACTGTTACAGATGATTCAGGGAAGCCCTACACTCTTAGTCCTGCAGTTTTTAAGGGAAATAACCCCGCTAAGATCAATGAGCCGTGCTCCTGAGTGGATGGTAACTATAACAAAGAAATCAGACTTTGACCAATTACTTTATCTTAATTGGTCTTATTCTGCACTCATTCACATTTCTCCCATAATTCTTTCCCCTCTGCTGAAGAACATTATTTCACCACAACCCACAGAACTCAGGTGATGAATAGAAAGCATTGCACAAATGAAAACTATTCTCAGCCACTGCTAACTCACAGAGTTCTTCAACAGAATATTTAGAAAATGCTTTTTATTTTACAACTATAAAGAAAACTGTTGACTGATAAGGCAAACTGTTAAAACAATTAACTGGTTTAGGGTTTTTATGTAAACCCTTTATTTTAGTCAAAGAAATACTTTGAACCAGCAGTTCAGCTTTATTAGTTATTTTATATTACATTCAATAAATTAAGCAGCCTTTATCTACCCTTGGTGTTATGTGAAGGATGCTTGTCTGATGAAGGCACATGTGCTCCCACCTCAGATTCTGTCTGAGGACTTAATCCAATGTATGCCCAAACCCCTACTAGAAAACAGACTCTGCTTGGTTTTAAATCTGCTTCCCTTTTCTTTAAGAAGAAATGTCTGAATTTAGTATATTGACTACTACATATAGTCTATATTATCATTATGCCTATGTGTCTATGTTCTATATTATTTTTTATCTATTACCTGCTTGCATTATATTGTCAAAAAATCTTTAGGTGTTGGATGAATGGAATTATTATTTTGCAATTGAGTATTTTTAATAGATAAGTTTGTTGATGTCTGTATAAGGTTTATTAATATTTTTGTTAGGTTTGCCAGGAATTTAGGATATGGTAGAGATATACATCTTTTTAAAATCCATCTTGTAACAACTTGTGCACATAACCTCTTTTCAATTTCTGCTTACGAGTAATCATTTTTATATGTGTTTAAATCACATTTCAATTTTCTGTAGACACATTTCTTACTACATAACGTATGCAATTGCTAGTTTTGTAAATATGTTTTCATTATTACTTTGTAGAACTGAGACAAAACAACAGCTACTCTGCAGGATGATAGCAATGACTACCAAAGGATTCGAATCAGGATGGACGCTGGAGAGCACACAGAGCAAATGGCAAACCTATCCCAAAGAACTTCTGTAGCACTACCTCCTTCTGAAATTACAGAACTTTTACTTTTCAGTCTTGGTGGGGGTTGAATGTCATGGGAATGGGGGGAGAGCACCAAACCCCACAGAAACCTCCAAGCTGAAGTCCAGCAAACCACCACCACCACCATTTCAGTGTATGATGCAAGAACAGATCTAGGGGGCCACTATGCCCTGTACCTGCCTGCAAGTAGAATCCACCAGAGAGATGCTGGATGAATTTAGGTCTGGCACATGTCAGGCAAAAATGATTGTGAATACATCCTGCCCAGGGACTTGTGTGGGATTCAGGCCTGGTTTCAGGCTCAGCAAGGAGGTGCAGGCAGTGAGGGTGTGCCCAGACCGTGGGCAGGGAAAGCTCCTTGCCACCATGTGCATTCCCTCTGTGCCATTCCCTCAGGCAGCTGCATCAGGGCAGCCTCGGAGGAAGGCTGCACACTCCAAATATGTTTTGCCACAGTTCATCTTCCTTTTACTTTACTGTAATTCTGGTTCTGTATGGTGTGGCTAAGCTGGTCACACACAGATAAAATGAGACACTTTTTTTTTACTTCAACTCATGTCTCTTCTTCCCGTGCAAAATACAAGTATTTTGTAGCACATGAGGAAAAATGTTTATGTAGTGTCTAAATCAGTCTAAATAAAATGTTAAAGGTGACAGTCGCTTTAACATTACCGATCATTACTTACAAAACTATATTTTAAAATTGTGAAAACAAACGCTTTGACCTTGTGAGTTATGGAAATATTTAAAAAACAAATCTGCTCTGCTTTTTTTGGCTAATAGTTGTGATTTGCATAGTGGAACCTTGAATGTAGTCATAAATAGCTACAGAATCCATCTTGGCATAATGCCCAGCAATGTTAGGGTGCCAGACAAAAAATCGGGTCAACCACTTACCAAGTAAGTCATTCTGTCTCAACAAGGTGATGTCTAACAAAGAAGCTACAAGGCTGAAGACAGCTAACATATTCAGCTGCTGTTCAGAAAGACAAGGACTTTTCATTTATCAGGATAATCTACTACTTGTAGTCAGTACACCAAGTGAACTCCCTCTTGTAAAGAAGAGAAAAGCCCATCAATTGTTTTTGCTAATTAAGATGAATATTATTCCTGTGAAATGAACCAAAAAGTTCTGTATAACCAGAATCCCAATAGAGATCTATAATCTCAAAGAATAATTGCAGAGTTTTAATTGAGAAGAAAGTGAGAACTATTTTTTTGTCTTCTTCAGCTTTTAGCTGCAGCTGTCTTCCGTGTGTGTTAGTGGGTCTTTTATGTTCTCAGTTAATCTGACATGATTTTCCATATATTAAAATTTGTGGAATTAAAAATTTATGACAAAATGTTTATATATTTGATGAAATGCTACCACAAAATGGCACATATTTAGAAATCATTTGAGATAACAGATCATTTATTAACATATATAGAAAAAAGTCCATTTTTAGATTAAAATCTAGATCTTATGACTTCTCATAGTAATGTGCATTTAATCTTTATACATTAAGCAGAGGTAGAGTTAGAAATGAGAAGGCAACTGTATTTTCTTAAAGTGATATTAATTATATATTCAACAATTTATTTTATTCTGAAATATTTATATTGGTTTTAAGATTAGAGAAAGCCTTGCTGTGTTAAAAGGAAGTAATGTGACGAAACTCAGCTTCCCATTCCTTAAACAAAAGATACACAACTTGAAAATATATTTATATTTTAAATAATATTTATATAAAGGAAATCCATAATTAACAGAGTAACCTTGGACTTCTGATCAGGTCAGAGAAAATTCATTGAGGCATACATGGTTATATGTATAAAAACTAATTCTACTCAAAATAATCTATTACTGTCCTTGTGGAAGAAACCCTTAAAGTCCAAGCTTTTGTCCTATCTGCTTCACTTATAGTGAAAAAACACATTTGGCCTCAAAATAAAAATAAATATAATTTCACTTAATATGCAAATTTACAGTTAAAAAATTACCTCAGATCAGGATACTGGCTGAAGACATTTGTTTTCATGAAAAAATGAAATGCTGTGTCTCTCTTCTTCCCTTCCCCCAAGCCTTCTTCACAAAATCAGCCTTAGGCTAAAATGGTTTTAAGTAGACTAAAGCTGTGGTAAACACTTACCTTTGACAATATTTTTGTCTAATGAACATTGCAGAGAAGGGTGTATGCAGTGCAAGTGTCTGTCTGTGGCTGCAACCTACGTACAATCCTTGTGCCAAGGGCCCACTGCTAACAGGCAAACACACACAATAGAGGCAGGCCCTTTGATGGTTTAATCCCAAACATACTTAACTGTCACATAGTTAATCTCTTAGATTAAAAATGACTCTTGAGTTCTTCTTGAACATTTTTATGTTTGTGGATGAAAGAGGTTAAATGTAGTTCTCATGCCTGTTTGGACTGTTCTTTTATTTTTCTTTTTTTACGTTCCTCCCACCCCTAGTTTAACATGACTTTTCCCTTTCTTTAATCACAGATATGCCCCTGAAGGATCTGCAGGCATGATAGTTCTGAGATATCCCATTCTTTCCCTCCTAGCAGGCAGGTGAAAGTGCATTACAGACCCTGCCAAAGCACACCTCATTGCTGTTATCAGAGGGGCAGAGCTACAGGTCTAACCCAAGTGCATCAAAACAGCTTCACCTGTAGGTTTTACTTTCCTAGAAAAAAAGAAAACTAACCCTCAATGTTGATCAGAAATAATTCCTAAAGGTCATCACAGAACTTGTATTTTGCTGTTAGTTTTCTGGAACACTGGCAATTTTGATACTGCTTCTATCAGGTATAACAAAAAAACAGTCCCACATATTTTTAATCATCATTTTAAGATCTGATGCATTAAATTTTGTGATTAATCTCCTTTTTTTCAAGGAGTCTTGAGTTCTTTTTGGGATCTTTCAAGGGTAACACTAAGAATCACATTTTATGTCAGAAGTTGTGCTCCAATGAGATATTTTTCAAGTCATATTTCTTTCCACTTTAGCTTCCACAGTAGTTTCACTTCATGATGGTTTTATGTTGATTTCAGACTACAATTTTTATGCAGTGGGAAAGGATATCTTTTGTAAAGTGAATCCCCAAGACCTGTTGGAAAACATTTCTCCTTTGCAAAGTACTCACAGGATTCAGTAGTTTAGAAGTGTTATTTTAGGACGACCTTTACACATAGAGTATGATGAATTTTTCTTTTGATTTGATTGTAAAAATGTTATGATCAAGGGGCAAAATAAATACTGACTTTTTCATCCAAAAAAAAAAAATAATGAAAGATGAAACCATCTTTTTAAAACAACATGATAGCATGCAGAAGTGATGTCTATGTTTGCAAACTACATATTTTTAAATTCATACATACAGCAAAGCTCTAGTGAAACATAAATAAAGATCAATTTTATACAGTCCAAATAGTAACACATTATGAAAGTCATGCCTTTTCAGCCTAAAGAGAGGCAGTTACGTTTAAGGGAGTTTATACATTACAAATAGTTGCTATTGAAAATAAATAGTTAACCATTCTGTGACCATCAGCATTCCTAACAAGGATGTTAAATACTCCCATATTTTCTTTTGAATAATTAGCATAATGTTCTGCAAATCTTTTCTAGGTAGTTTACAGGATTTGAATATTCAAATATTTTCAGCTGTATAAGCCATATAATTATGAAATTGAGCAGCACAGTTATTTCTCAAGCAATTTGGCAATCCTTTCTTACAAGAGTTTACCTTCTGCTCTGTGTTATCAGAAACAGAAAAAGCTTTTTGCTTACCATTCTGGAAAAGATGGAATCCATCATTCTGCCATAAAGACCCTAGAAAGCAAAGAAAGTGTTATTAGTTATTATATTCTTATCTGCAGGGATTCCAACTGCCAAACAGTGCACCAGCATCAAAAAAAAAAAAAAAAAAAGAAAAGAAAAGAAAATACATGTTCAAATCATAGATCAACAGTTTAATGCAGTTTCAAATATGT
The DNA here is from genome assembly GCF_971803275.1 of Cyanistes caeruleus. Lineage (NCBI taxonomy): Eukaryota > Metazoa > Chordata > Aves > Passeriformes > Paridae > Cyanistes > Cyanistes caeruleus. The sequence continues at coordinate 21,655,169 of NC_141709.1, forward strand.
ATTACATGTACTTATCAGGTACTGGATTAGAAAAAAGCACAAGTTATTGTGCATATCTGTATTTAGAACTGCATGCCAGCTGGAATTTATCTGCATAGTGTTCACAAAATCCAGACATAGGATCTTGGCATCCAACTTGTGACTGTATTTTTAAAAATAAAACCACGGGCTTGCTGTCACTCTGCTATAGAGTAGGAGAAAACATGAGCATACAGGGTTATGATCAGAAGAGACAATTATCAATGACATGTTAAAGGCTTTCTTCCTAACTCACTGAGAAATCTTTATTAGTATTGAGGAAATTCCATTAGTATTAAAACAATTGATCAGCCTTTACATTTTGCTTCAGAATAATATTGCTCACGAGTTCTAGGTTTGCAGTGGTCAGACTGGGGTCCTGAGGAAGTGCGGAGTACAGCACACACCTCATCAGCATGCTTTAACCGTGGTGTGGAAATGAAAGAATGGATACTAGTTAACTCTCTTCACTTCCTTCTTTTCTATGATCCCTTTCAGTCTGTTTTATACCTGACATCATGGCTATTCTGTGTCCTTTAGAAAGAAATGAATCACTGCTACCATTCCCTGTACTAAAGGCTGAGCAGAGAGAGGGAGTGATCCCTTTCACTGAGTACCTACACAGAGACTTCTCTGTGATTTCATGTGCTATACCTACCAATTGTGCACTTTGAGAATAAAAAGTTTTCAGAATAATAGGCTAAATTCTGTGATCATTTCTCACACAGAATACAACTTTACTCCTGCTGTAATGGCCAGACTTAGGTACAGAATCTGCCTCCATATATAGTTTTCTGAGGTAAAACAGTTTTGTGCCAAAGTAGGAAGAACACTTAAAACCCACTTATATTCTGAACTGTTTTCACTGTTTGAGAAAATTAAACATGCAAGGGAGAGAATTAAGGAACTTAATGAAATATTATGTTGAGAAAATGTTACTAGAACCAAGAGATGCAGTCAAAAGCCACTTACAAAAATAAAATAAAAAAAAAAATAAATAAATAAAAAAGTTGAGGGCTAAGTAGGACTATTACCTTTAAAGAGGAAAAGTGAAAACTGGAATAAATGACAAATCAATTCCAGGTTCTCACCATGACACATGCATCAGTGGATGAACTATAGGTATTTCAAGGCAAGGGAGACTCCAGATAAGGAAGAATTCCACAGAACAGTGAAGAAGTTATTTCCATTCAAGGAGTTTACCTTGGGCAAAAAGGGACTTTCCAGGGTGTGCAGTGCTGCAGAAATTCAGACTTAATCTAGGTTGCACACAGCACAAAATAGGGAGCCTGGCTAAAGCTCATGTAAATTAGAACAATCCCTGAGGGCTGCTCTATTTCACTGAGGATTCATTGGCCTGTAGCAGCCTTGACTCTCAGCATCTACAGAGGTGGTGTAAAAAGTCACTTTTGCTCCATTCTTCATGGGCTACATCCTCTTCAAAGTGCCTCATGTCAGATTAACACGGGATCTTTCTCTTGCTCCCTTTATAAAATGCAGGAGAATAGGATCCCTCTCAGCCAAACAAACAATATTTCATTTAAGCTCAAAATGAATCCTTTGGCCATCTGTTTCAGTGGAGCCAAGTTTCTCAGAAAGCATTGGCTTCTGTGTGCTTCCCAGAGATCCCTGCTCCTCAGCCCTCTGAGTTTGAGTGAGGTACACATCTATCAACTGCCTGTTTGGGACTCTTACTAAAAAAGTCCCTTCATATCAGCAAAGTAATAATTCCCTTTCCTCCACACAGCTTTTAAGTCCCCTTGCCACAAAGCTGTGATTTTTTCTTTTTTTCCAAAGCTATTTGTAAACCAATAAAATGTCACTGCTTCATAAATGAACAAAAGTTCCCATTGACTTCCAAAGGAATTATATTCGCAAAAGATTTTGTCTCTAGTTCTTAACTGCTTAATTATTAAGTTTCTAGAACATGACTTAGAGTGTTGTAAGCTATGAACTGAAAACTCCACCTATCAGCCAGGCATGCAATCCACCAGGCTGATACACGAGTTTCACACTGTGTCCTCCTGAAGGCATGGCAGCAGAGTTTGTGCTTAAAGTGTATGTTTTAATCTTCTACTAAATCATGGTTTAAGTACAGAAATGGTTTCAGATGAGCAGAGCAGCTGAAATTGAGTTTAGTGTGATGGCTAATGTAAGAACTCTTTGGACACAAATAATTTTGATTAACAAGTTTTTTGCTGCTATGTAGAATACAGAATTATTAGTTTAGAAGAAGTGAGTCAAGGCTTCTCCTGGCTTTTGTTCTCACTTTCTGAAATAAATAACTATCTGGGTGTGTGTATGATCACCCAGCTCTCGAATTTAAAGACATGCTAAAAAGTCTTGGATTTCCTTTCTCGAAAATCAGATTTGTCTATTTAAGTTATAACTGTTTGAAGTGCCTCTGACACTGGCATTACAAATGTCAAAAAAAAAAAATCAGCCCTGTAGCTCCTGTTTGCTCACTCCAGTTTCTGGAGCATTAAACAAAACTGCCCATTTCTGATCACGGGCTCCTGAAGAGGGCAGCACGTTCTAGATATTATTGAACTATAAGCTCTGAGGTGACAGCCTGGGCTTTACTGTACTGCACACGGAGGAAGGGTGAATAAAACTTTCTGGATATTCTGTGTACATGCTTCCCACAGTACAGTAAGTCAACAAAAGTCCTAGGCTTTTGACCAAGGTCAAAACTGTATTTGATTATTAAAGAGAACATTCAAATTAGGTACCTGAAGCATAGTATTTTAAAAGAGAGCAACAAAACACCAGCAAGGAGAACTTCCACAAGGAGTATGTTTTATCTTTAACACTGTAGATAACTTTTCCTATTGGCAGTACGTTGACTATCAAAACTACTAAAGGGGTTAGATTTAATTATCTCACTTCTTTGCACATTTCATCTCAATTGCTATGGCAACATTCAGTTGCCTGAGCAGCAATGTACACTTTAATCAGATATTTCTTCACTCATTTCTCTGTGCACCACAGCAATGTAGTCAAATTTATAGCCAAACCCTGATGCATCTGATAACACCTCTTAGGAATTAATGGTTATGTTTCCTCTGCCCCTCACCCATAGCCACAAAGATTTCTAGAGAGTTTTGCACTCCAATGACAAAAGTTTTAAGAGTTGGAAAGTGGGTGCACTTCCCTACCACTGTTTCTTCCCTACTTCACTGATTTTATGTTGTCTTCTGCCACCACTCCCTTTTCACAAGGCTTCTGCTTACTCGGGAACTCTTCCCATCAAGCAATGGGCAGGTCTTCTGGTCCCTGCAGGAACTCTTTCAGGGCTGACAACAGGAAACATAATAATTGGGCAGACAATATGGTTCCTCCCATATTCCACCCTGCCCTGAAAAGCTTTTTGTTGGATTACTCAGCCCTGATTAAATGCTTCGTCAGAGTACATCATAGTTCTTTAAAGTTCTTGGCCCAGAAACCAGGAACATGGGCTAAAATAAAAGTAATTAGAAGTGATGAGCAGATAGTAGGGACTCCTTATTGAAATGCAGACAGTAAAAAGAGTCAGGAAGCTACAAGTACATGGGGATTACTAAATTCAGCTTATGGGAAATCTTGATATTTCTGACATAGAATATCGTCTGGTTTGCAAACATGTCACCATCAAGGTAAAGGGCAAACAGAGATAAGTTCTTAATGCTGCCTTAGTGTCTGTTGTTAAAAACATAGAAATGCATTAGAAGGATTGAATTTGTTTGGATTATAGTCAAACATTTAGGAAAGAGAGATAGGCATAAAACATTAAAATGTAATTCTGCATATTTTGAAGATTGTTTAGATAGCAAATTTTTCTTTTTTGCATTAAAGAAAATATTCTACACTGCTTTTTGACCTACATGTATTTTTCACAGCTGTTCATATGTTTGCATGTAATCAACTATCACAGCTCACTTTTTAAAAAGCTCTCAGATTGTTGCTGTCCCAAAGATTTTTGGAAACCCTTGTACAGAGTTGTGTTAGACCATTTTGTTCCAGAGAGATATAGTGGAGTCAGAGTCAGAACACTCCACATCTTGTCAATGATAACAAAGTCTGACCATGCACCATGAAGTCACTTTCTACAGTTTATCTCCATCTGAGCCACAGCAGATTTTCTAGAGGCTTCATAACTCACAATGCCAAAAAAAAATATGGTGTCAATTTATTAGGAAAATACAGGAAAAGCTGTGCCCACTGCACTTTCCATACCTGATAGGGGATCTGATCATAAATTACAAGGAAGTTCATGATACATGGGATGTTTTCTATGGATCTGGGGAGACTTTTTCTGGGGAGCTCAGGTACCAAAGCCCAATATTTGCAGGTCTACGTCATGAGGCAGCACTGCCTCCCAATCAGCCAGTGAAGATGTTATTTTTTCAAGATTGTGAAGAACAAGCTGAAAGTTACAGAATCTAAAATGCTTTTCATGTGAGTACTTCTGGAGACATACATGTCTTTGAAAATGATAGGTCTAACCTTATAAATAAAAGCTATTTCAGTTTTCAGGATTACTCTCAGTAGTTTAAAATAAGTATCTCCTTGCAACTTTGTATATCTAATTTGAAACTTTGTATATAACTACACACAATATGTAACAAACAACTCTGCCATAGGGGATGAAGAGATCTTTTAAAGTTCAGATTATGAAATTGTATTAGAAAATAAAAAAAAATTAAAGAACTCAAAACTTTAAACCTAAAAGTTTTGATATCTACAAAAAAGTAAAGATTAAAAAATGTTTGCAGTGTAATTTCTCCCACTTGATTGTTGATTCATGTAACTTAGGAAGAACTATGTTGATTTTCACCAGCTGAGAATCTGTTACATAGTCTTTATAAAAATAACTTTTTATTGCTGAAATTATTTATGTTATACAATTGGAAATTTAGGCCAAAAAATATATTCCTTGTTTGAATACTTTATAAACTGGAAAATCTGTTAAAGATTGTCGTGCTTTAGGAAGGGTGTTCTCCAATTTGGATCCCACCTACGCCTTCCCCTCTGCCCTGAACTGGAGGCACAAAAGGCAAAGATCACATGTTGAGATAAGAACAATTTACTGGAAATGGCAATGATGTAAGAAAATGAACAGTAGCATCAATATTTATAATAAAAATGTACAAAAAAGAGAGTGATTCACATGCAAATATGCTCACCTGACCTGCAGCCACACCACCCTGCAAACCACCCTGCAAGCCCTTCCTTGCCTTCTGGAAAAGAGACTCCTCTCCCCAGACCCCTGGCCATGTGAGGTGGTATGGAATAACCTCCTTGTCTTGGCCAAGCCCCTCCTGGCTACTGCAAAAAATTAACCCTGTTCTGGCTGGAACTAGGACACAGATATTGCAAAAATCCTCATAGAACAGCATCATGTCATTTAAGAACATTTTTTTGACCTTGTATGCCCAAGACTTTTTGGTGTAAATGCGTGAAAATTCCAGTTTTGGAACGTATTTCCCTATCCTTTTGACAGTTTTGACAGTTGTTTAGGATTGTATAGAAGATGCACCCAACAAATGTTAGGAATAAATTACCTGTACAAAAAGCAGACTTGCTAAAATATTTTAAACTTTATTAAGCCCTTTACCTGTTTGTTTTTATGTGAAATAATCAAAAGTAAAACATTTTCAAAACAGTTTTGGGTGAGGGTGTGATTTCCACAGGGTAGGGTAGAGTTCAATACAATGTAATCTCTAAACTAAGGCACGTCACACAGTTCTGTAGGGGACACACAGTTCTCACTACATTTCTTATCAGCAGTTTACAAATTTTTGCTGTGGGTTGCCTCTACTTTTCAGTAATAATTTGTTTCCTTCCCCCCTTTCATTCCTTCTCTAAGTAGATTTTTTTTGTTAGTCTGCTTTAACCTAACCCCACCCCTTCCCTCATTCTGAGTATAATAAACTACATTCTTTATAACTTAAAAACTCTCCTGTTTCCCTCCAGGATAAGCAGAGTTCCTGGCATCCTCCCTCTGCCCAGCAGTTGTCCCTCCCACTTGTCCAAGAGCTGCTGTGATCCAGGTATTCATCACAGAGTATCTTCCTGGTTGACCAAGTCAAACATTTTCTTAGGAGAAGTGCCTGTTTTCCTTGACCCTGGCTCTTTGCAGCCTGCAAATCTTGTACTCAGGAAGAGGAAGGTCCCACCTGTAGCTGCTGCAGGTCCATTTCTCACATGGTTGCCAAAGAAGGGAGGAATTTGTGAGTCAGGGAGATAGGGTAGGATGACAGGAAAATTCAAAAGCTGAGTAAAACTCTGAAGGTTTTTATATTTTTTTAATTCCCACTTCCAGGTGCTCAAAAATTTCTCCTTCCTCTCCTTGGGGTAAAGACTCCCTGCTTGTTATATTGCTTGCAGCAGTTTCTGCTCACTTCTCTAGACACTTAGTTTCAACTCTACTCAAGTTTAAACACCCTTTCTATAAAGCCTAATCTATGTTTATGCAAGTGACCATATTATTTTTTTAAAAGCTTAACCGAGCTAGAACTACTACAGGGGAGGCACTGCTCTGTTTTAGTGTATGTTATGCACACACATACATATGTACATGTATACACAGAATTTATGTATGCTCTTACTGTAGCACTAAAACTCCCAAAGGTATTATTATGTTGTAAGACAAATTAAAATTAAACAAGAGGTAAAAGTGCACGTGAACTGAAAACTGTTAAAAAATGCCTACAGGCAAGACAGAAGTGAACAGCAGGAATTTATCCAGCTGTGGGTGTCCTAGAGTTCCTCTGGGCCAACAGACTGTGCTCTCATTTCTGCTGCAGGAAATGCAATTAAAAAAAAAAAATCATATAAGTGGTGTGAATTTCAAGCAAAATGACATGAATATTTTTTCTGCCTGTAAGATAAAAATGAAGAGAATTTCTGTAAAATGCATTAAGCTACAGGATGGAATGCAGAGGGATAGAGGGAATACATAACAGAAGACCCCCGAAAAAGAGATATCTACCCCGGTCAGAAATTTGACAGAAATTTGATAGGTAGATTAGCTGACAGGCACATCTCCTAATATCTGGAATTAGTAGAGTATGTCAGATCAACTTTGAGAACTTCTTTAAAAAAAGAAAAAATTGTCCTGATAAGAGTATTTCTAAAGCTAAATGCAAGAGGGGATTTTTTTGTACTGGTGGATGCAATGTGACCCTGTAAAGATACCTGAGATGTTCAGAACTGACATGGCTGAAGGTCTGTATACTGAGATCAAATACAGAATCATAAACAACTATAGTAGTAGTAGAATGTGTAACATGTATACTAAATTTGGATTTGAAAATCACATTTTACGCAGGTGCAAAGGGATGCACTCATTAGAGGTGAAGGTGATCAAAGTGAATAATTATTTATCTTTGTGAGAAAAATTGTTAGGTTTACTACTGGCCTTCATTCAAGCCTTAAAACAATGTATCTCACAGCAAAAGAATTTGCTGTGTAAATTAGGTGTTATGCACCCAGAAAGAGAAATGACATGGCTCAATATCACAGTCACATAATGAAATAAGGAAATGTACTCAAACCAGTTAATTCAGTTATTTTCATGACAGTGTTATCCAACAGCTATCACCATGACAATGCATCTTTGTTGATTTAGAAGTGCTCAAAAATGAAAGAGCATTTGGACATGGAGACAAGGATATTAAGCCATGGTAGGCAGAAAGATTAGGAATGTAATTCTGTCTCATTTTCACAATACTGTAATGCCAGTCCTACCACTGGCAGTGCTCCCAATTTCCACTAGGACAAAATAAAGCATGTCTTCTTCTGATTCTTTGCACCTGGAAACTATATCTTAATAACAGCTATATTTATAAACCAAATGCTATATAATGAAAGGAAACGTGAAAATCAAAAGAAAAAAAAGCATTAATGCAGGAGTCAGAATAACACAACAAATAGGATGTGGCTTTCTCCTGGTGAAAATATAAATTAATCATCTTTTCTACTTTGACCATTTTGACTTCAAGTGCAGTCATATAATCTAATTGGTATTATAGAATCATATAATGTTTACATTGGAAAAGACCCTCAAGATCATTGAGTCAAGCCATTTTTCTTGTGCTGCCAAGTCCACACTAAACCATGTTCCTAAGTACCACATCTACATGCTTTTTTAACTACCTCCAGGGATGGTGACTCAGCCACTTCCCTGGGAAGTCAGTTCCAACGCCTGACCACCCTTTCAGTGAAGAAATATATCCACTCTAAACCTCCCCTGGTGCAATTTGAGACCATTTCCTCTTGTCCTATCGCTTGGTACTGTCAGAAGACACTGATCCACACACATCCACAATCAAATTTTGGATAGTTGTAGCATGGTCAGGTCACCCGAGCCTCCTTTTCTCCAGGCTAAACACCCCCATCTCCCTCAGCCACTTCTGCTAAGACTTCTGATACAGCTCCATCGACCTCTGGGCCAGCTGCAGCCCCTCAGTGTCTTTTTTTGTCATGAGTGGCCCAGAACTGGACACAGCACTTGAGGTGTGGCCTCAGCAGTGCTGAGCACAGAGAGACAATCCCTGCCCTGGTCCTGCTGCTACACTGTTCCTGCTACAGGCCAGGATGCCACTGGCCTTCTTGGCCACCCGGGCACAGCTGGCTCACATTCACATTCAGCTGCTGTCAGCCAGCGGCCCCAGGACCTTCTCCACTGGGCAGCTTTCCAGCCACTCTGCCCCAAGGCTGTTGTGCTGCATGGGGTTGTTGTGACCCAAACACAGGATCCAGCACTGGGCCTTGCTGAACCTCACACTGTTAGTCTCAGCCCATGGATCCAGCCCATCCAGATCCCTCTGCAGAGCCTTCCTGCCCTCCAGCAGATCAACACTCCCATACAATTTGGTGGTGTCTGCAAACTGGCTGAGGGTGCCCTCAGTCCTCAAGTTCAGATCATCAGTAAAGATGTTAAACAGAACTGTTCCCAGCACTGAGCCTTGGAGAAAGCCACTAATGACCACTCACCAAATGGATGTCACCACTCTCTAGGCCCATCCATCCAACCAGTTTTTAACCAAGTTAAAGAGAGCATCCATCCACACCATGGGAAGGCAGTTTATTCAGGAGAACATCGTGGAAAACTGTCAAAGGATTTACTAAAGTCTAGGCAGAAAACATTCACAGCCTTTCTCTCATCCACTAAGCAGGTGACACTGTCACAGGAGATCAGGTTGGTCAAGCAGGACCTGCCTTTCATAAACCCACATTGGCTGGGCCTGTGCCCCTGGTTGTCCTGCACCTGCTGTCTGATGGCACTAAACATGATCTGCTCCATGACCTTCCCCAGCACTGAGGTCAGACTGACAGACCTGTAATTCCCTGAATTCTCCTTTCCAGCTGTTTGTGTCATATCTGCTAAGTTCTTGTCAACAGGGACCTCTTGAGTTAGCCATGACTAGTGGCTGGACAAGAAAGTGGCTTGGTCAGCACTTTCACCACTTCATGAATATTAAATGCAAGTAGCTGAGATTGATATAGTTTTTTCTATATGAAACTAAGCAATTTGTATATATGAAACTATTTTTCCTTCAGGATAGATCTATGTGAAACAAATCTAACCTTAAATTAAACCATAGCCTCAAAGACTTCTGCCTTTATAGGGCACTTCCATGCTTAAAAGCACCAATGTCAAATGCACTGGTTTTGCTCAACAAATCTGCTCTTTGGAGTAAATCAAGATTTCTAGTTATTAGGACTTTTACTTTTGGATCAGGCCCCTTGTGCATATCCACATTCATGTATGATTACTTTAGTGGAAAAAGTGGTTTTATTCCCATTTATGATGGAGTGAACAGAATTATCTTTTGGCATAACTTACTGTATCAACAATGAAATGTATGCAATCACATTGCATTTAAATTCTGTACTATAATAAAGCTGCATTATCCCAATGAAGGGTAGCAGAAAAACTGCTAATGTTTAACTGTGAGCATCTTTAGTAATAACAAAATGCATGAGATAGAAGGAATCCAGCCTGGTCTTTTGCAGACCATTTGAGTTTTCCAAGTTTTGCAGTTAAAAGCTGTAAAATATATTTTTATTAGTGAACTGAGAAAATTAGATAAATCCTATGAGACTTAAAGCATGTGGAAATCTATTCTGCCATTCTAACAAAGTTTTCCTGATGCAACTGCACTGAAATAGTTCTTTTTGTGAAACAATTCAATTGTTAATGCATTTTCGAGTATGAATAGAATACATTTAGTAAAACTCACTTGTACTCTTTCTATATTGTTGCCTTCTTTGGAAAAATTTGGCATATACTGCATGTTTGTGTTTTCTTTATTACATGCAATATTTTAAAGAACACTTTAAAGAAAAGTGTATTAAAACTAAAGTCCATGTTCATGTGTATATTCTAGCTGAGACAGTCAAAGGTGCATGGCAAAACTAGACCTCTGGCATTTATTGAAATTCCATGGAAGGTAGGCTTCCCAAACTATGTAGAGAACAGAATTTCTCAGCATTTGTTCAGGTATGCACCTTAAAGCAAAACTTCGTGTGATCAAGTACTGTGCACATAGGATTGAGTTTGCAATTTCCTGGATAGCTTTTATGAGGGCTCACGCCTCTGTCTTTCTCCTCTCTTTGCTGTTTACGTTCTGCTTTCCATTTTCCACTCCCTGCTTCTTAAAGCCTCCCCAGCAGCCTGCTGGACTGGGCAGGAACTGGGGTCGGTGTGGTGATCAATGGCTCGGGCTGTTGAGCATTCAGCCATTGATCACACTGAATAGATTCATAGATCTCAGCCATGCCATCACCAGCAGCTGCTTCTACTTAGCCTGCCAACTTTCTGTCACCTCCAGGATTCAATGAAGTTCAGAGGCAGTGTGAGAAGGTTATATAATTCTGTCAAGAGATCATGTCTTTGATTTTTTTCATCTCTTAGACCTACATGTCTACCCTTTGGGGGTCTATCACAGGCTGAGAAGTTCCAATATATTACATACCATAACACAGCAGTCTAAAGAGTGCTATATAAAATATATAAATGCCCTTCCTTTGAAGAGAATAGCAGGAGCTTTCACTCCTTTCTTTCATTAAAAGAACATTACCTAATGCTGAAGAGAAACCACAGCTGTATTCATATATGTATGCACATGCTTTGCTTGTAATTTGAAACACATTGTCAGATATTATCATATCTAGTGTTCCCTCTCTCACTTATATTTAAATATTCTATGCCTAATTTGTAAAAGTAGAAAGTTACGTTAATCGCTTGGATAAAATATTCACAGTTTAGCAACTTTACTGGGAAAACAAAATGTATTTCACCAAGCTATTAAAAATTCACTGGGAACTCAAATGCTACTTTCTCATCTAAAAACTCATCATGCAGTAGTAGCTGACCTTTTTTTTGCTCCATTTTTTCCTGTTTACTTAGCGCAAGTAGTTTATGCTCTTGCTCACATACACTGAAGTACAAAGCTGCCACACTTTTGGATGTTACCATTTCCCAGCCTTCCACCCTGCCCCTCCACTGGAAGATTGTAATCCCTTCGACAGGCCCGTGGATCAGGGCAAAGGCTTTTCCCTGGCAGTTTAAATTAGCAGGCGGTGTGAATGTAGGTGCCTCAAGTACAGACACATGCCCCTCTCTCTGGTCCCTGCAGGCTGACAGTAATTTCCAGCAGAACTGTAAGATGGACAGCTGTGAGCATGAATATCTGAAATCATGGCAACGGCATCTGGCAGAGCTTGTCTGTCACAGCCCCGTGGCTGAAAGGCTGGTTGGCAGGGTGGGCTCTGCAGGCAGGGCTCTGCTGGAAAGCTCAGGCCTACAAATCCTCTCCAAACAACTGGCACCAAAGAATAAAAGTAACCACAGTGCACAGAACAATGTTGTGGCAAAGTCAGATTTCAAAGTTTTAAAGCAATGCTGAAACGATTCACAGGAGTCAGGCTGGCTGAATGCATTGGGCTGAGTTCCTGTAAGGGGAAAGGATGTGAGGGGGAATATGAAAATATTCATGATTAATGATGTTGGCCATGATGATATTCTCTGGTCTTCTGAATGATGATTCCAAGCATTCACAGAGGAAAAAAAAAAAGGGATTCTAGATATTTTCTAGGAATTAGAAAAAAACCCTCCACATTTAAAAAAAAAATTTAATTGATCATTGTGAAAAACTTCAAATCGATAGTGTCCCTTTTAATGTTACACTTTCAAAGCTTTATGAAATATCCCTGTTAAATGAGGCTACTACTTTAACACATTCAAAGAGGTCTATGCAGCTTGAAAACAGACTCAAAAGCCAGGAAAAGAGGCCATATTCTGTTATACGAATGCAGTTTCAGGTTTAATGAATCCAGAAAACTTACCAATAAACATAGTACATAAATTAAGTTGATTTACTATGCAATCTGCAATTTAAAAGCGGACAAATAAAGACTTAAAGCTTCCTATTCTACCATCTTGCCATTTTTATAGTTTATCATAATAAAAAATGAAAAGAAAGTGATATCAGTCAATATTACAGGATTTCATATTAGCTTTTCACATAAACCAGGTGCAAGCAATTAAGAATATGCTTCCTGTGTTTTTAAAAGGCTTTTTGTCTATTTTCTTTTATCCATTCAGTTAAAAAGAAAAGAAATATCCAAAGATACTCTGTACAGTTTGTGATTTTTGCTGCCTGTCTTGGCTATCTGGATGCATCAGCTCTCTTCCTGAGTACTTGGTGTCTTGTAAGGCCCTTTTGAGTTCACATTAGAAGAGATAAAATTTTCATAAAAAGTTACTGGAGTGATACTTTTAACAAAACTAATTTTAATTGAAATGAACTCAAATGCAAACACATCTTTCCATGTTAGGCTTGGTATACCCATTTCAAACCATTTCAAACCCATTTCATAGCAAAATCCATCACTTGGACTAAAACTAAGGTGACATTGTCACTTTAAATCACAACTCTGTATTTCAGCAATTGGCATCTCATGAAGTGGTTGTGCTACTTGCAAAATATTCAAGGACAATATTAAACAACATCTACAACCTTCCCAATGTTATTTAAAGAAAAATCAGGTTTTCTATCTCTCTAATTTCTCTTCCTCTTCAAATACTGTTATTAACATTCTTTTTTCACACAACCTTAGTTTCTCCTCTTTCAATTTTAATTATTTTTTTTTTCTTTCTAAATTAATCCTTTGTTTGAATTGCTACTTTTGAGAGAAAAAAAAAAAAAAAAAGAGTTGTACAACAGACAGCTGAGTATTTGCCAGTTTGCTTTGGGTCTTTTCATGTTCCTTCTCAGAGGCCAGATCTGACAAGGTGCTGAGCATCAGGCAACTCACTAAAAGTTAAGGGTGCTGAGACTGTCTCAGAAAAGCCTAGCATATTGCAGGATCATGCCTTGCACAGCGAGTTCTCCAAGTGATGACTATTTATGTTTCACTGAATAGATTTAGCATAAATTTTAACAACTCTAATATGATTGGGATTTTTTTAATGGGCAAAGAGGAGGCTTTTCTCATGACCATATCACTCAGAGCTTTGAGAATGAAGTGTACAGCAATGCCACACAAAATGTCTGGCAAAGAACCAGATGTCATAGTAACAAACACACAAATACTGGAACACATTAGAGGCAGTTGCAAGGTGTATTAGCTCTTCAGTGCTGAGAAGGCAGCCAGATCACTCTAAGTTCTTAATCAAAAAATCTTAATCAAATAATAGTACAAAACAAACTTATACAAAATCACCAAAAAAACCACAAGGATGACCCCCAAAGTACCAGACACTGTTTTATTCAGCTGGGCTGTGTTTTTTTTGGTTATAGATGCAGCATTAAGTAATAATCTAAATATGCATGCTAACTAAAAAAAAAAAAAAATCTCTTTTTTAAAAATCTAATTTTAGTCTAAAATTCTTAAATTTTTTCAATCTGTCACAGAGATAGAATATATCTTCTGTTTCTCCACTTCTTGCAGATAAGCATTTACAATTTCTTTCACAGATGCAGTGAAGAGCCATGGAGTCTGCAGCTGGACCTGAGAAGCACCTGTGTCATTCTGAGCTGAATTGTGCAGGACATTGTGCTGGGAGGCCATCACTGCCCTTCTGCCAGCTGCCTTACCCAGGCAAGGCTGCAGCAGCCCTGGGAGACTGCTCTCACCTACACAGGGTTCTGTGACATGGTCTGTCACTGCTGGACAGAAACTCACACAGCTCACAGTTACCTTGACTTAAGTTTAGCAAAGGCTTACTGAAATCTTTGTTCTTAAAAGCTGTGTAAATTTCCCCAGGATTTTCCTTGATATAAGAAAATTATGTTTATGGCTAAGTGTTGGAAGTTACAGCTATCCCTATCGTAAGCTGTTATTTAACTCATGGATATAGTGCTACTTTTCTATCCAAATATGTGCAGCCAGGTTTTATCCACTGTACCAATACATGCCACACAATCATGGGATCACACACTCCTAGGATGGTTAGGCTTGGAAGAGACCTTAAAGACCATTTAGTTCCAAAGCCCTTGCATGGGTGTGGACACCTTCCACTAGACCAGGTTGCTCAGAGCTCCATCCAGCCTGGCCTTCCAGGGATGAGGGATCCACAAATTTTCTGTCTGGGCATCCTGTTCCCCTGCTTCATCAGCCTCACAGTAAACATTGATATAACACAGTGATTTACTTTAATTACATATTACACATGTAATATGTACATATAATTGTATACAATGTAGTAATACATATTACATATGTAATATGATTACATATAATGCTTTAGCTGTACAATAACTTATTAAATGGAACCTTTCATTATGAAGAATGCATCCAAATTAAAATCTTACCTTCTTTGTGAAACCTGAATCAAACAGTCCCTCCTGGTAATAAAACTATTAATACAGACAAAGATATATTGCAGAAGCAGTGGGCCTATGGGTATTATGAAAAGCTGAAAAAATTTGTATATGAAATGCAGTTTCAGATGTGGTCTGTCTAGTGTATAAATAGCACTGCTTTTGTTTTTGTTGACTTCATGTGAACATCCTTTCATTAAAAAACTGAACTTATGCAGTGTCCATTTGCTTCATCCACCAGGTCCACAGCAAAGCCCACAGACCAGAAAGGGTGCTGTAAACCTCACCCTGAATACCAGTAATCAGAGGTGTTTCCAGGGAGCTCTTGGTAAACATTGTTCTGATGATAGAATCTCAGCAGTTTTCCATGCACTAATTTGTTTAGAAAATGCTAGCAGTAGGATTCCATTCAAAAATAAGTATAGCTCTCATTTAATTACAGAATGACTTTCCATCTCTTCTATTCTCTGAAAATTCTATACCTATATGTATAACATTCATTAACCCCATATATCATAAAAATCTTTTACAATGTAGCTATGTAGATGTTCAGGGCAGAAAAGTGGCAAGCATTTGTTCTGAATCTACACAAGCAAAAGGACTAAGAAATACTAGATCAGAAACCAAAAAACCCAACAAAAACTAACAAGCTAAAAAAAAAATTTGAAAAGTTCTTGCTCCTAAAAAATTCTTGCTCCTTTTGAACTACTCAGCTTATATCAGAAAACGTCAAGAAAAATACTTAACCCTTCATCATTTACTCAGTTTTAGAAATTAAGAATAGTTTTTCCTAATCACAGTCGTTTTGTTTCTGTTTTGTTCTTTTCCAAACATAAATGCATATAATTTTTTTTTGAGTTTAGTATTTTCCTTTGTCATATCTCTTTTGTCTTTTTTGTTGAATGTAATTTCTACTGCTGGTACTTTGCATACTTTGAGCTTTCAACAGGTTAGACCTGAGGTTTGTATTTCTTTCTTGTCATTCACACATATATATAATAAAAAAAAGTAAAGAAATAGTATTTCTAACTTACCTTAGCAAGTCTCTCAAACTTTTCTAATCATTAACCCCTTTACTGTTTTGTATTCTGCCCTCTCTTTTTGCTTTATCTTCACCAACTGCCTCAAAAGATAAAGAAAAAAGTGTATATTTTTCTTTAAATCATGTTTTTGATTAAAAAGGTACAATGAAGGCTAAAGAATGTTCTATTTTGGTTTAGCTTCTTAACTTGTTTTTAATCATATTAAGCAAAATTAAAAACAGCCACTTGGAGATTAATGCAAGAACACACACACACACAAAAAATAAAGAGATTGAAAACATTTTAAAACTATTTTTAACTAAATTTTAATGAAAATATTTAATATCTGAAGAGATAGCCTCCATAATAAATAATATCTGTCTTTCATAGTGTACTCCACGTGTAGATCAGAAGGCATGGTACTGATGAAGTCAGGTAACTGAAATGTTAAAGAAATGGCAGCACAGAAAGGTGAAATGGTGCTCAGCCACCAAGTCAGGTACACCTGAACCTGCAGCACCCTGATGCTATATCTGCTTGCCAGCACTGGCTCCTCCCTGGTTTTGCTTTCTTAAGTAAATTGCTGAGGATGGTGAGTGAGACAGGAGATAAGAGGAAATCTAGACCCTATTCTAAAATTGATATCAAAGTGACATATTGAGGTCTTCTCAAGTACACAGTCAAACTGGCTGAATATGGGAGCCCAGCAAGAAACCACTGGATGCATAAGGGAGCTGAAAGGAAGAAATCCCTCAATTATATATGATTTCTATGTCTTTATTGTTATCTAAACTTAATTTGGACTTAATAAGACAATTTAGAAAATTTACAGTAAAGCTAAATTAAGATGCTTGGGAGGACTCTTGCAACTGAAGTTTACTCAAAACCCTGTTACAAAACAAATGCCTAAAGTCATGTAATCACTGTCAAGTCTGAGATTATACTGTATAAACATCATATTAAGGTAAATTCACTGATAGTGACAATGCTTTATTGAAGTTTGGTGGAATTTTTAACAAGTTTTCTTCTGGGTTGTTTAACAAGTTTTCTTCTGGGTTGTTTCTTGTAATATTGTGTATTTTGGTTGATACCCATAAAAATCAGTGTGGTTTCCCCTAAATCCCCTTTTCTTCTCTAAAACTGACATAACACATTCTATCAGCAAGAGAAGCTCGGGTGAATTTTGTGATCCTTTTTAACAGTCATTCAGCATCAGTATGTATCTATACATCAGAAAAAACTTCCTTCTGTCTTGTGAATTTCAGACATTAGATGGTCATCTCTCCTGGAAAGGCACCAGATTAGTTTGTTCTATAGATGTTTCATAGTGGAGTTCTCTTGTTTAATAACTTCCTAATAAGTAAATCAACGTACTGGTTTCCGCCGATTGAAAGTGTCGCCTTCAAGGTACAAAGGCAGGCTAAGAAGCTTTTTCTTATTTCATCTGATCTCAGGTCATTGAATTGACTCCTTATAGAACAGTTAAAAGCCTTCAAGATTCTGTAATTAACATTTGGGATACTGCTAACACATGATATTTGCACTGTCTATATCAAGGAAGTGATAATTTCTTTTTTCTTTTTCTTGTGGCACTGCTTTTCCTAACTGTTCCAAAAGTTTATCAAAAACTGTGTGTTTCTTCCCTCTGTGCTCTAAAACTGCTGTATCAATTGAATTATTTTCCTCTTAACATCACACAATGAAAACACTTGCCTTTGATCAGCAAACTAAAAGGCTAGTTTTTACATTGACTCACAATTAGCCTGGATGTTATTTTAATTTATAGTCTTATAGTTTTTCTGAAGAACTCTAGGATTCTTAAGACATCACTAGGTTTTCACAAGGATGTATTTTTTAATAATTGTAGTTATCATCATGTGTCATTAAAACGAAAATATCTGAAGTGCTTCAAAATAACATTCACAAGAATTTGAGAGTAAATAACATTAATCATAAGAGTACCTCAAAGTGTATAATTTAACAATACACAAAATAAGGAAAGCACAACACAAAATTCCCATATCAACTCAAGTTCTAAAAATCTGTATTGGAGCCAAGATACCTGGTGTCTTACCTAAAGCTCCAGGAAATCAGTTTCTAAACACTGTAACACTAAAGATGGAACATGTAGATACTGAAAACCTTCCTTAGGGGTTCAAAGTAGCTTCAGAGCACTGAGTTAGAATTTTTGATGGGGATCTCCCAATAAACTGACCTTTTCTGGTGAAAAAATGCTTTACCTGTAACCAGCTGCTAACCCTGCCCTGCCCACCCAGAGTCCCAAGGCTTTGGAGGTGTGACTTTTCTTTCTTGTCTGCTGCAGTTTTCCCAGCCAATGTAATTCAGATTCATGTTGCCAGCAGTGAGGGAGGCCATGTGGTTAAATGGGGAGAAGAAAGGTGTAAGAGCACCCTGACTGTGATCCCGATTGAGCCACTGAAGGAATGTGTGGCTGTGAGGAACTACTTGGCTTCTTTAAAACATCATCCAGATTACCGGTTGAGATAAGAAACCCTGCTCTAAAAATCATGGCCACACTGGCCAAGGCAAACGTTACATGTAAATAAAAGAAGAGGAAACAAATCTCTTTTTTTTTGGTGAAATAGTTCTAAAGAACACCTTTAGTGAGGCAGCCAGGGCTAAGGAAATGCAGGTAATTGTGCTCTGCAGATATAAAAGCAGAGACAGCTCCCTTCTGTCCTGAGCACCGGTCTACCATGCAGCGAATGCTCTCAGACTCCTGCAGGAAAAGGTAAAAGCTGAGGATTGTTTACCATTGCCAGACAGGAAAGGTTGCCTATCCACCAGTGATTGAGCCCCAGCAGCACTGGCCTTTCGAACAGAAAGAGGCAGAAGAGATATTTATAAGTTAAGCGTGCTGCCTTCTTGTTCCTTGAGGGGAGCACACCCCTCAGCTGAAACATGAGCAGGTTGTTGCTTAACACCTTCCCTCCTAAAAGCCTCTTCTCCTGGGGTAAAGTGGTGGAGAGTAAACAAAAAGGTATATACATGTAACACATTTCTATAAAATGCAATAAAACATATTTTGGTACTCATAAAAGTATGACCAAAGGTTCAGATAAACACACTGCACCAATTATAAGAGTACCTGTGTACTGAAGAATACACTTAAATAATAGTTTGCTTCACAACATACTTTGAAGAATGAAGAGAACTCTGTTCATTTTTGATACTCACAAAATGTAGTTATTTTTGGAAAGAGAATTGTTAAAAATATTAATGTAGTTGGATGGAGCAGCACAGCTTACAATAATTGCTACTGGAGTCTGTCTGATGATTGGTGGTCAATATTTTCACATGAGACTCCCCACAAAAAAATGTGCTCTTTAGCCTGCACTAAACCAAAAAAATACAGAGTATTTGGGTGAGGAACTGGAGAGTATCATTGTTTCATTTACAGTGAAAACCACCACAGTTCCAGAGCTAGCACCCTGACTATGTGTCTGTATATTCTCTGAAAATAGAGCTGTCTTTGGATTGAACCATCTCTCACCAGCTATACAGAGGGGAAGTGATGTCAGTCTGAAAATAAATATAGAAATGGGTTTTCTGGAAATATTTATACTTTGTTCATGGATAAAGTGCTGAATGTACAGCCAAGGAGAACCCATTGCTCAGCTTGCACCACTTGAAAAGAGGAAAGTTTTTAAATTTGCAAAGATTCTCACTCCAGGGACTTTTTTTTTTTCTTTTAAAATAACTGACTCTTGACATAACCTTGTCTATTTTAAAGGCCAAACATTTTCCTTACTCCCAAGTGCATTGTGAGCCTTAGGGATATATTGTCCCTGGCAAAACTGGGATAGCAATATCCTGGGAACGGGTGATTTCCATCAGGGACAAGGAAATCGCTCCAAACCACATTTCATTCTGGTTACAGCATTTTAATGAGATTTGCAAGCCCTTCTGAGACAGTCACAAGAAACATTCGGCCCCAAACCCTCAATCAGAATCCTGAAAGTTATTCTAATGTCTCAGCAGAGGATGGATTTTAGGACTCCAGTTTAGCTGTGATATATCTTACATTATATTTAGCATTGATTAATTAAGGGGTGACTAAGTATTGACCTCTCAATTAATTCTGAAAGAATTAAGAAGTTGGATGACTGGAAATACCTGACAACATTTGAGAAGTGACTCCTTAACTGTTTCCTGGAAAACAGCTCCCAAAAATCTTCTTCAATAACTTCCAAGCCCCTTCATGATATGGATTTCAGCTTAATCAAGACACTCTTATTCTAATGAACACATAATTTCCCGTGAGAATATGAGCAAGTATTTATATGGAAAATAATAAAATCATAGCTAGCAATATAACTCTTAATGTGCAATAAGAGTGTATATGTGAATGCAAATGAAGGCACCATCATCTCTCTGATCATGCCTCAGTCACTAATAGCTTGTTTGCAAACAGTGTTGCATGGATCCAGATATTCCACTTAGAAGAAAAAAAAGCAGCTCATTGAGGACAGGATCTATAACACCAAAAGGATAAAATAATAAGGGGCATAAAATAACTCTTAAAGAAACAAAGGGTTAAGAAGCAAACCTTTAGGGTAAAAGGTGATTTAAATTTCATCAGAAATGAGCTGTGATTCAGATCATCCTGGTTTTTTCAGTTTACATATTTTGAATTAATGTAGCATGGATTACGCTGCATAAAACAATACATGAATTCCACTCATGGAAATCACTCATCCATCAGCCAGTGTCAGGTACATGCATTAAGTTCTGCACTGAAAGTTCAAGTCATTTGTATGTGAATAATGCTAGTTGTGAAAATAAAAAGAAGAGATAAGGAAACTTTGGGATCCTTCTGCACTGACTTCTCTTTGACCCAGGAAAGAACAATGAATGTTTGCTTTCCCTTGGAAGGGGTGCCGACAAGGCTACACAAACAAAGAAGCAGAAGCTCAGCTGGTGCAAATTAGTACAGTTGCATTGACTTAATGGAACTGCATCCTTTTCCCCAGCTAAAGATGTGGACACAAATGTTAAAGGTTCCTCTGTTATAATTTTTTCAGGACAAGGATCAGTCATGAATCCTTTCATAAATCTTCTAACAGAACTTTTCCCAAGCAGATTTTGCAGACCTGAGTCTGATTTTCTATTTCTTGAATGGCCCAAAATATTTGTTTCCTCTCATAACAGTGCTTTTTCCTAGTCCAGTTTCCACACTATTTTGTTGATTCTGTAGTACTGCAGTGAAAAAAACCCCTGTTAGTCCTTGAGGTCCTCCTCAGTTCACTAGCAGTGTGCACTCAAGAGCAAAATTCAAGGCCATGGATGCTCATATTCTTCCATCTCCCTAAAACTAACTACAGTCTCTGAAAATGAGCAGGCAAAGGCCAAACCTGTATTTACCTCAAAAAAGAAGACTGCACTCTATTTTTAAGAATTCCTTTCAGATGGAGATAACACTTCCTCTCACCTAAAAACACAAAACAATTAAGTTAGATCATAATAAGGAAAATATTTGCTAAATTTTACTGCTCTCTGAAGATCTGTTTCCCATATGAGGGGGCCTGAAGTGCTATCATGTTTGCTGGAAACTGAACTGTTTTTAAAACAGTAAAAGAATATTTGTAATAGCTTGTCATTCTCGTCAGTGCTATTAGTGTCCAGTAAACTCTCTCCTTGTAAATCCATAGATGTCAAAGGTTTCTGAGGATGTTTTCTAAGCAAGTGAATAGTTTGGCATAGCGTCTGACTGGGCAGAGGGGAAGGATCCTGGTGTACAGATCTCGGATACCGCTATTGTCTCCTCTATTAGAAGGTCCAGGACTTTTCTAATGCTACTATTTGGCAAATGCATTTTGGAAGAGAGCCAAAAGACTGCTCTCCTCTGGCTCTTGGGAACCAAGACTGGCACTCCAGAAGAAATCAATAGAACTCAGTAAAAACAGAAGAAACCAAATGAAAATATCAGTTAGTGACTGTATGACTTCTGGGCTTTGATGTGCTCTGCCATAGTAACTTGTTTTTACTGTTCAATAATACTCAGAGTAACACTGCTGTTAGAGAGATTATAACAAAGAAAAAACTTAAGAGAAGAAATGCAAAATGGAATAGAAAAAAAATAAATAAAGAAGACTGAAACAAGAAGGAGGAAACAAGCAGAATGGGAAGAGCAACCTGATTGGAAAAACAGAGTTTCATGACTAGACAAGAACACTGGGACAGAATCCTTCAGAATAAAATCAAAACTGACCCATTAGAAAACCTTATTTTCAGGAGAACAAAAGAGCAATGTTAATTCGAAGAAAGCATTTTTTCTTAAGGCAGGGACAGCTGGGTGCTTTTTGTTAATAAAGCAAGATCTGTTCCAGGAAGAATTCCCTCGCAATATGTGTATCTGTTTGTATCCCCTTTGAAGAGGTCCCATGAAAACACTATTAAATTATTGCTTGCCATTCTAATTTTGGTGCTCTGGGTTCAGAAAATGTCTGCCAGCCTAAACTGGGAACTGCTTTAAATCACTCCTATCCAGGTGATGATGAATGCTCTCTAGATTTTATCTGTAGAGTGGAAAAAACAAACAAGAACACATTACTCAACCCCTAAGATTTTTTAGAAGCTGAAATTCATCTAAAGGAACACTTCAGTCCTGTCTACCCCCCACCGAAGTGATTAGGAATTTCAGCTAAATAAAGAATGAAGGTGAGACTGAAATGCCCATGTAATCAACCTTCACAAAAAATCTAATACAAAGTTAAAACTCTTTTGAGATAAGTGCAAACATGGGAGCACTGAAATAATACTAAAAGAAATGAAGGAGGCTTTTTAAAATTCCCAACTTGTGCTTTCCTCAAAGTGTAATTCAAAACTGATTAAAAATATTAAATCCTTTTTATGCAAAGGGTTAATAACAAAATTCAAATAGTGGTGTGGTGTCCCATGGATACTCAATAATGAAAATTCAAATGCTCATTTCTTTAAGCCTTTTGTGTCCCTTTTCTAGATAATTGGTTTTTTGCCTAATTTTTGAGGCTATTTAATAACACCTCCTGCTAGACATTTCATGTAAACTCAGCAAGAGGAGGAATCATGAGTAATAGAAAAGACTTCTGCTCATTTTAAAGCTCAAATTCATACTTTTCTTAACAAAGGAGATCCCCACTGTTAGAGTTTGGCAACCAGCGGGCCAACTGCATTGGGGAAGATTGGATTAGGGGGCAGCTGACTGTGCAGTAAAGTCTCCTCTCCAAAGCAGGATTTTTATGTAAATTCCATTACAATTCATGCTTTTTGGAGATAATGAAATGGATACAAAACACTTCAAGGGTTCCAAGTCAGCAAAATAATGAACAGGGGCATTCAGAAAGTTGATTTAATACATTTTTTTAACATTTGGACCCTTGCATGAACAGGATTGGCATCAGTTCAATGTATCACATGGAATTTGCTTTTAATACCACTGTCTGAACCTGATAACTTTTCAGGCTATTAGTGATGTGTGAACATCAGCTATCGAGAGTTTTCCTCAGTTTAAGCTCTAATAGGCTGTATCATTTTCCAAGTGTTTGCCTGAAGGCAACTTTTACCAAAGAATCAGACAAATACTTTTTGAAAATAGAGCATTTTCAACTCAACAGCTTTGCACAACTGTCTATGAATATGCCACAGCATTTTTCATCAATGAACTTCAAATAAGAAGAGTCTGGGGTCAAGGGGGCCATTACAATGATCTTCTGCTTTGTTCACTCACATAAGGTACAAAATTTAATTTGTCAGTATTTGCTCTGATCATAGTGAAACTGGAGCTGGATGTTTTGATATTTCTTCAAATTTGTATGTTTGCTGATTACAAAATTAAAATGTGTATATATTTGTATATTTTGTATAGATTTGTAAAAGTGTGTGTAGATAAGCACATGTAGGCACATACTTAGCATTTGTAGACCAGAAATACTCTCAAATGTTGAGTTCTGCCTTTCCAGATGATATGAATACCTTTGGTGTAAAATATGCAGTGAGACTATTTCCACCACATGGAAGTGCCCATGCCAACAGGTCTATCAATCATCTTAAATACTAGAAAGACTGGAGACATCGTGGGAGGGCCAACACAGAATATAACACACATGTACTACTTAAAAGCTCTGCAAGGTCTTTGGGTACTTCTGTGGTTTGTGTGTTAATTTTAGTATTAAACTACTATTAGGGATATTCAGGTTCACAGTGCTCAACAGGGATATCTATCTATTCACTAACCATATGCAAGGCAAAACTGTAAAGCTAATACTGTTAGTGTCTTTATACACAACATCCCCATTGATAAAAATTCTCTTAAGGGAATAGTGAAAACATTAACATTTAGGAGCAGAAAAAAGGAAATTATTAGCAAATACATAAGCTATAGATATAGAAAGATTAGAAGAAATCAGAAATTGTAAAATACTGAGGCTACTGATGTCTTAAATAGTACTCTTCCCTCTTGGTGTAAGTTTTCCTTCAAACAAGCATCTATTTATTTTTTAAAAAAATGAATATTCACAATACAGTTTTTCTTCAACATATATAATCAAAACAGAGACAAACTAGTGATCCAAAAATGTTTCAAAAAAGGAATCGACCAAGATTTGAACCACAATAAAGTTTGCATGATGTGAACATTTAGCTATTAAGGCTCTTTATAATGATTGATGAGGCTAAAAGGTGAGTTTATGAATTAAAGTTTGCAAGCTCTGTTGTTTAATGAAAAGCATTGAGAAGCCACAGAAAGCAAAATCTGAAAAACAGCTATTCTTGTTTAGACCACAAGATCACACTGGTCATACTGTATCATTTAAGAGTAAATGTAATAGGCTTTTCTGAAACAAACAAAAGCAGTAACAAGCTATAAACAAATTTGATTTGTGGGGTTTTGTGGTTCAAAGTTGCTCATTTGGTTGTAATCACATACCTTGCTTTTCCTAGGGAAATATTCAGCCAAACACACTCACTTCAGGAATAAAAAGGAAAGTGAGAAGCAGCACAGAGAGAGAAAACATGTCAGAATTCTGCCCTGCTTCCATTGTAGTAAGCAGTAATTACTCTGGAAAGTGCTATGAAGCTGAGTACTCAGTGGGCCAGGCTCACTACCCATATTCATGCAGACTGAACACTCTGGCCATCAGTGAGTCCTCCTGGGCTGTGCTCTGAACATCATCACACAGTGAGCACTTACTAATATGAATAGTCCCGCTGACTTCAATATAATTATGGAGAAGAAAGAAACGACTCAGGGTGGGTACAGTCGGTATCAAAATCAATCTCAACAGGAATAAGGATGGCAGAATCAAGTCTTCTGGGCACAGCCAGTTCACTTAATGCTATAGGAAAACACAGCAAAAAGCATTTATGCCTGATAGACTAAGAACTGGGATGGAAAAAAACCTTTTAATTAAGAATGATAGGAGTGGAAAATCTTCTTCCTAGAAGAAATAAGAAATACCAAAGATACAAGCAGAATCAAATAACGATAAAAAAGCCAGTCTTTTTTTCCGTGTTTAGGAAATGAATAGAGTTGAATCGCTCTTTGTCACAGAGATATAATACTGTCTTCAGGTGGTCATTGTTTCCATGTCACCTTTGAACCACGCCAAAGGCTCGTCAACATGCTCCTCAAATATTCTGTTGTTTTCTTTCAAGGAGTGATTTATAACACTTCACAGCAAGGAATGTGCCACATCCATTAAACATTAATACTGAGTTACAGTTTTCTAAATCATAGCTATCCGCTTTGTAGTCTTGTGCTTGACTTGTATTCCAGGAAAAGAAAGATATATTTTTCTGTTCTGTCATTTATTTATTCAGCATTGGACTCTACTGAAATCTCCTGAAAACAATGAGAAAATGTCTTTTTGTTTGTTTTTAAAAATACCTGACTTTGCTTGAAATACACAGTGAGAGACAGTAGAAATATGAGTAACAATTTGATAAGACTTGAACTGGGGCCTCAGCACAATATGTCATAGCTAGGACAGCTCATGAGGGCTGCCAGAATTCCCTGCAAAGGAAAAAGCCTGCAATGACCTTACATGGGAAGATGGGAGAAATCCAGAGAAAGTGATATTTTTATTTAAACTGGAGGAGAACAGTGGTTCTGACAGAGAAGAGAGATGTTTCCATTGGACAGCTGGTCCCCAGCTATCCCACCACATTCATAGGTACTCCTGCCTCTGATGCCCGTTCTGAGCACAATTCACTAAATCACTTGACACATATTTAAAATTATGTACAACAATAATCCCATCCAAATGAATGGAAGTAACTATGTGTTTAAAATTAGACACATGCTCAAATGTAAGGCAGAATGAAGCACATAATCCTCTCAACACGGTATCTCCAAGTTGTACTTGAAGCTTGCTCAGGGAGAACACATACAGTCACAGAGCAATTCACAACACCTTCCCTGTCTTGTCTGTGACACTCATTCCAAGCCATTAGACCCTGGATCCATGGGGAAGATGACTGCAGCGTGCTGGAAGCATAGGCTTCCTTGAGCATGTTTTGCTGGCTATGCAGCAGAATCTGCTGTGCTCAGAAAAATGCATGTCTTAGGGGAAGGATTTGTATCTAATGTACTCTAGAGCATTCTTAAACTCAACAAATCAAGTGATCAAAGTATTAATTATTATTTTTTTAGGACATCATTATTTTCCCTCACTGTAATCTAGGCACAGTCTTCAGCTACCATCTAGTTATATTGGACTCCACCATTAACCACCCAGCACCCAAAGCATGGTAAAAGCCTTGGTGCCTAACAGAGCACTCTGGAATTCATCTGGACACCCTGGGAAGCCCCAAACCATACCAGTGTCTGGCATACACTGTTTATTGTCAATTTTGTAATTTATGGCAGTCATTACATTTCAAATACAAAGAAGAAGTCTGCACTATATAATGTGAAAGAGTTGACGAAGCAACCCCATCTCAACATGTGCAGTAGACAGTAAAAGCATTTCTCTACATGCACATGGGGAAATTAACAGCATTCCCCACATATTCATTCAAAGCAGTGAACATGCTGTGCTGGATGCACATATACATTAGAGAAGCAAAATTGCTTTAAATAATCAAAATACACAAAGGAACATTTTCTGTGTGGCTGGAAATAACCCTGACAATGTTAATGTTTTGCAAATGAAAAACATTCTTTAAGAAGCAACATAAAAAACAGAGCAAATTTTCAGATGCATACAAAGTAAGCTCCTGTATTAACCTGTGTTTTACTACCTAGATGTATACAAAGATCATTGTGTGATGAACAAGTACATGCAAACACCTTTGTTTTTTTCTGAATTATGAATGCATTTTGGCGAGATCCAGAGAAGGTCAACAGCATGATTAAAGATATGAAGAAGTTCCATATGGTGAGATACTGAAGAGGAGTGGACTACCTGAGTTTAGCAGCAGATTTTGCTGATGTATAAAGTAATAAATGACAAGGACAGACCTATGTATTTTTCCCTGTGTATATCAACAGACAAAAGAGTTTCATCCAAATTAAGGAACAGTGTTTTTAGTGTCCCTGCTATTACGTTACTCAGCATATAATTAATCAGTGAAATTCGTTGCTGCAGTAAAATACTGAGATAAATTGATTGCAAACAGGATTAGTCACACACGGATAAGACCAACATACTGATTAAGACTGGATAGGATGATATACAACTTCCATTTCTCAGGCTACCAGTTTTGATTCCTCAGAACACAACAATGATAAAGTCCAGAAAAAAGGCTTTGCACTAGTGTTTTCTGGGTAGGGGAGAAAAAGCTACATTCAGTCTTTTGTCATGGTCTTTGAAAGGTGTGAAACATCAAACAAGAGGGCTTACTTTACTATGACAATTTCTATATTACAGTTGCCTAGAAGACATTTTTTTCTAATTGAGAATACTGACAATATATAATAAGTAAATGAAAATTGAAATTGAAAAGCAAGATTGAGTTGTAGCTAGTGTTTACAATAAATGAAGCTCAAATCCTGCTGTTATGTTTCTGACAACTTTAATAACAATAGATCATCTTGTTTTAGTTGCACTCTGAGAGGGGGCTGCAAGGTATGTCACCCACAAGAATGACTAATGTGTTATGCTTATCACTTTAGAAGCAGAACTATCTGAATTCTGCTTGCTAACTGCAGGGCAGTGCAAATTATCCCGACAGCACCGTGTGTTCTTTCTATACCTTGCTTACAGGCCAGGATCGCTTAGTCCCAATGTATTAATAAGTAAGTGCAAGTATTTCAACAATCAGCATTTTAGCATTTGCATGCAAACTCTCATGCTGTGTAATTATACACAGTGCTGGCACTCAAATTAATTAAAGCTGATTTCTCTGTGACTGCAAACTGGTCATATCCCCAGACTTGCTCTAGTATGAAGTCATCACCCTATATTCAACATGACACTTTATGTCCCTAGCATTCTTAGCAATGCTAATATGCAACAACTGTAAATTAGGCAATATTTTACAGAGCAGCTGACAACCGCTGGTTAGTTGTTGAGTTCCTCCTCCCCCTCCCCCCGACACTTTCCACATAAAAGTAAGAAACCAGTTATTTCCATTGTGCTTGCTTTGTAATTATCTGAACTAACAATGTAAACAAATTACATACATTGTTTCAACAGATACTCGCCCATGTTTGATTAGGGGTTACAGAAAACTTATAAAACACAAAACCCAACAACAACATCAACAGTGTTTGTTTGATGCTAACATGCAATTAGTCTCTGACAATTTCAATGTTAATTTAAAAACTCCTTCTCTTTCTCTTTTTCCCTGAAATGGCTTTTTAGTTTTAAAAGGCATGCTCTTGCCAGGCGAGAGTGGGGAATTGGGGAGGCAGAGCAGAAGAGCTGACTGTTAGATTTCAGGACTCCTCATCAAATAAAGTGGAGCTGTAGAAGAGACAGTTCTTTGCAGCAGAGATCCATAAATGCTGACTTCTGGGGCAGTTCTGAGTTCCAGTCTCTTTCACAATAAAGTTGCCTGCTCTAACTTTATAATTTGGTTGAAAGAAGTCCTTTCTTAATACATTTTTTGCAGCAGAGATCTCCTCTGAGAAATTAAAATATTATAGTGATCTTTTATCTTACAAATATGACCATTCTCCTATAACCTTCAGAAACAGAAAATAATATAATCAAGCCCATTGGTATTTTGCATTTACAAAATTTCATACGGACTGTTTCTTCAGCTACAGAACTAAATTACTCCAAGAGAGTTTATGACTTTATTTCCTTGGAGCCATAGACTGCTCTTGGTGCAGAGATGCTCTCCTAGAGTTTCAGAACCAGTAGATTTACCATAGCGAGTGACAACAGATTAAAAAATACTCTGACTCTCCCACTAAAGCAAACTCCCAAGTAGGATCAGATTTTTTTTTTCTCTCCACATAATTTGATCCTCAGAAAAGGCAAAGTCAAAATATGACAAAAGAGAATTGTACAAGTTGATATCCTAATAAAGTAGTTTCTTTATGCTAACATAAATCATAAAGAGAATTTCTGTATTCTAACAGTAATAATCAGCATAGGAAATTCTCTTCCCTCAGTTGACACAGAAACTGCTGAAATACAATGAACAGATCAAACCCTACCTTCTTTAGCCTGAATTGAAACACTGTTGTGGATGTTATGTTCCTTCCTTCAGCGTTGAGCATGTTCAGCTTTGCTGGATTTTAGGTCCATTTTCATCACTTATAAAAAAATATAAACCAGAAAAAAGGCATGTTAGCTCACATTGTTTTGAAATGGCGAGAAAATGGAAATGCTGGAAAGACTTTGAGTTAACAAACTGAAGATATCTGAAACATAGAGTGATAAATATAGACTTGGCAAATATTTGCAGAATCAACTGAGCTTAAGCAACTAGAATATTTAGAATGCCTTTGTTAATGGTTTAAAACTTAGCAATAGCCACATATTTTGTGAGTCTCCATTAAAATCAAGAAGCACTGAAACTAGGCAAAGGCAAAAAACATTCCCATATCTTTCTAAATGCTGGTTTCTTTTCAAATTTAAGTATATTCACATACTTCTGTTCTCTACTTGGACAGGCCAGGCCCAAAACCTTGTTTCTATTCATAGAATCACAGAATAAGCTGAGCTGGAGGGACCCTCACAGATCATTGAGTCCAGCTCCCAGCCCTGCACAGCACCATCCCCAAGAGCCACAGCACATGCCCAAGAGTATCCTGAGCAGCACTGCTGCAGTTCAGATAACACTAGAAGCAAACAGCACTTTGTAGCATTTCCTGTGTATTAGGCTAGGACCATAACATTCTCTGAGCCCTGTCTACAATGCTAATTTCTACAGGCTGTAGTACCAACACTGCCAATGCTCCAATGGAGAGAATAAATTCTCTTACATGTGTAGCTGGAGTTTACTCCTCGGGAAGGCATAAATCCATACCCAAAAATTATACACTTAAGGGAATTATTGTGCAATTGCCCTTCTTCAGCACTGGAGGTATCATTCTTGGTGGTTTTGAAAGCTCAGGTTTATGGTACTGGCTATCAATGTTATGATCTCCATTAAATATTTCAGAAGACATTCAACATCAGTGATAAATTCAGCTTGCAACTGGGGCAGCACAGTAGAAGCAGCAAAATAAGAACAGGATTTTGGCCACAGAATCCTTCCTGGATTAATGCTTTCTCAAAAATGCCAGTGAACCTCTAATTCTCACCAGGTCCTTCTTCACAAGCCTCTGTAAACAGGATCAATTCAGAGTGGATCCTCAGATTAGCACACACCTCATTCTTAGCCAGATGCAGTTGCAGGAGTTGGAATAGACAGGAATGAGACTAGAGGTCAGTCTCTGATGCCCAGACCTCACACAGCCCCTGTACATCCAAGAAAAGGAGATACAGATGCAACTCCACAAAACATGACTTCAGTATACAGCACTCTGCTATTGTGACATGGGGAAGACCTCATGTAAGTGCTAAGGTGAGCTATAGATGAGTCTGTTCACCATCTCTGAGCCTCACAGGCATGTCACTACCAATCAAATGTAT
This sequence comes from Cyanistes caeruleus, assembly GCF_971803275.1. Classification (NCBI taxonomy): domain Eukaryota; kingdom Metazoa; phylum Chordata; class Aves; order Passeriformes; family Paridae; genus Cyanistes; species Cyanistes caeruleus. The sequence continues at coordinate 21,686,057 of NC_141709.1, forward strand.
ACTAGAATTACTTGGAAAGAATTCAACAGTCTGTGCCATCATTCTCCAGAGTGTGCTGCTTTTCTGAGGCAGCTAAGCTATATGAAAAAAAGGATAGGCACTAAGGGGCCATTGAATAAGAAGTATTATGTTGTTATTACTGTTATAAAGAAATATACAGATGATCACTGAAGTGATCAAGTAAACTACTGCCCTTCTCAGGAATTGTTTGGATATGCCATGTCTGTCTGGAGAAAAAGAAAAGCATGCAGTATAGAGACCTTCAATGAGCCCATTTAATTGTATGGGCAGGAACAACTTATGCTTCTTGAGAAATTACCAAAAACTTTGCAGAAAAATTTCCATCTTGTTCATTAAAAGAGATATTTGGAAGACAAGGGCTTTATAGTCAAGGATATAAAGTGCATGAACTCTCCAAAAAGATGCTGGAAGTAACAACACATGAAACAATAGTTCTTTGTTGGTTCCAGCTGCTGCCATTCAGTTAATTTTAAAAGAACTATTAGAAATCCAGAGTCAGACACATTTTTTTCTAATCCAGTAACCATCCTCACAGGTGATATGTGACCTAGAGCACAACTGTGTTTTTGTGGTACACCTGAGAAACCTTCTATTATACTAACTTTATGGTGAATAAGTTTAAATAAGCGAGTTGCAAAAAGTTAACCTGAGGTTAACACAATCACAATAAATGCCATCTGAAAAAACCCACCAAGAGCAGCCACATACATCATGGCCAACAACTCTACTGTCTACCACATAAAAAACATGTGGAACACAGCCCTGGAAAGGAACTCTGTTTTTTCAAGCCAAAAACCTGAAAACTTCAATGCATCTTGTACATTAATCCAAAATATGGAAGCTTAGAAAAGAAGCTTGTATAGTAAAGTAACCTTTCTAGCCCAGTAATAGAGTTAGTAATAGACTCTTTACCCCAAGGACACTCTGGGATTACTCTATTTTGCCATGTACAAATGGAGAAGTTGCATAACAACTGATGAAAAAGACATCAGTTATTGATCATTCAGACAATAAGGATTTTTGGTGAGCTTAAAGCATAAACAGGTCAAGAGTAAAGGAGTAAGATTTATTATACTGAGTTTATATCACCAATGGCACTAAAAGCAGCAAGCTGCTGCTCAGCTTTTATACTCTGGTTCATTTTCATGTTTCGCAGCTCAGGAACCTCAAAGTTCTACATAAAGTTAACTTCAAAGCTCTAATAAGAGACTGCTGAAGCTGAAAGAGAAATTGTTGAAACTGATTCTGCAGCTCACTCTTTGTAACTGAGCAGATGCATTTCTAAATTTTCTTTCCCATCATTTACTAGCTCCTTCTCCACTAAATTTAGTATTGGATGCTCATTTTCTGAACATTTCCCATTCTGTTGGGTTTGTTCCACATTTGAGAATCAGTAGGTCAAATGTGCTGCCGATGATTTTGTTAGACTTGTTAAAATCAAATTGAAACTGTATGATTAATGATATGACTCATCTGTGTTGGTTTGTTGGGTTTTTAAAACAGGAAAGTAAACAAGTACTTGTCTAAAGCTCCACCTGCTTTGCTGCTGTTATGGTGCTGTGCATATCAGAGAAAACAATTCCCCCTTCTCAAGGCTGAACTAAAATTAGACTCCACCTGCAAGATGTTAGTGAAATCTTACACAGCTGCATTCCAGAGACAAGTTCCACAGATTGCTTTTGGAAAGCACTGTGCATTTTTGGCAAAATCAAAATCAAACTTGTTAGCTTTTTTTGCCTAACTTTTCAAAAATGTATTATTAATGATAAATGTAATTATTATCACACTAATCATGCTGATAAGTAATCTCAAAAATAGATCCATTTAAAATGTAATTTTACACCCACATCCCACTGTATTTAACCACTTCTTTGCAAATGCAGGCAGTAATCATAATAATACTTAGCACTTAGACAGCACTTTATTCATTTATAGACACTTCTGTGGCACTCATCACCAGAGTAACTTTATTTTCTTTATTATGTCTTCAAAGTGCTGCACTGACATTAACAAATTAATCCTCACGGCACTTCAGTGGGAAAAGAAAAAGTCTGATCATGCACTATTTACTAAGCAAAACTGTGCCCTTATCCACCCCCAATAACCTTCTGCTCACTAATAGAGTATGAACATTGGAAAATAGATCACATGGATTGCAGAGCCCTTAAAACATTCAAATTCCAACTTTGAAGTCATAGGCAATTGCTACTGAGTTCAGCAGTAGAAGGGTCTAAATATATATTCCTACTCTTTCTTACAATAATTCTTTCTGATGAGAAATATTCCAATGTATGGAATTGTTGGAAATGTCAACACAACTGTAAACACAACAAATCTAACACAAATCACTATTTCATGTAGCAAATGGGAGCAAGGGTTTATCTTTCCAGAGGTGATGGACTTTTAAGACCTTAATCTATGAAGAGAGCTTTTGCATATTGGAGACTTCAGTGAAATTTGTGTTGGTTTTCATTCTCTGTGTTTGCAGAAAGACAGTTGCTTTTATGACACTTTTTGTAATAATTTAAATGGGAAGTGGATTAACTAGATGTAAGTCAGTTAATATGGTAAACAAAAGATGAAAACAGATAATTGTCATGTGATATATTTGATAGCTCCTCTGCAGGTAATTTTAATAAATGAGAAAATATATACTCAAAATCTGGGATGTACAGTGTCATTAACCGTTTGTAACACAATATAATTGATACCTGTACCTCACAACAGACCCTCAATGGATAATTATTGTCACAATTTATTTTGCAGGCCAAGGTGCTAACATAAAAATAGCTGAATCAAAACAGGCGACCAACTGCAGTGCGTGAGCAAACATTTTGTTTACCGTGCTTCCCAGTTGTTACTGTCAAAATAGAACTATAAAAGGAGGTTTAACTTTCAGCTCGAGGTAGTGAACTCCTCTCTCTTAGCACACTATAGGCCATTAAAGACTCGATGGCCCCCTGAGACCGAGTAATTCTAGTGCACAATATAACAAGTCACACACTGGAGGGGTGGGAGTGGGCTGGGGCACTTAGATAAGTTTCATTCATTGCAGTAGCCCAAGGGAACAGTGCATCAAGCCAGCTGCACTGGCTCAGTTCATCCTGTAACTTTACACTATTTTTCCTCTAAGTCACTACTAATCCCTCGGGTTTACATGTTTTTTGGGCAGCATCAGAGAAAAGCAGTGTGAAATTGCCTGAAAGCCTCTTTATAAGTAAGACTTATGATATAGACCAGTTCTGTTGTTGAAAGACTGAAAGAAACGCCCTTGAGGATTGCAAGAACCATTTTACAGGTCTCCTACTGTGATGTTTTTTGTCTCTGTCTAATGACTGATAACTTCAAAAAAAACCCAACAAACAAACAACTGTTCCCAGCTTCCCCTTCTAATTTAAGTCAACTCTGTCTGGTTTACTTTTAGTCAGCTACAACAATACATTCAATAGAAAATATCTTTTACTTAGATATTTTAGCTATCTTGTTACTAACAAATTGACTCTTTTTAAGGAATTGTCTTACTCCCTGGAAATTTTTAACACTTTTGAACAAATTCCAGTCTAGCTGTGTGTGTGTGGCAGTAGTGAAGGCAAGAGAAGGCAGATCCACAAAAATAACAGGATTTGGCCCAGCCACTTCACATGCACATTATGAGAGGCGTATGCTGCTAGTCTTGTGTCTCTGCCTAATATTCTGTGCTACAAACAGACACAGTGAAGGTCACTAATCCAAGGAGAAATTTCCACCTGACCCTGCATATTTAAACCCAAACTCAGTTGTTCCTGTGGGTTTGAAAATCCATTTCATATTGGCAGAATTGCATTCAGAGATAAATGTTAATTTAATCATGCAAACAGCTACTACAAGGTGATGGAAAAGATGGATGCTGCCCAATCCAGAACTTAGGTGGCCAACAAACCAGGTCTCATGTATAAGAAACAAACAAATGGTGGTAAGGTTGTTTTTTTTTCTTTTTAATGTTGAAACCCAGAAAATTCCGAATTCTCACAGAGTCAGTGTTTCAAATCACACTAAATGTGTTATGTCCTGAGCTCATGCCTGAATCTTTATCTAAAAACAGCCTTTAAAATGAACAGTCTCAGGGATGCCATCTAACACAGTACCATCTCAATGACTTTTCTAGCAGCCATGGCACCTGCTATTGCTGCTGACAGTTCTCAAATGAGTATCATACAAAAAAACATCCCTAATGCCCACCAAATATGCAAAGCTGTCTAACCCTTGTGAGATCATGTTTGGAAACTTTGCTTTCTCAAGGTTCACTTTTTGGGAAAGTTGGTATGCAACGGTCTTCAGGGCTCTAATAGTAACATTTGGAATCAGTCATTAGATTATATAATATTCTCTGCTTGCAAAATAATTAATAATACAATCCCCATTTCTGAACTTACAGTTTCTTTTTCTTTGGTATTTATTTTATTTTGGATAGGGAAAAAAGATGTTGCAGAGATAATGATACCTTCTTCAAGTCAATCAACTTCAAGAATGCAGTTTTTTTTCTTTTTGTTAACATTGGTTATGGCAATTGAACCACACTGAAGCAATTGTAAATTGACTTACTGGCTTTCCACTAAGTAAAGTTTAAAATATTCATCTCTGAAAGATAACTTTTTTTAGTTCTAGTTGAAGATCTTGACAAATACATTTATCTTTTAACTATAGTGAAAGAATTACTAACTTCAAGACACTGTCATTTGTTTAGTAGAAAAAGCAATATATCTTCATAACTACACCTACATGTATACCTATTTGGTACCATAAACCTTAATTGGAAATTAAGTGGTGCTTAGGATAAATTTATCCTTTAGACAGAAATATGGATGAAACAACTGCAAAACTATGTCTGCAATGATGGTTCATTGGCCACTTTGATATTGATTCTGTGATAAACAGCATCAACTCCCTTTTGTTGAAACCTACAAAGTTCTTTAGCAGACAAGCTGAAAAGCCATTGCTTTTTGATGATAATTTTTTGTTAAGGTCAGTGACAAAAATTGTGTTCAGTGGGGTTCATTCACAGCTTTCAAAAGCAGAATGAGATGCAGAACTGATAAGTGAAAAATTTAGAGTTTTATCCAAATAAATTACCTGAGTACTTGCTTTGGAACTACTCTGTATTTTCTCACAAATTACCATCTATATGAAACAGTATGAAATATAAAAGAACTAATTAGTGTGAATGAATATAACTGGAAGACAGAATGACAAAAATCAGCATATTTCTAATTTTTTCCTCTGGAACAGATCCTCGCAACATAAATGGGATGTATATTTATTCAATGGATGAGCATACCTCCAAAAGCTACACTGTTGTCAGAAAGTTCTCAAAAAGCAGCCATCATATGTGTCAAATGTTTGTATAATCCAGGCAACAGAACATTTTCCCATGTTTTTTTCTGAGCATCTTTCACCCATGCTACACATGAAACACTTGTTAACTTATGTAAGTTGTTCTTTAGGGAAGATGCTCTCCTGCTTAGACTCAAATAGTTTTGAGTTTGCCCAGAGAATTCTCTTAAACTGTAAATTAATCTGAAAAATCATATCTAGGTTAATGGAACTTAATAGCTAAAAATGTGATGCTGCATTAGTGAGCCTTACTCCTACTTATGGTAAAATCAATCAGTACAAGGCGACCTTTACTGTTTACTTCCATTATCCCTTTTGTACATGGATTTTCTGAAAGACATGCTATTTCATGCTGTATACCTGCCCTAAAAACACTGAAGGAAGAGATCAATGGCATGGCCTTGAATGCTTTGTTTATCACAGCATTTTTCGGAACAGAAGTATGTTTCTATGTGGCAGAAGTTGCTTTTGACATGCAGATCAAGCAAGATGGTCAATACAGTGCGTTCCCTTTTGGAGCATTCCGGTCATTCCACAGTGGGACGCCTCTTCTTTCAGCTTCTCTAGCCCCTGCTTTCCTTTTGTACCTTGGTGTCTTACCATTGCCCCTTTGGCACAAATTCCTTAGCTGAGACATTTTCTGAATTTGATCTCTCAAGCAGAGTTTCTCCCTTTCCTTTCCTTTCCCTTCCAAAAGATTCTGTTGCCAAGTCTTTACTGACTTTCTCTTCCTAAGTAGTAGTTGTTCTCAGATGCTCTAGTAGTCTGCAAATTGGTGCAAGCTTTTTTATTTTAGCTGAGAACAAATGAGGAGAATAGCAAATCTGGATTGTTCTGCTTCAACAATATACCATGGCCTTTTCTCAGGGGAGAAGAATAGTGAGGGAAACTTTGGGCCTATTCATTAGTTTGACTGATATTTTTTCCTTAGCTGACAGCTAGCACTGAGAGTACTTCAAAGGTATTAAAGAAGGAACAGAGGGCCAGCACATCCATTAAGTCTATTTATTTAATAAACCATAAAAAGCTTCAGTGCATGAGTGAGATGTCTGCAAGTGCATGGAGCCAGCTTTCTCTCCAACCACTGTTAGGGATCAGGAGGAAATGGAAATCATAAGCTCTTTGAGAATGGTAACACTTTGACTTGAATAAACTACACTGCTTATTAACAGCAATCTGTATAGCAAGGCAAAAACCTCCAGGTTTAACACAAACCAGTCAGACTTTCTTGAGCCAGCAATGAGCAGACTTTGAGAGAGTCCAACACAAGATGGACATCAGGATGTAACGTGCATGTAACATCCTCCTTAGCAACAGTATAAGCAGGTTTGGCAGAGCTGCTAAGCTCTAAGATCTTGCAAAGCTGTGCTAGATCAGAACTAGATTAACTTGGCTTTACTCTTCTATTTCTTGAGATAGTCACCTCTGCCACTCATATCAGTGTTCAAATTCCCCTCAGTCCCTTGGTAATTAGAAATTCCTTGAGGCTAAATGGATATTGGAAGCATATGTAAACTCACTTGAAGATCTTGGCCAGTAAGACTTTGATGAATTGATGGGAACCAAGCTGGTGCCAAATCCAAGCTTTCTAGAGAACCTTCAGGTGCTGAATTTGTGTCCTGAAAATATTTACTTTAGATGAGTTATCACAATCTATAAATTGAGTTTTGCTGGTATCGTGTCTAGTGTGCTACTGTGGCAAATGATATCACAGGTCACTTCAGGGTGACAAAGAATACTTTTTGCTTCCTTTTGAAGCTCACCTTGAACGCTTATTGCTGAGGACAAAGTGATCCAAGATCCAGTCATACATGCACCATGTAACCAGAAAGTCTGACTGTCACTTACCAGCTGTTTTCAGCTGTTGGGCCACAGCTGCAGGTCAGTGGGGTCATTCACTCCACTCAGGCACAGCTGTGGCTTCAGTAGTGATGCTGACCAAAAACCAGCAAGGAATCGTTTGGTGCTGCTGTCCTAGTCCTCATGTATTTCATTATCTTTTATGCACTTTCCTTGGAGACTAACTGGGTGCTTTCATCTTGGCTGAGGTGTGCCAGTTATGTTTCATACTGCAACTTCTTTTGTTTATTTTAATTTGACTGCTTTAAAATTCTTTGCTTGTGTTGGCAGTATTCACCAGGTGTGTGCTGGCAGTTTTCTGAGAAGTCTTTTGTTGTAATCTATCAGCTGACTTTGAACTTGTCACTCCTAGACAGGAGGTAAAGAGCATACCTGAAATTTTGATGCACAATCTGCACCTCACACATGACTCAGGAGTTCTGTTCAGCTTTTTAGAGGAGAACAAATCTGTGGCTTTAATTTTCCAAGGTTCTGTGCACTCTCCAGAGTGCTGGTATCAGCTGTTAACTGCCAAATGCTATTTCCAGGGTTGTACCTCCATTAATCATTGTGCAGGTGCATGAACAAAAAGTGGTTTTCTGGCATGATAAGGTGTTCACTTCAAGAAGTTGAAGTTAGACAAAACAGCTATATTGATGTTAAGTCTATTCAAGATGAAGGGACAAAAAAATCAGCACTTTTCTTATGAAAAGAACAAAATAATTCATGACAGAATTATTATTACAGAATTAACAGTTAGGATTTTCATAAACAGTTATAGTTTTTTACAAGGGAGACCAAAGAAATGCTCTGTACCTTTTAATATAAAATATTAAAAGGTGTTCCTAGTACTCACTATGGTTGTAGTCCCAGATTTATATTTTGCAGGTGTTATTTTCCAAGCCAGGTCTAAAGACTGGATATTATTTTTCTAGGAGCAACTATGAAAAAACTGAATAGCTGTTTTCTATATTGGAAAAAACAGCCAAAAATCCATTTATATGGATCGTGTCACATAGTTTGTATAAAGTAACAGCAATCTTTCATAAAGGTTTGTATAGACAGCTCATTCAGATTATTCTGAAGTAAACAGCCCATTAATTGTCCACGCACTTTTGTGTCGACAAAAAAGTGCATGGTTTAATACACAACTATGGGGCTCTAGCCACCTCACACATGTAGGTAGGACCCAAATAATCAGAGTGCAAGTCTTGCCTTTCATACATAGGTCATGTGAATTCGTAACAGGCTAACAGTGCAAAGATTCTAGTGAAGTCTGTGCTGGTATTTAACATTTTCTATGATAGAAGAGGTGTCAACGTCCTGTAAATCAAGTGCAAAACATTGAATATTGTCCAGGATGGGATTCACAAAATTAAAGCTGGAAGAAGCTGAGATGTGATTTCAGAGAAAACTTTCTCCAAGCACAGAACAAGCACAAAGAGATCTCTTGTAGTTGCTCCCTATTTTTGCATTAGGCAGTAGAGCTGACCTGCCTGGTCATGTAATGTTTTGTAAAGAGGCTTCCCTGGTCAAAACTTTCTCTGGAGGAACTGTGCTTGCCTTTGGCATATGCCACCAGCAAATTTCCTGTCACTGCTGGGCACCTGGAGTCTGACACTTTAGAGTGTTATCTGAAGGGCAAGGCTCTAGTCCTAAATTAATATTGTCTAATTTATAGGCAATGTTTTCATGCAATACTGTTTTCTTAAATTTCATTTGGATTCCCTTCAATTTTCTAAACCTAATTTGCCTGCAGAAAAAAAAATTTGTTCATCAAATAGCTTTAAGTGCCAGTTCCCTGCAGCAGTCCATGTCTACTATTAATAGATGTGTGGCACCATCATTGTTCAGCCTGTACAAAGCATATTCAGAACTGAAAATTATTTGGAGAGGAAAGTTTCAAAGGTGACAGTTGTTCATATCTCATAAAAACCCCACTGTTCTCCAGTTCCATGAAATTTTTACTCCTGACTCTAATATATACTCTAGAAATCTGCTGTGTCTCACAATACCACAGAAGCACCTCATGAGAGTCCTCACAAAAATACTCTGCTACATCACATGGATGCTATGTTAACATGTAGAAGAGAAAGATATGGAAGACAGTTGTCAAATACTACAAAATGTTAGTGAGCTGAATGATTTCTTCTAAGGTGGGTAATGATAAACATGAAATCTAGATTTTTTCCCCCTTCATTATTTTTTAAACATTAATTATTAATTTATATAATAATATATTTTCAGTCTTAAGAAACTTGACAAGCAAAGAAATAATCTGGAACTCACTAATTGTCCATGAGCATAAAAACACCTTTAAAATCTGCTTGCAAGTGTCACACGTGATTGCTGTGAAATGGAATGTCTCATTCTTAATCCAGCCTACTACATTATTTGCATTAGTTCACAGAGTAACAAAATTACAGAATGAGTCAGACTAATGGAAAACAATTTCTCTAATTTTTATTCCTTAAAGCTGCTGACAGCATACAAAATGGTGTCTACTTTCTGCAGGGCTGCATTCCAACTCTGCTGGCTTACAAAAGTAGCTTTAATTGATGTTTGATCTAGGGTCTCCTATCACTGAGCCTGAGCTCTATCAGAATGAAAAGGAAAGTAATATATTTCTGTATAGCTATATGTGTCACTTACCCTGATGTTAGAAAATTGTCACTTAAAAATAGGTTTGAGAAGGAGATTTACAATCCATGTAGTCCAACCCTGTGCCCAAGGTGGGATCTAATATGCTTTCTGTAATTGTCAGTGGATGTCTCTCCAATCTGTTTTGGAGGTTCCACAAGCAGTATCATACAGCACTTCCACAGCTCTCACTAAGAAAATATTTCCTAATTCCTGATCTGGCCTTTCCCACTGAAATGCATGACACACATGGAAAGAGGTAAAGACTTTCTTCCTCTTCCTGTTTCATGCTCTTTGTCATGTCTTCCCTTTTTGCATCAAAGAATGTTTATCTTAAAATAAATGTTTGGAACTAATTTTCAAAAGCTGTAAAGCTACTTCTCAAGCAAAACAGAACAGAGCAAAACTAATATAGCTTTGGTGCACTTATCTTATTACAACAATTCTTCTCACAGGTAAAGAGCTTAGCAGAGATAGCACTTAACTATAATAATGTATAATTTTTTTGACACCTGTAATTGACGTCCTGGGACAATGTTTGGGCAACAAATTTACAAGCACATAATGAAGAGACTAAACTGGGACTACATAACTACTGTTCTGTAACCTTTAGCACTTCTAGTCTGCATTTATAATGAAACAACTGAAAAATTCTATCTGGGAATGTCATAAAGAAACAAAGAAATATGAGGAACGTTTTTCAAGAAAACCTGTGATCAGAGAACACATAACTGAAGAAGTTATCGCCCTCCTCTTGATGCATGAGTTAAAGCGGAGATTTTGGCTGAAATTGAGAAGCAGGGAGACTCAGGCTACAATGGTGACAGTGCTTTACCCAAGCTGAAGGAGGCAAGATAGACTTCCATAAAAAAAAAAAAAAAAAAGGATTTACTTATTCATAATTGAAGCATATTTCCTGTTGATTTCAAAATTCCCAATGAAGATAATTAGCCATATGTTCAGGTAAAATATTAAGATTGACCACTAAAATGGACTCTGCAAGATCCTAGAAAAGACACAATATGGAATGAAAATTCTAAACATCCATGACCCAAAATAAGGGGAATGAAAAAGCCAAAAAAACTCATAAAGGTAAATCAACCCCTTGCATGTCATTTTTGTTTATATTTTTATTAAAAATAATTACCTGTGTAAGCTTTGAGGTTAAGAGTTTTTCAATTTTAACGTGTTCTTAAAATCAAAATCTAGAAGTTTTTACATCAAAAATACTAATTGGACACTTTTAGATGTTCAATTTTAATATTAACAGAAATATCTTATAAAATAAATAAGGCTCATCAAGAAAGTGATCAATCCCAAATTTAGTGAAGCATTTTATTTATTTTAAACTAGATATTTCCTTGACATTCAGTTACTGTGTTGCACTGATTGTTCAAATAACTTTTCACTTGCACAGCTTGAATTTACTAAAAAAAAATCCTCCAACCTCATCTATTTAACCCTTTTATACTTACTTGAATTTTGTGCAGATATTACTATTATGAAAGAATAAATGGCATCTGATAACAACTAACATGAAACATGGAGTCCACAGGGTAAAAAGTGCTCTGCTGAGTGTTTGCTGCTGAGCAGAGAACTGTTGATGGACAAGAGACAGTCCCTGGAAAGTTGTTTGGCCAATAGCAGCTGTTAGGCAGTAGTATAAACCAACCATTTATATAAAATGTGCATTTTATGATTCCTAGTACAGAAGATCAAAAATTAAATATAAGGAGGAACATAATTAAAGGATTAATAGGCAAAGCTTCTACATAAAGGGAGAGATTTCCAGGGGGGGAAAAAAGTGAGCTATAAGCATTTTTTAATGACTAGGCTTTAAAAAAACCCTCGAAAATAGAAAAACAACAGCGCTCTTGTGCTGGAAAGGTCACATTAAACAATTCCACACTGACTTTATCTGCCTTAAGAACTAGGAACCGGTTTTACCTCTTTAACTTGCCAAGAAGTGATTCTCAGCCTTGTGGGATGAACCATGAATCAGAGTTCCTTGTTTTCAACAGGTAGTCAGGGAGAAAGGTTCACTTATTTAAAGTAGCTCACAAATACAATGCATTTGAGGAACACACTTGAGTTGAACTGCCACACTTTCATGTAAGACTTGTGCAAGTTCAAGTGGCTATTTTAACACTCTACTATAAGGAATTAAAGATCTTCCTTAAAGAAATTCATTTTTTTCTCTCTCTCTCCCCCCACCCCCCATGAAGCACTTTCTTGGCTTGATGAAAATCCTTCATTTCTCTCTCACCACAGATACACAAGCGAAATCCCCAGTCTCTTGCATTAGTTCTTTTTTTAATAAGCCATTCAAAAACTGGATGCTGGTGGGGAAAAACAGTTAACTACACCTTCTGTGAGTAGTCTGAGCGAGTTAGCTGCAGTATAAAGCAGACAACCTTTGGGATTCAGAATGGCTGAGCCATCAGGGAGCTCCAAACACTCTCTTTGGTAACAGATAGTAAGCTCTTCAGCTCAAACTGTGTTGTCATATGTTTTATTCATGGGACATCATAAGGGCCGCCAAACAGATTATCATGTTGACATCAGGCCTCCTCAGAGAGATAAATTCTTTAATAGTTGAACTGGCAGGGTCAGTCAGTACAGAGATGCTTGCCGGGCAACCAAACAAGAAAAAAATGGGGACAGAAAGAGGGAAGGAAAGAATGAAAGAGAGAAAGAGAGAGAGAGAGAGAGAGAAAGAAAGAAAGAAAGAAAGAAAGAAAGAAAGAAAGAAAGAAAGAAAGAAAGAAAGAAAGAAAGAAAGAAAGAAAGAAAGAAAGAAAGAAAGAAAGAAAGAAAGAAAGAAAGAAAGAAAGAAAGAAAGAAAGAAAGAAAGAAAGAAAGAAAGAAAGAAAGAAAGAAAGAAAGAAAGAAAGAAAGAAAGAAAGAAAGGAAGAAAGGGAGAGAGAGAGAGAAAGAGAGAGAGAGAGAAAGGGAGAGAGAAAGAGAGAGAGAAAGAGAGAGAGAGAGAGAGAGAAAGAAAGAAAGAAAGAAAGAAAGAAAGAAAGAAAGAAAGAAAGAAAGAAAGAAAGAAAGAAAGAAAGAAAAGAAAGAGAAATCAAACATTGAACTATTTAATGATGTCCTTCAGCAGTCAGTAATCAATATATTTTATCTCTTGCTGAAAAGGTTATATTAAGGTTTCATCATTTTAGCAGCATCATCCTTTTTCTGTGAAGTGAGTAATTGCAGAGGTGCATGTAAAAAAGCAGTCTGGAAAAGTAAAACTTCACTGGAGCTGACAAACCTTTACAAATACTTCTTTGTGATTTTGTGTTTCTTTAGTGATTTGGGTTCTGTGTGTAATCGAAGTGCCATATGGAGTTTTTCTGTTGTTTCTTGCTGGAAGTAAATATGTTTTAGCAGGCACAAGGACACAGCACTGTTTTTTGTGCTTGAGACTCTAATTTTAAAGCTGGATATAAGATAAAACAGGCCCAGTAAACACTTGTTATCTACAGCTGCATACATATACAGTCACTTCATTGTTTGTATTTTTGTATTAAGGAAAAAATATATGTAAACTTGGCAAAATGGGATAATTCTCATCAGTATTAACATATGAGACAATTCAAGGTTGTAAAGACTGACTTGATATTTGCTGAGAATCTCTCACTTTCCATTTTTATAGGAAGTGTTGTTAGCACCATTTAGATTTGAAGTTGGTACTCAACTGTTCCTCTTGTTCAAACCCTCTACATTCTTAAGAAAATTTGTTTCTAAAAGAGAGTAGCTCCAAAATTCCAACCCAGTCTTGCTCATTGAAGTTAAAAATAAGTCTACAACTTTTTCTCATTCTGTCTAGGGAAATGCACTTTCCTCTGTCCACTCTCCTCATCCCAGTTTCTTTAATCCCTCTCCCCACAAATTTAAGAGCAGCTCTTGAAAACAACCTGCTGCCTTGAACTCATCATCTCTGGTATTTTCTACTTCCCTTTCTTATTACATCCAATTTAAGTTTCTACAAAATTTCAAGTTTACTGGCTTTTCTTTTATTCTTCTCTCATGTTATTTAATTAATTTTTCTGAAAGCTGCTCATCCCTTTCCTTTTTCTTGTATTTTAATTTGTTTTTAATTTTTATCCTTCTAAGACTAATACTGTCAATGTACCTCAATAAGACAATTGCTCTGTATATATCTTCAGATGCTGCAAACATTTTAAGGGAATAAACTGATCATATATGAGTGCAGAAGAAACTTAGAGTCAAGATGGGATGAACAGGTGCTCTGGGAGTTGTGGAACAATTCAGAGCATTAAGGTATTTTCTGTTCTGTGACACACAGTTTATGTATAATCTTTACTCCAATGCTTAGCCTTTCTGTACTTTTATCTCTCCTCCTAAAATGTGAAGAGCATTTATTCCATCATACACTCTTTTAAGAAAAATGCATTACAAAATGAAATCAACACCTAGAACAATAATTTAAGTGCCTCTTTTTTGCACCAAAGCTTGGGTTGTTTAGTTTAAAAATTAAGTACAGCTGATCTTTACACTGCACTAAATTTATTCTTTTGGAACAGGAATTACCTCTAAATTTTAGTCAAGCAATATCAGAAACAAGAAAAAAAATCGAAGTTCATAGAAATAAAGGCAAATTGAGACTGTCCTTCAAGGAAAGAGATGTCTGAGCTGTGCCTTTGGCCATGGGCAAGGGGGGAGGGAGACACTGGCTTAAAGATGTGTGAATAACAGGAGTATGAAGCTATGGCATGCCAATAGCTACAGCAAATGTTTGTAAATTGAAATACTGTTTTACTTTGGAGAGATCTGCTTATTAATTTGCAAACAGCAGACGTACTTCGCTGGGCATACAGCTTCTATTTCCCCATTATGCACAGATTCATGGCTCAGTACCTAACATGCTGGCAGATGAAAACATTTTGAAAAAATATTTTTTATACATTCTGTTGTGTTAAATTCAGTTACATGGCATCCGATTAGGCTGCTGGAAGCTAGAGTGATGAATTGCAAGAAAACATGATGAGACATAACAAGCTGCAACAAAGTTGGCCAGAGTGTAAGAAATGTGAATGAGGCAGCGAGTTAAAAAGATACAAAGGTATGAATCCAAATAATCAACTACATCTAAGTGGCACACCACATATCGTGAGGGGCAGTACAAGAAATGTTTATTTCTTTGGTCTTGAAATGTTCCATTTTGGTCTAATAACTGAGTAAGGAATAGCTCATGAAGGTGACAAAGAATTGAAACAGCAGTTGGCAATTGGTGAGACATAGAGAAGCTTTGATTCCTTCACTGTGTGCCAGGAGGAAGGATGCTTTATGGGGACCATGAGGCTACCACTGGGACACCAAACTGAACAGGGCATGCTGCCCTGAATCCTTCTCATGTTATATTGAAAAGATTGGTGAAATTGTGCTGCTGTGCATGTCACAGAATATATATCTATCCAAAAAAGTCAGCAAAATTTGGACTGCTCTTTCTCTCTCAATACATGTATATTTGGAATATGAACAGTACCTTGGACTTTTTAAGAGTGCAGTATGTTTAGCCTGACAGAGTATATGGAGCAAACACCTGCCTATTTGAAGAGAAAGTGGATTTAGGAATGATGGAATAGGCTCTTGTGGTGTGCTTTGTTTAGTTTATTTATTTCTATTTACCAATGAGGCAAAAGGCTTACAAACTTTAGGTTTTTCTTGCCTCCAAAGACAGGCATAGTATATTTTATAGGCAAAAGAAGGCATAACTGCTATATTTTTCTATAATTCAAAGAACCTTTGTCTTCTGCACTTTGTATATCATTTCAGACACTGAAAAATTTCATATAGCTTTTGGACTTGTTTTCAAGCCAGTAAGTAAATTCCCTTTATCACTTTGGGAAGCATTGTAAAAGGAAGAGGAAGAATAGAGGAACCTTATTATATTGTATCATCATAACTATTTGAAGAAATACAGATGGAGTATTATAAAAACATAAAGCAAAATGTTGGAGTGGGAAAAGACCTGTCTGTGCATATACATAATGTACATTAATGGTGAAACCAACGTGAGGGGAGAGTGCTGCAGCAGTAACACAACACCAGCCTTTGGGATAACACTGCATTTTAGTGAGGCACCGCCTGCAGAAAGGCACTGACCAAACTTACAAATACTAAGGGTAAGTTCAACAACTTCAACAACCACTTCACCTCTGCCTTTTAGTTTTAAGATGTTGGATGCCTGGATCAGCTGACCAGAAAAGCTGGAATGATGAAAGGGAATCTATACAATTTGAAAAAAAACAAAACAAAACCACCCCTGGATATCTCTGATACTATTCTGACACAAGTCACGTTTGGGGGCAGCTGCAATGCAACACCACTGGATGTCAAAGCCCTGCACAGATGGTAACTAACAGAGGAAAGAAAATGTCTGTTTTCCTTGGATCCTTTTTTCCTCCTTCTTCCTTAACTTGGTTAATCCATATCTCGTTTGCTGTTGTAATAAAAAGACAAACACAGCATAACTGAGGTAGCCAAAAATTTTATTCTATCAAGAATAAAAGACTAAGTCACCAACTGCTGGTGCAGCTGTGTATGGAACCCCTTTAAAAGACAGCTTGGGAACTGATTTTAGGTGTGTTGAGCATCATCACAGTGACTTCCAGTGAACGTCTGTGTATTCTACATCTCCAACATAAAGAGAAAAAAGGAAAATCCTAGCAAGCTAGCATAGCTGTATTTTCTGGAAGCACCATCTAACATGTGAAAATAATATTATTTATTCAGATTAAAAGTCATTGTAATCCAGTGCTCAGTAGAAGATGCTTAGAAAAGAGTGTAAAAATAAAACAGGCATATAGTGCTGCCTCCCTACTATAATATTCCATCTCTCAGTCATCTGCAATCACATATTCTGAGTCAGTTCTTGAATTTGTCTAATTGCTTTTTGAATCCATGGAAATTCTATTATATACAGCCCCCCAGAATTTTTTAGCTGCTATTATCTATTATTATGTATTGTTTGATTTTAACCTGCTATCTGACAATATAATCTGAAGCCTATTTTTCTTGTATTATGAGAGACAGTGAATAATTGTTCCCTAATCACCTTCTCCATGCTATTCTGATTTTATGGAGTTTTATTATATCCCTCATCAGTCATCTACCCCAGACTGAAAAGCATCTAGTTATTCTTTGTACTGAAAACAGTTCCACACCTCTGATCATCCTATCTCCCTTTCTCTGTAACTTCTTGGGTTCTAACTACAATTAAAAAAAAGGGGAGGAGGAGGGTGGGAAGGAATGTTTCTAAAGTATCTGGTTTGTGAGAGCACCACGAAGTAATGACTGTTCTTCTTCCTCACTTGATAGTTTTTGCTCACTACTGAGCAATGAGCTATGGTTTTAGTTTTATTTTGCCTCATTTATTGGGTTGGATTTTTATTCTCTCCAGCTAACTTCTCTAATTCCAAGACCTCTTTCCTCAGCAGCAATTGCTCAGCCATTTTACAAGTAAAGTTGGGAATGTTTTATCCATGTGCTCTTGAGTTGGGACACAGGAGCAGGACCTTCAATATTTAAGATCTGTAAGGATCTTTCATGATTTGTGGGATTTGTGGTTTCCCATTTACTGCTTAGAAAGAATGGAAGAAAGTAAAACAAATAGAAAAAGAAATCTCTGTGAAACGTAAGGAGCTTTTGTGGGTTTCCTATTACTTTACTACTACATTTAATATCAAAGAAATTAAGTAGCTGTCGGTTCGAGATGGGAAAATCAATTCTTATTTGACGTTTAATTTGTACTTTTGAGATGCAATGTAACAGTAGTAAAGTATAAAGGTTCTGACTTTCCTATTGGTTCATTTCAAAGCTTTGATTCAACTTTTCATTTTAAATAGTTTCAATTTTTTATTTGACATTTTTACCAAGGTTGCCAAATCTCTGACTGTTTTAAATGAGAAAAGAGAATACAATGTCATTTCCTATCCATAGATCCCAGGTTTTTGAACAACATTTCCTTGGACTCTGCATCAACATTTCACTAGAAATTCACAATATAAAGGATTTGAAGAGACAGCAAAGTCATAATACAAGTATTAGACCAGCTGTATTCAGCATCTCATCCTGTATCGAATTCAGACTGTTTGTAAGACAAGGAATTTTTTTTACTCTTCTATGAGAAAGACTGAACACTCATGCTGTGGAACAAAGAAACACAGGAAGGCCATGCAATGCAATTGAAAGCACAATTAAGCCCTTTCCAATGAAAACACAACAGATAACGAAGCTTCACATCTTTGTTAAACCGTGCACTCTACATTTTTTTCTATGCCTGTTACTATTTCTTTCTATATTTGCCTTTAGAAACACCACTACATGCTGTAAATATCCCCACAACCACATGTTAGTGGCTGCAACTCAGCAATGAAGTCATGTTCTCTGGTCTGGAGCTGAAACAAGATCTCAACTTATTCCCACTGATAGCAGTAAAAATACTTACAATGGAAAATATACTGTTAAAATTAGTGTTCCTTTAAGTATCAATTGCATTATTTCATAACTGAACTTATTTAGTCATGAATAAAGCCGGATACTGCAAATATTTATAACTAAATGGTGTGCTGGCAGCGATCTGTCAAACTGGAATGAGCAGGACCACTGCCATGAGTAAGTGTTGCATGAGGAATGAGTGTTGGACCGAGCAAGGCTTCATTCCTGTCACAGGGATCTAGACAAGAGGGAACTGATCTGGAAGGAAGGCTGCACTTTCTCTCCTTGCCTCTCTGCTCTGGGATGCCCAGTCACCCATCTGGCTGCTCGTGGCTCCTGCCATGCCAGAGCCAAGGCCAGGACACGGCTGCCTCCATCCTGCTCAGGGCTGTGGGTAGCAATGGAAAGCAAATGTTGCTTTGAGAGGGGAGCTACGTACTCATCTTGATAGGTAATTATAGATGACTGCTGTGACTAACATTTTAAATATGTGACAGAGTTAGGATTGTGAATAAATGCTTTAATGTAAATGGGTTTGGTAAATTCTCTCAGACAAATATGCTTTTGTTCTGTCAATACAGCACCGAGCACAACACGGCCCTACTCCTTCTTTAACTTCTCCAGTGTAATGCAAGTAATAAATAACAGTATACACTCATGGGAGGATTTAGTAGTTAGGACATCTTGTTTATTACCTTACAGTATACATAATTCAAGCTTTATTTTTGTTACTTCTTTTTTCTTTTTTTTTTTTTTCTTTTTTTTTAGTAGACTACTTTTCCATCTTCTTCAATCAGAAGTCAATAAACCACACTTTTGTCCTATGTCTAAGTTGTCAGGGTCTCTAAGAGAAAATATGTTTTAAAGGAGTAGGAGTTAATGGTCACTCCTGCACCATAAATTGCATTGGCAGACACACTAGTAAGCTTGTAGAAGTAAAGATGGCTTTCTCCTTGAAAGCTCTAATGAGACTGGGGAATAATATACAATCTGTGATTCAGGTACACTGCACTGCAAATTCAGAAGCTTTTAAACAAGTTGTAATGCTTAATAATATTGGAAATACATTCCATCCCTGGAAATACATTCCATCTGCTTATTTTCTGAACTCAGTGAGATAAATACTTGTTATATTTGTGGAATTTAACTGCCTTTGATTTCTATTGCTTTCAAAACACTTAATGATTACTTTATACCTGTGAAAGCAAATGGCCTCAAGGATTGTTTTGAGCTCAGCCACAATGGATAAAAAGGAAAGACACCAAAATCTCCTGGAAACTTCTTGTCCATTTTCAAATAACAGACTTTTAACTCAGTTACTACAAATCTTTGTAATTCACATCATTATCATTAAGCACTGTGAGTCTCCCAAGACACTTAGAGCCAATAGTGGTATATTAGGTTGATTTTATCTGATGTGCTTTCAGACTATGTAGACAACTGCTGATAGAAGAAGAAAACTTGCAAGGAAGAAAGGAATGAATTTTAATACTTAATTGAAGTACTCTGGGCATGTCTTTTGAAAGGAATAAAACAACTTAGGACTGGACTTTTTCGAAACAATTAAATGAGTCTCACTTCTAAAGACTAAAATTTGACAGGTTTGCAGTTTTATTCTTGCTACCATATTCTTTAAAGCCTGCATGAAATGGATGGATGGGCAGAAAGCATAGCCCTGGAAATAACTCAAGATGTATATTAACACCAGATGGAACAAGGTTGATTTAGTCCATAACCTGCCTTCATGTGTAACCTGCTCACAGCCAGTGCAACCAAATTATTTCTTTTACTCATCCTAATCTTTAGAGAGGATCACACACCACTGGACATTACAGCAGTTGTAGTAATTAAGAACTGGAAGTAGTTAAAGACTACATATCTCCTTAGTGTCAGACTTGTAACCTTAATCTATTTTCAAGATGTAAGTGTACATTCAACTACTCAGAATCTGTTATCTATTCCAGACTACGGGCTCTTATCTCATAAAAGTATTGCAAAGTACTTTCTGGTAATTAAAGTGTAAGAATTTCAAACAAGACAAAATTAATTTTTAAAGAAAACAATGAAAATTGAAATCTTAGTAGTTGAAACACATAAAACAAATATATAACATAAATAAATACAGATGACTTTTTTAAAAAAAAGAAACAATAATTTGAAAATCTTAAAACAGAAACTTCTGCTATTTTCATTGGAAAATGAAGTTTATCTCAAAAACAACAACTTTTAGTTGGAAATATGAAATTAAAACACTGTGAATTTGTAGTTGCTACTCTAAAATAAATTACATGAAAATTATATTGCCAGTCTCAAATTTGAACAAAAATGCTTTATCGCAATCAGTGTCTCATTTTATCTTGACAAGTTCTGAGCTTCAAAAGTTTGGCAAATCTCTTATCCATACAAATCCTCAGGGAGCTCTAGTATTGTAGTTTGAGCCTTAAAATTGCACAACCTTATTAAAACAGGAGTTTTTAAATGGTTGACTATTTTTATGAGGGGTATAGATACAACTTTATACTGTGTAGCTGTGTTCTTTAGTCCAAGCTAACAGAAAACTAAAGCATTATTGCAAAATTACAGCCTCAAATTTATACTTTTGGGTTTGACTGAGGTACAGAATTATTGCAGAATGGAAATCTTTCTGCCATTTATGTCTTTACCTTGCAGTAAGAGATGCTGTCTATTTGGCCTAGTCAGTGATACTGGGAGCTACAGCCAAAAAATGTCATCACTGGGAACTGTTTTACCAACTTCTTGGAAAAATGTTGTATTCCATCTTGCCTTGTAATTCCTACTTTCAAATATTGCTGTTTATTATCCTCTCATTTTGAAATACCATTATATAAAGCCTGTTATCTGCTACTTGCCACTGTTAGAAGACAATATTTCAGAGTCATAACTCAAGAAGTACCAGATTAAACTGATTTTCAACTGCTGAGAGCCACACATTCTGTGTAACAAATCCTGACCCTCCAGTGCCTTTAAGCCAGAGGTATCACTAATGAACTTAAAAGAGCTGGAAACAAACTTTGGAAATTGGAAACAATTTTTTTTTTAATTATTCTCTGACCATATTCTGAAGAATCAGGTTTATTATCTGTTTTGAAACTAGAGCAGAGCTTTTAGTCCAGTTATCTCAGCTGTGTCAGCTTTTGAAGGACACTTGCACGTGAAAAAGAAGCAGCTGGTAATTGGCAGGAAAATTGTTACTGATTGTCTGAAAGATTCAGAAGAGAAGGAAAACCAACACCGAACAAGGATGCCCACTCTTTAAAGTCCAACATACAGTAATCAGAATTAAAAACTCCTTGGATTCATATATATTTGTTTCAGGAGACTGAGTGCAAACCTGCCTTTTAACAGCTTTACCAAAGTAGCACGTGCATTACCTTTCACTCAGTTCAAGCTGTCCTCCTGCCGCCCCTTGGGTTCACGGGTCTCCCACAAAACCTATAGCAGGTGGAACAGGGAGCAGAGTTGGAGCACCTGCACTCCCCCTGCCATCCTCTCACCCTTCAGCTCTGATTGACTTTGTGAAGTTAATTCCAGTTGCTGAGTTACTGAATAGAGGCCTTTGTGAGCCCTCACATCACCAGTGATCTGGTACAGCATTTTGTTTTATGGGGTGGTGGGCATGGACAGAGTTTTGTGAGAAGCTCTTTCACAACAATTAAAAGTCCTTTCTCAGGGCACTAGTGGAGGATAATATGCAGTGATTTGAATTTTATACAAGTTTTCTAAAAAGTCTCCAGTTGACAAAATAAATTAATTCTCTTCACTCTAGCAGGATAAATCTATCAGCAGAGCTCATTAGCATCTTCCAAAACAAAGCCTCTTCTAAAATCCTGTTGACATCCCTGAAATTTATTGCAAGTCATATCATCCTATTTTAGACAACAGTACTGGAAAGGACCTCTGGAGGTTAATCTGATCCACGTAACTCGACAGCCTGCAGACCAGTGGTGAGCTGCAGGACTGCTGCCTGTGCCAGCTAGCAGGAGCTGCCTCCCAGTTGCTATCAAATGCCTCCCGGCAGGCAGAGCCAAAACCTGGCTCCTGACTGCTGTCAATACCTGCAGGCAGGCACAATCGGGAGCTGGCTTCCCACTGCTGGCAGACACAGCTGGGAATCTATTTGTAATTATTCTGCTGAAATTGAGGTACAGGTTTTAAATAATAAAGTATATTTTACTCTAAATTTTAAGTACTTTATTTATTGCCCTTCTTCCCCAGATGGGGAATAAGAGCTGGAGACAAGATAGTCCATGGACATTTTTATGGACATTTTTGAAGAGGGTTGGATGATCTACAGATGACTGCAAAATATTGTGAAAAACAGAACTAGACCTTCTCAGTGCCAAAGGCAGGGTAAATACAGCATGCATCAATCTTGCTTCTAAATTTGAAGGTGATTTATTCTTAATGTTAAAAAAAAAAATAAAAAAAAATCATAGCCACAGTTTTATTTCCAGTAAAGTATCTAATCATTCTTACTACACTTTGTGCATGCAAATTTTCATGGCATTTTAAAAAAGAAAACCTTTTCAAAAATATCGCCAAAAAAGACCCTTCAAAAAGCAGAACAGGACAAATTTTGGAAATCACTCCAAGCTCTATGGGAAAACCTAGCTATGAGAGAAAATAATAACTTAATTTTTGCTGAGGAAGAATTATATATTCTAAAATTTGTTTAGTCTTTCACAGAGGTCTGAGATGGAGACATCCAGTTTACAGAATCAAAAGGTTCCAATGCAAAAACTGATGAAATACCATATTGTTCCAAAATCAAACTGAGAACTTTCAAAACTACATTTCTGCCTGATTTCACTTATTTTATGAGATGCAAATGTCACTTGACCTTTCACATCCACTGTGGAAAGCAGCAGACATCACCACTCCCATGCAGTGCTACAAATCATCACACACCATGCTCTGGCTCTATTTTGGTCAGTTGCCCTTCCTTTTTCAGCACAGAAATCAAGGTTTCCTTTAGAATCTATGTTATATAATGGAGGTAATTACTGTCTTTTCTTACCTTTTATTTGGGCTTTGGTTGAGAAAGATATTGGAGAAATTGTGAAATAAAATGTTCTTCAGGTAGGTCCTGCTGCCTTTCCTAGAAATAAAATGCAGGTGGTCCTGGATTCATATTTTGTGTTTGGGTTGGGTCATGCTCTTCCATTCCTTTGGATATATTTTGTGTCACAGTGTGCTTTCCTAATGTGTAACAGGCCTGTTACAGTGGCCATAGTATCAGAATAGCAGCTTTAATGTGGTTTTAGGATTATTATTAATGCTACTACTATTATCATTACTATTTCTAGTAGTAGTCATATTATTAAAAAGTATATTAGGGAAAATTTATATTTGATGCTTTGCTCCTATTCAGGTGCTTGGGTTTGGTTAGACAGCAATGCTTAGGTTTTCAAACCCATGCCATGTGTTAATAAAAGAATAAATGTCTACACTCAAGTGTCACTTTTTTAAAAAAAAGAAGTTGAGTAGAATTGTATTATTCCACATTTGGAATTCTGCCTTTATCCTATGTCAGTTAACATTAAAACAACAACTGAAATATTGCTCATGCTACTAAATGCTGTTCCTGCCTATTGCCACTGTACATCAGTGAAATTAAAATTAATACCTAGTCATTTTGAAGCAAGATGGGACAATTGTGAGCTCTTAGCTCAGAGGTTACCTTTGCAGATTTAGTAAAGAAGGAATTGTTTCCATCATAAATTATAACTACATCAAACAGTCACATAATGTTTTGTTTGTGACATATTTATGTCTGGATGTGATCAAGTTAATTGCTAGGTGACCAGAGACACAGGACTTGGAGGGGATTAAGGATACAAAAAGAAGCATTTTGTCTTTGTGTTTGAACCCCAAACCAGTGTAAAAAAAATTCAGTGACAAACAAAATGCATCTCTGGCACAAAAACAAAGTTACATTCCTGCCTGAAATTCAGTGAAACAGATTAAAATTCAAATAATAAAATAATGGAGAGCAGATGGGGAGGTGTTGAAGACACATGACTTTTCTTGGGGAAAATGGCTTTGGCAATCCTGTTACAATAATTCTTGTTTAGCCAAAGACTTGTCCAAGCATGAACCAAGCTGAGATGGTTTGGAAGAGCAGTGATAAAGAATAGGTAAGGATTTCAACAGAACTACTGACTATACTACTAAGGTGAACACTTTCAGTTGCTAAAAATTTGCCAGTGACACTTCTATTTTTCCATTTAGCCATTTAAATCCTAAAATACTAATATAAATCTGTGAATAATTAAACACACCCTCTCCACAGATATTTCCAGTAATCCAGAGAAATAAATCTAGATATATGATACAGCACACTTTGAGTTCCCCAACTTACATAATATTTTAAAAGAAAAGCAGAGTAAAAGTGACATGACAGCTCTTTGAGGTCATGGCCCAGTATGTTGATACTACTATATTTAAAGGGTATGGTTGGGTCACTAACTGAATAAGAGCAGTTCTGAAGATTTTTTTTGTTGTTCATTTTGGTCTTGATGACCCTGCCAGAGGTCTCACTTATTAAAGTGTGTTTGTGTATGGAGCCAGGTCTCCAGGGAATCTCTGAGATTATGCTCTTTAGAAAAAAACACTGCCAAAGGAAACATCATGATGCCATTGAAGCTTCATTCTAACCTGGTGCACAATTAATTCAGTCACTAATTAAATACATGGCTCTGTCCTGAAAAGAAGCAAGAAGCTGGCATTGTTCCATGGAATGGGAGCAATATTATCATATTGCTCTATGTGCTCCTGAACATTACAAAAAAGCCAAATGTGCAGGTTCAAAAGACATAAAATATTCCTATTCTTGTGTTATATTCCAGCCAACAGGGAACAGATATTTATTTCAATATGTATGATATGTCAGAGGATATATGAAGGTATAATGCTAACTTCTGACATTCATATTCACATTCATATGAATTAGAGGTACCCAGTGAAATATCGTCACCATTTGTGTTAGCTCCATTTGTAATATTTCCCGCTTTCTTTTCCACTGGAACCTGCTTGCATCTTCCTCTTTCTTACTTATAAATAAATTAAAGAGGGGGGGAATGAAACTTAATTGCAAATTATTTACTTACAAAACTTTATTTAAATGACAGAGACTTAGAGAGTTTACGAGAGCTGGGGAACAGATCTGAAAAACAAGACAAAAACGATCCTCAGTAATGAAAACTCAAAATTCAAATACTTAAGGGAAATAATCTCAAACACAAATATACTATGGAAGGAGGACAGTGTTTGGAAAGAATTAAAAAAAAGAAAGACTGAGGACTAGTGGTGAACAGCAAATTAAATATGGGCTTGCAATGTGATACAGCACTAGGAAAACAAACAAATGTGATTTTGGCCAGCCTATACAAAGGGATCGCATTCGAAGTGAGGTAGTGGAACTGCATCAGAGAAGAAAAGCATTTGTGACTATGCCATAGAAAATAATGGATTCATGTAGGAGTCTAGAAGGTGATTTACTGTGTTAAAATTCAAAGCTATGTGAATAGGTGCAGCTTCATAAAATTTAATAAAAACTTACCTCCTTTTTCTAGACCTGAATTTGACGCACCTTTTCATTAATTCTGTGCCTTCTTCATTCCTATAAATTTAGTGGAATCCCTCCTCAGCAATTTATCCTGAAGGTTTAAGAAGACTCCACTGGAGACCAGCAGGACAATGAATCACTTTCCAGTTCTACTCTTAGTTCTATTCCCACTTTATGATCACACAGATCCTGCCTGCACTCCTGGCTGCTCTAAGGTAGACATGTGCAATCAGAATTTTAGCTAAAATAATTTGCTTGATCTTTAGCTCTTTTGTTCTGAAAAGTTCCAGTCATATGACATTATTTATATGGAATTTCTGAAAGCTTCTTATACCATTTTCACATGACAAGCCCCTGCTTAGGCTTGTAGCTGCAAGGATTCGGGGAAGAAGCGCTGGAATGGTTTCAGCATTCTACCAGTGTAGAAATCAGACTTGGTGACACAGCAGATACAGAAAGGCTGAGATGTAAGCTGTGAACTTCTCTGGCTTTTCTCTGTCCCCAGCACACCTCAGACACCTCCTTTGCTAACCTGTTCCACCTCTCATAAGCTACAGCTGCACGTGAACAGCGCAAAATATCACTGCAGGTGTGCTTGGAAATTCTGCATGTGCATCACTCATTTTGTGCTTTGCACTCACTTTATGTCAGTGAAAATACTTCTTCACAGCATGCTGGGCAGTAGAGGAACAGGCCAAGTGTTTGCAGTTTGGGAGTACTAAATGCACATGCTGCTGCAGGACCCTCATGCCCAGCTAGGCTTTCACAGTGCTGGCCAACAGACCAGTGGTCTCACCAGTTTGGAGGGAAATGAGCAAGTTAATTGCTAACAGCACAAGGAAAACAAGAATAAAAGAGTCTGCAATCTACTATAATTAAAAGTAAACCCCAACAACCTATCTGCTCTATTAGACAGGGTAAGCATGTGCAAGGCCAATGCTTGCTGCTCTTAAGCAAACAAACAAACAAATTCACAAACACAGAACAGATGTTTGATTCATAGGAACTTTAAACTGGTGGGGTCACTGCTTGGATGCCTGCCACTTTCCATGTGGCAGTATATAAATAACACACAGAGCCTGTAATCTATATAAAACTCTATATAGCCTAGACAGAGGAATGGGCTACAGATTTGTAGCCCAGGGAAATTTACTGATGGGATAGAGCATGGTAGCACACCGCAGAAAAAACTCAACTTTGAATAAAGAATTTCAGCTTTAAATAAAAGTTTTTAATTTGCAATACAAGTTGGCTACTGTCTATCCTGTGTGTGTCTTTCAAGGTAATAAACAAACATAGTGTATACACAGGTGACTGCAGTGGAATTCGAGTGGGATTATTTGGAGAGAAATTGTAAAAGAGGGGGATCTTTTCATCAAATATCAGTTAAATGTGGAGAAGCATTTAAAGAGAAGAAGAAAATCCAAGAGGAGAATACACTACACAGGAAAAAGGCTTGAGTAAGTGTCTTTCAGTGCTCTGAGCCAAGGTAGAAATGTCTGCTTTTACTTCTAAATCCCTTCCCAACAAGCTGGTTTAGCACTTGGGAAGGCACAAAGAAGGAACAGAAAGATAGAGAAGATGATGACAAGCTATAAATCTCAAATCTTAATTTAAGTGGTAGGGCTAGAAATACAGTACAGTGCGTCAGTTGTTATGGTGTGACAAATGGTGCTCCATTTGCTAAAGTCATTTACAACTGGCCATTAATAAAGGGGCTGGGACAAGGGATGCCACTTGAAAAAGTTCTTAAAAGGAAAGTGATTAAAAGTAGTGGAAGTCTGAGTGTACACTTTGCTGTATTGGCCAAGTAAGGACTCAATTCTTACCCTTAAAAATAAACATTTTATTGATAATGTGAACTGCTCCCCTAGAATTTTAAAATCTAACCATAACAGACAACTCCAGATGTGTTGCAAAGAGAAATTACAGGGAAAACCTTAACACAAAGTAGTTATGAAGAAGCTGTACGCTTTTATTATAAGACAGAGGTTTGTGGAACATCCTACTAAGAGTTTATCAAGACAATTGCAGCAAACCTGTTCATAAAACAAATCCTAGATACAATCTCAGGGGAGATCTACCTTTCCCAGTGCAAGAGCTCAGAAGTGCACACCCTTTACCTGATTTCCTCTTGTTTCTCTGTCCATCCATTACACGGAAATAGGAATTAAAGGAGACTTCTCATTCTGGTGCTTAAATAGGCCACCAATTTATTTCTTCTTTCTCCTTCTCAACTCCCTTCAGTATCATATATCCAGATTTTTGGTGTACACTGGTAATACCTATAATTGTAAATTATTTTGCTAGGTTCTTAATAAAAAAAAATGTTCTTTGATAGAAAAAAAAGTGTATCACCACAAGATCTTTTATCCAATCGCCTCTCAGAGCTGCAGTACCTTCTGAAAAGTATCTAAGCAGAGGAAAAAGCTCGAGCCAGTTTCCCCACATACCAGAAACTCATGGAATCCTTTGACTCACACTGGAGATTTTGTGGTCTGTGGTCATAGATAATTTCACCTGTTACTTCTCTGGAACACCAGTTCTGCATCTGTTTATCCCATAAATTTAATTCAATAGTTTACTATTACTGAGTATTCACGTGGCTGTAAATGCTACGGGTGCCCATCCTCTGCCACACTGTTAAAGTTGGATTTGAGTGTAAATCTCTAACTTTTGGAGTTCAAACAGACATACAAGATAGAAAATACAGGAAAACCCTGCACTAGCTTCACTGGAAGCTTCTGTTTGGGAAATAGAGGGAAGTAATACTTATTTGTATACACATATCATTTATGAGCTACATAATAAATCACCTTAAATTATAACACCAGGGTTATCAATATATTATTAGAAACAACATGTGCAATTTTAACTTTAAAAGAGATGTTTTACAGGGGACAAAAATATCATAAGCTGCTCTGTTTGAATAATGTATTTCTTTTAAATTAATGCACATAGTTTATAAATCACTGCACTGCACTTCGCCCTACTCCAGGGAAACTGAACTTCTTTCCTGATCACCTAGAGAGGAGGTGCATTTAACATTCACATTGCTCTGACATGGATCACTTTTACAGTTGCCCCTGTCTTCCACATTACTTCTGGCAACCTTCCAATGATTATGATAATTGTAAGCAAACAACTTGAAACAAATGGTAAGGATCAGCACTGCCAGACTGTGCCTTACTTTGTTTCTTTTACTTTTATGTTCCTTTCAATGCTGTTTGGTCAGGATGGCATTTGATTTGAATTTATCAGTCTTGGAGGAAAACCAGCAGAAGCTAATGTTTTATCCAAATGCAGACAAAATAGGCATGTAATTACAAGTTGTTTCAATGCATTTATTTTCAACAGGTAATTTGATACTCCTACTTTCCAAGAATTAAGATGTCACAGATAAATAATCACAGCTCTTCAAGTTTGCTTCTCCAAAGTACTTCAAATCTTCTTATGCTTTTTATGAAGATCTCAAGTACATATATAATTATAAACTTGAACTTTAAAAATGTTATATAGATAAACTTTTGTAATGAAAATGAAGTTGGAGATAATAGAGCAGTTAAAATAAATGGATGTTAAGAGTAATATTTATCAAAGTCTACATAACTGGAAAGGAGCTTTGTGAATATTCTGGTCTGCCACATTTGTACTTTTTTTCCAAAGTACCAGGCGACACATTGTCTGCATAGTGGAGTTTGCTTCTTAGCGCTGTTCAAGTTTTAATGTATCATAGTATAGTACATACTTTAAATGTATGGGGCTACTTTGCCACTATTCAGTAAAAAAACCTGTTACAACTCTAATTTAAGATCTGTGTGCATCATGGATAAAAAGTGAAGGAGGTTTAAAGTACGATATGGTCTCTACAGTCCGAATTTAGTAATGTCAAAGAGTAAAAAATGGAGAAAAGGAAAAGGAGACTAACAAAATTTCAGTTCAGTTGACGAAGAGCAGGGAAGAGAGAGAGACTCATCCTAAGTAAAAAAAGGAACTTGTAAATGTCAGGTTTAAAGGTGGATCTTACTATAATAAAGAAAAATGTGTTGTTAAAGGGACTTCACTATTAGTTTTTCTCAGAAATATTACTACTAGAACTTGTTCATTTAAATATCAAGAGTGATATGCAGACTGTCAGTACTGCATAATACAAGCAGACACTACTAAAGACATGGTATCTGTAGGAATTAAATTATAAGAGACCTTACATGATGGAGGGAAGAAGATTTGAAGAAATTTCAAACAATTTCCAAGTTGTTTTTTTTTTACTGGACTAAAGTAATTTCATAAAAATATTAATATTTTTGTGCCCTTAAAATGGCAGCGTCCTCTAGGCTACTTTGTTTTAGATAACAATGAGCTGCTGAGACCACCTGCCACAAAAAGTATAGTAAATAAATCCCTGTCATATTTTTCTATCAATACACAAAGAGAAGTTGTAACAATATTACGGTGAGATGGCCATGTTTCACAGATGAGCAAACAGATGCCAATTCAATTAAAACTTCATCTGTGGGATGAAATTATATTAGAATTTGACATGCTGTACACAGAAAAAGAATTGTTTTTTGGTAAATATCACACATGTACTTTTTGATAAGCCCAGTTGATGGCAGATTGAAGTGTGAGTAAAAGCAACGTAAATTGTACAAAGTTTCTCAGTTAGATTTGATGACCTTAATTCACTGAAACCTGATAGTGAACATAAAGATATTTTTTTATTGAAAGACCATGAGACTAAAATCCTATTCAGAACTCCTTCCCCAATGCATTCTTTGTCTAAGAGTGCCTGACAATTTACAATCTACCTTCATATCAGGGGCTATTGTTGAGGAAGAGGCTCGCTATTGTAGGCTGATAAAAGATGGTGATATTTTTGAAGCATGAGACTAAGAACTTAAAAAGACAATGACTGAAAGAGTATGTACAGAGGGATTAGACACAGGTACAGTCATCTCTTAAACCACATAGCTGGAAAGGTGTTGTGAAACAATACTGGCTTGGATTGGCAGTGTTTATGCATCCATTAATGTATAAGAGGCAAGGAAACAGAAGTACAAAGGTTTAGGTGTATAAATAGTAATCTGCTAGATAATATAGGCAAATCAAAAGAAGCTATTCCTCAAGTAAAATGAAGTACTGGTGGTGATTTTAGATCTAATAAGTTAGATATAATGGGAAAACATGAACATTTAGAAATAAAGTAAAATAAATGGGTTTGAGACTTAAAAGAAAATAACAGATATGTAAATAACTGAATATTGAACATCTAGATAACTATTTTTTTATATAATATTTTTCTGCTCCCTACTTGCAGATGCTCAACTCTCTCTTTGTTTTCTGTACTATGGCAGTTTTCAATTTAATGATACAGATCTTGAGTTATGACTCTAAAGTGTAGCTCTTAATATTTTTTGGTAAACTGAACATCCACCTAAAAAAGGGCTATATTTCAATAGTCTATATTCTGTTCTTTGGTTTTCAATTAGAACCACAACAGGCATATTAATTATTTGAAAGATCATATTACTTTTATCTCCTGGTATCTTCCTATCTATCAATATCTATCTTGGCCTATCTTTCCTTTTTTTAATCTTTCCAGATTAATCCAGGCTGTTGCATGCTCATACATGATGTGAAATACACAAAAATGTTTTGTAGAGAAAACAGCAATAAATATGAGTCCTTTAAACTTAAAGTCAGACTTAGAAAAAGTATTAATTGGTTCAGCTCCTTTGGCATTAGCAGTGTTTTCTGATTTTTGGTAACTAAGAAGCTGCTACAATATTGCCATTACATTCTCAATATTTCACTTGTTTCTTTATACGTAATGTTGCAGCAGAGGATTGCTTTGGCTGTGAACAAACAGCAATGCCTGTGAAATAGCATTCACATACTCTGGCAGTGTATAGATTAGATAGGCTTAGCAGATGCAAATCCACGTCTGTATTTTTTGAAGGAGGGCGAAAAGAAGAAAGAAAGAAAGAAAGAAAAACGTGAAATACTGAGCAGCAGGACTTCAGTGATTCATAACTTGCTCTCCACATGCTGTGACTTGTCACTGGTTGTTCATGACTTCAGCACAGTCTCTGGGGATTCACAAGAGTTTATGCATTAGCACAGCATTATTTCTGATCCCACTGAAAAGTGCACAGAAACGTACATGATTCAAGTCTTTGATTTCTTTCACAGAGTAAAAAATCTATCCAGCACCCACAGAACTGCATACAAACTCCTGCAATCAGATGAGTATAGGCTGCATCTCTACTCCAGACAGGTGTAGCCAGGCTGTGGCAGTGAGGTGCAGCACAGACCCTGCACAAATGTAGAAAGAGTTCTGTATCTGGATTACCAACAGGAAAAGATGAGGACTTGTCCTGTAAATACACAGGCATGCTGCACACTCAAATGTGCTATTGGTAAGAGCCCAGGACAAAATCTTGTAAGTCTTAAGGATAAGTTACAAGAATCCTTCTTCTGGAAGGATGGAACAGAATGATGCTTTTCATGGCCAAGCATTTCGGGTGTTTCACTGGAACAGTACACAGAAGTGAACAGCTGGTAAGGTGAAGAAAAATGTGTGGGTGTAGGTTGGGAATGAAAAAGCAGGTCAAATATTACAAGAACTTGAAAAAAGAGCTTCGTATCAATTCATCCTACCAGTTGAGACAACTAGTGGCTAATGTTCAGGATTCCCTTGTTAGCTGGCAGGGCAGGGTAGACCCACTTTGGAGGTCCTGCTGATTAGGGGGAGTTTAAAGACTTGCATTTACTGAGGAAGGGATGCATTAAAAGAAGGAAGGGAAGAAAAAGGCTTTCCTCTTATCATCCTTCTGTCATCACCCACAGAAAGGAATTTGACCTTTTGATTGAGCTGTTTTCTTGCTTTGTTTAGTAGTGAATTGTCATTTGCAACGGGTCTCTGCCATCCATGAAGTCCCTAAGCTCTCTCCTATAGAAATTTATGCTATGGAAGGAATGCACATCAGTAATAAAGATCAACAGGATTATGGTTACTTAATTGGACTCTGGCTAATAAAATTAACCAATAGATTTAAGAGAGTTTTTTTGTTTTCCTTTGTTTAGCATTACCAACAATATTTTCCCTCTGACTACATGCCAGGGAAAAGATTTCCTATTTTCTTCAGCTTTTAATGAAGTTTGCTTCTTTTACATTTTCTACATTTCATGCTTTTTTTTACATGAGTCTAAATTTTGGAAGTGTAAATTCTTAATAAATGTTCAAAAATAAATTAAGCTAAGTGGTAGGTCCATTTTAAAATACAAACCAATTTAGGGTTGCCTTATACTACCACAGTTTGATTAGAGTAACAACAACAAAACTCATAAAGTTTCCTTTTTGTTTTTGAAGTTTTGCCTCTTCAGGTTTTATCAGAGGAATTCCATATAAGACAGAAAGCCTTAATAATTCCTTGTCTCTTCTAATATTTGCATTTGCCCAACCCATTTCACATTTGTATACCACATTAATATATTTGCAGTTATTTGAACAGAAACTGTATTATGTATTTTGATTTCTTAGCAATAATTGGAAGTAACAACAGAATCCTAAGCAGTAACCCAGCTGTCTCCCAAGCATTATTAAACCTAAAGAGTTATTGTGAATGCAGAAAACTACAAAGGAATTGTAAAGAAATTATTTCATCTGTATATGATTTTAATCAAGCTTGGCTTGCTGTTAAAAGGCTTGTTTAATGAAGACTGCATTTCCCTTATGAGAGTCCCGACCGTGTAGTTCAGTATCAGCCAACCAAGGACGATTGCCGTAACAATAGCTGGAGGGTTCACCACAAAAACAAAAACACAAAAAAAAAAAGAAAAAAAAGAAAAAAAAAGAAAAAAACACTACCAAAAAAACCCTCACATAAAACAAAACAAAAAAGCCCCCACAACCCTGCATTTCTGTCTGTTTCTGATAACTTATTTAGGGAATGGCAGACAACTAACAGACAAATACAAGCTAATTGATAATTAGCAAAAAAGTCTTCTTGGACAAATAGAAACTTATAGAAGTTAAATAATATTTTATTAATATAATTTTCAGTTCAGTTATTTAATTAGAAGTATTAGCTCACCTGGGATTTTCTTCTTTTGCTACATCATTATTTCCACTATGATAAATTACTGATTTTAATAGGTTGAGCCAAACCCTTTGGTGCTAAACTCTTAAAAATGCAATATGTGAGTACTGGTTCTCTTATTTCTAATGCAAATACAGAGAACTCCTTTACAGAGCTATGAAAACACAAAAAGATGATTTTGACTAAAGCTGGCTGAAAACTGAAACAAATGTCTCTGTCTTCTAATTTTAGGACATGCTCCTGCAAGCATTAAAAACTCATAAAAGAATACTAACAATACCAATTCCTGATTTTAATGGCATTAATAAATTGAAAACTTCTACATCTGTCTCAGTGTTTGCAGTCAGGGCTGGTGCGTTAGTGCCAGACTTTGAAAACCCCAATCCACACAAATTGTTGCTTTGAAGTTAATGAGATATTTGTATGAGTAGGGGCTACTCACTCGAGCCAGTGTTTTCTGGTTTGAGCCTTAGTCCTTCTGTTGCCAAGTGTACTTAAGTTTATAAGACCATCCATTTCAACACATTTTGTTTAGTTAAACTGAAGTACTTCATTTTTAAGGAAAAAGTTATGTTGCCAAAAAGTATAAACAGGGCTAACTTTGACTAATATAAATATTTGAAAACCAGAACTTTTTTTCACATCTTATAGAAACAATCCTAATGCAGATGACAGAGGGAAAAGGGCTTTTATGGAATAGATAGTTCAGCTGAAGGATAGCACACAGGAAATTTTAAGAATAAATACGAATAAAATTGTCTTCTAACATCCAGCATATTTGAATCCTGTTCAGAATATTTTTGCCTAACAATAAATGTTTTACATTTCCAGTTCTGCAGCATAATTTTTAAACCTTAAGCTGCTCTAATTAAGAGAAATCAATAAATTTATTCCTATTGCCAGCTTTAAAGTTTATTTGCTAATAAGCAACTGGACAAGGGATGTGTGAAATGAATAGCTGAAGAAAAACTCTGACAGCAAAAGAGAGGTCCGGAGGGTGAAGTTGGTTTATTAGGCACCGTTTGTCATGAATGGGTCTACTGCTCGTACAAAAGCAAATCCCACTACCTTAGAAGATTAATTCTGAAGGAGGCACTCGTGGGTCAAAGTATACATAAGCGTGTGCCTAATCTCAGAGAAATCAGGCTATTTTCTCACAGCAATTAAGCAGAGGTCTAGGGTTTCACCCACAGTGTATTTAAACACAGGATACAATTAAACCCCAAAGTATTAATATCTGTGCTGTGCAAAATTGCCCAGGAAATAGATTTTGCACTCTTTCAAATGGAAAGCAAGGCAAATTAAGGAGGGTGACTTTATTTGAGTAAAAATTATCCTGAAACAAATGTAAGTCATTCATTTTTAACTGTTAATTTCTTACGTACACCTTTTTTCCCTTCTTTTTCCTGCTCACATAATTTACTCTGGAATGTGCAATGTTCAGTGGATATAAGCAATCAGAACCATCTCATGAAAATAGTTTTCTTTTCAGGGCTAGTATAATATCTACATGATAATGGTTTAACAAAAGCATTAAAAAAAAAAAAAATGAACAAAATGCTGCTCTGTACTGGAAATCTTTAAGATCAAGGGGAAGAATGACCACAGCATCTTATTCAGCAAAAAGCCATTACAAAAGACCTCTTTCCTCCTTCATGTCTACAGATTATTGAGCAGTGTGAGTGAAATGAACACAGTAACTTAAGGAAATTTAATGCCAATTTAAAATTTATAGAGAAAAGGGAAAAAATAATCCTCTAAAAAATGCAACATAATTTTTATTGCACTTGAACTTCTCTATATAAATGTAATAAGAATTAAATAATTATTTAAATAATTGTTCCAAACAAACTCTTTTTCATCTGCCTAAGAATATTCTCTAATTTTATGGTCTTCCACATTGTTATTTAAAATATGATTCACTTTGGTCTATCTATCACACCTACATAATCTATTTCACTCCCAAATCACTTCATAAAAATAAAAAGATTAGTCTTCCCCCTCACTGCAGACAACTGGCATATCCTATCAGTAAAACTGTTTATATACAAAGTAACACACTCTACTGTGATAAATCTCATCTGCTGTATTTTTACACTTAAAATTGTTACACCTTTACTACCATAGCAATGTACATAATAATATGAACAATATAAGTCTACATCCCAAATCTCCTACGTATCAAATTTTAGAAATTCTGTGAAAAATCATGGTTCTTCAAGCTTTCAAATCAGTTATGTGTCACACAGGATGCTAATAAATATTCTACACAGTCAAGTAGCATGAAGACATTTTTTAAAATAAACAAAAAATTGCTTCTTGCTGATCACATTGGTCAGCAAGAAACTATTTTAACCTTTAAAAACGCAGCATATCCCAAAACAAGTTGCTACTTAAATAAATGCTCTTCTTGAGCGCAAGTGACCTTTTAAATGATTATATCTCAGCACTTGCAACAAGAAGAATTTCACCTATCACCTTTACACTGTTGATGCACTGCACTGGGTGAATCCATAACCTTTTCACAATATGTAACATGCTGCAGAACACAAAATTACTTGCTAACTTTAATTAAATCCCTTCAGAAAGTCCTGCTGACCTCTTTGGAAAGAAATCTTACTAAATGAAAACAAAAAGGAAACAAAATACAAATCCCTCAATATTTGATAGCTCTAATTGAATCTCCAACCATTTCAGAAAATTATCTTTCTGAGCACTGAATAAGTTTCCTGCTCTGAATTTTTCATAGTAAGGGTTTTAGATAAAATTCAGTAAAGATTAAAAAAAAAAAAAAAATCTTGTTTAAAACACATAACTCTTTGCTTTTCCAGCAATCTTTAAGGGCCTGGTGGAAGCTTGGTGAAGTCTTTGTAACAGGCCTTAGAATAGGAATCTAGTTTAGCCCTCCAGATTCTGCACTTTCAGAAAAGGACAAAAGAAAGAGAAAAAGTACTTTATTCCCCTTACTTTCTAAAGCACCAGGTTTGGTTGTTTGTTTTTTTTTTTTTCCTGAGAAAATACAATCTAGATCAAAACAATAGATATAAAAGAACTCTGACTAACAAAACAGCAAAACTGCTCCTGAACTAAATTCACTGTTTTCATATAAGTGATTGTAGCTGGCATAGAGCTGTGACCTCTTTGCTCAGTACAAAATGACAACAATGATTTCAAACTTTAAATTAAGTTAGGAGCAAAATCAAACATAATATATGCTACCTTCAAAACCCGTGATTAATTTAAAGGGACACGAGAGTTTGCAAATTTTTTTTCACTCAGTTCAAGTTAAGGATCAGCCCTCTAAACACAGTTAATGTTTTCTGATTACAGAAAGAAGTGCAGTAAGCTCTGCCTGCACACGTGCGCAGTAATAGTGGTTAAGCATGTGTTTAACATGAGCACACACTCCAAACCAGCAAGAGACACATTCCTTCAGCTCACATGCAGCCTGAGTTTATAAACACTTTGTAGTCATCTGCTGTAAGACACAGGTGCTACAGTTCACTTTTGATGCTGAGATGATGGTAATTATTTACTATGTTCTCTACAACATGAACTAAAGAAGAAAAACAAATCGATGTGTTCTTATACTTAAAAAAATCTTTATGAAGACAGTGGATTCTAAATTAACAGTGTGACACATTTTAAATAACATTA
Source organism: Cyanistes caeruleus (assembly GCF_971803275.1). NCBI lineage: Eukaryota > Metazoa > Chordata > Aves > Passeriformes > Paridae > Cyanistes > Cyanistes caeruleus. The sequence continues at coordinate 21,723,731 of NC_141709.1, forward strand.
TTTGTTGTTGTCTTTACTGTTTTGTTTTTTTTAATTCTGTTTGAGACACGGCTAGAGAGAAATCTATTTCTTTGAAATGAAATCTATTGCCAGGGAAGCAGGTATTGAAATTAAAAATAGCCCTCCATAATGAAATCAAATTTATGAGGAATTTTCCTTTTTCTTTAATGTTCTGGGTTAATAAGCCAGTGAGATCAAAAAGGATTACAATTTCCTGATATAAAATAAAAATTAGCGTCCGATAATACACTGAACTACTGGAACAAACAAAGAATTGGAAAGACATAAGAAATATAGAACTTGTGTCTTTCTCTAGACAAAGGAGATGAGTTATCTGATTGGTGCATAATCACAAAGTTAAACAAATAGCAATAAGGATAAACTAATTCACTGTCAAGTCTACATGTCATCCTAGCTGGTTCATTATGTGCATTTGTGACAAACAATACAGAAGAGACAACTGTACTGAATCAAATAACTTGCAACAGTTTACACTCCTATAAAACTATTTACATTTTGTCAAATGAATATTTATAACAAGTGGCTTTCCCTTCACAAACACTATAGCTCAAGCAGCTCCCATTCATTATCGTATTTAGGAAGTACAAACACTAATTCTGTGAATCAGCGGCACAGACTGTTGTAACTTGCCAGAAAACAAGGCCTGCAATACTAATATAAAATCTAGGAGAAACGTGCTGTTGCCTCCAGTTTTTCAAATGTCCCAGCATTTTTATGTCTCCCAGTCACAGGAATTCAGTTTCAATATTCTATCTGCCCTTCAGCATAGCATGCCCCAATGAAACAGCCGGTGGAGTTTATTTTGCACTTTATCAATACAGTGTAAACCAGCATGTGCTTACCTCCATGGGGTTACTGAACCCAACTTGTCTGTGTGCACAGACAGCACTTTGGCCACAGATGTGACTGGTTAACTGTACAAGCAAGGAGGATAAATCCACACAACAATACTTCATTCACCAAGGAAATCTGCTGTGGATTACAGCTTCTCTATGGTTACGTCTGTTCTTAATTTACTGCTTTTATTCAGTTTTCAACCATAAATGAGCCCCTTATGAGGTATTCACTATGAAGAATTGACAACTCTTTTTATCTACTCGAAAAATATTTTTGGATATTAATTTATGGTTACGAAATATTTTAAGCAGTTTGAATAGTTACATTATATTCTTTCAGTACTTAATGATGCAGTATCCCCTATAAAAATGGAGACCTGGCCAATCTATCGATTTCACATATTTATAACAAAACCCAGCAGCCTCGGACATACAGAAATACAAATTTTAAAACTGCATATATCATGGGAATGGCATTGTGGTTTTTTTAAAGAGCTCTTAAACAGCATCTCATGAGGAAATCCTGGGCCAGAATTTTGACTAAGGGCCCTGTGGATGGGAACATAAAGGAAACCTTTTTTGCAGGCACAATAATTTGTTTATGGCCTCATTTTTTTATCTATTTTTTTAAAAAGTTTGCTGTAGATGTAGATTTTAAACAGTATTCAACAGAGAAATTGTGAAGCTGTCTGTTATGCTGGGGAGGGTTACTGCATTATTTATGTTTTATTTATGAAACTGAAATGTGAGCATGGGTATTTTAATCTTGTTTCACCATCAAAGATAGTCTCTCAATTTGTATGCTGAATTAATGTGCTATCTACTTCGTAAAAGCAATCTAAAGGGACTGATTAGCATTGGGCACTTGGTGATGCTTGGAAAAGAAGGTTGTGAGTAAGCAGAGCAGCCTAGGAAACGTGCTGCAAAGCTGCTGGTGTGAAGGTCTGTTTTGTCACACGCCGATATCGTCCCTTCCATCAGCTCGGACACGTGTCCGCAGAGGGACATCCTCCACTGAAACTGGAACTGGCAATGGAGGAAGGCAGCCATGTGAATGAAACAGAATATTTTTATTAATTGAGACAATAGCGATGAGGCTTTACAAAGCCTTCCAAGATGACAAAGTCCCCTTTGCATTATTTCAGATTAATTTAAAGTGTTGGCACACAAAGCTTTACAACTTTATTCTTGGCAGAATATGAGTACTTTCAGACTCAGGGATTCTTCACTATTACAGAGTAAACTCCCTGTAGATAAACAAAAGAAAACATTTGAATGAGGTACTTGCAGTGTTTTCCTCATTAACAGCTACAGTGTCTTGAGCAGGGAATGAGTGTTTTGGGAACAGAATTCTTGGCATTAACAAGAAAGGACATTGCTTTTACAGGCAAGAACACTTTATGGCTTTCTGATACATCCTATCACAATACCATATGTAATCCAAATAAAAAAATACAACTGAAAGCAAAATTAAGTGTTAGGGTACTTTAAAAATAAGTGCACTTGTATATAAATACAGCAGAGAAATGCTGAACTGATTTTAGTTTGGTTGCTTTAAATATTGCCCCTGATGTTTTATGGATTCCAGTTCTTCCTTTGTTTGCTATTTAATTGCAACTGGTTTTGATTTCTCTATAAAAAAAAGAAAATGCTTTGTTTAAGACTGAATATCCTCATTTTCATTTAGTGAATGCAGTAAGAATGTTAGGTGAAGGCAGACATTTTCCGCATGCATTTGAGATTCCCCTGGAGTGGCTGGATAAAACACTATGGCAGATACTCAGCTCTACAATCAGAGGGATTGTGCCAGCAAGTCTTTAAAGCCTTTTGAGCACAAAACTTCCCTGAGTCAGAGGTTACCTTGTAATGGTGTGTGCAGGCGTGCAGACACATTTGTGTGCTGGGACTGCCGCTGTGCTGTAACAATCTGGGTGCTCTCCTACTCTGCATTTATGAATGAAAGTTTTAAATTTAGCTAAAGTCAGCAGATTGCCCCAGGGCTACTATCAGTTATGTTTGGTACCATGATCCAAACTTAGCACTTACATCTCACTTATTATGTAGAGATGTAATGGATGGCAAAATCTCTACAAGCCTGATGAGCCTGAGAACTCAGCAACTTCTTTTGCATGACAGATGCACATGTCAGAAGAAAAAAAAAAAAGAACACCAAAGCAGTAAAAGTTGCTGCTGTTCTGAAGTGCCAAATTGGCTTGAAAGGAACCACCTGGATTAGTATTTTTGAACAGCATGTGCTGCCTCAAGAACCTGCATTACTTCTACCACATACAAAGACAGGAAAGGACTTCCCCCTAAAATGGATACTTGCATGTGTGCACTAAGTCTGTGAGGTGGCTTCCTCAGCCACCATATTAAAAAGTCAAAGCTGAAACTGCTGGTAGGACATAAAATGCTTCTATAGCCTTTGGACATTTTATAGATTTATGTCCATGTAACTGAAATCTTGGAGAGGAGAAACACTAACACCCCAAAGCAGCTAATTGGTCATTTCATTCAAGAATCTGGATGATGTGAAAACTTAATCAGTATTTTTTCCTCCTTCTTTTTACTCTAAGAGCTACTGAACGTCACACTACTCCAAGCCACATAGCCATTTTTTTCCCAAGAGTTCAGTTTCAGAAACAGGAAGCTAAATCACCTGTGTTTTCCAGCATAAATACTACAAATCACAATGATTTAATGCTACAGGTCTGAATTAAACTGACAATGGCAAGGACACTGCAACATAAGATCCCTGCTCCACTGTGAATTCAACTTCTACTCACATGTCCTGCAGCTAAGAATGGATCTGTACCAGGACACCTGACCCAGGTGGCTGATCAAGTGTAATCCATCTGACCCATCTGGCACCAGAGCCAGCCTCTGCTCTTGTATCATTTATACTTTAGGGCAATGTTCTAATTTGAATCCTACCCCTCACTGTAGGACCTATATTAACAAGTGCTAGTCCGAGGACCACTTAGCACTAAATTCTCCCACCAAATCACAAGTACAGAACTGTGCTAATGTGCTAAACAGCTTCTTCCCAAGCCACTGCAAAAATCTTCAGCACCACAGAAGTCTACAAAATATATCAATTCTTCTTTGATGTGAGGAATCCATATTAGTTAGTTAGTATATTGCAGTTGAATGATAAAGCACAGAGAAGCAGAGAGGCTGAAATATCACCAAATTACTAATATGGATTTTTTTCTTTACCTCTTCTTTCATATGTATATTTGCACTTAGGCAAAGTGATTTTTGTCCAGGTGATCTGTTCTGCAAGTCAACACCATGCAAAGATTAACAGTTTGCTTAATTAGAGTTTGCAAATTTAATCTTTGAAAATCAAAATTCATAGAAACATTCAGGTTTCTCATTCAGACTGGCAAAGCTGCTAAGTCTAAATTACTGCTTGAAACTGTCTTAAAACTGAATTTAGACCAAAAACTAAGAATTCAGCCTTTGGCAGGAATTTTGATTTGAATATCTATTCTCTTGGAGAACCCCGCAACCTCTCTGGACAAGCTGCTCTAAAGACTACTGATTTTCATAGCGTAAGAGAAAAAAGTTCTTGCATCTAGTGAAACCTTTTCTATAACAATTTATGACTGTTAACTCTCATGATGCTGCTGTACACCTCTCTAAAGAGCTTGGCTACATCTTTTTTGTAAAGTCATTGAAGATATTGGAAGGTTGCTGTCCCCTTGGAGATATCCCTTCCCCAGGGTAAATAAATCCCAGCTCTTTAGCCTCTCCTCACAGGCCAAGTTCTCCAACTTCTGATCATCTTGCAGGCCTTCCATTGAATTTGATCCAGTGTTTCAATGTTTGTCCTGTGAGGGGTCCAAACCTGTTCTATTAAATGCTATTTAAAGAGGAATAATCACTTCCCTTGATCTCCTGACTGCTCCTGGTTACACAACCCCTTCATGCTGTTACTTCTTACTACTGCCAGGATGACTGACAACTCTGGTATACACTATTGTCCAATAAACTCCCACCTCCTTCCAGAGCTGCAGTCCATAGCCTAAGCTGGTGCAGAAACATTCTTCCCAGGGCTAGGGCCTTGTATTTCTTCTTGATGAAATTAACTGTGTCCCATTGTCCCAATTCCCAGTCTCTCAAAACCCATAAAATTGATGGGTGTCTCCTCCTCCAGGTCAGTGCTGAAGATATAAACAGTGCTGGCATAGGTCACAGAGGAGCTACATTTCCCAAGCAGAGTGCTAACCATGGGCTATTACCTTTTGTGCTGGATGATCCAACCAGTTTTCCACCTTAGTAGTTCCCTCATTTAAACTGTGATGTTCCTACTTTGATGCAAGGGAAGTTGTTTTGAAACCCTTGCAAAGGTCATTGTAGACGACGCTCATTATGTCCCCTCCTACACATCTACCTGTTTCATCACAAAGGGCAGTCAGGTTGATAGGCATGATTTACCTTTGTACATTTCTGTTGGCTCTTCCAAATCACCCTCTTCACGTGCCCATAACATCACTCGATTATTTTCCCAGGGACTGAAGCAAGGATGACCAGCCTAGAGCTCCTTGGGTTCTCCTGCTTGAAGGTTGATAGGAATTTTGTCTTCCTGCAGTAATTAGTGACTTTCCTTGATCTCCATGACCTCACAAAGATGATAGATAAAGGCCAGTTCATCCACATGTTCCCTTAGCACTGCTGGATGCCCCCCAGCTGGTCCTGCAGCAATGGTATGGGTCAAGGTTTCTCAAGAGAACTCTGACCTGATCCTCTCCCACTGCTGGTAGTTTCTGTTCTCCTTCAATCCTGTGTGTCTAGTCAGAGGCATGGGAGACTTTGTCACTGAACAGTGGGACAATGAGTTACAGCCTTATCTGCACCTGCTATTACTACTTAGCAGCACCCACTTAGCACATCATCCCTTTTTACATCTAATACAGCTCTAGAGGCTCTTGTTGAATTTGATATCCCTTGCCAGGTTAAACTGTAGCTTTACTTTTGCCAGTTTCAGTTCTAGCTGAGGTTTGGTTTTCCTAACACCTTCTCTGCTTGTCTAATCAAGGCTTAGTATCCTCTTTTTCCCTTTGTGTTTGCCTTCTGTCTGTGTCCCTTTTGCACAGGCATTCAGTCACAAGAACATCCAAGATGTTCTCCTGATAATTAACATTTTTCTGGGTATTGGGATAAACACTGTTGTGTTTTGATGAGGCAGTTCTTAGAAATCTGCCAGCTTTCCTAAGCTCCTTTGTCTTTCAACACTGCCTTCCATGGGACCCCACCTACCAGTTCTCCAGAACAGTCTTCCCTCACTCAGCCTGACAGCTCTTCTTTAGAAGAGCCCCTAGAAGCTGTTTCATGTAAATGGCACTCCCTCAGGAACTTCTTCCATGACTAGCCATCCTAAAGAGCCTGCACCATTCACCCTGACTGCACTTGTCCTGTAAGCCATTCCACTGCATCAGTCATCACAAAGAAGTCATGGGAGCTCCATGTTGAGCACATGTTGAGCTCCAGCTCCTCCTGTTCATTTCCCAGGCTGTGTTCTTTGTGCACAGGCACTTGACGTTGGCCTCAGGGTGGGATTTAACTTTCCTTAGGATTGGTTCATCCTGTTAACCTACCCTACATAGTAACTACAACATCTGTTCTCTTACTTAACTATAAGGTTGCTTTCTCATGTCCTAGTCCACATAGTTTAAAGCCTTCCTCATCAGGTTGGCAAGCTTGTAGTAATTGTTTTTGGTTATAATGACTGCATGCAACAAGAGGTAGTTGCCTTCTACTTCTTTCTTGAATTGTATGGAACATCTTAAGAAAGATCAGAATGAATCATGAATCTGAACATTCTGATAACCAAGGAAGAATCTTTTTCTACATTGATACAAATGTCAATAAAATCCCTTTGTGTTGCTATGAAACTACAAGCAGAGATGACGCGTCTAGAGGGAAGGATGACTTTGCACCTTTATAGGTTTCAGGCTGATGCAATGACTTGATGCCACTGAGCAGCCCAAGAACAGGTCTGACATGTTTCACAATTAGAATACTTCTCAATCAAAAAGTATAAAGATGACTTAAAATCCCCAAGCTATGCCAACTCCTTCTACAATTGAAGATCTGGTCCTATAAGCAAAGCATCCAGTTGTCAGTGTCAAGAGTCAACAAACCAGACTTAAAGTGTAAGCAGCTGAAAGTGCACTGAAACAAAACATTCACATACTGAAATTAGGTATTGTTTATCAGCAATAGATTCAGCACAAATGAGGAGGACAAACTAAAACAAAGCAAGAGGGACAAACTAAATGAATACAAGATCGCCCCTATCAGGACATCAGAAAAGTGAACTCATTGAGCTGGTGAGAAGCTGAAGCTTCAGTTTCAGGAAATGGCTCTGGTTGTAGAAGTCCTGTTGTTTTGGCTGGCTCCTTTATATTCCAGAAACAACAGCTTAATCCTAATTGGCACACATATCTTTACTGATAAATAAATGGAGCACTGGAATGTTGTGTGCAATTCATTTTAGCTTGTGTCTGGGATATATTGCTGGCATGCAGCGTGTAGGGCTGTGCCAGATGGCAGGGTTGGCATCTGCAAAGTTGCTCAGTGGGCATCTCACCATTACTTTTCAGGAAGCAATGCACCATTTCTTTCTAAGACTGAACTTTAGGAGAGAAATGGCAGCTGAAACTTATTCAGCTGTGTTTTTATGGGTATGATCAGTAACATGCCACTTCTTGGCAACAACCTACTATAACTTCAGCACCTAAATATATTTTAAAAAGCCAATCTTTTAGGAAAGTCTAGGATATTTTTGAAAATGCGAATTCATATGACTAAGGGCATTTACCAATAGGCTGCAGCAAACGTAATTGCAGAAAATTGCCAGATACCTTCTCCCACTATCTGCTTTGGCCCTCTGCAGAGTACAAGGAACGGAATGCATACGTGCTCTCAGCTGCTTAAATGTGAAGTCCCAGGGCTTAGATTAAAGGCACCTTGCTCAGCAGTTTAAAGCAAAGCCCTCAGACTCCTCGCTGACATGACTGGGATGTGGGTGTGTGTCACAACTTGCCTGCTCTCCAGTGGGAGCAGCAATCTCCAGCAGTGGGGAAACAGTGGGAAATGATAACATCTCACACAGCAGTTGTACTGCAGAGAATGTGTGCCAAAGACTTCAGGGCCGAAGGCTGAGTTGCTTAAAGATACACATAGTATGGGAATTTACAATACAGCCACTTGAATATAAGGCCTTTGTCTTTCACTGAATCAACAAATATTTATGAAAAATATCAGCAATCACTTCTCTAAGTCTCTGGTTACTCCAGCGCTTTTAAAGAACTAGTTACACATCAAGTGTGGAAAATTACTAATAAGCAGATAAACTGACTTAGACCTTGAAAATGTTTCCCCAGTGGCAGTGGGAAAAATATTCCCATTTATGGAAGGAACTCCCACTACAGTACGGGAAGTAGAAAATAAAGGGAAAATTACATTCAAATAATTATGTTTGTCATTCCAAAGGAAATGTGTAAAGCTGGGATCTTAGTCAAAACTGAGATTGAAGGCATGGATTAGGGACAAGCATGAAAGTCTATTTAGAATAAAATTGCTAGTTGATTCTCGCCTTAAAAGTCCAAAAACGCTATGAGGTGCAGTGACTATAATTAATGGAAAGTAATTTGTAGAGATCCAATCACACTTTTTTTTTCTTTTTTAAAACATGCAAAACTAATCTCACAAACCTAAATGCAAAATAACAATTGAAAAATGTGTCCTTTAGACTTGAGACGAATTTAAATAAAAATGTGTATTGGATCTGCACATTAATAAAGCCTGTTAAGCTCAGTAGAATACTTTTTATTCATCTGTGCTTCATCAAGCAGGTTCATGACCTCTACAGAACTGCAGCAGCTCCCTCTGTTCTGAAAACCGCAAGGGGGAAGATGGTAAATATTATTTTGTGATTAGAAAATGTTACTGGAATTGTCATAGAGAAATATTTAATGTGGAGAGTGTGGTTCAGGAATTAAAACATACACAGCAGGAGAAAAAGCAGCATGGAGCAAATTTTACTCCTGGTGACAGGCAAGTAAAATTTAAGGATTGTCTATGACATTGAAAACAATGTGCCACAGTTATGCAGTTATCACTGAGCTCATGAAGATACTTAAGCACCTGCCTAACTTAAACCATGTGAGGATTCTCATTGTTTTAGATGAGATAAAATGGATATTTTAAATACAAGCAGATGATTAAATATCTTGCTGAATTGGTATTGGAGAACAATATAGTTGAGTGATTTTTGTTGCTGTCAAATAAGCATACATCTAAATAACCAAATGGGTTGAATATCCACATCAACGACATTTGATGAGAAGCACAGGAAACACTTTGTGCAGAACATTATTCTAACATAATGCATCAAATATGTGATGCAATACTTATTAAAAGCTCAATGCACCAACTATGTTGGCAGCTCCTTTCCTGATTTCATGGCAGTGTATCCATGTGTGCTTTACTAGTAACCAATCTGCCTTGCTCTTTTCACAGATTACACACCAACCTATCTTTGTAGATGTGAGAGCCAAGTGGGTTGGTTAAAACATAAAATAAGAAGCATGGTGCTGTGTCTCTCATTAAAATCCCAAACATGACAAGGATAGATAAGAATGTCAAAACAGCTCCTTAACAAAATCATCTCCCATAGGGCTAATTCAAAATCTCTTCTCCTCTCCAAATTACCCCCACCTAAAGGACTCAGAAGACTCTGAGCTCTACTGCAGTCATGGCAAACGCTGCTTCTGACTTCCACCAACTGCAGCAAGGTCAAGCCTTAACCATTATTTTTCAGTTTTCAGTTTGAGTGTTTCTGTCCAGCTTGGTTATCTCAGTGATTTGGTGAGAAAATCATTGATTTTGTAGTATAATTTTTTCTCACTGGTGAAATATTCTTGATTAGCATATTGTTGCCATAAACTTGTATTACATGTTCTGTCATTATCAAATGGAGACAAAGGTAGTAATGATGTCTGTGTCAGCACACACCCACAATTGCTTATGCTCAAATCCTCCTCATCTAGAAAATTCAAATCACCATAAAGGTTCCCTGCAGCTAAATATTGCTTTCGCATAATTGCCAGGAAAGGGCTTCCTAAATTACAGGACAGAATAAATTATAGGAGAATCATGTTCCTTACAATTCAAGGGGGGAATTAGCACAGTCTGTAAAGACTCCCAAAATTTACTAATCTTAATTTAAATTTTACATTTAATTGGAGCAAATAATACATAATGAAAAAGTTCTCTGCTCTTAAGAATGGGCTTTCTAGACTTTTAATAGATGCTTTAAGTTAGTGTTCTATTTATTAATTACTAAAAAATGCAATGACCCCTGTAGTCTTCATTTAGAGCAAAACTTAACAGGAAAATAATATGACCCTCAACAGACTGTTTGAGTTATCTGTTCCTTCTTTAATCTGAGAGATTACTCAACAAAACCAATGTTCATTCAACAACATTCATGAAATCTGTTGTGGATTACCAATATCATCAGTTAAACCTGTTTCAAATTTATTGCTTTCATTCAGGTTAAATAATAAAAGAGTCCATTTGTACCACCACATGTATATACACGAATTCAGCTTTCATCATTCTCTACAGGTTTAATCCTGTGATTTATGTTTTCTAACACAGTTTTGGGCAAATCTGTTGAAAAAATTCAGCCAGACTGATAGAAGAGTTAGACTGGATTACTGTGATGTGTGCCATGTTTAAAACCAGCCTGTTCTGTTTGGAGAAAATGAAAAGTCAAGTATTTTAACACTGTAACCCTGCTTGAATTTCTAACAATTTTAATGGCTTTACCAAAGGAGAGCTGAGTAAGGCTGGGTTAAGTTCAAATACAATAATTTTTATTATTAAAAATAAGTTAGAACAGCAAAGAAGCAAAGTTTCTTTTTTCTGCTTTTTCTTTAGTCACAGCAGGAACCCCTGCTTAGATTAGAGTATTCTGACATTTAAACAGTTATGGCAGTGGCTACATGTTAATTTTTTTAATTCACCTCTGTTTTGACTCTCTCTCCATCTACCAATATTTTTTTAAAAAAGCAACAAAAACAAACACACACAGAAAATTAAATGTAAAATGCTTCTCTTATGTTTCATATCACAGTTAATTTTTTTCATTTAAATTAAACTAAATTGAATTGAAAGGCTGCACAACATAGCTGAGGGTTTTGCTAATGAGATACAAACCTTTTTGTCTTTTGGTTGCTGGTTCAAATCCAGGCAAGTCTAGAAACAGCTGAAAGCTCTTAACCACCTGATGGCTATGTGATACTTTAACATGAAATGAGTTTGTCAATCAAAATCCAACTCCAGGAAGTGTTCCCATCATAAAAATAACCATCACACAACTAGAATTATTTGCAGTCTTCTGAAAGTTCAAAAATTAATGACTCTGCACCTTTTGAACTGGTATTTTGGATTAAACGACCTACGTTGAAATATGTAAAGAGTGAAATATGGAGAAGCTTACATCGCTGATACATTTGTGAACATAGCTTTCCTAGGTAAAGGAGGCTTAAATGACTTTCCTTCCTTAAACCTCCTGCCTCCTCACTCATTAGCATCAGCTAGTGCAGCAAGTACTCCTAGAGTAATTCACACAATCCTGCTGGGGGGAGAGGGGACACATACACACGAAAATAAAGTCCTTTATCTGCCAGATGAAGATAGAAAATATTTGAATTTCCATGTTAACCAGCTCTTGAAGAAAAATAAAGTTTCTGAAAGTTTTGGAGGAATGTCAGTAACCTGTGACATCTTCTTACAATTCATGTAGTATATTTTTTTGCATGTCAATAATTCCTCACTTCCAAGAATAATTCATGATACTTGGACAAAAATGTTTTTGCTGAGTGATAGACATTGATCTTCGCCTCCTCTGCCAATCAAAAGGCAAAACTTCAATTTAAAGTAAATAAAAATGGTAATTTAAAAATTTTGCTTAACTGAAATTTTTATTATCTCATCAACTTTTTATATTTTAGTATCACAAAGATGTAAGAAGCTCAAACAATAAGAGAAGAATGTGCTATACGAGCCAAGCTCAAGCTCAAGGACCAAATTGAAAGGAACTTCCCATCCTAGCACTGAAACAAAACCAGATTACTCCTCATGGTGCTGATTTTAAGCAAAAGGAGGCTAAAAATTTTTGGCACTCAAATTACTTTTTTTCAGGTTGGGGTTAGAGTGAGTTAGAGTGAATGGGGTGACATCAGACTGTCACTAGCTGGGGTTCCACAGGACTCCATCCTCAGCCCTGTGCTCTTCAACATCCTCATAAACGACTTGGATGACTTGGACTTGAAGGAATACTGAGTAAGATTGCTGATGACACTGAAGTGGGAGGAGCTGTCGGCTCCCTCGAGGGCAGAGCAGCCTTGCAGAGGGACCTCGACAAATTAGAGAGATGGGCAATCACCAACTGTGTGAAGTTTAACGAGGGCAAGGGCTGGATTCTGCACCTGGGCCAGGGCTGCCCTGGCTATGTGTACAGACTGGGGCATGAGAGGCTGGAGAGCAGCTGTGGGAAGGAACCTGGGGGCCTGGTTGATGGCAAGTTGAGCCAGCAGTGCCCTGGCAGCCAGCAGGGACAGCTGTGTCCTGGGGACATCAGGCACACCATGGCCAGCCGGGAAAGGGAGGGGATTGAGTAAAATTGAAATAACGTCACTGGCTGGAGTTAGGTCATTTTGGAATTCCAAGAAGAATTTGAAAATCAATCATTTAACCATTCTCTTCCCTTCTTTCACCATATGAACTCAGACAAGACAATCTATTTTCAATGGCACAATTTATTTTGTAAAAACCAGTGCTTTTACAAATCCTAATGCTACAATATTTATGTTTAAAAGATCAGAGAAACAGTGATGCCATTTCTGGGAAAGAGAGAGAAGTAAAATCTAACTTGAGTTCTTATCAAACTGGAGCAAATTAGAGTAATTAACATTTTGAATAATCCTATTATCTTCAGAACTGCACTGGTACTTATTAAGAATCAAAAACCTATTTCTGCTTCAATGCTCTCTACTTGTACACTAAGTGAAATTAATTTCATGGGGACAATCACAGTTCACATTATTGCACATGGTGCAAGTGGCCTTTAAAATGGTACAAAAACACAAGTTTTCAAAATCATCCTGAATTTCATGATGTGGTGATTTGCTTCTGAGGTATCAAATCCTGCAAAATTATAGAAGACTACTTACAGTGAATTTTCAGAAGGTGTCTGAATACAAACCATCCTCTACCCCTCTGAACTAATACAAGATTGGACTCTCCAACTTCAAAAAACACATTTTGTTAAGTTTTTCAACAAGGATGTTCAAAGAGACAATGATAACATTAATTTTAATTTTCATCTTGAGTTCAGCTTTTAGTTGCTTTTATGATATGTTGCTATCAGTCTGACTTTTTTTTTTTTTTTAATAAAACAGATTCATTTGTTTAGCTTTCAATAAGCATGTGGCTATAACAAAATCTTACAGTCTTACTGGAAGTTAGTGGAAAATGCAGCCTTCAGAAAGAGACTGGGATGTTCTTTATTACTTGTGCTATTTTTCCCAGTATGTTTATACTACACAGCCAGCTCAAGTGATTGGCTTTTACATCTGAACTCACAGCTTAGCTCAGCCTAAGTTTAAAGATTCCCACAGCAAGGACTTTCTGTTATACATCTCTGATATTTCCACATATCCAAAGGGTGTAGCTAAGTGGTTATGTTCTCAAATTCTTTCCCAACAAGAAAGTTCATTTCTACCGCGGGTGTCTTGCCCAAAAGATTTGCTGAACAGAGGCAGACAATCAGCACTCAGAAAATTGTCACTTTTTAGGTAACCACCCTCAATAAAATACAGCTTGGTCTTTATCTTAAAGCCTCCAGTTTCACAATCAGTGATGTAAATTGCTGTGAATGGGGGCCAGACCACTTAGCACAATAGGAAAGGGGACAAACACAGTCGTGCTGGGGCTAAAACTATAAAGATGACTGTAGAGATGAGATGACATAATTAGGGAGAAACTGTGGAGAGTCTAAACAACAAGGATGGGTTCTGAAAAATCACTCAGTTGTACCAATAAACTGGCAGAACAAATCAGTTTAAATAAGCTGGAGAGGCAAAGCACAGCTGGAACAACCAATTGATTCATTGGGTCATGATGCACTCATTAGATCAACCTTGTCCCAGCTTTCCTCAGCTCTGCTTACTGAAGCTTGGAGACCTCCCTAGAACCATGCCCCAATTCACTAAGGCCTTTTTCAGTCATTCCTTTTTTCCTTCTGCTCAGTGGAGGAAAAGCATTTGCTTTATTAAAGGCTCTCTGTAGCACTAAGGGGGATAAATGTGTCTCCTAGATCCTAAAAGCAAGATTGAACTTTTCAGTGCAGTCATGAATAAGTCATAACATGTAATAGCAGTGTATTTTCCAAGACTGAAACTCTGGAAATAAAAGATCACAGGTTTCTAAAAGATTTGTTGCAGTTAAGGAGGGATCAGTTCAGGGACTTTCTACAGTTTGTGTTACACAGAGTGGTCACTTCTAGCTGTATAATTAACATAGCAAGGCAACTTTTACATGGCTAAAACAAAAATAATCCTCCTTCATCCCTTCCACCCCTAATGTAGCTCCACAACAGCTACATTATTGCAGTTATGAAAGTCAGCTTTTTCCTCTTATCTGGCTTGCTAGCTGTCCTAATCAGCTATAGAACAGGGCTTATGTGGGGAAGGGAAGAACACTGGTACAAAGGCCAGGTTTTTTTCCTCCCTTCCTCCCTTCCTCCCTTCCTCCCTTCCTCCCTTCCTCCCATCCTCCCTTCCTCCCATCCATCCATCCATCCATCCATTCATCCATCCATCCATCCATCCATAATAGATATGAGGAAACAGCCTGGGTCAATGGACAGCCTTTAGTTTGGACAGCTAGAACAAGTAAGTGAGTGAGCAGCATTAGATTTTGTTCCCTTACTTGGCTGATTAATCAGGACTTGAAGGCATACAGAATAGGTGCAAAGGGATATGACAAGAATTTGGACATACTTTCCATTTTCCTAAGAACTGCAAAGATGGGAGTGAATGAAATTTAGAAATATGTTGATGCATTGTGCGCTCTTGCCTCCAACGCTTTGGAAGCTTTACTGACAAGTTGCAAAGTCTTCATTGGAATTCAGCAAGCTGTGATGAGAAGACCTTGCTTTCCAAATGTTAATGCTGAAATTCCATGCTTGAAAGAAAGACTGACAACAGACAGACAGAAAAAAAATTAATACACTGCTTCTTGTCAGTTCTTTGGGGTTTTTGAATAGCAATTTGGCATCCTTTGCCATTCTAGTAAACTGAGAAGAAATGTAGGTTTGAAAATTGAGAGAGGACTTGAAGCAAACTTGCCTTTGACAAATCTTTCATTATAGAAAATTCAAAATGTGGCTACAAATGTTAGCTGAAGATGCCTTGCTGACAAGCAGAACCATTTCTTATCCATATTCTGTGTGCAGCACTTACTGAATAAGGTGTGTGCTAGTGGCAAGAATGTTTGATAAAGTTAGGAACAGCTGTGAACATCAATCTGCCACTGCTCCAGGACAGAGGAATTTCTATTTCTAATAGTTGGCTCCACAATTAGTAGCACCTGTCTTGGGCTTCTCACTTATACTGACCCTTGAGTGGCCCACTTAATGAAAAGGGAAGGAATTCAAGAGGACTCTTTCAGGAGTTAATGAAACTACCTATACTAATGCAACCACAATTTGGGTGGCATGAAGTAGCATAAAAAAGATAATTATATATTATCTGCAGCCTGGATGGAAGGATGTTTACTGGTCTTTCTGAATTTCAGTCAATGAGTGTACATGCTTTTAATGCATATGCGTTCACTGTGCCTTATTGTGGTGAGTGCATGGACCACAAAACTGATGCACAAGGGCTGATGCAGCTCTATTAAAGCAGTGAGAGTGCTGGGCCTCCTTGGGCAGAGCCTCCATCGCCATGGAGAGCAAAAGTTCTCTGCACTGCAGCTCCCCAGGGCCCAGTGTCTCAACCAGAGGAGGGCAGGTAAGGTTATGATGTTTAAAGGACACAGCAGCTATGTGGGAAAGGAGTTACATTCACTAACTGCCCAGCCCTGGGACATCACTGGGTTTTGGCTGGGGTTTGCCAGCAGATGTTAGGTTTTAAACATTTGACAGCACAGCCAGGGACACCTGTCTTAACGTCTCACCCTTCATTCACCCATTAAATGCAAAATTTGACCTTGTGTCCTGAATATGCCAGGAGAGACAGGCATAACCCTTCGCTTAATACAACCCTTCTCTGTAACCAGATGTTTTAATACAACCAACGCTGTTTAAAACAACAAAAACATATCTCATTATTGTCTGAGGAGAAAAATGGGCCTCTGTACAGCACATATTTATATTCTGCAATAAAATTGGCACCTGGTATAGCAAAAAGGAGATCAATGTGCATGTTACATGACTTTACAGACTTCATGTGAATAATGCAACAAGTATTAAGTGAAAGAAGCACTGAAATTACCACTGTTGATAATTTTTCAAAAGTACAGAATAATTTCTTGAGAAAACAAGAGGCACTATTCATTCCATTCTATCACTTGAGCTCTGCTCTCTTATTTTTTTTTTTCCCCTGGAATTAGTTTGAAAAAATTCAAGGATCCCAGCTGTTTAATAATGACATTGTTGTATTCATGCAAATCCCCCAGACCTTATGTCAACATTTAATTTTACAATAAATATAAAAATAAGGCTAGTAGCATCTGTAGTCCCCTGGGTTGTAGCTGGCAAATCATCCAAAACATCCCTCTCCCTCTTCCCTCCTGAACATCCTTGCTGCTTAGGAGGTAATAATAGTCAAAAGGAAAATGTTAACATTCGTGCGGTGTATTGAGAGAAGTTTATAGATATTGACAGTAGTGCTCACGAAAGAGATTATATCAAAACACCAAATATATTACCCTTACCCCAGTGGTAAGCTTTTGTAAATTGAAGTCAAATATGTAATCGTTGAACTCTGCAAGGACGATAAAGGCATCACAGAAAGAACTTCAAGCACTATGAATTTAGAGAAGAAACTGTTCCCACCAGCCATTTACTCTTAATGAATTTTAAAGAAAAAATCTACTTATTTACTGAATGACACCTCAGAAAGAATTCATAAATTCTGAGCTGTTTGCATAAAGAATGCAGTATCTATACCTTCCTCTAAAAGTTTTGGCAGTAGATTCAACCCCCAAAAGGGCAAAGAGAATTTGAATTGTCATGAAAATGGGTGCTTAAATCCTAAGAATCTAGTATCTCACAGAAGAAAACCAATGGATTCTAAATATAATTGGCCAAAAATTACTTCAAAACTGAATAAAATAAAATAAAATAAAATAAAATAAAATAAAATAAAATAAAATAAAATAAAGTTATACCAAGAATATTGAATTTTAAAAACATAGAGTATTAAATAAAGAAAATTCTATTTAAAAATGTTCTTCCTGAAGTCTAATAGGAAATTCTCATAAGAATATATTTGTTCAAAATGCAATACATGTTCCTCAAATGTCAACACAACAGGTTGTTAGGCAGAGTATTTAAAAAAATCATTTCTAATTCTGAACCCTGAAAGACCAAAGCCTACATGCAGAAAGCTAAAACTAGACATGCTGGAATCAGTGAGAAGTACACCAGCATCCCCCTCTGAAGTAGAATTAAAGAGAAAACACTTCAAAACACTGGGATTGCTGGTAGCCACTGGCAGTCTTGATGAATCTTTTGTTTCACCACATCTGTGGGAACTTCCCTGTTAATGTTCAAATGGGTCAGGATTGTACCTCATGCATGAAAAGATGACCTCCACAGGAGGTTTGAAAGGTCGCATCTCTCAGGCAGCTAAAGCCCGACTGGGTGAGCAGGCTCTGGGAGGGACAGCGGGGATGTTTCTTTTGGCTTGGCCCCATGTAGATTCAGAATGTGTCACAAAGTCTTAGGCTCAAAAGGCAGATACAAAGACACATCTGCTGTCTCAACCTAAAGCCTGTAGCAATAGTTGTGCACCATTTATACAGGTGCTTTGGAGGAAGAATCTATCCTGCAAACTTCTGTACTTCTCAAGCTAAAAAAGCCTTTTCTTGCACTCTCAGCTCAAAACTTCATCACTTAAACTTACAAAAAACCTTTCTGTTTCTTTAAAAGAACTGGTAATTTTTGTTGTTCACATTCAGGGATCCCTGTAAGTATTCTAATCCATGTGCATCTCCTTTCTGGCTTCCTATTTGCTTCCCCAGACTCTCCACATTCACTCTGCACACTCTGCCCTGTGCTGTGCTTCTTTTGTCTCTGCAACTTCATACTTTCTTGTCCTCTGCCTCTGCCCCAAGCGGTCAACCCTCCTCCCCATTTCCCTGGTGCACACTATTTCCTTCCATCAACTCCTCATTTTCTTCCTTGAGTTTTCTTATCCTCCCTTCCCACCTTTTATCACTGCTTAAGAACAGCCAGTAGTATTAAAGCAATTGGGCTAACAAAAATCAAATGAGAAAACATTAAAACATTTCCTGGAAAAATTTTTGTTTTCATACTTATTTTTTTTCCCCCCATAGAGCTAAATATGTTTATAGTAGCATTGCTTCAGATGTGATTTGTGCTGATTAGATTAGATTGCAAGATGCCAAGGATAGAGGCCCTGGATTGACTTTTATATTTGAAATGCCAGTCATGTAGGTATGTGTTATAAATGAAAGAATACTAAGACAATAATGAATACAGCAGTTGCATCTCTGTCATATTCTTCGCCTTGGAAATGCTGTGAAAGATTTTATATGGGATTGTGCGTATAAGGGTAAATTTATCTTCCTAGTTCTGTGTAGCTGGAGTCCCTGAGGAAGTGCTCAATACTAGTGAAAAGCTGAACAGTTTCTCTAAAACCTTAGGGATCTTCTATCAGCCATGCCACATGTACCCCTGCTTTGTAAGTCATCCTCTTTTTGTATTATTCTCTATTCTGTTTTACTTGCAACTCCCATTGTATTAATTACATTTAGTTCAAGTATTCTCTGTGATGAGAAAACTGTGTATTGGATATTATGTGTAGAGATATATCAAAAGAAAGTGCACGGATGAGAGACTGAAGATGCGTCTGCTTTTCAGCTGCTGCAAATGAAGAGCAAACACTGTAGATTTCAGCGGGGCATTAATGATTTCCAAATAGCATTTTTAGCACTGGAACACTGATCCCAGCACAGTTACTTTGGCACCTAACTAAGCTCTCACATAAACTTGAGTCTAGAATGATAAACCTGATCCTGTGGATACCTTTAAGTCAAAATATGAGCAAACAACCAAGTAACCCAACTGAGTCTGGACAAATGTGTAAGAACCCCAATATCTGTTAAAAAAGTAATTGACATTAACATGTTTGAGGGAAGACTGGTAAACTTGAGTGCAATATTTCAGCCTAGTCATGCATTTTTGTTCTTTTCAGTATTTATGACTTAGAGGAAAAAATGCACAAGGTAATCAAAGCAGGAATGCCCCTTTTAAAATGCAGACTTTAAGCTGATGTGAGACATGCAGAATTTGTTCTAGCTTTAAACAAGAGCTTATTTTGCAAATCATTTACAGCTGTGCAAGAGATCACAAATGCCATAATTTGCCCTGGGCTGTAAATTCACTGGATCACACCGTAAAGGAGCAGTGAGACCAGAATTTTCTCTTGCACACATACAGAATTCAGTATCCATAGCCAGCAGTCCCTGCAAGCCTGGCAAAGCTTGGAGGTTAGTACACCTGCCCCAGCTCCCAGCAATGCTCCCCAGAGCAGGTGCACAAAGTCTACGGTTTAGAAAGTCTCTTCACACCTGCACCTCTTAACTAATGACCCTTTTTGTTTTCTCCTTTTTTGATCTCCTGAGTATGAGAGGTGATGCTGACACAGCAGACAAGCAGGTGTGGCAGCCCCAAGGAGAGGATAGAGAGGGCATGTGCCTGTGTGTGTGCCTGCCAACAAACCATTGATTTTGTCCTTTATCTTTTTGCAGGTGACTTCTCAAGGGACTAACAAAAATACCTGCATTTTTAGAATCCTGTGATTTCACTGGAGCTTTACATACATCCATGTTTCTCTGAGGCAGGAGGAACCAAGAGGCCCTTGAACCAATTCAGCTAACCCTGATCCTTGTACTTGAGAAAATACTTGATTAAGCCTGATCCTAAGTATTTTCTCAAGTACTTGCACACCGTGATGTCCCTGGGTGTCTGCACAAACACTCTCAGCTGAGCTGAATGTCATTTGGCCCATGGTCTGGAGCGCTGTGGAAGAGCTAAGAAAGGCTATCCTGAGAGATCTAATAGCTCTCAAATCTTGGTCAATCAATCAAGCATGTGAGGCAGACAGTATATATAGTCTGTTTCGTCTATTGCATACAAATAATTTTCTTTTGAATCTAGCTTTTTTTCTGCTTATAACCCTTCTGTAAGTTATTCCTGATTTGTGGATATGTTCTCTGTTTTCAAGATTAATCTTGAGAAGTAGAAATAAACAGTTCTCCCAAGTGTCATCCATAAACTCCTGAATTTCATTGTTTATTCATTATTCTGTCTGGGAGCCATGTAAAAATCCTTGTTGTTTGGTAAGGGAGCTAAAATATTTCACACAAAATAATGATGCATACCACATGATCAATAGTGTGTAACAAATATTTTTGTTTACACAAATACCTGCATTTTTACCAAGAAAACCCATGTTACAAATAGGCAGAGTGACAAAAAACCCTGTTTGTATTTAATAGCAATAAACACTTCTGCTAATGTGGTTTGACTGGATACGGATTCTGAGTTCAATTGGATGTTTATACTCACAAATTCAATGTTGTGTGATTAATGGATAAGATCCTATGGGCAGAATATGTCATATTTGAAATAATCTGAATGGATTCAGTTTAAAGTCATTTGCCAATAACTTGTAATCAGTATATAATCTTTAATGATGATATTGCTGAACTTTGCCCATAAACCAATAAGCAGTTTAAGAGCTACTTCTATTTCATAAATTAAACATTATCTGGATAAATACATGTCAGTACAGAAGCATTTGTGTCTCATATCTTTTCCTTGATTTAAATGGGTTCATCCAATATCAGCTAGGTAGTGAACTTTGAAGCAGAGTCCACTGTAATAATAGTAAAGTTTAATGATGCATAGCTTTGTGAGACTGACAAATTCCCAGCCAAAGTATTGATTCCTGGAGAATTTATGAAGCACAGGCTCTATTCTATGTCATTACGGTCCATTTTTGGCTGAAAGAATCATGTAAAATAGATTTTTAAATGAGTGGTAATAGCCAGACATAAAGAAGGTATTGATGTGTGTCATGAAGGGTGAAATAGCATGCCAGGTAAAGGCATATAACAAATTGCAAACAACAGTGCTGAAACTCCTGCAAATGTAAATTTGTTTTTAGTTTTAATCAAACCTTTGTTTCAGTAAGTACAAATTTTGCCATGGAACTGAAAAAAGCCCACCCTTTTAAAAAACGTAATTATTTACCGTTCGATTTCATGCTTCACATTGGAATGTGTCTATAAAATGCATATCTTGCTTACAGACCTGTTAATCAATATGAATTGTGTACTACATTACAACAAAACTACATCTGAGATTATTAGGGAAAAAATCAAATGCACATAGTTCTGCTTACTTGAGCAATATGTGAAAATTAGTAGCTTGAACCTGCACAGAACTGGCTATTAAAAGACAGAACACTCTTTTTTTTCTTTATTTCTTTTTTTTTTTTTTAAGAGTTTTAATAATACTATCTGAGGTATTTTCCAATAGGGTAAAACCAAATTACGGCATAAACTTGAAATGGGAATAAAATCTGAAACTGCAAAGGGATTGGCAAAAAAATGGGGAAAGAGAACTGTTGATTGAGTTACCAGGGGTTTAAAAGAAAGTAACACTGCATTTTAATTGCATTCCAGCAACCTCTTTTTGATCTAGCAAGAGGTCACCTAGGTCTAACAATGCAAGGGACCTTCGTAGTCCAGATGTAAATATATCTCCCACACACCCAGAAGCGCCCTGAGAATTAGCTAAATCCTCCTCAGAGCAGCTGCTTTTCAACAATTCAGGAGTTTATCAGCCTAATAAAAAAAAGTAGCTAGCAGGAAAAAAGGCTGCCAGTCTCAATAGGCTCTTCTGTGCCCTACTGAGGCTGAAGAACTCTTCAAGGTCTTAGTCAACACTGAACGGAGGGCTCTGAACTGGCACACATCTCTCCCACAAACAAGCTGCGAAACCCAGCGAGGTCATTCTTTCCAGAAATGCTTTTCCCAGGCAGAATGCAAGTCGATTCAAAGAAAGTAGGTTGCATCCAGGTGCAAGGCTAGAACAAATATACTTTCAGGCTCAGAGAAGCAGGGGAAAAAATGTTCCCACCTGTCACACAGTCTAATAGTAGTGCTATTTACTTCACCTCCAGTTTGAATCTTACTACTATTGTATTCCATATGTTCACTATGATTTCTAAAAGCAAACCTCATCTCTCAAACGCAGCATTTTTGTCTGAGGACTAAATTCCAGCTTATTTTTTTTACAACAATTTCAAGAGTCTGTCAGGGCATACTGAAAACATGTATGACAGCAATTTCAATGCCTTTTTTTTTTTTTTTTTGGTAAACTATATTTCCACAGGACATTTTATTTTTATTTCCATCTCTATGCCTCTTGCCTGTGAAGACTTTTAAAATTACTGCAATAGAACAACTTTTATGTGTTAATGAGCAAACATACAGTATGTATAAGAGAACGTAATTATTGTACCTGACTGTAACAAATCAACTTTAGTAAAACAGAACTGCCCTTTTATCAACAACATTAACTGTTGAAAGGGGAAAATAAGTCTATTTAATGGCATATTAGATTCAGTAAATAAGCTATTCTACAATTACTAGCTCACTTGATGACAGGTATCCAAAGAACCACCTTTGATCACTGACAAGGCCCCACAAAATCATATGAACTATGATAAATACCTATAATTAACAGTATGAAGTTATTTCTGACCTACAGCAAATGGATGACATCATATTCAACAGAATTTTCAGTCTGTTTACTTACTGATCCATGTGTTTCATTTGGGCTTTAAGTTTTCTTGACTGATTTTCTAAACTTCATGCATTCATTCTTCATGTATAAAAATAAATTTATAGCAGAGTTTAATTTTAATGTATAATTACTGCAATTTGCAAATGCATTTTTATTTTAACTTTGCCTTTGTAATGTTACTGCCCAGTTTTTACATTTGACTGGCCTCACAAAAAAACCTGTCCCAACCCTACTGAACACTCAAATGGAATGCATATTACTGAACCACTATTCCCACATCTTTGCTGTCGGGATAGACCCATAACAAATATTATGTTATAACTGAAAGACACTTTAGCTAGCAAAATAAAATCCTAGTCAAAGTTCCTCACTTGCCCCAAATTTTACTAAAACCATGCTCTGGGAATTTATCCTTTCCCAGCTAAGCTAAACTGGATTTAACAATTTAAGTGCACACAAGTAGACAGTTAATACACATCAATAGTCTGTGGATGTAAAACTCTGTATGTCACTTATCAGCATGTGTAAACTCTCAGTTATGTCCATGCAAACCAAACTTTGCTGGAGTTATCATAGATTCATATTTCTGTTAATAATGCACTTTTACATCAGATTTTAGCACACCAAAATTTTTGGGGTAGGAAGTTGAGTGATAGTGATAGACTGGAAAGTACCTATGGCTAGAATGAGTGAATCCCAAGTTTGAAGAAAACACACAACCTGTATGAAAACGAACTGCAGGCCCAGCACAAAGAGGGTGCATTGGAAAATACCCCTGATTGAATTTGTAGGAAGTAAAACAGAACCTTCTTCCACATGAACAGTCAAAAAAACCCCCTATCTTGCTTTAGGGTATTGGTCAAATGAAACAGCTATTTAAAGATACCATTGTTGAAACCAAAAATGTTTAAATATTCTTTGTCTTTATAAAACTGTCACTTAAAAGACAGACTTCATTATTAATACTACAAACAAAGTCTATTTTACATATGGACTTAAATGTGCAGGACAGAGCACTGAATCACTGCACCACAATGTCAATCTTTCACTTTTACTTTGTGCTTAGCCAGACTTTTTTTGTCTGGACTGCTGTAATGCAACCTCGAAACCCTCTATGGTTCACCATGCTCTTGTCACTCAGTAGCACCAAGCAAGCAGAGAGTGGTGTCTGAACACACTTGTTCATTGTTGTTACAGCTGGCGTTGCAAATGCAAGCCCTGGAAATATGTTGCTTGTCTGGGAACTCCTCACTAAAAAAAAAAAATTGTTGTGTATGTTGGGCCATAGATTTCATACTTGTTGTATTAGGTTTAGGGGAGAATAAAAATTACCTTCACTGAACAGAGCTGCTTTTAGCTGTGGTTACAAATCAAGGCCACCAAGCAAAAGTGTAATTCCTATAAGCACCAAGGAGAGGAATATCATGCATATCACAGGTAAACACAGGCCTTTGTGAAGAAAGGTTTCTTTCCATCTGCATTCCAAAGTACACAATATGGGTTTTGGTAGAACCCACCACATAGAATTCTATTTGATATATGCTTATTTCACATTACTTGAACCTCCTTTAGTGGAAATAATGCAAAATGATATTTCCCACAGGATATACTTTGACTCTCACGAATGAATATAAGCAAGCAGCTTTCCAAAAGAAGAGCAGGTCACAGCTTACCTAACACAACTCACCCCAGAGGTTAAGGGGAATGACTGATTTTTGTATGACCAGCTTTTCCCTGTTATTTGTCATATATACTGCTCTCATCAAACTGGAATGTGAGATCTAGATGCTGTTGTAATGGGATCTTCTTTGGTTATGTAACTCAATAAAAACTATAGCTTAAGCAATAGACAGGAAGTGCCGTACCATACAGCTGGCTGTCTAGCCTAGTTGAACAATGTTAAAATTATATACAACCATTGAATAATGTTAAAATTCTACATAACCATATCAAAGGACCAGAAAGTTCTGTTAAAAGCTTTGAAAATTAAGATCTATATAGAATTTTCAAAATAAAGGATGGAAAAGACCAATGTAAGACATCTAGCCCTTTCTGAGAGTTTTTTGGGGTTTTTTTGTTTTGGTTTGGTATTTGGGTTTTTTTTGGGTTTTTTGTTGGTTTGTTGTTGTTGTTGTTTTGGTGGTTTTGTTTTGGTTTTTGTTTGTTTGTTTGAGTTTTTGTTTTGTTTTGTTTCAGTTTGTTTGGTTTTTTTTTGCAGGGCACTTTTTTTGCTAGTCAATAATAAAGGTATGGCCTATAATCTCTGCTGAAAATAAGTAGTCATAAAAAATGTAAAAGCAAAAGAGTAAATACAAATAATATTTTATATAATGCTAGTGTACACTTAGTCTCCTGTCATTGCCTGGGAAATGAAAATTGGCAAATCTAAACTACATCTCCCCAGTAATGTATGTGAAACAAATTAACAAAACTGGTTGAAATTGCTTTTACTTATTTTCTAAAATGTTTCAGAGTCAAGCTTGGTAATGATGATGAATATACTTGCACAACTTAGAAATATTCAAAGACAGAATACCTTTCATAAATTCTCAATGTATCTAATGTATAGAATTAAAATAATAACAATCAATAAACTCTTCAGATAACATATTCCAGTACATATGTTCCATATAGCTACACACTCAAAGCATGTATATGTATGTATACATGCTTAGGCAATGTACACAATAAAAACCATCTGGAATATCTGCAACAAAAAAAGCTAGAAGATTCACAAGCTTGTAAGAAATTCCACATTAAAAAAAATAAAGTGATCACTACCATCCCTTTAGAAGTTACTTACATGAAATAGAGCGTTCTGTTTTCCTGACAAGTGGAACACTTACACATGCAAGGTTCTCAAGTTTGTTTCTTCATTTTCAGTTTTTTACAATTGCTAACTTCTCTTTTCCTTATGAAGATATACTCCAGACATATCATACTATATAAAGAATATCAAGTACATTCCTCCACTGATATCTGTATCTATATGTCAATACAATGGCTTTATAATGAATGTGTTTTAGGATGTGTGTGTGTTATGGGGGGCAATTATCTTGTCAAGCGTAAGACATACTGAAGAGAAAAAGAGTGCAAATTGCACTCGATAGCCTTAAAAGCAGTATTCTGCTCATAACACGTTACACATACCCCTGGAAATGGGCCAAAATGAACTCTTCCCCGAGGTCTGCATTTTGTGCATGATAAGGAATAATCAGTCTCATGTTATATAAATGCAGGTGACAGCCCATGTGCTACAATAATGCAGATATAAACCAAAGTGATGATACAAACCCCTCTATTAGATGTAGATTAATGTCACTAAACATTATTTCCCAAAGGTCACGGTCTGCAACATACTTCAGATTTTGGCAAGGCTACATTTTTGATAAAAAAGCTCCCACTCAAATATTAAAGAAAACCTACTAGTCGGCTTGACTCGCTATTTTTGCTTTCTGAAAGGTGTTATGTCACACTAACTGCAAATCTAAAGCATTCATTTCTGTTAAAAAACACTCAAATGTCTTTAGACTTTTACAAAAAAAAAAAAAAGAAGTAAATTTCAACAGTATTCACACTAATAAAGTTTACTAAAGACTAGAACAAGCTTTTCAAGTATAACAGTAAACACATCCTTTCCACTCTGGAAAGGATGAGTTACATAAATCACCTACCACTGCAAACACAAGATTTTGTGTGCAGTCCTCCACCCATCATTATCACTCTATCAGATCCTTTGGCTCTGGACAAGGCTGTGACCATTATTCCCCATATCAGTGATGATCAGAGAACAGGCAAGAAATGCATGTGTGCAATCATAGTGGTTAGCACAACTGGAATGCAAATCCCAGTGACCTCACCATTGCCATGTAATTTTGTAACATCGTTAGCAAAAGATGTGGAAAGAGAGTAAAACGGAGGCTAGTGAAATATGCTTGGATATTAAATGGATGTCTTCTGAAGCATAAGAAATAGTATGGTGAAGCATGAAGATTCCCATTTTCAGAAATATCCAGAAGGAAATAAAGAAACTGGCATCATAGCTAGTTGGAGGCAGGAGTTTGCACCTCCACACAGCAGTAATAAAAGTCTAAATCAAACCATTTAAACTGTTAGGACTGTGTTCTGCCACTGTGCAATGCATAGAATTGTTGAAGGTTCAGGGAATATTTCATAAAGAATATCAGTGTCAGAACAAGAGTTCTCACCTGGCAAAAGAGTTTAACAATATCATTAGAGAACTACTGAATATTTATTTTTAAGTGTCCTACTGGTTTAGGAGGTAAAGTATTAAGCAGTTTCTCTCACATTACAACAGAATAGTTGCTTATTCTTCAAGATGAACTAAGGATTTCAGTGATGGTATTTCATATTCTTTTCTTAACAAGTCATGGATGTTGGTTCCCTCTTGAAATAGCAAATATATTTAATAGATGGAAAAACCAATTAAACAACTTCAGTGTCTTTTTCACCAAAATAGATCTTCAGCACTCCAAGGGCCTGATTCTGCCCTGAAGATATGTCCTGTACAATTTCCCAATCCCTTTATATACATTAATAAATGAGCAGCATGACTCGAGGTTGTGATGAATAGTTCTGCTCACCATCTAGTATCATATTACATCATCTTTTGGACTATTTCTCATCTTGGCCATTTTGAATGGCAGGATTTTGGCAACTTGTCTTCTACTGAAATACAGAGCAAACACAACCGTGTCTTTCCAAGGGAATTTTTTTTTCTTCAGTCTTGTCAGATGCCATAACACCTCACAGTGCAAGACAGACTAAAGTCATGTCAATCTCTCAGTTATTCACTTCTAATCACACAACTTTATCTTGGTTCCCAGACTACAGCTGCCTGAGAAGCCAACACAGTGCTCCTGCTGTTCCTGTTCCCACATGAGCAAAGCAAAACCGGTCCCTTATCTCCACTTAGGACACTGAATATAAGCAGGGTGGGCACACGGTGGGGAGGAAGAATTTAATTTTCATGTGCTTGCACACTACTGCAGTAGTTTACCAGTCTCGGTGTTGTATTTTTGAAACCTCTTTGTTCCTCATCCCTTGGAATCGTAAAGTTTTCTGAGGTGGTTAAAACATTTCTTTTTAAATCTGTACTTTGTACTTGACTAGAGTTGAGAATTGTGATCTTACATTGACTAGATAAGAGTACTGCTGCCTCAGTTCAAGTCCAAGATAGGTAGTCTGATAATCCACGAACGCTGAGTAGCAGGGAGCTCTCAGAACTTAATTCCAGAGATCAGTGCATCCAGGCAAAATGGGCTTATGAATCTCATCAAGGAAATAGTCACAGTTACTGTTGGTTATCAGTGCTACTGCAAGTTTAATTGTTCTCAAGGCGTTCAGAGTTTCTGTGTGGATGACTTCTAATTGCTATTGCATCAGAATGAATAAACAGTTCTTGGGCAAAGAACTATGATCCCAGACAGACAGATATTGCTGAATACTGCTCAAAGAAATCTGCATTGCACACCTGCATCTATGGAGGGGTTCTAATTGTTTTATATGAAACACTATTAATAACCCCTTCTTTGAATCCACAGGCAATAGAGTATTTGAAATAACTGAAGTTTCTTTACTTGTTCCTTCTCCAACCTGTCTACAGGTCTGATGTATTGTCTTTAGCAAATAACCCTGATGGGGTTATTTGGATGGAGTGGTTAATCAAGATCACAATTTTTATAAATGAATTTGAGCTTAATTCTGATGTGTCTACATGTGAGACATGTTCTTACATTGATATTTAAGAAAAGAATGAGGTTATGGGAGCCTGGCTATTTTCTGACTCTCTTTTATTTTTTAAAATCTATTGTAAAATTGTATAAAGCTTTCTCTTAACCATGTGAACTAGAACAATATAAACTAGAAATCAAATAATGTCAAATGCATTATACTTATAGTTAACATTTTTTTTGTCAATATCATGGCAGAATGTGAACAATTGATTCAACATTTGTAAAAACCAGAAATGAAAGCAAAGAATTAGGATTTGCTGCCGTGAAACAGAAAAATTAATTCCCATGAAGCTCTCTCACCCATTTTTTTTTGTCTAGTTACCTTGTCCAGCTTTTTGATGAAAGAGCCACTTTGAAAGAAATACAAAATTCAATCTTCCTAAAGAGTATTTTCACAAGCAAGCTCCCTTTCCATTTGTGACAGTCTTTCAAAATCTCTTTGCATCTGGATATAAACCTGGGATAAAATCCCATTTAGTCTCAAATTTAAATAAATCCACTAAAGGAATTTTAAAAGTAAAACCTGAACTTGACAATTTATAATTTTAGAACCTGGTTTTAGCCTTCTGGCAAGGTTTTAAAACAAGGATGGATGTGAAGGTCCAGAAAAGAAGTTTTAAATAATTGATGGGTGTGGGACAGGGTGATACCCAAGACGAAGGCTTCACAGTCTGCTTTGGGAATGAGTCAGTCCAACCAAAGCTAAACAGATGATACAAACTCCGCCTCAGTGACTAAGACTTGGTAAATTCTGCTAGTGTTAAGGTTTCCATTGTAATTACATCTCCCCTTCAAATAAACAATATGATGCTCATTTAAAATAAATTAACCTGTAATTTTATCTAATGCATTTGAAACTGGAGTACGCACTCTGCCCAAGTAAGCAATTGATGTTGCTTTACTTGAGCACTCTATTTCTTCAGTGATGGCAGAGGGGAAATGTTCTGCCTGAAACATTCTGGCATAGTCTGTGCTACCAAAGTGAAAGAAATGATAACCTAAAGCACAACTCCCTTTTTTTGCACCTATGAACAATTAAATGTACTGCTGGCTGCAGTGCTATTGCTCCATTTCTCCCAGGGCAGCACTACTTCATGCCTCCTAACAATTACAAAAACAAGTAAGTCAGGATCATCCTGAACTGGACTGTGCTAACCCACAGCTGAGGATAAATTTGGCCTTGATGAGTCTCTCTTTACTCAACACTTCATGTTGTTTTACTCTGTTGAATTTCCTGTTTCTTGCTTAATCTCACCTGGGATTATTCTGACTCCTGTAGGCTGACCTGGAGAGAGACACCAAAAAACAGTTTCTTGGTGTACAGAATGCCATTTGTGTGCTGTATGTTGGTACTCATTCACATACTCTCTTTCACTAAGACTATTGCTGCCAACAGTTCTCCAAGGGTTTCTGTATTTTCAGCATCTCTACTGTCTAAATCCAAGGGCCACTAAATCACTCACTAAAATTTGCTTTTAGCTACATTTTACTACACAAACACATACTGCAAACTATCTTTGCTTAAAAGTGCACAGGACCCTTTATGTTTATCAGAGAACTACAATTCTACACACGATTTCTTTAATACTGTACCTTTGGCCAGAAACTGAAATTCATTTGTCTATAGTTTGAACCTACTGGTCAGACAACACTGCCAAAACCTTTGAGTTCTGTTCAAATTGGGTTCTACTCCCATTTCCTATTACTGTGATTGAAACATCCTGCATAAGGAAAACAAAGCTAAAGCATTAACTGTTTCATGGAAAATGGTAGCTCATCTTCACACAACTTTCCTGCTTTCTGTTTTTCTGGTTTTGTTGGTGGCTGTGGCTGTGTGTGTATGTGTGCATGCACACACCTTATCTCTGCAATATTTCAGAAATTCTCTCCAATCCTGGTCTGCTCTAGTGAGCATCTTGTTAAGCCTCTGAAGGGCTCATGTGTGCTGTACTAACCTTGACATGTTACACAGTCTTAGGAAGAGGAAGGCAAAACACAAATTGTCAAAACCATCAAAGGAATAGCTTTTTTTAAATTTTATAAAATTTGGAAAATATCAGCAGTAATTAAAAAGAAACTCTACCCCACCTCCTTCCCCCCAGCCCAAAAAAAAAAAACCCCAAAAAAAAACCAACAAAAAAACCCAAACCCCAAATCAAACTAAACAAAAACCAAATCCCAAACAAAAACAGCCCTACAAACTGTCTTGAAACAGACAGGAACTTCTCCTTTCACAAACCCAGAAAAGCAAATTCACTTTTGAAAGTCCTCTTTGTCAGCTTTTCATGGTTACCAGAAATTATAAACCATGGACTGTCTTGCAAGCATATATATACACACTTCTTTTCATCATGTCTGATTCAACATTCTGTCATCTGGAAAATCTCCCACTGACTTCAATGCACTTTTACCTAAGCAAGGTCTGAGTAAAGACTGCAGAATACAGTCCATAAGCTTTAAAAATACAGTGTGTACCTTTGAGGAGGATAATCTTTCTCTCTTTATACACCCTGTGCCAAGTTGGACCTGGCACTGACAGGATTTTTGCTATTAGCAGACAATAGGGACTAGGTTAAAAATAGTGTAGCCATGAGAAAGCAATGATTCTGATTAAGTAAATTCCATTGAACTCTTTCTAGTAAGCATTATTCAGGTCATGAATGCTAATTTGTCCTGCAGGGGGCTGTGGGTAATTACCCAGAAAAACTATCAGCTTTATTGAGTTGCTACAAAATAGTATTACTGAATGGAATGCTCTGTAAAGGGACACAACCTTGATATGTGTCTGTTGAACTGAACAGTCTTTTTCTGAAGAGATCATAAGCTGGACCAAAATCATAGTAACTTTTCTTTGGATTACGATACATTCTAGGCTACTTTTATGTTTCTCTTAAGTAAAATTAACATGCAAAATTATGCAGCACAGAAGTGCCACTATGACACCTAGAGCAAATTTAGCGTTCTGCATATTTAAAGTTGTGTAGAATCAGAACCATCTTAAAAAAATGAAGCAAATGTGGCACATTGGCTGCATTCCAGCAGTCACATAGAACTGCTGACATTAGTAAAATCTAGATAATTTAGTCCCATATGGGAATCCATACCACAATTATATTGTCCCTGTTCCGACACAGTCCTGATTTTGCACTTCTTTAAACCTAGCTTTTTATAATTTTAATTCCCTCCACCAATAAAGCAATTTGCATTCACACAGCCTTCTCTGCTAAGTGAGAGTGAGGAAGAAATCTGTTACATGACCTTGGTCTGTTTTGCAGTTGATTACAAGGAAACATAGTCTTCAGCTAAACTGTTCTCTCATCTGTTTTTAATTGATGTAGAACATTGCACTCCAAACCGTAGCAGAGAACTAAACAAGTAGCACGCCATGGTAGGTGACAATTCACTTTCAGTTAAAGAATGTTTATGTGAAGCAAATTCTCTTGCATGGACAGAGATGCTGCACACACACTGGAAGTTTCCCCAGGTATCTACCTGGGAAATACATATACTTGCTGCTCACCTGGCTTCCTAAGGAACTACCAATTGAATCTCACAGCTCTTTAAGTATCAGCCTTACTTACTGGGCTCAGTGGGTAGCATGCTCAGGGTAGAATCAATCCCTGTGTGTCCTCCAGCCACCCTCTGGGATTTTGGGGCCTCAGGTCAGTGCTGCTATGATCCTTCCTGCAAATGTCCAAAGATCCACTGAGTGCTGGTAAAGTGACATGGTAGTGCCAGAAGCATTAGAATGGGTAGGTATATACAAAGGAAAGGTAAGAATGAAGAGAGCAGTATAACAAGATATTTTATACAGCTGTACCAAGTAAATGAAATAATTTCCTTTTTGTTTTGGACTCAGTATAAATTTCCAGCCAATAAGGACTACACCTGAGCACTGTCATGCTCATCACTGCACAGACAGCTGGAGTCCTTATCCAAAGGATGTGCCAGCCGAGACTGACATTTCCACTCAGGTTCTCTTCTATGACAACTGGGATCTGCTCCATTTCAATTTGATAAATCTATGGTAATTAACACCCACTGATGATATGGCCCTTATCCTAAACATTTAATGGCAAAAATTAGTTCCAAATAAACAGTGCTTTAAAAGCATTCCAGGTAGAAATGACATGAGGCAGATTTTATTTGTTATTACTTCTGACATTTTTAGGTACTGTGACAGAACAAAAAAAAAAGCATGCGAAGAGTATGATGAAATTAAAATCTGGTATAGGGAACATAAAAATCATCCTCATGGTCCTTCTTAATTTCTGGCAGTGCTGGACACAAAACTTCTTAAAATGTAAGGCCGCGGCAGATATAAGGAATATTTTTTCAAAATTTCAGTAACAATGAAGAAACCAGCAGTAAAGTTTGCTTATTCTTCTAATAAATGATCTGACATTCCATTCTTTTCTTTCAATTCCTCTTGTTTTCTCTCATTTTGCACTCTCCAACTACTTCTTTTTTTTCATGGTCTCCAAATAAATTCATTTCCTTTACTCAACAAAAGAGTAACATTCTCACAGAACCAGCACTGCTGAGATTGGCTACTGTAATTTGTTTGAAGGATTGATTTCATGTTCAAAATATTGGAACAGCAATGTTTGTCATTAAAAAAAATATTGAACATAAGCTTGAGTTGGACATGATATTAATTAATAATGTTTCCCAGTGCCTCACTTTCCGTAAAAGGTATGAGGTTTGAATAAAATATCAAAATGTAACTCTACACATTTTGCTGGAAAAGACTGTTTTGTTCTAAGTGTTTGAATGTAGCTGTAGAAGTTTGCCATTCTATATTTTTATATTTGATTTAAAAATAAATTTTATTATTACTTATTTTGAAAGTTTTCCTGCTCTATTTTGGCAAAGAAAAAAAAAAACTGTTTAATCTTCACAACTAATTGTTTTATAAGTGTCCTGAATAAACTCACCAGCTATGAAAAAAGACAAAAAAAACCAAAAAAAACCAGCTAAATTCTTCTAATATATTAAAAAGGAAATACTTTTTTCATTCTTTTAGCACCTTGACAATAACAGAATTGAAAAACAAAACTCCACCCCAATCTATTGTGATTACCGGCAAATCTCATTTTCAGTGTCACTAAAACCCATAATCAATCACGATAATTCTGCCGCTATTGTATTTTTTTAAATGCATAAGATCAAAAATGTACAAACACCCCAGATTTATATTCTTCAAAATATCTTATTGTTTCTTCTTGTGCTTCTTTCAAGAGAAAATTAACACAATATATATTAATGAAAAATACCAGCTATGAGGAGGGTGGACAAATATGTTTATAACAAATTAGTTAGTCCCCCCGTTTCCAAAAAGTTTTCCAATAAACTTTTTGATTACACAACTTACATGTAAAATATAATTTCTCCTCTTTCCAGCTGACAGATAGGTGCTCCTAAATACAATTATCATTGTGTATTTTGTCTTCACAGTAATATTAATTTCCCAAAGATAATACTGCCAGAGTACATAAGATTAATTTTACTGTTAAGTCATTAGTCACTACTTTGTGCTCATTCTAAAAAAAGGCAGGAAGCATTAATCTGAGCGTATCACATGGGATTGTTGTTCATCTTAAAGAAAGGTTAAAAGAAGCTTTTTATTTCCTCAGGGACATTAACATAAAGAAAATATAAACACACACCAACCCCAACAAACTATAAAATTCTTTTTTTTAATTCAGGCTGTGAACAACTGAGAGCCATTTCTCATCTGAATGTGCTGTGTTGTAGAAAGAGCCTAACAAGGATTAAAAAGGCCATTCTATGCAAGCATTTTGCTAAATCCCTGCATGCCATTCTAGGGTGACTGTACTGTCTGAACAAGTTCTTTCTGTTTGCCTGCAAGAAATAGCTGGCTCAAACAATTCATCTGATCAGTGAGGCTCAGCCAGAGAGTGTGCCAGCCCAACTATATGCAGTCTAATACTCTTTCCATGAATGACAGTTAAAAAGGGACTTTTTTGCTTGACTGGTCCTCCACAGGATGTGGAAATAGGCTCAGCTAGGGAAGGAAGGTAGAGAGGGTATGAAACCAGCACCAAACATCACTGTTTAAGTCCTACTGCCTACCTGTCTTTAACTACAGTGCAAGCAGACAGATTTACAGTAAATTAATATGAACTCACCTGTCAAAAAGCTCTTTATTCTGCATCTATGACAAAGCAGTTATCTGAAAAGGGCAGGAGGTCAGTGAAATTGCACAATGGTAATAGGACAGTGAAAAAAATGTACTGGGGGTATCCTTGCTTCCTCTTATGAACAACCATTTTTCATGTGTTCAGCTGTTTTGAAAGATTAAGATGTGGAAATGTCAGAACTGGTCTGCTAAATAAAGCTACCAAAACATAGCTTGGATAATAATTATTCTACTAAGGCAGAGAAGAGAAAAAGAGGCATTTAACTATTACTATTGCAGAAACTGTAGATGGACAGTAACTTCACACTACAAATACAATAATCATACTGTGCACATATATTCAACTGCATCGAATACATAACAAACCCATGTTAAGTTTACTGAGCACAATCATTATTATTTTAGTATGTTCAAGAGTCTCAAGTTACTCACATCAAGAACTGAAACTAATTGCAAACTGATTCAGTTTTGTATTTATTTCACCTTGCTGAGGTTATGTGAGTAACAGACATACAAAATAAATGAGGCAATCCTATTTTCTATAT
This sequence comes from Cyanistes caeruleus, assembly GCF_971803275.1. Classification (NCBI taxonomy): domain Eukaryota; kingdom Metazoa; phylum Chordata; class Aves; order Passeriformes; family Paridae; genus Cyanistes; species Cyanistes caeruleus. Next base: position 21,759,202 of record NC_141709.1, read on the forward strand.
GCCAGTTGAAATGAAGACTATCTCACTAAGGGTTTCCCTGTACTCCTCTGGCAGTGAATTCACTGCTTGGCTGGAGAGATACTTATCTAAAAGTAAAAGTTCTACAAGTCTTCCAACCAACTGGCCTCTAACCTACCTTTCTTTGAAAAGACAGAGTAAGCCTCAGGATTGTGAAGCTTATACACAGAAAGCAGCTTTCAAAGTATTTACAGGCCATGCACAAAGCAGGCAGCTTTGTTCACAGTGATGTGAATTCCCCATTACTATCCCACTGAATACATTTATGCTTTCCCACTGGAATCTCCTCTTGGTGACAAATGATTCATTCTTTATGCTTACTCAGTTCTGACCTCACCTGAACACATCATTTGCACCAAATACTGCAAAGCTTTCCTAGTTTTGTGATGTGGTCAAATTTCAGACAGCTCAACTGTCTTCACTTAAAAGAAGAAGTGATGATGTTCCAAAGACCTCAAAGGCAAGATGCTTTACCCAGCAAGACATTCTGCCCTTGATGTAAGCATATTGTGATTTTCCCATTCTGTGAATTATGCTACATCATGTGTGCCTGTTTTTATAATCTGACAATTGTGCAAGGTGATCCGGATATTATTTCATGACATTTTTGTGATTTTTTTCCTTCAGTTTATAGAGAATGCTTTTTTTTTTTCAGTCTGTCTAGTGCTGAAATTTCTATTCCAGGTTTCCCGTAGATATAAAAGATACACATGTGCATAATATTACTTATTCTTACCCTGTCAGCATCAATGAGGCATACTGTACCTGTCCTTTCCAGACATACAGAGAATAGTAATTACCTAGAAAACATTTGCTAACTAAATTTCCATAGCTTTTTATTGCCCTTCCCTTCTACAGTCAGATTGCCATCTCCGGACATGTATGAGACTTACATTTGGGGAAGAGATATTATAACAGCTCAGGGCTTAAAAGAATTATGGAAAAAATCAAAGAAATCTCTGGATGTGATACCTGGCAAGAAGGTTTGTGTTGTCATTACACAATATCTTAGGACTCCCAGAGTCCCCAGGTTGTGGGACATGGGCTTCCTGTGGGCTGTTGGAAGATCTCATTGCCACTCTTAAATCAAGCATTTCACTTTTTAATATATATATATATATATATATATATATATAGTGATTGATAGTGCTTAAAGAGCAGAAATCTCGTTTTCTCCATGTGTGTGATCTGCCAACAATCACACAAGCACACACTAGCTGCTCTGGTCACTGTAGGAACCTCAGGAGGTTGCTGGGTCCAGATGGCTGAGTTTATCACAGCACACTACTGAGTCTCTTAAAGGAGCTGCAAACCATCTGGGCAGATTTAAAGCCAAAAGGAAATATGTGGATCCTATGGAAACAGGTCTCTTGCATACTGCCCTCATAGTCTTTGTCATCTACGTGTTCCTCTAACTGAGTCAAAGGAAAGAAACTTCATGGGAGGTGCAAATACTGGACCTCAGTGAAATAAATGCCTAATATTATTCCTCTTCTTATTTAAATATTTCTCTTCCTATTAACCACTTTTGATGAGTGATTAAGGGAGAACACAGCAAACAAACATATGTGGGACTAGTCTCTTTTCCTCTCATGGAGTCCAGAACATTTCCAACTTTATGGAAGCACAGTACACGTAAGTAGTTGATGTTTTCTTGGGTGTATGTATACATAGATATCTACCTACAAATCAAAGAAAATGAGAATATGAAATTAACATCATCATTTACTGTCTAATTTTTGCAGTATGTTGGCTACTTCCTCAAAAATTCTAGAGCCTGGACAGCTGCATTGTTCTTAAGCATAAACAGAAAGCCTATCAAGGCAATCTCACCTCTGCTAGAATCACAAGCACCCACAGTCACTTCACATGTATCTTTAAACTCTACTTTCTCATCATTTAAGTAGCTAGGAAGTATGTGATCAAACATTCTAATGTATAATTTTACTCACCAGTGTATAAAATGCACATCACAGGCCCATGTGATTGTGCATGTGAATCACAGCATTTACACTGCCTAGGGCACATGAGCACCAAGGAGCAGTCTAGGTCCAGCTGATTAAGCTGTAGTGCAAAATAACACATCAGTACTCAGTAGTCAGAGGTATGATGGCCAACAGTGGTTTATTGGACCAAGGAGTATAACACTGTAATTTACTTCTTTAACACATGTCATGTTCTCTCCTATGTTTCCCCTTAAAGAGTGAAATATATAGGTAAGAGATTGCTGCAGTTTTATGTGTTATGTCCCTCCAAAATTAGAGAGTAATAAGCTGTCTTTATTAGCCTGTACATTTGGTATAGTGCAATAAATCACTAAAAGTGCAGGTGAGCATCTAGTGGTTTAAAGAGTCAAGAAAAACTAGAAGACTTCATGTACCTGCTGAAAGCCATTTTAGAGGTGAAGCACAGCAAGACAAAACACTACACTTCCTAACCCTGCCTATTCTACTGCTTGTTTCTAGCAGTAATTATTCTAGTAATTATTTTTTTGCCTATTGACAGGAAAGACACAGTTTATAAAGCTTAGCTCAGAGCAGGTATTTAAGTTGTTGTTTTTTTTCTAATTCCCCAAGCATAGTAATATGGACTCTGTTTTTTGTACCTGCTTTTCTTTCAAAACTGGAATTTGTGGGCTTATTCCAGATGACCTATGTATTGGTCACAGAGAATTTGTAAAAAAAAGCCTGCTTGTTTATGAAGCAAACACATTCAAGACTGATGAAATTATTAATGTCACAGTGTTAACTTTCTTCTCATAAATATAGTTTAACAGTGCTGACATTGCAATTACAGTCAAATGTTCCAGCTCTTTTCTTATTTGCTCAATCTGTCAGTCCACCATGGAGGGAGACAAATTGTGGTGAGCATTTGACAAAGCACAAAAGAGATATAAGACTGTTCTGATTAAATCTTGGTGAAAGATTAAATGGCTCTGAATACTATCCAGATTTTTTTAGATATAACATTTTTAACCAATACTACTAAAATATTCTGCTTACCACAGGTTTAAGAACGTTTAGGGTAAAAATAGTGTGTGTAGCTCACAGACCAGTTGGTTGTTGTATTTCAGAACCAACAGATTAATAGTTGCATTCATATTATGTGTCTTGGTGATGTGAATCATGTATTTTCCTGAATCAAAACTTATATGTAGCTCATCCATACCCAGACATCTGACCCCAAATTAATGACTCCTCTGACAAAACCTTCTCATTGACATCAGAGCAAGAATATCACAGATTGGACTCTACGTTGTGAAGAAAAAAAGAGTATTAAACAAATTTCAAATTCAGTCATGCATGTAAGAGGGTTATATCTCAGGCAAATTTTGAATGTATTAAGCCCATACATTTCAGAATCAGACAATTACTAGAACACAACATTGTAATGTTCATGACTTTAAATGTGTGGTAAGATGTCTACAGACTTCAGCTGTGCAGGAGTAGGTCCTTACAGATTTTGGGACAAAATCACAGAAACAGATTATGTGAAACATGTGAGCTAAACCTACTTGTTTACATTCCTATGGATGATTAAAGGTCTTGACTTCTCAGAACAAAAACACAGAAGAAATGGAAGACAAATTTCTCATGGCTTTTACTGGGAATCCATTTAACTTTGGCATTAAAGTTGCTAAAGATACTAAAATGGTTCTTTTCCTAGCACATATTTTATCCACATACTAGACTATAAAAAAATATTGGTTTACTTGTAGTCACAATATCAGAAAAAAGCCATGTAAAATTTAATGTTTCTTAATCAAGGAATTGTAAGTGATGACATCAGATGTAGGAGCATTAAGAAAATGAAGTCCCCATTTCTAGATTTATATTCTGCCTTTATGATGCAAAACACGTACTTAAATCTGTTCATCTAGACTGGTTTTATATCAGGTGAAGATTTGGTCCTAAATTTCCATTTTACTAAGACTTTTCTTCTTTTGTTTTTCAGACTGATATTTTTGTTAAAGGCCCAAATAGACAGGTTGGGCCTTTCATTTACAATTGATGAGACACATAGTGAAACTGAAAAACATAAATGACATATTTCAAAAATCTCTAATAGACGTATATTTACCTTCTGAGTGAATGAGAGTATTGTATTTGCTTTCTCTTTCATTAGATCTGAAGGCTCAAAAAAGTCTCATATGTTCACAGTGAAAACATTTTGATTTATGATTTGCTGTATTTCAGTGATGACTTCTTTCAAAAGAGAGAGGAATCCTCTGTATGGGTTTCACAAAATATTTAGATAGCACAGAACAAAAACAAAACCTACAAAAATGCAATTCTCAAAGTTTACAGAAATAAATTAAATTGAAAAAAAAATTAAATCTATTTTGTCAGTATTCTGCTTTTACATGCACCACAGGCATCCACTAAATGATAGGAGCTGGGAAAAACCTAGAAACTGGAGACATTTTTGTTGATATTATCCTGTCTATTATAAATAAATTAATATTTCAATTAATAAATTGAAATAACAACTATCTGACCCCAAAATTGTTATTGCTTGTAATTCCCTATGCATTCCTTTCAAATTTGCAATATGTCAATTTTTTAAAAAAAATTTTATATATTAAAAAATTATACAATTATATACTTTTCAAATGTGATAAATGAACAAGCAAGCAGTGATTTTTAAGCCCACCTTCCAGCAAATACTCAAAATACACATGAGTTTAGCAGAGCAAGCAACCTCAATCAAAGTCAATGTGTCTGGCAGAGCTGTGTGTAAAATGACAACCTTACAAAAGATGCTGTAAATTTACTGCCCAATCCTGACCTTAATACCTTCAGTGGTAAAACTCCAGCTGATAGCTGTAAAAGCAGAATCAGGCCCCTACAGCTTAGGCTTCTAAGGTTTTCTCCCCCTTCCTTCCCCCTCCTTCTACAACAGCTTGAATTCCTGTATTCTGATTAAGATAGATGGAGTATTTGCATCCTATCCATATTCATAATCCTCCTTTTCAGTGTCAACCCAAAATACCGCATTTGTTGCCCAGGCAGACACATGCAATGTCTTCAGAAGGTTTTGCATAGATGGATAAGGACACATCCCTTTTCAAATTTTGCAGAATAGGTGGCCACTAGGTGAATTCATGCTGTTAAAGTGCTAAAAGACCAGAACAAAAAAACATGTCTTTTGTGTGTGACAGAAACTGTAATTAATGATTTCTCCCTTTTTTGCTAAAGAGAAAAGGGAGATGTGCTGTTGACAGGCATTTTATTAATGGTTTCTACCATCTTAGTATACATAAAAGGCATTATTGGCTGTAGAGCTAGTTTAAAGGATTTTTGTTTTTTTCGGAAATGCTGAAGATGGTTTCATGGATGAAAAATGAAGGCAATCTGTCCACTGCCACTGAAAGTTTGGGCTTCAATAACAAAATTGAAACTATTGTGACAGTTTCCATTGAATCCTTTAACCATTTGCCTCCTGCTGGCACAATCAATGATGGCATCTGCAGGAACATGGTCACCCTTACCTAGTTTCTCTCTTATTTCAGCAACAAAACCTGTCAATAATATGTCTCATGGCTGCTTTTCTAAGGAGATTTATCAACCATCTAGGTGATGGCACTTATTTTAGTGACTGTTGGTCTGTTGTTGTATTTGGAACCAATAGGAGATACACATTCAGCCTGGCACACAAGAAATTAGACATGCATTTCCCAGTTTCAACAATGGCAGCTGACTGCCTAATCCAGAGGCCAGAGCAGTGATGATTTAGACTTTGCCTCATGACAAAATTAAAGTGAAAGAGAGTAACAGAATGTTACATTACTTTCTTAACTATATTAAGCAGAAGAAGGTGACAATCCTGCGTGCAATTCTTGAATTTGCTCTCATTTTGAAATATGCCAAGCGAAAATCCTAATTCCGCATAAATGAAAGGCGGCAGCTTGACTGTTCCGATAGCGCTATGCTCATTTACACTGGCTAATGGGCTTCCCATTGCTTATGGACAGACAAGAAAACACCCATTTATCTAGGTTAGCGCTCCTTCCCCAACACTCTGAGAAAATGTTTTGCTTTGCCACTGATTTGTGAACAACTTAATAACTTCTGTGAAGCAACAAGAAAGCAGACATTTACCACATGCGTTCACAATAATGCAATCAGAAAACATGTCAGGGAAGGGATTTACAGCAGTTTGCACTCTCTCTCCAGACAGGAACAACCAAACAGGAAAAGGTTCTCCTTGTATTTTATCTATGGGTTGCTGATACCTTCATTTTAAGCACGGGACACTTTTGAGAGTACTCAGCTCAGCAGCACAAGTGACATGGGTGTTAAATGTAGCTGCACTGCTCGGTTAATAAAATACCCATCTCTTCTCTAAGCAAACGCACGATTCCTTTAATCAGTTTCCCAAACTTCATTTCTAAACGTCTTGGAAAAATCTATGTTATGGGAGGCAGCTGGAAATGCACTATTTGCACACTGATCTATACTAGCAGCCATTCATTTTCTCTGGGAATTTTCATGTAAGCTCCCTTATTGGGAATATGCTAATGGCAACCGCCATGATTACTGATTTTCTTTGAATCATTATTCCTCTGTGGGCAAAGCAATCAGAAAGGGAGAACAGGAGATTTACTTCTTGCTTGTGTGCCTTCTTCAACCATCTGCTCTATCCTGATTCATTTGAATAAGATCTGCAGTTTTAGATTCTTTACTCTGGCATTCTGAAGCATTTTAAAGCTTAAAAGGAGTTAATAGTTATCTATCAGTGTCACAAACGTGGTACTGTGATGCATTCTAAGAGCAAGTTTGCCTTCCAATGGTTTACAGGGCCAGATTAATTTTATTAAAGTAAAAAATTACAATGTTCTTTAACAGCTTCATTATTTCAGACAAGTCTTTTGTGAGCACATTTATTATCTGGAGCGTGTAGTATAAAAGCTGAAAGAAAGGGAACTAATTTATAAAGCAAGAACATTTTAAAAATGGAAATTGTTAATCTACTCCACCCCATACATGGAAAAAATGGAGGGCAAAATTGTGATCAATTTAATGAAAATACAACGTTGTAAAACACACTGCAGTTACTGATTTTTTTGTACCTGCTCTTTTACCTGGGTGAATTTCAGAAGTACATTTACACAAGGTCATTTTGATTTTAACAAAGATGCTTTTTATCTGCATCAAAATTCAATTAAATTGTTCTCTCAAATCAAGTACTGGCTTCAAACAACAAGTTTCCTGTGCACAGTGATAATGATGTGCATGCTTTATATTTTTTTTTTAGTTTTGATGACAGTTTTCTGAGATAATCTATCTACTTATCTACCTATCTATCTAATTATCTATCTATCTATCTATCTATCTATCTATCTATCTATCTATCTATCTATCCACACACACATATATATACATATATATACCAGGCTAAAAAACCTAGCACTGCTAATTGCCAAAAGACCATTTTGTACAATGGAAATTGAAAATAAGCAGGAAGACATCATAGCAAGACAGAACTAGGCACACATGAATGATAGCGGAGGCAGCATTCAGAGAAGGGTAGTGAATACTCACGTGCTGTCTTTTCACAAGCAAGTAACCTTTGAAATGTTAAGAAAAAATTAGTGTTTGGGAATCAGAAACATTTTTACTACTCTTATTTCTGAAATAATGTTATGATGAAGACAGGAAGAGTCTCTCTGATCAATCCTGTAGATTATTTCATAAAGCCTATTAAAAAAGAGGCCCTTCTACAAAATTAGAGAGTCTTTAGACTAGCATGCAGTATAAAATGATCTTCAAACCACAAGATGACCCATTTGGTTACTTTTGGAACCAGAAACCTAAACAAGTGCAGAATTATTAAAACAGAACATTTTGTCAGTTCCTTTGGTGAGGCCACAGACATTAAAATCTTTGCCTAGCTTTTCTACTTTGTTTTTTTTAAATATCTTTTTCTGGCAGCCCCTGTTGGTCAGCATTCTGATTTCTGCTTATCTTTTTAAAAGTAGAAAGACAATACAAAAGACTGAAATGGCAGTGCCCTCCCAGATAGAATTAGTTATGGGGAGCCACTTTCTATCAACTAATTTCAGGTCCTTTCAGAGCTCTCAGAGCTGCAATTTGTGTGAAGAAAGAGAAGTTTTTTAAGAATGGGTTTGTCTGTTCTCATTCAAAGAAAGTGAACTTAAAAATGCACTTTGTGCTTCCTTTTAATTAGAGGTGCAACTAAACTAAACCATAAATTACAGAACTCTTTGTATTTTTGACTTGGCTATCCTAGATATCAGAAACAAGGACTACAGTTTCTTTTGGTTTAAAGATGTATCAGTCTTTGAAATTCATCACATAGCTCACTAGAGGACTGGAAATCCAGATTTATTTTTATGGTGTTTTTCCAAAGTCAATGTGTTTCCATGAATTTCAAGGATTGGTCTCAACCTTATTTTTACTTTGAGATGTATTGTACTAAGCAAGCAGTTCTGAGAAACATGAATAAAAATTTTCTATCTTAATAATTCCTAAGACAAAATTTTTAACACCAAATTAGAGACAGGCAAATAGCCAATGAAATAGAGAGAAATCACAGAAACATGAAAATCATATATCTTTATAACAACACAAGCACTTAGATATTTTGCTGTCCAATGGTAGTACACATTAAAACACATAGTGCAATATTCAGTCCTTTTAATTGAGAAATATTTAGTCTTGTTTTACATTTGTATTTCTCTTTCTTCCTAATGAAACCGTTCTCACTGCTACACCTTTATGCAGTGCAGCTTGCTTATTTCATGGTTAAAGCCACTTACCACATGAAGCTCTGGCTCTAAGTACACAGCCTCACAATGCAGTAGGAATATTTTAATCTCCTCCTCAGTGTATCTTTGTGGTCTTAAACATTTTTAAGTTCTTTTTCTGCTACAAAAAAAACGCAGCAACCTGATTACCTATCCAAGCAAGGAGTTCCTGAAAAACAGAGCATCAAATGCTAACCCCTCTCGAAAAGCTGAGGGGAAAGCAGGGGAGGTAGTATGCCTATTCTTGACAGAGAATTGAAGAATATCTCTGACTGAGAGGTAGAGTAATAACACCAGTTAAAGGGTCCAACCGCTCCCATATTAACAGCCAGCAAATCCAGACCAGGAAAGTCTACCAATTACACTTAACCCTGTTAAAAATGCCACATCTTCCCTTCTGCAATGACAACCGTACCGAGGTCAGCCTGGGGTACCTGGGGGGAAATGCAAAATACTCTGTGTTGGTTCTCCATAGGCTGCCTTATAACAAAGTCTGTTTACGGCAAACTTGCAGCCCTTGTTAAAATACTCAGCTCATGAATACACCATTTGTTGTAGGCACTTTACATAATCCTAATCACAATAATGCTTGAGAGCATCACGATCTTTACAATTATTAACTCAAGCATATGAAATGGCAATGGAAAAGATGAATCTTAGATTTTGTATCCAATTTTGGTGATTCTGTAATATATAATTTACCTAAACCAAACCAACAAAACAAACAAACAAACAAGGAGAGTGAGAGAGAGAAAGAGAGAGACAGAGAGACAGAGAGAGAGAGAGAGAGAGAGAGAAATTGCGAGACTAGACCTGAACTGTTGGTGAACCCTCCTCAACATCAGAATTTCTTATAAGCAGTAGACAGGTACTAGCAAAATATTCTTACTACAAATTTTTTCTCTTGAATTTAAGGTAGATATATGGAGAAGATTTTCTATTGATTAATAATGCAAAAATTACACAAAAACCCCAACAATAAAATGAAAGAAACTCCTCAAACTAACAAACAAACATACCAAAACAAAAAACACGCCACAAGAAACTACAAACTACCTTGAAATCCACAAATATGCTTGCTTTATGAGTATTTCTATAAATATATTTGGATAATGTTGAATAATATCCTTATATATAATTTAAAATGGTATGTATTAGTTTATTTTTTTCCAGTGTATTTTTTTCATGCTCAGATTTTAAGATAACACCACCATGCATAAACATTGTAATAATTCAATTTCATGAAAGTTTTCTTATACAGACTATGAAGTTACTAGCATAGCTGCATTTCTGTTTCTTTTTAGAATGCACTGTATTTCTCAACTGTGCCATAAAAAAAAAAACAAAACTACTTTCCTTTCATTTGCATATGATGTTATTTGGAACTGTTAATCTATCATGTAGACACAGTCAAATGCACCTTGTAATTAACATGAACCAAATTCATTGCACTTAGGTAGGATGCTGGTTGATGTACACACAAGACAATTGTTCATACAGCCTACTCTGGAAGTTGAAAGCCTTTCATTTAGTGCATACAACAAACCTAATGTGATTTGTGAAGAGGCAGATTTTTAAATAACCTGAAGAATGGGGAGAGGTGGGGGAAGGAAAGAAAAATAAAATTCTTGGCTTACAATGCATCAAAACAAGTGTTTCCCAGACAACAAAATGTACATTTTTTTTTTTATTTTATTAAAAATGGGATCAACTGGTGACAAAAATAAGACTTAATTCAGAATATTTTGAATGGCTTTGTAATTTGGGTCCACTTCCAGATAAGATCAAAATTTTCTCAGGTTGTATTTTTCGGAAGGAACCAAAATCTGGTCATTTGTCTGATGATGGATAAAATTTCTTAATTATATATATATCCTCTCAAATATCCTCTCAGCACTGAGATTTTTGGGTTTATGCAGCTGTAAGGGTGTTTGCACAGAATTCATTTTTAATATCATCACATTCCAAGAAACACTTGCAGTAATTCAGTTAAGTTGAATTGATGGAAGTTGTATCTTTGCCTCTGTTATGGGCAGTCAGTGACAGAGGAAGGAAACTCTGACTTTGGGAGTGGCAGAGAGATGTCAGGGTAACCAACAGCTTGGAGGCACAGAGAACACCAAATTCAATGTGTGCATTTGTGACAAATACTTCAGTCCAAAAGGAAAAGGCTGAATAGCACAAACTTGGCTCAACTTCTCCCAAAAAGCACAACCCAGGACAGTGAAGGTAATTACAACTGTCTCTCTGTGCTATCAAAATTTAGCAAGCACCTAGCTATCTCCACCATATATTCTTGCAAATCCCTGTGCTGATTAGGCAAAGAAAATCTCACATCATAAACACTGTGCTTAGCTACAGCACAACTTAAATAACTTTAAGCAATAAGGAGTAAAGGAGCAGAAACCAAAATGCTGCAGGAAAACATGATTGAATTAACCATCAGCTATCACTCCTACAGATTAATACAGTGATCAATGAACTTTCATTATCTACTAAAGAAATTATTTGTATTTCCTTGAGCCATACACTAATGTAAAAACAAGGACAAGGAGGAGCTTCAACCAAGCTTTATACGTGAGTTAATTAAGCTTTTGGAGTAATTGTCCTCTCATAAACCTCAATAGATTTCTCTCAGTTCCTTTCTCGGATACTAGATTCCCTAAGGATTTTAATTTCCTTCCCCAGTTCCTAATTACTGCATCCACTCGGGTTCCAGTCATCTTGTTTTCCCTCTGAGTGCTGTTCTACTCCTTTCAGCTCCCTACGCCTTCTCCATAGGCTCTACCTTCCCCTTTAAGCTGATTTACCATGTTATTCTGGGTAGTCATTTAGTGACTACTAAATGTCTGCTAGTGACTACAAGTGACTACTAAATTTAGGGGGTTTTGGTTTTGTTTTTTTTTTTGGGGGGGGTTGTGGGTTTTTTGTTTTGTTTTGCTTTCTTGGCTTGGTTAGTTTTTAGTTTTGTTTGGTGTTTGTAGTTTTGTTTTGTTTTGTTTTGTAGGTACTGATGAAAACCCATCACTATTACTAGCAGACCAGATTTTGGGGTAAAAATAGAACACTATTCTCAGCACTCTGCATTAGCTAGTCTTTTTTTTTTTAATTTTTTCTCCCAACATCGTTTCAGCAGGATTTCTGTGCTAGCTAGTTTATGCTTTGGGGTTACTTTACTGAGAAATAAGCCCATCTGCTTAAAAAATTTTTACAACAACATTACTTTAGGTGGAAATGCAGAGATCTAAGATCTGCCTACTGCATTCGCATATAAAACTACAGTCTAATTTATCTTTCTCCAGAAGGACTTGAATGCTTCTTCCAAAACAAAGACCAGAATCAACAACAAACAAAAAGCACACAAAAAAAAAGAAAGAAGAAACACACTCTCCAGCAATTTCTTTTCTCCTGCAATTTCTTTTCAAGAATGGTACAATTTCTATCATCTTGTCTTAAAACTCATTGGCTAAGAAAGTTTAACTTTGTTTGCTCAAAATCATCCCAGCATCTCACTGCTTATGAAATGAAAGAACAGCATACATTTTATGGTACAAAAATCAAAGGTTGCTCTTCCTGCTACTGGTTTTACTCAGCAGTAAAGAGAAAACCTTGCAAGTGTTGTTTACACAGTACTAAATCCTTGTAAAGTCATACTGAAACAAGTCTGCTATCTGACCTAGCCCTTAGGGCTACTTAAACACCTGTGGATTTATAGAGTTCAGATGTCTACAAGGTCTGTGCTGAAGTTCATTTCCAAATCTGTGCCCCATGTGAAGTCCTTTGTTGGCACAGTTAAGCCATTACTACTTGTTTCTGGTTTGTAAGGCAATCACATTATGAAATAGAAAGAGCTCAGAATTAGGATAACTTACCTTTATACACCCACTGTAAATGTACATAACAGCTAAAAGCTCGACATGCAAGTTTTTATTTGCAGAAGCTTAGCTCCACTAAGATCAAAACAACACTGGGAAAGAAAGGAGTTATCCTCATCTGTATACGTATAATGAATTTCCCAGCAGGACCTATACATGTAAAATACATATCAGACTATCAAGTTCAAGTTGAGTATGCTTTGTTCTAAGAGAATAAGCATTATGGTAGAAAACAAAGAACTTCTCATCCCTCTCTCAGAAAATACACTCCCCTGCACTCTCCTGGAAAAATAGCATAATATCATTCATAAGAGGAATAGGACAGAATATATTCTAAACTTTTCAATAATTTACCTAGTTGGATGGCTTACAGGTTAAGCCCTGGTCCCACAGAAATCTATATGACTGCCTTAATGAGGACCAGGAATACATTGTCCAGTGGGTTTATAGGAAGTATACCCAAAGTACTATGAATCGCCAAAAGCCAAAGGCATTTGCTTTCAATTTAATTATTTCACAATCATCTTACATTAAAGTTTACAGTAAAGGCTGTGTTATTGTTATTCTGTGGCTCTGTGATACCCATTTTCTTTAGATCCTTTATTACTGGGTAATTATCATAAGATTTAAAAAACTACAACTGTATGTTTTGGGGGTGTTTCTTATAACTCAAGTTTACATTGAGTTACACTTACACAAGTGGTAAATGTCAGGTTTTCTATGAGGTCCCCCAGAGGTTTCAGAAACACAAAGCCTCACTTGGATGGTGCAGAATGGCAGCGACTCTGGAAGCCTCCACTGCCTCAGGACTCATAGGAGCATTTGGTCCACTTCAGCTGCAAGGTGCACTGAAGACTCATGGGTTTATTAAGATTTCACAATCCTTACCATTTTTCAGAACCTTAGTTCTTAAAATATGAGGTCAGGAAAAGGTTTACAGTACTATTCTAGTACATTCTAAAAGTTAATAAAAGTGAAAGCAAATAATTATTAAATAAAATAAAAACAGCTTTTTTTTTTTTTTCCCTCTGCTTCTTTAATTTTATGATTTTTAAGCCAATCTCATAAAGCATAAATGTGTCACCTTAATTTGCTAATGCTGGGACAGGTAAGATTGCTTCCTGGAGCTCTGAGCAAGTGCATGCTGAGAAAAAGCTTCAGGAAAGTGTGCAGTTGGGGATTTTTTTTTTTTTATTTTTCATTTTTAACTACTAATCTAGCATCACTACACAATAGAGAGCAAAAGCAGCAATTGTATTACTGTCATCCCATCTCTCTGTGATGGCTTTAGGCAGGTTTGTGCTGCCAATAAAGAGCACTGAACAGGGGCTGCACATCACTATAACAAAGCTGGCTCTTGCACAGGGGGGACAAAGGACACATTTCTGTTTCTATTCCCTGTTTAGTGGTGCACTAACCTAGGGCACACCAGCACACACACCTTCTCATCTGAGCTGCTACTGCAGCTGTTTAGAGTTCATGTTTGTACCATGATAAATTAAGAAGCTACAAAAATGCTAAATGCTCTTAAAATGAGACTCACAAAAAACTCAGAGCACTTGTGAAATGCAAATTCCAAATTACATGTCTCTTAAAGAGCAGAATAATAAAAACAGCCATCACAATTTACCACTCTTTTCTCTTTTACATTCTTCTCAGTATGACTTTCAGTTAGGTAGGTATGTATAATAAACTACTGCCATGCTTGGCCTCTTGTGGATCTATCCTGTTTACACATTGCTAAATCTTTTTTATTGCTTCTGACAAGATGTTGTTTCATACCTTTATATCTGTACTTATTTTGGTTATATTGCTGGGTTATCATTGTGGTGGTGAATTACACTGAAAAAACCATATCTGTTTATCTTATCGGGTTTGGCTCACGCAAACATTTCTGTAATATTTTTTGCACCATTTATTTAATATACATTTATACACAGACAAATGGTTATCCTTTACCAAATATACTAGAACATAATAATTGCCATCAGTGCTATTACTAGGAAAGGAAAAATTGACACTTTCTGGCAAAAGCAAGAGATGACACAGCCAATGCAAATTATTTATCTCGGTTGTTCCCCATGCTGAGTCCTTGAGGTCTGAGGATGAATTACGTGCCTAGCAACTAACAGATAGACCCTGCCACCCTTCTTTTCTTGTCTCTTTTTATGTGGAGAATTCGGCCCTCACCAGGAAATATCTCTTATCCCCAGTTAATAACAAGATCCTCATTTATCACCAATTGTCAATCCATGCAGATATCTCCATCCAGTCCTACATTAGCCACCAGCCAAAGCTGACTGCTGTGCACTACACAGGGAAAGTCAAAATATGTGAAAACTGCAAGCGACTCTTAGTCACATAACTATTTATACAGCCAAAGGTTATAAAATACCTTTGATCTGACAGCTGCTGGGAAAAACCAAAATGAATATAACTAATCTTCTGTTTGAAATTTTTGGGGAAATTCAGAATTGCCATCCACAGGGTTTTACCAGTGGCAGAAAACCAACACAATACGGATGCAAAGAGATGCAGATCAGCCGAGTCCCACGTATTGAATGCGAGATTCAAGCACTTGCCAGCCTGAAACTCCCTGTAGGTAAACCTTCATCAAATGCATTTTCTAATCAGCACAGAGGCTTCCCCGTGCTCCTGCATGTACAAAATCAGTTTTGTCTGTCATCTGGGGTCACGAAGCAGAAGGCAGAAGCCAGGGGCTCAAAGTAAAAAACCCCTCATCCTATGTCACAGGTGTCTCTCTATCTTGGCCCATAGCCAACCTCTCAAATGCCAGAGGAGGAAGGTTAATTTGAGAGCCCGGAGTGCCCAAGTCTGGGCTAGTCAGGTTAGTCAGTAACAAGACAAAGGCAATTGCCAAACTGGGATTTGAGGCATTAAGGTGGGAATGTAACAGTCCAGACTCCAGAAAGTCTCTGGAGTAGAGAGAGCCCATTGACTTCAGTCTCCTTGGCACATAGCACGAGGAGGCTCCTCGTGGCACTACAGCAAAATGGTTTTACACTGCTGGGTGTGATAGCAGTGAGAGGCCATAGCAGTAGCTGCTGAAGGGTAGAGAGGAAAAATGAAGGGTAATGGGTCTGAATTAAGATGAATGGAGCAGCAGACAATTAGCTAGTTCATCAAAAGAGCAAACAATCATTAAGAGAAGCCTTTCACAGTGTAAAACCATTTGTAACAGGGTTGCAGTAAAGAGGACGCCAATTCTTCAAGACTGCAATTGAGCTTAATCGTATTCCTAACAGGGCTGATTCTCAAAAACTCAGAGAAATAATCAGTTATTTCCTGCCTTCAGTGGAAATGGAGCACTAGATCTTTGATTAAACTTCATTCCTAATACTTGGTTTGCTGGGAAAAAAATGGTCTTCTAAATTATTAGAGTACTTTGATGAAACAATTTGTTTCTTCTGTTTGAAATATTTCCTACTGCAATAAACTGATGAATGTAAATGCTAAACTACAGATTTTCAAAGAGCTATAGAGATATTTTTAGGTTTTCAAATATTAAGACAAAATGGCATCATTTTGTATCTAAATCTGAATTTTAATGAGAAGCTCTATTGATAATCACAGAGCATCTATATTTATAGAAAAATGAAATATCATAAATACAGGATTGTGCCACTATCTACATATGTTGCCTCTCTCCATACATACAGAAATCAGAGTTTAATTTCTATAGCAATGGAAATATGGCAATTTACACCAGAACTATTAGTCAGAATGCAAAAAATAGATCTAAGCCAATGTGTTGGCTCAGTTTTTAAAAGTTGGATCAAGCTAAATTTTTCTCATGTATGCTTTCATTTCTGCTTCCCTGAAGAGAGGCTCAATGCTGTGCTCACTCCATAAGGCCCTTATAGAAGGTTCTCAGACTTAATGCCGTTCATTGTGGTGTTGCAGTACTTACAACCTAGATCTCAAATTAAAATGTACAGCAGCAAAGCAGAAAAGGCAAACACAAAGAAATTGATAGAAATTTTGTTAATAGAAGTTTTATTTCTAGAGGTTAGTAAAAATATTGAAAGAAAAGAAAAAGACTAGCAACATGATTTTTGTTTCCTACTCTATAGCAAAAAGAAATATTATTTTTAACTGTGAGCTTGAGAAGTTCCCCTAAGTAAACATATAATAGCTGCTCTCTTGAGATGGAATTTCTCTAATTTGATTAAGTGTTTAACTAAGTTGTGCACATGGGGTACGTATTCAGAAGAAAAAAGCTTTATATAGTAACTAGAAAATGTTGAAAATAGAAAAGTTGATGTGTAAATTCTTAGTGCCTTCTCTTAATGCTGTACTCATTTTATGATACACTTTAAAGTGCAGAAAATGTATCCATTAAGCAGTATACCTTCAGATCTTAGCAGTGTGAATGTACACAAATAAACATAGAAGAGAGTATAATGGACACAGCTAAAATGTTGAAAGCTAGCTTTCTCAGCATATTTCTATAAGCATAAGTATTCTGAGATAAATACAGACCATTGTTCATTAGCTTTATTTCATAAGTAATATAACAATTGGATAGGCAGTAAAAAAACCCATGTAATAGATTACTGGTATATGTTATTGCATGAGCAATAGAGCAGAATGTAAAATCAATAAAAATGAAATTTCTTTTTTTCCAAAACATGTGTTACAGAAAATGTAAAAAAAACCCCAAGAACTTGCTCCTTCTCCAAACAGATGTATATATATATATATATATATATATATAGATAGATAGATATATAAAGTCCGTTTTTTTGCCATTTTTCTAAATTGAGGTTTAAAGGGGTTTTGTTTTCTTTCAAACTTTAGTGACTGTGGGAAAAAAATTATACACTGCACAGGATATTCTTTTAGGTGCATATTTTCTAGCATTGTTATTAATAATAATAATAATAATACAAAAAAGTGTAGCAGATCAAACCAGAAGGAGCCTTGAATATATTTGCTGGGAATTGCCTCAGGCTAAACACCAGGGACATGAAACAAACTGTTCTTATCACCTTTTTCCAAACACAGCGATTTAAATTTACAATGAAAGTGCCAGCACCAGCTGCACTTTAAGAAAGCACCACATGTCTTGATGAGCTCCAAGAAAATGGAAAAAAGCCCAGTTCAAGTTGGAGGTGTCATCTTCCTCTAGTCAGCTGGGTGACACAAAGCTGAAAGCGATGAAGTGCTAATTAGAGGTTGATGAACAGAATCTCAGAGTGGAAACTTGTCGAAATAGCCTCTACTGAATCATAGCCTTATGAGTCTGCCCTTATCTCCCCACACAAAGCACTGACAGAACCAGAAAAAGGCAGTGTGAATCTAAATATCTATATGGTTAGGTTACACGTTTTATCTCTTACCATATGTCCACTTTATCTTGGGAGTTATTTAAAAATTACCTTATTTTTTAGAATGCAGATACGACTTTTCCCTAGTTAGTTCCCTTAGTATGTCTAGACTGTATTGCAGAAGGAGCAATCAGACCTTTTTTTTTTTTTTAAAAAAAAAAAAAAAAAAAGAAAAAGCAAAGCGCCTTTTATAACTAATTAGATAAGGGAAAAACATCTTCGAATGCTAAGTGATAATGAGCAAATAGCTATTTCTTAATCAGAGATATGAATAAAACCACATGAAAGAAAAAAGGAGGAAATTAACTAAAATTTAAATAAAGATCATGCTCAGAAGAGGTGTGAGTTTAAAATTGTTTTTCACTAAAAGCAAAGGTGGTGGGAGAGGCTTTAGCTGGCAGGAGAATTTGGTGCTTTTTTGTTCTTTTTATATAGTATTAATGTTGAATTGACAGCATTTTTGGTGAGTATCTAGTTCTAATGGAACCAAAAGCAGAAATGTTTAGCGGTGCTGACAGGCAAGTGCAGGCAGGGCGGTTTCACTTCTGGCAGCAGCAGGAGCTGCTGCTCACTCAGCAACAGCAGATGCTCCAAGCTGGGCTGGCTGGACACTGGAAGGCAACACTGGTTTGCACAACTTCACTCTCCCTTCCAGCCCAGACAGCCCCTTATTCCCTTATTTCCTCCACCTTATGTACCCATCCCAACTGTGCTGCGCTCCCCTCCAGGGCCCACAGCAGCAAAGCCAGCCTCGGTGGGAGACAAACACACTCTGAATGTTAAACGCAGATTCAAAGGTTCTGTTTGATTCCGGGTGCCAAATCCAATTAATAAGAATGAAAATCTGGAGGTAGAGAGGAGGGTTGAAACCTTTCCCACATTGATGCAGCAGTGGGACACTGCAGCAGTAACTACTCCATGCATGTGTGTGCTATGCTGGAGACACACCTATTTGGCTCATCAGTTTGGCACTAGAATGTCTTACCTGGAATTTTTTAGAAGCTTTTTTTGAGTTAGACTGTACTGATACTCAGGAACTAGCTGATTTTATAGAAAATTCCTATTTTGTGTTAATATAAGTATTTTTCTTAATGACAGTACAAACGGTCACTTTGTGAACATTAAGTAGTTTGTGAGATAAAATACCATCAGGACTAAATTTCATCAATTTTGAAACATCTTTCAGCCCATATGCTAAGAAGTCCAGCAAAACTACATAGAGCAGAAGCATTCAGAAAAGACCAACCCCTTGTGCTCTAAATTATATTCTTGGGAGGCAGTATGCATTTGTGTGCAATGTGTGCTAGCTAATATGATGGGGGTTTTAACATAATCTGATGTTAAAGTTATGTTATTGTTATGTTATCTTGATGTTATACTGAAATATAAAATACCAAAGTTACAGACCTTTGCTGATATCAACAGAGAAGGGAAAGATGACAAAATCCTCAGAAGTTCAGTCACAACACAAAAAATACAGCCTTTGCCCTGAAGAGCACACAATTTAAGAATAAAAATCCAGGGCTACAATCATTCCATGTAAACAGGGTGTGCTATACAAAATCATACTTTAAATATTTAATACCTTGTGAGCACACACTCACATCTGTAATTTCAGTCAGTGTTTTTTCTGTTAGCTTACTGCTTCAGAAACCTAGTTCAGATTAATTGTTGTCTCAAAAAAAAAAAGGAAGAATCCATGCTCTTTTGAAAATGTCAACTCCCATTAAACCAGCTCTCCAAAATAATGATGTTCATCTGATTTTTCTCTCTTTGATTAGGCTTGTATAATTCTGTATTATCTTGGTAGCTTTGATGCCAAACAAGATTAAATTGTCATGTACAGTATATTAAATTTATAATCTGAATAAAAAAAAATCACTTGTAAAGCACTCAATCAGTATCTAGAGACATAGCTACTAAATTTACATAATTTACACCACTGACGTGCCATTATTTCCTAATTATTTAAGGCCAATTATCAATTGCTGGTCAATGCTTGGAATCAGTCACTATAATTATTTCTCCACGGCCTCATGTTTAGATGCAACAGAGGCGGTTTTGTCAAGCCTCAGTATGACACCAACGTACACATTTCCCCTGCAAAGTGATATTTTTGGCTGGGATTTTAATTCACCAGTATTAAAAAATATTTCTACCAAAAACTGTACTCTACCATTTCCATTACAAATATAGAGCAGCATTTTGTACAAAACACTTAAGAGAGGATTCTCTAGGGAAAAAAAAAAAACCAAACAAAAAAACTAAAAAATGCCAAACCAAACAAAAAAAAAACCAAACTCCCCCTCCACCAAAACTGATATAGTGGGAGAATCTTATTAACAGCAACGTGATCTTATCGTCTATCTTGTTCTCTTTTAATTTATTCTTTTTTTTTTTTTATTTAGTACATTTTTATCTTTTCCTTTTGTATTTTGTTAAAATGGATGAAATAATAGCTTATTTCTGCCCTCATATCTAGATTTCACTTCTACACAAACCAGTCCTAAAGCATGCAAACAAAAATCTGCATTTGAATTCCTAATGATTCCTCCTATTGTCTCCTTGCTGCTACAACCTGTCAATCACTGCTGAAAAGTGCTAATCACTCCCAGAAATCCCAGTCTCAGAGACAAAAGTACCAGTCACCACAAAAATAATACCAATTGGTCATGGGTGGAAGGCAAATCTCACTAGGGATCTAAGTGCACAATGGAGTTTATTAAGTCCATTTTGCTATAGTCTAGCTCCGCTAGTAGCATCCGACGTTTTCAGACTTTAATTTCAAAGTCAACTAAAATCCACTAAAGTAACTTATATTCATTAGCTAGGCTTTAACTGAACTGCTGTGAAATCTCTTGGCTGCAAGGGCTTTTAGTAGAAGTGGCAGCTTTCATTTTCAATTTAAGGAAAATAAATCTAGTCGGATGTTAGGTACTTCTTTCTTAATCAGTTTGATTTTTACAGGCACTTAGTTCTTTCCAAAGTTGTTTTTTTAACTAATTGTATACATCTTTGGCTAATACTGCACATGAAAGAATACCTTGCAGTTAATACTCTGCACCTGATCAATTCCCCCCCATTCCAACACTCAACTTTAGTAGAAAGAAGGAGTAAGAATGAATACATACAATGCATTATAAAGAACTATTGCCTCAGGTTACAGAAACTGCATTTTCTATTAGAAAGGGGAAGGTGGCTAATGCTGTAGTCTTGACATCTAAACTGCTGTGTCCTAAAAACCACATTTTTTTAAGCCTCAGTGCAGACTGCACTGTTTGCATTTAAAACTATAAACACAGACTGTTTTCCTGTTACATCAACTAAATACTGAAGTATGTTTGATCTTAATAAACTATAATTAAGCAATATACAGTAATTACCTTTTAGAAATCCCTATAGTGATTATTACCTCTGGAGTTGACTAGAGGAGACTAAGAATGTGCAATAATTGAGTTCTGTTGGTTATATGCATTCTACCTCCTTTTTCTTAGAGAAGCAAAACATTTTAAATGGGCAAAACTTCTTCAATGAGTAAGATTCATCTGACTTCAGGCAGGCACTACTGCAGTCATTAACTTTTACCAAAGTTGCTGTTGAGTTACATTTATCAATTTTATTGCAGTGGAAGGACTACCCCTGAAAATATGATAATATTTACATTGAAATAGGTTTGCAGAGGCATAATTTGTATATGGCTTTGGGCAATGTGTGTCTGCCTGCCTGGGATAGTTGGATTTCAGCAGTTACAGCATGCAATTCTGAGCATTTTTAGCTTCAAAAGGAACCCACATCTCCCAGCCTTAGAGTGCCCCCACAGCACACTCACTGCCCCCAGTGCTGGCAAAGTAACATTTTAAGCTCAAAATACAACACAGGAAAAGCCTTTTTTGTTTTGTTTTTTCTTCTTTTTAAACAGTTTGCAGTTCAGGTGACTTTTTCTTTCTTCCAGTTAGAATAGCAAGTCTCAGCACAAAAGCAGGGCCTGCAAAACTCCAAAACATGGGTTCATTAATATAATTCTCTCATGATTACAGTGTCTATTATTTTGGATTTCTGATTTTGATATAAATAATAATGCAATTCAAGTGACTGCACACATGGTGATCCAGGAAGGAAAGCAAGCTTGCACTTCAGATAGACTCACTTTGTGATACAAGCCACTCTAGGCACATTAATTCAGAAGTACATTAATCCACAGTGCCACCTAGCCACCTGTGTATATTTCGTTTAAATGTGACAAAAAGAAAATCCTTCTAAACTGTAAAAACTGTTAACCCTCTCCCCTTCCCCTCCCCTCCAGTTACAGGATGTAGATGGAGTAGAATAATAATAAAAAAAATAGTCCAACGTGTTTATAGCAACTGTTACTGACCTAAAGGAAACCTGCAAATCTTTGCTACAGCTCTGTGTTACACTGTTATTACTCCAAACAACATAAACTGGGATATTAGCTTCACTGAATTAAAATGAAGCATTCTATAAACACCTGCTTTGTTGCACGAAACTTATTTTACTGAAACATGGAACCTCTTCCCTCCTCTTTTTCCTTCTTCTCAGCCCTAACCTTAAAATCAAATTAGGTTTTACATTATGTTTGTGTTGCAAGAATGTTTTAAAGCTTCAGCAAATATCTAATTTATTTTAGGTCTTATAATTGTAAAAATAATAAAGTCAGGCTAGCAGATATTAAAATACATCCTCTAAATATACCTCTAATAGATATTCTCAACCAGTAATATTCCCACAGCAATTTTAACACACACCATGAGTACACCAAATGTCTTTGACAGAATGCTCAAAGCACCATGTAGTTCCCAGCTCAAGGTGTGACAGAAATGAGTTGCTTTTAAAACTTTTTCCTCCTTTGACAGAAACTACACAATATTCCCTGACTACCTTTTACAATTTGCATAGGAAAGGAAAGATAGTACAGGAATTGAAATGTCCGGAACAGCTACGCAAAGGAAAGCCTGAGGCTGGTGTCTGCCTCACCTAGCAAGAAGCTGGAAGCAAGGAACTTTTCCTCCATGGAATCTGAACCTCTTTCAGGCAGGAGAGAGTTTTCTTGGCCCCTACCCTACAGAGCACAATTGAGTGTAACACAGTGCATCGAAGGTACGCCCGGAGGCCCTCCCAAACATACCAGGTTGTACCAGACAAGCCAAAAACTTTCCCTGTGCAGCAAGTCAACCCAAGAACTGTCCTCCTCTTAATTCTTTCCAGCTCCCAGGTCTACACATTTTGCCTGATCCACCAGGGTAAAGAAGGGCCAGTAGTCCAGTCTATTCAGAGAGTAATTCTAAATATTATCCTTTATGCATTTATTTAGACCTCTCCACAATGATGGCACAGAGTGAAAGCCTAGAGTGGAAGAAAAGAGAAAAAAAAAATGTAAAAGAAGCCTTTAATGTATGTTTTTCCACACCTATACTGAGGATTTTTCACACTTGTTCAATTTTCTACAAGCAGAACCAGTGATCCAGCCATGCTTTTTGCCCCTTTTTAAGAAAGTAAGCTGATTAAAAAAAAAAGCACATAAATGACACTCTTAGTTTATCATAAAAAATAAAAAAGCCCTAAAGAGCAAACTATAATAAAAAAAGAGATGGATTGTTTAATTATCAAATAAATAATTCTTACTTCACAGTTTTCTTGTGTGTAAAATGCCCAGTTTTGAGTATCCACCCTAGATAACATACCTAGGCTGGTTCCAGGGGACTGCAGTCACTGTTTCTTCCAGGTCTGAGTTTTCAAATTTTTAAATTTATTTATTTATTTATAAATACTCTTTATATCCTATTTTGAGGATTCTTTTGTTAACCTCTTCCTTACTTAGTGCACTATGTAGGGAAACAAATGCTTATGCTCCTCTCCTTGGTTACCTTCTGAACCCGCACTAACAACCTTTTCCTGACAGTATAAATCAGAACTAATGAATCAAAATATACTGAATATATAGACCAGAATAAAAAGAAAGAAAAAAATAAAGAGACTTAACTTTTAAGAATTAAAGGACAGATGCAAGAGGCCCTAAGAAAACCCCAAAACAAATCACGATTTGAAGGCAACCCCTCAGCCTTACCTACTTCACTCTATCTGGCTGCCTACCACAGGCTTAATCAATTTAGGGCATGGGCTATTTCAAAAGATCCTGCTTGGTTTTGGTGAAAGTAAAAAAATTAAAATTCAGTGTTCCTTTTAAAACCTAATCTCAGCCTTCCCAGTGGAGTGCCTGTCCTTTCTATATAACTTCAATACTGGTTATTTGGTATCAGAGTAAATGTAGTGGGCCGGACGATGACTGACACCTGATCCAAGACAATGGGGCAAGGACCCAGTGCCCGGCAGCCTTGTGCTTTGACAGGCTTTTTCTCCTGGTGACTGTTAGCCATTGTTTGATAACTACAGACTTCCCTTCCCACAGACCTTTCTGAACTCTGCTGTCTTTGAACGGCGACCGAAATGAGAAGGAAAGTATTTACCAGCCAGTAATTACAAGCCACCCCTCATGTAAAGGTAAACGGTAATGAGGAATGTGCAAAGAATAGCTAGCACTGTCAAAAGAGAAAGGGAAAAAAAAAGAAAAAGCTTGTAAAACGTAAAGCCATACAAATGCCTTATAGACTTATCCGCAGTAACTGTATCCATTAACCATGCTAAAAGCCCTAACTCAGATGGGCACTGCACACAGCATGTCTGCCAGTGTTTTATTATCAAGTCCATTATGATGAGTTCTTGTCCTAGACAAAAGGAGAACAGAAAAAGAATTCAGGCTGACAAATTAGACTTGAAATCAGTTTCATTTACATAACGACTGGAAGTTCATTAATAACAGAGTTTTAATTATTCATGCTCTTGTTTCACTAGATACAGCAGTTTTCCCCCTGCTGTGCTGGATGTCTGGATTAGGTAAAATGAACCATAGCAAACTGATAGACTGCCCAGATTTCTTAAGTTCTTTGCTGCTTTCAAGGAGAGCACTTGGGGGTGGAAGAGTAGGAAAGGACAGGGGGATGGGAAGAAAGCCTTTCCTTCAGCTAATGTTATAACATGCTAGTGAAGGAGATACTTAAAATCTGCTTTGGGTGTAAACTTTGATTTGATGGAAACTCAGTTTCAAATTTCAAGCCATAAAAAACAGATGTCAAATTCTGTGTTGATTTGCCAAACTCTAGTTCCTTATTTAGATCAGTAGAATCAATGTTAAAAGTTTGTGTTAGGATATCTGCTGTGAGCAGAGAGTGTTTCTAAAGAATAACATTTTAGTCTCACAGAAAGAGTTGTTTAACTTCTACACTAATTCATGGCAAATTTGTAAATTCAGTTTTCTCACATTTCTTCTGTGGGCTTTTGTTTTGTATGCATTTTCCTTTTGGTTAGCTTAATTTTTAATTATAAAGTGGACTAAAGAAGGTCAGAAGATAATATATTTTCTATAGAAAAAATCTAATTACTAGGATCTTTGAAAAAAATTAATCTAAATGCAACAATGAATGGATCGCTTTATCTTATAGGGGTAAGTTTTTCCCATCACAGCATCTAACAAGTAGCTCCCATTGACTTCAACGTACCCTGCAGGGAGAGAATAGGATCCGTGGATTTTACATGACTATTTGCTATTCAGTGAAACCTGAGGGCCCTACTCTCCCGCTGCAGGATGCATGTAATACCCATTGAGATCAATGGGAATTACCCTTATGTCCTGCAGCACAACCAGGCCTCACAGCTACATGTCCTGAGCTATGAACACTGGCAGGTGGACAAAGTGAGGGACAGATTTGAAGAATGGTGCTTACTAAAAGATCTAAGTTAGACTTTGAGATTCTTCCTTTTTCTCGTAACTAAGGCATGAGACCACAAGTCTTTTCTTTTGAAACATTAAGTTTTCTGAAAACAAAACAATGAATGGAATTAAAAAAAAAAAAAAGTAGAAATTAAAGCTAATGGGTGATGTCTTAAACTTTTACTGTTCAATGCTTCCTTCTTGGTGGAAGAACCAGTAGCTTTTTTGCCTACTGTCTCTCCATCCTTGAATGCTTAATAATATAGCTGAAAAAAAAAAAAAATGGAAAAAATCTTAAGGGGACAGAACAGTAGAGATTCAATAGACATCCGAATCATGTTTGCTCTGGTACTCCATTACAAGTCTTCTGTTGCTGCTGGGGGGTGAGGAGGAGAGCTGTTTACATTTGAATTCGGGTACAAGTATACATCTGCCAATTTTTGTCAATATGTTGCATCTTCCAATTCTGTTTGTTGGTAGGTAGTGTACATATCCATAAGAAATATCATGTCCATAATAAATGTCATTGAATGCTCACAAAGGGTTGTTTTTTTTTAATGGAAGCCCAAACTAAACTAAGAGGAACAATACAAAGCTGGAAGTCAGTAAGTTTAGACTATATTCCAGCTGTATCACTGTCTTTCATCACATAGCCTACCCTGGGCCAAACCATAAATCCCTCAGTCATTCTGATGGCTAAGGAGTGTATTCACATATAATCATTCACAGGAATTGTTCTGCAGGGCTCAACAAAAATCTATGAGTCACTGTTCACCCCTGTAAATAAGCAGCGCTTAGACTGCCTTCATATTTTCTATTCCTCTCCCTGGAAATAAGGAGACAGCATTTCCTTGACTGATTGGTTTACTCCATGAATACATTCCTCAGTCAGGTAAGTGATGAACACAGTAAAAATCTGAAATGAAAAGAGCTGCTAGATTCCTGTTTGAGAAGATTTGGTTGATGTGAACAATTTCCTCTCAGTCTGAGAGTGACAACAGGAACATAATAAAGGCATGAGAGGTGTATGGATGCATTAACCGTGTAATGTGTTTTTGATTGGACTTTATGAGAATAATGTGAGTTTCTTACAGCCAGCTCCAAATTTAGGTTGTTCATAAAGAAACTAGTGCTAACCTGACAGACTTGATAGGGTCTAGTGGAAAAAGAGGTCTGCTTACCACAGAGGTCAAAAGGGACCAAGGTTATTCCAGCCTGCTCTATGAACACATTTCATTTTTATTCTCACCAAGTTCCCAGATATATGATGTCTCTCACATTCCTGTGGGAGTTCCTATGTTTCTAACCGTTCTTCTAATCTTTTAGGAAACATACCAGGCAGCTCCCACTGCACAGATGGCATGCAGTGTCTGACTGAACCAGCAGACTTGGTGCTGTCTCAATGCCTTTTATTGGCAAGAACTGATTGAGTAGCCCTGATTGATACTCCTAGTAGTAGCTGGACAATCTGCCTTGCTATGTTTAATCCACAGACCATGTGGCTGTTGGAAGACACTTTTTTTAACAGCTTTTTAACAATTTACAAGGGCAGCTTTTTTGAGAAATTATCTTTCCTGGTTTTAACATGTTGCTGTCTCTACATATTCTTTGTCTATCACTGGATTTTCTAAAAAAAACTCTTCCCCGTAACTCAGTGTGGTTTATTTTCAGTTGCTTTCAAGTTTTAGAATATAAAAAGTGCAAAATCCTGGAAAAAAATCTTAGTGAAAAAGTGTCACTTAGTGAAAAAATACAGTCACGAAAAAATATGGACACACATATCACCTCCTTGTCATTGGCAAACCACATTGCTGAAAAATGTAACGAGATAGAAGCTTTAAACCACACATTAAGGCAAATTAAACAGACTGAAGGACTCTCAGATTGCTGTTCTGGCCCACATTTTCAGATATTCTAGATTCAAACCTAGCCAAGACTTGACTAAGATTGCAAGCTTACAAATAGAGTCCTTAATTTTTACATAAAAATTGAAATATTTAAATTACCTTTCTTTGATCACTTCTTTTTGAAAAAAGCACATATTTTGTAACTTTTCAGACCTGATAACTGTCACTGATTCATCAGAAACTTTTGGCCCACTGCACAGTACGCGATGCTGCGAACACAGATTTATTTTTTTTCCATAGCTAGAAGAATTATGTACTGCTTCTTATTTAAGGAGGATGCTTAGGTGAAGGGGAAGAGACAAAAGGGAGCTGTTTTTCAGATCTAACGCTTGTTATCTCCATTTACCACAATTTTACCTGTTCTCACCAGGTAATTTCCAGTTATTCACAAGTTTCCCCTTAGCCTTAATAAGGAAATCTTCAAGTCAGGTTAGTGCAGAAGATTAAGACTGTATTAAGATTAAGTCTGAAATGTTCTGCTACCAATTAGCCCTCTAGTATTTCTGTAAGCCTTGAATTTTTGATGCGATCAATGACACCAAGTGGAGCCATCTTCTGTGGAGTGGTTATTAAAGATATAAAAATCAATACAAAGATGATACTTGGAAATCTATATCACAAGATAATGAATCACCATGAGAGCCAGCTAAGAAAGAATGTCAGCAAACCAAACAGAAGGTTTGTGCATAACAAATTATTTGATGCCAGTAGAGTTTAAGCTAAATTTTGCATGAGACAGAAGTCTTCAGGCAACACTTATGATACATTTGCATGGCAAGGTTTTAATGAGATGAAGACACAAGACCGACCATGCACAGGGCTTTTTGTGCATTAAAGACTGAGGGAGAGAGAGATGATTGAGACATATGGGATTAAGACAATAATGCTATAATTTGACTTTAATGACAAAACAGCATCAAAAACTTTCTCTGTCAGTAATCCTTATTCAATTTCTTTTAAATGGAGCATTATTTTCCTGCACCTTAAGTGCTGATTGTTATTGGAGTTGTGTATTGGAGCTTCACAGGATACTCCAAATTTAATTTGAACTAGGGATTGATTTGGTTGGCTTCAAAGCCAGGTTTTCCTTTCCAAAATTGAACTAGTGCATGACTTTGCAAGTTCATTTGGATTTACTGCCTGACACAATTGTATAAGACTTTACAGCATTTAGGGCACGTTTTGCCCTGCTGATCTCTTGTTCACTCACATGTCCAGACCCACAAACTGAACTATTAAAATAAACAGTCTTGCTGCCCCTCCTGCATTTCCCTGGGAAATGCATTCCTCACTAAAAGCTAAAGATTCAAGAGACTCGCACAGTTCAAATTCATATTACGTGAAAAAAAATCATCACTTTAAACTTATAATTTATCAAATAAAAGGTTTTGAGAGCATTTTATTACCATCAGTTTTCCTAGAACTTTTCCAAAATAGGAGAACAGCATGTTCTTATTTTATAGATTACTCATTTTACTGAGGCATGCAAAAAACAAAATGAACTAACATTAAGATATAACAAGGTCTTAGGTAATTTGATCTTTAGTAGTGGGACATTTACCTGCTAATTGCCTATCCTGTCTATTTAAACTGTGAGTTCTTTGTGATGCAGCTACATTACTATGACTGAGTCTAAATCAGGGTCTCTGAACACTAATGGAATTCAAATGACTGATATTAATAAAAATCAGATAATAGTATCCCATAGGAAGTCTAGAAGATCCAGAATGACAACAGGTCCTCTAATGCATCTTAATCTGCTGTAGCTACACAAAGCCAATCATACCCTAAAATTTATACAGCTTTACTCCATTTTTGGTTTTTTGTACAAACTACAGAAATTCCTTTTTTCAACTCCATATTCCCTTTCAAGCAATATTTGCTCTTATTCAGTAGGATTAGGGCACTTTGAACACACCTACTGCGGTAAAACAAATCCTCTGTTTCCTTGTTTTTCCTAGGCACACATAGCTTTCACATTTGCAGGCAGTAAATAGCAAGTGCTTGCAGATAATCATAATCTCAGCACACAATCACAGCTTATTGTGCTTGTAACAGGACACTATATGCAAGCCCGTCATTCTTTGTTAATCAGTAACTGTCTGTTGTTTGACAGCCACTAGATTTTTATTTTATTTTTTAGTGCGCAATTTCTCACCTTCTCTATTTCAAAACCTCTTCTCTATTTCAAATAAAAAGACTGAAAGGCAACAGCAGTTCAGATCCTCACCAGGGTAATATGCATACCTCCTGCATCAATTGAGGATCAGCCCTTTGTCCTGCAAGCAAGAATAACACTGAAACATTACAGCAACTCTACTGCTGCCTGCTAGAGGCAGCTGGCAAGTTAGTGAATCAACCATCCAGTTGTATAGCAAAGCTACTTCAAAACTAAATAGACAAATAAAGAGCAGCCATGACATTCTTCGTGCAGTTTTCACCAGCCATTGCAGTTTTGACTTAATTTGTTTCCCTGCCTCTTTGCATCTTGAGTCTTTGAAGGCAAATGAACCAGTCGGTGTCATAAAACAAGAACTAGAACAGCCTTCAGTAATAACAAAAACTAACGGAAAAAGCAGATCTTTTGCAGGCAACATTTCACATGGCTCAAAACGTCGTTGCCGCAGTTTAAATTCTGCAGCCTTGCGATTGTTCTGACACGTCTTTATTGTTCCTTTTAAGTGCAAATGCCTAGGTAGCATCACTATAAATGAAACAGTAGTGTTCACAGATTGCATTCAACGGCTGTTAGAGCTTCCTCTCCTTCATCTGCACAATTTGCATCTATTACAGGCTCTGGAATATAGCTTTTGCTGCTTCTCAGTGGCCTCAGAAGGGCACAAGAGCCCCCCCCACTACAGAACAGCAGTGAGGCTGATCTTTAAAGCCCATCCTAGAGGCAGCCCCTCTATGGTGCTTACTGAAGGAGGGGAGGAGGGGAAGAAGCTGGTCCTGTGAAGGCTTTGAAGGACACCACTATGATGTGCCATCAAGTTCTCTGAATGATCCTGCCTTGCGATACCCACCACAAAATCTACGGTGTTTAACAATAAATGCTCATAAAGATGCAGAGCCCTAGTGCAGGCATTCAGGGCCTCCTGAACATGGTTCAGAAGGGTTTTGTACAGTGATCTGTGCAGTAGTCTGTCTCTGGGATGCAAAAAAGAGGTGGGCGAGTACATTTTGTACCTGTGAAATTCACTTTTCTTTCACAGCACAACAGGGAAAAAGAGCGTGTAGAGAACAACCTCTCCTAATTCTCTAATACCAGTTATGTGCTGAGACTTTTAACAAAATTAACCAGAATGCCCTCAGCTAAAATCCTGTCTGGAAGCTGGTCAGTGTTTTCATGCAAAGCAAGATACAAAGCAGGTGATGCTGTGTATTTCCTTTCAGGTTGCTCAAACCCAGAGGACAACCACTCTTAATAAATCAAACATACAAAGTCCAGAAGCTGCCTATTTTTAATTTTGGAGAAAATAATATTTTGATGATTTGACTGCTCTTCTTGGATACATAAAGAAAGCTTTGCAAATGAGATTTAGAGCCTTTGTCTCTTTCAGGGAAATGTTTGCAATAATAGACAGGAGTGGCACATTCACAGAAATGAGAATACTAAATCTGAGTTGCTTAGGGAAGAAACTTATGCCATTTATTTTTAGTACTTGAGTAGACCGGATTTAGGACCTTTAGGTGTGGTACCAATTGTAACCAGGCTAGAGGTGATTGCATACTCAGTGTGGTTTTATTACTGTTATTATTACCGTGCAGTTATTATCACACAAGTCCAACATTTCAACAGAGTCACACTACAGCATGCAATGCCATTGATCTTCAGGCAGTACACACAATTATTTGTCCTTTCCGTCATGAGACTCCACTATTGCAATATTCACATCAAACGAAAGCAAAAATACTACTTCTATTATTATTTTTATTTTTCTTTGTTGTGTCTCTCAGGAATCAGAAGATAAGCCAAAGCCAGGAGATGGGAATTCATTTTACTAGGCCACCCTGCTGATCAGCTAAAACAATAAGTTACCATATGCTTTATCTCTGTGACAATGCAATGGGATTATATTATTTTATCTTGTTTTACTAGCAACACATAATTGTATACAGCCTCTCCATGGAGCACACAAAGAACTGAGACTAGAAATTTGAAAAAAGGAGATAGGTGTATGGAAATATATTTTCCTCAACTCTGATTAATAGAATGAAAATCTGAAGAATCACTGACACGACATCTTCCATATTCTCTTTTTTTTTTTTGAGAGAGAGAACATATTTCACTTAAAGAACTGAAGTATTAGAAACGCAGTTGGAGTCTGTATTATCTGTCCTTTGGATCCCAATCATCGGCTTAAAATCTTTGTCATAGTTTTTTCATTTAAAAGAAAAGAATTAGGCAAAATCTCTTCAATGACCATAAAAATTTATAAGCAAATACTCCATTTGCATGTCCAGCTTCTGTGGAATACAAAGTAAACCTCTCTTCAAACACATAATAAAAACATTCTCCTGAAGACAGATACTTGTTTCACATAATGCTTTGTTCCGTAGTTAAAAGGATGAGATTCTGTCAAATAGCCTACAACAAAATCAGTTCTAGGGAAAGCCCTAAGCACTTACTACCCATCTTTCTATTTTAAAATGTTTTCCTATTACTGCCTTAAACACCTTGCAGCATGACTTCAGTGTCCCACTACAGTATGACATCAAGTGTGTGCTATTATTCTCCTATAAATTCAAACCACAGACACAAGAGAGCAAATCACAATGCCTCAACCTTCTACACTAGTCAGTGGCTATACAGAATACAGATTTTCATGGACTCTAAACATTCTAGCAATTCATTTCAGCTACACCTATCTAGCACAAAATTAATTTATATAACCTACTTTGATCCTCCAAATAAACTTATACAAAGGCTGGTTTCCTTCTAGTAAGAGAAGAGAAAAGTCTTTTAGATGAAGTCAGAGCATGATGGTGTTTGTACTCAAAGGAAAGCAAGTAGTATTGTAATTTATATGAAGCTACAAAGCTCAGAAATTCTGCAACACCTACATTTGCCTTTAAACTAATTGCCCTTGCCCAATGAGATACTGTCCATCATTACTAGAAAAGAAAGCTGAGTACAGATATCACAAATGATGTAAAACACAGTGTAGGTTTATGCAAATAGATGAATTTTGTGGTTTTGTATTACTCTGCATTTTCCACTAAAACTGGATTTGAAATAAGGTAATTAAATTAGACCACTGGTAGAACTCCAGGAGAAATTAGCTCAACCAGACAGAAAAATCTCAAGTAGCATCATTGATAATTGGTTGCCCCTTCCAGACAGGCAGATAGAGAATAAACAGACACAAGCAGGAAGATAACCATTTGGCAAAACCTGGATGCAAGAGCCCAGTAGCCAAGTAAGTACAGTCATCCAAATAGGAGGGGGAGCACTGAAAATGGTTCATCAGGAATGACCACAAGGCTTTTCAGCCCCACAAAGCACCCTTTCCAGCCCCTCTACACCAAACTCTACCAGCCTCTCTCTCAAAAGCAGCTTTTTTATAAAACTTGTCATTGTGGCTGCACAGGCAGTGCCAGGAGTCACTCCACTTACTTCCTCATGCTTCCCACCACCTGGTGCTGGCAAAGATCCCTTTGGCTAGCAAGGCACTGGGACTTTTCTTTTTCTTGTGGCTCTATTGTAAAGGGTACAATGTGGATCCTTGTCTCCTTAGGTATAATTAAGTGCTTAAGTGGCAGCATGTCATGCTGCAATTTTGTGATCTGAGCCTGGGTCCTGAGCTAGCCTGAAAGCTCACCGGGCAGACAGGCAGCACTGCACTGAATAACTGGTGAAAATTGCCAAAGATAACATTAATTCAGGGGATAAATGCACATGAAAAATTTAGAGGGGCCTACCTTCAACTCAGCTTCATCAGCAATGCTTTAAGGAAAGGATGAAAGGAAACAGCAAGAAAGAAGCCATCAAATTATGTTTGTCACAGTAGCACCTCCAATCACTTATAGGTCTCTTACCCAAGATTAAGTTTCATTCTGCCCAGCTTCAGGTAAGGTGGTGTCACTGGAGTACTGTCACCTGCAAAAAAAAGCACAAAATATTTGTGGATTTAAGATAGAAACATTACAAGTGTTAAAAAAGTAAAACATGATGCATTTAATCACACCCCTCATCTGAAACGAATCCATATTTATCTAGCAAAAAAGCAGAGGACAGAATGAATCCAGAAGCTCCGTTTGATGCCTGAGAGCAGGTGAAAAACTGATGAATCTTATGTAGCAGTGGAAGGGCAATAACAAAAAAACACCCAAAAAACAAACTAAAAAGATCCCAAACAAAACACCAAACCCAAATCAATTAATTCCTAATCTTCAACAATTAGTTATTTGAAGAGAGCATTTTTGACAACTGTCTGTATTGATCATGAAAATAAAGGAAGGCTTTCACCACCATTAAAACTAAATTTCTTTCTCATTCAGAGAGAAAGTAGTTGCCTTTGGAGACTGAACAAAGACAGGTCTGAATTCTTCCCCTACACTCTATTCTTCCCCAAGCATGGATCCAGAAAGACAAAGGGGTTATTTTGATTTGCACACCACTGCTTCCTTTCATGCTTTTTTTTCCTTGAAGTGGCATGTGCTCTTTTAAAAGGAGCAGACTCCCAGCTTGCCATGGGACCCCATTGTTTTCTAGCTGAGATTGAAATAAATCTCCTGAAATATGTTTGGTTTCTCTTAAATTTCAAAGTGATGGCCAATACTCAACTGCAAATGGTTTCAAACTGATCTTAGCCACTGCAGATTAAAACTCCCTCATCACTTGCTGTGAAACAAAACACAGTTAAAACCCTCTCATCATCATCATCTGGGAAATTCTGTTCAAGCTTTACTTTCAGATATCTTCATTCAAAACAGGAGCCATTCTTTGGAAATCAACACAGAGAATGTTGGACTTCCAGGTAATGCAAGCAAGTTCCCACTGGATTTAGCAAAGTTACTTCAGGATTTGGCATTATGGTTAAGCATATATTTCCACAAACTGAACTGAGAGCAAAGTATCCCCATCCCTACATAATCTTTGCATCCACCTCCCTCTCTTACTTTCTCCTCTGCTCACTCCTGATATTCAGTAACTACAGACTTATTCTTTGCCAAATTAAGCAGACAAGTGTTTCACTACTTTTTTTAAAAAAAGCTTGTTTATCTGTCTCTGGGTCTTCTTAAATAAGTGATTCGCAGGTGTCTTGAAGCCAAGAAATATCTTCTAGTCTTTCATACATTTCTGATCTGATCAAAAATACTTTATTGGGAGAAATGATTAGGTAATGGTTATGGGGGAGGAGAGTGCGAAACTGGAGTTACAAATAACTGGGTATTCAAGGAATTCTCCAGCCTAAATTTGCTATAGAAATTTGATTTTAAGCTGAGATAGAAGACATTTAATATTATCAAAGAAAACAAAATGAACAACAGCTTTGCAACAAAAAAACAAACCTATAAATAAAAGTTTATTTTGAAATTGATACCCAGAGTAGTAAAGGAAGAACTAAATCAAGATCACAGCTAAGACAGAGGAGCTCTATTCTTATATCAGTTTTGATCACTGAGCAGCCTCAAGTAAGAAACTTCTTTAGTATCTAATGAATCAAATTCAGATAGTGATACCATTTTTAAAGAGCTTTGACATCCTCAATCCTAAGTTTTACAACTATGGCATGCCTGGGTCTGTGGCAGAGTTTTTGCAAGAAAAAGCTGGTAGTTTCATGCAGAGAAGTAGCATATGCTCAGATTAAAATTCAAATGTATTTATAACTGAACACTAATGGCAATGTCATTTATTCATTTAACAATTTTGCAATAGGCCATATGAGGCAAGCCATTTTTAAATGCATTGATTTGCACCGTACAGAGAAAGAGGAGTTAAAAAGTAGCCGAGATTCATCAGAAGTTGCAGTGTACCATAAGGTGGTGAATGGTGCCCTCAGGCTCAGGTTGGCAATGGTCACTTATTTAGAAATGTTCTGTTTTCAAAGTGTGAGGGAGAAGGGAGAGGTTGGGGTCCAACAGCTTTCCTTAATACTTTGATCTGCAATAGTTATATTAAAAGTCTACATGCTTGAAACAACATAGTGTTAGAAAGAAATTTCCTCAAGGGTTAAAACTTGTATAATTTTAAAATTATGTTTTTCAAGTATCTCCAACACAGAAAAAGAGCTACATTCTTTTATCACCCACCTTGAATGGGCCATATAAAAGAGTCATGTCAGCACTAAACTTACAGGCCCATGGAGGACAGTTTCTTTTACACAGATTTTTTTAATAATTCAAGAATAGATATGACTTATTTCAGTGTGTTATTTTACAGTTTTAGGCATGATTTAATAACAAAGGAAAAGCACAGTATTCTTTATCTGTTCATACAGTGAAGGAAAGCTTAGCCCATTTCACTAAAAGATAGTGTGATTGAGATGTGTATGTCTGCAGCTTAACCATAACAGCTTTAGAATTTGCTAAAGATTATGCTTGCATTTTTCTGCTGTAGATACACCACTGCTTTTTTAAAAATGATTTGTGGACAGATATTTAAGAAACAGAATACAATGATTTTATTGTACTCCTTCCAGAAAATGCTTCCTTCATTTTTCCCCTTAAAAGTTACACCTTCCCTTCTACCCACCAGCTTTAGCTAGTTGGAAATAAGGGGCAATATCCTTCACTTATCAAAGTGGGAAATTTTTTTTGTTGCAGAAGGTAGATGTAAGATACTGCTCCACTGCCATACCAAACGTCTTCACCCCACACGAGGCCCAGAGCCAACCTGTCTTGCTGGTTGGTCTCTCACCCAGCAGGCTTGCCTCAGCAAAGGAACACCAGACCTGATGTCCTTCTGAGTGCAAGGCTCAGTTTTATTTTCCTACCCTCTCCTGACTAAAATTCAGTGCTTGAGGAAGTGTTTGAGGAAGCATGGAATACAATAAAGGGTTGCAGGCAACAGGGAGGTCCCCATGATTAAGTCCTACAGCTTATCTTTTTACAATATGAGCTAGAAAAGAGAATGGATGCCTTTCTCTTAAGATGATAAAATGCAGTATTCTGAATACAAGTCAGTATTTCTCCTGGGAATATTTAATTTTGGATAAGAAACAGTACTCTTCTGTATCTAATGAGAAAATTTTGTTTTGTCTTGAGGGAGAAATTTCAGGATAGCTTTGGGAGCAACCATCTCAGAAGAAAATTGCAAACAGAAAGAAGTTGATAGAGCTTTTTGTACACTCATAGTACACATTGGCATAAAGGTAATTAAAAAAACCCAAACCAAACAGCTTTAGTATATTAAAAGAAAAAGGAAACCCTAAGCAAACATTCAAAGGCAGGATTTTTAGAAATTATGAATGCAATACATGGATTCAAAAAACCCAGGGGAATCAGGTAAAGAGAGCAAAATACACTGGGAAACCTCATAATGTGCTCTCATCTGCACTTAACAGTGAAATTTACACTCGCAGAATGAGTTTTAAGAATTTTTTTCCTATAAAAATGAGTAAAAACAAGGCAACTTGCAAAACTTCTGGCTCAGGTTTTTATTTATGAGAAAGGCAAATGTTACACTCAATTTATCCCTGTAAATAAGGAGATATAGAAAAGCTTTTAACATGGAAGATACCTCTTTTGCTTATTTATTCAGCAGGGGATATGCAGAATCAAGTGGAAATTACTGAAAGTGAATCTGAGTCTTTCAGCAATAGAATTAGCTATGTGGGAAAATTAGTTTCCATGTCTTTAGCCACAACCATGGCTTCTGAGAAGGAAAGAACCTGTTTTGAGAAAGGTCACGTAATTAGAACTGATGGGAAGATAGAAAATAATTTTTTTCAGGTTTTAAAACTTGTTGCCCTGCTTTGAGCACATAAAAAGCTTTTCAAAGATCTGCAGAAACAAAACAGTATTAAAGCAGTTGTTTTGATACTCAGTATAGACCGCTGGGTATGCTCTATTCTGAGGAGTTTTCACACTGAATTTGGCAGAACATGAAGCTGAGCCTAGGTCATAAATTTCCCAGGCCATAGCCCACAGAACATAACAGCCTCTAGAGTTCAATGACGATGTTTTGGATGTTATGAGAGCATGTTTGGCCTACATTGCATGTGACAGAGAAGTCACCAGTTCAAGTTTTTCCTCAGTGATGTAGAATTCAAGTGGCTGGTATTGGCATGGCAGGAGCGCTGGTATTTGGGAGATGCTGTGACCTTGAAGAGATCTCTGTGCATGTGATGTGAGTTAGCCAAAGTGCTTAAAGGTGTCCTAGGGTAATGCAAGGGGCTTTGGGAACTATCTTCTTGTTTTTCCTCTGCAGCAGCATCCATTCCCCCATTTATATCTCCCCAAATTCTGAGAAAAAGTATCTGTGGGAAAGAGGGGATAGAAAAAAGCTGGGAAATTCACAAGGGAGCATGTGGCAACACAAGGTCGACAGAGTTGAATGCTCTAATATCTGGAGCTCCAAGTGAAAGTGCTGCTGAGCCTATAGAGTTCACATCTTGTCTTAGGTCTGGCTGAGATGGATAGCACAGCCCTCGCAGTGCTGTGCTTTGCACTGGTAGCTAGAAAATTGTTGATAACACACCAGTGTTCTGGCCACTACGGAGCAGTGCTGGCACAGCATCAGAGCTGTCTCTCCAACATTCCCACCTCATCAGCAGACTGGGAAAAATCCTGGGAGCGGATGCAGCTAGGATAACTCACCTAAACTGACTGAAGGGGTTTTTCATACCATATGATATTAACCATATATATTAGCTCAGATATGAAAGTTAAGAAAAGGAGGAGGAAGGAACGTTATTTGTTATTTCCATTTGCCTTCCGGAGCAACCACTACCTGTACTGAAGACCTGCTTTCTGAGAATGTCTGGACATCACTTGCTCATGGGAAGTAAGGAATAAAATCTTTGGGTTTTTTCGTTGTTTATGCATGCTTTTGCTTTAGCAAACTGCCTTATCTCAACCTATGAGCTGTTTTCTATCTTATTTTCTCTCCCATTAGGAGACAAAGTTAAGTCCAGTTAAGAAGGAGGAGGGATAGAGTGGCCTAGTGGGCATCTAACCAAGATCAACCCACTACACATCTGAAGCCTGCAGTGTACAATTTTCCTCTCTGGTGGTACAGACAAAATGCAGTCTTTGGGGAGCTTCCACATCTGTATGAAGATATCCTTGTTCTTCCTGTAAGGACAGAGTCACTGGGCTTGACAATGGAAGCAAAAGAAGATATGGATGACCTTCTGCAAAGCATGGGTTTCTCATCCTGCTCCCACCAGCTTTGGTGTTCCCCTGACGTTTTCTGTCTACGGAGGTCCCAGATGGATGAGTAAACAATGGGATTACTGTATTTATACAGACATTTCCAGAGCTGAAATATAAAGAAAATGAAGGAAAAATTTGTACACTTCCCACACATTTATACTCCAGCTAGAGATTCTCTGATTTTCTAAGTCCATCCATATATTTTTTAAAAAGTACATTACTAGAAAATCCTTATTTGTATTAATTTACTTCATGAAGTAAGACAAAGGAATAACTAATTCTCAAGGAAGAATGATGGTAAGTCACACTGTCTTAAGGGTTGGTGCCTTTTCTCACTGATGTTACATTCCAGAGACATGAGTGTACAAATACCACACAGCTGAGAGTTTCAAAAGGATCTGTGTGGCAAGGACCTCAGCTTCTTCCAACCAATTAATCAGAAGACATTCCAATATATTTTTCCATTTACCTGAACAAGAAGCTATGTTACACAGCATAAAAACCAAACCTCCAGCTTCCTTGATGAAAGTGGGAGGACTAGTACTGGTCACAGTTGACACAGAAAGTACAAAGTGACAAAGATACGCTAAGTAAAAAAACTGCTTCTTTCTTGGTGAGTTTGGAAACTGCACATCTCTCTCATCACCCGTGAATCTTTTCTAAAAGGCTCTAGCAGGTCCTTTGCTCAGAGTGACAATACCTAAGTGACTTAGCTTCTAACATCACACATTTAATTTACATCCCAGCAGAACAAGCCACCACTAGAAAACTACTGGCAAATATAAGGTACTTCACTGCAAGGAAGCATTCAGGATGCTCATGAGCTTTATGGGGGTAATTGTTTCACTTCTTTCAAAATGAAACTCTTCTTTCATTCCTTTTAAGTAGCTGCTTCTTTTCTGAGTGATTTTCGCCATAGGAATTTGAACACATTCTCAAATTAAGAAAATTGGAACAGTAAATCAGACTGTAAGACACAGAGTAATACCTCTGCTATTAAGTATCACTACAAGTTATAATTAATATGAATTTTAATATGCAAGTCAGCTTCCACTCAAAAATTCCAAAACCTGACATAAAAGGAGAGCTCTGAAACAGCTGGGTAGCTTGAATCTGATATAAACTTTATCTTTCAGAAAGATGTGCTGCACACCTTATAGCTAAAGACATAGCTTTAATTTTCAAGCCATGGAGAAGAGAGAACACACAGGGAGAAATCCTCATTACTGTGTCAAGGGAAACTGAGAACATTTGCTTAGACTCCCAATAGGGGTACAATGACATGTTGAAATTTAGAAGTTAATAATAGTTATTGCAGTCCTTTTATGAGTTTTTATTTTCAAAACATGCATACCTGAAGTAAAAGAGTTCAAGACTTTAAGTTCAAGACTTTAAGTGCATGCTTTGAAATGAGAATAATACGGGAGTAGATGACATTTACACCACCTAAATTAAAATAAAGGAATTAAAATGAGTTTATATTTAAAACTAGAAAAAAACTTAAGCTAATCATGTATATCTGAAGTCATTTATGCATCCACGTCTGGACAAAGGCATGCAGTAAAAACTTGTATGTTAACAAAGATTTATGGACTTGAAAGGAAGCATCAAGGTATGTAGGAGAAAGAGGAAAGAATGGAGAAACATTCCCTGTGTACTGTGACATGAGATCTGCAATGGCCCAGGAACACCTGGTTGAAAATGAAGAACTAGCTCTTTCCAACAAGATGTTAAATGTTGACTGACAGCTAACTGGGTTGAATGAAAAATAAGAAGAGAATCACATTAAGTATAATAACATAAATTAAGGGTAGTTTTCACACTTGTAATATCCATTTTAACCACTATCTTTGGATCAGTATCTAATTAATACTTCTGGACTAGACCTTGTGTGCTGGTAATAATACCTTTCGTATCATTTTCATTTGAATTCTTCTTAATGTTTTCTTTGTCTGGGTTCTCTGCCTTAATGCAAATTAACTTTGCTTTTATGTAATGCCCCTGGCAGAGTTTTTGAGACTCATGCCACAGAGTCACATTACACTAATCCATGGCAAATGTGGAAAACTGCTGAAAGGATAGTGGCATTTTGGGTTTGGCGGTTTGGTTTACTTTTAGTTAGTTTTTTGGGGGTTTTTTTTGTGGTGGTGGAGGAACACAAACAACACAGAGGGGATGTGGGCTGGACTGGGTTAATTGTGTCAAGTCATCCTGCCAGGATTATATGATCTTTAAACCTGATATCAGTAAAACAGGGATGGGACTTTTGGGATCAGCCAGCAGTTACACTGAATTAGGTATAATGTGAAACTGCACCGTGAGAAGGGGAAAGTCACTTCTGGGCATTTTAGAGAGCTGTGAAATG
The DNA here is from genome assembly GCF_971803275.1 of Cyanistes caeruleus. Lineage (NCBI taxonomy): Eukaryota > Metazoa > Chordata > Aves > Passeriformes > Paridae > Cyanistes > Cyanistes caeruleus. The sequence goes on from NC_141709.1 coordinate 21,800,599, forward strand.
CCCTCCCAGCTTAAGAGAGAGGAATGAGGCTACAGGCCTGTCAGAAGAAAAGAATTTAAAGTGAGGTTGTGTCTGAGGGGAAGGCAAACCCAGTCAGTGTAGACACAGAGTTTGATCCACAGCTCTCTGAAGTCAAATGTTTTAGTTTACGTCAATGGCCTTTGATTAGGCCCAGAGAGAGCTGTAAGATCCAAGGGCTGCCAGGCTTGGTTACAGTCATCAATACTATAAATCCCTGAGAGAGTTTCCTTACTAAACTCTAGGCCTTTTTGCTGCAGGACGCTAACTAAGGGCATGATCCTGAGCAAACTTAGTCCCATCGGCTCCAAAGGCCATAAATTCTCTGACCATCTTGCAGCACAGATTCTCTGGTCTGCTGTAACTATGTAATACCAGCACCAGAAAGGACAAGAGAGTAAGAGTTTCTGGCAAAGAGAAGCTGTTTCTGTGGCCAGAGCTGGAGCTTTCTTGCTGAGCAGGGTGAGTTAGGAAGCCCCAGCCTGCTGTGGGCTGGTCCCAGGGGCTCATCCATAGGCACAGCCAGAGTTTGGCCAGGAGCTTTCCCTGTGCAAAGGGGAAGCTGGACCCTGAGGCTGCCTGAGGGAAGCCTTCAGGTCCATTTTGTACTGCTGAGCTCAGCAAGTGGCCCACTAACCTTAACAGCCTATACTAGTTTATTTTTCACTTTATAGCATCTTGTGAAAAAATCTGTTTTTTCTAGTTATTAAACCTTTCTGAACTGAGACAAGCTCATGTGGAAATCAGTTCTCTTAGAAAACAAAAGCTATAAACAGCTTTATAGTTTGTATATTATTATACTATTCTATTATATAGTTTGTGGCTATAAAAGCTACAACCCTCCTTGCTGAAAGAGTTGATCATAAGGTTGTTGTATACTTGGGAAGTCCTTATCTGCAGATCAACCTTGAAGCTCACCATCTTACTTCCTCAAAGCCCAATTTACATTACTTGGTTGCTTGGGGTTTTAATTTTGTTTGCTTGGGGTTTTAATTTTGTTTGTTTTGTTTTCTTTAAAAAAATTTCAGAAAGAAATATTTGCAGGATAAGCAGAAAATAAATCAACAATAAGAGAAAACCAGCAACTTGATTCTTTCTTCCTGCTTCTGCAAAAAAACCTATAAAAGCTCAATTGTCCTCTCAGGACTCCTTGTAAGTCTTAACAAAAGTCTCTAAAAAGCAACTAAATGAAAGACCAGGGAGCTAGCAGCAGGACAGATCTATCATAGACAAATCAGACAAAACTCTCTTTCCTTCTCACCATATCTAGGCTTAGTTCTGATCTCCTTACTCACACTGAGTAATAATTCACACCATAACTAGCCCCACCGGAGCTGCTAAAATCACTTGGAGCAAGCCATAAGCCTGTTTGACAAATATCAGTCTGATACACTAAGGCTAAAAATCCTAAAAGCTAACTCAAACATTATTTTTGTAATTACATGGTCTCAAAAATTATTCAGTTCTTTGTTGCTGTGGTGTGTCATCTTCTAAACAAAGACCGAAAGTTTGTAATTTTCTTTTTTTTTGTTGTTTGTTTTGCTTTTGCCCTAATATAGAATCCAGCTAGGAAAACAGTATTTTGTCTAACCTAGAAAACGCAACGAATATCCAAAGACATATGAAGAACATGCACCTTTCTGACAGAGATATTAAACCAGGAAAACCCGAGGCCCAGCCTACAGTAGGAACTTCAGTCTGGGAAGTCCATTAGTCAGCAGTGTAACAGGACACGATCTCAGCCATTAACGCGGCCTGAGCCTTCCCAGTGATTAGCCTGACTCAAAGGCCTGACTTATTTCTGTTCTGCGGCTTCAGGCCGCTCTGCCCGCCCTGTGTGCGTGACAGTGACACTGCTGAGGGGGAGCCTCGGCCGCGCCGCTGCACAAGCGTGTGGAGCTTTTCCCTACCTCTGTAAATTGATCTCTGTGCCTTTCTCGGCAAGCCCTTGGAGAGTTTATCCACGTTGCTAATCACCTGAAAGGGAGCTGCTGGAAAGTGTCAAAGGACTACCGACAATCATAGTTCCCCGAGTTTCAGCCTAGCAGGCCTGGACACCAGCAGCAGCGGAAGCACTGCAAAGCTAACCAGGAGCGTTGGGAAAGCTGTTCTGCTCTTGCTTTAAACACTTGTTATAAATGCAACGGCAGATTAAAGATTAACAAAGATAAATTTATTATAAATTAATAAAGCAACGAACAGCGAGGAAAAACCACAATAAATGGACAGCGCAGCGCTGGGTGGACAGGGTCTATACGCAAGGTATAGGTGTTCCCAAATCCACGTCTGAGGGTTCTTTGGCCTGGGTTTTTATAGGGATTTTATGTCCCCAGGCTAGAATTCCAACCAGTTTCCATTCACCAAGTGTCCCTGATTGTCGGGTGAATGGATTTCCTGGCCTAGAACATTGAGTCAGTAAGTATCCGGGCAGAGTCTCCTCAAATGCAAAGTGAGTCTGTATGTATTTTAACATATTTCATCACAGCAGAATCGAGGGATCCGGGCTAGCGCCGATGGATATCTCGGAGGAGTAGTCTCTTCTTTGTCTTTCTTGATTGAGTTTCTGTAGTATGGGTTTGGCGGGTGTGGTGTTCGATTCTGGCAATGACCATTTTCCTGGGGCTCGTCCCTTTTGTCTTGCTTGATGGTCTCCGGCCGAAATCGGCCGGGCGTTGCCTTTGTCTGGAGGTAGACTTTCAGGCTAGTTCTTTTGTTTCTATGATGGCCTGTGTCCTGTCCTTTCCTCCGAGTTGATGAGCCTGCTGAAGCTTGTTATCTGGGGGGGGTTCTTTTGCAATCCGTGACTTTGGAAAAGGAATTCTACCTCGACCTGGAGGAGAATTCCTTATTCCATATTTTCATTAGTTATAATTACACATACTTTATTTAAACCTTTTATTCCGAATTTTTATTTACCCAATTCTTTATTACACACTGAATTCCTGAGCTCAGCGTGGAGACTGAAGCCTCGGGAAGTGCCGGAGGTGCCAGCAGCGCTGCTCAATGGATGCCATTGCTCAACACAGCCCAGAGGCCCGGCCAAACTCCTCCTCCGCCTGGAAGCCCGGCAACGAGGCGCTCAACCAGTTGAACAAAAACTACAAGCTTTGCACCACGCGAGCGATTTGCCAACAGGCAGCAGCCCGCAGGCTGGGTACTGTTACCTAGTTATTAATGAATGCTGCTGATTAACCTTTCCAAAGCGCTCTGTCCACCACACCTACTGGTGGGAACCTGCAGTGATAGTGCTCAGGGGAAGATGCTGACATTGGGTTGACACTGGGGGTAGTGAAAAGGCACCCCAAGAAGTGACAGCGACTTTAAGAGTTGGATATAAACCAGGATAGTTCTTCCAGAGACATTTGGGAAGAACAGGGTGGGGAGAGTAAGCTTTTTAAAAGCTTTCGAAAAGTAATTAGAGTACAGACTTCACCATAATTTACACTACATCTCAGGCTGCTGTGCTTGATTGAGAACAAATTAAAATTTTGCTCAGAAAGTTTCTTATTATGCCCCAGAATTAAATTTGGCAGAGATCGTGACACCCTCCCCCAGGTATTCTCGCCCACGTTTCAAGCCCAAAATTCAGTGTACTGCTGAAACATAAATGATGGCATCTAAAGTACTCAAATTGATGTGACAAATTGCAAAGAATCTGGGCGACTGTAAAGCTCTAGCAAAAAAAAGAAAAAAAAAAAAAGTACTTTTGTATCTATATTTCTTTTAATTTTTAATTTATTTTGTTTTTAGTCATATCTCCTAAGCATTTTGAAGCTTAGTTTTCTTTAGAATATACCAAATAAATAAGAAATCAAGACTTGGGGAAAGAGTCATGAAATAATATAATCTCGGGCAAGAACATCAAGAAATACAAGGTTTTGAAATATAACAAAGTTTGCACTAAGATATTGAAAGCTGACAAAAGCATGGGGAATAAGCAAATATGAAGTCTAAACCTTAATCATGAATAGCAACGAAGGAGGCAAAACAAATTCTGAAAGAAAAGTATAGAAAGTATAGAAAGGACAAATATGAAAAAGAAAAGATTGCACTAAATGCATATTAGAAGGAGGGAAAGAAGCCCAAATATATGTAAGAAAAAAACCCAGCCTGACTTTGCCACAATAAGACTGCTTATGCATATCTTTGCCAGGGGTTCTGCAGAGCAATTTTTAAAATTGTTTTTTTTTCTCAGTTTAACATAACTGTTACTCTTTAAGCTAAGAGCATAGTTAAAAATAAACAAAAACAAACAAACAAAACAACAACAACAAAAAACCAGAGATTTCTTGCCCAGATGCTTGCTATGGCTGAGATTTCACATGACAATTGAGCCAGTTTGACAGCTTGCCTCTGTTGATTGGGGAAGCTGCCTCACCCCCCTGCTTTGTTCCCAGCCATGTGGTCTTACTCCTTCCCTTGCGTTGAAATCGGCACTTGCTGACACCCCAGTAAAAAATACTCTACTGTCTTAATTAAAAACAAAATGTTTTTTCTTCTGCAGGTATTTTTGTTTGTTTTTTAGAAACACTGAAGAGAGGTACATGAAACTGCATTATAGTTCCATGAAATCTTCACCATTAAAATATTCCTGGAGCCATGGAGATGACAGACATTTGTGTTTTGTGCCTGTTCTGTTCATTCTGATATTACTTACTTCATTTCTCAGAACAAAAATATTAAATGCAGTTCCAATCCCCTCATGAATTAAAAAAACAAAAACAAAACTGTTGCAAAGGTGCAGGTTATAGCCCCCTGTGCAAGCTGTAACAAAAGCGGAATATGAGAACTAAAGCGCGTTTCCCTCTGACTTCCACACTCTGAACTGACACTGTATGAGTACAGATCAAGGCAGGCTATCTGGCATCAGCTACACTGAAGACTGAGAACAGAAAAAATTACAAATCAGTTGCCATATTCTGCCATCATTTGCACTCTTACAACCTGGTTGACATTCACTGTTTCAGCAGTAGAATTTGGGTTTGTGTATGCAGATTAGGAAACAAGGAAAGTCTAATATGGGGTTACTGCTATTATTTAAATAATCTGGATCTGGAGGTTTTTTCTCTTCTGTTTCAGGGAGGATAGATTTCTTTTTGAGTGATTTTTGTAACAGGATGGAAAAATCTGTGCTTGTGCTATAATCCACAGACCACAGAAGGTTGTCCGTTATTTTGCATTAGCCAAAAATTTTTCTTTGGGCAACATTATTGCCAGACACACAAAAAAACCTGAAAACCCCAAACACAAAAACAAAACACAAATTTTTTTGCTGAAAACAAAGCTTAGTTTCTAATATTCAGTCCTGATTCTTACCCATAAAAGCAGTTTCATTACTATCTGTGGTACAAGCAGGACATGGCAGCATTCAGGCTATTAAAACCAGAGATTATTCAAAAGTTAACATGTGGTTTTTATTTACAGAAACAGAACAAAAGAGACTCTAATTGAAACAGATCATTTAAATAAACCCAGCACACTGCTTATGCAGATAGTGTACTTATGTAGATACACACGTGCACGCACATGCACACCCAGCCAGAGCTTCCAGTGATTTCTGGCTTCCGTACTACACACAGGGACCTAGCGGGCCCAAAACTCTCACTGCACATTCCTGGGTGTCCAGGCTCCCCAGTACAGATCTGGCAGTCATTGGGCATGAACCTCTGCTCAGCTGCCTCTCAGGGAATTTGTCTGTGTTTCGTCAAAAACAGCATATTCCTGAGAAATATCTGAGGATATTTGATGTACTGATATTTTCCTGATCATTTCCATTATTGTTCCCTTTTAAGAGACAACGGAAATTATTTAGATTGCTTGTTAAAAGAAACAAACACAGGAAATGAAACCGGGTGAAAATAATTTCTTAATTTTGAGGGTGCATTGAGGCAGAACAATCCTTATCAAAGATAACTGAAAATGTAAACACACTGATTTCAATCAAGAGCACTTTTCATAAGAATATTTCAGTCACTAGTTGCTGCTGATCCTTTTCGAGGTGTGCTACCCATTCTGGAATACGCACAAGAGTTCAAGTGTTGCATAATTACACAAAACAGGGCCTATACAAGAATATCCTGTTTTGCTTCCTGTACACTCACTAGGGTGGCTCAGCTGAATCCTTGACAACATCTAGCTCCATGAAGAAAACATCAAGACTCCTTGCTGATAGGAGGCTTTTTACCTAGAGCTTCTCAGCAGTTGGGCTGTTTAGCCCCAATGTGTAAGCAGACAATCACCCTATTGTTTACTTTCTACTCAGAAGGAGCATTACTGCTTTTCCTCACTGTCCATGGTCTCTGTAATCTTAGCAGTCATGTTCACTCAGCAGTAAGTCTAAATATGAGCTTCCCAAAGGAGTTTCAAATCCATGACATAGATTAGTATCACTGTGGTTTGATGCTATCTGTGACAAATTCCACGGTAATTAACATTTTAAACCGCGGTCAATACCAGAATTATTTGACGAGGACTCACTCTAGCCCCCAAATCGTGAGAAATTAACAAATTTAGGGGGTATTATTACGAAGTGAATAGGCTGTGGAGGACAATGTATCTTTCAAAAACCCTGTCAGCATTGCTTCATCTCATTACATATCGCTATATCTTTTAAAAAAAGGAGCGATTCAATTGTGCGGTGGTGAATCATGAAACTTCACAAACATTCAAGGAACACACATGCCACTACAAATTAACCATTAGCACTGCATGGTATTCATCCTTTCTGTCACACACTGTGGGAAGCACGCCTTATTAGCATGGAAGCATGGAGCAATAGCATCTCAGTGTACTTAACATTCGCTTACCTTGGAAAAAAGAGCACACAATTGCAGTCTTAAACAAAAACCCCAATCCTCAAAATGCTGCAGATCTATTCCTTTCCACATTTAATCCTTGGATTTAAAAATTGCAAAATTGAATCCTAAATCCTTTTCTTTCCTCTCTTCCAGTTCACTGTTTTTTACAATGAAATGTACTTTTTGCATTTTTAATCAGCTTTAATCATAAACAAGGCAGGCATCACAATTGCAGCTATTGCAGGGTTCCCCCTCACACACTTCTTTCTTGGTTTTGAATTTCAATAGTACCCTCAACTGGGGGTCTTCCTAGATCCCAGATGTCGAATTATATGGTCTGTCCTATTCTTCTCAGAGGGGCAATCCTGTTCCCTGTTAAGTTTCACAGGAATCTGAATAGCTATTCTGCAATCACCCATTTCTTCCTTAATTGTATTACAACTGAACATAAGTTTGATTATTAAGAAATAGTTCTCCTTGACTTAACAGTTTCTCAGAAATTTTTAGAAGTATCTGCTGTCTTTTCTTAATAATACGAAGCACTTTGTGCAAACCCCTAAAAAAAATAAATCGACATTTAGCATCATTGTTCCTGTTTGAGGTCCTGTGCGGTCTATAAAATCTCAAGAAAGGGGCCCACTTCCCATACCCATCCTACTTACATGCTGTTTTATTTAAGAATCAAGAGTACATTTTACAACCACTTTGCCATGTTAAAAAAGAAAGAAACATAAAAGTGACTTTCAGGGGGAGGGTAGACCTATGTTTTGTTTTACTAGCTTCTTTCAGAGTAAACTTGTAAAATAAAAAGATGTAAATGCCAAAGAATTTTGTAAACGCTAATGTAGCAGTAAGCCAGAGCCTCCCACTGACCTAGAAGCAGTACCAGTATTTCAAAGGTGCACTGCTTTAATGTATGTTTTATACATATATATATTTGAAATGTCATTTTCTCTCAGCTGTAACCCAACACTATGGAATCACACACATCTCAGAAATAACTCCTACCCACTCCTACTTCAAATAGTAACAGAGGCTAGCTGGCAGATAAGGGTAACATTGTGTAAGGTATTTAAACTAGCAGAGCAGTTCAGATATGCAGCAATGCATCACGAAGGCAAGTCGTGGCCTTTTGCACCCCTCCTCATATGATTATTAATTACGTATTTCCTCATCTTATTAGTGTTTGAATGGATGTAAGAAATAAACAAAGCTGCTCTAAGGTATATTTTAGCCATACTACCTACTACAGCCTGACATCTTTCTGGGATTAATAAAAGAAGAACCAGTATTACAAGTGAACTTTGGCTTGTATGTCCTCAAGGCAATTTTGTTTTTGGACAGATTACATGGTCAACTGCTATCTGGATCTGGGAGGGATCATTTCTTTAGAGATATTGAGGACCCTGTTGAGCTACATGGCAGCAATCATAACCTCCCTTGTTCTTACAAAAGAAAAAAATAATCTTTTGAGGCTCGACCATATCAGCAACCCATTGAGTTATTGAGTAATCTCAGACTACTGCAGACTCAGGCACAGCTCTTAGTATTCATTAGGCTATGATTTTCATTTCATAATTTACTTTTAAATCATAAAGATCTAAACCTCCTATATGTATAACAGTTGTATTAGCATCGTATCGAGTAAATGAGGCACTGAAGGTCACCTAACACTATCTAAACTTGCCCATAAAGTTGTAGACATGTAAAGTTATCTGAAATTGTGCAAAAGTCTCAGCTCTGAACTTAGAATATGTTCACAAGGAACATATCTTTAAGCAACATTACTTCCCAAGCAGTATGCTTTATGAGCATTATCAAAGGGGTGAACCAAACTCCCATTGTTCCTGCTGTACCACTTTAGAGCAACATCTGCTGGGTAACCCAGAGCTGTAATAACAGCAACCCTGACATACTGAAGTGACAGAACAATATGAGACACGGCTATGGGAAGGCAAGGGTTAGATAAGAGGATAAGAGAAGGCTTTCACATCAAAGACTTTGCTGTGCAATGACACCTACCCTTTGCTACTGCCTGTGCCATTGATTTCATGTCCGGGTTGCCAGTTCATCTAGAAGTCTCCCCAGCTTATGAGAGTTTGTATCAGAAACAATAAAGTCAGATGGCAGTTTTGTTTGCCTTGGGGGAGAAAGTAGATCCATACGCTGTGGAAAGTGATAGAAAAACCAGAATGATTTTACTCTATTCCACAGTCATTTATTGTTTCAGCCAGCATTTAGTTTAAGTGCACCTCATAGTGTTAGGACCTGAAATTTCATGGCCAAAAGTTCCCTCCTCTCCAAGAGGAAAAATATTTAAAAACCCTACACTCCCATTAGTAACTCAATAGCAAGAATATTTGGGTTTATGATCCTGGTGATGCAATAGTTGAGGCAGGATTTTTGTTGTTGTTGTTGTTTGGTTGGTTTTTTGTGGGTTTTTTTTTCTTCTTTTGTTGCAGCAGGAGTATCTTTAGGGCAAAAGTCTCTGGGAGAAACACTATTAAATACTTAGCCTGGACAAAACCTTCTTGCAGAGGAAATTTCGATTGCTTTTCAGCTGCACTGTGGTTTATTGTTTGCTTTAACTCAGGCCAGAGCCTAAGCTACATACTATGGTGTCTGTTAAAAAATCATTATGGTGCAATTAAAAACAATGTTTAAAGTGGAATTCCCCCCTCCCCTTTCCCTGTATAACTGTTGTATGCTTCCTCTGTGCCTTTCATGATTATCTGCTCCAGCTCTGGTCAGGAGATACAGCTGTCATGAAACACTCAACAGATGGCAGAGGCTGGGTGATGCTTCATCCATTTTTGGATGCTCTACTGACATTTGAGCTCATGCCTTCTATAAATGCTGTCATGCCCCTGACTCTTTTTAGCCAACACAAGCCTACAATGTGCAGTGACAATATTCATCTTTCCAAAGGAATAGAGATAAATTGAAATGCCCTTATGAAAAGCAATATAAAATACTTAAATTTAGTGTCCTTTAAAACTTTTAACTATTATAGATAGATATGGCTAGAAAATAGATAGACTGATAAATTGGTAGATGGATCTCCTTTCTTACTGCTGTTTCATCCTTAAGCTATTTTATTTTTATAAGGCTCTTCAGAGATTGATTCAGCTTACAAAGAGTAGAAAATTTTCTCCAGTTTTAGGAAACTGCTAGGAACTCAAGCGCTTTGAAAAGAAATTGATTAGCACAAGTTCTTTAAAAAGAAACATCTAAAAGATAGAGTATTTTTAAGCTTTTCAGGCAGTAAAGGATGCTTAGCCTTTAATCTTACTATAAGTGTTATAGCTTATTTCTAGTGCATTATTATTATATAGTTAGAGTCAAACTGAAAGATGCATCAGCTTGAGTACTGAAAGATAGCTGACTGTCTTTATGGGGTTTTTTTGTGGTATGTTTGTTTTGAAACAGCTTTATAATAGTGGGAAACCACCTAATATGATTGTTTGGTATGAAGAGTCTGTGATGATCCCTGTATGTGTCCCACATAGGGCACTACCTTTCATGCTTACCAAGGTTCAATCCCAGTCACTGTGGCTCCTGATACAAAAACAAACAGAAGATAAGAGATGGAGGGAGAAGAGGTGGATAAATTCATGCACTTAATCATAGGGATTAAGAAAGACATCTTGGGAACGGCGAGTACGGGTATTTTGTCCTGACCTAGGAGTGGTGGCTACATTTTTCTCATGCTGTTTCCAGTGCAACTCATTCTAAATGCAGGATGTTCAGAGACTATCACTGCAAATGCAGATGATGTGTTTAATTGCATACATTTGATGATGCCCTTCACTATGAGGCCTATTTTTTCATGTTGTTAGGAACGATGCGCTTTACAAGTTAATTTATACCCTAACAGTGATGAAAGAAAATGTACAGGCTACTTTGCTTTGACAACAGTCCTTGCTGAACAGCCAGGAGATATTTAACCAGGTACTTAAGCAAGACACACCTTCTAGTGTGATGAAAAGGAAACTAAAGTTAGGGAGTATGATCTAATTCTTCAAGCCTGAACTTATATTTAGCACTGGAAGTATCAGCAGAATGATGCCATGGCAGTGTGAGGGTACAGTGAGGCAGGACTCACTTTTTACAGCTCAGCAATAGATCGTCTCCTGTGTGAAGTGATTGAGATCTCACAGAAACTAACTCCACAACAAACACAACTCATTATTTGCTCACACTGGCTGTGTTTGGCTACCACACAACACAGCTGACTTATGGAACTGCTTAAGGTTTTCAAATTAGTCAAAGGACTTTCAGACTGCTGTCTTTTCTGTCAGATTTAAGGGCAACCACTGGTGATAGGGAAATTTCAGACGCTTTTCATACAGTATTTCTGTTACACCTCAGCTGTTAGGATGGCAAGAGAAAGGGACTCTAAGTCTGTACCTGAGCCTGTAATTGATCAATAAGATCACAGCCACTTATTTTCATCATGAACTACATGGTCTGCCTCCACAAAAGTTTCATTTATTGAATGTTTGATTCCCAAATTTCACCCTAGAGACGGCAAACTACCAAGAGAGTCTAAAGCTGACATTTTAACATAGCAGTGCCTATTGTTTCAGTATTCTTGGGCTTCACAGACAATATCCTTACTAGATCAGAACAGTCAGATATGGCCAGCTAATCTGCACTAAACAATTAATATACCTTTAGACCTCAGAGACCAACAGGAATATTCAGGGTTCAGGCTTGGCATCATCACATATATAACTGTATGTCTGAGAATTAGAAATGAAAGAGATGCTAATGCTGTAAATCAGAGGGTTCATCTTCTCTCTCAGTACTTAGAAGTCCTCTGGATCCTATTTTCACTATGTACCCACACCGAGAGTGCAGACAGCAATTCTCATGAAATTCTGCCTTTAAGACAGCACAGTTCTCTGATGCCTCAGCAAGTATCAAAGAATATGTAATATATGCATTTATCATAGTTTCACATCCCACTAAATACTCTCTTATTTAAATGCTATTTATCTCATGTTGCAGAAAATCATGTTCTCTAGCTGTAGCTGTATAATTTGCTATTTTCCTGAATTTTACCATTGCATTCATTAACTTCTATATGAAGAGAGTAAAGTAAGAAAGTGTGGTTCTTTGCAGCACTGGCTATTGCATTTAGGGGATCTTTTTTACCAGTTTCAGACACTTTGTCTTAAATCAAGAAAAAAGCATAGAGAAGTAACTAGAGCAGGATTTGAAACTCTGGTAACTTCTAAACTTAAGCCATGGAGAAGTCTGCATTGCATCTGTGTAAGTCTGGATAGTATCACTATTTCCTGAAACATTTCCCACCCCATAGGTTTATCTCACACAATTTCATGGAGTTGTATTAATGAGTGGAACATTACTAATGGTTATAGTTTCATCCTAAAACCTCAAGAACCACCTGTTGCAACCTTCATACAAATAACAGCACAACACTGAAATTTCTCATATAAATTCTAGCTATAAGTCAGCTCACAAGACATTAATTTTCCTTGTAAAAAAGGGTAAGAGCAATCCCTTTCTTTCATATGTGCATGACTTTGCCTTATTTCAGCATCATTAACTTGGGCAGTGGGCATTTCATGTCTTGCTTAGCTCTTGGAATAGATGAGGTTTTAGGAGTTTGAGCTGAGAGCTGTATGGTAATGGTTACTTCTTTTGTTATATTATTTTTGACTATATAACAATATAAAATGATAAAAGATTGAGAGCAGAAACACTGGAAAAAGCAGTAACAAACACCCTGCAAACACACAAAACAGCAAAGCTGAGCAAAAAAAATCTTGCTGCAAAGATTCAGAAGCCACATCTGATCTGTTTGAGCACTCTGAGACTACACACAATAGGGAGCTTTCCAGTACTAATCTGTTGTGACATTTTATAGAAGCTAATTCTTTCAGACAAATAAAGGTCTAGTTTGGAACAATTTTTATTCAGGCCATCAACATCATTCCTGATTTGATGTGATTTTCAAATAGCATATGTTTTTCTGTTTGTGGCCTTCACATCCTGCATAAAAGCAAGATAAAACTAGCAAATTCAGCGTTCACAAAAAAGCTAGGATAGCAGGCAGGTACAATTTAACAGATGTTGAGGCAGGACAAGCACAAGCACATAACAGGGAGAATTTTGAACAAGAACAGAGTTACCAATTTCTATATATTTGGTATATGTATGTCTATTCACACATGTGCACACACATTGGGAATTTTAGCATAAAAATGTTTTATCACTTCCTCAGCTGCCTGTATGCTGATCACAGTTACTGGCTGAAAATCTAAAAAAACCCTTAAAAAACGTTTTTTGAGAGGGTTTTTTTGTGTGTCTTGATGCTTAAGAAGTAGCCTTTTTGTCAGTGTTTCACAGTGTTATTCTGAAGAGCAACTCTTTGCACATGAGGAGGCAGACACTGGTGATTTAGGCAGGCCAACACAGCACAGTACTATTACTCAGCTGATAGTTAATGATTTCCCATTTAATGCAGTTCATTTTTCATAGCCCAGGGTTCAAACAGAAGCAGCTGCTATTAGGGATGTAACAATATTGAACTTCAGACCAAAGGCATAGGAGAGCTTCTTTTATAACTCTAGCTACTGGACCCATCTGGCTCTTCACGTAAGTACTGCAAATGAAGGAGAGAAACACTTTGCTTCCCATCAGTGAGGTCCTGAACAGAATACACAATTATTCAGAACAAAGGCTTTCCAGTAAAAACTAGCTGCATTAACAACACTCTCCCCAACTTTGGTGGATGAAAACAATTTAATCCACTTTATTACCTAAAGAACACTGAAAAAATTGAAGCATATAAAAAAGTGAAATCATACTTTGAATAATTTTTAATACCAACATCCCCAGAGTCTCATCATGAGGAAACTGGGTCAGTGTTTCTAAATCATTTTCTTCTGGAAATGAAAGATTAAATTTTGATTTACCACAAATTTGCAACAAAAAGGGGGAGAGAGAGAAAAAAAAAAAAAAAAAAAAAAAGAGTTTCTAGGCTTGTAGGACACAGTAAAAGCTCATATATGTTCATTTTCTGGTAGGAAACTTTCAATATTGAGGCATGAGGCTTGCTGTTCCCCAATACCCCATCTCTGAGTGCTTTAAGTAAAGTAGTATTCCCCTTCTCCAGCAAACTCTAATGAAATGCAAGTCTTTAGACTTGCTTTACATTTTTGCTGCCATCACTTTGAAGGAGGCAGCCTTCAAGTGCTAGAAATGTTATCAAACTGCTTACTTTTAAGAAAAGATCTTTTAAATAAAAAATCCTGTCCTTGTGCAATAATCTTCTATTTTCATTTTTATTGTGGAGATCTGACAGAAAGTAGATTATGACAGAACTACATTTACCTCCAATTTCTAACAACATCTGTAAATTAGGATTTGCAAGAAAAGAAGTGGATTATGTACTTTCATTACAATTACAGGACTGCAGAACAACAACTGTTGCCTAGTTATGATTATAGCTAATCCCTTCATTGCCCCCAGTGGACCAAAAAACATCTCATAGTTTTAATGTAGAAGGAGATGTCTTTTGTAATCAACAGCTTTTAAAGCAGGGGTATCCAAGCACAATACAATTTTAAATTACAGGAATCTATGTCAGGACTTACATGCAACTTCCCATCTCTTTGGGTGCCTTCCACATCTAAGAAGACAAAATCACTTCACAATTATTATAGAATTCATTCTCAATATTGACTATAATTTTGATGTTACCATTTTTACTTTTGAAATCTCTTAACACCATATGACAGCAAGCATTGCTGGAATCTATGCCCACATACCAAAATCAGTTCTGGATGGGCTCTCCATTCCTTGCAATACCCAATATTATTACCATTCTAGAACACTGGGGAAAACTGAATCAATTCACCTCCATTTTCCATAAACTCCCAGTTTTCAGTCCTTCCTTTATCCCCAAGAATACTAACTCCAAATTGCATAATTTCACTCAGATATAAAAATTTATAAAAGACATTTATAAGAAACTTGAAAAGAGTTTTGCTAGATCTGAAGTTTATTCTCAACTGTTAGAATATTTTTTGTAGTCTAGGTTAATTCTCAAAGACACAGCTTTACTCCAAGTGTTGCTTTCCCTTAAAAGTTAAACAGGGTAACCACGTGCAACTCCTTGCCTAGCTTCATCAATTTCATATTTCCAAAATCATGTTATGTTAAACTTGGCCTTTTTCCTTGTACTTTGTAAGCATTTCCCTGTCCTGTCTTTCCCTTAGACTTCACTCTTCAGACACACATACAAATGAACTGTTGAGGAACCACTGGGACATTATTTCTTCAATAAATATTAAACTTATTGTCACGCAAGTTTATGAAGTTTCATTCAGCATCCTCCTTGGTATTTCCTCTGGTAGCTTCCAAAACTCAGATACTTCTTTAAATGCTTTTTCTTTGTGTGAATAGCAGTTTCCACTGGATAGCTGTGGTAAAAGAAGTTACTTACATTTGCCAGTGTTTATAAACAAGGATGGCAGAAGGAAGCAGAGCCTCTACTGCTCCCTGCAGTTTCTTGGCATCCCAAGGGTCTTTCACAGACAGTTCTTCCATGCGAGATGGACTAATGAACAGCTTAATTTCTGTTTTATAGCTAGCCTTGTCCAAAACTTCAAAACCTGCTCAGGGGATCCCTAGCCCTAGGAGCACCTCAAGTCTGGAGGCATTTTCAAGTTAGGCAGCAGAAGTCCACACATGCCAGAAGGGTTGTGCTTTTTCTTACACAGGTCTGACAGAGCTGGGAGTCCACACAGGGAATTCTGATCTTTTAGATTTCTAGTCAAGGCAATTCATGAAGTTTCTTACAAAGGAACTGAAGTATCCTGATACCCTAAAGATTTCTAAATTTTCCTTATGGAGAGGGACTCCAAGTTCTGAATCCACAAAGCCTTCTGGTTCAGCAAAATACCTTCTCAGTACACACACATTACTTTTGTTCAAGGTTCACAGAGCCCCGGTTGCTTTCATAACTGATAACTAATAATTTTTGGTATTTTC
Organism: Cyanistes caeruleus; assembly: GCF_971803275.1. NCBI lineage: Eukaryota > Metazoa > Chordata > Aves > Passeriformes > Paridae > Cyanistes > Cyanistes caeruleus. The sequence goes on from NC_141709.1 coordinate 21,816,441, forward strand.
CAGATTTTGTTTGCCATGATTAAGTACATTTAAGTTGGATTTTTGAAGTAGGTTCTTCCCAGTTTCCTATCTAGACAGGCCTAGTAAATTTACATATAAGAGGCTACTTTAAAGGGGAATAACAAGTCATGCTCTAATTATAACAGTCACCAAAACCAAGTCTACTTATGTTGTCCTCAGCACAGAAACACAAGTTTTTACCTCTGCAGCAACTTAAAAGAGAGCTTAATGTCTCATACACAGAGAATAAAAAGGCTGGAACTACTGGATAAAAGCAGGGAAAAAAGTGCCATAGGGATAGAAGTAATTTTGCTTTTAAGGGCCTAGACATTTAATTCCAGAAGAGGAATCAAGGCTGCAAATGCCTGGTAAGTAGTACCCAGGACCGGGATTACCTGTTGCAAACTGAGACATAAATACATCCCTGTGATACAGTGAGTAGGTGTGAGCTGGGAGAGAGCATCTCAGCATTAAGTCACCTGCTTTGACACACATACCAATGGCCACCCTGTGACCAGGATTTCATATGCCATTTATCAGGCTCTCCTCCTATGCACATTTCAGTGGCATAAGTATTGTTTTTGTGACAGTGGCAGTTGCTACAGAAGGTGGGGGAAAGGAGAGAGAATATTCCACAGGCACATAGGCTATGAGCCTGGCAGAATAACCAATCCAGTCCCCAGTTTTCCCCTTTTAAATTCTGTGACCTTTCAAGGAAGCAGGCCAGGAGAATGTGACAGGCCAGGCAGGCTATGTGCATAGGCCTGACCTATCTATGACAGAGTAATTTATCTCATAGTGTACCCAAATCCTTCTTCAGACACCTTTTCATTTGCTAATGCATTTGTTGTGTTGATTAAATAGTTCTGTAGTTGTAACAGAGACACTGTCACTCTTCACAACCCTGCTACACTGACACCAGGGTGTGGGCAGACAAATATGAGTCATTCCTTCCTGCATACTCAAGTCTAGCTCACTTTTCACTAATGTCTGAGCATTTCTTGAACTTTTCAGTACTCTCGTGCTGTGTTTTATTTTTGCCAGATGCATCAGCTTGGGTAATCATCAATTACCCAAGTCTGATTTTTATGCCTCTGTTTGAAGTTCTTAGATAATATTCCTAAGAACTATTCACTATTAGCAACATTCGTGACATTTACCCACCAAATAAATATTAATATAAACTTACAGCCTAAGCTAGCATTCTTTCCTCATGAAAACAAAATAAACAAAATAAAATTATTAGCCCACCATATATCATATAAAGCCTTTCTAGATACTTTGTCAAGACAAACTCAACTTTTCACACAGATTTCATTAAAAATATTTTTCATTAATGTGCATATGATTTAGTAAGACTATTGATATGGTTTTGATTTCTAAAAATGTAGTCTCTGAAAATTGACCAACACACTAATGCAATCACAGTAGTAAAATTATATAGCATAGTTTTATAAAGAGCTACGACTTGTTAGCATTCTTTTCTCAGACTTCTAATCACATTACAATCAAGAGTTTTCCCACTGCTTCACTATTTGTTCCTTTATTTTTCTACGATTAGATATTAAACACAAGAACTAGAGCTACTAGAATTAAAAGACAAGGAGCATGCATTTCCATTTTCTAGGAGAAAAAAACGAGTCCAGAGATAAGCTCAAATTCTTCATACAAGCACTACCCAAAGAACATAGTTTCTTAAAATTTATATGTGCTAATGTTTCATCCAAACAAATTATCCTATGTGCTAATTTTATATGAAGATTCTAATCAAAATGGAACTTTTTTTTGTATTATACTCAAAACATGTAAAGATAGATAAAAATGAATTGTATCCTAAGATTTAGATATACCCTCCTCCCTTCCACTAAATTGATTTTCCCAAATATTAACTACTGTAAGTTTCTAGTACTTCTCAAGGAAAAAAAAAAAAAAAAGCTCTATAGTAACATTTATTGGAAACAAAAGGGGAAGTAGGGGTATTAAATATTTTTGGCAATGCCATCGCTTAAGACTGACTATTTGGATCTTCAATCTAAAAACAAAATGTGGCTTTTGATAAAAATAATCTGACATCTGATGTTTCCACAAAAGACCTCGGTTCTGTTATCTCCTCCAAATATTAAAATTGACCCATGACCTCAATAAGAAAAATATGGACATTGGAAGACAAGAGGATCATAATTAAAATTGACTGTGGGGAAAAAATGTGTGTCCTTAATTACACTTATGCAAAGTATTTACAGGCTGAACAGAAGACATACTTTTCTGCTTCATATCAGATTGTTTCTAAGGAAGAAGTTAGCAATATTTGTTTGGCAACCACTTATTTTGTAATGAGGTCAGCATGTTCATTTAATTTGTTTTTCTCATTGTAATAGTTAGTCCCACACCTTCAACTAAAGGCCAAAGACTATTATTCCACAGTAATAGCAAGAAGATTATGAAAATACAGAGCAGAGGTTGCTTAAGACCATAATACAATGGACAAAGGCATTTGACAACACTGAAAACTAAAAGATTTATAGCTAATGGTAAGTATTTGATTACACACAAGAAACATTCTGTAAATATATGTAAATTACTTAGCATAGCTGTATTTGTGATAATTTACATTTAATCTGGCGTTTCTCATGTGCTACTGACAGTAGATAATTACTAGTATTATTTCATTATACTTAAGAGCATAGTGCTTTGGGAAAAGTTTGGTTTGATTTGGTGTGTTTCATATGTACAAATTCACATTACTCATAACTCAGGAGGAGTCCTTCCTCAGTGCTGGATGGACAATAACTTGCTTACCATGTGCATTTTGACTGAGAAATCTCATTTGTGCAGAGGAAATTGAATGCAACAATTTTCGTCTCCAGCTGGCAAAGTGTTACCTTGGAAATACTGCAATGTAACGAATGCATTATTGGTCAGTAGTGACTGGATAAAAGCAATATGGTCAGGCAGGCTTTTCGATGCAGCATGAATGGGAGAATGGGGAAACCAAAACCAACCCAAAAGACTTTTTCCTCTCTTTGAGTACCAGGTGTCAGCCTCCATATGATGAGCACAGGAAATTCTTTCTATTTGTGATTGAATAACAGTGATACTTCTTCCTTTATTTAGGGTCCTTTGATCTTTTTAGATCAAGTGCTTTAAAGGCTTTAGATGAAGATTACTCTCTCACATCCACCTACTACTGACATGCAGTCAGCCTCCGGGATGCCAGTGAAGAATGCCAACAGTGCCAAATAGCTGCTTCCAGAAGGGGAAGTAAAAAAGAATTAATCTAGCTGAAACTACAGGGGAACAGCAGAAAGGGCAACATAATGACCCAAAATGGAACTTGGCCAAGATACCAGGCTTAACAGTCATGCAAGGAGCTGAGCAACTGTTAGAGTTTAGTTTTGTGTCTCATCAGCCACAATAAACCGAGCCAAAACACCACTGCTGAGCCCTGTGCTGATGAACTCATTTAGTCCTCCTCTTGCTTCTCTAAGTGGCAAGAGGTGTCATCTATTAATTTGCCAACAGCCCCGACTGCAACACCCGAGTCTCTATTGTTCTCCTTTCCAAGCCATGCACAACCCAGTTTACTTAATAGAGGATGACAAAGTCGCAAGGCAGTATGGCTAAAGAGACAGGCATTCGAGAGGATAATGATCTGTCAGCAGGGTTGTGGCAAAAGGAATTTACATGAAGATTAATCAATGTTTACAGCTCTTCTCATTTATGAGAACAAGCTGCTGTTCCTACCTGCCACCAATTCTATGATTACGACAAAAAAAAAAAAGAAAAGAAAAGAAAAAAGAATAAGAAAAAAGAAATGAGCTTTGCTTTTTATCTGAGGGGTGGGAATATCATTCTATGTACACTGCAAATGCCAATTTTAGTAGGTATAAATCCATAGTTACTCTCTAGTGGGGGACCAATGTTTCACAGACACTGGATGCATCATTTACACACTGCTTGAAAGTAATTGCAAGCTATTGTAAGGTTATCTGAGAAAAAAACCCAAACGCCTCCAAAACTCCAAAGCCCCAGAAAAACATGCTCACAATTTGCCTCTGTGAGTTACAACAGCTGTCATGATTAATGGTGGTTTGAGAACTGAAAAATCATTTCTTTCAGGGTTTCTGTAATTCAAAAAAACAAGTGAGTGTGTATTTTTTAAGAGGCAACACAAAATTAGAGGCGATATGACAGAACATGCAGTAAGAGCTGTACAAAGTAGGCTGTGAGGAACTTCTTAATAACCTGGAAACTGGAACATGAATTTAAAAATTAACTTATTGATTTCTACATCATATTTACAAGAGCTAGTGTTGTGAAATATGAATTATAGCTTTCTATGCCAGGGGAAGCCCTGAGCCCCAATGGAATCCACCCTAATGAGAACAAGTGGGTGAATGCTGCTTGCTTCACTCAGTCATTACCCAATAAGGATGATAGGTTTATACTCTACATCTGCCACATGGGAGTAACTCTCACTTCTACCTGTCTCAGTCATTCTTGGCCACAGCACCTGGGTAGGTGGCAGTGCAGACATTAAAGCTTGCTGCCTTCACCCTTCCCTCCTCCTACCATGAAGGAGGATCTGCACCGCATGCCAACCTTAGGGTGGAACAAATCCAGCATAACCCAATTACAGATGATAAAGTTACTCTACAACAGTACAGCCTTCATTAAGACAGGAATCCCTCTTAGGACAAGGCAGCATGAAATGGGGCTGATTTGGCATGGGTTTCATAGGCAGATCTACCAGTTGGCAATTTCTGTTCTCTTCCTCATGGGTTTGCAGTGCCCGGGTAGGATGGTGGCTTCCCAGTGCCTCTGGGGAATGCCTGCAAGCATCACCCGGCTGCTTCTCAAAGGAGCAGCCCCTTTGCCCGCCCTTCCTGTGATAAACTCCTCCACAAACACCGAGTCAGGGCAAAACAATGGCAAGTGACAGTGACTGAACTGTATAAACATGTTGACAACTGATTAAGCAAAAATAAAACAAGACTCAAATAGCTCTTCTGCATAATTCCCGATTTGCATAACCAAAAGGGTGGCAAGCCTCCAGCCACCGTTCATTTCCTGCAGCAGCCAGAATAATGCAGTTTGGAGTGCTCCTTTGCCAACAGGAATTTCAGAACTCCGCAGGGCATAAGAGCCTTGCAGCCCGCCACCGAGACAGCAAAGCCTCCCTTCATGGTCACAAAGGGGCAGCGGGGTTTTGTTGAAGCTGCTCCTCAGGAGACTCACAGGGGCACAAGGAGGCTAAAGGCCACAACAACAGGCAGCAGAGACACCACATATCAGGGACCCGAACAGCAGACAAACTGCAGTGCCCCAGCCGCGGTCAGCACTTCATCTAGGAAATTACCTCAGCCAAAGCAAAAACGCGTCCCAAGGTGTAATAAAGCAAAAACGCGTGTCTCTGGCTAGACAAAAATCAGTGAACCACTAACCTTGAGCTGAGAGGCTATTGAGATTATCTAATACTATTTTGTGGTTTCTAAAGCATCTCTGCTTTTGGGAAGCAATTGACAGCTCTGTTCCGACAAAACCAAAGCTGGAGAGAAGTTGATCATTTTGCCTTGATTATGAATTGGTTTGGGCTGTGCTTTTCCAGCTTGTTTTGTTTTTTGTTTTTTGTTTTTCTTTTGTTTTGTTTTACATTATAATTTTCACATGATCCAATATGGAAATTGATGTTCCTTTAACAATAAAAAACACAATGCCAACGAGGTCAATATCGTGGCATTACTGCAATTGGAATAAACTCTTGCTGTCAAGACAGGAGTGTTGCAGGTTTCTTACAAAGCCACTAGGTTGTATAAATGCAGAGATTAGAGTGATGCTTATTTGAATACAGAATTTTAACTCTGTTTACATATAGGCCCAAATAAGTTCAGCAGAAATATGACCATTTTTCAGGGTGTGAAGATGCATGCACTGTTTGGCCAAAGCTGCCTTCCTTCTCTAAAGCTGCTTGAAGCCATTTAGGAAACTCAGCTTAATGGAGTATTGGAAACTATTAGATTGGTGATCTCTTTCCTATAGGGTGGCTGGAAAACATTCCTGCTAATACCATGGCCACAAAATAAGTTAGAACAGGCCACTTCCTGATGCTCCTAAACATGGGCACTACAGTAGAAGAATTTGCAGGGTCACAATGATGTAGCAGTCTTGATTAATTCAGTTCTTCTGGACAATAAATGAAGGACTTTTTAACTTTCTGTTTGTTTTTAGAGAGGATCTTGCTTTCATCCATAATTTCAATACCTCCTATGTGAGAAAAAGAGTTAGGTTGAGTTTGCTTCCTCAGCCAGAGGCATTGTGTTGTAGCAATCCTCTTCTGCTTTTAACTTTCTGAAAGCTGAGATGTCACAGCCTGTCTCCTCTCCATGCCTACTGCAGAGGGACCAGATATTGAAACAAAGTTAAAAATAGTATTGAACTCTTCTCCAAATCTGTACAGGCTGCTTTGTTTCCAGGCTTTTGCTTTTTTAAGAATTCTGCTAAAATTTAGGGTCAGGTCCGTTGTATTCAACAGATACAGGTTTGGTTGACCCTTCTCAGCAGCAGCTTATGTTGTACATGTCTTTCCCTGTACACATCCTCCCCTAACTCTTGCACCTCAGTCTCCAGTGCTCAGCTGCTGTCACAATGAGCTGTATAGCCCCACTCCTTGTGCAGTGAGTTCCATAACCAACCCTGGATTTGTTTAGCTGAATGCTTCCCCCTCCTCCTCTCCCCAAAGCTCTTAGCACAAGTTTACCAGCCTTCCCTTGCTGGTTGCCTATACTATTAGTATTGTCCTCTGAAAGCACCCATGCTGCTAGTGCACTTCACACTTCCCTTGGCTACTAATTCCTGAGGATGGACACCCTGGAGGGACAGCACTCCTTTAGTTACCACACCTCAGCTGTCCTGAAAAGCCTGGACTTCCTTGGAAGCAGGAAACACAGACTGCCTAAAGGTTTTGTGCATCTGCATAAACACCACAACTTCCTCAAGGTCAGCACAGATCCCACCATATGCAAAGAGGGGTTCTGGTAGGGCTGCTCAGGAAACAGCATTTGGCTGCCTGTGTTTTCTCCTAAACCACCCCATTCTTTGGTTGGTCTCCCATCCCTCGCTGCTGCTCCCACAACCGGTCAAAAATATGTGTCCCCTGGGATCACAGACTCTGACCCGCTCCCTGCCAAATCCAAGCCAACAGCTCTCAAAAAAGAAAGGGAAACGAAGAAGGTATGGAGGGAGAGAGGCAATGGTTAATGGAGATCCTTGCAACTTCCTGTACCCCCGTCTTGACAGGTTTCAGGACCTCAGAGGATGCTTTTGCCCTTCTTCTATGGTTCAGTGTCAATCCTTAGAAAATGAGTGTTAGAGACACTTCAGTATTTCAAATAAAGCTACGAGATTATGGTAGTGATGACTCGTGACATTACATGGGGTAATGAAGACGTTTCCATGAAAGCCATGAAATATATCCAAGATTTCCTGTTTAAAGCTAGCATGAATGACCAGTATTTCTGATGGGAAAGACAAGCTGATAATTCAAAATAATTGAGGAAAATTACTTAAACTCAAGTATCAAGAGATAGCTTCACAAGTGTTTTTATCAGTGGTCTGTCAGTTCCTGAAGAACAGCCACTAACAGTGAGATAAGAGCCTAAGATAAGAGATAAGGCAGGTCCCAGTTACTGGAGGTGTGTGCATTTGCACACCAATGTGTGCAAAGGTCTGTGTGTGTACCCACATACTAACCCCAGTGCCAGAAGGCCCTGCATTAGCACAGCTATCTAGTGAGGAGGGTTTTCTTCCTCCAGATTTCTGAGGTAAATGCACATTATCAGTACCTATGCTGCCACTTTGGAGCTTTTTACATTTAATTGGCATGAAATCTTTGGAGCCCAGCTTTCTTATCTCTATTATCCAATCGTGGTAAAGAAACTGACAGCAGATCTCTAACAGCCAAATAAGTATGACCAGTAGAAATTATTAGATTTCCATGCTCTTTAAAAAGCAGAGTTATTAGAGAAAGTCCATTTAGGTTTCTTTTAAGGAAAGAAAAACCTCTTAAGCTATGAAAATATCTGTTATTGCTGAGCAAAGTGAACATCTAATTTGGATTGTAAAAAACATATTGACATTTTTTACCAGTTCTTTTCTGTTTTTATTACCTTTACTCTAATTCTACATTTCTTGAAAAAAAATTCAGAGGTGAGAAAGTGAAATAATTGGAAATTCTTGATTTGCTAAGATACATCCCTTCTATCCTACACTCCAACTGACTTTCTCTGTTTCCGCATTCACAATCACTTATTCCACTTTTGGATCCTACTTTGGCTGAAGAAAATATACAATCCATAATACAGTTTGTTGTGGCTTGACATATCACATAGATGAATACTTTGACCTGCATTAGCTAACCTTGAAACAAATTATTGAAAGCTAATGTTGACTTTGATATTCTGCCTTTATTTCTTCACCAGAGCTAGCACTGACTTAAAGTCATTAATAGAATGCCCTTGGATAATATGATAGATTGTACGTGAATTCAGACCAGAGTCATTCTGAAGGCAGTGATGACAAAAGTTATCTGTCCTAATCCTGGACATTTTTTTTTTTTTTTTAAATTAAAAAAAACTGGTATCCAGTTTTTTCTTGCTGTTAAAATAGTTATGGAATAAATCACACAAAGCTCACAAAACTGAAGTCTGGCTGTATATGTAGCAGTGTACACTAACTGACCACAGAGAAAAATCTGAGTCCAAACACACTCCTGTACTATTAAACTCTCAATAAATTACCTTGTTGGTAACTTAAGCATTAGTATATAATTATTAGTAAAATGGCTTAGTACCAGAAACTGAAGTCACAGATTCCAGTATGTTATTTTTCACTCTTATTGGCAAAAGGCTTTGGGCATTCTTTGAGTTGCATCTTTTAGGAGAAGCAGTCCAGGGAGAAAGAAAGGAAGGAGATTTGAGACATCTTACAACATGTTGTTTGTATTTTCCTAGTGCAGAAATAAGGCTGCCCTCTTAAATTTAAAGCAGCTCTTGAGGATCTTGAAAGAAAGTTTACCACACCTCTGTGGCCCATGATACCATTGCAAACACCCATCATACCATTAGTCCTAGCCTGAGAAAAGGGAAAATGCATCTTTTGTCCCACTCCAAGCCTTTACTCTGAGAATTCCATTCAGGGCTTTGTGAACAGGAGAGAATTTTTATAAAAACAGGAAGAAATGAAATAGCCAGATCTTCTAAGAGACTATCTTCTTGTAAGGAAGAATCCACATATAAGGTATGATTTGAACTGTTTAAGTTCAGAAATCAGAATATTAATAATACGAAAAATTAAATTTAGCCAAAACTCATCTTAAAAATATCCAAAAATGTGGATTCTTTCATCTACTGAGAAAAACAATAAATTTGAGAAATGCCTTTTGCTGAGAACATGCCCTCCCAATTCATCCAGAATAAATACATTCAGAGAAAACACTGCAAGGGATAGAAAATACATTGCCTTTTTCTCCCAGATTTCGCAAAGAAGAAAATAATGAGGCACAGGAAGACAGATTTATGTTGTTTCATGAGACATTATTCTCTTTCTGCCTCTCTTAAATTTGCTTTACTTCTAAGAACAATTAAAAGTCAATGAAGAGTTGACAAAAGTTTGCTCAAAGATACACAGAATTAATCAATGAACAGGACATGGGACTGGATTTCAAGGAAAATAGTTTTACTCTGGCCTTTTTTGTCAGTTATTTCACCTCTCTGTGCCTCAGTTTCCTTGACTATAAATAGGATTAAGTCTTAGAAAGCCATTTAAGATCCAGGGAGTGTAAAGTGCTATTATGTTCATGTTATAAATGGAAGAAAGTTTTGACCTTTAAATACAAGTCTTCAGAAAAAAGAAACAAAGACAATTGTCTGTTTATTTGAAAATAGCCACTTTATACCTTTAACATCCCAATAAAAAAACAGAATCAAAGCCTGGTTTTGATTCATGTGTGGTATTACAATCCCTTGTTGCTGATGGTACTTTTTAATGTTAAGAGCCTGGTGGCTAACTTATGTTTCCTCTGGGTGCATTCCCGTATTCCTCTCCACTTTGGGAGGCAGGCTCTTGTTGCTGCTCAGATATGTATCCCACATCTTGTAATCATTAATGTACTCAGGGGAAAAGGAGGGGGCAAGAGGACGTTGTTTCAAAGTATGTTTCTGCCCAATTCATTTTGGCTTAATTTGAAGACCAAAGCAGAGCTCTATTGAAGCACGTCCTTCCTCAGTCATTTATCATGCTTCCCCTTCCCCACTGCTGAGCTCAGACACTAAGCAGCTATAATACAGCTTTGGGTAGATTAGAGAGTAATTTCTTTGCTCATTCTTATTCTAATTTTTGTTTAGATTTTGAAACTTTCTTCATTGTTACAAATGTCAGTGGATTGGCAACATAAAGGTAACAGCAGAATTATTAAACTGATGCTTTACCTGGCAGCTAAAACTACAGAAAGTATATTCCCCTAATAGCTTTAAAGAGTAGGCAAGAATCTAGCTCAGCTTCCAAGTATGGGGAAGGAGTAATAAAAGAAAAAAACCTAAGAATTTCCATTGCTAGGATGATGGGATAGAATCAGTGCCAGCCAGTCCAGACCTGATAAGGGTAATGGACAATGTAGCAATTTTCCCACCCCACCCCAACCCCCCCACACTCCCCATGGCCACTTTTTTTTCTGTGACAAGGCTGGTTTTCAAGGGCTCAGGGACAGACAAATAAAAGAAAGACCTTGGCTAATTCTTCTTCCTCTAGGAAACCTTCTTCCCTAACCAACCATCTAGTTTGACTTTATGTGACTCTGGCCCTGGGAGTAACTACAGTGGGAAGGGCTGAGAATGTGGCTGGTTAAGATTTTTATAGCTGGTGCCCAAATACATGACAGGAAAGCTTCAGAGAAGTGCAGGAATTCCAGAAGTAGTGCACTGAACCAGACAGATCTTTTGGTGTCTCATTCTGCAGTTCTGAGGGCAGCTCCTGTGGCGATGGTGTGAATCTGTTTCCCCAGCCTTGCTCTGTTTATTGCTGGCAATACACACACGTCCCTGTAAATATGCTCTCATCATTAGGAAAAAATACTGGTTACCAGTGAGATTGAAAATACCAAGGAAATCATTCTTTTAAGAAGCCCAACTCATCCCTCTCTCCAAAACCAATGCACTACAAAGGCTTACTGTAAAATTCTTGTTGAAGGGGGCCGCTGTGCTCGTTTGCCAATAAATAGACTTGTTTTTTCTTCCCTGGTATGATGTGTTTATGCCAGTAACATGAAATATCATCAATAAATAAACCAGAGGGAAAAAATTAGAGACCTTTAAATTAAACCAGAAAGATTCTCCTGATTGCTTATACACTGTGCAGAGCGTACAGAAACAGGCAACTACCTGCAGAATATGTCTACTCTGAATATGTAGTTATTAAAACCGATTTTATTTGTGCATTTTACTACCTCAGTGACTAACAATTGATTCTTATATCTTACTCCAGCAGGTTTTTAGAAATTCTAACTGCATTCTTCCCATAAACTGTCTTGAATATTTCCCCATAAGGAGAATTTAATATGTGAGATAAAAAATCATAGGAATTAAGACAACAGGCTAACGTTTGTCCAAATATGATCTTAACTCCTGATAATTTGAGGAATCTCTCTCTCTATTTTTGTGTTCACAGTTTGTGCCAGATCCTCACTGTGTAGTGAAACCTTTTAGTGTTGGAGTGTGTTCATTCCAAACTCAGAATGAAACAAAGCAACAGTTTTGTGGAATTGCACTACTACCCATTTAAGCTACTCCCAACTCTCTGGCACTGTCTGGTACTCCTAATATAGCAGACATCTGCCCAACCCCCTTTTCCTTTTTCTTCTTGCTGTTAAGCTACACCTATCTGTAGAGCACTGAGTCTTTCTGGACTTGTAAAAAGATTTGTGCCAGACTATGTTTCTTGGCTTTAACGCTTAGCTTCCTTTCCAGAATATACATGCTGCTTTATACATACTTTTATTACTGACATCATGAGAATACATGTCTACTATGTTTAAATTTGGGTGTTAACCTGATTTTGCTTCTTCCATATGTGGGTGATGTGAGACTAAGAAAGCAAATTAAGAAGCTGTTACCTGCTTGAACCATTTCCCCCTGTCCTTTCACAGGGGAAGTGATAGTCATCTGAAACAGCAGGCAGCCTCCAGTCAGGACAGGTTTCCAGAAATCTGAGTTTCCATGTATTTAAATCATATCACTAATGCAGTCATATTGACTTTACATTTTATTAAGTGATTGAAATATTCCAAGGCACAAAAATAGCACCCTTCCAACTTTGCTTGATTCTCAGCTGGACATATTAAGAAGCAAGTTTTTAGAAGTAACTATTAACAGTTGTAGGTTCTTGCTGAGCTCTGTCTTATCAGGACTAAGTAACAGATTTCCAAACGTCAAACACACAAGACATAGGGTGGTCCCTATTAATCAGGGCACATTTAAAACTATTACTGTTGCTCCTTATGAACTTCTTGCACTATGAGAGTTTCTAAAAAATGGTCGGAAATAAGCAGTACCTTGTATAAATCCACATCCTACTGAGCGAAACCAGATGAGGACGCAGACATTCAAACAGAAGATCCCGGTGTTCTCAATGAGCCATACAGGAAGGTTTATTTAGTTTATTTCTATTCAACACTCTCTCCATGCAGACTGTTTCTAAGGATCTCACTACATTTGCCTAGACTGAGAAGCTGGAATTGGATTTAGCTCCCAGAATAGGCCTTTTATTTATCACATTCTGCAACCACATGAGTCCAACCCATTTATTTCACAGACCACATGATTTATGGGATCAAACCTAGATCAGCCAGTGGAAGACCAAACTCCCACTTTCTTGCAAGAGAAGACTATCATTCTGTACAATCAGAATTTATTAAAAGGAGGAGATATTTTTCTTACTGTCCTTTGGAAACTTACTCCATGAACATTAAGAACATAGGCAGCTGGCTGTTTACAGGAAAGCAAAGCTATTTCTAGGGCCATGATTAGACAATATGAAATGTTCAGCATCAAAAATGGTTTAAATTTTCTGTTATCCTTTTAGTTATCTTCCCCTTTCCCAGCTCTTTCTTGTAAAAATATTGTGTCAGAAAATCTAGATCAGTTCCCAGGTTCAGTTCTCTCATGCTGATACTGGTACAGCTGAGAAAAAAACTGCAAGGGCATAAACAGAGAGCAAAGAATAGTTAAAAACTGTTTACACTGCTATTGACTCCATAGATTTCATATCAAAGTACAGCCTAAATTTAACTTCTTATCCTGGCTTTAATCTGAACCAGCCACCCTTCTTGTGTCTGCAAAATTACTCAGGAAATGTCTGAGATTAAATTTACTCCCACATAATTCTCTGACTCTGCAGCTCGCTCTGGGATGAGGCTTGTAAGTGTAGCCCTTTTGACAATGCTTTAACATTTCTTTCTCCAATAAGTTATTGTACTGGGAGGTAGCAGGAGCATATGAAAACAAGATAGACTGTTTAAAAGGAAACCAAATTCTTCCCATATATCTGAAATTAACGGGTGAGTACTGGGTTAAGTCTTGGATTAATTCTGCTCTGCCCTGAATTAATACTCAGGATTTTCCTTTTACATGTAACACCTTGCCTGGTGAATACCTGATTCCTCAAACTAAACAAAAAATTCAGTAATTCATTAACTTGTTTCCATGAATTTGTGGGGAGGAAAAGAATTTCATAACAAAGCATAATATTAGCACAAAATATAGGTATTATGATGAAAATAGATTGCTGTTTGAAGATTGATGCTCTGGTTCCAATACACATAATACAGACTTTTTATGGTAGGTTACCTAAGGACTGTGGAATAACACAGATGAATAGGGTATTAGAAGCTAGCAGGATCTCAAATATAAAATGGATTATGGTAGGGCTGAATGTTTGTGGTTCCCAAGCTATTGGCTGTAGTACAAGCCAGAAATAAATTGAGCCAGTACTAGCTGCTCTTTGGCATAGCTTTCTTATTACCAATAATATGCCACTTGAAACTCAGTTTGAATTTAAAGAAATTTAAGTTTGTTCCCATTTGAGATATTCTCACAAAGACAGAAAACATGTCAGAGAGCAATATGTAATCTTGGAAGTGTTACAGTTCAGGTAATACTGACCATGAGGTGAGCTCTTCATACAATTTATGGAAAGCATGGGAGTCACAGTTCAAAGAACCACTTTTGAAAGGATAAAAGTAAGTAATTCTTCCTAGCTATAATTAGTGTACTGAATCTCAGTTAAATCAGCATCTTCACCAGGCATGCAGCTCTCCCCTTTCTCTGTGTCAACCCCTCTCTGCTTCCCTCAATTAAAAAAGGAAAAAAAAAAAATCCAACACAGAAATATTCCTCTATATCTAAATTCCCAAATCCTGCAGCTTTAGAAGACCTTCGTTTCATCCTTCTTTGTATTACAAACTCAAAGGCAGAACTAATAAAAAGAAATCAAACAAGATGATGCTATCTGTTTCCCACTGGACTTAGAAGTACTTCAACTCAACCACAGACCCACATCACATTACTGGGCAAGGCATCTCAAATAACAGACTCCTCTAGGGAGGACAGAATAAGTCTTCTGCTGCAAATTTACCTCCTGCTTATTTAATGCAGACTGCTAAACCCAAATATGCCCCTTTTTTTGGAATGTGGGATTAGTTCTGAAATGCCAGTCTAATACAGATAATTCTTTCTTGCCTCCTTGAGGGTTTATCTGCCAGGCTAGATGCTTGGTTAGCATTCAGCTGGTCTTCTGGCACTTGTGAGTGGAAGTTGGTGAAAATAGATGAGACTGGGCTGCAGAAGAACCCTAGGGGAAAAAGGTATTATTGAATGGCATGTGAGAACTCAATTAAATTTATGCCCAATCATTGTCAGCATATGAAAAGAAAACCTGAAGCCAAATGCATGAACTCCAGTTCTCTAGAACTGTAAAACTTCTGTGTTAGCTATGTCTGCTTTCCATATACTATGAATCCTCAATTTCCCTATCATAAGAGAAACCAGACAGTACCAATCTAGAGATAATGACTGAAGTCAGCATGCAAATAATGTGCTGATAAACTGATCAGGGCTACATGGCTGAGATTTTATCATCAGCAATCAAGCAACTAGGTAGAAACATAAAGATCTACAATCTAATAGCAGCAATATTGATATCTGCCAAATAAGGACTGTTTACTTTATCTGGATATTGAGAGATACTGCTCTTATTTGGGTGCTGAAATATTCATAATGTGTTGGTGTACCTTTGGGTTGACTTTCTGGTAAGACCTGAGATTTTTTTTCCATTAAAACAAAATCATTTTGCTATAATAATTTGACTACATAATGCTGTCCTGACACTCCTATGCTAACTATTTAGAAATGAAACAGTATTAAAATATTGCATGTATTTTTCCAGTATCCATGCACAGATCCTTAGAGACTGCAGTTATTTACAAAAGCAAAAGAATATCACATTAATTACTACTGCAAGCTATCTGTTTTCATACTAATAGCTGCAGCAAATATTATGTTGTATTAGGAAATATTTGATAGAAATATACTTTCTCCAGAGTTAGAAAGAGGCTATTAAGTCATTTTATTTGTAAAAAACCTGATAGTTAGAAAGAAAGTAAAATATTCTGATACTTATGTGTCATGAATGGCTTTTAAAAAGCCTGGAAAATTAATCCTTAACTGAATTTTTGAAAAAAGTATCTTTTGATTTGTATTTTCAGTTCAACTGAACAAATATTATTTTCTAATAACTAAAGCACTATGGAAAGTTATTTCCAAAAGTTGTAACTGTTTATATTACATGCACAGATCCAAGTTTCTAATTCACATCTGAAATGAAATCTTGCCTTAACTGCTCTTGTATAAAGAAAAGTTAACTACTCTGATTGCAGCTTTTATGCATCTAAACTAACCAAAAGAATAACTATGTGACATGACTTTGTCTATAGGACAGAGCACAATCTAAATCCCTTCTACAAGAATATGAAGGGCTAAAGCCCTGTCTCTCTAAGCCCAGATTTTTGAACACGTTGCACATGTGAAAATCCAAAGAAGTCAGACCATGTACCATCTATTGCTCCTCTGAAAATCAGCAAAGCCTTTGAGAAAGTTGACCTTAATCTTTTATGGCCCCTCTTTATGAAGTCAATGAATTGTAACACTTGCACTTCTCCTGCAAACACTGAAGCACCTATAAATCATGATAAGAAGCATCATTTTACTATAATCATAAAGACAAGAAAATCTCATCAATATTTTGATGTTGTCATTGCCATTTCTGATCCTTGGTGAAACAGGTGGCAAAGCTGTGCCATAAATAAGCAAATTTCTTCCAAAGCTTTGGGTACTGGATGTACAACATCCCCTTGTTACCAGGGAGAGCTCTTTTTGCAGGTGATGCTCCCCACGCCTCGCAGCCAGCCTGGGCTGGTGCTGCTCCCAGGAGCTGGGGAGCTCCTCCCAAGGGCACTGCCAAAGTGCAAGGGCAGCAGGACCTTGGAAAGCCTGAGGAGCTGAGAACTGGCACATGGTTTCTGTCATTGGAATGTATGGTGAAAAAACAATAAAAACACTGAAAGTGAAGGACTTCACTGAAACCCAGGACTCTTTCTGTCCTCAAGAATGGTTTTAAGGAAAATTTCTGTTTTGGTTCAGTTAAAATCTGATTTTAGCTGTTTAAATGGAACAGTCTTTGAAGGTCTTAATCTCATTTATAATAATTTAAAACTATTTAGACACTGAAAAACCTTTGCATATTATAAGAAGCCATGCTGATTCATTCTGTAAATGTCATAGGCAATACCAGATAAACACTTTATTTATAAAATAAGCTGTAGAAGATGTTTTCATGTAATAGTGTCTTTAGTAGAGGGAGTCATATGAGAAATTGCATGATTAATTTCCAGTTCCAGTCCTGCTTAGCACCTCCATTTCAGCTTAAAGTGTGGGTTGTGTTTGGGTTTTCCCCCAGCCCTTGAACTTCTATTTTATGTTTACCTCCTTAGTGCCAGAATTAGTTCTGTAGCATGAGAAATAGAACATGGCAATTGTTGATTTAATACTAAGGGAGTGACTTCACTTTTAAAAACATAAAAAGAAAACAGTTTTAAGATAGACCAAGAAAATCATAGTTAATAAAACCATAATATGATTTTAATACCTTTGAAGGTATCTGTAAAATAGCTAGTGTCATTTGAAATAGATTTTTGAAAGACTTGTGTCACAACATTGCTGAAGCAATCAATTTTAAACAGATTTCTATGTAAAGTATAAATCAACTTTCTCAAAGAAAGTGTTTTTCTTTTTTAAAGGAAAATAAAATCCCGCATTATCTAACAAGACTTGAACAAAGAGGTCACTAACAAAAGTTGCAGAAACATTCCATTTTTGTAGGAAATTGATAGCAGTGACTTCAGTCTACTTAGTGTGCAACAGCACGTTAATGAACAGTTACACTATGAAGGTCTGTGCCTCAGATAATACAGATAAAAATACTACTCAGACAAGATTGAGATATTTTTCCTTAAAGATAACTTTTTTTCTTTTTCAAACAGCATAGCAATGGAAAAGACTAATCTAGTGGCTTAAGTTTTAACAAACAACACTTCCTCCTGTCCCATAACTTCTGCTAATGTGCCAAAGAACAATTTCTATTACACCAGTTGCCCAAAAAAATCCCCCAAAATTTCACTTATAGTCATATATTCTAGACAGCAGCTAAATACATGGAAATGTTATTAACTTAGAGTCTTTGTTGTTTCTGGCAGGAATTGTACAAGTGGTGTCTGAACCACTTCATTTCACACAGAATAAAGGAAGTTAGGCATTTCTTCTTTAAGCAGGTCAAAGCACAGATAATATTGGGAATAACTTCTTGGTAACATTTGGTGTGCAGAAGATGTTGCATAACTAATGACCCCCACTTTGAGGAAACCATCCAGGAGGTCTGAGCAACCTTCTAGTCACTGGTAAGAGCAATGGTTATAATGGGATATAACAGTAATAATGGGATTGGAAAAATTTAAAATACTTAACTCCAGTATGAAGCCTGGTCCAATCCTTCCTACAAGATATATCCTGTGCTCTTGAATTACACACATTTAAGTGATGCTTTATTTAATATATTTTTCTTCCATGCACTTTCTCTGACAGTTCCCTTCTCACTCCAGTTTTATTGGAAATAAAAATCAATTTAGCCTGCCTATGCCCTTCTCTTGGAGAAAAACAAACATTCACACACACATCCCTCCCTTCTTTCCTGACCTTCTTCTTCCCTACTTCATACCCTAACAAAAAAAGACAACCCAGGCACATGGCTTTTCACATGAACTGGCACTTTAGAATAAGCTCCTCCACAGAGAAAAACTGCTTTCAGGGTTAGAACAATAGTTTCAGTACAATGACAGATATACTCTCCCAGACAGAAGACACATTTGAATGCTTTGCAGAAAAAAATTGTTCAGTCCCAAATGGATACAAGATTCAAGTTACAGAACAATTTGCTACTCTCAAGAACTGCTGCATTTGACATGGGAGGTGGCACATTTTGCTTTCCCTCCATCTGTGACCTTTATATAACGTGTATAAGCACTGTAAAAAGATTTAGTTGAATGCATTAGTGCCTCCTTCCGAAGATTGCCATAATCTCTTTTATTTACTTTTTAAAATAAAAAAAAAAAATCCAGTGGCAAGCAATCTATCAGGTAGTAAATTACTGTCTGAAAGTAGATAGTGAAATAAATACTATTGTTGCTTTGGAACGCCTGGCATCTTAACTGAGATGCCTTTTGCTTTTTTAAATCCTCAGTTCAGCATCTCATTCTGCAAAAAATGAATGTTAGCTGCAAACTTTTAAATAATTATTCCACATTGTGGCTTCTTACATTCCCAGAAGTAGGTAGTGCAATTATTCTCAGTCTCAAAATACACAGCTACAGTAAAGAGCTAAATTAAATTTACTCTTGGTTTCTCCTTTTGATCCTTCTGTATGTACAACATTTATTTTTTAAAAAAAATCTGTATTAATTCTCCTGGAACCAGGAAAAAAAATGTGTGAGAGGCTCATAAGCTACTTCCTATTGTAGGTGAGAACCAAATCTCTACCACTACAGCTCTTCCCATATAGCAGTGTTGACAGGACCAGCTGTTATTGCAATAACTACTGCTGCAATAAAGCCATTTCTTCAAATTAGAGGATGCTTACGCTGCAGAATGATCCTTTTCTCGTGTACATGAGCAACAGGAAACCTCCAGTGAAACAGATCCAGCCTGGCAAAGGTTTTGCTGAGTGTTGAAATGACTCCCTTAAAGCTCTAGGTTTACAGCCCACTGTCCAAGTCCTGCAGACCACTGATTGTGAAAGAAGTTCTTTTTTTAAAAAAATAAAAATTAAAGAAACATTTATTATTAAATATAATTAAACACTGGTCTTACTGCATTTTAATTCCTATTCAAGATAATACTGTGACACTTATGAGAGAATCATATTGCAAGTCTTCTAAAAAGTCTTTTAGCCCTGTCATCTTGGAGCACTTCACATAGAAACTGAAAACATCTTAAACAGGAAAAAAACTGTAAAACATGAATAACTTAAGGTAGAGGATTTCTACATAGCTGCAAACACTGAACTCCACAAGACTTTTGAACATATGTGTTTCCATCATTTCAGGGCTCCAGCATTCACACTTAATGCTCTAAGTACATTGACGTGACCCTTGAAGCGGTTTTGTTCTCACTGTCCGTGTGCCTTTGGCTCCTGGAGCAGGAGTCAGCCTCACAGCATTGCCAAGCCTCTCATCAGCACTCAGAGGTGAGACACACTTTGGGCAGCCAGAGGGACCCCAGAAAATTGCTGGGAGAGAGCTCAAAGATGGTAGGAACCTGTGTTCTACTGACTTTTTACCCACTGAAAGCCAGGAGTGAGACTTGCTATGGATTCTCTCAGAGGTTTTCTCCAACACTGAAATCCTTCATCACATCCCAAACTAAATGGTGCTGACTGGAAGGGACTGTGAGGCTGAGTAGCTGAGACAGTTTCAACACAAGGGTATTTGTGTAGGACCAAATAACAGCACAGACTACTCCTGTTTTCAGATGGTTACTGCAGTACTTCTGCAGTAAATCTGGGCCCGAATTTGTCCTGGTAATTATTAGCTGATTTTAGTAAGCTTCTGCTGTAATCATCATGCTTGCAATGTTTTGGGAACTTCTGGCTACATTTATAAACGTGCAGTGAGGTTTTTTACAAGATGTATTGCTGGGCTAACAGACTGAGTGGCTTTTCATTGACATTTTGGTGTTATTTACTCATTTTTCCTTGATGATACAAGGCATAGTTCTATCATTTGGTATTTTATGAAAATTATATGCAGTGCATTTTTTCTTTACACACAGCTATTAACCCAACAATGCTAGTGGCAGGAAAATCTTTGTGCCAAACACTATTGACTATAGCATTCTTGACTCACTGCCAAACAAAAAGAAAAAAAAAGTGCATTTCAAGCTTAAATACCAAAAAAGGACAGCTTTGAGGGCAAAGATGCTGACAATCAAGCCATGACACCACATCAGCTCAAGCATCACTGAATGTTAACGAGAAATTTATGAGTACATGTGTATCTATTCAGATTTTACAGTTTCTGAATAGAATTAAAAAATAAAAAAAGCTATTAAAAATACAGTTTGAAACAACAGCAGAATATTTTGCCACAAACTTGGAAAGAAAATGCAACATTTTGTTACACTAAACAGGAATGAACACAGCTATACAGACAAGGAGAGACCACGGACCAGATCTCCAGGAATGGATTTTCCTGTGGTGTGGGGACAGGGAGAAGAAGTAGCTGTCTTTAATCCCAGGCCATAACTGCAACCATTCCTTTCCTTAGCATCCCAGTGTGAGCAGAGACACAGAGCTTTCAGTAGGTCAAGTCATCTACCTCTTATCCCACCAAATATATATACATACATATATACATGCATACATACATACATACATACATACATATAAATTATAAGCAATTAAAGAAATATATAAAAATATATAAAATATATATAAAATGCAGTATTTTGTCTGAAAAGACAATTATATTGGTATCCAGTGATATTACATAATAACAGGGCAAATGTATTACCATTTACTGCACCCAAGAAAAGATTCTCTGTGGCCTTTAAATGTATGTTCATCTAACAAGTTTTAAGCTATGGGAAATCAGAAGGTGTAGTCTGGCCTTCCATTTCACTGTGAGCTTTACAGCTGAGGTTTCCTAAGGGGATTTTGTGTCAAAATCATGTTCTGTCCGTGTACCACACCTGCAGATAAGCCAGGAGCTGGTGAGATGGAGAGAGAACAAAAGTCATCACCAAAACATTTTATCATTGGTCCTTATATATAAGGCATAACTTGCCTTTACTCCCCCACAGCTCACACACTCCACATCCTCAGCACAGGGATTAACTACTTTGGCATTCCAGCTGTCAGTGTCCCCAGAGAAAACCAGCTTTATTTTTTTTTTCAGCAGTCCCAAGGCAATATAGATTTGAACACCCCTTCTTGAGTCACTCTTGAAGTATCTGTACAATGTTTTGTAAAATTGAGGCCTTTCCTGAATAAAAATATCCTAGGGGTGTTGAACATAAGCT
Source organism: Cyanistes caeruleus (assembly GCF_971803275.1). Taxonomy (NCBI): domain Eukaryota; kingdom Metazoa; phylum Chordata; class Aves; order Passeriformes; family Paridae; genus Cyanistes; species Cyanistes caeruleus. Next base: position 21,838,172 of record NC_141709.1, read on the forward strand.
GTCCTACAGGCTTTATAAATATTAATTTACTCAGCCATATAAACTGCCTGAAAGAAATTTTAATCACCCTGAAACAGCACAAACCAGGCAGAATCCAGGTGCTCTGTGAACTTCTGGCTCAGTGTTCTTGCCAGAACCACATATCACGGCTAAATGTGAGTCACAAAGAGAACTGCATCTCCCTTTTTGGTTAAAACAGGAAGAAACAAGGAAAGGAGCAAACAAACAAGAAATTGTTGAAATAGATTTCATGGTCACTATCAGTCTACCCAAGAATATCATCCCATGTTGGCTTATTTCCCTGGGAACACTTCTTGTTTTCAGGTTTTTTTTGGGTTTGTTTTTTTTAAAAAAAATTTATAATGGTAGAGTTCAGACTTGCTGACCTCAGTTCTCTATGTGCCTGGTGCTTGAAATTGTTTAGATGCTCTGAAAAGAGCACAGTCCACCAGCCAGAGACACTGGATACAGAGACCTAGCAGATACCTGTGCCACACACTGGGCCATAACGCACCACAAACATTTGGATTGTGTCTGCATAGTTTAGTCTCCTTCCTTTCTTCAATGCAGAATTCACTCTGGGTTATTTGTTCCATCTTAATTCTGTTTCTCTAGAGAAACACAAGCTGCAGTGACTCATCTTCAGACTATGTACGACCACAGGAAAGCCAGTTGGGGGTTATTTACACCCCCTATATTGGTATGGGGCTCCATATTGCAGTGCATTTCAACACCTGAAAATTCTGCCATTGCTTTTCACATTGGTTGCATTCATATGCAACTTCTCCATTTAAACTTTATGAAGCTGGTGATATTCTGCCGATTCTTTCTTTAATAGGCCATTTAGTAGTAAAATTAGTTCCCCAAAAGGTTTCAAAGCTACTCAAAATCCATCACAAACATACAAATGCTCTGGTAAAAACTTTACTCTTTATTATTTGTTTAGAGTGTTAATATATACCATAAAGAGAATACTGTGTTCAGGTGAAATTAGTGATGCAATAATTCCACTTATTCCTGGGAGCTTTGCACAATAGATGATATTGCAGTACCACACGAAGAGAAACTGCATAACAGAAATGTGTTAAATGCTGCTGTTGGGCTCTCTTCCCCCAGGCCTCAATAACAAAACTCTTGAGCTGCTGGAAGTGCAATTGTAACTGATAGGAAAGATGTGTCCTAATTATCCATCCATCTTCTCTTTTTTAAGTTACCAGTACTACATTTCCATCTCAGACAATAAAGGCCTAAGTTTACAAATACTTTTTACGTCTCTCTGCCTGCTCTTTTTTTTCCCCCCTCAGATTTCCAAAAGTTATTATTTTCTTTTGTTTTTTTTTTTTTTTCCCAGAAGGAAGAGTGAGCCCCAGCACTAAAGAGCACCTTCAGCTGTGTGCCTCAGCCTGCCAGGGGTAATGCCAGCCTCGGGCAGACCCTCTGGAAAGAGGGAAAACTGAGACATGAGGAAAGGGAGGAACACAACTGATTTTAGCCACGTGAATGACAGAGGAAGGGAAACCAAATCTAATGAAAGCAAGCCCCTAAATTTAAATTTCAGTCAGGAAGAGAATCCGTGGGGAACAAAGCGCTGTCCTTTACACAAACGAGTTCTGTCACAGGACAAGAATTAAGCAAAGCCTGTTGCAGAGCCACCTTCAGGACTTCCTCCAGTACCTTTCAGGCCCAGGCTCAGGGACACGGCTCCTTTTGCCGTGCCCTGGTGGCACAGCCTGAGCACAGCCTGAGCACAGCTGGAGCACAGCTGGAGCACAGCTGGAGCACAGCTGGAGCACAGCTGGAGCACAGCTGCCCCTCGCCGCTGCTGAGCGCTGCCCGCTCCAGCTCCGCCCGTGGCACCGCCGCGCAGGGAGGAAGAGGCATTTTCTGAGGAATCTCTCGCAAAATGCCGCCTCTCACAATTGCTGTTGATAATATGCCTCTTCCCTTAAGTCATAATCTTACCTTAAAGCCTCTTGCTCTCCCTGAAAAATTCACACTAAACTGGATTGTGGTTAATACTGCTCAGGTTCTCTGTGGTGTTTTGCTTTATTGTCTCCAGGGATGGTTTATCCTTCATATTTGCCTCTTCTAATGCAGCCACATAGAGGAAGACATCAACGTTTCTTTTGCAGTAATCTCCCAAATCTCTTTCCTTCGTCTCTTTCCTTCAGTACACTGCATGTTTTTGTCATTTAATAGGTTAGATTTTTATTATATTTTTTTTTTCTGTTTTGGTTCATTGCTCCTAGACTTCATATTTTACATCATATACTCTAAACTTTTTTTTCATTTAGTGGCCCAGACATTTAGGAGATGCCTCTATCTCTGAAGCACGTTATGTTGCTCCTCATTACATAAGACTGCCAGCTAGTAAAATGTCAAACATTAAAATTAAGTCATTTTTACTGCTTTGGTAGGTCTACCTAGATGCATTTTTCTGCATTTAAGTAGCTTACTGATAGGGAAGATGAGTGCTGGTGTCTTTACAAACAATTAGATGGGTGAAGGGCTGGGTGTTAAGGTTTTGCCATGGCTGTAATGTCTCTGCTGACTTTGGGCAGCAGGTTTGCTGCAGGGCCCGGGCAGCTTGGCTCCTGGAACTTGTAAACAAGTGTGTCTGCATAAGCCTGAGTTTCTGAACTCTGGGGCAAAATGACATCTTCAAGGGGGAATATGTGGCAGCAGCATTACCTGGTTTGTGTAACTGGGTGATACAGAAACATTTGCTACCTGAAGAGGTGAGGGGAGGCATGTGCAGAGCCAGCTCCACCAAAAAGCTCTGCTTGATGAAAGTTAACTGCAACTTACTACTCGATTATATCTGATTCATGGAAGTCAGTCAGCAGAAGTCTGTGTGTGCTAGGAAAATGTAGACCTACATTTTGGTTAACATGCAAACAAACAATAACACCAGAGCTGGGCATGCTAACAGACACAAGACATCGAGATTGACAGCTTGAATAAGTTTCAGACTCACACTGATACTTTGCTTTCACTCAAAACTCTGCTTGCAAACTGCTCTTTAAAGTGGAATCTCAATCAAATTTTTCACTGCTAGATTTAAGACAGGCCTGTGTCTGACTGTGGTCTCCACCAGCACTGCTGAGGGTTTGCCAGTTACTGCCAGTAATGGTGATAAAAGCTGGTGCCGCTTGCCCAGTGATCCATCAACGAATTACGAAAGTACTTAATTTGATACACACTAAATCCATAATAAAAAACCCCTCCTAATATCAGTGAGCCTCCCTGCAGTGAATAAAGATAAGCATGTGTAGGAGTCAGGTAAAATCCACATTACCTTAGTATGTTCCCAAGGCAGACAATGTGATAATTCAAAGGGGCTACAGCAATAGTTTACATCCAAATATTTTGAATCCTGAAATAATATCCGTGTTGGCTTTAAATGTGTGCACTAGAAAGAGAGACAAATTTAACACAGTGCTTCTGGACTTAAGTAGCCTTTAAGGAGTGCAGTGAGCATTGGGTCTTGCACTATTTCTGAGGTGAGAAAAAAAAGGCTCTTCTGTTGCTTTAACTCTTGGTTTTCACTCTGAGTAACCAAAGGCTGGGGAGGCTCAAAAGAGGCAAAAAGCTGCCTCTCTTGTCTTTGCAGGTAATTTTGTGGAGCTGGGAGCGGGGAGTCCTGGCTTTCCCCAGCCACTGTGGTTCTGCACAGAAGACTAGATGCTCATGGAGTAAAAGGAGCTCTTCTCACTTTTTTCTTCTCCCAGTTCCTCATTTTATTTTTTCTTGCTCTATTACATATCTTTGAAATACTTCAGCAGTTTATGGTATCACAGGACTTTTTATTATCAGTATTATAAAGAGTTGAAATGGTCATCATATATCCAGGCCTGAAAGATTGTAGATCAAAATATCCCTTTTCTTACCTTCTTATCCTCTTTCAAGAATTGTCAAGCTATGGACCTCTGTTAGAGTGAAAATAATAACTTATTACAACACAAAATTAAAAGATTCCAAAACATTATAGTAGGACCATCTGAAAACCCTTATCTTTCTCACCCACTGAATATGAGTAGCTGTCTCAGTGGATGACAAAAAGTGTCACTAGGACAAAGTCCAAGTTTAGGGCTGAGTTTGTCCCTCTGCAAATTAAGAGTTTTTCATCCACCTCTGTATTCCTACAAAAAAGTCAAACTGCCTGAATGAGCTGAGCTGCTGAAATGATAACAAGGGATAAAGAGTTAGTCTCTAGATCATCATGTTGCCATTCTGAAGGTCATTTATGGATTTTGGCAGACAAAATACACAGGGAAGAAGCATAATTGAGGATTGAAGTCTGATGGAGTGTTTTCATTTGGCTCTTTGATTCAAAGAGCTTTCCATACTTTTTCCCTTTTTTCTTTGAAGTGTCAACCCAGTTCAAAACAGGGTCTGGGACTTAAAGGGACTTACAAACCGATGTGACAAGTTCCACATACAATTAAAAAGATATATATTGACACGTGCAATCTCTCTTGTGTGTGAAAATAAAGATTGAACAGTAAATAACAAAATGTGTTTAGTGTTGTGGGGGATTCTCCCTCTTTCTATCAACTGCTTTGGAGATTGGAAAGGACTGTGAGAAGCAAGGAAAGAAAGCAAGACAAACATTTCACAGTGCTGAAAGTCACAAGCAATACGCTGATGCCATGTTGAAAGTATTTCAGGCAGAAAACCTCCCCCTGTCTCACTCTCCCAGCTGCATTTTCTCTTGTGAAGGAGAAGTTTACTCTACAAGTTATCAGAAAAGCAAACAAACAAGGAAGTTTACACAAAAATCAAGGGGAATGGAATGATAGGACAATGACAGAAAACAACAAAAGCAAGGAAATACACAGATAAATGTCAAATGCACCCTCTGGACCCTTCCATTTGTTTTACAGCAGCTAATTAAAAAACTCCTCCTTCCTTACTTTCAGGATGCCTCCTGCTGTGTCATTTGAAGGCATTCAATACTATTTACTTTTAGTACCTGGTGTGGATTTCACCAGCACTAATGGATGCACTTTAGGGGTGGGAGAAGATCCTCTTCACAAAACTTCAGGGGATAGGACAGAAGCTGACCTGGCGAAGAAATCTATGATCCTGTTTTTGAGAGTCAATTTTGCCACAAAACTCCTGCACAAACCTGGATGATAATACTTCATCTTTTTCTGTTTAAACTCCCTATCTCCATAACAGCAAGATAATGCATTTGCTTGGTCTTTGTGGGTGAGATTTTCAGCATCACTGAGAATTAGCTTGAAACAAAGACTAAAATCTCCCTGGATTTCAGCAGGAGGATATTTTTTGTATGGTTTCATTTGTATGCTCAGGTTTTCCCCACCTGTCTGTCTGGATCATAAGTGCTTTGGGTCAGAGATATTCAGTGTATGTATTTCAGTGTCTGTGGTAATCCCAATTCACACAGAGGAGCTCTGAATTTGGATGGGTGCACCAAGCACTGATGAGTGACAGTAACTGTGGAGTGTGGGCCACTCTCTTCCTGCCAGGAACCTGGGGTAGGTTGGGTTGAATCTGAATCAAAGGCAAATAAATTTAGTCTTGGATTCTTTCATTTTGTTTCAGACAGGATCCAACATGCAAGCATGGACTAGGCAAATTCCTATACTCTTTTCTGAATAGTAGAGTGAAAAATGGGAACAGCTTTATTCATGAGCAAAATTAATGGGCTTGGGATGTTATTTTCAAATTGTTGTAAAAAGTTTTTCATAACAACACTTCTTTTACAATTTTTTTGATTGCTCAGGAATATTACTTTCCTTCTTTAGCAAAAGGTCACACAACTATATACCATCTCTTAAAATCAGTGAATGCATAATGGTTTCTTCTGCTCTAACAGGAATCATTAAACAAATTCATAAATCAATGAAGCACACCAATGCATTACTTTAATTATCATTTTTGCTCAGACGGTTGGTTTATGTAATGTAATTGTTTACAATGTCTGAGTATTACTCTAGAGAAGCTTGGCTGGATCTTCATTTCAAAATCTATTCTAATTTCTTAAGCATTTTTATGAAAGTAACGAACACTAGGCTATGGAGCAGACCAAAGAAATTCAGTTAAAGAAAAAATACACCCTCCTCCCCTCCTCTTCTGGTAATTGTTATGAGATCATTCTTGTCATTCTGTGTGTTTTCTTAGAGATGAATGCTATCCTTAGATTAGTTAAACCTCCATAACAGTTTTTAGGCACTACAAAGCATTACATGCCATTTCATAGACAGAGTTTATGAGCTGCGCTTCAATTTATGAGTTGGCCTCAACAGTACCACACTGAGGGTATTGGACACAACCACACAGAAAATGGTAGACATTAACAGCATGAGGAACACTGACATTTTTCTTTGAAATGCAAGGAAAAATGGGTTAAGATGAAATGCTTTAAAATTAATTTTCTTGAAATAATATTTTTCCTAGCTGAGTGATACAGAAGAGCTAAGTGTCAACAATCATGATTTATACTTGTAGCAAAATCAAGGGCTTGTCTCAGAAATAAAGAGATTAAAACCCCTTCAACAGCCCAAATTTGGATTATTATTTATTTCTCATGTTTTCAGCTTTTGGGGCTTGTGTTTTCAGAGAGAAATGAAACTCCCATAATATAATAACTATGAACATATCATAATATGATAACCTTGGGCAGTGGGGTTTTCAGAATAAAATAGAGCTAAGAATATCATGAAGTCCCTGTGATGGGATTTACAAGCACCCAATGGCCTGGATGAAGTTAACTCAGGCAGCAAATTAGGGCCCTGCTCAGGGTATTGAACAGCAGGAAGTGAGGATATTCCTCAGCCAAACAGACTTTGAGAGATCTGAGTCAAAGACCAGGATTTCAGGGGAGCATAAAGGGGAAATCTGGGCTAGAGGAGGGAGGCTGAGAAAGGCTGTACATTTACAGTGTAGAACAAAGGACTGTATTAGATGAACAGATCACCTGGCTGAGAATGAGCTTTGCATTTATCCCTGAAGACAGTATCAGCACAATTCTTTTGTATCCCTGTAGTCTCTCAAATTGGCTACAGTAGGACATCTGTGATTTTAAGACCTTCAAAACTGAGTGGATTGAAAAGAATCTGTGACTTCTCTCACCATGTATCTCATAACCTACATATTCCTTCAATGATCAGGCATAAGAATGTATATTTCTGTCCCATGTTCTTTCTTTGAGTAAAGAGTAAAAATGTCTTTAGTGTATTTTTATTACATACAAGATTTTTAAATGAGAAGTGCTATCTAAGTTTCTCATTAATGTTAACATGAGCCATGTGTTTATATCAGATACAGGTCCCCTGAAATCTGTATCTCCCCATATTCTGTACAATCCGTCTTGGGATCTAAAGCTAATAAATAGCAAATAGGACAATCATATGAGCTTTGCTTATTTACAACTGCTATTAAAGTAATTCAAAAGCAGAAGTGAGGACAAGAATAATATATTAAACCATATTGCTTTATAAGTGAAAGAAGGCTGCTGCATAAGATGACTAGAACAATAAAATGTCATGTTTAATCACATCAGGGCTAGATCTACCAAAATCAGTGGAGTTTCATCACAAATTACTATGGCTGTCTTACTGTGTCCAGATTCTGTGGATCTTGCAGCTTTAGAAATAATAGTATAATAATTAGAGTCATATTTAAAAATAATTTCTGATAATTTAGAAATAAGACACAGAAATTCATTAGCAAAATTTTAAGAAAAAGTAAATTGTTGCTTCAACTGCTTTACCCAGATATCCTTGGTGTAATCTGGAAATTAAAATATTTAGGGATTCCATTTCTTTTGTATAGTGTGACATTTCAAAGAAATCTTTAATTTTGTCTACATCTCCCTCAACCCTCCCTCTCCCCCCAGAAAAACCACAAAAAAACAAACAAACCCCAAATCTCCAATAATAGTTCAGCAGTGTTAGTTATGAATTTTTCCCAGAGTCTTATAGGCTTCCACTGTTCCACATATATAATGTTTTCTCCTACTGGTGGCATGTTACTTCATAAATTTAATTGTACTCTTGCATGGGTTGGAAATCTCAGGGTGTCTCTAGAGGCTAGAATTTGTCCTCAAGAACAACCACTAACACAAACTGGCCCATAAGCTGTACCTCAGCAGGACTTATGATTTAACAGTCTGTTGAGCTTCTCTAGTTTTTTGTCTTTGCCCTTTCTCGAGTGTGACTTTGGTGCCAGTCAGAAACTAGCTGAGTTGCCCAAATATGTGATAATAGGAGGGGCAGAAACCTGACATCTGCTGCAGGCTGTGAATGACCAGTGGTGTACAATTTCTTTGTCTTTGTGAAACTTGTGAAGTACTGTAAAGGAGTTCTTACTATTTTTAATCATTTGTGGGAATCTGTAATCAAAATCACAATCAGTTGCTGATGTGCTCCATGTAATCTTAATTCAGAAATATGCTATCATTAATTGTGTTTTGCTAGCATTAGGAAAGGAATGTTTTCAGCAGATACAAAATCATATATCTCAAAATACTTGGGTCTAAAATAAAATAATGTACCATTTGAGCTTCAGCAAACTAAAGGGTGTTGTCTGCAGATTTACTTATGCCTGCTTTTGCTGTACATTACTCTAAATTACTCTTCCATACAACTTCTCTGAGTGGTATCTAGACACACCTGGGCCTTCAGAAAAATAACCAGCGTCAATCCAGCTCTCTTTTGTCTAGATTTAAGGTTGTATGGCTTGTCTCTCAGCAACAGCACAGATCTTTTCTCCCTTTCTTGTAGGGAAAATCTTCAGTGAGTGGTTTTGTTTGTAAGACAGAGGAATTTTAAAATTTGTAGGAAACACACAGCAAAAGCCACGTTACAAAAGGTAATGTAAGGAAACAAATGAGAACAAAAGTTGCACAAAACAGAGAGCTCATGGTGAGTACTGCAATATCAAGTGACTTTTTTGGTCAAATCATTTACTGTCATCATATGTCAACCTGATCCATTCACAGACCAAACTTAAAAAGACACAAATTGCTTAGAACTTGAAAGGAGTTGAAATTTCATTGCAACTAGCATGAACACATTTGTTCATATAATTTGACTGCCTGCAAATTGAACAGTTCACTGCTTATCCTTAATCTCTATGCCAGTTTTATCAGCAGAGATGGGTTTGGCTGCAGCAAAATGTGACCTCGTACCATAAGTTAACTATCTGCCTTTATAAGCAGCAGTTGCAATGACCTTTTTGGGGCTGAGGGATATCTGTTGTTGTTACTGCATTCTCAGGGTTTTTTCAAATATAGTTATCTCTTGAGCACTGCAATGTGATCAGCCCTGTACTCTGCACTGCTGAGGGCTGTCCTAAGGGACTTCTGTTGGGGGCCACAGATTTAGCCTGCTGGTTTTCCATGTCAGAACAGGTTTTCCCCCATCCTTTGCCCTGTTAGACTGCAGTTCTTTGTTCTCTGGTGGAGACAGTTTCTCTCCTCAGTGAACCAGTCAGCGACATCTCCGTTCTCTGCAGTGTTTCCACAGCTCCCTGGTGAGCCTAACTCTGCACCAAAGCTGGGAGAGAAATACACATTATCCATATTATTACTACTGTTCCATCTAAGTAAATAGCCACGATCCCAGAGAAGAAAGATCATGGCCAGTCATGGGTGTCCTGGTGCAGGAAGATCGCACACCCAGGAAGATGAGGTCTGTGTGGCACAGATACACACAAACAGCTGAGAACCTACAGGGGAGGGAGTTTTCTTTGCACTGTTTTCAAAACAGGTCCATGCCCTAAGGGCAAAGCCTGCTCTCCAGATGGAATATAGTGAGGTAACAAGGCTTCAAGTACAGGCCAAGCAGCCAAATGTCTTCTCCAAAGCTATCCTGATTTATTTATTTTTACAAGGTTTTGATTCATTTTGTTTGAGCGAAATGGCTGCTATTTCTGCCTTTGCTCAGTTTGAACATGTTTTAATAGAGGATTAGTCTCCTCAGGCAGGTGCAAGGAAAGCGCTTACAGGGTACGACAGTGAAAAGAACCGGCCGGTAGGGAACAAAATCTCAACACATTGTGGTATAATAACCCCATTTAAACAGAAGTGAATGTTTGACATTTACATTTCCCTGTCTCCTGTACAAGGCCAGAACAATGTTCTGAAAATATAAAAGGGGTGGAAAATATTTTGCTTAAAACAACAAAAAAAATCCTTTTAATTTCTTAAGCCTCCAGCCCTGACAACTTGTCATGGGAAAAAGTGGGTGTGCTCCATCCCTAGGGACAGCTCTGTTCTCAGTTGTTCCATGGATCAGCTCTGGTGTCACTTTGGAGAAATGACACCTGCTCCTGGCCCAGCCAGTGGTAAAACTATTAAAAAATTAACAAAAACTTAAAAGGAATGGGAAAAAAGAGAAAGTAAAATTGATGAAAATTAGAGACTGGGGTAGGAAAATTATAAGAGAGGGAAAAAATTCTTGAAGCCTATGTTATTTACTCTAACTTTCTAAAGCCATGACTAATGCATAATTTAAATATGCTTAATTAATTAATCCAGTAAATGGATACCTAGCAATTTCAAGGAGCTAGCAAATAAGCTAAAATAGATTACATTATCAGAATAGGCAGAGAGCATGCCCAATAGTATCTGAGCTAATTTGTCTGTTAAAAAACACATCATTGTTCCATTTCAAATTCCTCCTTAAAACCTCTTTGCTCTGTTGCACCTGTGAATGGTAAGGCTCATGCTTTGCAAAGAATACTACTGATTACTGATGAATTTTGTCTCATTTTCTTTTGGTTTATACTGTTTGTACTATCTTGCACTAAAACACAGCACAGGAATTTTTCTGGCCTCTTTAGGAGTATTTCAGCAGAGTGGACTTCAAGTAAGAGAAATTACTGTGTTTGTAGACAGCACACTAATACTGCTAAAAAACTTAATAAAAAGAATAGCATTGAGTAGCTCATACTTTGGTTTAGTTTTTGAAAGTCACAATCATAATTAAAGATATATTTTTTAGTTAATTTTCTAAGAAAAGTAAAGCATAAGAGAGAGGCTTTTCATCTCTAGGATAAATATTATCTACAGCATTTTGATTGTCTTAACATTTTCTAGGAAACTGATGAATATGTTAAAAAAAAGAACAACAATAAAAATAAAATACTTGATATCTATATGAACAAAACTATTTAGATGAAAAAAAGCTGGTCTGGGTGTCTGCCAAAACTTATATCTAACACAGATCCCTTTAGGCTCAGCTAACCTTGGTTTGGATTATGGAGAGAGAGAAATAGGGCAAGAAAAGGGACAGCAGTTTTGTGTCAGCAGAAGTGATGTAGGCACTTGTACAGGAACAGTGTCATGGTGAGAACTGTATAGAATGAGAGTCAAAGTGAGAATGTCTGAATAAGGATGCTTTTTGACTTGCATATGCACCAAAATACAGCTAATTAATAATAAGATGACAAAAAAAAAAATTATATTTAAAACTAGTGAAGATTTCATAATGAACTTTAATCCCATCTGCCTTTCTCCCAGAAAGATTAAGATAAATCAAGAAATTATTTTGATCCTTCTATAAAGTCTAAACCTTCCTAATATAACTCAAAGCCTATCTTGGCTTAAATTCAAAAGGCCAATGTGTATTTTTCAATTGCTGACACCTGAATATCACATTAGTATGTTGAAATTATCACTCAAATGACTGTTTTATTTGCCAAAGTGCTGATTTAATAGACCAAATCCAAGATTTGGCAGTATTGTCAAGGTACCCATGTTTGAAAAGTGAGTACTGACTTTAAATTATATGTGACAATCTTTGTGCTGCTGTTTAGTGCAAGCAAGCCTTCAATCTATGCACCACAGCAATTCTTATATCAAAACCTGAGGTACACAATCAGACTATTAGATGCTAAAATGCATCTAGATTTTGTCTTTGGATTTTGTTTGGTTTTATTTGATTGTTTGTGGATTTTTTTCGGCTTATTTACATAAAAGAACTACAGTTTAGGATCTTTTTTTTCAATTTTAACTGCTTCTGTATAATCAAAACTTAATTTCCTGGGTATAACAGCTGATGTGAGTTTGAAGGAAAAAGACCAGAGAACAGGTCTGTAAGTAGCAGAAAAAGTGAGAGAGACTAGAAGCTTAAGGAGTCCAGAAAGGATGAAGAAAGGCAGAGTTAAAGGTACCCTGAAGGACACATTTGCTGATGACAAGTGGATAACAACTAATGAAAAGCTGTTAGATAACCACTTTCCATTGAATCTTCATTCTACATATAGGAAACAATTGAAAAAGCAGATTTTCAGGTTAAAATCTCTCTCTTAATCACTGAACATGGAACTGGCCAATCTGGGAATTTTGGCTCTGTTGCTAAATATCAAAAATCTATTGCAAATTTAAAAGAAACATTACAGCAACAACAAACAACAAAAACCTAAAGACCTCTTGTTATAAGAAACTCATTTGACTCTACCAGAAAAGTTGTTTGAAAATACAGATGAATTGAAATGTATAATAACCTTTTAAAGTGAAACTGAGCTAGTTTCATTAATAAACAGTTTATCCTTGTAAGAGTGTTATAGTAACGTGACACAGCTTTATGGAATAGAGGTCTCCTTCTCTATGGCTTTTCTATTATTAACTGTAGGAACACATAAAATGTGCTACATTTGTAAAGTATTATTATTCAAACCTATCAATGTTAAAAATCCTTTTTAGCTGATTTGCCTTCACAGCTTGAAACACCCTGGCAGCTCTTGAAGCTCTGGTGTTTTCTCTAGACAGCCTTTGGCACAATTCCAACAGTGATTCTGACCCTTGAAAGACCTGGGACTTCAGTTAAGGCCCGTCAGTCACACCAAACTGTGACAGATCTGTGGTGTGGGCAAATACCACGGAGAGGCTCTGATGCTCTCCTCACACTGATTTTAACTAACTCCCCTGGAAAGTCTCGGGTCACGTTTACAGAGCAGTGCCACTATTGTTTCAAGAAAAGGAAAAGGTATGGTTTATTATGGCATGAGGGTGCACAATGCAAAAGTGCCTTCAAAAAGTGGACATGTATTTGTCCCTATGAGCTACAGGCACAATGGGATACACAGATATTTGAATGTTCAAATGTGTGCATGCAAAATCAGAAGGAAAATAGACATGTTCCTGAATGAGACATTTTTATTTTTGAAATTGATAGTGACTATTACGTGCAAACTACTTTGCATTTTTACAGTTAGGAAGTGTCAATAAATCCATGGCATGTAAAAGGGCACTGCTACTATGGCAGTTATTGGAATTCTATACTTTGTCAAATACATGTACCTCTTAATTCAATAATCTTTAAAAGCAATACTCATTGTGGTTTACAGTATGACACCTGACCTTTTGTTAATGTCAAATACCATTTTGCTTTAGCATGGAAAATTATTCTATTTCTATAAATACAATCATTATTCTTGGGGAAAATGTATTAAAGAAATAGAATAGGAAGCTGATCAGCTAATCAATCATTTCACATGACAGTGATTTTATGTATTATTGTTGACATTTCTGTAAGTAACCTAAAAAGGCCCTAAAAGAGAACTGCAACTCTGAGTTAAAATTCTGCCTGTAACACTGGCCTATTAGCTGAGAGTAGAGAAAAAAACCCCAAAAATTCTGCTTGTTGATTGGCAAGAAAAATGTAGCATTAGGTTGTTTTTCTAGCCAAGCTCGATAAAATTTCTGGCAATGCTTATACAATATGTGATTTGGAGCTCTTCTTAAAGGTAGCTAAGTACAGTTTACGAAATACCTACTTAGTTGTCATAGATATGTCCAGTTCTGCCTTAAAAGCAGGCTAGCAGCAGGGGAGATAAAGAATTCGGTTCCACATCATTAGGAGATAGAGAATTTTTTTGCTGTATAAGCAAATATACTTGCCACTGAATGAAATATTGGTTAAGCTCTAATCCACTGCTTGACCAATGTATTTATATAGATTATCTATCAATATATATGCTTTTCTTTTCATGTTGGCAGGATAAATGCCATTGGTTCATGTGAGCATTTGTGTTAGAGGGAGAGTGCAGGTTAAAAAAGAACTCTGAATTATGTGGGGTTTTTTTACATATCGCTACATATGTAAATATGGCAAGAGATTCATTTCTACTGAGCAGCTGGACTTCACTGAACAATCTTGCACAGAAGTGTATTGTTCTTTCTGTTGGGACAGACCAAGGCAGAATTTTGGCCTGTGGAAGGAAAGCAATGAGCTTTCTTTTTGTTTATGATGTGCCTCCAATGGCGCTTCATGTGCCAGAAAATTATCCTTTAAATAGCAATCTTCCTCACCTTCCATACTTGGCATTGACATTGTTTTCTTTATGAGGCAAAGTGTAGAAAGATACAACAGAGTCTTAGCATGTCTTAGCAAGAGAGTGGTGCCAGATTTAGACTTTGTTTATGACATAGTTCTTCTATGAATATGCAAGCAAAAATCAAAAGACTCTCCAGCTTGTGAAAAGGAATTCATTATGAAACCCCACAACAAACCTAATGAGAACTTTAACGATTCCTTATTCAAACATTATATTAGAGGGCAAAAGAGTAGCAGAGATGAATCAGTTGCCTTACTTATGTATGAAATAATGGAGACATCAGCTACATTCATGTGTATGGAGAATATTTTGGAATATTTATGTGGACATTTTAGGTTATTAATCTTTCTGCATGTTATTTAAAAGGAGGAAGATGGGTTAAAAACTGTGAGTCAGAATAGGGCTTTGAAAGAGCCCTATTTGAAAGAGCCTTTTACCTCCAGAAGTTTCTTTGCTAAAGATAATAGAAGACTCAGTCACCTAGACAGTAATTTTTAAAAATGAACCACCATCTAGAGAAGAGAGAATTTTCCAGAGACAGCATTTTACTACTGCTGTTACAGACCTTGCTAAATTTGGCCTGGACATTTTGCCCCTAGACATTCAGTAATTGAAATGACCAATAGAGGCTATGGCCAAAGCTTTGAAAAAACCTGTGTTGCCTGCTTGTAATTCATTGCTGGTTGCTTAGCTTCCCCTAAAAGTCAGCTCCTCATTTACAGTTGATATAAGTCTTTCTCTAAAGGCTGGAGAAAAGGTAATGTGAGTTATGAACCTGCTTTTCAGGACACAGACAAAAGTCTTCCTCAAGACCTCCTGAATTGGTTGGTGCTGTTTTCCATCATGGGAAGCAGCTACCCCAGGGCTCCAAGAGAGGAAGGAGGTCATGTGAGTGCTTCTCAATCCATTTCAGACAAAATGAGCTGGGTTAGCTCATACTCACCTTCAACAGTCCATTAAGCTTTCCCAGCTCATTTTGTCTGTAACGCAAAGGAATGTGTACACAAACTCCTCCACAAACAGAGCTTGGAGGATGGCAGCTTCTGGTGGAGTAAGGTGACAGACCACTGGGAAAAAAGCCATTTTCCATTGCTTGCTCAGGAATGCTTTCCCATGAAGTCTAAGTCAAAGCAGACAGACCATCACCTTTTATGCAAGGCAAGCTAAAGTCTGGCCCAATGAGGCTCCCTGAGGTAGTTTTGTAAAGACTGGCACTCACTGGAGAAACTTTTAGAAAAGTCAATAGTTAACCCACAACCATTACAAAGAAGAATTGATAATGAAAACATAAAAAAAATGAAGTGAATACTTCATTAAAAATCTCACTTGCACCTTAATATGCGTATAGGAAAGCAGGCGGATCTCTACCTGATTTACTAAAAGATATATTTGAAAGAAAATGCCTTTGAAAAAAACTAGATATTTAAATACAGTAAATTAATGCAAATAAATTAGGAATGTCAGGATTCACTGGAAAAATCAATAAAATCTCTGGCAATCTTTAAAAAAATGCATGTAATATCTGAGAACTATGGATGTATTTACTGAGCACTTTCAAAGACTGAAAGACAACAGGGAATAAAACCACAGAAAGTGCTCTGGACAGATAAAGGCAGAGAGCACTTCACATCCTTGACCACAACCTTACAAACCAATAATGTTTGATGATACAAGAGTGGCTTCAGAGTCTTTAGGCAGAGCCATATATAAGCATTTAATTTCAAAATCAGGTTGAAAAGCATCTGTTATTTCACAAGAATTGTAAACCTATGGTTTTGTCTAATAGGACACTAAGGCCTGTATTAAACTTTTATCAGATGAACCATTCTGTACCCTCTCACCTTAAGCAAATTAAATGCTTCAGTTGTGGCATTTCAGGGCCTATAAGCCAAATTACATTGAGTCCTGAGGTCCAAGTATATTACTGTGAGGGGAGCACTAATTTTAAGATATTGTAACATACACCTATCATCTTCTCTTTTCAGTTACAAACTTATCTCTTCTAATGTGAGACAATGAAGTATGGAAAAAGATAAGGAAAGGAATATGACACTGGGACCTTAACTGGTTTAACTTAAAATTCAGCAGCATCTACTGCTTTGCTGAAGGAATGTAACCTGCTGGTGACAGCAATCATGACTTGACAGAGGATCAATCACAAGAGTTACAAGTGCTTTGCCCTTTTTCTGATATGTGACAGTTTTGGAAAACAGCACCTAGATAATCCCTTGTGGAACAACTTTTTGGATTATCTCTAGTGACCCTAGTTTTCCTACACAAACATAAATGTGTTTCATATTATTAGCCCCAGTTAGGATAATAGCCTTGGTAACAAAGAGGTGCAGAATAAGTGGGGAGCTTTTCTGTGCTTGGCAGATACAAAAGGCACCTTGAACAAACAGAATAAAACAACAACAACAGAAGTGTAAAGCTACCTGCAGCTGCACTGTGCAGCTCTGGTGGGAACAGTTTTACTGACTGTGAGGAGTTTATTTCACTCCTTGCATTTCTGCTTTTAGCCGGTAGAATTTTAATGAAATAGTCAGTTTAGTTTCCTTCCAAAATTCACACATTAATTTAAAATTGGAATACCACAGCTATGAGCCAGACCTCTTTTACTTGGCCAGTGTTCATCCTGTAACTATGTAAGTAGCTCCTGCATTAGCAAAGTCTTCCATGCCTAAAGACTGGGAGAAGATTTGGAAGATTAGGACTCACAAAGTTTTGAAAGGATTTTCCAAGTTTGATATTTGCACCTGTGTAACTGGCAAAGGACAAACTTTAGCCCTTAATATTATTTTATCCTGGCAGCATTTTAATATATCCTGGTTTGATTTTGCATCAATTCCTAGCTCCTTAACAGTTTTAAATATGGTTTGACTTACAGCTGGGGTCACTGAACAACATTAGCTAAACATCCAGAGTGTGATATTTTATTACAATTAAGCTTTTTCAAAAGCCAAGAGGAATCTGTGAGGAAAATACTAGAGATGGAATTTTTAAAGTCTATCTGGCTGCAAAGTAATATAACTTATTTACGTATATTTTAAGGATATTGATTCCAAAGAAGAAAGGCACCCACAAAAAGAAACCCAAGTTAAAGGCTAATGTGTAAATTGCTTTAAAAACTGTAGTTGCTGTAATTACATGGAGCATTTTACAAGCAACTAGGGACTGCTTTGGATAGATGACTGAAATTTAATCAGTATCTGGCACAGATGGCCTTTCTTTCACACCTCACATTTCTGAAGTACTGTTCTAGGGGAACCTGCTAGAATTGTGAGCCTTTGTTACCACATTTATCTCTCTATGCAGTTTCCAAAAGAGAGACTTTCCCAGATATCCCAGAAGATATGGGTCTGGGTTCTTTTTCAGGAGCATATGTGTTTCTTTTAATTTTTGGGCAAAGTTTATTCTACTACCCAGGCTCAGGTTTGTAATCACATAGAACTTTATGTATGAAATATAGGAAACATTGTTAATGATGCTACCTGATACTACAAGTTAAAGGCAACATGCACAGGTCTTTGTACTCACAGGACATAAACACTTGTGCTAAACCTTTTATTAAATGCAACATTTCTTCTTCAGGCTTTATTTTATTATTTGTATTAGCTGTCATGAAACTGTCAGTTAAAGAAAGGGGGCCCCCAGTGATCTATGCCTTTTAAAGTCAGAAGGAAACAGAAAATAATTAGATATGGTAAATGTGAAAATTGATCTATCTGAAGAGTGTGCAGTTTACAAGCGAAAAATCAATAAGTTTACACCATACAGATTAAAATCGTGTATCAATGTTTTAAATGGTTCAAGATGTAAAGGTTTGAAAGTCTAACTAGAATTCGTGATGATTACTTTCATTAAAATCCTAAGTATTGAAAGATGTACAATGACTGTCTAGATTCATTACATTATTATCTGCTTTCTAGTAAAAAAAAATATCCTTTACTTGCTGCTTGTTTGTAAAATCCTCATTACTATGCCTAATATACTCTGTCCCTGGAGTAAATTAAAGCATTTCCTTCTTCAGTACTATGCTTTCCCTTAAGTTGTGTTGTTTAAGGGGATTCCTTGAATACAAGGACTATTCTGTGACATCCGAGTTCTGGAGATCAATTTATAGCTGTTAAAGATCATGAAGAATTGCCCATTAAAACAGTTACTATTTGACAAATAACAGCATTTGTGTTTAGCTGGGATATTTATCAAGCAGACAGAGCACCTACTCCTGGTGCCTGAATGAAAGTCTGCATGAACAAACTTATTAATCAGTTAGAGGCTGGCTTTAAACCACCTGTCTTATTTAAATAGGAACCACCAATGTGCACTTTTGCATATATTAATACTGCACTCCTGATCTGGCAGTGCTGGAATGGGCCTGGGTTGAGGTGCCATAGCCACGGGCCAAACCACCAACAGTAAAAGCTCCGTTATCAAAATCCTGTTTTCCTTCTATTGAGATATGCTTACACTCTGTTTTGATCTAAAACTAGGGATCTGGTGGATTACATTTTGCATATATTGCATTTAGCCTTATAAAACCTCAGCTGGTGGCTGTATTTGCTCACACACAGCAGCTGTGCTGTGTCACTGGAATCGGTGGGGACACTGCTACCAAAGTCATTAGCTTTCCAGAGGATGGAAACTGATTCAAAGAACACCTCATATTTTAAAGATCTAAACTAAAAATGGGCTTTGGAAAAATTCTTAACTATTTGTGAGCAAAAACTTTCCTTTAAGCAAAACATTTTGTCAAAATCAAAGGTGTTCCAAGCAGCTTAGTTATTGAATCCACAGGGGAAAAAAAGAGAGCTTTGCATAGGTCCCAGTTACAAAGAGTCTGCTATTTTCTAGTAAGGATCGGCTTAACTAAAATAAAGAGGTATGGATAAGACAAAAGTTTCTAAAGAAAGCTTTGTGGTTCATCATCCTACTTAATTTCTTTGAGGATTATGTAGGAGTTGTTAAATGGTGTGGATTTCTGTTCAAATTGAACACAGTATGAGACTACTTAATTTCTGTTTACTGTTCAAACTACTACAGGTATAGCATATATTTTTAACAGCAAATGATGAATTTGGCCATTTTTATTTTATTTTATTTTATTTTATTTTATTTTATTTTATTTTATTTTATTTTATTTTATTTTATTTTATTTTATTTTATTTTATTTTATTTTATTTTATTTTATTTTATTTTATTTATTTTATTTTATTTTATTTTACTTTATTTTATTTTATTTTATTTATTCTGCATGTAGTATCAGGTCTTTTTCTTAAGGACAAGTTCAAAATCCATGGAACTTGTTTCAAAAATGAATGAATAATTAAAATATGTGGTTTTTATCCATAAAAAATTATAATCTGTGTTTATAGAGCATTTATTTTTCAAAGCTGTATACAAATATTAATAAACAGTCATCACAACATCTTTGTGTGTCAGGTTTTACATACAGCAAAATAATAAAAAAAAAAGAGATATAAAATATAGTGCCTAGCACTTTAGTCCTATAACTGGGGTGTCAAGCTACAAAACTAATGCAAATAACAATAATGGTATGGGAGAAACCTTTCAAGTTTGAGTCTAACTGGCTTGATTTTCATAGGTTTAGACTTCTGAGAACTCACAACTCCCTTTGAAGTCAATTGAAAATGTGAGTGTCAGCACACATTAAAATCAGACCACTAATTTGGATGCTTAAACATGAAATTTAAATTTGCAACTTTAAGTTTGGAAAAATTTGCCTAGGTGACTTTTCCAAAGGTACCTTATAAACTGGTGTTAGACGTGGGAGATTCATGATTTCCAACACCTTGCTTTCACAGAGATTCCAGCACAGAAATAATGGACTGAGAAGATCACAAGATGGTAGATCTGTGCAGCTAAAGGAAGCTGGAGAAGGCAGGGAATAATGCACCATAGTCCTGATATTGCAAGGACAAGAGAACCTTCCCTTCTTCCCAGAGCAGCCTAGTTACAAAAATAGCTGAAGCCACACTACCTCATGGAGAGGACACTGAAGGAGTCTGATCACTTTATATAAACTCCTCCTCTCACCTGCTTGCTTGTTACCTCCTACCACGTTACACAAAGCTGTCTGGAATAGCTGTGGCTACAAAACTCCTGTGGCTTAGATTTTTTTATACTTTTTAGAAGCTATGCACCAGATCATCCTATCCAGTGTCCCAAGATCTCTTCCTCAGCTTCAGAGGAGCAAGAAGAATTTATCTCAATTCTAGTTGTTACTGTGCAGATATTACTTAGAGGGGACACTATGAGAAACATCTTCCTCATCAGCTGACAGCCACAGGACATGGTCACATTACAGAATGAGTGTTCCTTCATCTGTATGATTTCCTATGTTTGATGAGGCAGCCAAAGTTCTCTTCTGTGTTAGTTCTGCAGCAAGACTCAAGAACTAATGACTTGAACAAATAGTGAGTTCCTAATATTGAAATAAGGGATGGAGCTGGTGAATTCTGTCTAGTACCAGCTCCCTATGTAAATATTTCTCAGGATATGTCTACCTTAGTAAGCACTGCCACTCAACAGAAGTCAGTTTGTAGTGTGAATCACCAGACATACAACATACACGTCATGTGTTCGAATATGGGCTCCTTGTGGCTTGTTCCTTGGTTTGAATGCCCATGACTGCTCAGGTCCCACCAGAGGCATTCCTGAAACTCTAGCTTTGTGAATAGTGTTAGCCAGAGCAAGGCTATTTTGTCTCTGGGTCGCAGCTCAGTGTTTTGGGAGGATGGAGAGATTTCCTTCAAGAGTGCACTTGTAATTTATGTACCCCCTCATTGAGGTGCAACCTCTACACTGGTTCTGTGCCTTGGTACTTCCAAGGCCAGCATACATCAGGAGTTTACCCACAGTAGAACTCTGTAAGGTGGGAAGTAGTCAAATACCTCTGGCTTAGAAACCCGTGAAGAAGAAGTAATGGAAGTTGGGACTTCCTGTAACCTAAGCCAGTTTATTACAAGAATTGTTTCATCATTTTAATGATCAGGAACAGATACTACAATCTCTCATACCAAGCCCCAGCTGAAAGTCCTGCTCATACACAGCTGATTTTCAAAGTTTGAAATAACAGAGTAAAGCTATGGCTGTATTAAAATTGCATAATATTGTATATAGTATATAATTTAAATTGCATTTAATGCATAGAAGTGTAAATTGCATTTTACAACAATATCGTAAATAAAGAAAGTTCTCTATGGTTCAGTGTATTTCCATTGCATTTTGTGAGAGTATGAGGCCCATGAATGTCAGAAAAGAGTCAGCTTGTATTGTGATGCTTGCAACTTTAATTATGAGCAACTCCAACTCTCTGTGTTTACAGAAGGGAGATTACCTACATGTTATTTAAATACCATTGGGTGTAAGTTTAGAGTAGTAACAGGCAAGTCTAATTTTCTTTCATACTTAGGATTTAATAGGTACAGAATTCTGCCCAAGGGAAAAAAAAAGAACAAGTAGTAACTTGATATTTATTCTACACAGACGTGAAGAAAGCTCACAGAAATACACAATGTCTGAAACATTGACAAGTATAACTATTTTAATTGTAATGTTGATTTTCTAATAGACCATTCTGCTATGGTAGAGCTTGAAATAGTTGCAATTATTACCAGACAAAAAGAAAAAACACTTCAAAATCAACCTCCAAATCCAAAAGACC
Organism: Cyanistes caeruleus; assembly: GCF_971803275.1. Lineage (NCBI taxonomy): Eukaryota > Metazoa > Chordata > Aves > Passeriformes > Paridae > Cyanistes > Cyanistes caeruleus. The sequence continues at coordinate 21,860,172 of NC_141709.1, forward strand.
ATGGCAAAAAAAAACTGTTTGGAAAAGTTTATGGTGGTGTCATAAAAATTGCACCAAGTTTATACAGTCAAAGTTGAGAATATAGAATTATCATTTTGCATAATTAATGCTATCTTTCCTAGGACAGATTTTTTTGTAAGTAGTGTCTTGTACTTCTGATATTTCTTGTCTATACTGGAGAATATTTGTGAAGAATCCTCAGATGTTTTCTAGTGCAAATTCCCAGCTCTGCCAGTTTGACTGCAGAAAATGAGCAGGAATATGGTGTAACAAATAGAGCAGAGGTGGAAGTCCTAAAACCTTAGCCTTCCTGGCCACCCCATGTCTGCAGACACAAGAATATAAGCCCTGTTACTATTTTTCATTTTTTGGAGATGTAAGTGGCCATATAGTTAATGGTGATTTACCCAAGAACATGTGGAAAGTTTGTGGCAGAATCAGAAGCAGAAGCTTATCCACATCCTTAGTTCAGGCTCACTTGCACCTGGACCTCATTCTGACAATAGATTTTAAATCACAGCTAAAGCCTACATGAAACATACAAACAATTATTTTAAATTAACTTCTCTATTTTTACAGTGGATAATTTTTATTCCATCGATACTTATGTGCATAATAAATGTATTTGGTGCCTCAGTTCCTTTTTTCACATTAGAATTGTCATTTGTGTCACATTTTAAGCTGAATTAAATTATAAAAACACTCAGTTATGTAACTACTAACATCATAGTATTTCTTCTTATTACGCTGACAAACAAGGAGTATATTGGAAAAAAAATTGTGAATCTCATTTCTGATCCTAATGAAGCAAGTAACCCATTATACCAAGGTTAATTTGTTGACTCATGATTTCCACTTATCCAATGATATACTGAATCATATGAACAAACCTCTACATCTAATCAGTTTTTTTATTGAATCCTGACCTTTTATGCACCTTCTTCTTGATTATGAATGACAGTGACCTTTATCTAATTTAAAACACACATACTGATGCAAAAATATGCAAAGTACACATGTAAATTCTGAATTAAGATGAAGATGTGCATAATCTTCCAGGGAGAAATTGCTTTAGAGAGAGATGTTTATATTAGTGCCAATTGAGGGTATATGGGGAGAAAGAGTGAATTAGTCAGAACTCAGATGGTTTTGGAAGAACAGCTGCAGAGATACTGAAGACTGTTTAGATTTTCTCTGCTTCTATTTAGAATCCTGAAATGTCAATATAAATATCAATTTTTATTATGCTATTCAGCTTTTTATGGCATTCATGAAATGATCAAAATGCAATAAAGCCAGATAAAACACCTTTTCACCTAAGGTTCGACAAACTGTACCTCAGTATTCCATTTATGTTTCTCTCCAAATACATAAGAGTAATTTTCTACAACACAAAATCTGGGTCAAATTCACAGTATTATAAAAGCTGTCTGGTTCACTTTGCCATTTACCTAATTAAGAAGGAATGGTATGAGCATCATATGGAGATGGTCTTTTTAGTTCAGGATATAATTAGGAATTGCTGTAAATGCTGAAAAATAAATAAACAAATTTAGGAGGAGTGACTCTTGGGGAAAAAAGAACTCCCTAACTTTTCATTTTGCTTTTTTTCTGCTCATCACTAATGGGTCTGCACTGAAATTACTACAGATGAGTGCACAATGGGCACAGTCTGAACCACTGTGTAATCCTATAATCTACTCTCGCTTTTCACAAGTCATTCCTTCCTCTGAATTGCTGTGAACCTGAGCTGTAGATCAGCAGTTTTATTCTAGCCTCTGTATTAAAAAATATGTGAAAAAATATATATAGAAAATTTGCAAAACTAAGTGTAAAGACTGTCAAAGTACAAATCTAACAAACATATTCCTCTGAGAGGCTCCAACCAAACAGTACCTGGCATTAGCATGTACTTTCATGATTAACAACAGGGGGTTGTCAGACTGCTATTTCTGAAATAAACAGATTTATCCTGACAGATAATCAGCAGTTTGTGCTACCTAATACATGTTATCATCCACCACTGACATCATTACATTAAAAGCACACTTAGTATAATCTTTTGTATGAAATTAAACAGGTTTTATGATACATTTTTGGTGTTTTTTGTGGCAGATAGAGGGAAGCCCAGTGAAGAGACTGCAAGGTTAGAGAAAACATCCACAGCCAACAACACAAAGAGGATCCCCAGAAATGGCATGTTGTATTATTTTTTCACAACCTATTAAAGTAATTTCCAAATAAATGAAACCCAAATGTTCTGACTGTAAACCATCTCTTGTACTTTTAATCAGTCTTCCATGATGTCCTTGGCTGTCCCTCATGTTACCTCAGTACTCTCCAGGGTCTCTCTGTCTGTCCTGCTAGGTTCACATAAAAACTTGTCATATAGCACAAAGTTATGAAACATTTTTGGTCTTGCCACTTGCAGAAATATTTTGGAGGCTGGCAGGTGGACTTTGGGAAACCATCAAGCAATGCCTGCACAGTTTTCTGGCAAGCTCAACATTTAGCTTTAGCTTTTGGGCATCTCTTTGTTGACCATCTTTTCCTCCCTTGAGCAAGGAGGCATTGCTCACTGGAGAGGTAAAACAATCTATGGAAGAAATATGGAATGAAGTCAGTTGAACATGGGATGCCTGTAGCTCCTCCCTTCCAACCTGCCTTCTCACTCACCTAGCTGTTTCTGCAGTGATCAGGTTTGTACTCAACATGAGCAATGAAATTTTGGTAAGAAAAGCTAAATATACATCCCCTATATGAGTGTGTGTATATATGTATATATATGCATGTATATGTAATATATGTATCCCCCTCCAGGTAAACAATTCTTGCCTCAGCTGTAAGGGTAATGGCAATTATATACTCTCAGGTTCACTGGAGAAAATACTGAAGTTTCTTCTCTTTTTTAAGTGTTGGGTTGCCAACTGACATTATACTATTACTGTTCTGTGAACTCATGTAACATAGCCATGGCAAAGAAGAGGAACAAAAATTGCATGGGGACTGTTACTTGACTTTAACAAGTATTTCATCTTCTTCCTTAGAGCACAATTTCTAAGTCATAGACTTTTCTGCAGGGACAAGTCAGATATCAAAGTCCTGGCTCCAGAGGCCTGTTGTGACTAGTCTTATTTCTCCAGAGACAGAACCTGTATCCCTCTCTCAGCCCTTTGTCTCACATGGAATAAATTTTGTCTTTTCTGCCTTTTTCCTTCATAACTTGGTGGGAAGAGAAGTAAGAAATAGTGTCTAGGGAGTGAGAGATTTTTATCCATTCACACTCATGCATTTTCACATGCCATTCCCCCTAATGACAAAAAAACCAACAGCCCCCCAACTAAAGCAGCAGAAGTAAAACAGTAGGAAGGATGAAGGTCCTTACATGATGAGTGCAACCTTTAAACAAAAAAGTGGCAGCATCCCACACTTTAAATGCATCTTAATTCTTATGTACTTCTTGTGTCCTATAAAAGCTAAAATAAATATGTATGGACTGATTGAGGATCTTTTACCCTTCTTTTTCCCTGTATACTTCTCCAAAATGTTGCAGTTATTAAAACTAATGCAGAAGGTTGCCACAGATCTTTTGCCTCAGGTAAGCTGGACAAAAATGCAGCATCTGATACTCTGATGTGGAATGGAGAAATAAATATTAACCTAACCAAGTGATTTCAGTGGTTTATTTTGTTTTTTTTTTTTTAAAGTGTTGAATTTCTACTGACCCACATTCTGTGTATTTCTTGTACTCAGTGATTTTTGAGGTTGCTTAGATTTTCATTTGCATTAGATATTTTGTGTCCAAAGGTCAAATGAGTATTGCTTTTGAATCAGATGCCTACTGGCTGCATTTCTAATACTTAATCTTTTCACACTGAGAAAAAGAAAAAAGTGGGAGGCAGTTCAAGCTATCCCAAATAAACAGACAGAAGTAAAGCAACAATTACTTTTCCTGTGTGGACTGCTCTTTCTCATTTCTCCTCAAGAGATAACACTCACTGACATAATGTCAGATAACCATGTTCAGTGTTTCACAGACTTGCCATTTAAAGATTCATTTCCACTCCACTTATTTTCTTTTTATCAGCTCCTCTTTTGGTGCATTTCATCTGTGAAAATTTTCATGTAGACTCCCAGGACAGGTATTTGGGAGAGAGGGAAGCAAAAGGGTTCAGCTTGACTTAAAACACTTCTAGAAATTATAGAGAGAGTAAGATTGGACAGAAAAATGAGAAGCTCTCATGAGAATAGTTGTTTGCATAAAATTCTGAACTCTTGCTAAAGCTTCAGTGAAGTTCCTGGGGAAGATGGATATATAAAGCCTCAGGTTAACTTCAGTCATTACCAAGCATTTTCATCTGCTGAAGAATTCCAAACATATTAAAGGTTGTCAATCCAAATCTTTAGACTAAAATAAATAAATAAACCCCAACCAACCACCCACCCAAATAAATAAATAAATAAATAAATAAATAAGGAGCAACTTCAAAGGCTGTCAGTAGGCAAGTTATAGATCTGATTCAGCTTTTAACCCCTGGAAGTATAAGCACACTTTATCTGCTAAAGATATGCAATGTCTGTACGCTGCAATATTACATTTTAATAATCTGCAGCACAAGGCAATAATAAAAAAGGAGAATATGATATAATTGTGTACTATTTTGATGAGAAGCTGTGGGGAACATAGTCTTTCTATGCAATTATAGAAAATACTAATAACAAATCCTTGAGGACTTTGTTGACAATTAAGTTTCCTATTTTTAGCTTCTATTTTTAGGATTCCTTTTTTTCCCCCCCTCTCCGGAATATATTTGAAGTGTCGTTTAGCTTAGAATTGTAAACAAGGCATTTGAGAAGTTGGACAGAACTTAGAAACAATCTGTAAAGCATCCTTTTAGGATGGTAAAACCAGCAGAAGAGAGCCTGATGGGAGTAAGGGCCCTGCATTACGTACAGCTGTGAGGTTTACTGCGTCCCATGGATCCTGCTGCAAGGCACACTACAGTAGAGCATCAGCTAACTTTTCTAGAAGAGAGGTTTGAGTGAGTTACAATAGCAATGGCAGGTTTACAGAGGCAGAGGAAGAAAGCAAACCAATGGAAAAAAGGAACTGGCTGCAGGAAGTCTCTGACAATCTTCTCTAGAAAACTCCATGGCATAAATTAGCCTGAAATGAAACACAAGGTCTCACTCCTTCGAGAGTTTACTGAAAGTATGTTCTGAGGCCTCAATAACATTTCATCTCAACCTGGTTTCATCTCATTTATTTTGGTGTATCAAAGAAATAAACTGAGTTGTGTCAAATAAACCTGCTGAACTTAAAGGAAACATGAGTACATAATTTGGAAGTAACTGTATGAAATGCTGCTGATGACTCACTAAGGACCACTTTTATCCCTGTGAGACATTGGTCATTGGGTAAAAGATGGAAAAGGATCAGGAAATAGCTGTCTGCTCCAACAATATTTTAATCCACTTAGAAAAAATCTTCCTTGGAAAGGCCTTTTTTTCATTTCTCCAGTGGTGACTCATCTAATCTCATCTCTGTATATTGCTAAACTCCACAGGGATCACCTTTACTTCCCAACTTTACCCTGGCCAGAGATTCAGTCAGACAAAAGATCCTTAATGTCTTAAGTTCAGCTCACTTCTCTAAAATGCATTTCCCCTCTCTTTCACAAAATGAAATAAGCTTTTTTTTTTTTTTAAATGCTTTCTTTTTTCCCCTTCTTGTTTTCTACTTTTTTTTTTTTTTTTCTGGGGAGGCAGGATGCTGGTATCAAATGACTCTTTTATTGTAAATCAAAATTTCTTTGTGTGGAGAAAGTTGAGTTTCTGGGAAGAATATATTTATTTTTTCTGGTCTAGAAAGGATTCTGAAATTTTACTTTTAAAACTCATATATCAAAAATCTATGTTTATTCCTCCACATTATATACATGCTTGTTCTCTCTAACATTAATTTATTCAAAAAACTCTGCACTTGAAAGAGTTAACAAAAATTCTAATTACAGGATAAGAAAGAAAGGTCAGACTCCACTTACATCATTCTGAAGGGTTTTTATTACACACTGCTATAAAACATATTTCTTTTTTTTCAGTTGCCATCTTCACAGGGTAACCTGCATACCAATAGGATCTCCAAAATGCCATGAAGCAAAAGATATTTATCTGCTAAATTCTATGTGCAGTAACCTTACAAATGCCAGAGAAAGAAAGATTGCCCTCTGCACAGTAACAGTTGTGTAGATGTCTTCTTTATGCTAACAATGACAAGGCTCTCTAGGTTTGTACTGTACTCCAAAATCAGAATGCATTTTTGGTTCAAAAAGCAGACTGTATATCAAAGAGAAAAAGGTGCACATTTTAGGCACTGAAATACCTAATGTAGTGAGCAAATACTCTCCTGAAGCATTTTTAGTAAAAATATCTAATCCAGAAAAGTAAAATGAAAATGTATGACTCAAATGTTCTTGAAGAAATTAGACAGGATATGTTTGGGAATATCTCTCTCTGTCCTGGCTGGTTAACTAAATTTTCATTTTGAACTCTGAAGCCTCACAGAACTGTTATTTGATTAACTTGACTATGTTAGATAGCAAGTTATCCAAAAGCAGGGTGGCTCCAAATCTAATTGCTGTCATTTTTTAAATCCAGCTGTGCAAAACAACAAGCAAGAACTTTACTGTGGGACAAGTACAAGTCACAAAAATTCTAGTTTTTGTAATATATCAGTCTTCAAATCCATTACTTGTGATTTAACACACCTGAAAGTTGTTTACACAGTTATTTATATAACTATTTTCAGTCCTAAATTCTGACAATGTATTCAAAAAATATACATTAATAAATGCAAGATTTACTGCCTGCTTTCATAAAACCAGTGTGTGCTGTCAGATGTATTAGTTCAATATTTCAAGAGATGTATCCTCAAAATTAGAATGTAACTAATGACATAGTGACTGGCTTTCCTTTCCTTAAGGAGTTTTTCAGGAATCATATTCAAATAGTTGTTGCAGACTTGCACTTTGTTTGCAAAGCAAGCACTGCCTACCCAACCTTTCTAAACAATAAATATTAACACAGAATAGTGAGGGCTCCATTTCATCACTTCTGCTGGTAATTCTACTAACTATATGTTTATCTTGTGGTCTAAATTTATGACAGGCCCATTTGCAGTGAGGCCTGGAGTTTCCTTGTTTACAACACTGCAAAGTAAAAGGTGACCTTTTTATTTTTGTTTAAAACCTTTCAACAGTTTGTTCTGCCCCAGAGATAGCACCTTAATGAGGTTTCAGGCCAGAGAGCTCTCTTGTTTTATTTTGTGGCGGTACAGCACACTGCATTTACTTTCATAGACATTAGAAAACATTTTTAAAACAGAACACAAACTTGGCTGCAGATTACATTTGTAGATTAGAAAGCTACTGCACTGAGATCCTACCTGCCATTATGCAAAGGAAAAGAGAACCAGGGGGTAGAGGATACATAGCTGGTTAAATAAACAGTAAATGAGCTGTTTAAACAGTTGTATCTATACACACAAGTAATAAAAGCATCAGGCACCTGGTGCAAATCTATTAGGACCTAATTCTGACAACAATATACATCATTATAGTGGGATCTGATAAAGAGCAAACACTGGAGGCATTACATGTCTTTAGAAGAATCAGACTTCCTACCTTAGCAAGAGTGATAGAAGGTAAGTCCCCCTTTAAAGAAAGTTGTAAGTAAAGCCAGGCAGCAGTTGCAGTGAATTGAGTCCTTTCAGTCACTGTATACATGCAGTAGTTCTGCAATAAGGGAAAAATATAATGGGAGGAGCAGCTGTGAACGAGTGACCTCCTGAAGCTGAGTTCTCTTTGTGAATCGAGCACTGGGAGCCAGTGCCTCTGATTTGCATGGATTATCTCCACTTGAACAGATACATTTAAATCAACTGGCACAGGGGCACAGGGATAAAAAAGGAAAAAAAAAAAAAAAAAAAAAAGAAAAGAAAGAAAGGTAGGAAAAGAGAAAGGGAAGAGTGAGCGGGTGAGTGGAGGAGCGGAGGGCGAGCGGAGCGCTCGGCTGGGCGCGCTGACTCGGCAGCGCTGCGGCTCGGAAGAGCCACAGCTCCCTCTTCATGTGGCAGCCGAAAGAAGAGCAAAGCTGGCTTCATGCTCGAGTTTAACACACGCTCCCCCACCCCCGCCCCTGCTCCCCCCAGCTTACCATGGTCCATTTGATCAGATTTCTACAAACACTCAATAACTCAGCCTGACGTGCACCCAGGGTTTTGGGCTGCGAGCCTCAAATGATTATAAATCTGGTAAACCCGGCTAAACGATTTTAAACACAGGAATATTTTGAACATAGTAACTTGTACAAGTGGAGATGGGTTGTTTCTAAGTGGGCCATGACAGATTTATTGTTTGTGAGTGTACAGGTGCCTTTAGAGCAGTTAAAGGATGGCAGCACTCGAAGCACGCCGTGCGGGAAGATCCCTAACAGGATGATGGTGTGTGTTATCTAAAAATCTATCAAGACAAAAGAGAGACAAAAAATTTGCATTCAACCACTTCAGAATTTCTCCCTTATTACCATAAATACCACAAACATTACCTGTTGCACACTCCTGATTTGATTTAAATGCAGTACTTAAGCTGATTAGAGAAATACGAGAGTATGTTCAACCCTCTTGAACCTGCATCCAATCCAAGAGGATCCTGAAATAAACTTTGTTTCTTTTGTTCAGAATATGTAAAGTAAGTTCTTTGTACACAATGGTGTAGAATTTTGTGAACATCTTCATGGATTCATTCTGCTCAAATTAGACCAAAGGTTACGAAAATATAGCAGAATGGCTGGTCATGTGTTCTTTCATGAACATTTGAAAATGGGAATGGATGCAATTGCATTTTTAGAGAATTATTCATTGGTGAGATTTGGTGGGACAAAATGGCCTGTATTAGCAGTCAAAAGACTCAAATGTTGCCTTTTAAGGTGTGTGTCTCACTGTAAAATACCGGTTGTTCAGAGATAAGTAGAATGAAACTGCATATAAAGACAGCCACGACCAAAGTCTGTCTCTAGCTGATTTACAAATCAAGCTGAGTCCAACATGAGAAAGTTGGGTTTCAGATTTCTGGGGCTGCCAACATTTATTTGTAACACAGAATCCAGAATGGTGCCTTTATCTGAACAGAATATAGGGTAAGTACTATATTTAACTGAATGAGAAACTGTTTCTTTTGTGTAAAATTTTGCTACAGATAAATGATCCCATAGACATTGGAAAAAGTGATGGAGGATATATTTGGGTTTTCTAAGACATGCTACATGACACAGTTTTTGGTGTATCATTTAAAGTGCTTCGTTTGAGATACGCTCTTGGTTCACTGAAGGTCTGGGAGTTTGATTATTTTTATTATGAGAGGGGAAGGATCCTTCAGCTAGACTCTGTCTCTTTGAATACTTACTCAGATAGTATTTAACCTGACTGAAATATCATCCTTGCCTGTGCACTGTCCAGAACTTCTCAACTATGTTCTCTAGTAATATCTAACTTTTAAGTTTTATTTCTTATTTTCTCAATTGTGACCACTCCAACCTCTAGTGATCACGCACCAGGAAATAACAGATGAATTTGACTCCAGCAGGGCACTCAGAAGTCTAGTCTCAATATCAGACCTGTATATGATAGCTGTGTAAAGCAGCCTCCTGGTTGATAGATGGCTTTGAAAAAGATGGACTGTGAACCAAATTTGCTCTTATTACTCCGTACCCTGCAATACACTCCTCAGTGCTGCAGTATCCAAGCTGATAATGGCACAGCTATTCAGTCCCACCAACCTGTATGTCACCAGCAACAGGGAATCCTGGAAAAAGAAAGAAATAATCCAGCAGAGAGAGGGATCTCTGCCTTAAGGGCACAGGTAAGAGGAAATGCCTTTGTAAGGAGTCGAGACAGCCGTGGAAGGTACAAGAAAAAATCCAGGGACAATGTGCACTGGATTCAGAAACTTTAGTGTGTGTCTTATTCTCTGGAAAGATACATATGCCTGCAATGCCATCTGCTAAAGTTCATCAAAAGAAGACTTAGAGATGTGCTTGGAGGTAATGCTGAATGAAGATGGGAATTTGAGGAAATTGTGTAAGAAAGAGCAAACTGAATGGGGAACTGGAGAATTATGGGCACTTGTTGAGCGAGAGGTCATATAAGAGACATCTCAGGGGAGACTGGTGAGTCAGGAAAGTCTGTAAAAATATAACAAGTGGAGCAATCTGGGAAACAGAGGAAAGCAAAATAATATGCTTGTCGTCTGGGAGACTCAAAAACTACAACAGAAAAAAACAAAACAGAAGGTAGAAAGGAAATGGAAAAGTTAACTCCAGGAAAAAACTGTAGAATTCAAAAAAGGAGTGATAATTGTAGTGAAGTTAGTGAGAAAATAAGAATGAAAGTAAGGATCATCTGTTAATAGAAGGCAAAATGGACTAAGAAAAAATAGTGGCTGCTTGAACCAGGAGTCTGTGTTAATCAGAAACAAATAAACTGTCACTAAATCAATTCCACAGAGCAGGATGTGAGGTAATTTCTCAATACGGAAGATGTGGGTGGAAAAGGAAAAATGTATTCTGCTGGGAATAGGGAAGGATCTTTTTTTCTAATTTAATTTTCTTCAATGGGAAATGATGCTAAGAAATTCCCACTGGAATAAATCAAAGATGATTAGACTAAATGATTTCATTTTAGGTAGGGGAAAAATGCCTAAAAAGGGAAGACTCGTGGGAATGGTAGCTGGCTGAATATCCATAGAAAAAATTGGAACTAAGATCCACATTATTTAAAAAAAAAACCCTTTAAAAATACATGGAAACCTTGGTAGAGCTTTGTGTCTTCTTGCTCTACACAACAAGAAACAAATCTGCTCAATGAAAATTGATCTATGGTTGAGGAAATAGTGGTGGATGATCAGGAAAGAGAAGGTAAAGTTACATAGTGGGACCAAGGCACAGAAGTGCTCCAGTTGCTCAGGAAAGATCTGAAGAAAAATAAGTCAACTTGTGTAACTTCGTTCTAATAATCTGATAGATTAGGAAGGAAAAAGAAAGTATGGCATGCATCAGACAAGAACACATTGGGGCCAAACTAAAGCAAATATTTTCCAAGCAGTCATCAGCCAGTAAGAGATGAGACTACCACTCTCTTTCTTCTGATAAGCAATACAGGTACTACCAGAGAACTGGTCCAAAACCAGATCATGAGTGAAGCTCATTTAAATTAAATGGGACAACCAAGAAAAATAAGGCTTTATGGCTCAAAGGGCAAATTTCGTTAGCCTAAAAGATCTTATTGGTAAAATTAGACCAGATTACTCAAGAGCTTGAATATGGAAGACTCTTGGAATTCCTTTAGATTAAAGAAGCTAAAGATATATGGAATGTGTAGCAGATGGATAGGAGACAATGCATGGAATAGTGGCCAAGCTATTCCATGAAATGGAAGAACTCCTTTCTTTTGTAAGAGACATGCAATTACAGGATGAAAGAATGATGATGATGGATCAACAGACAGATGTGTATTAGAGGTCAAAATACAAAGTAAAGTGAAAATTGTCAGCAGCCAGACTGATTTGCAGTTTGGAAGGGATATTAAACATAAAGGAAAACAATCTCCATGCAGATGAGACAAAAAAAAAGCCAACACAAGGCTTCAATACAAGCTAATAGAAATAAAGGAAACGTATCTACAATTAAATACTACTTCATGGATGTTTTCAGAGGAAACAGGATAAATCATGGGAAAGAAGCTGTGATGACAGAAAATTACCAAACTGGAAGCAGAACTAAAAGCACAGTGTACTCAGGACAGGGAGAGGTATCAAATAAAGTCCATTCCACAACCTGACAAGAAAGGGAACATGAAATCCCAAAGCTGGTAGGAAGCAGCTCAGACATGATACTGGCTGACTGGGGAAGAGCAAATGTATTATCCATTTATAAAAAGGAGACCTATGCAGCTGCAAACCCATTAGTTTGACCTCAGTTGCTTCAGAAGAAATTTTGAAGGAAAAAAATAATTGAAGACAGGGAGACAAATGGAAAATGGGATAAGACACAAAAAGGATTTACTAAAGATAGAATGTACAGAGTGAATTTGTTATCGCTCTTTAATAAGATAACCGATTTTCTAAACAAAAGATTTGTGATACATCTTATCTATATCTGTGCTGCATATGATACAGCATTACATAGGAAATGGGGATTAGGAGAAGAGTTGTAAAGTGGATAAGAGATTGTCTAATGGATAGATGGCAACAGGTGGCATAGAAAGAGGCAGCATCAAACTGCTGGAAATTTGCTAGCAGGAATTCTCAAAAGCCAGTCTTTCAATCAATCTTTTTTTAACATTCGGGCATGACGAGAACAGGTATGAAATCTATTGTTTCCATGAAGCCAGGAAAAAAAGTCCTTGAAAAAGAGAATGAGTGAGGTTTTTTAATTACATAAAATATAAGGACCTGAATATTTTATACACACACACACACACATGAAATATGGTACTCTATTTTTCTGTAATTATAAGAAAAGGATATTTGTGCCATGTAAAGACTTGAGAGTGTGGCCTTATCTGAAATTCCATACATGGTCTTTGTTACTTGGAGTCAAGACAACATGCAAAAACTGGGATAAGTGCAAGATGGTGCAACTGCAATGGCAGGCAGACTGGAGTTCCACCATTCATGTGGGAGAATAAAGCACTTTGCTGCTTTTGTCTGACTGAGCAAAAAACTGAACCAGGATATGACTGGTGTCTGTAAATGTATTTATTAGACAGCAGACTGGAAAGCAGTTGAATAAAGCCATAGAACAAGGCTGACAAATGGAAAAGCAGCTCATGCTTAGATAAGAAATGCAGTGAGGACTTCAACCGTAAGAAAAGTGAATTTTCCAGACTCCCAATAGCTGTAGTAGAGGTAAAAAAAAAGTTAAATGTTTTTTAATGGAGAATGATTCTTCTATTAAAGATGTCCTTTCACCTGGTTGCCTATGCAATTAGAAAACTAAACTTGAGAGATTCCTCGTCTTTTGTTCCCAATCTCTGTAATATATTCCGCTGAACTCCGTGACCTGTCATGTGTCTTCTCCCTCCCCCTTTTTTAGTGCCAATCAGTGTCTCTGGTGTTGCTGAAGACTCGAGCAGACTCAATGGTGTATCTGTCATGCTTCAGAATATGCTGTCTGTAGATGCACTGTGCATTCTTCCCTCTTCTACCCTTCATTTTGAAACCTGTCTGATAAGGAAAGATTATGTCATAGATATAACAATTATTTTAGCATCCAGAACAGAATGTGTTAGGTACTCCATGCAAGATAACTAAGAAAAAGAAAAGAAACATAGAAAGGAGGAAGACAATGTAGCAGGAAAAGACAAGAGTGCAGTTTACCAGGAAAATATTGCTGGAGTGAAAGAAATGAGAAAAGCATATTAACTTTTAGCCATGACTGAAATCACAAAGCAAGTCAAGCAGAGAGAGTAAAGGATACAGAAAAGATTGGAGAAAATGGACAAAGAAATTCAAGAAAACATTTTTTAACTTTACAAGAGCCTTGATTTTGATTCACTTATAAAAGAGGTCCCTCTGATTTATTTAAATCCCCCCTGAACATTCTTGCTCTGCAATTGTACACCCTGTTAACAATTCTCTGTTGATTAGACAATGGAAAAGAAGAAAAGAACCAATCATGGTTATAACAGCAGAAAAGCCAAATACATTCTAACAACTGGCTATCACATTATCTGCTGCATCCCAGAAAGGAAAGTCCGGGAGATATAACTCAGTACCTACAAAGTCAGATTAATATGCAAAAACACCAGTGTGATTGCTGTTGGTGCTATTTTTGTTTATTCCTGTTCCCAAAATAGGCAGATGTGAACATCAGTAGCAAGCAAATACATTCAGATATAATAGGAGATCCTGGATTTCTCATAACTTATTATAAATGCATATGCAAGATGTAACTAAATCCCAAATATTCAAAGTAATCAATATCAAAAGGTTCTACCTGAAGTACTTCCAGCAGAGCTGATTAATTCCAGAAAGAAGAGCCTATGATCTGGTTTCCTAAGGAGAAAAGTAGAGGAAATCAGATCCTTGGTGACCCTCTAAATGAAGCCTTTGAAGGAGGCCAAGCCAGTCAGAGATTTTCTGGCTGAAGAAATTTCATTGAGAAAAGCTGCTTTGTTAAACTGGAGAACTTTTGATAAAGTGTTGTAGATGCCAAGGAGGGCTCTAAGGAAACCTTTGATCCCTTGCAGGTCTCTTTGTAGAGGTGCAGAAATGCGGTGCAGCAGCTGGCTGCGAGTTTTGGACCCTGTTTTCCCTGTCTCAGGTGTGTAACTATGGGCAATATATTCACTGTTCTGCTTAGATAAACTCACTGATAATAGCAAAGGTGGGAGCAGGAATGTAATTTTAATTCAGAAGTTGTAGAGTCTAGAAACAATAAAGAAAAATAAAGTCCTTCTATTAATTTAAGCAAATTAAGAAACCAAGCTCTCTTAACCCCATGAGGCAGATACTAAGCTTTCCAGTTGCCTGTTGTTAAGTCCAAAGGGACAATTCTATCGAGAATCTCAGATTCTGTAGGTCTGAGAGAGAATATAATTCAATTAGAAGTGAATTCTCCCTGAAGAAACCTGAAATTTCCAAAAGCTTTTCTTTCTTTACTCCACCTTGTACCAAAATTTTTACAAAAGACGACGAATCACCTCAGAAACAACCTGTCTGAACAGCAGCCAATCTTCAGATTTTACCTTGGAGGAGGCTCAAATTTAACCCTCCAGGGAGATATGAGGTTATGCATGTGGAATTCACCCCCAGAATAATTACTTGGAAACTGAGAATCCACATCCCAACAAAAATTGAATTGAATAAATGGATTCCATGGATTTTTCGTAAATGGTGCAATCTATACAGAAAAGCAAGTCGGTGCCTAGTGAGAAACTATTTCACTGGCAAATTCCTGCATGACTTTAATTTTCCCTGTATGCTTGCAGACATTTATGTTTTTTCTTAATTTAAAGATAATCTCTGAAGTTGTTTCATGCTATAGTTTTTAAAAATGGAAAAATTGATGTTCTGGATAGTTTGAAGTTTACCTGTGATGTTTGAAGGTGATTAAATTGTTAGTTCAGTCTTCCAAACTCTACATAAAGAAATGGTGGAAAATGCATTTGAAACATATTTAGTAACAGAAGAAAAAGGAATAAAATAAAACATTTCAGAGAACATTGTAACAATTACTGGTGTTTTACTTGTAATGACAGCTTTCCCACACTTTATACAAAGAACAGAGCGCCTGTTAGACCAAAATGTGGTGGATAATCTTTATGGAAGAATGGTGAAATTTAAATCCAGACTCTAAGACTGGATAGTGTAATGAGCAATAGACAGACTATGCATTTAATTCCATTAAGTGAAATGTATTTCATTAACAAAAGTGTTAGCAGAATTAAAACCTCACACTAAAGGAATGTGAAAACCATCAGTGGCAGCCAAAAAGCTGCTACAATATGGCACATATTGCAGAAGAACTGAGGCTGATGTGGGATTAAATACATATGAAATGAATAAAAAAAACCTGACAAAATTGTAGCAAAATTTGAATGCTAATTTATGGCACCTAGTGAAAGAAGCAGGACAGCAGATCATCTGCATATAAATGGCCTCAACACATTTCTTGGTGCCAGTCTGTTACCCTGCTCAGAAGGAAACAAAACCAGACTAAGACAAGAAATTGCCAAATAGGAGATTAATTAAATTTCATTAGTTAAACAGGAATAATAGAAGCAACAGTTTATTAAATAAAATCTAGTAAAACTAAGAAATGGTTGAAAATAAGGTATGGAATAGAGAAAACAAGAGAAGATATGAAAGAAGAAATAAAAATAATACAGGTTACCTCTGTATTAAAGGTAGAACGCTTTCACACAGACACCATGTCATGCATAATTATGCTAACTGACCCTGAGAAACAGTTTTATATCTTGTGAGGCTCTGAGTATCAGAAAAGAGTCTGAGGAACATCACACAGGGAAAGAAAAACTACCATAAATATCAGGTGGCAGAATAAGACACAACACCAAAGACTTCCAAATAAGAGTACGCAACAAGTGTTATGGGTGTTTATATCTACCCATAAACATCATAATTACAGAAGCAAAAAAGGCAATATAGGAAAGTTTATTCTATTCATAATTATATTCTTATCCATTTTCCAATATTTTTAAAAGCAAATTTAAAACAAATATTACAAAAATCTATGGAAACTAAATGTACATATTTTTTATTTGTTTAAAAGAGAAATTATTTTTAGATTTTTATTTTCTTTTATAAATGTGTTCTATCTTTATTATCTACCTCAAAGGACCAGCTAGTCCTTGCCATAACTATTATGTTAAATTTCTAAAGTGCCTGAAATTTTTTATTTTTTAGATATATGAGTGAAAACTTGTACGTATTTAGATGAATACAGCAAGAAAATAAATAAGAAACAGTATGATGAATGATAAATTAAAAAATCCAAGACATTTGATTTGTTTTATGTGGGATTCTGTTTTACCAAGATTAGCAAAAATTTCAGAAGCCCTCTGTTTCAGAAGTGTTATCTACTAGTATTCAAGATTTTTTTATCAGAATTCACAGTGAGTTCTGTAATACTATAGTCATCACATCTGATTACATTGATTGATATCACAGCATAACATTTGATATAGCTCTGTCACATCTCTTTTTTGAATGGCCAACTGCAACAAAACACATCTGCTAAACTGTGTGAAAGAAAGGGATCAGTGAGTTTTTGTCTAAGTGGACCTTTGTTTTCAGAGTTACTTGAGGCTTTTTCCACTTGTTTCTTATGAATACAATGTCATCAAACAAGACAAAAGAGTGAGTCTATTGTCATTATAAAAGATCCAATGTCTCTTCTCTCTGTAAATATATTAGTGGTGTTCCCTGTAATTGCTGGGATGGTTCAAGGGGTGATATCTGATAATTCCCTCACAATTTTTCAGTGGCAATGAAATCTAAATCATCCTTCCTGGGCCTTTGCCTCCTTACCTGCAGCAGGGCTTCCCCCACATGTTCCCCTGAAAGCCTTTTTAGCTCTTCACCCTGCTCCAAGGTTTGCATCCCCAGTTGTCTCTCTGGAGCAACAAGTCCTCTCCTCCAGGCATCTCAGGGCCTTTTCTGCAGCTCAGGACTGCCTAATGACTCCACTTTTTCACCTTTGTCTTTGCAAATGAAAAAACAAATCTGTTAATATTACAGATAGATGTTTTCAGTGACTGACTCACTTGGAGACTTTTGGTATTTTCCTGGCATTAGTTCATGTTGTTTCTTTTCCTGCTTCATCCCCCTTCAACAGAGTCTGTTAGTTTTGGTCTCTGCAGAAGAACAGATTAGTCAAGTGAACACAATAATATTTGTACCAACAACATAGAGAAATCTCCTCTCTTCTCCTGAATTACCAATGTAGTATTTTAGATTATGAAATGTTCATTTTTTCAAGCACCATTTTGAGATTTGCTATTTAATTTCAGGAACAGTATGATGATCATGTATATTAAATAACACTCAGCTGAGAATGGTCCCATTTCATACCTTGATTCCTGAGAGGTTTAGGGCCATTCTTTTGTTTCCTATTTTCTGTTTCTAGTAGTTTCAGTGTAACTGTACACAGTACATGAAACAAATGGTTAAACATAAGCTCCACAGGCATTAAAATTAACCAGCTCTGAGGTCCCCTGATAAGGACATGGACCTGTTAGAATGTTCAGAGGAAGCCACAAGGGTGATCAGGGGCTGGAGTAGCTCTCTTATGCAGACAGAGAGAGTCGGGGCTCTGCAGCCTGGCTGGGGAAGAGAAAGCTCCCCAGAGAAGCTGCCCAGAGAAGCTCTGGATGCCCCATCCCTGGAAGTGTTCAGGGCCAGTTCTGATGGAGCTTTGAGCAATCTGGTCTAATGAAAGGTGTTCCTATACAAGGCAGGAGATTGGAACTAGATGACTAGATGGCTAGGGTCCCTTCCAACCTAAACCCTTCTAGCATTCTGTGATTCTAACATTTATTTAATGGGGCTAGGGCCAAAGATGTAAAGAAACATTTATTTTGAGAGACTAAGAATTTTAATTTCTTGCTAATTCTGTAGCATATTAATAAAATCTGGCCTGAAAAATTCAAGTACAGCACTAGAAGCCTCATCTTTCTAACTATCTGTGTAGTCAAAAAGGTGAGAGAGAAAGAGCCATTCCTTCAAAGAGCAATTCAGGTCACCCCCAAACCTTCCATTTTACCTTTGAACTTCACCTGTGAAGAAGCAACAGCAAGTTTCCAGAGAAGATGGATTAATTAAATGGATCTGTGGTCCTTTATTCCAGCTGAGTATCAGGAGTGCTGTGTTTGCAGCATCAAAGATGAACACATTTATTTTGGAGTCTTTTTAACAAGCAGTTAATGGATGTTGATACCCATTTACCATTACAGTTAGTGTCAATTTGAAATCTATGCTGACATTGTTTTGAGAATCTCATCCCAGGAGATTGGAACAGAAAATCTAGCAACCTTTTTTTCTTTCTTTTTTTTTTTTTTTTTTTTTTTTTTTTTTTTTTTAAACCAAGGACTCTTGTTTCCTGAAGTATTTTTATTACTTCCTCTCACTCATTGTTTTAGCAACCCAACTCCTCCCTTTCAGAAGTGAATGAAAACAGTTTGGGCAACACCTAGATGAATTTAATTTTTCAGTTCTCTGGTTGCCTTTAGGAAGCTCCTTTCATTAAAAGTGATTTGCATACTACCAAACTGTATTCCTTATAAGTGTCAAAGCTTGAATTGAAGCAGAGGGCTGATGGGCAAAAATCAAAAAGATTGCTAAGGAAGAGTTAATAAGGTCAAACAAATTAGTTGATCGGTCTTTAAAGAAATCTTTCTGGACTAGTTTTCTGTTTGCTCAGGAATTCAGGCAAACCTATTCTTCATGCAAGTCTTACTTTTTAATTCATCACATTTATTTTTGCAGAGAAGCAATATTGAAGATTGAATTTAAGCAATCACTTTAGCCTTTTCCACTGGGTTAGGTAATGCAAAGAAATTACTCTATGAAGAGTGTAAAGCTTATCCACCTTTTCCTTACTGTGTCACTCTCTCATGACACCTTGTCGTATGCTTTGTCCTGTTATTAATATTCATGGTTTTATTACAGTACCAGCACTTTATTCACAATATCTGATTTATGCAGACAAGTTATCTCTTTGGAAAATACTGAGAAGAGGTGAGGAGGATTATGTCCATTTATTCACATCCAGAACCCTTAAAAATATTTGTCACAGCAAATATAATTTGGATTATTTTGGGTCAGATTGTCAGAGGTGCTGTAGCTTGGGATGGTGCTGAGCAGCTGAGTGAAGCTGAGGGGAGGTTCAGCCGTGTCACGTGCAGGTGCTGTTTCAAGCCCTGAAACTGCACAGCAGAGCTCTCTCCTCTGCCAGTCCTGGCTCAGGCTGAAATAACCCAGCTCTGCTTCTCTCCCTTATCTATAGCTGAAAGCAGCTCTCTGCTGCTGTACTGGGTTTAGCTCCAAAACTTACTGTGCAGGAACAAGAGCGATTTCTAAAGTTCCTCTGGATGTACCGAGCAAGTTTTAAAAACTTTGGTTTCAGAGGAATTGCAGCCATTGACTGTGTGGGACAGCTGGGAAAGGAGAGGAACATTTCAATTCCTGGAGCAGGTGACATAAGTTTATTGCTGGCATTTTCCTTTTTGATGACAGGGACTTCTGCAAGCTGATGACAGTTAGAGGCAGCCAGGTTCCACTTGTGCAAAAAGAAAGCATTCTAGGCATTGTAGATATCACCTTCCCCAAAACCCCCGGAGAGACAGAGGCACATATGTAGACTCAAACTTTGTGCGCAGTAAAGGTCTACATCTTACCCTCCAAAAGTCATCTAAAATCCATTTTGGGCTTACAGGGAAAAATTACATTAAAGATAGTTGCTATGTGCGCATGGCAGAGAAGGAAGAAGAGAGAAAAAGGTGTCAAAAAACCCCAAAAGACAAAGCTAATGCAACTTGTCACAGATCTATCCAAGACCACTAAGGCTGGCTCTGGCAGTTGGCTAAACTCAATATTTGCAGTATTCGAAGTATTTCCTAGGGTAATTATGGAGAAATACAAGGAAATACTGTATTTTGAGCCAGATATGCTGGGAGGTAATGAGTGCTTCCTTTGAAGCTGGTTTGAGTTTCAGGCACTCAGTACCTGGCAGGATCTGGCCTGTGTGGAGAGCTCATTTGTCTTGAATCACACTGACATGACAATATATGACACACACAAAGACGGAAAGAAAAAATCCATGAAATACAGAGGCGAGTCTGTTGACTTCAATGGTATGTCACACATCTGAATCAGGCTGTGTTTGTTCTTGAGGTAATAAAGATAGACTGCATTTAAAGGAAACAGATTGCAGAAAATCAAGTAGGAAATGGAAAAAAAGTCGTTGTTAGAATTAAGAAGTAAAATAATTTTTTTTCCAAAAATGGAAACTACTTTTCAGATATTTTTCTGAAATCTTTTCTACCAAAGCAAAATAAAATAAAAGGAGTTTTTATTTTAGTTGTTGATGACTTTTTTCATTCATCATTTAGTGAGAGTGAAATGCCTGGGGAATTTTATTTATAGTGACTTCTATCTTCATTGACACAAAGTTTAGACTGATACAAATGTATCCATCTGTGTGTTCAGTATCCCTGAAAAAGGCATTAAACCGAGGCAAACTCCCTTCCCTATTTCAGTAGAAGTATAGTATATGGAGAAGAATTATGTAATTTACAATATAATCAAGCGCTATCAGCTTTCTTCCATGCACACTGCAAATTGTTCTCTCAGAAATGTGCTACGTCTTAACATTTTTGCAAACTCAGTTACACTTTTCTGGCCAGAACCTCGTACATCTTATTTTATGAGAAAGACATTCATTCTCATGAATATCATGTAAAATTCATTAACATCTCTATGAAATTGCTGTCAGTGGTGTTAGAAACTGACAATAAGTGAATAACATTAATTGGAAACCTTTTGAGCATTTTTCATCAGGATTTTGGTGTTGATACTAAAATGTACATTGATAATATATTTAATAAATATAATTGGAAATATTGTCAGAAAGTTTTTAATGATATAATTTATGTATACATAAATAAATAGTTTTAAACTGTATTGAAATACAAATATTATGTATATATACCTTTATATACGTATAGATATATTTTATATAGATATAACATATTTTATATAGATATAACACTTCAGAATTTCCAAAACTTTAGATTTTCTCCAAAAAATAGATTTGGCATCATGATTTCCACTCTTAAGGTAGGGAAATTTGATATTTAGCAAAAGCCTCAATGAATATTCTCTGCAAATCTCAAATTACTTAACTGCTTGAAGAATTCTGGAAATGATTTAACATCATGACTAAATTAAACAAATTTAAAACAACAACAACAAAATGGTATCTGTTCCTATAATCTTATTAAGTAAGTAAATTGCAGAGAAAATTAAAGAACAGGGTTGGGGACCTTTTATCTACATAATCCTCTTTCCATCACCAAGCCCCTCACATTCTTGCAACTCTCAAAAGAAACATTTCATTGCTATTGCTGGTAAGATACTTCATTTTACAAAGATTTTGTTTGTCAGTTCTCTGGCTAAATAACTGATCTGAGAGTGGTTCAAAACTTTTCAATTAAATTATTTGAAACACTGAAATAACTTGAGAGTTCCTGATTTTAATTCACACTCTTTCAGACGAGGAAATGTGTCACTGGTTGTACATTCTGCTATGTCTAAATTGGAATGTCAAAAGATATACATACTTAACGTGGGTTTCTCCAGGAACAGAAGTTGACTTAAGACTCTACAAGCCAACATTAGCTGTGAGAGGGCTCTGGGAAGAGTTGACTACCCACTTGTGGGCCCCAAAGCATCTGTTGTCATGACCTGTTCCTTAGCTCTCAGCAGTGCTGGCGTTCGGCAGCCTCGCACTGCGGGGAGAGGTGCAGATGGAGGCTCAGTGGTGGGCCACATCCTGCTCTTACACTTGAATGTCCCCACTTCCCGGGACAAATTCCTGCTGCACTGGAAGAAGGGTTAAATAAGAGGAGTGCAGCAGTGCTGGAGTGCTTGCTGTCACTTTTTCTGCTTTCATTCAGGGTGTGCAGCCAGGGCCCTGCAGGGTTCTCTCACAGCCCTGTCCCGTGGCAGCAGAGGTGAGCAGTGCACACTGGACAACACCTCAGTGCTGAACAACATCTGTTCTGATACACCACACTGAGAATTCCCTTTCAAAATACTTCCCTTCTATATGGAAAAGGACATTGGCAACCTTCAAGTTCAAGAGTATATCAACTTGATATATCAACTTAATCAGCCAAATCCCATCCCTCATCCCTTTCTAAATTCAGTAATTCTATAGTTTCCTGTGCCATCTTTTCACTGGTGTTTGGTTCTCTTCCCCACGTCCTTTCATCACTGAACACTACTGATTAACAAATTTTTGTGATTTTCTCTCAATCTTTATTACTGTCATTAACAACTGCTTCTGCAAGGTTCTGCAGACAATTGTGTAAACATTTCAGAGTTTATTCCTCCCCGCATGTGCAATGAGTTACTCCACAACCCTAGACTGCTTCTGGATATCCAAAGTGCTAGGGGCTGTAAAAGGACACAGAAGTGCTTGGGAACCAAAGATCCAGAGATCTGACAGCATCTGAGTGAAATACTACCTGCCCCTTACAAACATTTTTTCAGGGCACACAAACCTCTTTGGACTGATCTGAAGAGTCCTGGCACCGGGTTTCACATTAGATACACTTCCTGGATCCCTGTGTTGCACTCTGGTTCCTAGGGTGGAATGCCATCATCATTATCAGTTTATTTAATTTATTATTTGGTTAAATTTCCCCCCTTTTCCAGCTCCTTTTTCCAAAGAACATGCATTGGAATTAAAGGTAATCTACTAACACAGATATTGTTTATTTATTTTATTTTTATAAATATATAAATTTATATCTTTATTTATATCTTTATTTTTATTGTTTATTTACCACCAGTAAATATGAGATTCAAATATATTTTGTGAGCCCACCCTGACAAATGAAGCGACAGCAATCACTTGGTATGACCTCCTGTCCTTTAAAGACAGAATAAAAAGTAGTAAGCTTTTGTATTTATAAAAACATATGGATAATGCATTAATATGGCCAAAAGCCCTGACACATATCCCAGCTCTGCTGTGAAATGGATGAACACACTGCACTACGCTCCTTAGGACAGGCTCATCCTGAAGAGTGTTTGACATCACAAGCCAGTCAAGTCTCCATCCCTACATGGTAAGAACTACAAAGCTGGGGTATTTAGGTCTCAGCCCACAGCAAGCCCTCTCCTCCAGCTGCACAACGACAACTTCACCTCTCTGAAGGACAAAGTTAGAGTACTAGATTTGGTTGTAAGATTTTGGTGTTAGCTAAGCCCATATAAGTACCAAGGGGAGCTCTCATCTTATCCAGTGGAAACCATTATTTTGCAACAAGGGTGCAATCAGACCCAGCTGATATAAGCAAGAAGGGTAGCGTTGTTGCAGAAAAAAGAAATAATTTTTGGGGAATAATGTCTGTTAAACACTAGTTTCAACCCATGCCTTCACTTTGCCAACTGATGAAACCTTCTTGTTTAAAAATACGCAAGATTACAGTACTGTGACTAAAACAATGGGGAAAACACTACCTTCCTACAGCATGTATGGGCAAGTCAAGTGTTGTTCAAAATACAGTTTATACAGTGGAAGATGCAAAAACTACTTGGGAAATAAATACATTAATGAGAAACTCTTTTAGATGCGAATACGAATTGAAGTTAGGAAACAGCAGTAGAGGATCGTGGTCTATGTTCAATGCAGGTTATAAAAGATTTTCATTGATGGATGTTGTGTAGTCCATCCTAATAAACTGATTTCCTGTTTACTTCTGATGTATTCAACCAAGATTGGAAATGAGTTGAAATATTTCCACTCTTTTATGTCCTCTCCTAAAAGACAGTTTAAGAAGAACTTATTAAAGTCAGAAAGCAGAAAAAAAAAAAAAAAAAGAGAAAAGAATAGGTGCAATGGCTTTCTAACAGCAATGGAGTAGAAAGCCTAACTCATTGTTACTATATCCAAAGCATTTTAAAAGTACAAGCAAGGAATGCATCTCTATCATCTGAGTTTAGTACAAAATCATGTTCCTCTCCTGTCACACACAGGATTTGTTATAGATTTTATCTGCAATAAAAGCTATGTCAGTAGTGCCACATAATACATTTGTAAAGGTTAGAGATATTTTAACCCACATGTGTGACCAGAATTTTAATGACAAGCATATCCTCTGAAGCAGGACTAGAAGAGGAAAACTCTTCTGTAGATATTAATGCAAATCAGTGTAGAACAATGCCTATGCAACATTACAAGAGGGTCATTGTGAATCACGTCCTTGAAATTACAAATATGTGACATAAGTAAAAATATATTATTACGAATTCTGCCAATCTCTTGTCCTTGTCAGGGGTTTCAGTTTTTGCAATCCATAGAGATTAAACCAATTTATTGCTTAAACTGTCGTGAAGACCTGCAAAACAGAAGAGCAGAATTACTTTAATGACTTTCTTTTTGAAATATGCATTCTTACAAACCATGCATAATGAACAGCAAATTCACAGATGTATTGTTTCTGTCCATTTCTATTTTACTTTCAAGAAGTTCATTTATTTCCACCTTCAACTTTGCTAATTAGGGCAAAAATGAAGGAAGCAAATACCTCATGAACAGTGGTTTTGTTCACATCCAAGGGCTTCAAGTATTATCTTTGAAACTGGAAAGAGGTTAACATGGGAAATTAAAGTTTTGATATTGAAAGGTGATGCTTCCTTTTTAATCAGCCTCTCTACTAGTAAAACTTTTCCATGGGATTACATCTGATTTAATTGTTCTTGATTCTTTTAATTGCTTTGAGATGGTGCAGTTTCTGCAAGATGCAGCTCATCAATGCCTTCTCAGGAAAAAAGCATCTATGGCTGAAGTGAACAGGAAGTTTATCATATGTGTCCCACTAAGAAAATGGAATTAATCATTAAAACTTGTTTCACTTAGGTAGAGCAAGAAATGCAAGTAGAACTATGCCTGAACAAAAAGTTACATATCCAAAATAAACTCTTGGGTTATAGGTCTATGACCATTACTACTTGTGCTACTTAAGGCTTATTTGGGCATCTGATCATTTTATTGAAACTGCAAGACTCGTTTGGGGTAAATGATAATTTAATTAGTGGGCTCCATACAAAGTTTCAACTTTTACCTTTTCCACTTAAAGCAACAAGTTGAGAAAGCAGGGGCAAAGTCTTGTTTTCATTAACCTTTTATCTTCAAGCGTTAGATCGGTATCAACCGGTATCAACAATTTTTTCTCTTTTCATTCGTAATCAGTTTTAGAAAATAATGTTGCTATTTGCAGCATTACTGAGCCTCTACATTACATTGTGCAATTATCCGTAAGATTTGTGGTGCATAAAGCAAAACTGTTTGCTTTTAGAGGACATCTGCTATAAATAAAATGATACCATAAATTTTCCAAGACAGCCATCACCTACCCAGTTGTTACAGAGGCAAAAAGCCTTGGCTTCCCAGAGCAGGTTCCTTTTCAGCCTCTTGTCAGGGAGGTCAACAGCATTTACTTTTGTGCTTTTTCTAGGAACCTTCCCCCACTGTAATGAAATTAGAATGTAATGCTTTCGACGCCTGCACATATCAGCTTTCATTCTTTGGGGAAGCATGTGAACATCATTAAACACAGTTTCTCTCTCTGTTTTCAAAAATGTTTCCTTAACAAACTTTATGAAACTGAAACTCAGGTAGTTCATTCCGATGCTGTCTTTAATAAAGGGGCATCTGCTAATGCTGGTAAATGTAAGCATCTGTTACAGTTTCTGGTAGGAGCCCCTATCTTCCAGAGCAGGGAGATCTCCACATTAATGACATAGCATTTGCTAGGAAGGTGCCATCTCTGGAGCCTGACTGGGTCTTTGCTTTCTCCTTAGTAACATTGTTCAAATCTGCTCATCCTTTGCTTTGCAAAGGAATATTTAATTATATTGCTTCTGCCACTT
This sequence comes from Cyanistes caeruleus, assembly GCF_971803275.1. Lineage (NCBI taxonomy): Eukaryota > Metazoa > Chordata > Aves > Passeriformes > Paridae > Cyanistes > Cyanistes caeruleus. The sequence goes on from NC_141709.1 coordinate 21,886,412, forward strand.
ACTGTTAATAATAAATGCTACATGGCGCCATGAATAGCTCTTGTCTCCTGAGAAGATTCACAGCACAGCTGGGGAGTGGGGTTGCTGCTGGTCTCTCTTGAAAGCACACATTTCTCTGTAGTGCTTTGCTCTATAAGCTTGTTAAGAGTGGAATGAATTAGGAGCGAGCTGATGACTTGCTCACCTCAGAGACGCAAGAATTATGTTCTTGCATTCTTGCAAAAGTTCATGGGCAGCATCTACTCAGGTTCTCTGTGTGCCTTTTTCTTCATGAGGCTCTCAAATATCTGAACTGTGGTAGGCCTTGGCATTTTTATAGTGTATTTACCTTCCGGTATGTAAAGAGCAAAGGTGCTTTTTAAGTCAAGCAGGATATGAAGGCTCCTACTCTGGCAAGATAACCTCAAATGGTTTTGCAGCTGCCTGAGACTGAAGTAAGTGCTTTTGATGAATGAGTCAAAATGACATGTTTGGGGATGAAATAAGGTGCTAGTCACAGGTTTTTGAAACAGCAACCATGGTAAGTGCTTGAAATATAGCTTTATTCCCAGTAAATTTCTGTTGTGTGAGCTAGTTAGACTTCTGAGCTGTTGTTTGTGCCATCAAAATCCCTTACTGCTATTAGATAATGATATTAAAGTAGGTTAGAAACTGTACCAGCAACACAAGCTGTGAAGAGTCATGAATCAATTCACACCCCAAAATGAGGTGCAAGAGCATTTCTGCTTTAGAGTGAAATTTGGAGCTCTGATACAGGCACGTGACTGCTCAAGTGGGAAGATAAGGAAAACCCTAATGTGCTGGGACTTGTGGTGTCTCACTGAGAGATGATAAGACAGAAATAATAACATTCCTTGTGGGACTCCTTTGCTTTTGTCATTGGAGAAATATCTCATGCTAGCAATGAACAGGCGACATGTTTTTATTCTGCTTTACCATTTTATTCTTTAGTACCTTATTTGTATTTTGCTACAAAAGGAGTTGTAAAATTGCATTTTAAAGGTTTTTTGTATGACATACAAGAAGAGGCATGCTTAATAGAACCTCCCTCATGAGAATTTACTCCTTAGGCATCTCTGATATCTGTTTTGTAAGGTACAGCTGTCTAGGAAAACACTTGGGAAGAAATAGATAAGATAACATGAATATGGTTTAATTAGGCTGCAACTTTGTTTACTATCTCATTTTGAAACTATTGATAAAATTTTAATACTTTATTTAATTATTTTCATTAGTTAAAGTCTGTTATGTGTCCTCTGTTCTTTCAAAGCTGTTTCCTGAATTGAAGGAATTGGGAGGCATGAAGACAGAGGGGAAATTCTAGAGAACTTTGGAATTCCCAAATGCTAGAACAACACTAAAAAGTGCTGCATGATGCAAGGGGTGAAGAGAGAAGGAGAAGGACAGCTGTATCATTTCCATATGAAACAAAACTAATTTTCAGTCTGTGAAAATCATGTACTTCCAATTGCAAACCAGGTCCAAAATTCTCTGTAAATATTTGCTTTTATTTTAATTTTTCTTCAAATTAAACTTGTTTTAGATTTATTACCTTCTTTTCTATTAACAATCATTTTCAATGAAAGATTCTAATTTAATGTCTTTTTGTTCAAATATATGATTTTTAAGCATATTCTTTTCAGTCTGGATTAGACAAAATTGAAAAACAGCATTTGTATTAGTCTATAGGACTAAACCAGGTTATAGACCCTGGCAAATTCTTAATTGTGCAGATTTATGGCTTGATCTTGGAAGGACTGGTTGCTTATATACTCAGTGTCCAAAAAATACATACATGCTTATATGCATTTTCCTAGAACACAGGCTTTATAACTTTCACAGATCTTCATGCTGCAGTCTCTAAACATTCTACAATAAAAGATAAGGGCTACAAAAATGGTTTTTAATGGATTTCTTTTAAAAAATTGTTTAGGTCTAATCAGTGTTGTCTAATAAACCCACTGTCTGTGAGCCATTTATTAGGGAAAATAAAAAGAAAGAAAGGAGAGTATAAAGGCAGCGGAGAAGCAATTCCTAACTAGATGCTGCAAGTAATTTGTTTCTCAAGCAACCCAAATCTTGCAAATTTTGAATCCTTACCACCATCCAGATCAGCAGAGCTTTTAACACTAGAAGGGTTACTAAAACAATGATGTAAATATTTAAGGGAACAACTGGGAATTAAACATAACATTGCTAGTTGATGAAAATGACTCCCCAGCAAGGAGTAGCCCACCTAAACTTTGTTTATCAAATATTATTACCTTTAATTTTTTAAATATGTATTTCTCTGTTCTGTTCTTGTGTTGTTTGTTTGGGTTGGTTTTTTGGAGTGTGATTGTTTGGTGGTTTTTTTTAAGTTTTTAATATCTATGTCTTTTTCTATACATACGATGGTATATTTTATAAAAAATGTACTGTGCTCTCAGGACTTTTTTCTTCAGATTTTGTTTCCTAATGGTGCAGCATCAGTACAACCAAATCTTGTTCTCAGGAGACTTGCTTTTCTTTGATGTATTAAGCTGATAACCCATTCAATGAAAGCATCCCAATAAAGTATTTCTTTCAGCTACTTTATGTATTTCACAGACCCTTATGTTTAAAAATGTTATTCTTTTATGAGTTATATTGTGATTTTATGTCAATAAAACATGTTGTTTTCTTTAACTAATTTTCCATTACAATATCTCTCAGCTTTTTGCACATTGGAGCTAGATGACTATAGAAGAAAATGAGCAAATTCCATAGCTAGCTACTTAAATTTCAAGGAGAACTGAACACTGATTATGATCATCAGCCTTATAACGTATTATGCTAGTTTTATACATCTCTCTCTCTCTCTTTGCTTTTCTGACAGCAGCTGGGGATGTGGTTAAAAGGAGAGGCCCCCAGACTGCCCTGGAGAGTTCCCCCTTGCAGGGGGTTGCACTTGGTCACTGCATTGCCAGGGCAGGTGGCAGCTGCGGTGCAGATGCTGAGGGCACCTCCCAGACTTAGCTCACAAGCAGAGATACAAGGAGGCAGAGATGATGAAACACCTTACATAATTACTTGCTGAATGCTGATTGACTGGTTATTTTATGTTATATGTGCATTGACCCTTGCTCGCCCACTGTCAGACTCAGAGTGCAAGATTTGAATGGTTCAGCTTAAGGTGAATTATATAGTCTGGCCAATGTTAACATAATTAAAACTTTTATACCAATTACTTTCATGTAACCTGTGCTCTAAATATTTGAGAAGTGTTTTGAGCAGTTTTTTTAAAAATTATTTTTAATGTATTGGTACTTAACCTTTTTATCTCCCTCATCTGTAATACAACTGTAATTATAGTATTTAAAGGTGAAGAAACAATTAGAAATGTGGAAAAATGCATCCAACTTAATTTTACATAAATCTAACTCAGAAACTTAGGCCAATAATGGAATTAGTTTTTTTCCACTGGGGAACAAAAGAGGTGTGTTTTGTTCCAGAGTGATATTTATTCTGGTCTGGCTCAATGGTGTATGCATATTCAACCTTAAAACTGTAGGTGCTCAACAATTCTAAAATTAGTTGGAATACAAAATTTTGCTTGCTATTTGAATTTCTTTCTTATAAAGATTCCAAGAGAGGTATCTGGCTGATACAGAAACAGAAAATGGAGCATATGAAATATAAAAAACACCATAACCAAAACCAACATCTTAGTAGGCAACTGTATACATCAATAATAATTTTGAAATTTTTTAGTAAGTTTAGTAAGTTTTTAAATTTTGTTTTTAGTAAGACAGGGTGTTTTGTTGATCCCTGCATTAGGAACATTGTAATAATTCATGCACTAGCTGCTTAGGGAAAGACTGCCAGGCTCCCGGACAAATAGTCATGAGGAAAGTCCCTCAGCAAGGAAGACAGAGGGTTGGCTCATTAATCAAAAACTCTGGGAGATCTGGGAGATCAAAAGCACATTTTGTAGAAATAGGTCCAAGAAGTTGGAGGCACGCACAGAAATCCTTCCTGCATCCAGCTACAACTACAGCCTTGCAGCTCAGGTAATGGGACAGATCTTGTTACTGCTCCTTTACTTTCATGCAAAATTTGGTCAGCTTTTAGCTAAGGTTTCAGCAGCTGAAGCTTTGGTGATTTTGGAAAAAATAGAGTGCTTATGTAATCCTTGGTTTAAGGAAAGCAGAGTGAGCTTCCAGCTGGCTGAAGACAGAGTTTGGGAGCTGGAGCACTTTGATGTTCCAATCAGTTGCAAAGTGAATGTTTGTATATGCCTTACTCACTGAAAACTAGACTTAGTTAAGTTTTAGGGTCCAATAATCCTTATATTTCTTTATGATTTCTGGTCTTATAGTCAAAAAAAGCACTTCCCACCCCCACACACACTTGGCACATCTTTAAGTGTATATAGAGATGCATTGTTCACATTCTTCAGAGAGCTCTGGCAAGTGGGAAACTCTGTAAGCAGCATCAGAAACCAAAACCTAGACAAGGAAGCACTTAAGTTCCTGGGAACTGTTCATTTCCACACATCAGGAGGTTTACAAACCATAATCACCACAATGAGTGAGTCACCAGACCTTCTGGAATTAATATACACCTTCTTTCTTGATAGCATTGTATGATAACAAATAATAAAAACAGCAAATAAAGCAAGAGTAGCTTCATCAGCAGGAGGATTGGAAGACAGTACACAGCTCTCAATTTTAGCAGGGCATTCAGCTGTGAAAAGGGGCAAGTGTTCTAGTACTCCCAGTATTCATTTCAGACTTTTTTTGTCAATAATTGTTCAATATGCATTCCACAAATCCTCCAACATCTCTTTAAAGACAAAAAGTCATGCACAGTTCATTCAAATACTTATGCCTAGGAGCTGTTTCCCTCTTACCTGGAGTTTGAAGGGTTGGTTTACAGATTACTTTACTTTGTATTTCCTGTAGTATTCCTCATCCACTGGGGACCTGATGAATGTGTCCTCTGGCATTTCTTCTGGTCAACTGTGAGAATCTTCTGATCTGAAATAATGCTGTGTAAATGTCCTTGTGTTGTGCCACACCTGAGCTCATTAGGCACTTATTTCTCAATTATTCACAGAGTTTTTGCTAAAAAAACACCTGAAATCATTAAATGGGATTTTTGACTAGGGATGTCTGGGGAAGCCCAAGTTTTTTTTTAATGTGTAGTGTAAAATTACTCCCATTGGCTTAGCTCAAAATAGTGCTCTTGATTTGTTACCTAACTAATTCCATCTGAATATCATAGTGAAACACTTAAATCTTGTCTTGAGATCTTATTCTACATGCTAGACACAGGGCTGTTAAAATTCAAAGTCTCTAGACCTCACAGAGGCAACAAAGCTTAAAAGAATATGACCTTTTGTCTACTGGAGTCCAAGTTTGCCCTCTACAAAATGAAATATTACTTTTTCCTACCTTATTGAGGTGGTATTAAAGTCCTCCCTTAATGAAGGAAATCTTGGCTCTGTTAGAATCAATGTCAAAATGCATATTGAGTCCAACATGGCCAGATTTTATCTAATATTCAGGATGCCCTCATTACTGCCCTGTGTGAACTGTGACAAACCCCAAGTGTTCTGAATGTGCTGTAAAATATAACCATCCAATGACTCTCTCTCTGTGTCACTAACTTTTGCCCCTTTCCTCCCCACATACAGACATTTAATATGTCTATAATTTGCTTGATGATTTTCATGCCTTCTTTTAATATTGCAGCCACATTTGCTGGCTTTCTGCCTGGTCTCTTGCACTCGTGTGACAGTGTGTGCTTTCATTTGTTACTCAGCTAGTTTACTATCCTCTAGGATTTGTTTCATATCCCTTCCTACATTCTTTAGAAAGTCACCCTCGACGTCTCTCCTCCTTTGCAGAACTAAACCCCCAAAACTTCCTGGATTAATGTGGTTTGCATTTCCAGCTGTAATGTGTCTCATTTGAAAGTTTTTCTTACCATTTGCAGTATCTTTATTTGCTCTGAAGCATAATAGAGTTTCAATTTATATACTGCTTTTAACGTCAAGCAGGCAGTTTCCCCTTTATAAAATGGGGAAAGGGGAAGCTAAACCTGACTAGTTAATGCAGATAGAAAAGTTTTCAGGCTAGACTTAAACTGAGATAGCATAAGGGCATTCCATTATCATCTTTCTTGCTTTACTCCCAGTGCTCCCTGCTTATTTTCTATTAAACATTATAGTAGTTGATACTTCAATTCTTTTGCATATTTTATGTTACTAATTGCTGTACACAGTTGAGGGAAGTTATTTGGCTTTTTTACCTGTAGGCCTTCACACATAAATTTTTTGAGACTTTTGTTAATGGCTTCACTGTTATTTTTACACATGGGCCAAAATGAATCCTCATCAGATGGTCGCCTGGATGCTCCAGTTTAGCATCACATGTAAGTCTCTAGAGCAGCTTCATTCTCTGGCAGAAATTCAGCTCCTATCCACTCTCAGGAACGTTAATTTACCACAAATTGTAGCTCATTTCTTGAAAGTGATTTGCCTATAATAGACAGTCCCTGGAGAATTAAAACCCTTTTTTTTTTTTTTTTTTCTTTTTCTTTCTTTTTTTTTTTTTTTTTTTTAACTAGGGTTATCTGACACAACCAGGATTTGCAGTTCTGGCTTGAAACTACTACAATAATGCAAACTCAGTCTGATTTTTCTAATGTCATGATGAGACGCCTTATTAAAGCTTGACATGGACAGGGCGTTGTAGAAAACACTTTGATTCTATAACCCAGAGACTTTCATAGGCATGCTGTGACACTGTAAGACTTTTTCCTCTTGTGATTATCTCTCTTTAATGTAACATTATTGTACTGGAACTCTTAGTGTCTAATTTCCCAGAGTATTACATCACTCTATTATAAGGAATCCTCCTCACTGTCGTTTCAAATCAGGATTATACAGCAAGGCTAATGAATACTCAAGGATTAATCGTTACCACAACCGTGGATTGGGCTTTGGGAGAGGAAGAAGTAGGAAAACATCCACCATTTATCATTCCAGAGGGATTTGCGAGGCAATCCTATACCCAGAATAAAGTGCAGGCCAAAAAAAATAAATAAAAAAATTAATATATGGTAATAACATAAGGTTTTTATTATGTTTTTATTTTAAAAAAATTAACTCCTAAGTTCCCAAATTCTAGTTTACATTGATAAAATACTCCAGTGGACTTCTGGTCACAATGACCAACACATACCTTGAGGATGTCACTAACAGCTCTGGGCTGAGCTTTGTGCTGGCTTTATGAAATGCCTGTTATCTTCTGGCCTGAAAATCATCATAGGAAGAGTGAAAGCAAAATTAAAGATATTTAAACTAGAGCACAAAGACCAGAGAGTTATTCTCTTACAGGAATCATGATGCATCTCCCCAGCACCAAGTCAGAGAAATCTACTGCTATTCAAGGTTTAAAGGAAAGAGTTAACTGTTGCTTCAGAGCAAACTTCCGAGGTATAAAATGGAAAATATTTGCTTTAACATAAGTGAAAAAAATACTTTAAACTTTTACTGCTTAGTTCCATTTGTCTGTGACTGAACAGTTACAGCAATCCCCTCACTTCACTTTTGCATCATACTTTGCAATGAATGGACAGAATTACTAGATTACATTTCTCTCAAAATCATTCCTCAAAAATTCTGTGATTACCTATCTCTTCTTCATGTGTCATTGGAAGGCAGAGGAGAGGGCAGAAATCTGGATGGAAAGAAAATACCGTGAGAGACACTTGTTGAATTGCTGATCTTGCTGCCAGTAGCATCAATCAACACACATTACCGCAAATTCTCTAAGCTGTGCTTCACCCACTTTCTCTTTAGCAGTCTGCCTGCATGTCAAGCTCTTTTACATGGAGTACTTCATGGGTTTTGACTCTGTTTCCAACCTAAAGCCGCTTCTTCTGGCATAATACTTACAGTTCTTTCCAATCAAGTAATATTGATTTCAGGCTTCAAGTGCTGTTGCTATACAATTCTCTCTTCTGCTGAGTATGGTCTGATTCTCTCTTTAAAAAAGGCTGGCTCACTCCACTCCTCATCAAAGGAACAGTTCTTCTCAGCTCTTCTTTTGCTCCTGATAGACTTGGCTCATGCTCCTTTTCCCACTGCCAAAACTATTGGCCTACTTTGTTATGCTCCAGTAGAGCCATCCTACCCTACTTGGCTGCAGTTGGCCTGTTCCACTCTGCTCAGATTAAGCTCTCTAACTCTGCTCTTTTTTTATGGTCATTCTCCTGTAATCCTCTGTGCTTTTCTATAATCAGTCTGCTCATCATTCGTAGAAAGCTGTCTCCATAATCAGATTTCATCCATATGGAATTTAATCCAGGTATTTGCTAATGACCACTAAGACTAGTAGCTGCCTTTTTGTGGCATATTTTTGACAGGAAACTGCACTACCTGTCATATGTTCTGTAAAAAATGTACATTTCCACATTAATGTAAAATGATCTGTGTAAAGCATATTAGCACAAAGCTGTGAACAGTCTTTGCACATGTCTTGGGAGCAGACAGAAATGGACCCATGTAAATTCCAGTTAAAGGCTTATTATTACAGAGGTACATATTACAGAGGCATAAAGGAATCCCATTTGTGTTATTAAAACCCACCTGACTAAATCCTTCACAGTGTACAAACATCAGTGAACACGCCTTGGGAGCTGTGCAGAAAACTTCCCAAAATGTACATAAAATTAGGTTAAGAACATTTCTAATCCTATAGTGTTTACAAGTTGCTAATTATATGGTCCCTGATTTGTATTAAATATGAAAGAATTTTAAGTCTCCTTTTGTGGGTTACTATTGACAGGTTGTAGGCATTTCTGACAAACAATTTATTACCTTTCTGCTTGTTTGATGTAGTCATGGCTCAAAATGTGGCAGGAGTTGGGGTTTTTTCCCAATAATCCAGAAAAAATACCCAGGTATTAAACAAATGAGAAGGTATAATTAATTAATGAAAGTCCTTTTTGAAAATGTTGGCCCACATTAATCTGCCTTTTTCTATGCATTCATGTCACCCTATTTCTTAATTCACCTCTTCTGCATAATTAAAAAGTATAAATTCATTACTGCGAACATTTATTTTGTCTGAAGCGTCACCAGTTTTAACCAGTGTGCTTGTATGAATCAGAGCATGATAAAAAACATTTGACTTCATAAATCTTTTACTTCTGAATGACTGATGAAAAAAGAGTCTATAAAGCCATGAATACCTTCTTAGTAAATGATGCAAAAAATTATATGAAAAGTAATTGATAATTTTGAGATCAGTGAAAAAAATTATAAATCTTTCTCCTTTATGAAGTATTTTGTGTGAAATATGGAATGTTTTAGGCTATAAAATTTATACTTTCCAGCAGGATACTCAATCAGCAGTTAGAAAAAGATATTTAGAGATGACAACAGAAGCCAATGTTATAGACAAGCAATTCAGAAATTGTATTTATTTATACTTTTATTCTCTTGCTCAGTTTCACTTAAACTATTGCAACATTATACACAGTTAATTACTTCTGCTGGAAACTAAAATATTTAGTTCCTGCACCTTTTCTCAATGGACTTGCAAGACACTATTTAGAATTTGTGTATGGTGTGCTGCACATATTAAAACCATAAAGACCGTGTCAGGGGCTCTAAGGAATAATAAAATATTAATTTGACGGCAAAAATTAAGTGGCTTAAAACAAGAAGCTGTTGTTTATCCCATGAGTGGCTTTTAAGACATTGATGTCTGGTTTGATTGTGTCTATTCTTAGCCAAATTAACCGCATGTAATGAGACCTAAGTAACTATCTGACTTCAATCAAGCACCTCACTTATGGAAAACCACCAATTTTCCCTCTGTCAAGTCCTGAGTATGAGAAAGGACATTTCCTCTTTCTGAGCTCATCTGATTTTGATAACACTATAAAAAGGCCTGTTTCATCCCTGTCACTTGCAGAAAATGCATGTCCTTACAGAAAAAAACACTCTCTTTACACATAAAGAGGACATACATGGAAAGAAGGCCACATAAAGTGGCATCTTATATGTGATATCCTAATTTACTGAGAAAAGGGAAATATCTAACTGACCATAAATAGGGAAATGAATAAATTAATTATATGCTTGTTAAAATAAATGGATGTTTCTCATGCTCTGCTGCTTCAAGAGAGTTAATTCAATTTACAGTACCTAAGAATGCAGCCTATAGGTTAGTAGTGGTACATATATTGTCATCAGATGTAAATAAGGCATCTGCAGATGTAGTTTTCTTTCAGAGACTGCCAGAATCAGGGATAACAGTACAGTGAAAACACCAATTTATGCAAGAAATACTGCACCATAAACTGGTTTTCAGTTAACAAAACACTATTGACTATGAATCACATTAACATTTAAAAGCAATATAAAACATGATAATAATTAATTCTTTTAATGAAAAATAAAAAAATAAAGGAAAAAAACACTTCCAGATCTTTTTTTGTAGTGCTTACAGGACGTAATGGCAGCCTATCAATTTTCTTTTTTTATTAATATAATTCAGAGTACAGTGTAGATAATATGGACTCTGGAAAGGAAATTTTTCAAAAGCATCTTTTGAATATCTAAGGTTCCTGGTCATCCCCTATCTTCTTCCTCCTTCTGCTGCATTTTCTTCAAAGCAGAGCAAAATGCTGAATACTTCCTAAGGAAGCACCAGAAAGTCTAAAGGTTTTAGGCAACATAATGTGAAAACGTTGGAAAAAGGGCAAAAGTTGGGAGAAGTAGAGCAGGGAGACACTGGCAGCACAGAGGTGAGCAGAAAAGGATCAGTTTCACAGCTGAGAGAGGTACAAAGACTAGGAGTCACTGAACTTAACTCAAAACTGTAATTCTTTTGAGATGTTCTGGTGAAATCATTCTTCTTATCCTTGAAGTTAATGATCAGAAGGACAAAATGAGATTGTGACCCGTGGTTCTTGAGGAAAAGAGAAAAAAAGAAAAAGAAGATGGAGCTTTGCATTGTGTAAGCCCCAGGACTCTGTCGAGGGCAGAACAGCTGGATGTATTTTTTGCTGACTCATGTCATTGGTATGTCTGTCCTAGACTTGATCATTCTCCCAATTAGTACCAGAATTATTTTGAGAGAGACAATTGGCCTGTGAATGCAGATGTGCCAAGTACGGCTGGTTATGCGTACGTGTCAACAGTCTCAACAGAGATGAGGAGAAAAGTAGACAGACTTGGATGTTTTGTTTGGCTTTTATGTTCTAGACGCTTTGCTTTGGTGCTGTGTGTCTGGTATTCGCTTTGTCGCATAATTATACTGGGTCTCGTTCGGCTTGGAAAATCAGGTTTATTTTCTTTTTCTGAAGAGAGATGACAAGTGCTATTTTAATCTTTCCAAGCAATTTCAGTATTAAGCATTCCTATCACGTACCAGTTCAGGGAGGGAGGTTACAGCTTTAAGTTACTGCATCTGGAGTTTTGTCCACTCTCAGGTGAACGTGACTGCCAACAGCAAAAGAGAGAGGAGGGTTTGGAATCAGATTGCAATTAAGGTTATACAGCATCAATGGTGTCAGGCTCCAGGGAGGCATTCAGCAGTCTTTATCTGCTATGCAAACCACCAAACGCCTCCATCTGACAGCTTTTCAAAATAGCTACGCTTGGCACCACTTCTTTGGGCACAATATGTCCTGGATAATTTATTTAGTTTATACATTCAGCTGTGTACTAATTAACTCTTTGTCTTTTGGAGTTCTGATTTCCTGTTTAGTACATTTAAAATGGTGTCTTTTTAGTCCGAGGGGACAAATTCTTCTGGCACTTACCTGGGATGAATTCGGAGTAATTCAGATGGTTTCAGTGGACTTATGCTGCCTTTAGAGAGTAGAATTTGATCCTCTCAGTGGAATTAGCAAACGGCTATAATTACCTCCATTAAAAAAAAAAAAAAGAAAAAAGTACAAACAGATTTTACCTTATTTTCTCACCATTTGCTTTTTGTGTGCCAAAGAACGCTTAGCAGAGGACAGCACAAATCTTTTCAAGGAGGCTCACTCAAGTCAGTGGTCAGCCATGAAACAGAACCTGAATTTTGAATTGGACCTCCATTAAAACTGCACAAACAGCTGTGGTTTTCAAGATTTTAATTTTGCAATTTTAATCTGGAGCACTGAAATTCACTACAGTTATTTCTAAGGGTCGATGTGCAGGAAATAAGAGCTGGGGCTTGTGCTGTTTTGCAGGCCTCACATTTATTGAATTAACAACCAATGTTTGCATGAATTTTCAGTCTAGGGATGTAGAAAACCCTGTCACCATTAGAAGCCTGTGTTTAAAAGCAATTTTCAGCAAGTCTGATAGAATGCAGCACACAGGATATTCAAGAGCCAGCTGAGAAAGACATAGAAGTTACCTATGCATTCCAAAGAAAGAAACTGATTTCCTGAAACCTCTGCCATGTGTTTTCGAGTTCTATATTTCTCCCGTATTTTGTTTTCCTGTGTATTTTTAATGATGGATATGAAATTTTTTTCACCACGTGTTTTTTGAAAAGATAGATGCCATTTAAACCTCAGTGCATGTAACGTAAGATTTAGTGTTCCTAGAACGTGAATGTGTGCTTGTGTTTATATTTACACTTTTGCACTGGAATATCTCATTTAAAAATCACACTGCAAAATAGGTTGAGAAATGCTGAGAGTTTTGGGATATTTTCAGATCTTTAAATGCATTTGGTGGCTATCTGGGTTTTGCAGCAAAAGACATTTGACTTTGTTGTTCACTGAGACTAAACTAATTAGTTTAATTTGCATTCTTTTAATGATCCACAATATACTGTATAGCACATATTAAAAAAAACTTAACTGCAAATGTGTTCTATCAAGTGCATTATTTCCAGAATATTTCTGCCTTTATATTTGATCAAATAGGAAATATTCGATACATGATAAACATCTGTGGCAGCTTGTACAACAAGGCATTTCACTGAGATGTGTATTAGAGACCTCTATGCTGGAGTTTCGTGGCTCACATGGGAACATTTTGTCTTATAAAACATTTTCAGTTTAGAAAGAGACAAGAGATTACACCTGAGTGTCCTGAAAATAACTTACAAGTAAAAGTTACTTTTATTTTTAAAATTTATTATAATAAACATTATCATTAATCATATAAATCATAAATTCATAATCACAAACATAAAAAAGTTTGAAATAAAACTGTTAACATTTGAGTTCTGTAATTGACAGAAATGTATTCCAGGCTTTTTTGGAAAGTTAATTTTGACAAAATTAGAACTGACCTTGTACTGTGATAACAGACCTGAATGTTCCAGGGGAATATGATTCCAGCTAAATTTCTCTGACCAGGGCTACTAATAATTAATGAAAGTTTTTGAAGTTCCCATCACAGAAGCATATGAACTGCTGGGAAATTAGAAGCCAGAAAAAGAAATACAGACATTTCATCATTCAACATGCGGAACAAGGAATTTGATGCTGTTTGTTGGCTGACAAACTCAGTTCTCAGATTTTTAGAAAATCTGAACTTTGTAGCAGGATTAAGCTGATATGCCTGACTGCAGAGTGATGGGCTTTGACTGACGTAGCCCAAGTTTGAATGGTGTTCCCATGCACAGCAGAGGAAAAATTGTTAAAAATTCCCTTGTCTTAGAGAATGGAGGGGAAAGAGAAGGCAGTGAAGGAGAAGAAAACACATAGACATAGCATATGTTACACATTTAAAAGAAAAATTGCTTACTGAAGTGCATGAAAGAACCATTCGGGCTGTTTTTTCAATGTAGAATTCACTCATGTGGGGTGTGGCGACACTGCGGCAGCCGGAGCGCTAGAGTGGAGGTCAGGCCTTCGCTGTCACTGCTGCTAAATGCTGGGAAGCTCCAACTGCATGAGAGGCTGTTAAGGAAACCAAAGGCAGAAGTTTCACACCAAACCCATCAGTCTGGCTCACAAGCAAAAACATTCCCCAGAAATTTACAGTCTGGCACTTCCTACTTGTGTGTACCAGCCTGCTCAATACCCAGCTCCCCGCGAGCTACTTTTCACTTTGGGATTCACAGTAAGCATATTGAAAGCAATGGAAAAATTCTCATTGATCTTAGGGGCCTCCCAGACAGACCTTCTGTGAGTGTGAATGCTCCAGACACCGAGTTAGAGATGCTAATGTGAGTTTGTCATACGCTGAGGTTGTTACCGAATTGTGTACAAACAGTGTTTTAAAGTGTGGAGCCATAACCATTTAGTGAGTGAGATGAAATGGGGACCTGTAAGTCACAGCAACATATTTTAATAATTTGTTTATGTAAAGCAAACAAATTGCTAGGAGTTTTAGCAATTACCATCAATTTATGAGCAATTAATAGCAATTTTTTTTTTCCATATTAGTTTGAGGGATTCACTCTATTCTGTTTATTTACTTGTTCTCCGGTCTTTGTTTCTATTTTATACCTCTGGAATAATGAGCAGAGACAGAGATGGCAGAGGATCAAAATTGCCATTGTGGAACAGCTAGGAGCCATGTAGTGACCCACAAGGAGAGACAGGGGATGACCTGCATGACCTGAGGCCTCTTGGTATCCTATAAAGAGAAATCCAACTGACTATGAAGTCCCTATGTTACTAATATTTTACCTTTTTTTTATTATTATTTTTTTTTTAAATAATACTTTACCAAATATAGCTATCGAGGGAAAAAACCCCAAATAGTGAACCTGCAGTTATCAAGGGTTTCCAGTATCCCTGGGGGTGTGTGCATAGCAGGCATCCTGCCCCATGTAACAGACACCTCGAGCACTCTTGTACTTTACCACCCTAAAACAAACACAAGCCTAAACCAGAGCCATGTGCATACAGAAAAGTCTAAACAGATTAACTTACTCAGAGACAGTGAACCCAACAACAAACAAACAGAAATTAGGATAAAAGAGATCAATACACAGCAGCACAAGGGGAAAAGTTAGCATCTAAATCTCTGATTGCTGACAACTGGCAGATTCATGGCTCTTTCAAAGGAGAAATAGCTGGATCAGCACCTGCAATGAGAGTGTAGGCAAGAATGGCATTTACACTTTTGTGGCTCACACAGCCATCCTATGAGAATGGATTATTGCATTCTGATGAAAACAAACACGTTCCAAGCTCCGGGATTGTGTTGAGCTGGTAACTGCTTTTCAAAGAAAATGTAGACTATGAAGGTTGCAAATATAACAGGTCCCACATCGCAGTGACAGGCACAGTACACAAACAGTAAGCCTGGTGCTGTGTTCAGATAGTCCTGATCAACAACACCAGACTCTTGCTATCATGTTTTCAAAGGGAATTTTCTGATGGATAATAGAAATGTGTGTACATGAGAGACAATCAAATCTACCAACATCTTTTAAGTAAAAAACATTGCCTTATGCATTCCTCTTGAGCCTTAAAATCAAATAAAAAAACCCAAAACAACAGGTTCCATATTGCAGCTGTTTTCCTCAATGGTTCTAGTGGCATTAACTTTTAAAGCTTTAATCTTCCAGCCAAATACCAAACATACCTGAGATCCCTTATTACAGACTTGATTACCCATGTCTGATTGATATGGTAACCATGGCATCTTTGTTGTGAAGAGGAATTCAACTTAGAAAAAAATAAAATAAAAGTCATTCTGTTTTATAACTATACAGATTCACACAATGTGATAATTAAGAGGGCAAATGGTGAAAGCTGACAGCACACTGGGCTTACTGCACAAGCTGGACAGCAGAAAAGGCAAGAAATAATACAGTTGTCACTGGACTGTTTCACCTTACACCATATAAACAAAAGCATTGTTGTTAGTTGGTCCAACTCCTCAGCTGCATAATCCCAGAGTACTACTGCTAAATGTGAAAACTGTAAACCTCCAGCTTTGCTGGGCACAAAAAATATATGACTGTACAGCAGTCTGCCTTGGTCAAGAAATGATGGTTGAAACCAGGACATACACATGTATAATAAGTACTTACATAATGCTTTACTTCTTCGGTGCTCTAATGTTGCTCTTTATTGTACGCAATACTCAATTTCTACTGAAAATGACAATTAATTTTACTGGTACACAGAAGGTACAGAACAGACAGTGAAACTACATGAGAAATGGCTTAACAGTAAGTGCTCTTCTTGGCTTTTCCACAGACATTCTATTATGGGAGAAATATTAAACCTGAAACAGCTCTTAAAAAAGAAACCTAAACACTTCTTAGGTACGTGGTCTTAAAGAGTAACTTATCTTTGAAGAATTGCATTTGTATTCTGGAAATGCTTACTTCAATCTCACAATTTATAGGTATAATTTATTTTTCAGTAATACCTAGCCATGAGCTTCTCTGATATAAAGTGTACAGTCTGGCCCAAGTGTGATTCTGAGATGGTTTTTATATAATGTCTGTGCTAGTCACAGCTATTTATCCTGAGTGTTAATCAGCTTATATTATTTTTATACATATACAAAGGCTTTTTTTTTTTTACACTTTTTCAAAATAATAACAAAATCCATATTTGACTTTAGGTTCTGAACTAAAATATAAATGTAACAAGGTGCCTAAAAAGCACTTTGGTATCAGTCATTCAGGGATTTTTTCTGCAACAATTATCAAGTAAAGAACAATATAAAATGGGTAACAGTATCTTCTGTACAGTTTAGCCCAAAGAAAAGGATTTATTTTCCTAGTCTTAGTTAGGTCCCTTATATTTCTTTTTTTTCTACATACTTCTTGACTAATTGGAGTAACATAAGCTTGCACTCTTTTGGATATTATTCACTGTCAGCTTTCTCTGTTGAATAAACTGATCTCTTGAAAACTTACTTACATAGCACACAGCAGGGGAAATGGAGGAGAAGCAATCACTGTCCAAAGAGAGGTGGAAAGAGGAGGCTGAATGAAAAATAGATAGATATGGATCACACATGCCAGATGCTCAAGCAAAGCCTGTTTATCCCTAATAAGTTGGTGAAGTTGCGGAGAAGAGTTTATCCGTGTGAATATAGGATTCTTGTAGTATTGCCAAGGTCAGTGATAACGGATGGTGATCAGCTCAGTAAATGCTGGTTGTGCACATTAAAGTTGCCTAGGGACTGCTTTAACCTATGCACCCAATTTTTTTCCAAGCTTACAAAACATTTCAGAAATGAAAACACACGTAAAATGCCTATATGGGACTATATGTGTTCTTTGTTTCCTACCTACCGAAGCAAGCTCTTGTTTCCCTCTATTTTATATTTTCTTTCTGCCCTGGGTTCTTAAAGATGGATGTGTAATTGTAGTTTGAATGACAGATTGGGGTAGTGCCTTTCATTCACTTCACACAAACCTCCAGGATCCTCAGGGTGTGCGAGTAAGGGCAGAATAGAGTGCTTAGCATTTAATGGATGGTTAAGAAGTAATGAAAGGGGAATCAGCTTATCTCGGGGTGCCCTGTGGGCTACATTGTTTTCAAATAGCTTTTAGCTGGGACTTCTCTCTCTGAGGTTATATATTGTTCAAGTGATTACCTCAGGAAACAGGACTGTTTCAGATACACCCCTTAGATACCACAGCTGCGGCCACAAGTCTAAATTGTGTTAAAACCAGTTTGCATTGCACCGATAATGTCAAAGCATGACACTGAGCTCTGTTATGGCAAAAAAAAGGATCATTTTACATCTTTCAGCAAAGAAGCTGGTTTAGGTTAGTCCATCAATGCATTTCATAGGTCTGGTTTATGGACAAACTGGCCAAGATGACCGCAGACGTGGGCATTTACGCTGTGTGTCGAGACTTGCGGTGAATAACCCTGAGGAGGTTATTCACTGCCCTGTTTAGGGCATCGACTGTCCAAGACTTTTTAGATTTCTAGACTTGGTAGGAGCTGCATAAGATTGTTTCTTTTTCGCTCTCAAAGAACCACTTCAGTTATATTTATGCACCACCTACACACAAAATTATTTTACTGGACAAAGTGAACTGTGGTGCTCTGAAATTGTCCAGCTATTAAACTGAATACTGACTTGAACTTCAAAGCTTTTCTGCTCTAAAAATATGGTGGGCTGAGCTAAAAGGGTGATATTAGGAAAAACCATTCCTGTAAAAGGGTAACTTTCATGGAAGAATCAACATTTTGCATTAGACCCAGAGCACTGCTATAGTTCAATGCAAGTCTGCCATAAAAACTAGGAAGCTTTTCCCTGTGCTTTCTGGGAAGGAGATGACACTTGCCTTCACTTCCATTGAGTGGACAGGATGGCCACCTCTGGACATAACAAACCTTTGGGATTTATAGGAAGTTTCTGAGCTATTTCTGTAGAATTTTCAAAGAGCAAAGGGAGTTAGGATATCCTATTCCACATACCACTCACCTCTTTCAGGAAATCAGAGCCTTAGGGTGCAGAAATATTTGATTTTTAAAGGTGGATGTGTGTGAATGTGTGTCCTTATGTCCTTACTAATGTGTCTGCACGAGGAGTCCTTAACTACCGTATGGGACAGTGTGTACAGTAAATGTTTACCAAGAGCTTGTTTTCTCCTGAGCAAATGGATTCCCCAGAAAAGTAATGAAAAAACTTGTCTAAATAAATAAGAAAGATCAAAATGCTTATTCAAGGCAAAATTGGACAACTTTGAAAGTGTTATTTTTATTTCTCATATTCCATTCTTTTAGTATCATATCAATTCTCATCTTGCTTATTTTCTTGCCCAGTGTAAATTTTTGCTTCAAAAGTCATTTACTGCCCAGGGAATTCAAAGAAAGTCTGTGGTCTACAATTCATATCAAGAGAAAAGCTGTTATTCTAGTCCTGTCTCTTACAATCACTACCCTCCTTAAAACTGAAAAGCTAAAAATAGGGAACCTGAATCTCATCTTCCTGAACCAGGAATCTATTTATCTAGGCTACAATGGTCCAGCTTCTGCTGAAGTCAACAAAAGGAGTCCTATTGATTTTGAGTCATGTTCCAAACACATTGGATTGAATTATTTGGATATGTATCTGAGTTCAATACAATAGCTATACTTTTTGTGGTTTGCCCAAATCAGTGGACATTTTATGGAAAATATTTTGGATAGCCAAGGACTTAACCTGCTTCTGTCAGGTAGCATTTTCTTGCCACAAATTTAATGACACCTTTTGCAACTGATTTTAATTGGTATTAACACAATCATTACTTTAACTCACTGTAAGCTGCATCCTGCAGTTGATTTTTGCTGAGTCGCATTAATCAAATTCATCAATACAAGGAGATCTCAAAGTTTCAATGTGTCTTTCCAGTTTTATTTTTATCCCTGATGTCAAAGTTTAATTCAAGGAAATTAATCTTTGAGTATCAAAAATACTTTCAGTTCACATGCCAGTGATTGTTTCGCAGTAGAGGCTGTGGAAATCTGGAGGAACAAGCGAGCTGAGCACTAAACTTAAGCTAGAGATGTTAGCAGTTCATTATATACACATTCCTCTCCATCTGGCCATTCAAACAGCTGATATACCTGGAAAACAAGCCATTATGCTATTTTATATATGTATACCCACACACAGGTATATGAGATATGTGTATGATGTTCTAGGTCTCTGTGTCTGGGGAAGCACTGCTGGTAGTTTACCAGAGTAAGTGGAAAAGTGTTAATACACACGTATGAACGTATGTGCACACACCCTCCACACAGCTTTTCAAATGCCTCCTTCTTTCCTTCAAGATTTACAAGAAGGTACATATTTTTTTAATGACATATTATTAAAAAAATGCTTCCTTGGAAAGTGGTCAGGAATAAACCCGTGTTTATGTTTGGCAGCAAAAGCCGTCCAGCAGGTACCGTGCTGCAGGTAAAGTCCATCAAAATCTGCTTTACTACAACTCTGAGTAGTAGTCACACACACTTCCCAGGATTAATCATTCAGATTCCTTCCTTGACTTTTGATTTCCCATTTTTCTCTCTATCATTTGAAAACTTTCAGGCTATGTTCCTTTTCCAAGAGGATAAAATGTAAGCAATGGGAAATATAATTAGATTATTAGTAAGACAATCTTTGTCTGAACTTGTATTCTTATTTTTCGCTTAGAAACTTGCATTCCTGGAGTCTGGTACTACAGTTAAAGAGAAGGGGAACTCATTAAAAATAAAGTTTGAGTGACTGTCATTTGTTGGAAATAAGACAGCAAAACAAGTGACCTTCAGTGTCTATTTAGGTCAGTAGACAAACTTCACATCCTTAGTTTTGAAAAGTGATCCATTTTGCTGTTCAAATAAGCTTTACTGGGGCTCCAGTTTTTAGAATACATTTCCCATGATTAAGACTAACTGAAAATAGTCAGCAGAGGGTTTTTAAAGATGTATTTTAGGCTGTGTAGCAACAGTACATTCAGATGTCCCTTATGTTAGCATTTCTGAACAGGTATGAGAATTCTACTTTAATTATTTATTCTTCTCAAAATCTAGCCTCTCTTTTTATTAAATATTAAAATGCATGAAATTTTTGAAAGGCACTGTTTTCATTGATAATGGTGGTTCTCTGAATTACTTTTAACTAACTTTGTAATTGAAAGCTGAGTTTGAGAAAGGTGAGTTGAGCATCTTCTGGGAATGGGATTGTAACAGTGTTTTTCAAGGTTACTTTCTCTTCATTAAAAACTTTGTAAAATAATAATGAAGAGGAAACCATCTCATTAAGCAAAGAATAAGATCACTCGTCAATTTTACTGCTCTTCTCATCTAACTTTATATCAGTAGGAGTATAGCAGTGCCTTGCATTTCTTAAGAATTCTTTGCCCCATATTCACTGTAAACAGAGAGGAGCCATAATTATACTTCATTTGATCCATATCAAAGGTACTGATCCATGTATCAATTTACATAAAGCACATAAAACATTTTTGCTATTCACCCTTACTTCACCACTTTCTAACGAAAGTTTTCCTTTGCAGACTTCATTTGAATATAAAAATCTCCCGGTGAAATTTGCGATGTTAAACAAACCATACCAGTCATTCAACTTTTTAATTAAGGATTCAGTGTTCCATCCCTTTTCAGACATTAAAATTCAGGTGCAGTCATTAATCTTTCTAAATGAATTCACCTGTGGCTAATACTGATGTATTTTCTATGAGGCTTGTCATGGACTGCATACTGCATGCATAACCACTCTACAGTTAATTACACAAGGGATTATCGTTAGTGTCATAAAGATAAAGCCTTGCTAGAAGCATTACAGACATTTTTTGAGCAATGACTTATTTAATTTTTGTTAACAGCTACCTAAGTATTTAAGAACAATAAAAGTTTGTTTATATCATGGAAGAGCGAATGGCAAAGTTCAGAGAACTCTCAAAATGAGGAGTCGTGTCCTAAGCAGCTGACCACCTCTTTCTTGTCTTCCTTGTGTCAGTCTCCCACCTACCCCTCTAAGCAACAAGAAACAAAATAATGAAAATACTGCACTCCTTTTAAGGTTTGTATGTCAGAGTTCTGTGTCAAGTATTCCTCTCTTAAGAAGATGAATAGCACATCTTATGAGAACTGTAATTTATAGCAGTACACACCAGTCAGCCTAACAAGGCAAAAGTTCAAAGGTTGTTAGGGAACAAAGCACTCTCTGAAGAGCAAGCAGTGTATTTTACAGGACAGTTCATCAAAACATTAATAGTGTGGTGTTCCAGCACCTCCCTCCGTTTCCCACTCCCCCCCAAAAAAACCCCAAAAAACAAGAGAATCGCATACAATCCTTAGAGTTTATCATATTCTAAGATTTGGATTTATTAATCAGATATTATAAATCAGAGCTGCAATTCTGCCTAAAACTGCTGTGTCTTGTAGCAGACAGCAGTGTGTTGGTAAAGGATTTGCAGTATTCAGCAGGTCTGGAAAGCACTTGCTATCAGTAGAGCTCATAGGCACCACTCCTGGTAGAACGTGAGCAGGCTTGCCTCAGCCATCCAGAGAGATCTAATCAACACACAGCAAACATGAAATAAACACATGTACTTAAAAACAAGAGCAACAACTTTGTTCTAAACATAATACAGTAGAGAAGAAGATTTGATTTTCAAGCCCATTGCATCTGGTTTAAATTAACTCTGGTTGATTTACTTCTGATTTACACTATTAGAAGACAATCCCCAAGATGTTCTCAAATTATTAAAGAATTTGAAATTATATACATCAGTGAAAAACAGAATGAAAAAAAGAATAACATTGTGAAAGACTCAAACAGGCAAAATTGTGACAAAACCATCTTGAGAATAAGTAACGAATGAAATAAAACTTATACTTTCATTTTTATTTCCTGGTAAATATTTGGTGGAAAAGAGAAAAGATGAAAGGAGAAACTGTTATTTTTCTGATTTGAATATTAAATGTTTCACTCAAGAATCTGCAATTTTTAATCTGAGTTGCATTGCAGCACAAAATAAATAAAAAGAACCAATGTGAAGCTTGATGTCAGATTTACTGTGTGAGATTCAGAATTTGTTTGGGCTTACTTTTTTTAAATTTCTTGAATTTTTGAAAAGCTGAGATGCAATGGAACAGAACCACCCACTTCAAACCTTTTTATTTTTTCACACTTTGCTTTCCTGTCTGTTAAATCCCTCTGGGCTTGCTTCTATAAACAATAGCAGATAATTAGATTTATGCATGTAATTTGATTTAAATTGATTCTAGTGGTTATCCAGTGATGTTGCAGAAGCCACCAAGCCAGTCAGTGGCATACACACACACACAAAACTTCAGAAATATCATGAAACAAACAACCATCTTTTTCTACATATAGTTTTGTAAATGCAAAATGAACCCCAAAAAACCTGTGTAAATTAAGGCACTTTATTTATATATGAAATTTAAATTTCATTACATCTGGAATTTTCCTCATGCATCCCTCCCTGATCTATATAGTTCTATTTTTATATTGCTACATTTTCAAAGTTATACAGATGATGGTCAAATAACAGCAGCAAGTCAGTTATGAATTCACCAAATCTTTGGATTTGTGGGTAGGAACCTAAGCTGGAAGAGTTTTGTGGAAAGGGGCTATGTGATGTGCTAGGGCAAAGAGGGGGTACAGTTCTTGCTAGGGTGGAGAAGCTAATAGTGGATATTAATTTGGAAAGTAACCTACATTCTTGCCCAAGGTCAATGGTAACCACTAAAAAATACCAAAGTAATTTGTATTTCAGAAGAATAGATGCCCTGTTATACAAAAAAATAAAACAAACAACAAAACTGTCTTCAGGTAGCCTTTTACCAAAAATACTGTGCATATGAAATTTTAATTCAAAATTAGTGAAATTCATCATTACAGGAAAGTAGAGACTTTTTAAAATTACATGTTTTTCAGTTTTTCATGTTTCCTTTTCCCTCCATTTCTTTTCTGCTCACAGTTTCATTTATTATGGCAAGGTTCCTTCTCAGTCTTGAAAGTTTTTATCAAAAGCCAATTACCTCATCAATGTTCTCTGCCTCTAGAAATTTGAATTCACCCCAAGTGCAAAGAAATAATTTTTTATTGAAAGATAAGTCCAAAGGGTAGGGAGCAATTTCAATGACACTGGATGCATTGTTTTCCCATTTTGATTTAATATGATAATAGTTTCCACCAAAATACAGTGAAGGTAAAAGACTTTTAGAACAAGAAAACCCTCAATCCATGAATTTTACTTTATTTTCTGTGTGCTTTCTTGGTTTGGGGAAAAACTACAAACAATGTTTTAGTGAAAACTAAAGAAACTTCAGGCA
Organism: Cyanistes caeruleus; assembly: GCF_971803275.1. Taxonomy (NCBI): domain Eukaryota; kingdom Metazoa; phylum Chordata; class Aves; order Passeriformes; family Paridae; genus Cyanistes; species Cyanistes caeruleus. Next base: position 21,910,130 of record NC_141709.1, read on the forward strand.
TTTTCAATGTTTCACCCTTTCTCTTTTGTTCTGGGGCAAAGCATCCAGAGCTACTCTATTCCTTATGTTGCCCTTGGGAGAAAGAACAACAAGATGTTATATTTTACTATTTGGGAATATCTTAGGTGTGCTGCAGTAAATAAATAGTGCTGTCAAAGTCTCTTATTTATTTAATTTTTAGAATGAATTTGGTGCTAATGAGGTTGAGGGGCTGATAGCAAAGCCTAGAGTCAGGCACAGCATGGGCAGGTGCTCTGAAAGCTTCTTCAAACAGCTCTGTCAGCAAGTGCACTTTAATCCTGCTTTGCAATATCCCTGCTTGCCATCAAAGTGCCAGTTCCTGCCAGGTGCGACTGCCCTCGGCTCTCACCGATGACAACAGCAGAGCAGTGAGCTCAGTGCTTGGCAGAATCAGGATCAAGGATTCAAGCTCTAGTGCAGGGCTGGAAATTAAACCAAAAATGAACTTTGTCAAATACAGACATTTGTCCTAAGGACAAAGACACTGGCTCTGAAAAATCCTTCATTAGTTGTACAGCCAGTATTGAGATTCAGATTCTCCAGAGGTCAGCTCACTCCATTTAACAGTTATGGTATTTGCTATTCTATAGACTTCTAAATGATGTAAAAAATTAAATATTAGAACAATTGTTAACCATACATACAACTAACCATACTGTTCTGGCTGATAAAGCAGAGAAGCCACAAGGTTTGTCTGAATATACAAAATAATGAACACTGTTAGAATGTTAAAATTGAGCACTTATATATGTGCATTCTTTATACAGACCAAAACTGACAGGGCTCCTGAACTCTGCATTATTCTTGCATAGATTTGCACTTCTGTCTCAGAATACTTTTTGCAAGAAATCATTCAAATCTCATGCTTTAAGGGCCAAAAATTTCCTCCACTCTTTCAGGTTTGGCCTGGGGTATTCATGTTCTTTTAAATCTTTTTAGCTTAGGTTGCAGTCTTTTACCCCAAATCTTAAATAGCACACAGATTTCCAAGCTCCTACACATCAGCTTTTACTCTGCCATTTTATATTTCTGGTACTAAAGGCCCCCAAATCCTCAAAGAATCTGTCCAGGCAATGAAGAAAGCTGTGCTCTGGGACCTGCAGATAGGGCAGCCTGGATTTTTACAGATTAGTTAATTTGGGAGGTCCAAGACAACATGAATTTGGACTAAAGCATCTGCCAGGTCTAAATATCACTAAAACTTTTCTTTTTATGGATTTTCTGATGCTCAATACAGGCTTCATGGGATCTTTCCCTCTTCTACCTGTCCTCTTACCATCACAGCAGCTGAATTAACGTTCTCCAACCATTGAGAAAACATGTGTCAGCTTCAAACAAATCTGCCAGGAAGGTTCCAAAAAGATATTTAATATAATTGCACTACACTGAGTTCACTCAGAAACAAGGCCAAAGAGTGAGCTGTTCATTTAGGATTCTGCATTACAAGATGTACCAAGGCCTCATGGAACAGCAATAACTTCAGCAAAAAGGAGAAAAACTGGAGGTGAATGTAGAAAACCATATACTGCCTTAATGTTTTTGGATCAAATAATGGACAGTGACAGTGTTTGGAGAAAAAAGTAAAATATTTAATACAGTCAGGCTTGACATGCTAGGTAGAAGGTAAATGATGAACCTCTAAAGACTGTATTCAGAATCATATAAAAAATGATATGATACATGCAGAAAGAAGAATAGATTCTTTAAAAAAAAGTAAAGAGCACAGAGTAATATTTCCAGAAAGGCATAGTTCCATCCTCACTCTAGTGATGAGTAAAAACAACACAGCCTATCTGTGCTTCTGTAATGCATGAGAGAGGATTCATTGTACTAACTAGACTTAATTTCTGGTTTTGTGTAAGCATACAGCTATAGAGTCTGGTCATGCTACTCAATACACGTACTTGGATGCATTAAAACAACCCCCATGAAGCTTTCATGTGGACTACACAAAGAAGATATATGTTATTGTGATTTGGCAGAATCTGAGTTTTATTATAGCCAGGTCACAAATGTACTGACAAGAGAAAGCCTAACTCCATTATGACACACTAAATTACTAGCAAGGTTAATATAACTCCTGTGATGCAGATCTTTGACCACTTTTAATAGCTAGATTATTATTCCATTACTCTTCCTAAACTCTAGTTAAATTTGGTTCCTCTAATTCTTTCATATTAAATATAATTTACATAATTAATCTCAGTATAAATATGCAGATTTCTGAAATACACTTTTTGTGATTCAATAGTACAACTCTTGCTAAATTGAGAGTGTTATGCTTAAACTAAACTGGCAGCACTTTGAAGCATTCCCTTGCATTTCTGGATATCTGCTCCATTTCAGCTCATGAGCAAGCTGGTTACTGGCCTGATACAACAGCCATGAAAGGCTTCATTTCTCTCATTTTTTGGTTCAGCAACATGCCTTGTAGAGGATATTTGCAAGATGTCATATTCTAACAAGCATGTAAACAGGGCATGGAGTTAGACGGAAATTTCACAAAAGGGCTCCAAAGCTAAACGCCCAGCAGGATCCAGTTTACAAAAGCTCTTCCTCCTTGCATGCAGGGTGTGCTTGGATGTACCCCCATCATCCTTACCAAATGTCTTTTTCTGGCTGCTCAGGTCATATTTGTCACTAGCACACAGAAATGTGAAGTCCAAAGGAAGCGTGAGATGCTTTGCATCACTAATCTTGTTACTGTAATGGCTATGAGAGTACTCAACATAAAAGGAGCATATAAGCCAGTCCACATGTACATACCATGCACAGCATGTGCCCCAGTGAGCCATGGGTGTTCTCTGGCTCCCTGAAACAACGACAAAACCCAGTCATTTTAATGCAGCTCCTCCTCACATCCAGCCACAAGTGACAAATACCTCTCCATGACTAGACAAAAGGGCTGCTGACAGTTCTTTCTACCTTAAAGACAGATGAAGCGCTCAGATGGGAATAAAAAGTTCACCAACCTCTCAAATCCAATTAAATATTTTTATCTTTAGAGTCTTTGGAAGGAAGCGAAGAAGGAAGCACTCCTTTCCCTCTCTCCCCCTTTCAAGCTTCCCTCTTGTCATTTACCCCCTCTTTAATTTGGCATACAAACCCCCCAAGACTTCAACCCTAAATCTCTTGAGACCAAGATTACATCATTACTGTTATGGCATGTTATACACTAATCATAACCATTACCATTTACAAGTTCACAGCTTCATTCAATTAAGTGCCTGACATGGATTTTTCAGTTAATTCATAGTGAAGGTCACCAGTGGTCAGAATGGCAGGTGCATTCTGCTACCTCTTTGAATGCTAATTACCAGTCTTAAGCAAGTACTGGAGAATACAGTCAACAAGTTAATCAAAACGATTAGAACTTAAGACACGTTTTTATAGGCGTGTCTAATGGTCTGTAAAATAATATAGCATAATTAGCATATTCAAATGACAGCCACATCATTTAAAACTCTAATTTACAATGAAAGCCAGTAAAAAAATTCTTTCACATCACTTTTTCAATAGAAAAATTAAAAATGAATTCATACTTCTGTGTTAGAAGCCATGTAGCACCATGCCTAGACCTATCACAAGTCCTTATGTATTGTAATTAAATATTCAAAGATACAAGTACTTCTTGATCTACTGTTAAAAATAGGCTTCCTGGCTTTATTGCTGAGAGATAGAAATTATCCAAAAAATCATGTATATGCACTGCTATAAAACTGCAATCTGGTTTCAACTTGCACAAGAAATTCCTCGAATGGTTGTACTAGAATGCATGCAAGGAAGCAATCATATAAATAAAGAATTTATTCTTATATAAAGAGAATATAGAAATATTAAAGACATTCTCAGGTGGAGGGAGCTATTTCTAGCTGCAGATGGCTGAACAGTTTATGCAAGAACCTGGATCAGCCACACCTGGATGTGTCAGGATGAACCCAGACATCCAGTGGGTAGGAATCAGTCACAGGCTTACAAACATCTTCCCTGAGTATCCATGAGAAGAGTGGAACCATCTTTTTCTGAAGAATACCCCAAAGTCTCCTGGGTTGGCAGTTCATTTGCTTTAGAATTTGTGCCTGTACATGGGACTAGTGGACAAACATCTCCATGTTTATTAAATCCCGTTTTCACAGTCTAAGCAGAGCTGTAAAACAAGCTTTCTCTAACTCAATGAGTCTAATCTTCCCTGTATGGCCCCAGTCTAACTATATAGATGCATGGTAATATTATGTATACAAAAATACATTCTATATCACAGCTATGCACACACAAGGCAGCAGAGTAGAATTAGATTAGGAAGTCCCAGTATAGAAATTTAGATACCCTATTTAAAGAAGTTATTAGAGGTTTGAATTGCTGAAGAAATTCACCTAGCTGAAGGGGGAAAATCCCCACAGCCTTATATTACAGTTCTAGTAAAATTTCCTACCAATGTTAGCAAGCTGTAAGCTTTCCTAGTGCTAATATATAAAATTAATTTCATGCTTGTCTACTCTTGTAAAATCACTGACAGAATACTTCACTTTTTAGGGCAAAATTGGGGACTCATATAAACTCAACATTATTTTAAGCAAACTAATATTTGGATTATATGGCTGCCCAATTAATTGAAATAATAAAACAAAGTAATTGAAGGTTTCTGCTAAGAAGGCAAAAATTTGTCAACAGACACCAGTGCTTTTTTTGTCTTTATTCCCTTGCTTATTGACCAACACTTGATGTGATGTTTCATGCAGATGGAATATATATGTGTAGAATATATATATATTCTCTCTGTATGTTATACAGAGTGATAAATACAAAAGGGCTGAGAAAGATGCCTTAGGTATAAAATTAGGAGGATGGAAATCCCACCAATAATTGAAGTAGAACATTTACATGAGTAAGTATTCAGATATGTCATTTGAAAATCATAAGCCCCAGGACAGTTTCCTCAGCAGTGCAAGGATGCTGGATCCACTGGTACCCTATGCAACCAATACAGAAGAAAGGTGTTTGTATTTTATGTTCCTCACAAAGTTTGAGTAACTGAGCAAGCCACATCCAGGGAAGAAAAGGAGACTGAACTATTTTTTTGTGCTCAAGAATCAGCAATATTTCTTAATATTCCAACTATGACTAAAACCAGAAAAACCTTCCCCTAGATCAGAGGACTATTCAGCAGAACTAATTAACAGAAAGGTGTACAAAGGAGAGGAAGATACAAGAAAACAATAACTAGGGAAACTTGAATAAGATTAAGTACTCTACCTGCCCTAGGCTATCCCAGCAGGACAGTGAGGCTGGTATAGCAGATGCCATGGTTTTCCTCCTCTGATTAAATTTGCATGTAGCTTATTTGGTCTAAGATTCATATGTCTGTCAAGGACATGTAAGTGTTCATCAGGGTCTACCTGGAGGTGCTGCAGTGATCAGAGCTCAGTAGGGTTGCTGGGGCCCCTCCAGCACTCCTCTCCACTGCTGAAGTCAGCCCAAGGGATCTTGCTTTCATTCTCACTTTTTCTTTCTTCACTCCTGTGAGCTTCACTAAAACTATTCCTCCTCCTTTTCCTTTAGCAATCCATACATCAAGTCTACAGCTATCAGTTCTCTCAATAACACAGAACACCTGAAAGAAAATTCTTCCACCTCCCTCTCCTCACCATTTATTTTTTGCCAACTTCAGTACTTTGATAGAGCTCTCGATGACCCCTCTCTCCCAGAAACATTGTACAAACACTTCCAAACACGAATACAAACATCATGCTCACTCCAGGGTTACATAGAGTGATGTTTTAACAAAAAAATGTCACAAATACTTCATATCCATCACACAAATGAGGTCTGGCATATCCAGGCAGCTCTCTGTGCTTTCCAGCACATTTCTTTAGAGGACTTCCCTCCCCCTTAGGGCTTCCTGCTCATCTGACCTGCTCTTCTCTCCACATACCATCAAGTCCAACAGCAATCTCGCTATTCCTTTGTTGACATCTCTCTGGGAGACTTACCTTTGATATTCTCAGTATATCATCTAGATACATGAGGTGGTACCAGTACAGGAACCAGCCAAAACAGGCTGGGTTTGTACCCAGAGCTGCCTCAAGGCAGCCTGGCTGGCTGATGCGAGGAGGAGCATGGGCTGTGCACTGCTCAGGAGCCGTGCTCCTCAGGGACTGATCACTTCAAGGAAGAATCATTACTCCTATCTGAAGCTTCTTTCATGCACCTCAGCTCCTGACAGAGCCTGAGCACTTCTGAAAGAATGAGCCTCTAAGCTGGGGCTCTCCAGCTCATATTAACTGCAATAAGTGAGAGCATCCAGGGACTGGTTGGTGTGCAAGGGTCACCTTCAGAGGAATCTCTCTGTAGAATAAAGCAAATACCTCTCTGTGCAGCTTCAGCCAGAGGATGGACTACAGTTTACTGTAATTGAAGAAACAGTTTTCCTTTTATAATCCAGCTAAACAGCCCCTGTAGTAAAGGCTGATTTACCTTAGCCTCATTTTTCTTTAAATAGTAATTGTCCTGTTGCATTATGTCACATAGACCGTGTTGAAGTGCAACAGCAGCCAGTGCTGTACCCCACACCACACTGAGACAGGGACATTGCATGTGAAGTGATAGAAATAATATGAAAGAGAAACTTCTTTTTCCCTAGACCATACTAGATCATTTACATACTGTTCAGAAAACAAACACCTATTACACAATTTATGGAAGTTGTTGTGATATAAATACATTATAATTTTCCCCAGTTTTATTTGCACTTTAATTTCTATTTGTGGTAAGGAATAACTTGACATATTTCTATATTTAAAACCAAGTTTGGCAGGAAGCAAACTAAAGATTTTGCTGAGTGGTTCTCAGTCCATAGCATCTTCTTCCATGAACAACAACAAAAAAAAACCCAACAAAATAAAACAACAACAAAAAAAAAGAAACAGAAGTATTTTTGTCACAGAATTTAATCTACTTTTCTTAGCAGGTAAATGAAATATCTCACCACATCACCTACACATATTCAGCTACCTTGCCTACTGTCAGAAACACTTGCTCCAATCCTTGCAGTATCATCTCTCAGAAGAGACAGTTACAGCCTCATCCCAGGGAAAAACAAAAAACCTTTCATCTTTGTAGTTCTTCAGAGAGTAACTTCTCATGGTGTACTATCTCACTGTTCAGCTACTGGAGATGAACCAATGCACAGAAACACTGGCTGGACCACATGCCTAACAGAGATCTGTGTGGAACTGCCTGCTGTTCTTCCTTAAAATATGCACATAAAACACCTAGATGTCTTCCAGGCTGTAAAACAAAAGGCCAATAAGAAGCAGTAACAAAACCATAAGACAGTAAACACTTCAGATAAAGAAATCTTAGGCATGCCACAAGGGAAAGACTAAATAAGAAAGATGGGAAACCAATCTTTTCCCTGTCAGTCTGTCCTCATGGGACCAATCCTTCACTCTTTCAGTGGTTGTAAAGGTTTCCCAAACTCTCCACAGTATTCACTGAGTCCCTAGAAAAGTCTCCCTTGCTATTACCTTGTAGACCTGGGCATGTACCCTCTCCCTGATTCTCACACAGCAGCTTCTCTGCCTGCTCAAGGTGTGCTCCCTCTGCACAGGCACTGCTGCGTGTCAGGAAGGAAGGAAAGGAGCCCTTCCCTTCTCTTGCAGGGCCTTTCTTCCCTAGCTCCAAGCACACTTCACACACAACATAATCTGCAATACATATGCACTGACCTGGCCTATACCCAGTTGGCTTAATGTAATCACTGACCCCAGTCACTCTAATTTCCTTTGTCAGTCATTTTAATTTCCGTAGCAGATATGTGACATATGGTCCCAACTAGTGGCTAATTGCTAATTGTCAGCTAGAACAAAAGACATTAATGTTTGGTTAATTGTTAATTGCTTTTGACCAATTCCTTCAAAATAGTTTTATTCCCATTGTAATTCAAAATTCTGTTCTGTCACTATATATATCAAAACAGCAACAGTTAATGCAATTGTTTCTGGTAACAAGAGATGGGGTTTCTTCCTACTGTAGGGTTAATTTCCCTAATTGGGGGGAAAAAATCCCCCCCAAAATAATAATGTCTTAAAAAAAAAAAAAAGAGGAATCATTTGTGAAAATTAAATTCCACAAGTATTCATAAGTACACATGACTGCAAAAGAATTAGTTAGGCCTTACTTTACCTGCATGTGTGGTTTGGTTTAGTTTGGTTCTTTTTTCAACCACTGTTTAGAGGTTGCAACTAAAAGATATTTATAAGAATGCTCACATTCTTCATAAGGACTTGCAAATCAGCTATGGGTATGATCCAGCTATGATCCAAAACCTATAAAAAAGCCCAAAACCAATAGTTTGGTTTTGATGAGCTTTGCTCATCTCTTTTGATCTGGTCAGTTTATGGGCTTCTGTGTATGGCTGGAAAATAACACATTTTGTTACATCTTTTGCCCCCTTGCCCTGGCTTTCCCTGGTTTGCCTGCCACAGCCACACCAGGGGCAGGTCCTTCCTCTGCCTCAGGGTTCTTGTTAAAGCTGCAGGAAAGTCATTTACTCTCTCTGCTTCACTTCCCCATCTATAAATTGAAAAGAATACTATTTCCAGGACTATGATAAAGGAAATACTTTCTGTTGCAGACTGGGAAGTGCTTAGGTGTAAAGGTGCTGATATAAGTACGTTAGATAGGTAAGTATCTGGGGTACAATACAGGCAGATAACAAACAGCTTAATCCAGCTCCTTATCAAGCTAGTCAGCAACTTCTGCAGAAGCAGGTTGTTGGACACAGGAGAAACCACTTGAGACTCAGGGTGGAATCTATTAGAGAGGTCTGAACTCTACACTAAGAACTGCTCAAAATAGTGAAGTGCTATTAGTCCCAATTTATAGATGAGGTATCTGTGGTAAGAATTTTCAGGAATGTTTCTTCTGCTGCCTCTGCCTTTCCAAAAAGACAGGGTGCATGGCTTTGCAGTCCCTGCTGACAGGGGAATGAAAGCAGCACGGTCATCAGCCGTGTGTGGCTCCTGTGATTTCTGTGCTGCCCTGCAGTGCATTCAGAGTTGGCATAAATTAAATGCTGATAAATTCAAACAAGTGACAGAGTGCAGTTTTGCACAAATCCAGCATTATGTTTGAATGGAAACTCCAAGCGAGCAAAAAATGAGGATCAGGCATCTAGAATAAACCCTACAACAGTTATGAAATTTCAGCATCATGTTTTTTTCATGCATTCAAATGGGATCTGTCTCCCTACGCCTACTCTACATCATCTGACTGGACTGCCTGCTGGGAAGCAACAGTACCATGGCAGCTCTCACTGAGAGATCACTCAGTCATACAGTTTACAGCTATGGAGACTGTAAATCTTTTAGGGAGACCATAAAAGGGTGGCTGTAAAAAAGATATCTGATTGTTAGATTTGTTTTTAAAGTACAGTGTTCATTGCTATTTAGCAAACATCTCCCTACATCATCCAGGGGATTAAAACCAACCTCCCTTCAGAAAACAAAGTTGCTTCTCTTGGAAAGACACTTTTTTCAGGGGCTTGGCTCTGCCATTCTCTTTTCTCCAAACTCATGAATTGAACCATAGCTGTCTTTAGTTTTTAAGACCACGCTGTTATTACTAACCTGATTGTGTCTGTCTGTAGTAAAGCAAATTTACAAGTATGTTTTGCAGCTTTTTTTTGTTTGAAGTCTGTAGTATTTTGCTGACCCTACTGTATTTTGCAGACTGTATTGCATTTTAATGCCTTCACTGTATATGTAATTAGGTCAGTTGTTTACTCCAAAAAGTTATTTCAAGGTCCAAACCAGACTAAACTGAGAAGCTGTATCAGTCTTTTTCAGTTTTGTGTCTGAACTACACCAGAACTCCAAGAAGAAAAAGTAAATGAAAAATGTGTTAACTAACAAAGAGATCAGACAGCTGCAAAAACAATGTTTTATAATCCTCCATTTAACTTGCACAAATCTTTTCCATTTCACAGAGAAAATTTCCTAGATTCACTTAAATAGGAGCTAAGAATTGTGCAGAAATTACTTAAAATGAGTGAAAATCATATGCCACTGTTTAAGCTGCCACTAGCCAAATAGCATTTTGCTAATGACTTCTACTTTCAGACTACAAACCAGACTTGTTTGAACAGCTAAATTGCTCCTGCTGTTATCCATCATGAGCAGATAACAAAGTAACCTGGAAGATAGTGCTTTGGGTGGGAAGGAGGAGGAGAGCTAAGTAATTTCTTCAGTGCATGAAGAAACTCTTGAAATTTTTTTTCCATTTATTGCAGATGAAATTATTTTGATGTTTAGGGAGCTTTGACCAGTCCAAGAAGCTTTTATGTAACAGCATGTGTGGAACACATTTCACAGATTCACATTTCACTCTGGTGCGACTTTCAGATCTCCAGCTTTAAGACTTGGTGTGCTAAAACAGATTAAGAAAGTCATTGTATAAACACAAATAATATTAATTATTAATATTATTAAACATTTATACAACCACTGCAAACTCCAACAGTTTAGAAAAAATACAAGACAGGCAAAAAGTTCTTAGGTTATTGAGCAAATGAAACTGAATCTTAAACCTACACTGAATTACTGTAATTTCTGATCAATTCATTGATTGCTTTGACTGATGTCAGTAAACCAGAAGTTATCCATGTCATAGCCAAGCCAACCTGCCTTTGGTTAAACTCTAAATATGTGGTTATAAACTTACTGACTTCTGTATTTCAAAAATTTGCTTTGAAGGTTCTTCTGCACGTTTAAGATGCAGAAGAACTTTTAGCATCCATGACATGCTGAATTAAACTTTGTCATTTCTCTTTTGGGAAGCAACAGGAATATTTTTTTTCTTTTTTCTATAAGTAAAAGTGCTATGATAATAACTCTTATTTCTCTGTTTCTATAAGAAAGCACAAAAAAATAATATTAACTTTTTTGACTGAAACGATATTTCCATTATTTTAAACAAATAATTAGTTGCATTTTTCCTTAGATAGCAATCTGTTACTAATATATACATTTCAGTAAGGTTTTAGCTCACGTTTCTACCAAATAATTAACACTTCTTACTTATTTTCATAAGGAGCTATTTAATTTACAAGAGGCCTATTAAGAGTTATGTTTTTCCTCATTAGACATAATTGAGGGATATGACATTTTGTTCAAGAGAAACTTTTTAGCTTTAATTAGTCAAACAATGCAATGTTTCAAGCTTCCGCTGAAGTTAGTGTGGCATTGCTTCATATAAACTAAAAATAGATAAAGAAAAAAATAAGAAGAAAATTTTGAAAATTATTATATAATATAACAATTACATGTTCTGAAATCAGAAGTTTCACAGCCCAAAACTGAGACTTTGGTCTTGCAAACATTTCTGCATATGCTTAATTTTAAAGCCGAATTGTTAAATTGTTTATAGGATTGAGACACAGTGTAAAACATATTTAATCAAACTGATGACAAGAGAATTGGGTCAAATATAATTGAGATCAGAACTGATGTTCCAGATTTGTGATTTATATATGCTAGAGAATGTAAAACATGAGACCTGAAGTCTCCTGAAAGAATGATTAATGTTTTTGAAATGTTCCCATGAAGCTGTATTCCAAGAGCGAGTGAAATGTGCAGTTTCTCTCACTTTTGACACCAAGCCAGAGAAAACTCATTGGTTTTGATGGTGTTTCACTTTGCAATTTTAAGTTTGCTTGAATTCAAAACCTCATAGTCAAATTTGAGGGTGGAAGTGGGTGTGAGCCCACACAGGTTGAGACCTTGCTTTCTGCTTGCACAGAGCCAGGAAGTTGTGCAAAGTCCAAATGCAAACTCAAAGTGGGTCTGCATGAATATGTATGCCTGTGCAGCTAGGGCAGAGCTGAAAATCATAAAGGCCTTTGTCAGTTCATGTTGGATTTCGGTGCAGCCCCTGATTTCAAGTCATGCAACAAACCTGTGTAAGTTACAGCTCCTAGAGCTTTTCCCTTTCCCATGCTGTGTTAGCGAGGCAATGGGAGTTATTGAGCAGGCTGCACAGCTAGTCAGGAAGGTCTCAAAGGTTGTATCATTGTAAAAGTCAAGTAATTAAACACCCATTACTTACTGTAAAAAAAGAAAAAAAATAAAGGAAAAGAAAAAAGAGAAAAAAGGAAAAAAAAGTGTGTCCTCTAGGGAAAGGATGGATTCAGAAGGTCTAATTTAACACAGCAGATTTTAGTGGAAATAGAGCCTTTAACTACATTCTGCTTGACTTCATCCAAAAGAAAGGGATGAGAGAAAAGATTAGAAAAGCTATTCAGTACTTGCTTTCAGCAGTAGAGCTTTGGGAGGTGACAACAGCTACTGGTAATTCTTTCCATAATCTTTTCCCCAAAACAGTATTTAGAATCCTCTTCAAAATTTGGCTCTGGATGTACGGCTTCATTATTTTTACAAAATACAAAGCCACCTCCCTTCTGTGCTCTTGGCTACAGATTAAATGTTTCAGCTCCCCAGAAATGTCTCATTTAAAAAAAAAAGCTGTTGCAAACCCAGGGAACTCTGTTCCACCTGATTCTGCTGCCTCCTTGAGCACTAGAAAAATCCTGCCTTTGCCCTGAACCCCTCTCAGGCTTCTCCCCTCACTGCCATCAAAAGCTCAGCCACATTTTTGTGGCTGGCTTGCCTCTGCAGTGTCTCAAGAAAAAGAAAAGGCCACTATTTTCTTTTCTATCAGCCACCACTTCCCCACCTCTGTTCCTCCTGCCACCTGTGGCACAATGGCTCTTTTCATAGCACAGGCATGATTAAGAGTTAGCCATTAAAATCTGCTACATGCCATCACAACATCAGGGACTTGGTCTTGTAAAACATTTTGTTGGGTTTCTTTTATTACAAAACCACTGAGAAATGAAATATTTTCTCTGTAGAAATTTATCTGCTTCGAGCTTCTCAAACACACATTAATATTGTTTATTGGAAACAGCAGAATGAAGGCCTCATTTTCAACACACATCAAGTTGATTACTTACATCAATTGTTGTGATGGGGAAAAAAAAAGTGCTTCATTTTCTTGGCACTGAATATTGGCTGAGTTTATTCACACCTACTGAAATATAAACAGGCTTATGTTTACATTAGGTACTTTGGGGAAAACATCCTGCAGCCAGAACTCTGGAGTGCTTCAGGAATTTTAAATACAGTTATGATATTACAACCAAGCTAAATAGGCCTTTCTATTCACTCTTCTCTTTACAATTGTGTTTCACATGTGCATTGTACTCTCCAAAGGTTAAAATCCAGGCAGAAATGCAGTATTTAACAAATTGATGCTCATTTACCCCACACCCTTCATATCATTACATTTCATCCCTGCCCAGGGGTCACTGCTGATGTAATTACAAGGCACTTAGGAGGTGAGTGTTAGTTGGGGAACACAAGAATTCATCTTCTGAATTGTCTTACATTTCAGCAACCTAAATGAAACTGTTTTCATTTACATTAAAGGAAATTCTGACTCCTTATGTAAAAGAGCTACCAGAAGAGCATCTCTGTCAAAAAGGAGCAGTAAAGGGGTGGAAGTAACTAGCAATAAGTGAGAGATGGAGAAGGAGAATCAAACTGCCAAGACTAGGCTGGGATTTGGGGGATGCACTGCTTTTGTCACAGAGTTTCCCTACCTCAGGCATCTGCACCTACTCACCATTGTCTCATGTCCCTATCGTCCCCATCTGTTCTGCTTTGTCCCATCCTGCACCAGTGGCAGGATCTGCAGCTTAGAGAGGCTTTGTACTGCACCTAATATAAAGAGGCTGCTCAGTTATTTTTTTTAGATTTTAGATGTTATTTTCCTTTCAGACAGTTAATAGATTATATAATCATATACTCCTGAGTAGAGTCCTAGGTGAGATTTTTACCTAGCATATGTGGAGATCTTTTTGTAAAGCCTAGCAGAACAATCAACATATGAAGGCCTGACTGGTGTGTACTGAACTCAAGTGGTCAATATGCTACTGAGGAAAGAAATTCTTTTTAATACAGGTAAAAATCAGTAAGGAAAATAACCATATTTGATCAAGCAAGTTGAAAGAATGAGTGATGCAGAGTGACATGCTTAACTGCACTTAAGGAACCATTATCTGGGGCAGCAGAGAAATTGCTGAATGAAATGTGCTTGGTAAATGAGAATGACCAAGACTGATACATATTTTAAGGTCTACTCTGAGTATTTTAAAATACAAAGATATAGCTTTAATCAGTGTGGTATTTTTATATTTTTAATCTGTTTTAAATTACTTCCCAAAATAATCAGATACAGAGGATATAGACCAGGGAAGATGACAGATATCTCTACTCAGGCTTTACTCCAATTAAGTCCATTCCTACAGAGAAAACACACTAAAGAACTTCCTTAATTCCTCTGGTCTAAAGGTTCTCATTAGCTCCTCAGACTTAATCCAGGCTTTGACTCTGACTTAAAATTTCAGCCTCAGTTTCCAAAGTGTTTTGGAGATTAATTAATATAACTTTGAAATCAATTTACTTCAATCATACGATATAAGAAACTTTACTATAGGTCTATTTCCCTAACACACATTACTGAAGTATGATGAAAGCATTAGAATGATACCAATGTGAGATAAGATTGTAGATATACATGTATATGAAAAGATCCACAGACACATGACTTGAGAAACATCCAAGCAAGATTTGTCCTTCTTTTATGAAAGATTTTTTTCTTTTTTAACATTCACAAGAAAAGCTTTTTGTTTCCCTGTCTCATAATAGAACTTTTTCTGTTTTCCCTTGGAATGCCCATTTCAAAGGCAAAATCTTTGTTGAGGGATATAGCTGTAATATGTACACAGGTGTAATACACTTAGCAAGAAACTGGCAGGAAAGCGAAGCCTGTGTGAGACACTTGCTTTTTTCCAAAGTTTTTTACTAATCAACAGAATAATGTACACCTTATCAGCAAGTTCTCTAAGGAAAGGCAAATCCTCCCAGCCTCTTACCAGCCAGGTGGATGGTCCCAGGAAAACAACTCTCCTGCATGTGAAAGTCTCTGTGTCTGTGCTTGTTCATGTATATTTTTTCTCCCAGACAAACATTTATTGATTCCATTTAATCCCCGAGTTGCAAAGCTGCTACCTGTGAAAAAGACCAGTGGACAGCTTCACTTACAAACTAGGGGTTCTGGGAACTGGGTGCATTATAGCAACTGCATAAATTTATATCTGTTTAGATTTAAAAACAAAAAAAAGAACGAGAATTTTCACAGAATAGTCAAAGAGGCTATTTTGTCTTCACTGGTAGCAGTAAACTTTCCCGCAATGAAGAAGAAAATGAACATTCTTTTAAAATTTGAATCCTCCCCTCTCATGTTACTTAAAATTATGATAATATGAAAAAAAACACTTGTTCAATCACATGGGCCATGCTATAGGCCAATTTTTATGTTCAAAACATTCTCAAACTAGCAATTCCACTGAAATAAAAATGATTACTTGAATGAATAACTCCTCTCTAAGGACTTTAGGTCTCTTCCCAGGAAACAACAAATATTTTACTTAGAACTGATCAAATTTTTTAATGTCAGCATGACCTATATGGAAACAGAGGCTGTTATTTAAACTGTGCCCAGTCACGATGGTGTGGAGTTCAGGCATTACTTAAATGAGCAAGAGGGACTGCTAGAAAAGAGGAGTATATATGAACAAACAGTCCCAGGATTTTTATAGCTGCCATTGCTGATGCAATGGTTGGTTTCACTAAAGCAAATGATGACATGGTGACAAGAATGCAGAAGAATATTTGGAGCTTCTCATTTTCAATAGAACTTTGATCTTTCTTGAAGATGGTAGGAAAACTATAGCCCTGTTTCTTGAAAAACTCCATTTGTTTTAACTGAGACCTTAAAAATCTCCAGGTTTGGCAAGGGTGGGAGCATTATTGTTAATGCTGGGAGGTTTAAACTGAGCAGTTAGGTTGCAAATTATTAAAATCATTAAAAGGAAAAACAGTGGCCAGTATACATCAGTTTTTCAAATATGGTGGAGCTGAAGTAATAACAAAAATAGTGACAACTATAAACAGGTGTTCCACATTGATTAGGCTTCTCTGATTCTATAATTTTCATAGATTGATTAATTTTTTAAATTAATAGGATAGGAAAAGAGCATGGAATAGCATACAGCTAACTAGCTGTTGCAGATACCAAGCAGGACTTAATTTAGAACTATCCTGCAGAACATAAGGGAAAACAAACTGCAAATCCCATTTCTGTCTGAAAAATATTTTATTATACTGGGGCATGACAGAAAGCAGCACTGAGCATGCAAATGTGTGTGTGCATGTGTTGTGTATGAACATGCTCAAGAGCATATGGGCATCTTTCCTCTTCTTCTTGTCCATTATCTTAGCAGAAATGAATACCTTAATTTTTGCTTCTATTTACAAGGAATTTCATTCTCATTTCTTCCACCTGCAATGTATGTCAGAGTGTATCTAGACATATATCCATCCATCCATCATCCTGGACTGATATCAGGAAACCTCCAGGTAAGTCTTTGACTGTTTTTCGAATCCAGTCAACCTTGTTCAGCAGTGCTCAGACTTAGAGGAAAACATGCAGATTTGTGTTGTCTGTCTAGAAGGTGCAAATGTCCTTATATGTCTGCAGCTTGTGCCAGTGGGCTTGGAATTCCCGGGATATTTCTTGGGCACACCCCACCATCCCTGCAGTCTCCCCCGCTGCTGGAGCTAGTCCTCTTCCATCAGCCAGCTCTTTTCTCAAGATCAAAGCACTGTGTAATGAACTGCACTTTACTCTTTGTTTTTCAAGTTTTTCCTGTACTTCCATTTTGTACCTTTGGCGTGTAAATGTCAGGCAGGTGCAGCGATGTTTGAGGGGGCAGGTGAAGCCAATATTTCAGCATTAACATCAGCCAGGACCTCCTGCAGCAGAGAGGGAGCGTGTGCTGCCCTGGTGGCTCCAGTGGCACATGGCACGGTGGCCAGGGCTTCCCCAGAGAGGGAGCAGGCAGCCAGCCATGGCAGCAGATGGGGAGAAGGGGAGGCAGCCAAAAGACCAGACATGTATGAATGCAAGCACTGAAATGTACCTCTCAGCTGAATTTTAAAGCGTTGACCTGTCTCTTTTAATCTTATAGTCCAGTATTGCTAAGCAGCATAGACAGTTTGTGTCTGTAGAAATTAATACTCCATTTTTCTGTCAATAAAGGATAAACTTTAGATTTATCAAAAGTTCTAGGAAGAACTGCAGACAGTTGATTTTATCTTAAAAACACATGTAAACATGACAGATATAAGAAAATGTTCAGGTTTAAAACAGAGACTTAAAAACATTTAGCCCCCTCCCCCTTTTATTTGTATTTCTGGGATTTATGCCTTTTAATTAATTAATTAAACCCCATGTAACTTAAGGAATGCCATTTATAAATGATAGAAAACATACTGGCAAATATTTGAAGTCATTATATGATTCACTGATAAGCTTTATGGTGAGAAAGTTTTGCCAGCGTTGTTGAAAAAACCTGAGGTAAAGAAGAAATAGGAAACAGTTGGCAATGATTTCTGTGGACAGCTAAAGGCATGAAAAAATATCTGTGAATGGAGTAAAAAGAATAGGACTGTTTATTTTAGAGAAAAGATAAATACAAGGAGGCCAGATAAAGGTTTATAAAATAATATATGACATAGAGAGCAGAGAATGGAATAATCTGCTCTGGGTTTCTCGTATTACACAGACAAAGGGATATTCAGTTTAAAAAAAAAAAAAGAAATTTAAAGCCAAGGAAAAAAATATTTGTCTTCAGAACAAAGAGGAATTATACCACGGAACTCTTTTCCAAAAGGCAGCACTGGTTTTAGCAGAATTAAAAACAAATTAAAAACCCCATTATTTGGATGGTGAGCATATCCAAAGTGTTAGTGTTGAGGTGTAAATCATACAGGTCTAATTTCTAATACATTGCATTGGAGGAAAAAGAGCAAAAGAAAAATATCTATTTTGTGTAAGGCATCCTGAAAATGCCTCCTTCACAAACTCTCCCTCTGAAATGGCAGACTTGTGGGAGTGAATGACTACCAGTGATATTCAGCTTATTAATTCTATAATAATAAAGGAGGAATAATAAAGATTAAAATACCATTCTCTATTATGTTTCAGTATTTTTACTTTGAAGTAATAAAGAACTATTAAAAAAGAATATCAGGCGTTGTTTCACATAGTTGAAGTCATAGACTGTTGTTGGGAGATAAGTGACACAATCTGAGTGGAAGAAAATTCAAGATGAACGCCACAGTTTCACACTTGGACATGGGCACTGTTTCATGAGATGGGCTGGTTGCCAAAAAATGTGTTAGTGATGGTGGTGAGGAGCTACAAGAGGGCTGGTGGTGGCTGGGAGGCAATGTCTGAGCTGTAAGCAACCACCACATTTACTGTAATTAATGGTATGACTCAAAAACACACTCCATCATCAAACTCCTTTGGAGAAGTATCATTGCTACAGCTGCTTGGGTATTAAGGGTAAAAGTGCCCTAACTAGAAAGCTGAGGTGGACATTTACCAGTTTTAGTTACTGAAATTTAAATAACCAAATATATTAAAAAAAACCCAACAAAAGGTAGAATATATATTGAGGTTCCATATTCCTTTTTGGAAGTGTCTCTTAAAAATTCAAGATATTTCAATAAAAACAAACACAGGCTACTACTGGCTGTGTGCAGCTCCTTCTCCACCCCAGTGAGAGCTGTTGCACATCTACCTTAGGCTGCACATCTGCCTTTCATCTCAGCAGACTTTGACTTTTCATGACATTATGACACAGAGGTGACCACAGATGCTTATTCCTGCACCCCACTTCAGGTTGTCTTCCTGCCATCCTGGTCCCCATGGCACAGCTTCCCACAGGACTTGGGTTGCAGAGGTCCTGGAGACTCCTGAGCCTGTGTTTGCTGAGGGGAGAGAGCAGCTCACCCTGCCAGCCCTGGCACAGTGCAGTGAGGGCACAGCCTGTGGGGAGACCTGCTGGGGCTCAGGATGGGGCTGGGGATGGGGATGGGGCTGGGGATGGGGCTGGGGATGGGGATGGGGCTGGGGCTGGGGATGGGGCTAGGGATGGGGATGGGGCTGGGGATGGGGCTGGGGATGGGGCTGGGGCTGGGGATGGGGCTGGGGATGGGGATGGGGCTGGGGATGGGGCTGGGGATGGGGAAGAGGATGGGGCTGGGGATGGGGATGGGGCTGGGGCTCAGGATGGGGCTGGGGCTGGGGATGGGGCTGGGGATGGGGCTGGGGATGGGGATGGGAATGGGGACGGGAATGGGAATGGGAATGGGAATGGGAATGGGAATGGGAATGGGAATGGGAATGGGAATGGGAATGGGGATGGGGATGGGGATGGGGCTGGGGCTGGGAATGGAGATGGAGACAGAGCCGGAGCTGGGGCTGCAGCTGGGGCTGGAGCTGGAGTGAGAGCCTCGGTGGCCACTGTGGCCCTGCCAGCACGGGGCTGCTGCAGCCTGCAGCTCATGTGCACAGCTCCTTTTATCTCTGGTTCATCAAGCTCTCGCAGCTGCCTTCACAGTATGTTCAAATTTGGTGTGAAGGCTGTATGTAACTCTAGAGCCGTGATCACACACTAATATGCTAATAGGATTAGCATTACAGTTCTTGGGGAAGAAATTTATATCTTTAGATAAGAGGTTTCTTCCACTTTGAAGGTTTTGAGCTCAGTACCCCAACACTGTTGTAGTTGGGGGTGGGGGAAATCCACTTTCTTTCTCACCATCTTCTCTCTGCATGCCGTCCTATGTTGTCAGGAGGTTTTCCTTCCAATTTTTTCACAGCTTTGCCATGGGGTATGATATTATCCTTCCACTGCAGAAGGGGAAGCTAAGGAAGCAGGCTGGTAGTTTACAACGATTAATGCTAGGATTTCTACCCCAAGTATTGCTCCTGATTAGGTACAGAGCCACCATGCTTGTGGTCACAGGCCACATGGCTGACAAGGTGATGTGTGTTGAGGAACCTGTGAGTAGTTGGGAGGGTGTCTGTGGCCACTGCCCACGCAGGGCTGACATTTGTTACTCAGAATTGTTCTGTGTTTTGCTACACGTAGCACTGTGCCACACAGAACTGCTTTCCTTTGACAAAGGTATGCCTGGTGACATACAGTACACAGGTGTACTACCAAGGTGTAAATAATTTCCAAGGCTACCTTGCATTTCATATAGTGGCATTTCACCTTAGTTTCTTTCAGCAGAAACCAACATTGTCTTCAGATTTCCCAGTGTCCTTGAATTCAAGAAATTGTGACTGTGGAATACAAAGGATGTCCCCATCCTTTCATCCCTTTAACAGTGCCTAGTGGAGAAAATTGCCAGCTTAATTCTGCTGGATGCTTCTTTACTCCTACGTGGGAAAAAAGTCCAAAAAATGTGTGGATTTCCAGCTCAGGTCAAAAACTTGTTGGTCACTGAGGCTTAAAGCAAGACATGCACTCAATTCTGGCTACAGTGCAGTGTTAATTGCTTTTTTCAGAGTCAACCATTTAAAATATATCATCCAGACAAAAAAAACCAAAACAACTCAAATTCACCTATAAATGTAAGTTGCATAAAAAGTTAGAAAGAGAGATGGAGAGCTTTCTAAAATTGCTCGTTATCCTTAGGAAATGTAGCAGAAGGAAATGAGGAAGTTTGGACAAAATGCCTTTTCTTAAGTGATGTTTCTTTCAGGAGAAAGAAACATAGGAAAGGAAAATCAAAATATCTTAGCTGTAAATGAATCCAGCTGAAAACAGTGATATCGTGCCCATCACTGTCTTTTAGGCAAAAAATTGCTTTCAGGATTATAGAGCCACCATTTGTATCTAGGAAACTGTCACCTGGCTTGGTCTTATGCTGCTTTCCCATCAGCCTGTCACGGCCTTGCCACAGCCTCACTCACTGCACCCACATTGTTTTGAAACATTTACTGGTTCAGAGGGTAGTTCATAGGTACAAGAAAAAATGTTCCAACAGCAGAAATACTCTTAGAGAGATGACAGTGTGCTATTTATTGTCTGGCAAGCCGCAGTGGAAGGAGCAAACAAATACCAGAACAGACAATTGTAAACAGAACACTTTAAAGCAGTCTATCAATGCTTTATATTAAGTCATCCGTTAAAATTTCCACCCAGCCAAGATGACTCTCTGCTTTGGAGGACTGCATGAAATGATATGTTAGAAGACACGAGCGAGTTTGTGATTTCTCTGAGTTTCATGATTGAGAAAATAATTTTGAAATAGTCCTGTGCAGAAAACAAAATACCGCTAGTCATCTGCACATACACACAAGACTTTTAGAGAAAAAGAAAACTTAGTAAATGGTCTGACCTATCTCCTATTAACCTGCTATTTTTCAACAACTTTCCAAGATAGCCAACATAATGTTCCTAATATTTAATATGATTCTACCCTCGTTTATGGCTCCCCCATAGAATTGTACTCTACTTTAAATGAGCTCTTCCTAAGAGACAGACTCAAAAGGATTATATTTATGCACACAAGGCTTGAAATAAGACATATCCTAACCTTTAATTATGAATTACTCTCATGGTTTCAGAAAAGCAGCTGAAATCCTAGTGATGTTTTAAGAAGGTAAAATCCTGAGGTTTATTTAAGAGGGTTCTGTTTCTTTAAATGTCATATTCCGAAAGCCCTTGTTAATAAAGACTGGCACAGGTCACACTGTCAAGGATAAACAATCATTCCTAAATCCTTTGTTTCAGGCTACAGTGAAACCTAATCCCCATGGTGTTCTTGACTGGCCATGCATGCATGTAGATATGCAACACTTTTACAGTACCAGTGCTTTCTTTCAAGCACGTTGCTCCTGACTGCAAGGCATTTGATTTCTGGTAATTAATCAGCTCATCATACATGCTGTGTTTCTCCCTCAGGCCCAACTCAAGTTAGTGATCCAAAACTGGCCCCAGGAAAAAAAGAAACCATTTATGTTCTTAGTGCACAGAATAAACCCTTGATAAATAGTGCTTGGCTAAACATTGAATTCAGATGGCATTATTTATCTTTTTTGCAAGATACAGGCCTTGATTTGGAGGTTGGGATTTTTAATTTTTTTAAAATTTTTTATTTTTTTTGCAAGCTATAAGCCTGCTTTTTCTTTGTAACTTGTAAGTCTGTTTACCTTGTCTGCCCCTGTAGAATGTTAAAAAAGCCTGGAACTGCCAAGTGTACCCCTAAATGAGACATCAAGATCCCTATATTATTTTTGAGGTTTTGTGCTTCAGCATTTGAACTCACCGTCTGAACTATTAGTGTTCATTTTTTAAAAAGCAATCTGTCACATGTTTATCTGTCATCCTTTATCTTTGTGTTCTTTCATATTTGGCTTGTCTGTATAATAGCCTGGATACTGTTAATTTTATCAGATCCAGTAAACAACTTCAGCTTGTGTTGGAAATTCTTCATGCCTGGAGATGTGGCAATTCTCATCCTTTTCAATTATGTACCAGTTGGCCCTAACTGCTGTTTGAAGAGTCACACATATTGTTAGTAAAGATCCCCAAGAACATTGGAAAACTTAACATGCAAGCTCTCACTTTTAATTTCTTATGATTAAAATAATAACCTGCATGCTTACCAAGGCACCATGCTCAGCTAGTGAAGACTGAGCTCCCACCTCTCCATCGGCTCACGGATTGTGGTACCACTCCTCGTTCTGCTAATGCACAAGGATTTTGAGTACTTGCTTTCTGCAGTGATGAGATACAACCCTGACAGCATTCATTCTGGGCTGTATTTTTTGGCATAAGCTAAGCTCTTTATGCTGGTTCTTTTCCCTATGGCAAAGGAAAGAAACCGAAAGGAATTATTTCACCTAATAGCTCCTTGCCTCACAGGGCTGTTCTGAGACTTAATTAATTAATGTTTGTAAAGTGTTTTGAGAGCCTGGGATAAAGAGGTGCTATATAAGCACTGATACAAGGATAAAATATTATTATTAACTCCCAGTCTGATCCAAAACCACTGAGTGAATCAAAACAGAACTGTAGCCCCCAGTGCAAAAGTGGGGATAGTTTGTCCAGCATTAAGTAAAGGCAACACAGTGTATATTTATTTGCAAAGAATTATGTGTAGATATGTGTTTAAGCAATGGGTCAGTTTGACCAAGAATTCTTGCAGGACAGGAAAGAAAGAAAAGGATTTTGAACACTACTGCTGTGCTGTTTTTAATTTCCCTGTCTTTTCTTGTTCTTAGCATACCATCCAGATAAGAAAAATAAACCACACTGGGCTATAGATTAAGTCAAATATCAAAATCATTGCATGCTGACTGTGAAAACTCACTCATGCTGAACATTTGTGGGTTATCAGGATCAAAGAGCACTTCAATATTTATCAAAAAGCATAGCCCACCATGGTTTAGTCTTCATTAACCTGGTGTGTATTTGAAGAACTCAATAGAGCTAATGCAGTCCAAGCTAAAGCTGACATTTTTTTGACTTAGGAAAACATTTATCCTCTTGAAGAGATATGTATCAGTTTGTAAATGTTGTGAAAGGGCAGAATAACCTAAGGCTCGCATATGCTATTGGGTTGTCTGAAAGCAATAAGCTTTAGGGAGCTGAATTACGCTTTGTACATAGAGTCAAGAATGAACTTGTCATTTCTGTAATACCAGTAAAGCTTATTTCACATATAATGGGACATCCCGCTGTGCATAGATGATACAATTTTTCTAGTTGGATTTAAAAATATTAAAATGAAAAAGAGGTTAAATTAGGCTGTGAAAGCTTGGGTATGTGTGATACGAAGGGTGTGCAACCAGCTGTAGGGAGTTTTGGAACTACATGGCTTTACTCCCCCTGTTACTTTTGGCTGATTTGGTTTCATGTCTGAACAAGACCTCGAGGAGTTTAGCTCGTATAAAAGACTCTCCCCCCATCTATAGAAAGGAATATGGATCGTAATGGGTGTTAGTTCTGATTCCCTGGCACTGCCTCTAGCTTTTTCAATCTGTTCTTACTGTGCAACTAATGCTCATATCCATGATGTTCATTGAGAAAAAGATCATTTGAAAATGTGCTGTGCTAAAACAGTAAGTTAGTATTGCAAAATTAAAAGAAAAGAAAGTATTTATGCATACTGATGACATAAGATACTTAAGTATGTCAGGGAGAGAAATCAAAATGGAGATTATGGCACAGGACCTAGACTCCTGGCTCAGCTTTTCTGTCAGTTTCTTTTTGTGAGAAGTTGTTTCACTTCTCCAGGTCACAACAAGATGTTGCAAATATTTTTTCTTTTATTTTCTATGTATGAAACAGCAGGAAGAGAAGCAAATGGGAGAAGGTGACCGAGAGGATCATGAGTGCCAGAATGGATAAAGAGGAACTGGGATTTTGATGTTTAAAGAAAAATAAAAGCCACGCTCCAGTCAACAACTTCTTATTGGTTGGAGCTCAAGCCTGAGAAATGTTTCAGGCAAAGGGAGTTAGGCACTGTTTGCTGCTGATGTGCTCCATATTCTTTCTGAAAATCTGAGAATTTTCTTCTAACATGTATCGCCATTACCTTAACGGAATAAGAAATCTGGCGAGCCTTGGATTTACCTGTTCCAATGAAAGATGTGTGTCTTTTGAGTTAAACTGAATCATAGTTGGACCCAGAACTGTAAGAGATTCCTTCATTATCTCCTCTTGAATCTCATAGTTACTGGATTCTTGTGCTTATTCTAACAGGGATAATATGGAAATAAAGTAGTTCAGGAGCATGGTGATCACCGATGGTCAGTGAAGCATTGTTGATTACCATTTAAGCATACTTTATATTTAATATGGTTTAGCAACAGTTTTTGCATTTCATTTCCTAGCAGCTGAGTTTCTACTCTCAAATCCTAAAGGGAGATGGTTTAACCAGACACTGTCAGTAATCTGCAGCCTGTGCAGGGTACCACATTTGCACCAGAGCCAGGTTCTCTGGAGCTGTGTGACCCTCTCATCCCACCAAGCTTGTGCAGCCTCTGCCTGCACTAACAAGCTGGCAGCATGTGCAAGCTGCACACCACAGCCATCAGGTGCTGGGGTAATAATGCAAAGCAACAGCTCCTCATCCACAGGCTTCCTGCTGTAAAGCTGTCTGTCAGCAGGGAGTGGCCTGGGCCCCATGGAAGATGGGAAAACTCCGTAATTCCACGTAACATTGAGGAACATGTCAGAGTGCTGGTTGAGACTGATCCAAAAAAAAAACCAAACCAAAAATCCTCTGGGCATTTTGTAACACCTGCAATAGGATCCTGTCAAGGGAGGAAGAGTGAATATCTGGATCCGCCTGTGCTTCAATGCAAATTAGAAGGAAAATACCAGCTGCAATGGGAAAGGAACAGTGTCCTCTAAAGGTTCAGTGATTCAGTTTGAATACCTCTCTTGGGTAACATCAGTGACTTACTTTTCAAAGGACCTGTGCACCTGTAGATCTTATTGTTCTCTACTGTTTGAATTGTTTATTCTTCTAAAAATTATTTTACAGTTGATATAAATTGGTTCTTTACACTGAGCTAAATAGGAAAAGGAAAAATATAAAACAAATTAGGTTGGGAAGAAAGGAGGAGAGTGTTACTGGAAATTGTTAGACTCTTATTTTTTTCTGGTTTTGATATAGGGTTGAGCTGGGTTTTCCTTACCAAAATAGTTCCTGCATTGCCCCAGAAAAGACAGGATATTTAAGCAGCATCCCAAATTAATCGAGTAGAGGAGAAAGCACAGCCAGAATCTTATCTGAGTTTTCCCTCTGGCTTTTCCACCATACTAGCCCTTTACTCCATAAACTTTGAGCAAGTTTAAAGGCGCTCCTGCAGCATAAATATAAGTGGGTTGGCTAAGATAAGGGACACTGCATGAAATGGAAAACGTGAAAGGA
Organism: Cyanistes caeruleus; assembly: GCF_971803275.1. Taxonomy (NCBI): domain Eukaryota; kingdom Metazoa; phylum Chordata; class Aves; order Passeriformes; family Paridae; genus Cyanistes; species Cyanistes caeruleus. The sequence goes on from NC_141709.1 coordinate 21,936,085, forward strand.
AGCATACATTGAAACAGCCATCTGCTCATCCTTGGAACAGGGACATTGCAGAGCTCATCTGTGCGTTAGTGGTGCCATTTAATACAGTTCCTAACAAAAAGAGTTAATAAAATTCATGGCTGTAGCTGATTCACATTATAATGTCCTTCTAGAAAAAGCCTGTACCATTGCTCTGTGAATCTGTGCATAGAATAGTAATATGTACCAGAAGGCAAACTAAAGAGCCTCAGGTTTCTCTTGCTACAGATAGGCAGACTCAGAGTTTACAAGTGAGTTGGAAAACCCTCCTGGATTGGTAGCAAGAGGCAACCTGTGCTCCTGAGGCGATCCCAGCCAAAGCTGTCCCCAAGCCCAGGAGCCATGTGTTCTTAATACCCAACAACTGCGCCAACAGAGTAACTACTGAAGAGGAGGTATGGAAAAACTGTAATTTACATCACTGGAAAATTGTTAAGAAATGGGATATAAGGTCAATGGAGTCTTAAAACACCTCATCAGCATTATCTGCTTCTATGCTCAGCTATTTTGCACATGGTGGTCCACAATGGAACCTTTCAACATTTACCTTTTGCTCAAGAGTTCACTTGCTGTGCTACTTACCAGGAGTAAGTTGATGGCACATGGCAATACTGCAGGAAGGGTAATTACATGCAAATAGATGCTGTGAGGCTGTTGAGAGCAACCATTGTATACAAATAGTACAATTTAATAGCTTACCCTACAAATCATTGCAGTTATTTTAAATCTGTCATTCTACAGAGAAATATTATTTCTATAGGCTGGTTCCCATTCTAAAGCCTTTAAGGGGTATATTTGCTGAGAGCTACTTCTGCTTCATTTACGTTATTAAATTAGGTTTCTCAAACAAATATTGTCAGTAATATTAGTAAGCAGTTCCTGTTTCGTTTACTGAAGATGGAGCTGTGAATTCTCTGAATGAAAAATTAGAATGTTTTAACATATGCAAAAATTTGGAGGGCAAAATCCATAGCATCAACTATTTTCTCTGCTGCTGTAAAGTGGTGTTTTCCCATAGTTTTATGCTTTACCCAAACATAAAGATAAGAATGCAGAAGTTTTTAAGAACAGAAAGACTGCAAACCAACATATTTCACAGCTTACAAAACACATTTAAGATGCACTTTGTTTAAGATATTTAGAAAACAAGGTATTTAACTGGAAGATATATTAAGTAAGTGTTCAAGACATATGAAAGCAAATGGCAAAATGCTGGAATCTTTCAGATTCGGGGGCTGATAGGCTTTGTGCATGTCTGTGTGTGCATGCATGCCTGTGCTCGTGACGTCTTTTATTCAGTTGCCAATGTAATTAACACACTACCGTGGGAGAGGAGGGTGGGGCTTATTTTCCAAATCACAAACTCCTTGTTGTTGAGCCCAGGACTGTCTCAACTGGGTGTTTCTAAACATCTCATGCTGAATTATTTAATTTGGCACAGATAAGTAAATAATGTGTAAAGAAGGGGGTCTGGCCCCACACCTCCCTCTTAGCTGAGCTCCAGATCTCAAGGCTATGTGGCTTGGACAGCAAGGACACATTGCATTGCCATTCTCAAATCTTTTCTCATTTATTTCCTCCAAAGTGGCTCAGGGACCATTAATTGTGAATCAAAGTCTCCTTAGTGCTTAAACTGTGATTGAAAAATGAAACTTAGGCTCCTAAGCTACTTGGAACCTTTGGAAAATTTGATTCTTGCAAGGATTTATGTCTGTTCACTATATCCCACACATGGAGTCCCACACTGGAACTTTGAGTCAGAGAAATGGGGGTTTACTGAGACATTTAATTGCTAGATCTCAGGTTACACGAAATAGGGTTGAAATCACAGTCCAAATGACACCTGTGACAAAACTCTCAACAATTTTTGGATTTCATTGAAGGATGTGGGATGGAATTACAGGGGAAAATACCAAGCTTTACAGAGAAATGCATAGACTGGAGCTAAATGCTTTCTTAGTGTAATACAAATAAATGAATTTGGCTCAAATAAAATGAATGTTGACAAGTGCTTGTAACACTGGCAGTGGAGGGTTTTTTTTTTTTCTTGACTAATAGTATATTAGTATTTTCTACAAAAACAGAGGAAGTAGGAGATCCAGGTTCCCTTTCTTCCTGTCTCAGGCAAATTGAATCTATATCTGTCATCGATCACTAGATGCTGGACTGGATAACAATTCTTGTTGGCTTCTATTTAAAAGTGCAGGACAAAACACTGTGAAAATTCAATAAATGGGATCCACTTCTGAAATTAACTTTAATTGAGACATAGAGGATAACAAAGCCCAGTAGAGACTTTTACTTAAACAAAACCTCTGCTTCAGAAATTGTTAATTTTCTTGATTTTTACCCTTCTAAAATGGAAATATCAATGGAAAGCTGAAATACACTCATGGAACAAAACATGCATAAGTTTGCATTTTGTGAGTACAGTTTAAATGTGACAGGGTTGAAGAAATTGCTGCAAATCAATATGATACAGAATATAAACGAGCAAATATTTTAAAAAGCCATGACTACTAATTACTGACTTAAACTGAAAAAAGAGACCTGAAGGTTATTCCCACTTGAAAACAGTCTCCAACATAACTAGCAAATGAAGAACGTTTAATCTTTTCTCTCTTCACTGTGTGGCAGTGCCGACTAATCTGCCTTTGGTGTGTCACACTTGGCTCTCTGTCTGCTACAAAGTTTTTGCCACTGTCTTCTTGCTTAAAAGCCATACAGAAGTTTAAATATCAGTGCAAACAATGTTTAAATGTGCCCAGCTAATCACTGAAGGCATTGTCAGAGAACAGAGGAGCAATGCAGACATATCAGATGCTCTGGCAACAGTAGCATAATCCAATCATTCATTAACATAAATTAAAGCTACAATGCTGCAGGCCTAAGAAATGAAGAACAAATTGGAAATGTGGAAGTTAAAAGAACCTGGTTCGGGGGAAATTTTCAAAGCATTGTCCTACACAAACCCTGTCTGCCTTAGCCAATGGATGGGGAATTTCATTTACTGAAAAATGGAGGCTTTGAAGATGCTGCTTAACACAGAGTTCAGCTTGGTGTTACAGGCTAGCAAAATGACTAGACCAAGCCTGCTTTGAGACTTAAATAATAATGTAATTGCACCTTTTTACATCACCTATTTTTTTCCCAAAACCAGAAGTTACCTTAGAAGTAAACAGGGCACTATAGGCTTTTGAAGCATATACATTCTACCCGTTCTTCCATTCCCTTTTAGTTTTTGTGAGCTTTCTGAAAGGCTGAGAAGCAGTTCAGAGTGACTGAAAGGCAAGTTTGTGCTTAAAGACCAGAAATGCCTTTCCTCACAGTGTCACACATATCGAGGTTGGAGGTTTCCTCTCTGTCCAGATTGCACTATGTTTTCAGTCCTGCAAGAGGTATCTGTGGCAGCACATTTTTGTAGCATTTAGGGGGATTCCACTGTCCCATGCAGAGAGTGAAATTCTCTCTGCACCTTTGTGTCATAAGAAGTTTCCATTGTATCTGAAACTGAGAAATTATCTTGCAAGCATCAACCTGTCTGATGCAAAAAAATTCTAATTTGGATGAAGTGACGGATAAAATGTTTGTATTTTGAAGAATGATCTGACTGTATGGATTTCATAATCTTATTACATATTTTATTTAAAAGATCCTTAATCAACTCATTGAGCTACATTCTACCTTTGGTTTTCCAGAAGAATCCAAGATTCCATTGTGTTATTATACATAGCATCTAAATACACTGAAATGCCTACATTTAGTCTTTTTGATACGAAGATGTATTTGGTTGTCTGGAATTGCTGGCACTTCTCTGTTTGCTGATATAGCAATATCTGTATTTTCATCTATTTCTGATTTCAGTCTCCTTTTATTTGCAGCTCTTGCCACTCCAGTGAATCTATTGCCTTCAAAAATGCTGCATTTGAAATCATACAGAAAAATCATGTATGTATGTAGTTTATATAAACTTGATTAATATTAACCAGATGAGTAAAATTATTCATGGACTTTTTAGAGAAGTTGCAACGCTTCTCTATGGAAGTGTATAAATACATTAACCCCAGTGTCTGCATCTTAATATAATTTAAGTGTTTACTGAGTTTTATAAAGTTTCATTTTTCATTAATGTACTTGCTTTCATATTGTAATTGCTTTTGAATTTAGCAGAATATTTCAAAGTCTCTGTCTAACTGTACACCATCTCTTTGCCTTCCCATTACTCATCATGTTGGACCTTATGAATATTTGTACAGTGTCCCTCAGGTTGCACTCAATCAAATGTTTATCAAGCTATTAATTTAATACTTTCCAATCTAGCACATATGCTTCAAGAGATTTCTCCAGCTGTTTTCACAGTATAAAAAAAGTTATTAAAATTGAAAGAATCTACCTGGAAAAGCAGCTTGGGTTTCTGTGCTTTCCAGTTGTGGAACACATCTCCACTCTGTGCTTGGCCTAGAGGGAGTACTCCATGCACAGAAAGCTGTATTTGCCCTCCCTGGTGGTGCACAAGAGCTTTCCCCCCTCTCGTTAGAGGATGTGCTAGATAACATTTGGCTGCAGTAACTGCTTTGAAAGACTTGGCATTTTTCTACTCTTAAAGAGGAGGCTTATCTTGACTCCAAAGCAAAACACCTGGAGTCCAGTGGGTCTGAGTTCAGATGTGCCTTATAGAGAAGACAGGGGTTTCAAGAAGAAAGCATGGAATCCTCTGACAGTGTCTTTGGGCAGAATTTCAGGCTTGGTGGAAGGAAAAAGGACTGCTGATAGAAAATTATTTCTAAAGGACTCTCTGCATAATGGTTCCTTATATGTTTGCCATCTAAATACTGATCTAACCTGACCTCTTGGCACAGGATATAATTTCAAAATTGCACCAGATGCAAAATCATATATATATATATATATATATATATATACATATACATATACATATACATATATATATATATATATATATATATATATATATTTAGGAATAAATATAGTTATATAAATAGTGATAAAATGCACTGTGTTTAAGGGTCTACTGTAAGATAAAAATCTTACATAGATTTTATCTTAGAAACATAGAAACACTTAGCTATGGGCTTTATTAATGATTATTCCAAGCATGTGTTAACTACAGAAACAACACCATGAGCTACTCACTAGAAAAGAACCAGTCTAAAAGAAAATGTAATTATATGAATTATTAATAATGATAATAGCTTTCACACAGATATCTCTTTTTCTGTCTCTTTGCCTTACAAAGAAATAGTTTCATAGTTTGCAACAGCTTGAGACTGACCAGCTGCAAGCGCATAACTTTTTTGCAGTTAAACATTTCAATTGCCCTGTCATTTCTTCTACACTCTCAGCTGCCTAGGATTCCTATTTTCAGACATTAGCCCGTAATTTTGATCTTGAATATCTAATAGTGATGCATTCCACTGACTTTTTCCCTAAAGATGTGGGATACATTTTTTTTCCCCCCTAGGTTTATAATTTTCCTGGAGCAAGACATCACTATTTCAACAGGAAGGCAATAAAACATTTCTGAACACTAGAAACAGCAGTCTCCCCTGTAATAGATTCTTATTTATTTTTAACAGAATCAATAGTTGTTTGCAGGAACTTGCACACTGCAGTCTGTAAGTAAGGTAAGACTGAGAGCATGCAGCTGTCTCCTGATCCTGGTAGTGTAATCTGATTGAAGTCTGTGGCTACTTTCTATGAAATCCACAGTGCCAGCTCTTTCAGCAGGTTCATAAGACTGATCTCTTTCCAGATGGCTCCATATATCCCTCATGAAATCCATCAATACAGTAAACTTCCTTTGCCTAACCTCTGCATTGATTGAAGTTAAGTACTACATTTGCTAGTAGAGCTCAATGAAGCTAATCATCACACAAGTGCACCTCAATGTTTCCTATTCAAGAGACTTCAAAATACCTGACTATCATAATAATTGGTCTGCAGATGAGTATTTTTCTATATTTATTTAGAAGAGGATGAAGCATCCCATTTTATACTCATATAAGTCTGTCATCATAAACAAGTAAATAACAAAAGATTTATACTAACCTGCTGTTTTCTGTTATGAAGTGGATGTTCGAACTAAATGTCTCCAAATCTCAGTCTAATTTTTCCCCTCTAGCTACTCCACAACACACAGTTGCTTTGGCATGAGTAGCAGTCAATTGTATGAAAATTACCAATTTTTAGTCCCCCACCCTCTCTTCCCCACCCCCCCACCCCCTACCACCCCATTACCACCAAACCTGGAGTTTTATCTCTGACTAGAACTTGAGTTTAATTAGAATTTTGATTTGCACTAGAATTTAAAAGTCAGAAAGGCACAGTGCTGGCAACTTACAAGGTTTTTGCTTTCAGGAGAGCAGTCACGTTATTCATTCCTATTCTATGAAGATATTCCCTTGGGAAGGGTTGGAGTATATGTAAACTTAAATAAAATTCTGTTACTGAAAAGAAGTTCCTAAATATGTACATCTCTCAATGGCATTATTTTTTTTTATTTTGATTTATATTAAGAGGAAAGACCCACATATTGCATGCTTTTAGAGTTTTATTACTTCTGATGCAATAGTTATATACAAGCTATGCAATGGAATTGCTAAAAGGATGTTCATAATGTAGAAGACAAGACAAAATAAATAACTTACAGCACTGATTTGTACCTTACGTGGAGATAACCAAAGGAGTTTTATGGGCACCCCTCAGGTGCATATTCAGTGTTTTATGAAATGATGTAATGTCTTGGAGAGTTTGTCAAGGGGGAAAATGTTAAAATAAAAGCTGTGCTCAGGAAAGCAGCATAGAACAAATTTACAGGATTCAAAACTTTGATGAGCTATGGAGGAAGATATCAGCACAGGCCTTCTAGTCTCTATCTTTCTTCTGTGAAAAATCAGTGAAGAATACTGCAAATATCCTAATCTCAATTTTATTATATTTATCTATTCAAACACCTCCAGCAGTGGGTCAAATCCTGATGAAAATGAATCTTCTTTGAAGGGACCTGTCCTTTATTCAGTGCTGTTGGTCTTTTAAAATACTTTCCAAATCAAAGGTAAAAACTTTGATATTTTCCAACAGACAAATCCATGTTTGAGAAGTGATATTTCATGCATTTATCTAGCTAATCTATAGCGTCAGCATGTGTGCACAGAAATGGGGAATGTGCTCAACACTAACTCAGAGTGGCACAGCCAAGAAGGGACACAGCACATGCATCAGGTTACTCATGTGGCATGGGAAAAATGAGCAAAAACTACAAGTACCAAACTGAAGATATTTCAGGATGTCTGAAACGTAGACAAATCAGAAGAGGAAAAACATTTAGAATGTTTTTGTGGAGGCAAAAGGCAAATAGATTATAATTAAGCTAAATTTAAAAATAATGTTATGCCATAATAACTTCTAATGAAAGAGTGATGACAAGGTATTGCAGGGAGATCCTTTTCTGACAAATCCCTTGTATTTTGTTATCTTTGGAATCTGCTTCCTTCCTTGCTCTGGCAGAAGCTGGGTGTTGACTTCTAGTAAGTGTTAAGTAGTCTTTTTTTCTTTATTTTTTCAAGAATAAATAAGACCATAGATCAAATTTCAGGAAATATGTGATTTCCTTTACTTTTTGGATATTTTTTAGTTTGTTTGTTTGGTTTGGTTTTGTTAGGTGTTTTTAATTATAGCTTATTGTATATTAAGTCTTTTTCTATTTACACATGAATTCAGATATTGCAACTTATGAATGAAAAAATGAACTAATTTATCAGCAAAAGGAAGGATAAACCAGGGTGATAATTCCTTTTACTTAAGGCTAATGATGCTTCAAATAATAATAATAAAAAAAATTAAAAAAGCCCAAACCATCAAAACAGAAAGGCTCTTTATTAGCAAAGAAATAAATTTGTGTGGTACTGTGTTAGCAGCATATCAGCAGCATCATTCTTGGCGAAGAACTTTTCATATAACAAACCACTCTTCTGGGTAATGATGTTCTCACATAAAAATCCTGTTTCATATTTCAACCACCTGCAATCCAGCACCAGTTTAGTGCCAGGGTGTCACTGCAGTTCCTTGCTCCAGGGTCAGCTGTTCCCCCAGCAGTTGGGAGCAGAGCCTGACACTTGCTGCCTCTGCTGACACGGAGCGAGGCTGCTCCCACTGCAACTCAAAGGCAATGAAAGAACATAGGAGCCCCAGAAATTAAAACAAATTAAAAATAGAAATAGCCCCACCATGAAAAAAGCTACTGACAAAAGCACTGCCAAACTTCTCTGAAAACAAAAGTTTGCTTGGTTTCACTTGGAATGAACTTGAGAATGTAATGAGAGGGAAGAAAGGAGAATTGTAGTGGTGGTCATGCTGCACTATTCCACTTCCTAAACTGGCAACAGAACTTAATTAGAATTCTGTTTAAGAGCACATGGGTTTGACACCCACATTACAGCAAAAATGGTATTGCACTAAGCTTTTCTGGCATCCACAAAATACTATATTGTATTAGAAAAATAAACGTGAATATTTCATATAAAGAGCAGTAATAAAAACTGAGGAGTAATATAAACATAAACAAAAGTTAGCCAAAGAGCAGGGGAGAAAGGAAAATGCTCTAATACAGCACTTTCAGAAATTCAGAATTTTTTAAAGTGAAAATGTTTTTAGCCAGTTACTCAGAATAATGTAACCAGTTTCCATATTCTCACAGAATTTTGAAATTTAACTGAAACTCCATTATGACACAACAGAATCTAAATGAAACAAAAGTAAAGTTTACAATTGATTTCACTGTAAGTCCCTTAGTATTTGATACACTTTGAAGTACCTAGGTGCCCTGAATATCCTCAACTTGCAGAACTTAATCTATTCACTGAACAGGCCATATTCCTTTGTAAACCTCAGATTTGGTTGAGTATGGTGTATTTATACACCTGAAAGTATTTTGTGCAAGCATTATGATGATTTCAGTTCCAACTGTCAAGTTTGAACTATAACTATTTGTGTACATATTTGTACCATGTTTTAAGAAAACATTTGCTTTTTCAAAGTTTATATGCTGGGAAATGTATTTCAGACTAGCCATGTTTCTAAGTCAGATCTCTATTATTTACAATATAATGGCTTCTCTCCATTCCACATTAATATATGTTAGTGAAATAATATGGATAAGAATAAAAATCTTTGGGGTAACAGTATTTATTGATTTAAAGGTATTCTGTTCAGTAAAAATACTGAAATCTCAAAAAACTAGTGTGCCAAAAGCAAAGCTATATGTCACATTAAAAACTGTATTTTTTGTTTATAAAATCGATTTTTAGGTATGTTAAACAGCAATGATGTCGACATGTAACTGGGGCCTGAGCATCATATTTCTTTCTTATTGAAATTTGCAAAGTCAAACACATGACTCGTCTGTGTACATCAAAAGTATACAAATGTCTGTGTGCATCAAAAATGTCTGTGTGCATTTTTTCTCAAGCAAAAAAAATATAAAATTCTGTGATCTGAATGTTGCAATGAGTTAATTAGATTTACCTTGTGTAATAGCTTAAACATCAGTGCACTCTGACAGCATTGCTCCTTCACTCACTGAATTCCAAAGCAGCACACTGAGATGAATCTAGATCTGTCGATTCCCTTTGGCCCAGAGGAGAATCTCCACCAAGCACAGTCAGATGTCAGAGCCTTAAACCTGTCCCACAGGGTGAAGTGGCCCAGGGAAAGGATGGTCAGAATTTTAACAATATTTGAGACCAAAGACATCCCCTAGGGAAAGAATGAGTACCAGAGGTGCACTTTTTACATCACTTAGGTTACAACTTTCATTCCATTTCTGACACAACCTCTTTCACCAGCCTCCATCTCTAGTTCTCACCATACTAAAATTACATTTCTGAATTTCAGGATCCAAAAGCTGCTACATAGATGTATATGAAATGTATGGATTAATGTGCCATATAATGGACAGAGAAAAGAACTCCCTAATCACCTGGGCTGAGTGAATGAAGGAAGACATATTTGCCTGCCATCTATTAATGTAAATGGTGCAGCTAATTTAACAGTATTAGACCTGAATCATCATGCTATTATTCCAGATTTACATCACTGTGAAACTGGAAGTGAATCATTAATATAAATGAAATTATACCAGTGTCAGCCATGGAGTGATCTGCAGAGGGGATCAGGTTCATTAATTTTAATAATTTATGATGCAGTGTAGGCTACACAATTTTACTAAATCTGCTTTTATTTAATGTGACTTACTGATCCTTGCATGTATTACAAATCATCCAATGTATTTGATGTGTCTATTATAAGCAGTTCTGAGGAGGGATGACTTTTTAGCAGAGTGCACTAACTTCTGAATTTATCTGGGATGGTTGTTGACCTAAAACGTTCTCCAAAGTGCTAGATTCTGCGCAATGAAGGTATGTTTTGAGAAACCACCTCACTCAGAGTAGTCTCTGCTTCACTTTCCATCTTGCTTGGTACAATCAACATCAGCACATGGGTGGGCAGAAGCTGAGGAACCAGAGCCCTATGAACACATTCATCAGGAGAGCATCTACAGAGTATCCAAAAGACTGTGACTTTAGTTTGTTGTATTTGTTGTAAAAAAAATCAGAAAATTTAGCTTCAGCTTCCTTCCAGATGTAGGAAGCATAGAATGTATATATACTGCTTAAGTTAAATATGTTTCTCTAATTCAGTGTTAACAGGTTGAGTGGCCAAAAAAATGTGTATGACAATCAAATCATTACTTCAACTTCCCTTCACAGCATTTTGAGGATAGTCATCCCCTGCTCATCCTGGTATCCTGAGAATGAAGGCATAATGTTCTGCATCTGATCTTACAAATATGGTTAGTTGCCATGCAGTAAGTAGGAAGCAAATACAGAAAGTGCACATGAGAGATTAGTCTGGATAGAATGCCTGCTGTGAACTAGGATTTTACTGCTGTCTCCCTTCTTCCAGCGCTGGGGAAGGTTCCTGTCCTTGTAGCTGAACCATCAGAAGAGATGGATGTGTGTTGGTGCTGCTGCTTCTGCAGTGCACAGCTGGGTGCCCAAATGCACATCCATCCTCATCAGTTGTTGAAGCTAATACAAAATAAGCTCAAGAATGCTTAATTATCAGCAGATGGCAGCTAACCTTTTATGTCCTGAAGCTACTGGTGCAGGAGAATATTTCCCCTGGATGCAAGCAGTCTATATTTCTGGATCTTTCCAGAGCTCTCTTTCTGGCATCACATACCAAGCATTTAGCTGAAATTGGGCTGATATTCACGTGGTTACCCCTTCATGGTTTTGGTACACTCACACTTCAGTACTCTTTCAGCATAATAGGTTTACCTCTGAGACTTTTCCTTGTTATTTCAATGCCACTTCAGTAGACTTCTCAGATTAGCAGTATAGTTACTGTCACTGTCGTGTTTATGCTGTGGAATTTTTATAGACCCTGTTTTACACTCTTTCAGTGCTTTGGCTGATGCTTGCATTTATAGGGACAGAATAACACTCAGCAATATATCTTGCATCCTGGCATATTTAATTAGTATGTCAAACTTGTGCTTGTACTTCTATTTCTATTTCTAAAGCAGAAGCACTTTGCTCATAGTTTGGTGTCAGAATGCATGAAACCTCCTTGGCATAATGTGAATTAGAACCAGCAGCAAAATGAATGAATGATTAGCATTGGGCATGGATCCAGTGTTTGACATTCCACTCATTAGAAAGTCTACTCTAATTAACTTAATTGGAATCTACTGGGTGTGCCATTGATGGATTTGCTTGTCACCACAATTTTGTTTTATGTTCCATCAAACTCATTGGTGAAAACATGATGTATGCTGAGATTACCTTGTAAAGACCTAGTTCTTCAGAGGGATCTGCAAATTGCAGCCTCTTGCTCCCACATGGGGACTTAATGAAGTCAATGGGAGGCAGGGTGCATGCTAGTGAACTCCTTTGCATTAAAATTATTTTCTCATAGTCCATATGAGTTACACATGACATATAACTTTGCATTTATCTAGCACCTGGGGATTTCAAATGATCTTCTAAACACTGAGGAATCAATTGAGCCACTTTTCCAAATGCTAATAGCACCTTTTCCTACAAGGGGTCACTGGAAGTACTCAATAAACTCATTGGGGCTACTCAATACATCATCAGAATCTGTCTGTAATTAAGTGAGCCTTGTAAAAACACTTATAAATAAAATTATATGCATGTTCTGACTGGTATACTGGGAATCCAATATTTCTATAACCATACAGTAAATGATTAGCAAAACCAGAATGAGAGCAAGGATTCTGTTGAATGAAAACAGTCTCTGCAAGTTGCCACTTGAATGATTAGAACTACTGACTTACTTGAAGGATTTTATTCTTTTATCTATAATCCAGATGCAGCCATCTCAGCTGAAGCTAGAGATTTCACAAATAGCTTTTGCTTTTCGACTTGAAGGTGTACACCTGTGCTGACTTCCTACTTTATATGCATATGCATATTTCATTAGATCAGGGCTCTCATAATGGTGGGCAAATAATCTATTTCAGCTCTAGAAAATAGCATTGATATTAAATGTAAATGAGAAGCTGGACTTCCATTGCACTTCTCTGGTCTAAGGCATAGAATTCTGTAAACAAAATGGAAGGAGACATACATTAAGATTTGGAAGAATGAAGTGGTTAAATGAATACCAGTGGAAGGAAAATGTTCATGATGGGGTAGATATATAGACAAAGCTAAATCTCTTTTATTAAAATAAAATCTGTGGTCTTACTTGGAATGAAACACATATCCCCAGAGAAGTTTAAAGAATACATGCAGCAAGGAAAATACCATTGTTGCCTCATGAATAATGGGGCTTCAATGGATATCATGACAATAAGTATATTTTAAGAAATAGTATTGTTTATAATAGTCTGTTGAAAGATTAAAAGGATTTAACATTTCATTTACACTGTCTATTTTTTTTCTTATAGCTTTTAAAAAAACAGACCTGTAGAATGTACTACTTTTTTTTTTTTTAATAGAAATTTCATGAGAACAGAAATACTACTCTTGTCATCAGTTGTGATTATTAATATGGGACTGTGGAAAATTTCTCTTTACCTAAAATGAGTTCTGTGAAACTAATTTACATACATTTAAAAGTATTGTGAAGATTTACGATATTGTGCTGAGTGAGAGAAGTTAGTGTTGTCTGATGATGCAAATAGAAAGTGAGGCAGAAGTTTCTGCTGACCCTGGTGATTTATAAGCCACTCTTTGAGACTCTCTGAATTAAAAGAAGAATTGCAATAATCACTGCAAACTAAAAATGGCCTCTCATTTAATCTGTTTCCAGATATATTTAAAAGAAAATAATGCAAGTGTTTATACAGTTCCTGCCTCTAGAATCCCTAAAGGATTTCAGTTTCAATGAAAAATGGAAAAATGTCCTCTCAAAGAACTTACTCTTTTCTCATACTGAGAACATCTAAGGCAGTTTGTGGTAGCAAGTGTACCACATAGCCTGCAATGTTGGAGTACACCCAATTTGATTAGAATGATAAACTAGTTTTGCTGGAAAGTCAAGTTTTGGTGGACTACTGTGAAAATTGAAGACTAAATAGAAGAAAAGAAGCCAAAGCATATTCCCAAAGTCTTCATGTTCTGTTAAAAATACAGTGAATAGCCAGAATGCTCAATTTGATGAAGAAGTGAGTCCTATTTTTGTGACAAATACAGTTTTAATAACTGAAGTTGCTGGTTTGGTGTTTCATGAAAAAAACAGCTTCTTCTTAATAGCTTTCATTCATCAAACAAAATTTTACCTTTTAAGGTTCAGAGAAAGCAAAGGTGGCTGAACTTAAGCCTTCATGTGAGAATTGCATCTTCCAGTGGTGACTCCCAGCCTTTTACTTCTCTGGCCATTTATGACATAACAAATTTTTGCAGGCAATTGAGAAATTGGACAAAAGCAAATATAACCCATGCACTGGCCTAGAAATGCAAATTTACAAAACTGTACTAAATACAAAAGCATTGTGTTTTAAAAACTCATTTTCCAAGTCTATGTTACAAGACTAAACAGAAAAATGATCACAAAAAAAGGAGCATGAGTTTATCATTAAAAAAAAAAAAAAAGGAAAAAGAAAGAGGGAGGCAATTAAGATAATTACCCCAGAAAAGTACTTTTATTTTGCAAGTCTCTATCTGCAAGTCTCTCTGGAAGTCTGCATCTTCTGAACTTAAATGTGTTTTGCAATCTGTTTGTATGTTGGGTTTTTTTTTTGGTTTTTTGTTGGTTTTTTTTTCACTTGGAGCATATTTGTAAGGAGCACAGAGTTGCTTTTACTCTTTAATTTCTTGTTATACACAGCTTGTTTCTGAATGAAGTGTGAATTAAAAAGCAGACCTGGGTCTTAGGACAAGTTTTTTAGCAGGATCTGGCTCATGTTCTCTCTGCCATCAAGAAGCAGATTTTAATTTTTCCTGGGTTACTGAACCAACAGAGTCACTCACTGTAGGGAGACACAGCTCTTCCCCAGGGGTGACACCTCAAGTTTCCAACAGCAGAAGGGATTTGCTCTGAAATTTTTCTTTGGCTTCCCATCAATACTGGATATTTTGTTCTCACAGATCTACCAATGCACAAGTATTAAACAGAGTGCAACACAGGAAAGCAGGGTTTACTTTGTTTGGTTTTGCTTGTTTGTTTGTTGGTTTGTTTGGTTTTGTTTGCTTTAATTTTTCTGTGAATATTTTAAGCTCAGAAATTGTCCTGAATCTTAGTAGAAGGACATTAGAAATGTTGACACCATATACTGACACTATGGTTAATTAAGGTTTTTCTCAGCTAATGCCACTGTTAGAGAGACCTTAGAAATGGGCTACAATATTGGGATAGCACAAATGTAGACAGTGACCTTCAGTACCCCAGTGCTTGGGCTGAAAGGGTTTATCTGTTCTTTGGTCAAAAAGAAATTTAGACCATTTGTTAAATGTTAGGTTTTACACATAGTATGAGCAGAGCTGGCAGTCTCAGTGGCTTAAAATGTACACAGGCAACCAATCATGCTGATCAGGGAATGACTAGAAATAGCAGGAGAGGTTTGGAGTACAATAAGGGTCTGTGCTCCTTATTGATAGCTCTTCCTAGATTACTTTTTCCTTTTTGTACTAAGAAACAGAAAGAAAAATGACTGAACCTCATCTGGCAATTTATATGAGGTACAAACATATACAACATATATAAATCTTAGTCTGGCAGTTAGTGCAATATATATATATATATATATATGAGATTTCTTTTAGTAGGCTAGTCTTCTAAAAGACATTATGGTCCCTTAAAGTTGCACATGAATATTTGTATTCCTACATCATGTTTTGCACATAGTCATTCAAGAATACCTGCAAATAAAATTTCTTTGAAAATAAACTTTCTGTTAATTTGTTAAGATTGAATGATTAAACTGCAATTAATAATTATTTGTGGTCATATTCATTGAGTTTGTACTTGTAATCCAATTGTTGTCTCATTTTACTTGTCAGCAAGACACAATGGGAAAAAATTTTCTTGACATTTTATATATGCATAAATAACCATAAACATATGTAGTCTACTTTTTTACAGCCTTTCACAACTCTTTTTCTCCTCTTCCTAATCTCCCCCCCAAAAAAAGAAAGATTTACTCATCGATTCATAGAAAACAGTTACCAAGGTCACCTGACTCCGAGTTCAAGTTTGGCCTTGAGCAGGGATAGGGGTTTAAATAAGTTACTGAATTGCATCATTAAAAAATGCAGGTTTGCAGCACCAGCACCTCATTCCAATCTCAAAGATTCTGGCTTCAGAACACTGTAATTTTTGATGTATACCAGACTCATAGGATCTCCTACATTCTGAACTTATGTCCATTTTAAAGCTATCTTGTAACTAAATTCTCACACAAATGGGACCATTTCTTTCCTCAAATGTCATAAATTCAACTTCTGCTGCTTTAGACAGCCTTTTTTTGAGAATACAACTAGCAACCATTTTTATATCTTTTCAGTCTTTGCTTAAAATGTTTTAAGTTGATGCATTCCAATTTAATTCACTTTTGATAGTAAAATCTGCAATAATACATTTATAATGTGTTAGATTTTACACAGACTTAATAAGCACAGACTTTTTTTGCAGCTCAGTAAACTTTTAACCTCTTGGCTAAAATAGGTATTGTACAGTAGCAATTGTCTGTGCCATTGTGTGGGAGCCTACCTGCATGGCACAGAGTGGGGAATGAGAGGCAACCACTGAACTGCCCTTGGTCTAATCCATGGGAAATAGATGTGCCAGAGTGGCTTCACTTGTGTCCATTGTTCATTTCATCCAGTCTGAGGAGAAGGCAAAGCAAAGTTTCCTCATCTGAGACATGTGTGTTAAAGAGTAATCTGTGAATAAATTGATTTGTGGCTCCTAACGCGTGCGGCCAGTCCGTGTTTCCTCAGCTTCACCAGGCACTGTGTGCTATGTGCACCACAATCTACAAAAGGGTAGGCTGTAAGTGAAGTTATCCTTGCAGGATTGTACCCAAAAATCATATTATCAGCTTTTCTTCCCAACTGTGAGGCAATATCCTCTAGGTTCAAACAGCTGAATAAATAGCTCCTGGCTTGTTATAACAGAGGGAAAAAAACTCTCTAATTTATCAGAGTTTATCACATGCATTTATCCTTACTTTTTCTTTCTTTTTCTTTTTTTTTTCCCCTCAGCATAAGTATATAAGATTGTGCATGGTGAATTAATGCCTGTGTTTGTATGAAAATTGAATAAAAAAAATGGGTCAAAGTACTATTTTTAGCCACAGATGAAATGCTACTGACTTGTTCAAAATCCATTCTCATCTATATGTACTCATCCATCAGATTTTGAACTTTGATGCCAAGCAGTTTAATGTAAATTACTCTAATTTAAACACTGTATTTTCTTAAAGTTCTCTAAAGCACATACCACTTGTACAGCAGAAGTTGCATTATGTGCAGCATATAGAGAATTCTTGTGGAAAGGTCTGTTTATCTCATCAAAGTGAAATTATATCTGTGTGGACATAGTGTGTAGTAGAAATATATATATCTACATATATATATGTATACACAGTATCATGTTGCATGTTAGAATGCACTTTACAAATTGCCCAGAATTTAAAAAATAATTTTCAGTATGACATACTGCCAACAAAAACATAACACTGTAGCTTAAGACTTGGTGTTATTTTGTTATTTCAGTTTTCTCTTCTCTTAATAATGAGAAAAACAATATTGATTTTGGATATAACCATGAAAGAATGATGATTAAGAATTACAGAAATCTTTTGTCCCGGCAAGGTCCTTACAGCTCTCATGAAATTTTGAACTAGTGTACTTTGTTACCTCATTAATATAGGCCAGCAGTAAATTGTGGGTTGGCACACTGCCCAGCATAGCACCACGATCAAGCCTCTGCTTTCTAGTAAATTAGAACCCAGCTTTTTATATCAGAGGTACACACATTTATGGAGGCATTAGATATGAAGTAATCTTTCATTTGCCATTTGCTTTTCCACATGGCTGGCTTTAAACTAGGTCATGTAAAGGAAGTTATTTGTGGAATCAGGAAAACCTACACTAAATAGACCTGTAAGGTCCTTTCAGCAGCCAGGAGGATTTGCTGGGATACATCTGAATGAACACCTGAAGAGGACCTCAGCTCTTGTATGGGTAATTGTAAGATATGTGAATCAATAGATGTGGGCTCACAGGACCATGCATTTCTGGACATGACCACAGAGCACATGGCAGGACTGAATCCTGTTGAAGAAGCAGGACTAACTCTCCCAGCAGCAAAGCATATTGACAAAATTAAACCCCTGGAATGAAACAGGGAAATATCACAACTTAAAAATTGTTGGAAACACTTCAATCCATTACTTGTTGTATTCTGGTCATTAACAGCAATTTCTTAATCACAGTTTGTGTAATTACTTGCCATTTGCTTGTATTTAAAAAGAATTAGCTCAGATTGTTTCTAGCAAGTGATCAACATTGCTTAAAAAAAGTAGTTAAGCAGACAGACTTACAGAGTTTGTGATAGATTGCCTTTTGTGATCAGTAAACACAGAGATATTTCATAGCAACCTATTCACTTCAGGTAGTTATGCAAAAAACAAATAATTTTCAAAAATTGTTCTTTTCCTTAGACCTCTACTGTATTTTAGTGGCCTTTTGGCTGTAGCTTTCTCCTCAGTATAATTATTTTAATGAATATCTCTTAGGGGATGAAGGGAAAGTGATAACATGGGTCCTGTAAATGAGCAGTTGTGACTAGTAACAATTTGGGAAAGGCAGTCCTGGAAAACTGGACTGCAAGGAAGCTTCACAGATTTCTAGTCATCTGTGTACTCTTCTTCTTAAATAGAGTAGGTATGTTCTGCAAGCCTGTGCTTTTCACTGGGCCTAGGCAATTACCAACAACAGTCCTAAGCCACAGAGATGGTTCCCTAAGAAACATCTTGGCTTCTCAAAGGAAAGTAACCTCTGATACCCTTGATGTTGAACCCATCATTTGGTTCCACCTCACTCACTTTTACATACTGTAAAAGCAGTATGCTCCTAATGGCTGATTCCTACCCACAGAACAAATGTTTTAATTGGCAATTTAATTTCCTTCCCCATAGAGCCCATATTATGCAATATCTCAGGTAGCTCTAAATTCCTGGAGGCTGAGATGGGGATGGGGCCAGGGGATGGCTTCCACAGACTCTGGGCTTCAACTCATCCATGCCACACCAATTGTCACTGTCCCCAGCAGGACAAACTTCCATGGGTGAAGTGTGCTGTACAATTTGTGTGCTGTACAATTGCAGACTGAAGCAGACAGCAAACAATGCTCCAGCTTCTGAATGGACAAAGCAGGCTTCCCTTTTGGTGTCAGAGCTATAAATCTGGAAACTGAGTACAGTAAACCCACAAGTGGCGAATACAAATAAAGCCAATGAAACGACACCTGCTTATACCACCTTTGAGTTTGGCAGAGTGAAATTATTCCAAATATTATTGAAAAATCACCCTTTCGTGTGTATGCCCAAAGATGGATGTATACAGATATAGACTCTTTGGGTGGCTGATAGAAAGGGCCTTCTTTAAGTGCTACAGGCTTTCCATATACAAATATTTTCTATGGTTTCCCTCCTCAGAGGGAATAATATTGCCTCAGCCAACATAAACATGTGAACTCACCAATAGGTGGAAAATGGGAACTAAGATGTGAAAAAAAAACAAACCAAACCAAACCCTCTAAGAATTTTGACTTAAAGAATGAAATGCTGAGATTTTTGCCTTAGATAAGAGAAAAAATTCTGAAAACAGCCCATTACACATTCAATCTAGGATGAAGAAATTTTTGCAGAGTTCTTGAATGATTTTTGTGCCACCTCATAACTGTTAAGAGGTAAAAATCATCCAGGGAGGCTGCAGCTATGAGGGCACAGCAGAATTTGGAGTTGAGGTTTCCTCTCTGGCCTTTCCTTCCCCCAGAACTTTGAAACCTGGGCTTCTCTCTCTGCAGGTTACATGCTGGGAAGAGGCAGCAGGGTCTGAGGGAGCTGAGATTCACACTTTGGGTGTGAATCACTATTTCTCCACAAATATTACTAGATAAAACCAGAAGCGACAGGAATACTTCCTAAGTAGAAATGTTGGTAGTTTAATTATAATGCAGATGACCAGGTCCAGATCACTAATGTTTTATTGCTCTGAATTCATAACTACTTATCAGAAATGGCCTTTAATTGATTTAAAAAAAGAAGTGTAGAGAGATGAGATATAGGGGTTATAAAAGGAGCACACTGTATATAGAATACCAAATTACCCAGGAATAACCCACCTCTGCATCTCACATATGAAAATCTCAGATTCTGGAAAAACATCTTCATAGCCCACCTCATGAAAAAAATGATGCTGGGACAAGGACAGTACATTGGTGGCATCATCTCAAGTGGGGTTTTACATTTCTTCCTATTAATTTGGGATCTGATGGCACTTAAGCTAATTAAATTAGCAATAAAAATAGCAAATAAATGAGAGCTCCAAAGAAATGGGTTAACAAAAGGAAGGTTTCAACAAAGATTATGAATTATATTGCTGAAAGTGAAAACACAAAACCTCTAAAAGAAAGAGGGAAATGTGCACTAAGAAAGGAACATTTAGAAAATTTTTGGAAACATTTAGAAAACTGATCAAGTAAAGCACTTATTTACACAAGGCTGGAATACATAACCCTGTTTGATTTCATTTTCTTGGGGGCAATTACTAAAGATATACCTCTGGTTCTAGCAAATGCCTAAGTCTATGACTACTGAAAGTAGACACAATGAAAAAAACAGAACTAGGCAATGATTTTTGAGGGATTGCTTATCATTGTCATGGAGTGTGGAATGACAGTTCATAATCATAAACCCTGTTTTATGCTGTGCTCTCTGCTAGTATTCAAAATGTTAAAACACAACAATAACACAAGAATTATACAGAGAATAATCTACTCTAAAGGATTGAGTGAAATAAACTTTGAAGGAACAAAGAAAATAATAATTTCTAGACAATGTCACTTGATTTGAGAGAGCAGAGAGGTGGCAAGAGTGTTCAAAGTGCTTAGAGAAGGAGTTTGGCAGTTAAGAGTGCAATTGTTCAAGCTAATAAAAATATTAAGAACTAAGACTGCAAAAGAGTTTAGCAAAGTAGAACATGTATCTACTCCAGAGCTTGTCATAATTATTAGTATTCAGCTGTGCTAAGCTGTATGAGACAGTGATAAATCAAGCAAGATTTGTAAAAGTCTCTGAAATCTTTATGTGAATCTCTGAGAATATAAGGCAGTGCTGGTCTTGTAAGGAGGGACAAATGGTCAGCTGGGGAGTATTCTACAGTACATAAGGGAAAGACATATGTTGAACACAAATTCTTAGAATCCTCTTGCTTTACATTTTTTTTATTTAAAGCAAATTAAATAGTTTTCAGAAAGCTAATCTTATAGGAAGGCAGGAATGAGAAAATTTCTTCTCAATCATTTATATATGAATTAGAGGCAGGGAAAAGAAAAGCTGGCTTCACAGCAGAAACCACAATCTGCAGTTAGCCTTTGTCCTGTAGCAATGTTTCCTTATCTGACAAAGCCTGCACCAACTCATGATGCTCAGCAAACTTTCCTGGCTTTACCTGACTAGACTTTAAAACACAGCAGAGATTCTAAAAGCTGTAATTCTGCGTTTGACAATTAATGCCACTAACATTTGGCTTGACTTTTCCCCTCCAGAGCCGTATCCCCAGGCAGTGGTGTTTGTTCTCTTCCCAGCCCTGCCATGAGCTGATGAGGAGCTGGGGCTCCCTGAAGCCTGGGAGCTGCCCAAGCCCTGCAGGGCCAGCAGAGAAGGGCTCTGCTTGCTCCTGTGTGCTCTCTGCAGCAGGGTAACTTCTCAGTGAGACTTCCAGCTTAAACTGTTTGAGAAGTGTTAGCCTCAAGCTGAAAGTCTCAATACCTATAACATTTAATGTGGATTTTATTCATGGTGTGTTAGATACCAAATAAAATATCTGATCGAGGATTAAGTTTCAAGGAGGTGGAATCCACCATATTACTTATAATATGTAAGATGAAGGAAATCATAGAAAGAGGATAGCCTGCTTCTTCTGTGAGAGTAACTGTGGGCACTAAAATAAAAATCTTAGTTTTATTATTCACTGCACTGAATATCAGAATTGTGTTTAATATGCTATAATATCAGCATTTCTGCATAATTTTATGGTATGGAAGAGGTATACATACATTTTTCCCCTCACTTTTATTATCCAGGCTGCCAAACAGCAGGGGAACATTTGGCATATTCCAGGTGCAGTGTCAATGCATACTGATGCCACTTTGAAATACATTTTCAAGATGGGGCAGATTTTAAAGAAAACAAAAAAAAAAAAAGGGAGAGAAAAATACTGGATACAATTAAAGGACCTGGATATTTTTCTTTGTAATTTTTAGCTGTTCCAAATGGAAAGATTTCCTATGAGTAAGTCTGGGAATGAAACCGTCCCAATTACAGGATGTCAGTTAGATATTAGGGATAAAAGTGCATAGTAATGAGCATGATGAATAGAAATGGAATTTATTATCTGTCTTTTTGTTTTTTAGTTCTGGAAAGACAAATACAATTTTAGATCAAATGAACAGTTTCACCAATCAGCAGTGTAATTTAATAAGTTTTATCTAACAGTCTATGTCTTATTTAAAAGGTATTTTGTTTCACATCCCCTATTCAAACAAACACAAAGACCTGAATGCTCTGACAAGCACACTGTATTTCCCTGAATAGAGAGCAAAATATGTACATTTATATCAGTATTGTGGTAGCTCTGAGAAGCTTGACTCATGGAAGCCACTGTGCCAGGGATGTAAAGTGATGCTCACTTGAGATTAAAGAAGAGAAGACTCAGAAAAAACAAAAGTGAAGTCTTCAGCAAAAAGCAGAATGTGTATGTGCTTCTCTAAGGTTTTCTAAGGAAGCAATCTGTCACTAAAAGTGAAGACCAGTAGATGATATGTATTTTCATAGTTGAGGTCTAACAGGGACCAAATAGAAATAGAAAATAATATAGGATTAGTTAAAAAAATATCCCCACCTTTCTTTCTAGTACAGAGAGTGTTTTCCTGCACCTAGGGTAGGTACTATTTCTCTTTGGACCACCCAAATGAAACATGCTGCATTACCAACAGAGTGACAACATATATTACAAATAGTTTGGTTAAAATAAGAAGTGATCTGAGCCTTTGGCCATCCTTCAAACCAAATTGAACTCAAACCTTTGACATTTCAGTTACATTGTCTTCTGCCTCATCCTACATTTCTCATGGTATAGTGTCATGCTGAAATGCCCAGAGGTCTGATATTCAAAAAGGGCAGCGATAGGCACCTTGCCACTTCCTGCTGGACTGCGGATTTGTCAGAGAAAGAGAGCTAGAGCTGTGGGGAGGGGGAATTTTCTCCTTCCAGGCAAATATTGTTGGTAGGGAGAGGGCAGGCCCTTTTCCATGATGCATGAGAACTTCCAAGGAGAGCATTGATGATGGATGACTGCCAAACTTCCACGAAAGAATGTTGTTATGCCCTAAAGAAAGAACAATAACACGCTCAGCCCGGATTCAGAGACAGTTCACTTAGTTTGGATATGACAGACCTAATAAAGATTCTAGTAATAAAACTACCAATACATTTTCTATATTCAATTAGATCTAGCTGGAAGAAAATCAACAAAATATTGCTCAATCAATTCCCCCTGGATTTGAAAAATTCAGTCATTAAATTTCCTTTCCCAAATAAACCCAAGACATTTCTAGTTGGATCTAGTGAAACAGAAACTGATCTGTAGCATGCAGCAATGTATCTTTTTAAGCTTATGAGAAGTATAGACTGGAAAGATACCAGATATTCTGTGATTAAAAGTGTATTAATCATTTACTGAAGATTATTGAATGATTCAAGATGAATTGTCTGTTTATATCATTGATGCCAGGATAATTAATTCAAATCTCCTGCTAGGTTTAAGAGGATGGAATTAGAGATATAACTACAAGAACCCTCTTGATCCACAGTTAGTATGTCAATAGCTGTTGCATCCTTTAGCTAAATGAGTGGTGGAAAGTATTTCAGTAATTTCTGGGTTCTTTTCCCAACCATGGAGTTTATATAAATTGTTAAAGATGTGATAGATGGGAAATCTTTAATATTTGTGATACAGACACACACACACACACACGTTTTCCTGAGTAGAAAGGTTCTCCAGACTGACAGTAAAGTACTATGGGTCTTATGCAGATGCCATGACAAAATAATCAGGATGCACAGGTATGGAAAGGAAATGCTTTATCTGAATGAGTATTTAGACACCAACAGCCAGACATTCATCTTAAATCTAAGAGAAAACCCAGAGAGGGTCAGTTAGAAACTACAGCTGGATCTTTATAAAATTTCCAAACCCACGTTAAGTTCAGATCCAAAGGCTTTTCTTTTTCAGTAGCTCCTGAATCAAAAATTTAGAACAGACTGGCAGCTAAAGTATGTCACAAAATTTGAATTCTGCTTATTTCTGTCATCAATCTTCCTGTGCAACTCGCAGCAAAGAGTTTAACAATTAGTGTCTCTTTTCTGTAGCCTCTAACACAAGGATTGTAAAGCACTAGGTGCAAAAAGTAGGGTAAAATAAATTGCTGATACTTGTAAAAGATAGGGAAACTTCAGCAATAAGCCCTTAGAGAAGTACAAAGTATTGGTGGCTGTGTGATAAATTAAGGAGAAGGTCACATTCCCAATGAAGTAGCAAAATTGTTGACGATAAAATACTCACTGACTTATTTATTTCTCTGTGGGATTTAGACTCATTAGAAGAATAAATTGCATTTGTTATAAAAAATATATATTTACAAACTTTGCATTTTATGCAAATTGGAATGTTTTCATGAAGAAAGTTCAGCATTCTTACGGAAGTATAAAATTAAAGTCAAATACACGATTTAGTTTTGAAAGTGTTGTTTTGTATGTGATGTTACTATCACTGCTTCTCCACGTTCTTGAGCGCTGCATTTGTACATAAATTTAAAATGCATTTAATAATAATTTTCATTTATTGTCTAAATGAGTATTGATTTATTTCTGAAATTTAGTTTATTTCACATTACTGCTAACATCAAACAAGATAACAGGATGCTATTGGCGTTGCTGAAAGCCAAATGTAGGATTATGCCTGTTTATTATCTTGAGCAGCCATGCAAGCTAAGCTACAATGAGTCCTACACAAGGAGCAATATTCATATATTAAATCTGACGTGCAATCCAGATACCACAGGGAAAAAAATCACTTGATCTTTTTTTCCATTGCTTTATGTGTTCTTTGTGCCTATATTTTTCTGCCTTGCACCCAGAAGTTTTTGACCCACTTGGAAGGTGTTCATTATCAGGTGACCATGAAATATAAGGGACAGCTTCTGAATGTGCTTTTACTACTGGCCCAGCTGGAGGAACTTTTTGGGATCCTGTCTGACATAAAGTCCCGTGTTGAAGAGACAGATGATGGCTTCTAAGGTTCGTGTTTCACCACCACATTCAATAGTCACCATTATCACTGGCAGAAAATGCTGCAGTCACTGGCATGAAGGAAATTTCTTTCCTCTGGCAGTCTCAAAGGGCAAGGCAACACTTGTGTGTTATGTGTTTCAAAATGCAATATAAGCAAATTAATTTTCTCTGTGGAACTATAACCCAAAAAACCTACTTAGTACAAACTTAGGATCGATATTTTGAAACAATAGCAGATTGATTTCCAGCTCTAGTTCAGTATTTTAATGGTTGTAATGTAAGAGATAAATAACAGGGTTGTTTCAAGTTGTTTATTTCTATGTACTCCAATTTCAGTGAAAATACATTCTGCTACCATTCATTGTGGATACAAAACCCGCAGTGCAATGTACAATGAACAGGGTCAACTTAAACAAGCTAAAAAATAGGACATGTGACAAGTGTTCTGTATTTCAGCCAGTGCCTTGAAAGGGATGAAGCTCTCTTAAGCTAAGCCCTTAATTTAAACTGAAGGCAACTCCTGTTACTATGCACCACTCTGGTATTATTTTTGCTCTGCTAATATTCTTCTGCAGCATTTTATAGTGGCAGGAATGTATAGCAGGGGTCAGCACTGTGGTTATCTTGAGCTCATTCAAATGACTCCTGGGTATATGTATATTAGAACAGAGCTTTCCAAAAGGTTCTTTTGAAATTCTTTTCTAAAGAATTGTAATTTCACTATTTCATTACATTACAGGGAAATGTCACATAGAATTTAATGTTATCAATATGTGCAATAAATCTTCTCATATCCTCACTTAATCATTTGTATATTTTAGAAAATTAATTTAATCAAATGTTCATTAGCAGTGATAATTAATTATAGCAAAGTTCATCAGACAACATATACATGTTGCCAAATGATCACCATGATGTTCTTTTGACAGAGTTGTTACAGCACAAATGTTCACACATTTTTATGCAGACATTTCACTAGCACATGACAAACTGGCTATAAATCTGCATTTAAAGCTCTATAAATTACAGATGAACTAGATATCTTTGAAATATATATTAATTTCATTAATTACATCACTCTGAATTATAAATGCATATTCAAATACTGTATACATTATGTCCATAGTGAAAAATTGATTAATGTTACTTATTTCTAAGAATATCATACAAATTGCCCAGAGGCATCATGTTTACTAATCTATCAGTAAATTGAAAATTCACTCTTTTTCAGAAAGTCTGCATATTTTATGAGGAGTGGCATGACTTGAAATTCTTGCTGCCTGAAAGAGGGATAGCTTTTTATTTAGGGCACATGGCTTGGGGGAAGCATATTCAGTCACTTTGCTACAGATTTCCTGTGACTTTGGGTAACTCATCCTGTCAATGGTTCATTCTTTTATTTATAATATAGTGATGAGAGTCTCACCTCTGAATTACTTTTTGCTTTACCCCTTTGCTTTTTAGGGCAGGAACAGGGGGAACATCATTGTGTTTTTCTCCAAGGCTTAACAAAATGAGGCCATATCCTTGGTTAAGGCTTTTAGATACTGCCATGCTATATTGTAATAATATAATTATTACTGCACTGACAAAGCCATTAATTTAATTGCTCTTTCTGATTCTTGATAGCACTGCTGGCTCCTGAGTATTCCATGCTCTAATCAGGTAGATGAAAACAGAATAGAATGCTCAAGATAAATCCCTGCTAAAACTGTGAGGAGTTTGTCTGCTTCCCTTTCACCAATATTTGATGTTTTTATATGTCTCTGGGTGAAAACTCTCACTTGTGCAGTCAAAGCCTTGGTTTTCTTTGAGCTATACAAGAATATTTCTTGATGGTGTATTAAAATTTGTTGGAGGACAGTGGCAGCAGGCAGCTAATGCAGCTGTCAAGAGTGTTTATGAATAATTAGTAACAACTAATAATCTGGGAGACAACATTATTTTTTTTGGAGATTTTCAAAAGCTAATAAAAGATGCATATATCTGAGACATCATAGAAAAGTTCCAGAAAGACAAGCAGGCCCATTTCAGGTTGTCTGTACCAAAAGTTACCAGAGGAGTTGGAAGACAGAGGCATGGGCTCATAACCAAAGTAATTACCCCGAGTTTGGTGTATCTGATTTTTTAGAGTTATATCTCTGTGGACTTGGAGCTAGGAAACCCCATCTAGCAAATTTACCTAAGTATTTGTTGAAACCCAGCCAAAGAAACTAAGTCTATATGGCTTAAACCTGTACTGCTCCTTCACAGCATAGTGACACGTTCATCTGTACTTAAATTCTGGCACTGTTAGAACTGGAAATTTAATAT
This sequence comes from Cyanistes caeruleus, assembly GCF_971803275.1. Classification (NCBI taxonomy): domain Eukaryota; kingdom Metazoa; phylum Chordata; class Aves; order Passeriformes; family Paridae; genus Cyanistes; species Cyanistes caeruleus. Next base: position 21,963,548 of record NC_141709.1, read on the forward strand.
ATGAATTTCCTTTAGCTCACCTCCCAGGAGGCAAAGCTACATCACAGCTCTTCAGTGAACATTTTGTTGTATTAAGAAACCCTGCAATGCCCAGACACAACATGGCAGAAATAGACTGAGGAGAGTCCTTTGGCTCTCTATGCTTTCTGCTTTTGTTGGTATGACTCAGAACCACTGAGCACAGTTTTCTTTTTGAGATGTTTTACAGTCCTGCAATGTTGTTTTTTGTCATGGACTCAGTGTATAGGAGAACAAGCCAAGAATAGCAATTAGCTACTTAACTTGTCCAGTTCTTTACTGCAACTGGAGTGTTAGATCAGCCCTTCAAACAATGGTGACAACATCTCTATTAAAGCTGGGGCCTGGTTCAGTAAAAACAGGTTGCAGGCATCTGTGTTCAGTCATCTCACTAAGTCTTTCCCTTTTTATTACTCTCCTCGTATCATCCCACTGTCAACACAGAGCAGACCAGCAGATTCCAGGTGCTGTCCTGGGAAACCTGCCCACTTTTGCTCACCACAGTGACAGCTTATAAGGACAAGTCTGGTTGGTTTTTATTTAGTTATTTATTTATTTGGGGAAAAAAAGAAAAAAAAAAGCCCAAATGAAAATTTATGATGAGGGTTTTATTAAAATGTCAGGCATTCCTTTTAAATTAACTCAGGGAAAAATCCTACAGTTTCAGGGCTCTCAAAAGAGTGGATAATGCTCATAAATTGGATATTGTTCTTTTCAGGTTATCAGACAGAAATCTATTCTTTCTCTCTGGCAAAGGAATTCAACATTGACAGTTCTTGTTAATTGCTATCATCTTTCATTAGGATTTTTCTGTCAGCATGTGTTGTTCAGCAACTGTATAGACCAACTGTGTTTCTACTCTGAAACACTAAATTGATACAAATGCTAATTTTTTTTCAAAGGATTTCGGTTTTGGCTTGGAACTTTGGGAGGACAGAGAGGAAAAACAAGTAACTGAGTGGGAAAATGGAGAGATTAGATCTTCAGTCCCCTAAATGACAATACCAGGCACGTATATTTGCATAAGAGAGAGTCTAAGACCTTTCTTTTGTGTTGTAGAGAATCAGATAAGGAAAAATACTGCACAATAATTGAGATCCAACTATTCAGGTGCAGACTGAGCCCAGTTAACTCAGCTTTAAAAAGCCATATCTATGCAAGACTAAAAGTAAAATGTTCACTTGGTTTATTGAGTCTTGTCCTGACAGACAAGTAAGAGGTTGCAAATTTGGCAGAGCAAAAACAGAGTTAAATGTGGTTGTATATCACTTTCTTCTGGCTGAAGACAACCTACACTGCTCCCCCTGAGCAGGAAGCCCTGTGTTACTGAAAACTCTTTTGATGTATTCCAGGAGCATCTGGTTGCCAGTTACTGGCTGAAGATAATGATGGGTTGCATTCTCACCTGCTCCTCTTCCACATCCCTGAAGTTTCTAGTTTGTCCAATTATGAGGCTTTGCCCTGTCCCCCATGGGCAGAGGATAAAGAAGCAGCCCTTCTACTGGGGAATTAACTTAGGTCACCAGTTTGTCAGGCTGCATCTTGGCTGGATGTAGGTTGTTAAAAAAGAGCAATTCCTTCCACCTCTGTTTTGATTATAGAAATTTCATGTCTGAACACCAAGAGTCCTAGAGGAAAAATGTTGTCTTATGTTAGAGGGCAGGGAAAGTAAATTTGGGAGAGATAAAGAAATAAAAAATACTAATCAACCACTAAACATAACTTTGCTTCAAATTTGCAATACAGCATACATTTTCCCAAATTTTCCTCTTTTTTTTTTTTTTTTTTTTAATTAAGATTCCTTCATGTATTTTTTAAGGTAAATGCAATTTCTTTTAGTAGGAAACAGTGATTTGTAGAAGGAAGCAAGGAGAAGTATGGGTTAGAAATAATACAAAGTTCACTAATAGAAAGTTCATGCTATTAACTGCCAGCCCCTCTACAGACTGAGCTGAGACCTTCTGGTACAGGTTGCTTTCACCTAAATTGAGCATATCATGATAAAATTTAACATCCTAGACCGTGTTTTCACAGGATCCTTGATGTCAGCACACACTAAGGATAATTAGTGTTATGGGTACACAAAACTGCCTTGTACCTTTTAGAAACCCCTCCTACTCCCATCACTGGTCTCTTCTAGGAATATGCCTCACTAGAAACTGTGGCTTATATGTCACCCATGTTTCTGCAATTGTCTCCTATCTACCTGTGAGATGAAGCTTTTTGAAGATAATTCCATACTATTTGTTTTGTACAATGACAGAACTTGCGAACAGATATCTGTGTCTAATAAATGAGTTAAACTCTTAATGACTACTGCATCAGAGAATCCACAGAGAAGGAAATGTATTATTTATATTGTTACCAAATTAAGAACATCACAGAGAAAGCAGCTAAGTAAGGTATGTAAAAACTACAATTATTATCATCAATCACTTCCATATGATGGCAAATACACAGAGCGTAGAGAAACCCTCATATGCCCTAGAGACAAACCTCACAGAGACAGGTGCTAATAATGAAATGTATGGCAAGATTATTTTTCAGGGAAAACAAGGTAGGAACTTCTGTGAGCAAGTAAGTTTTATGGAGGGATTAGAAGGTGATAAAAGGTGGGTGTGGGGAGAACATGAGTTAGTTCACTGTAGCCTCAAGAAGGGGCATTAGAGAATGTAATAAAGAATGCTGTAACAAACAGGAATGAAGGAAGAGTAAAAAAAAAAGTCTAGAAATGAAACTGAAGAGAGTTTTATTGTGTGATTTATAATGAAGTTTTGTGGAACTTCAAACAGGATATGATCTTGAATTTGATACTGTTAAAAAAAAATAAAAAAGGAAATTGAGAAAAAGATTCAAGGAGTTATTTGATATGATTGAAGCAGAAGAGCTGGAGATAATTTAATCAGTGGTGTTCTATATAGACACTTCCAGGAATGGGGAGACAGGGGAACAGAGAGGGCTGAAGAAGGTTTTATCAAGTTGAGAGAAGACAGGATGAGACCACCAAACTTTTATCTGTGGACATTCTGAAGTGAGATTGAGAGTCATTCATGGCAGACAAGACAAAATGCCAAAGTTATTCCAGCCAAATTTATTGAAGCTTCCATAAGAGCTTTGTCTTTATTCCGTGTCTCATCTGAGGAAATAGTTCACTAAATACATTCACCAATATCTGCATAGCTAATGAAAATGGTGTTTTTTCTAGAAAAGCTTTGTAGGAATGTACATCAGATCATTCCTTCCCTTGAGAAGGGAGGATTTAGTAAATAACACTGAGGCACATCTTGTATAGCAGGCTTATCTTCCAGGCTTTCTTATTTTCTGTCTCTGGCCACAGAGAGTTTTTTTGGTTTTGCTTTGTTTAGTTTGTTTTGTTTTGTTGGTGTTGTTTCCTTCTCCTCTTCTTCCCACAGGGAGTAAGAAAGAAAATAAATGTATACTCCTTTGAATCCAGTTTTAAGCCAAATCCTTTCTGACCTTTGTATTCATGGGAGCTACTTATGCTTACAAGGAGGCTGGATATAATGGTCATGGGTTCAGTGAAGAGAGAACTTCATACCACATTATTTTATAAAGCATATTTTCTTTCATAATCACAGTGAAATATTTGAAATAAAAAGGTTGAGCTAGGCCTTATGAGTCATAACCACAGTGCAGAGCAGCCTACAGATGTTCAGGGCTTGTAGTTTTAACAGTTATTACTTCACCTCTAATTTTGAGGTCATAGATATGGCTTTCCCTTTCCTTTGTTGAAAATGTGCATTTGTGTAAAAAAAAGAGGTCTGTGTCTGGTGCTTGTGAAAAGTGCCAGAATGGGAGTTCTACAGGGCGAAAGCAGGTCAGTCCTGTGCAGCAAGAACGACTTGGGAAGCAACATAAAATCTTCCCATTGCCATTCCCATGCAGGATGCTCCAGTAGAAGGCAGATCTAATCTAATGGCTCCAAGGATAACCTGTAGAGGTCAAAGGGAAATTTTGAGGGACACCCCTGACCTCCCTGCTGGGGCTGAAAGAGTGGCAGCACCAGGCATTGCTGCACTGGACCTTGTTCTGCCTTTGCTGCAGCCCGCAGATTTTACCAGCTTGCTGCGCTCCTGGCAGAAACCACAAAGCATCCTTACTTTCCTGAGATACTTAGCATTTATTCCACAAAACTCTGAAAAGGAAACGAGAGCAAGAACAATACTGAAAGGACATCCAAGAAACCAAAACATTTTTGTGACCCTTTTTTCCACTGTAACATTTTTTTTTTGTAATGCCAAACATGGTGACATTATGTTCACATCAAGCATGTGCTGTAAAATTGCACTTGTCAAGCATTTAGTTTGGCAGAAATGCAGAGGAGGAGATACTGAGCCAAGAAATGTTTCTCCTTTTCTTCCTCATAAAATGGAGAGTTCAAGAACAAATGAGAGTCTGTTCACTGTGTTATATTAGTGTGTGTGGAACTGTTGGTTTTGCAGTACATACTTTCATTTTCGGATGTCTTTAAGTTAGCAGTGGACATTTGATAGGGACTGAAATCCCTTAAGAAAATCCCTTAAGAAAATCCCTGAAGATATGATACAACTTCTGATAGCACATTACATTATGGAGCAAGCTTACATGTTTCTGATTTCTTGACCAGTGTCAGACTGCAGGTTTCTGGAAGCGAGATCTGTCTCCTCATTCTGTTGGAGCACGTGGCCCATTCTCATCCATGGCCAGAACCAAAAATACAGTCCAGCAAGATAAGAGTGAGGTTAGAAGCTGTGCAACAAATCACTCCTCATACCATGCAATATTTACATATATCAGAGACAGCCCCTTTCCTCTACTGCTGTTTGCAAACACTTAACCAAATCTTCCATCTCTGTGTGATTTGGATGGCTGCTACATCCAAAAAAGGGCACATAACATGAACATGTGTTAGCCAGTGTCTGGAGAGGACAAAAGGAGAAGTGGTAAATCATCTCACACCTGCAGAGGGAAGAATTGTTCCTGCCTCTCAGGGACCCTCAACAGGACTTGCTGTTGCCAGCCAAATGTGGCCAGGCTGTTTCAGCCATACAGGAGTTAACACAATCCTAATCTACATCTTGACTGGACAAATCAGCAAATCCTGACAAGAGAAACTCCCTGAGAAGCTCAAATAAATATAACTTTAATAGTGCCTGACTAATACCAGCAAACTACAACCCTGAGATAGCTGTGTACTCTGTGGACGTGTGGCGTGAGATTTTCATTTCAAGTTGTTACAACAAGATTTTTCATGGAGTTGCATTTCACTCATGATGAGTATCTGTGACATGTATTACAATATTATTTTCCTTTAGGGACAAATTGTCCTCTCTTCTGGCTTGTCTTATAGGGTTAACAATGAGTAAGTTTATAACAATTTCTAGCTGGGTGAGAAGAATTTAAAGCACATTTATCTGGAAAGAGTATGAGGAAAACACACATTATTGTTAAGAAGTAATAATTAAACACCCTCTGTCCTATCTGGAAGTACAGACCCATTATAAATAAAGATAAACAAGTACAATACAGAACCCTGAAACATTTATTCTTTTTAATGGACTTTTAAGTCAGTTTCTCTCGTTGTTGATTAATGCAATTAAATTAAATTAAATTAAAAGAAATGTCAAGAAGAAAACAAATTTATAATTAACAAAGCCCACCATAAATTTGCAATTGCTTGTCCATATGAAGGTCTTGGAGAAAGTTCATTTCAGCAAGGGTAGAATTGACACTATTGGAGCTTTAGCAGGAGCAATTATTATCATTGCAAATTACTTAAACTATTAAACTGAGAATAATTCAGAAATATCATTAGCAGTCAAATTACTTAAAAAAAGCTTGTTTTCTTTCTCCTTTGTTTAATCTAAACTTAATGTCTGCTTATTCTCACACAAGCAGAAAATGCTGATAAATAATTCCAGAGCATGCCTAAACATCTCTCTTCACAGCTAGCTTCTAATTTGATCTCAGGAGACCCTTCTTGGTAGCTGAATAAAATATTTTCATTTATTCTAGAAGAGCCTACATCACCATACGTTTCTAATCTCATGTTGCTTGGTAATGCTGCTAGATGAGGTCCTCAGCAAATCATTAAACTTGTTCAATAACAACATTACAAAACACAAGAGATTTACCCTTAGTGAAACAAAGAAGTTTTTCAAAGACAGGGGAAAAAACCCCAACAAAAACCTTTAATAAGTAACTTTAGTTTCTAGGGTAGTTTCAGATATTACTTAACATTTTAAACTTCCTGGTGTGCCCAGCACAAGACTAAGGAGACCTCAATGCAGCATCAAAGTGGTTTGAAAGAGCCATACCTTCCCACTGCAGAAAATACAAGAGATATTGTTTTTCTGATATGATCAGATGTTTTGTCTTGGTCAGCTCGCAGTCCCCATTAGATCTTCCCTGCATTTGAACAAAATAAGGTCTTTTGAAATTTAAGTACTCAACCTCCCAGTCTGATCTTCCTAACAACTAACTATGTTTCCTGATGATATGATAATATAAATGACTTTGCTATGGAATTCATGAATCATCAAGATATGATTTGAAGAGAGGAAATTAAACACTTGATTCAATTAATCATTCTTATTAAGCTAGAAATTCATGATTTGCACTCTTAATAAATATGATGTGAGATTTCATATGCATTAATCACATGAGATTGATACCTATTATTATTCTTTATATTAAATAATACTGGATTCAAGTTACCCAGACACCAGCATCCTGATCAGGGAGGGATGGAGAGTACTGTGGAAGTGGTACACTGTCCCAGAGGAGAAAAGTCTCTCATTGCTTGACAGATCATCCATCTTCTTTCTTGGCTTTATTGTATTTCTTCCATATTGATGGAATGGCTTTCTCTCTGGAAAGTTGGGTCAAGTGTTGAAAATCAAACCTAAGTTCCCTCATGCAACAGCAGAGAATGAAAGTGCAGTGGAGCAAAGCCCAGCTATGATTCTGGATTAATTGAGGTCTGCAAAGCTTCTAATCACTTGAGATCAGAGATTTTTGCATTAAATATGACATTATTATTATTATCATTATTATTAGTAGCAGTAGCAGCACTGCATTTTAATAATAATTAATAGTATTATTAATTATAGTTAATAGTAATAAGAGATTACTTAATTTAATGTTTTTATTATTGCTTGAATATAGGTAACATTCAATTAATTTCTTCTATTTTTTTCCTTAGGAATGTTATTCTGTATTGTTTTATTCACACATAGAAATGTACACTTTATCCATTTGTTCATGATGTAATTCATAGATATCAATATGTATATAAATTATTTGGACAATTTTTTCCCATCTCTAAATAGTCATGGTATAGAGCTATTATTATTTACGCACCCTTGCAATATATATATACAAATATGCAAATATACACATTTTAAAACACATTTAGAGAATTGCAAGGGAGTAGGGTAGATGACTATATCTAGACATTTGTCAGTTTTCAGAGGTATGAAACAGCTTGGTGTGTGTCACAGACACATGTGAGTCACAGCTAATAGCACATTCATCGTCTGGTTGTCAGGGCAAGACCACAGAAATCCCCTGGGAAAATATCCTCTTTCCCTGGTAACCACCAGCCCAAGTCCTCATTTACTTGCCTTGTTAGAGCTGCATGCCCCTAACTTTGTGTGAGGTTACAAAGAACATTCTTTTCAGTTGAAACTTTGAATATAGATAATTTTACCTTCATTAGGATAAAGCATGTCTGCAAGGGAACTATCTAAAACTTCTGAGCCTTCAGAACTGCCCTTGAAGTAAATGGCTGTTGAAAAAGACAAACTATTTTCTCTGTGATTTTTTTCTGAGGCATTTTAAGAAACCATTTTTGGTAAAACAATTTCAGTCTAAGCTTACCTGGTAGTTTCTTATAAAAAGAAACTGCCAATATAATCCTGTATTATTCTTTGTTTTTGATTGAGATCAAAATTTTAGTACAAATAATACTTTTGGAGTGGGAAGTATTTTAAACTGCTTTAAATATTAAGAGTTTTAAATATGTTTTTTTGTGGAGCGACTGATTTTAAAAAAAATTATTATATCAGTAATCTTATTAACTTATAAACTTAATAAAGTGATTCTTGAAAATTATGCTTTAATACACTTAGAATCTTGAGAAACCAGAAAAAAATATATGTTCATGTAATGAATTAGAAAAGTGAAAATTATTTCTAATTCTTGCAAAAGACTTACACGCAATATGTTGGTGAATTCCATAAGGGCTAGCATGTCCAAGAAGAGACATGTCAGTGAAGAGCAGAACATCTTCTGTGATGGTAGACTCTTTCCTTATATTTTGCATAAACCCATTTACCTAGATAATTATTTCTAGTTTCTTAGAAATATCTCTGGGGTGAGAGAAATCAACATTTTTGCATACCCGTATTAAGCTCTTTTCCACCATGACGATTTCTTTGGTTTCACTTTTCCTCCTTTTCCAAAGAATAGTGAAATTTCTATATATGGTGAAACACAGTTATGTTTTGATAACATGTTAGGAAGACTTATATAATTTCTCCAGCTTTGTCAGAATAGTTAATCTATTTAAAAAGACTCCTTAAAAAGATGTCTACACAAGGTATTGAATCATGAAACAGAATTTTCCTTTGAAGTATCTGCATTTGTTTTAACTTTTAATGCCTTTACTCCTGCCTGCAGTCTCTGCTGGGTGAGTATATTCCTTAGAAGCCTTTTGCTTTGTTTCATTGGGAAAGGAATGCAGTTGATGCTGGTGTACAAGAGCCAATGTGACTCTGTGAGGAAGACTGTGAGGAAGTGCAGCTTTCTGTTTGTTTCTGCCATGTCTGGGTTTGTCATAGCATCTCTGTGTGACTTAATGGTGATGGCCATCACATATAAAAAATGCAAGTCACAGACTAACATTGTGCAGCTGCTGCAGAGTTATCATAAAAAGTAGCATCTCTCTGTTCCCACAAGTAGATAACAATTCATATGGAGAAAAAACAATGAACTTTATATTACTCCCATTTTTGTCTTTTCTATTCAATATTTCGTATATGCCTTTTTCCCAGAGAAGTTTTCAGGACTCAACATAATGTGACCATTAAAGGAAAGAAAAAATCCATTGAGTGAAGGGATATGAAATGATGGGTTAATAGCACACATGATATCACTATATTTAGAATCTCATGCTAATTATTGCAGTTCTTGCAGTTTGTGTGATATGGTATGTCAAAAGGTCTGAGTGAATTTTATTTCATGGAATGTTTATTGAGCAACTAACATGCCTTTGTCTTTGAAAACTAATTAACTTTGTTCTTTCTGGTTTGTTTTCTCTTATGTAAAGTGTAATAATCTGAAACTGTTTTACAACAGTTCTGTCCTTTACAGTGCCATTACATGGCACTTAAAATAAAACTGGCTAGTTAAGCTTTAGTTCATATGCATGTCTTTTTCACTTTCTATTTTTATTTAAAGTATATTCTCCAAGGTAAAAGTGACGAGGGTGTCATAGATGGAGATTCCCTGTAGTCTAAACTGGCAGTTTTGCTGAGCTCTAGGTACAAGTCACCTCAGAGCAATTTGGAGGGGAGTTTTGTTTTTATGCTGCCTGAAACACAGCCTGACTAAGAGCAGTTTGAGGCAGGAGGGTGGGCACCTGGCAACTTTTATCTTGGAGGTGACAATGCAGAAGCTGCTAATTAGTGAATGTTGTTTTTATCAACCTGATGTAGAATTCCAGCCTTGCATGTGAAAAGTGCACAAGTTTTATTTGTGCCAAATTGGCCTCCATGTGAGGATTGGGTAGATCCAATTAATGTCAAACAGCCCTGTGTGCTGTGTTTCTATAAACTAGATTGTGATACACTTAGATGTGGCATCCTTTCCAGATGATGTGCTCAACTGTGAGTAGGAATGAGATAAGGAACACAGAGTACATTTCTTTCATTTGAACAAGGCAGAAGACGGCTTCTGAACTAGATCACAAACTACTGCAGCCACCTTTTTACATTCCTCTTTATGTGCTGTGAGGTCTCAGCCAGACATTCTACCCCATTCAGTTTGTGCTGGCCAGTTACCCAGAGGATTTTTTTATACAATTCACTTAAAAATAAGTAGTGTTTTCTGCATTTCTGGAAATCAGGATTATTTTTCAAAATGTAACAGCCTGCTACTCAAAAGCTTTGACAAGCACCCACTTGCTTCATGTTTTCCAGAAAACGCAAATTATAGCACCAACAGTTGTATTGCTTATTTTTTCACAATCCTAAGAGAAGAAAAGGGATTTTTGTCTTGTTTTGCTTTGCATTGGAGAAAAAGAGCTGGGCAAGAAGAATGTGATGCTGAGATCATCATTCAGTGTGAACCAAGATGAATAGTACTAGCGTGATGTATGGGCTCAAATTGTAAACAGAAGTTGACAGAACAAGCACAGGGAATTTGAGACGGAATCTGGACTGAAGTACAGATTAATGTGAGCAAATCCAATCACCCACAGAGGCTGAGGTGAAGCTTTAGATGGTTATTAATTGTTTAAGGGATGTTGTGCATGCTGAGAGACTTACAAAAATAAAGAGAAAATGGCACATCAGGCCAAGATGATCCTTTGATTTGGAATTAGGCTGTGGGCTGCATGGTTAAGAGGTACAGAGAAACAGTTGAGGGATTTCTGCAGCACAGAATCATGCCATAAACAACTCTAGATCCAGGATTTCCTCTCACATCACAATGCCCCGTTCTGCTATCCTTGTGTGTGATTGGATTTGGGCACTTCCATGTGAAATCTTTTTAACTGCAGCATATTTCACATGATGTTGATTATGAGTAGCATTTTATTGGAGATTTGTGCCATATGCATTGTATTCAGCCTTTCAGTGAACCACTACTAACATTTAGGGGATAAAAAACTTGCCTTTGGTTGCAGCAAGACAGGGGTCCAGCTTCATGCCTGCACTTGTAGAACCAGATAGAGAATAAGGACTAAATGAAAGTGGTACCCCTAAGACTTGCTTCATTCCCTGTTGAGAAAGCAGGTTCTGCTAATGCATCATGGAAGTGCAGTGCAGGACAGCTGGGCTTCCAGGGCTTGTCAGCTCAAACACAACCTCTCAGGAGACAATCAGAGCTTGCTGTAGTATGAACATCTGGAGAGGAGCTAAGAGGAGGGCAGAAAAAGTTGGTAGTCCAATTTTCAACACTGAGGTGTTACAGTAGAGTGAAACATGTTCACTATGTGGCCCTGAGTCAGAACTTCTTGCAATGGTGCATATTTAAGTGAGAAGGGTGTGGTGGATATCTGAGTGCCAGAATTAGAAAATTTGACTTTGTCAGTGTGTCCTGCATGTGCTAAGTAAGACCTAGCCAGAAAATGAAGCTATTGCTGAACTGTGGTTGCTTTTTCAAAGCTGTAGTAAGCTGCCCAACAGTGAGTTGTTAATATAGGTTGGAGCAGGCTGGTGTTGGCTCACATGCTTTCATACTATGCTCCACTGTGCAGATGAGGTGAGACCTGCATCAACAAAAGAAACTCACAGGGTTAATAAAAGAAAAGTTTCCCTTTCAGATTAATATATTTAAAATAAACTAGTATTTATAGGAGCTGGCTGGTATTTGTTACCTCACATGACTTGTGCTTTGTTTTTTTAACATTTAGATATATATTATAAGATGCTAAATGCTTTATTCAAATTCATCAGGCAAAACAAAAAGAAAGCCAGATAGACCAAGTCTGTTTCTGTTGATCATGATTTATCTATCTTTCAGTAAGCCCTTTGGTAGAGCTGGGGATAATCCATTACCTCCCTACTTTTCTGAAAATCTGAAGTCCCAAAGTGACTGAATTTTGAAAAATGAACGAGGGGAAAAGTGTGACTTTCATCCTGTAGGAACCATAAAACCATTACACATGCCAGTATATAAAATGAAGGTACTTACCTCCGCTGCTATATTTGCCTTTGGTTACCCTATCTTTAAAATGGATATAGAAAGAAAAATATCCGAGAAGGAGAACAAAAAGAAAAGGTTTCTTATAAGGAGAGATTAGAACAATTTCACCTATTTAGTTGAGAGAGAAGGTAGATGAGAGGAGACATCACGAAGAGATACGAAATAATGAAGTATAATAAATTCATGCTAATACTACAAATTGACTTCTTGGACCCTTTTTCTTCAATTTTGCTTCTGGAAATCAGTTCTCTTGATACTATTAATGCAAAATGATAGCCATTTGCTGTCTCCAGAAGCATGCAGAGGTTAGCAGTGCATGTCATCTATATATGTATGTAGTACAGCATACATGCAGTTTCTAATGTAATATGAGAATTTACCATCCTATTTATACTTATAAAACAGAGGTCTGTCTGCAGTTTAAGGGAATTTATGTCTCAGCTGGAAACTACAACACAAACCCCCTCTTGTACATGCATATTCTGCTGAATGGAGAGCTTGCAAAATACTCTCTAATAATTCCATGTTCACTGATGAACAGTGTTGTTTTCAAGTTTTCAAGTTTTTGCACTTACTATTCACTACTTTTGGACTGAGATTAGGTTAAAATCTTCCCTGGGTAAGACTACAGGCTCAAACTTTCAGAAATCTGAGAAGGGTTATACTTCACCAATTTAATATTTAGTGCAGTCACACTCAAGAGCCATTTGAGTCAAAATACTTCACATCTCCATGGGAATAACAACAGCAACAGCATGAAGGAGTTTCTCATACAGTGCTAATATTTAGCAGTGGACCCTGTGGATGACATGGCCTCCAAATCAAGCTTCCTTCTGAAAAGGGCAGCAGGAAGAGAACTATGCACAGGAGAGATCTGATAGGATCTGCAAAGATGATGGCTTGCTGAAAAACTCCTCGCTGTAATCAGAGAATGACATGGGTTATCCTGTCCTGTGTTTCACAAAGGGTTCTGCCATTTCACCTACCTGACCAACAGGTGCTGCATTTCTTGTTTAGACAGTCAATATTCCATATTGCTGTTTGGGTATTTTAACAATTGCTTCAGTCTTCATTTCACAGCTGATTTATGTCTATTCTGATGAGAATGAAGAGTTAAACACAGTACTGGGTCCTCTGGGCCCAGGCTAGGACAGCTGTTCTGCCAAAACCAGAAGGACATCTAGACAATTAGGGCTGCTTAGAAAATTGTGAAGAAGCTGGAGGTGAGAACAAAACACTTTTCTGACATATCTCAGACAGCAGTAAAAAGTTCTTTAACCCATAAATAGGAATGTATTTGTGTATGGAAATAACTAGATTATAAATGAATGTGAGAGATGACTTGCATGGAAAGCAATTGAACTGAGAGCATTAATTTGCTTGCTCACTTGGTTCCACAAGTTTTGTGCATCTGTCCTTGAGGTTCTGACAAGAAGCTATTGTGACAGAATGGCTCTCAGCACTTGTTTAGATTTGAGAAGTCTGAAGAACTTAGTATCTTTTTCATGTATGCCAAAGTAATCACTTGAAATATATGCATTGAGTTCCTTTTAGAACAAAAGGCAGCAACAGTGTCAACAAGAATGAACAAAATCCCTCAAAGCTGTATGAGAAATCATCTTCATATGCCTTTCTTAAAAATGGGTCAGAACATTCTCCAGAAAAAAAATTATATTTTTTTCATTAATATTCCTAAACCTTCAAATCTTTATGTTTTTTAGTTTGTTCCTGGAAAACCACCAAAAATATTTAACAACTGTTTCTTGAGAAAAATTTTGCAATTTTGGAAAAGACTTCTCTCTTTTTGTTAGGATTAGGCTGGGTATAACTGCTGATACATAGTGAATGGATTTGAAAGAAATATATTTAGTTGAATTCAGTACCTTAATCTAACTCAAGTGACTTAGAGCAAAATATTACATGTGGTATCTTGCTTCACAGATCTTTGTTTGGAGAGCATCCAGACATGTTGCTACTATTATCTTAAGTATGTTCTTGATAAGTGCTAATATTGATATCTATGCCTCTCCAAAGAGAGATATATAGATGCAAACAGGTTTTCCCAGTATGTGTCTCATTGAAGGAGACTTAACAACCCTTTTTTACCTGACCTTTTAAAGTAGCATAGTGGGCAATAACCATTAGCTGATCAAATATGAGAAATGTCAGGTGTGGAATAAGCACTGACAAGGAAATATTTCATCTCTTTAAGCTCATGAACAATCATTGTAAAATCTTGGCTCCTATTAAGAGTACTTTTTTTCTTCCAAATATTCAATAATGGTATGATGGGTTGCCTCATGAAGCATTACTTTACAAAGCTGAATTTAAAGCTAAAAAGAGATCAAACAGTCTAAAGTATGGTGTAAGTCTGAGAAATTCATCATTGTTGCTTACCCAGATAGTCTCATTTTCATCACAGAGTGCCAGGTCTCATTTAGTAATACATTTAATAATTCTAACAACCCACTTATCTACTTTTCTTTTACATGTACTGCATAATCACTCTCAGATCATCATGTGTCACTGTAGATTGGTTTCCCTTCTGTTAATCCAAATAATTCAAGTTAATAGTATTTTTTTTTTTTTTTTAAATTGGGCTCTTTGTACTTAAAGCCTCATTCATGCTACGAGTCTTTGATTAGACAGACATGGTATTTTGTAAGAATTTTCTGACAAGGAAAAACATGATATGGAGTCAAGATCAGAAATCACTGTGTAGGTTGGGGGCACTCATTTCTCTTTTATAGCATTACTTTGTAGTGTTTTAAACTGAAAAAATCCACCAATGTCGCTGCACTTACTCTTTATGACCAACTCCAAAAGTTCTGGTGATGAGAAGTTTCAGACTGCCCCTTCCTCAGGGCAGTCCTGGGAAAAGCAGAATGCACCAAAATCAGTGCCTGTATCCAAAATATTTACTGTGTCCTGGATGAGCTCTCCTGCTCCTAAACACCATCAGTTATGCTGCAAAATTAGAAGAAATCTCTGTGTTAGTTTGGAATTTATGAACGTGTGCAGCTCTTGGGATCTGACTGTATTCTGTCTTTTATGTCTGTTTATAATGGAAGTCTACACTATGTAAGAAAAGCTTTTTAAAAATTAGGCTCTCTTTAGAGCAGCTGGTGAACTTCTGTAAACAGTCCACCAAAGATTAAACCTGATAAACACAGACTCTTGAGGTGGGAGTCACCATTTTGGAGTACAAAGTTCAATCAACAATTAACCTTGCTAACAAAAAGAGGGATTAAGTCAGGATCTGTGACTGTGGTATTGAGATGTGAGAGACACAGACAGAAGTCCTTGTGGGGTTTTGCTGCCATACACACTTTTAGAGCAGCCTTTAGGCTGCTGTAGGTTCACTGGTTTCACCATTTAGCATCAGGAGTGCAAAACCAGGCTGTAGAGACCTTGGATTTTCTTCCATGGTGCATTTAAAAGGTAGAAGAATGTGAAACAAAATGAACCTACAGGCAAGAAAACTTTTCATCTGCTTTACAGAAAATAAAACTGACTGCAGGGAAGGAAACTCAAAAGAATAAACTCCCAACTGTGTCATACTTGGTGGATGTTGTCTGTCAACATTCTGGCACATCTTTCATTATCTGCAAGTGTAAACTTGGCACAGTTGCAGGTCAGGATCACTGTGCACTTAAAATATGATAGTGTAAATTCAAATTGATTCTGCATTCTGCACAGAAGAGCCAGGCCTTGCCAGAAGTCATACAAAAGTAAAGGTCTTTGG
The DNA here is from genome assembly GCF_971803275.1 of Cyanistes caeruleus. NCBI lineage: Eukaryota > Metazoa > Chordata > Aves > Passeriformes > Paridae > Cyanistes > Cyanistes caeruleus. Next base: position 21,979,242 of record NC_141709.1, read on the forward strand.
GGTACTAGTTTAGGTTTGGGTTTGGCACCAGAAAGACCAGAGGAGAGGGTAGTAAAAATGAACAGTAATTTGAGGATATTTTAATAACAACTGCTCTGTTTTCTTTCTTAGTGCACTTTTATTTTATTTGCACTTTTGTAGTTTCATCTTGATGACATGGCTATTATTTTATAGCAGTTTCAAGCAGTTAATTAATGAATTGCACACGTGTGACATGACACCACCTTGCCCAATAATCTCTGGCATCTATTTTTATGGTACAAAGCACTGTTGCTTTGTGAATTGATTTAGATTGTAAATTGGTACTAGAAACTGTTATTTTAATATGCAAAACAATACAATAGTAATGCTGGATGTATGACATGCATCGATGACAAATTGCCATGAATGATCTCATGAAATCCACAGATGGACTTGAAGATATTGGTTAATGTTTCTCTGTTCTTCAGATGTAAACCCCTCTGTTGTTAAGTCCACAACACCTTATGAAGTCCTTTAAACCAGATTGCCATGTTGCTGACAACCCATAAATGACTGAATTAGAAGAGAATGTATAACACAATTTTGGACTGATTTTGCACTATCTTTTTGATGGTAGTAGTAGACCAAAAATTTTGTGTATGTATTGGAAATTAAATGCAAAGTAAGACAAACATTTTAAGGCCATTCATGCCCTGTATTTTCAACTTTATAAAGGGAAATGCATTATAAATGGGGGGAGCTTAGATCATGTCCTAATGTCTCCCACCCCACTCCTCAAGGGTGAACTAGAGGGACAAGTGAAGTGTAGGTAAATCACTCTGCCTTCCCTTCTCAATTGCATCAAAAATAAGATATGACTGGAAGATGTGGTACCCTCTCTCTAAAACTGAGATATCTAAGTAGTTTTTGTATGTGTTGTGGTCATCCTAGATGACAGTACTACTAAACTGTAAACTAAGCTGTAAACTGAGTTTACAACCCAAAACTCAGGTCCTTTCATGGGACCTGAGTTTGTTTTGAAATTCACCATGTCTTTCACAGAAACACTTTTTTATCCAGATTTCTTCCTTCAGAATTGCACAGCTTACAGCCAAAAGTCTTCCTCTAAAATAAAGCAGTAGCAGAAAATTTGCTCTCCTTTGGTAAGCCTGCTTGAAAACTTTTCCAAGGATTTTGAACATCTGCCCAATGGAAAACACTTGTAAGCCATCCCACACTTGTTTGACCATAAGGAACCCTCACTATCAAATTGTGTATGTTATCAATGAAAGACATCACCTAAACCTCTTTTTTTTGTGTGTGTGTGTGCTGCATTATGAATATATTAGACAGTTACTGTGAATAGACATATATTGTTCATTCATCTAAATTTGATGAAAATATTTTCCTCATATTAAACACATTTGAATTTTGATATAGAAGTGCAGACTCTTTACCTGCAACTTTACAAGCTGACATATGCTGAAAAATTAATTTCAAATATGTGCACAAAATACTGATTTGTGTAGGAATGGAAATATATTACAGCTGAAGGATGAATTCCTCTCTTTGCACATAATGCACAGGAAAAGTTCTCTATCTCTCACAAATGTCTCTTTCATGCACAAATATACACATTTATTAGGATACTTCCACATGCAAAAGATTCTGAGACAGAAAGAAATGAAAATAATAACATTTTCAGTTTAGAATGTGATCCCTTAATAGGAATTTATCGTTGTAATATGATTCTACCCTTGAAAATGCTGATGTAGCATAAAAAGCAGTGTTACAGATGCAAGCCTCTATTCAGTAAAAGTAGTAATAGGCAGAGAGAGCCTTCTGTATTATGGTAGCAGTTTGGGGCTCATTTTGCATAAGAAACCAAAAGTTCAGATGCATTCCCAAGTTGTCTGATTTTTCAGGATCACAGGAGCTTCTATAATTTATACTCATTAGCCAATCCAGACCTTCCTCCTAGATGTCTGACAGTCCCTCACTGCCATTTTCCATTTTATCAGACTCTGTTGATCTACTCTTATAGTTTTCTTACTATTTTAGGTTTTTTGTTTTTTTTTCAGCTCCCATTACTATATTATATGAACAGTTCATATTCCTCTCTCTACTCATCCTTACAATACCCAAATGAACTGCATGAGAGGCAAGGGAAGTACAATTATGGCCATTTTATAAATGAATAATTGAAAAAAAGAAAGGCTCTCACCCATATCTGCCATGGTATTTAGGTAGCCAATTCCCTTTGAAGTTGGTGAGAGTCAGACACCTAACAGGGACTGTGATGGAGGGAGAGCTGGTACAAGACTTTCAGCTAATGATCTGCTCATTAGGACATCCTTATATCATTAATTCTTTAAACCAGATACTTTCTGCCCCATTTTATATTTGCCCATCTCTCATAAAAAATATGTATTTCTCACCTCTACTTTTAAATAGATGTGAGCATCTTTTGAACTATAGGTAGTCCTTTTCAATATTTTCTGTGCCTTGGACAGCAATAGAATTTTGGATCCATGAGGTGATAAACTAAACTAAAACAGTGGGGAAGGCAGCTATGGAAATTCTAAAGGCCTTCAAAAAGCAACTGCTATTCTTAATTACTCTGCAGATAAGAGATTTTATGTCAAAAGCAAGGGAGCAGTGGCCCCTGAAGCTGGGAGAGGAAATCATATGGATGTTTACAAAACTGAATGTAAGAGAAATCACTTCAAAGAACTCTGGAGTATAATTCACAGTACTCCATACAGTTCCTCTCTCTAGCAATAATTTAATTTCAGTAAGTTGTTAAATTAACACTTTGTGAAGTTTAAGTCAGACTAAATGAGAGGTGAAACAAACTCTAGAGATATGCATACTGACCAGAAGGAAAATAAATTGAAACTTTTGAATAGAAGAATCTTCAAATTGTTCTATGCTCCTAAATAATGGGTTACACAGAGAAGTTATTTCAGTGCAGAGCTAATTACAGTATTCTTTGGAGAGTCCCTTAAGAAGAAATAAGCACGTGTGACTGGAAGCATTGAGGGAAAAAAACCCCCAGACTATTTTAATAGTTGTGTTTATAACGCATCTGTTTTAAAATAGAAGAAAATAATACACTGTTCAGATGTAGCACATCTGCTTGGACAATTCTACTTTTCAGCTTGTTAAAGCATTTCAGATGATCTGAATTATGACCAAATATTGTTGGAATCATTTGAAGAGGCCCCCTGGTATCTAAGAGCAGGAAATCTGTTTCAGCCTTAGAGATTTTGGTTTTAGCTCAGTATTATACTCAGCCTCATCACAAAGAGGGTTGGGTTATTTTGTTTGGTTTAATATTGTTTCATATTGTTTTGTTTTAATTTTATTTTTATCATTTGAAGAGACTTAGAGTACTTTTGTTTTCATTACAAAATTGCATCCAATAGTTAATGACAGAGATGCTGAGTGGACAGCTTAGGAAAAGAACAGTAAAGTGAGAAATATCTAATACTAAAACCTCACCCAAACCCAAAAACCCACAACAATCTAAAACCAAACCAATACTGTTTAGGGCAGTGGTGTCTTTTTTCTCTCCCACACACTTCCAGTATCAAAGAATAATGTACAGAGTTTAGATAAGAATTCAGTTACCTTCCTACTTGAACCATGTTTATCCAAGTGAACATCAAATTCAACATTGATGAAAATTATTGTTCCTATATTTGCTTAAAGAAGATTGCAACTATTCAGATCAGGGAAGACAACTTCAGAGTTAAGGAAGAAGTTTCATATAGCCATGAATCAAAATGGGTAGAATTATGAGAGACTCTAAGTGTAGACTTGGTGTGATTTTATTGTAGAATGGATTATCTCATAGTTAGTTGCAAGTGGAAAAAGGGGAGTTAGTTATGGAGGGCTAGGAAAAGTTTAGATACCAATACAGAATTAGACAAAGTCATCAGTTAGTGCACATAGTGTCAAAAAAGTCTCACTTTGAACAAAGAAGTAGGAAGTAAACACAGAGGAGAAATTAAAAAAAAACAACTCCCTCTAAGTCTTTGGAAAACGATAGAAGTCATTGATTCAAGATTATTCATGTTCATAAACAGAAGAGCTTAGATAAGATCAACCGGATAAAAACTGTGATATTTGTCATTTCTAATTCCAGTAATTAAGTGCTGTTCTATTCTACTTGGGAAGGCCTCAGTGGGATTATAATAATGGCATAATGATGGAAACAAAGACAAAGAAAGGATCAGAACTACTACAAAAAGAAAGGATATTGAAAAATTCATGATGTACAGGCAGTGATTGTCCTTAAAATGTTAACCTTTGCTGACAGTTGCTGTAACAAAGGTGTGCATGAAATGTTGTTCCCTGTGTATTTAACAAAAAAACAAAAAAAAGAGGAAAGACAAATAATTGTTTTATATGATGGTGATATTTTCTGTAGTTGGTATTAATGACATTTTCCAAAATCATCATAATTTTTTAATATGGTTGATTTCTAAGAAAAAAAATATTTTTGGTTGAAATACAGCAGTTTAGTGATATTAAACCTACCAGTTTTGAAAAGCAGCATAAGAGGGTGAGAAAAAGAGAGAGAGGAAAAAAAAGGTAAGTGACCTACCTCACAATTAACTCATTATTAGGACAAGCATCAGAGTCAGTATACTCAGTGTGATATTCATGTCCTTACTACAGGGAGAGTGCTTTAACTCCTCCACATTGCTTCACCCCAACAGGTCCAGGTTCATCTCTGGGAGGAATGGGGAATTTGAGAAAACTCAGAGCCTCTGGCAAGCAGGAAAAGAATTTTCCTTGCCAAGTCTGGTGCAGAAAGGAATCAGACTTGTCTGTCTCCAAGGACCTCTGAAATGGAATTCCCCTCCCTTCACACCTTGAAAGTCACATTGCTTCCCACCACCATATTGCTGGGAAATCTTATTATATGTAAATTTCCGTCATTCGTATTCCGCTTTTCTTCCTTTCATTCCATCCAAGGTATTTTGTCATCTCTACATTGAACCATTATTCTATGTCCCATAGAGGGTATAACACACAGTCCTTATTAAGATACACATGTTCATGGAATAACCCAAAGCTCATTAAAAAGATAAAGTTATATTAGAGTATTTGGTGTTATTCTCAGAGCATGCACAAAATATGGAGCAAATATTGTCCTTATAATTGCATTTTAATTGAGCTGTATCTGGTATAAAAAGATAGTTGCATATGGACTGTCAACTTGAATAATATTTTGAGGTACATCTTTTAATTTTACTGCTTTTATTGTTCCTATTACAGTTTGAGAGAATTTCCCCACAGCTGTTTTTATTTTGTGAAAATCATTCATCCCATGAGCATGACTGTAGCTGTGTGCAGCTTATGATCATTAAACACGTGTAGTTAAGGACTGTTGTGTATCCATACATGTTTCATTTCCTTTCTTTGTGTTTAATTTTTCAGTTACTGTCTGTATTGTTTCTATATCTCAGCTGTAGCACAAAGGGAGCTCTACAATTAACACATAGCTAAGTGTCATCCTATTTGCTGCCCCTGTTATTGTTTAAAGCTTTTAGGATTTTTTTTTTATGGACTTACCAGTAAGTTTGGCTCAAAACCAAGGATTGTTGCTTATTCCTCATGCCTTTCCCCAGGCAGCTGAACCCTGGTGTCAACAGTCCTATTCCACTACTCCAGTTGGTGCATCACTCTCTCACAGACTCTCAGACAGGTCTCTGATTCCTAAGTTGCTTTTGCTTCTTGCACACAGGCTCTAGTACTGTCACCTTTTTCTCCCATTCACAGAATCACTAATACTTTTCTCTTTCCTCTTGCTGCTCCCCTGACCAACTTTTCCCAGCTCTACTGGCTTTTGTTCCAGTTCCTCTGCTCACATAAACACCCTGGGCTTCCTTCCTGCACTGCTTCTTTACCCCCAAACAATCCTCGTTATTCATCACTTCTTCCCAGGCTCTCACTTACTTGTCTCCCCTTCCTAGAATTCCTAACATTATTTGATGATCCTTAGGCTGAAAATGATTTTGACATACAAAGAATCACATTTTCTAAGCAACAACTAAGTGAGAGAAGCTAAAGTTTATTGGGTTGCACATGAAACCCAGGTGAAACAGCAAATTTTTCCTGATTTCACTGCAGAACTAGAAAGCACTCCTAGAATTTTCCCTTAAGTGAGAGTAATGAAAAGAAGCAAACCTTTCTGGAAGTGCTGTCTGAATTGATACTGAATGCAGGTAATTTTGTTTTCTTTCAGATTTTGCAGAAAGATATTTTACACAGCTCTCCTTGGTTATTTTCATGAACATAGTCATTACAGCCTGAAGAAGCCGCCTCCATTAGGCTTAAGCTTCACTAATTTAGCAATTAACATTTAACAGCCAGATTGTTTTCCCGAGCCCAAGGGCACTAGTGCAAGAAAATATCTTCTGATCTATAACCTTGTTGCAATCTCAAAGCTCCTAAAACCCAACTTTTTTATTCTAATCATTTTTGCTGATGCAGGAGCCAGTCATAACTATACTGCAAGGAGCAAAATGCTACACAATTCTCTGTAGTCAGACAGCATTTATTGTGCTGTAATTTGTTCTAAGACAATAGGGAAGATGCAAATTCTAGAGAGGCGTATTAATCTGTAGGTCAAACAATAACAAAATATTGAAAAACTGTCTTAATGATTTTTTACATTGTGGCAGAAAAGCAGGTAATTCCACAGAGGCATGCTGGTGATCTCATAAACCAGGAAAATAAAGCTGAGAGGTTTATTAATGCCACCAAGACACTGAAATAGAATTAGTTTTATATCATGTACAACTGTATATGTGTTTATTATTTATAACACATTCTTCTCTTTTAAAGGGCTCTATTCTAAGCCCCCTTCTGATACTTCATATCTTGCTTTTCCCCACCGGTTTTAAACAGCAACTGTATTCCAGATGCAGCTTTAAATGGTGCTGTGTTAGCTCCCACCTTTCACTTTTTATTACAAAGTTTAGTCTATTATACCAGCAGTATTTTTCTTTGAGAAGTAAAAGTTCAAAAGTGCTGACTTCCTGGGAGGTGTGTGGGAAGAGGCTGCTCTGTGATGCCATATGGCTCTCAGCACCTGTAGGATCCGGCCCTGAGCCCCAGTAAATCCTGATTCCCGGACAGCGAGCGCTGTGCAGGCGGAGGCAGCGCACGGCTCCTGCCCAGCCCGGACAGGGACATCCTCTGCAGCTTGAGGCAATCGGTGCTGGCACTGTGAGCACCCAAACAGCTCACACCCCACATCCAAACACTGCCACTGCTGCTCTTTGCACTCACAATTCCATGGGGCCATGCTGCCAAGTGCTTGACAGGGTGGGTGGGATCCCAGGACTGTGTGGAGAGAGCCCAGTACTCCTTAGAGCACTGAGTTTGGGTGCTATTTTTGTTCTAAGAATCCACCACTGGAAAGAACGTGGTATGGAAGTGCCAGTGTTGAAGTGGAAGGGACAGTCTTCCCCCAGAGAAAAGTGGTGGCACCTCCATGAGAAACAGCACTCTCCAGCACAATGGCTGAGTACTCCTGTTAGTCCCTCCCACTCACAGGGGAGTGGAGCAGCTCCAGCAGGACCCCCAACACATCCATCTCATCCTGTCCACAGCAGAACTGCTCATGGCAGAGAGAGAGCCAACCACCACCAGGGCAGTCCCTGTCTGCAGCTGCCAGCCTGGCCCCACACCTCCCACTCTCTGCTGCTTGCTTCTTATGGTGCCAGTCCTGAGGGACCATTTCCCCTCTCATTCCTGCTAAATTTATTATCTATTGCCCAGTAAGCTGTTGTTATAGGAAAGCTGATAACCTTCAATCGTGGTACTCCTGACCCTACTGCTGTACTGCTCATGCCACAGCTCCCTCCCTTCCCATTCCCAAACTTTTGGAGGCCTAACACCTCAGCTGGGCTCCAGGAGCTGCACACCAGTGAGCTTTGGAGCCTGATTTCATGGTGTGGACAGACTTGTGCAGAAAACAAGGGTGCTAAGGACTAATGTTTTTATGGGAACACCTCTCCATAGGTCTGCCAGGGCCAGGGGGCTGCAGTCTGGAGGTGAAAGTGAGAGAATGAGGGGCTCTGTATGGAGCTGTCTAGTGAGCTCACAAACCATTTAGTCCTCTTGAGATGAGGAGTTTAATGTTAAGCTTTTAAAGATGAACTAATAAAGGCTTACTAAGAAATTGTTGATATTTTCAAAAGTTATTTACAGCAGTACCATATTTTCTCACAATTGTTTTAGTGCCAGCACTCAGTCACCATTGTTTTTAGAAGTACAATTGTTTGCAAAATATTTTTTGTACCAGTTGTACCATAAGTACAGAACACTATGATAACGAGATCCTGTTTGCTTTAATATATAACTAATTGTTCTAGTCCTGGTTTTATTTTCCCCCTGCTTTTTAGCATAATCTGTTAGGAGGATATTGATCTCTGGTGAAAAACAGCTATAACAAAATATCTATGTACATATAGTAGTAATAATAAAAAGCAGTGTGTCTTAATAGAAGCAAAAAGAACTTAAGATGTTTAGTGTGATCTGAAACATCTATACTCAGGGTTTCTGTGGTAATTCCCAAGGGAGGACTGTGCTGATCATCAGTTATTCTGTTAGTATTCCCTCATCTGTGGAATATTTGAGCCCTCAAACAAAAAAATTGGGTTTTTTTTTTTTTTCTTTTCTCTAGGAAAATTGATGTCTTTTTTTGTTTCTCAATCTACATCTTAAATTGCACATTCAGTTGACAGCTGGTACACACAAAGCACCAATTCACATCCTCAAATCCATTGCTTAGCAAAGACATATCAGCCATGGAAAAAGTAAGGAAGAATTTGCTAAGACAGCCAGCAGACCACAGTAGAACTTCCCAAAAGAGACTGCCCTGGCTGACTAACAGCAAATTTTTTCTGTATTTCTATTGCTCCTAAATCTGCTGGGGGAAAGCAGTAATAGCTGTGCATACGTACAGGGCTTTCAAACACCTCTGTACAATGAGTCTTTGAACTGTATTTCATACTGTTTCCCATCTCTGTAATGCCTCTTCCTCTCCTGCCATCCTTTTCCTACCTTTTCCAGACAGCTCATTTGTTATGCATCATGCTGCTGTGAGCTGGCCCTTTGCACTCCTTGAGTTAGGGCAGGATTTGTCCCAGATTCTGCTAGCATACCAGCAATATTAATGTTTAGTCTCAAAGTTTTAAATGGCAATGGTTTCCTTTCTTTTCTTTTTTTTTTTTTTTTCTTCTTAACACCGTTGTCTGCTTAGAAGAAATGCTAGCAAGGGAAAAAAAAAAGTATGTGACCTATTAAAATGAAAGATTGCCCATTCTTGTAATTACAAGTAACAGGAAGCCTGGTAGTACCTTGTTTGTTAAATTCCTCTGACCTCTTTCAAAAAAAATTGTACAAAAAGTCACAGTTATTAGTACATCTAGAGCTAAGGTCCTGCTCTATGCACATGTGTTAGTCATTTACCAGGGTTTTTTTCCCCTCTTCTTGCTGGAAGTGCGGTGAATTGATAGCTGGATATTCAAACACTGGTGGACAATCCCCTTTAGGCTCCCTTGGAAGAACTTGCTAATAACTAACTGCCTTTCCTCTCTGGCTCAGGTTCCCAGTTGCTGTAAGCTTGTAAGGGGGCCCATTTCAGCCCTATTTGATAAAAAGGAGATGTGAAGGAGTCCCAAAGATGCTGAGACCTGGGGCAACAGCAGTTTTAGGTCTAACTGTGGAAAGGGAGGAGGAGACTTAAAACTCCTCGTGGTTTTCAGGGTGGGTTCCCTTGTGAAGGTTTAATGTGAAAACACTGGTTTTCCAGGGCTTCTTCAGACCACGGTGGAAGAGGCTAAAACTGCGCACTGCTCTGTCCCCAGGCCTTTGTCAGGGTCTGTCAGGTGTGAAGATTTAGCTCCTATTACAGGGAGTAAAGGGATCAGCTGCAAATAAAATATATGCTGTGGATTAGACAAAAGCCCTGTTCCTTTGCTATGCACACATCTATGCCAAAAGTTAAGTACCTCAGAGGACACCCCTCAGTGCTACTCCGTGACTACAGTGTTTTTCTTAAGCCCAAATTTGGAATCTCCTCCACTAATTTACTTTGCTCCCTGTGAAGCACTGAAGCAGTTTTTTAATGTGAACTATCATATTTGAAAAACTGATCACGTGAAAATGGAAATTACCATCATTTGACTCAAATTTATAACAGCAAACGTTGTCATTACCGCAGTTATGAATCCAAATATTAGGTAGCTGCAATCTGGGATATTTTTCCCCTGCAAAAGAAACCGTCAAACTTCTATCCATATTTATAGTGCACCTTTTCACAAAGTTTTATGTTCTGGTTCTGAACTTCTGTTAATAGAGTCTTACATGCTGGGAATGCTTATCTGCAAAATCACAAACTTACTTTTGGAAACCTGAGGGGAAAGAATAGCAGGGCCAAAAGAAAGGAAACTGACTTTGAAATGAAAATGTAATTTGTTATGGCTATAAAAGTAACTGAAATGAGGAAATAGAAATGAGAAATGGAAATCAATGAAGTTGCATAACTTGTATTCATAGAACATAAATGAACAAATAAGTTAGTGTTGTATATATCCTTTAGTAACAGCATGACTGCCTTCTGATACATGTAGATAAGCACATTTAAAGCTGACTCTAAAAAATACATCAAAACTGCTTGGTCCTAAACAAAGCAAGAGGTTGTTGTCCCTCAAGATAGTTAAAAGGACAGTTAAAAGTTTATTTATTCAAGAGACCTGTATCTGTGTTAGTGAACTTCAGTATCTTGGAAAGCAACTCATATTTATAGGCATAGGGAACAATGATCTTTATGTGTGGTGAAACTTGTGGCTTTTTGTGCTTCCCTTTAAGTTATTGCATTCCCATATCTGGAAATGTCACCTGTATGTTTGGTTTTTGTTTTTATTCTTCCCCCAGGAGAACTGTACTGTCATTTCTCAGATAACCTCTACTCATTCAATGACTGTTCATTGAAAAGAAATCCTTGGGTAACCTGAATTGTCAGACAACCTGTGTAAAATTTCATTAATGAGGGAAATATACTGAGAAGGATCATAGATGGGACAGCTATTAGAGAGGAGAAAAAATGTAGAGCAAGTGCTGATAAAGTGAGGTCTCAGGAGGAAACTTCCCCTTACACACTGATAACCTGCAGTGCTACTGAATCACTGCTAATAGCTGACAGAAAGGTTCCATATGTGAAAATAGAGCAATAAATAATCTGAAAATGATTGGCTGGCAGTGCTTCCCTCATTGGTTTGAAACAACACTTGAACTGGGACTTGGGGAGGAGACTCAGCCTCATTGTTTGTGCCTCCACTTTGGTTTCTCTCTTGGAAATTGTCATTCATATCACAAACAATCTTTTCTTTAAGTCAGTTGCTTCATCCTCTTGGGTTCTTGTTGCTAATGGAGACAGAAATACTACTCTACTCTGGATTTAATACATTTCACGCATAGATTCATCGTGCAGTACTTTTTTCATCTGAATCAGAATTTCAACATTTCTGTGACTTTTGACATGTCATCACTCATAATGGGGTCTTACTTGCAAGGAATAATGAATGTATTCTTGTGCCAAAGTTGAGGATGTCTTGTTCACAAACACTATTTGTGGTTTTCATACCATAAAATCAAATGACTTCATGTAAGGGGATGATTATAAATAGTCCTGTCACTCTAGCTTCTAACAGTGCTTCTAATAACCTTCAAACCACTCATTATTTCTTTTCTCTCTGTGCTACTGAAGTCACATTCGAATATGCATCTAAATATTTTAGAATAAAGATTAAAGTGTTAAAGAAAAAAATATTGGTGACTAATTTCAGACTCAGGCCTTCATGAGGACCTAAATACATGGCCTGACTGCAAGAAATATTAATCATTACCTTAAGTTAAATTTTCCTTTGTGGTTTCAACTGTAGGTGCTCTGGGTTCCTTATTCTGACCTCAAGTCCATGTTTCTATGTGCCTATGAATATCTCCATGTGAGGGCACATACATATATTTTAGAAGATATTTCTTCTAAATGAATATGCCCCATGAACATGCCCACCGAGAAACCTAAATTACTGGTAGTGTTTTTAAATCAATTCAGGACCAAAATGCCATCCCAAGACTCAAATTTCTTGTGGAAAGCTCATTTTGCATGACAAAAATTAAGCATCAAAGTGTAGTTTTCATGGAATAAAGCACAACATGGGGAAAATTCTCTATAGATGGAAAATGGAACACACATGGAAAGCTGAATATAAAACTTAGAGTACAAATGAGCCCCAGGAATTTATCCTCATCGATGAACAGGGACAGATCTGTAGTGGGTGTAAATGGCAGCAGTTGAATTTGGGAATAGCTGAACTGGAGATTAATTAGGGCCAAGCAGATTTAGAGCAGTGTGGGAACTGCAGCTCACAGACACAGGCTGCATGTCTGGTCTGAAGATTTACAAAACTCGAAGAGCCTTACAGGACATGCAGCATCCTCCACATTGGTGAGTGCTTATGAGCAGCCCTGTGGTAGCAGCAGCAAGGCACTGTTTATGTAAGATCTCATGAGTGTGAATGAGATTTTACACTTCCAGCCCCAGGAATTTTTGGAAATATGTTTTCTTTTCCAGCAGGCTTCTGAACATCTGGAATTGCTGGTATTGTAGTGTCTCAGCATAAATCATAAATGACTGGAGGTGATATTTTTATTCCTAAAACTGGTCCTTTTAAGCATTATTGCACAACAAAATGAAATGAACTCCTTTTTCCTTTGCTGTAGGAGGAGAAGCAGCACTTGGTCTCTGGGGAAATCCCTTCCATTTCTTTTTCCTAACTTCTGCCCATCAAATGAGGAGATAAAGAGAAATTCTTGGGCTGGTACAAATAAAGGCCAATTTTTGAATCTGTTCTGGTCAGGTAAAATTGCTTCTGCTGCTGCTGTTACCACTTCCATTCTTAATAACCATTCTGTGACCTTCACTCCCCATCAATCTATCCCTGAATAGTTATTCTATTTGCAGCTTTTCCTCTACCTCCCTTGTCCCTTGAAAGATAGCTGTGAGGTTTTTCAAGCACTGACACAGTTTCCACTGCTTGGCTGATCTTCCCAGAGGTTTCAGGGTCTGCCTAACTCTCCCGAGGCAGCTCCCTGGGCTGCTACACTCGAGCTGTGTTCTCACACCTGAAGTGCTCTGACGTGCCTGCATGTTACTGGCAGTGCCACCAAAGACTGCTACTGCACTGGGGCAAATTCTCTTTTGGTAAATCTATTTACTCTGCTTATCTTAGCAGGCTGTGATAATCTTGTATTACCCTGAGAAAAGAAAGATGTGACAGGGTACCTGAGGAAACAGTCACAGGCTGGAAATGAATAGTATTTCCAGTCGTGTTTTGCACTGGTATAAGACGATGACTCCATCTCTCTCTCTCACACTTTCAAGCACTTGATATGATGTTCTACAAAGAAAATCCAACTGAATAATAAAATCACCTTCAACCACTGAAAACCAGAGAAGGATATTAACAAGATCTTTGGATCAGAAGCTTCCTGAGATTTGGAGCAGTTCCAACTGTGGGTCCTGCACCAAATGCTGCAGTCAGTCTTATCTCTCACTCACTGCTGTCAAGCATTTGCAGAACTGCTTTTATAAAGTCTTAATCCTTCCACTTTTGCTGATTTGTAAATGATGCCAAACCTGGTGTTTGATAACAGGCACCTACTAGTTCCCATATTTGCACATCTTAGCATATATGGAAAGTTGCTTTCCTGCTTCTCACAGGGGACCTCAGCTTGCTTCCACGGAAAACTTAACTCAAAAGAAAACTAAGAAAAATCCCATCAATATACTAAGACGGCTAATTAGTATTTGGTTTATAGTTACATGCTGACAATGATTAAACTAATTACAAGGCATACTGTGCTAAATTGCTAGCTCTTTGTGTACTTGTAGTGTAGCTGGGAACCAGAGAGGTTCTGGTTCAAACTCTGAGCGTGTTAAAAAGGTTCTTGTTTAGATCACTGGCAGAGCTGTCGGTGCGTATGCACACACACATAATGCACACTGCTGCCTGTGTGTGTCAGAGATCTGTATTCAGAGACAAACCAACACAAAATTCATCCTCTCAGTCAGAGAGAATGGATAGTGTTGTGCCCTGTTAAACAGTTGCTGTGTTCCTGTTGAGACAGCATCAGTGAGAAAAACAAGTGATTCCTTTGCCCAGAGCATGTTCTCTGCAGCCTCAAGCTATGAATATACAGATCCAAACAAGCTCATTCAGAAATGCAGGAAGTTTTCTGCCCATCAAGAGATAACATCACCCCTGCTGTCCAGGTATGAAAAAAACCTTAATTTTTATTACAAGCTTGTTTAGCACACATTTTATTTCTAGGTCACTTTCAAAGGCTAGACAGGAGAAAAGATGTTGCTCTGGCAATATCCTTTCAGGTGCAGTTTGATGCTAAAGGCCACTACCCAGGAGCAGGTTTGTATACTAGAAATACCAGCAAGAGCCTTTTTTCGTCTCCTACCTCTTATGAGACTGGCAGAAGTAATGGATAAAAGTATACAGGATAAAGCTACACAGAAAAATAGCTATCATATAGTGGAAACAAAGACTAGAGGTAAAATCTGAACCAAAATGGGTCTGTCTTAATTTTACATTTTAGCTTAGTTTTTACAACACAGGTTATTACACTTGTGGTTTTGTCTTCTGCTATGTTCTGCATTAGTTGTTACATGTTAAGTGTGATATTCTGATATTTAGTCTTTTCTGGTTATAAGATAGTTGCATGTATTATATTTAATAATTATTGGGGTATATTTAATAGATTTCTGCTATCTCAAGTACATTAATATGCAATCATTAAAGCTAGCTATAACTGAGAAGCCATTGTTACTCATATAATGCTAATAAAAACCATAGAGAACCTTTTTAAAAACTGTCAAACAGTATAAATCACATTCATCCACAACTGTTTATAGGAGTAAAGAGGATGTCTTCAGCTTCCAGGTTTATTCCACATTAAAGACAGGAATTATGTCCCAGAGAAGGGGATTACTGTCAAACTAAAGACAATCAAGTGGTAAGGGGGGATGGCTTAAAAGCACATATGTGCAGAGACCTGAAGGCATTCTGTGTGCTGTGCAAAGAGGGAAAAGACCTAACACCTGCATGAGGCTCTGTGTGCAGGACAGAGGGACTCGTGAAAACCACAGGTACAGGAGGATGAACTCGTGTCCCTGAGAATGAATGCCATGCACTGCTAGGAGATCAGGACTCTGCTCTCTTCATTTAATACAAAATTTCAGAAATCTACCAGAGTTTTGAATAAATAAAAGAAATTTCTTACAATATTGTAATTACTTTTCTAGTCCCACCAGGACTCAGGAAATCAGGAATTGACTCTGACAAATGACAACACTCAAAAATTTACATTTGGCTTGTTTCAAGAAATATGGTGAGTTAGTTTAATTTAAACTTTTCTGCCTTTCCCTTGTTCTGTCCACTTCAGCTAAACCAGAAGGAAATTTTGATAAAGCTTAAATTAGTTGTCTTTTGCCCTCTGTATTCAACATAAGGTCTGGAAGTGCTCTAGTAAGGCAGGCCAAGTTCTCCTCTACATCAGGCTGATTCTAATAACCAAGCCTATTGGGATGTGCCAGCCTTTTTACCACAGTGAGTCACTGTTCTTCATCTCACAGAGTGCAGTGCATTCAGTCTAATTTCTGTTTGTTAGACAAGTGCAATGGATGGGTATGAAAATTAGTTGCTCTCAGCTGAATTCCAGATTGTATATTCCCACAGAGCACTTCACAGTGTGGGAGGCCAGACTCAACAAATGGTCAGACGTTTACAAGCTGGTTCAAACCTTCAAACTTAGAGCCCCCCAAATGAGGACTTTAAAAACATAATAAACATATAATTTAATTTGAATATCCATTATTTTTCTATTAGTGAAACTATAACATATCATGTCTTATGGCAAATTTAGAAAATTGAACCAAACCAATGTCTGCATGGGGAAATATAATACAGAACAAGCTGACTGAGTAATTAAATGAGAAACTGAGCTCATCTTGAGAAACTACAAAGCGCAAAGCTTGTAAGAATGATTACGATATCGCAATTTTTAGACCATGAAGGGATCTAATTGCTCCAATAAATTGTGCTTGTTCTGTTTGTTTGCATATTTTTTATCTTGCAGGAGTCCACACTGTAAATCCCATGCCAGCACCATCCAGAGTGCTGAGAAGCACCAGCTCCTTGCTTGCTGATGCTGCAAGGGCAGTGGGGCTGC
Organism: Cyanistes caeruleus; assembly: GCF_971803275.1. NCBI lineage: Eukaryota > Metazoa > Chordata > Aves > Passeriformes > Paridae > Cyanistes > Cyanistes caeruleus. Next base: position 21,995,532 of record NC_141709.1, read on the forward strand.
GGGCTGTTCCTTCTGGTTCAGTTCAGCTGAGGCTCTGCAGCTGAACACAGGGAAGGAAAGGGGTCCAAGTAAGTAGGTAGGATGTATTTTATTAGTGGTCATGATCTCCTGAATTGGTCCCATTAGTGAACAGGTCATGATTACCAGGCAATGTGCCAACTTCCCCCAGTGCTGAGTGGCAATTGGCAGCTCTGCAGGCTCTCAAATCTGGCTCAGAGAGGACTGCGTGCAACTACTCTAATTTGCAAGGTGTTATGAACCAAAAAAAAAAATTTCTCTCACTGACAAGGAAAGGCTAAAAATAATTGTTAGGTGTGAAACATATCATTTTCTTTCTGAGCTAGTGGCATGACCCACAACTCAGAGGTACACCCAATTTTCCTTCTAGGGGCTTCCCTTCCCTAAGCACTTTCCCAAAAGCACTGTCCTGATGGACACAGAACAGATAGCAGATTATGGGAGAGACACATGAAAGCAATTTACTGATAAATGCACCAAAAAAATCAGACCAGAAAACTCTGATAGTTTAGATATATCCAACCAAACTACATTATCTGTCCGTACCACATCTGCAAGACAGGCAAATGGAAATTGTGAGAACCTGTGTGTTGTTGTTTTTCATCACTGACTTGCTAATTGTGCTTTAATGGTATTTTCTCAGCAAAATCACCAAAAGTAGATCAATTTTAGAATGGTAGATTCTGAACATCTGTGTTTTGCCAACAAAATCTGACCATTAGGGAACTACAGTTTCTTTGTATTTGCCGAGAAAATAGTGACAACCCAAGCCAAGAATCAGTTAAACTGAAGAGATTGTTCCATATTCTTCTTTTATGGGACAAGAACAGGTGTTTAATAATTTACATAAATTATACAAATTCTAAAGCATTTACAATATCGGAGCACTTAACAAGGGAGATAAATGAAGAAGTCAGTTGATGCTTTGTGTTCCAAGCAGTGTCTCTTTGGCACTTCTGTAGTTATAGGGCTGTGAGGGTTTTTTGTTATTTATCTTATTTTCATGGATTCATAAAGCAACCCAGAAAAAAAATCTGATTTGCATTTGGCAGGCAAGTATTTTAAACTGAGACTGGATTTTTTTTATGAGGTTATGGGAAAAATGTCAGTTTAATTGTCTCTAAGTTATGTAAGTATAAAAAAGGAATGTATTACTTTGCAACAGTGTTTTATGCTCAAAACCGCTATGCTTTTTTAAAGGGAAACTTTACAAGCCATTAGTCTGAATTGTGGACTAGTCCACATTTGGGAAACCTGAAAAAATAAATGTAGACATGTTCAACTTCTTACCTCTTTATAATGATGTTAGATATGTAGGTACACTCCATTCCTTCAGCCAAATTTTTTTCAGGATGCAGTGCCTTGCTGTGCCATCACTTATGTGAGGTAACTCTCAGTTTCATTCCTTTTACATGTTTCATTGTGTGGTTTGAATCTGTTATACAATTTACATGAAGTTCATCATCTACCTTTCCACAAACCTTCCACATTCCTAAAGAGGTTGGCAGCTATGCCAAGGGAATGTTTAAATTTATCAAGAAAAGAACACTGCAGATTGTGCAATGTGCATTCTATACTAAAGGTTATATTCACTCCAACATGAGAGTGGTTGGTAGGTGACCAGAAAATGCACATCCCTTTGTTCTTTATCTTTCCTAAGAACTGTTGAAGTGACAGGTTTTGGAGGCAAAGTTCCTTACCCCATGATAGACTTGCAGTGTTCCTGGAAGACTTGAACTGTGCCATGGAATCCTGCTAGATTTTTCCATTTTCTTTCCATGGGTATTGGTTTAGGAAGCAGAATGCTTCCTAAAGTGGCCAGAACAGCCAAATCCAAGTTAAACTGCTGCTCAAAAATTCCCTGCAGAGCTGGAGGTTCCTGTATATTGCAGTGTGTTACATACAATAATACTAAATAAGATAGAAATGTGATATGTGACAATTTCAGGCAGATGCATTGAAACATTGCCATTGTAAAGAAGCATTCACACAGATTGAATACCAAGTTTGGTATGTCAGGATACTTCCCTCTCGCAGGAGTTTCCTCCAGCAGGAGGGAAACCTAGCCCCTGTAGTTTATCCTACAAAAGCCTGGCAGTTTATTCTTCTAAACTCTTTTGGATCAAGGAAAAAAAACACTGAGGTTCCAGTTGGACCAGCACTCTCACCCATTTCAGTGAGATCGATCTCATGTGAGCTTTCATTTCTGTGGGTGTAACGTACATGGAACTGATGTGCATGTGAAGTTTTGCATGTATATCACAATGCAAGGGCTTTACACTGCCAAAGTTTCCTAGTAAAAAATTCCATAACATATTTCGTAAATTTACAAGTTAATGAAATGTCAGCCATTTCAATCTTCCCTATTGGTTCCTAGAGTGATGAAAAATAAAAGTGCAGATTACAATTATCAATAATATCATCGTAAAAATTCTCAAGAAATGATCAAGCTCTGTTCTTTTTCTCCTGTTCTATTGTTCCCTTTTCTGACATTTTTTTATAAATATTCACACAATGATGTAGAGATTAAAAGAACCAGCTGCCTATGAACAAACATTTGTATTTGGAGGTCAGAGAGGCAAATGAGTGTTAAAACTGATCTGACTGTTCACTGGCAAATCTTAAAAAATTGCTGTTATCAAGTGTTTTTTCAGCAGTTCTGCATGAACTGTGCCCAACCCACTCTTGCCAAAGACTCAACATGCCAATAAGGAAGGCTGCCAGGTGACTGCCCAGCTCAATCCACCCTACACTGGGTGATTGAAGGGCATTTATGCTGATCTAAACAAATCTATTAGAACTTCCAATAATATTAATTAAGGAGACATGTTTCTGCAAAAATATGTAAATTTTCTGGAGTATAATAAAGTGTATGTGGAGCAATGGGGCTAAGAAATGCAGAGCTTTCCTGCAGGTCCTAATGGCATTCTAATGGAGATTTCCTTGATTCCCTGACAGCACATAGCTGACTTAGCAAATCCCTAATTGCAGGCCCTGAAGGCAAACTGTACTTTTCAGCTTTCTGTACTGGATATATATGTGCATATATAATTTAGTGATTCCCTCAGGATTTTGAAAAAGGGTGAGAGTAAATGTCATCTGAATACCAAAGGCAATAAAGGAACAGCTAGTTGGGTCCAGTGGCATTCGGTTCTCCCCATGATCCCCACACTCAATTTTATATTTTTAAGCTGAGATGAACGTTAATTCCTATTGCATTCTGGAATGTGTTGTGAAAATGAGTTGTTGCATAGGACTCTGAAGGCTACTGGAAAATTTTTTTGTTAATCTCTAAAATTCCAGAGGCAAGGAACACCATCGTTGTCCTTCCATTATCCACTTTTCTGTAGTTTTCCACTTAACATTAATTTTCTAAGTTCAGCTCTAAGTTCTCTTTTAGCTCTCTTTGAATTCTTTTCCTGTTTGCTTCTCTGCCCATCACATCCACCCAGCACTATGTGCAATCCCTGACTGTCTTTGGTGTCAGCAGTAAAAATCATGAATTCTGCATCTTTAGGAAAATAGGGGTGTCTTTTCAAGGGTCTTTTGTGCCTGAAGTGATTTCAGTGGGAACTAAATTTTAAGAATAAGTATGTTATGTCCCAAAGTATATCTAGATAGTAAAAGTTTCAAGAAAATACTTACCAAACATTGCAGATGAGGAATATGGAATAATTCAAGGAGTTTTGCCTCTGTGGTGGGGAAGTCATGCACACTACTGTAACTTGTCCCAGACTTAGATTTGTAAAAGCCTCCTACAGCATTTTACGTGTCATTGTATATTTCAGATGCAGGACATAAAATCCAGAAAAAAATAGGTTTTAAAATTAATTATTTAGATTTTTATTTTTGCAGAGGCTTTGTTTCATTTCCCCTTACTTGTCAGGTGAGGTGCCTTGGTCGTGATGAGCCCACCAGGGTATGGCTCAGAGGGACATGTAAAAATGACATGCTAATCCGTACCTCTTTGGACATAAACTTGTAGCAGTGTTAAAGGCTGTTATTCTGGGACTTTCCAGTGCTGAAAGTGAATACTGGGAACTTTTTTCTCAGTGGTGTAGGGGTCATTTGAAAATCTGTGGCTCATGAAACTCTGGGCTTAGAGGCCATGTGGAAAAATATCTTTGTCTGATTAGAATACTCATTGTTAAAAACCACAGGTGTATCCAGGGTGAAGGGGAAAATACCAATATTATTCTTGGATAACAGAGAAAGTCATAGCTTCCCTAAAATATTTTAGGATTTTTAGGTTAATTGATTTTTAGATTTTTAGAAAAGTACTGTCTGTCCAAAACATTCCTGAGACTGGGAAATTAGAATAGGCCTTATAGGTCTTAGGAAGATGAGCAGATTATCATCTGATAACTGTGGGACACATTCCTAGTATTAATGGTTTGAAATGGAAAAGAAAGAGTGAGGGGTAGTTCAGTAGTTGGAACTCATCAGTCCTGCCTTGGACAAACTTTTCCTACAATATTATATAGGAAAAATCACTTCACCTTTTAGCCTCTCTGAGTCCTCATTCCTCATGTCTTCACTGCTGATATAGCTTCCTAGAAACCTTTTTTTGTTTGTTTGGGTTTTTTTGGGGTTTTTTATGTGCTTCCTCATATTTTTATAAATGTTTTTTAATGCAGAAAAATATAGTGGTACTGCAGAACATGTGCAGGGACTTGAATTTGTTAGAGCTCATCTCTCTCACTACTTTTCATTAAGTCTGTAAATATATAGGAATGACTTTTCTGGGCAGTAGGATATCATACTTGTCTATTCAGTAGAAAATCTGGTGAAAAAGCACTGTCAGGAGCCTTTTTAACATATCAAACAGTCCGAAGAATAAAAATGAGAAAAGTACTTTAAAATTACTTTTGTATTCTCTGCATGGAAATACAATTAAGACAATTATTAAGAGTGAAAATTCTCTTTGTTATAGCTCAAACAATGATAATGCTGACATGCAGTCTTTAGCCTACAAACATTCATGTGATTGCCCATATTTCGTATCATGGGGGTTCAGAAGGGTAATAGATTTTTTTGGGCTCACAAGTTACCTCTGTCTTACTTGTCAGTGGATTTGCAGTGTCTTCCTTGTGAAGGTGCCTACATTAAATACTCAGTGATGCCTCTTGGACTGTTCCAGTGCTGCTATACTGTGCATCAGTGGAAAACGAGAAACTACACAAAAGCTTATATTAAAAAATGAGTAAGAAGTGTCCTGCTGCTCTAACCTCCTACAAAACCACTTCAGCAAGTCTCTATGGTTAATTTTGCTGGGGTGTGTTGGATATTCACACCATTTCCCTGGGTTTAGATAATTTCAAAGCCTTTTCATGACAGAGTAAAAAAAGTAAGGGATAAGAAGTAAATGTATTCTCAAAGGGACTGTATTTTGGTAAACAACTAAAGCTATGACCTTTTGAGATCTTTGCTAGGTCTTACAGCTATCTAGGCTTTATGATACCGCACTGAGTACTCAATTCAATTTTATTGTTTCTCTTTATGAAACATGGTTTGTATGAAGTGTGTAAAAAAAGAATATAGGACTGGATCCAAGAACTATGTCACCCAGGATAGAGCAGTGGCCAAGAGCAGAAGCAGAGGAAAGAACAGGTTAGAAAATATATCACAGACTAATTTGGCACCCATATAGATATTTTCTTTATTTCTAATAATTGTTTTCTATTTTACAGAATTCATTCACTAATTATAGTCATCATATTCGTGTTGCTAGTTAGCTTTTTGGATGTTTCTCTGTACAGGCATTATATTACATCCCAGATATTCACCTTGACTCTGTGTACATGTTCCTGGACTACAGCTGGATTTCTTTGATTTTACTATTTTTTTCTTTTCTTGACATACATTGCTCTTGTCTGTGTAAAGTCGCGTAGAAACTGCAAAACCAGGAACCTCCATCCCTTCCAAAATCATAACATTTCACATGCCTTCACAGTATTTCATTACCAGAAATCTTTGTGGAGAAAATTTGCTTTCTGCATAACATAAAAAAAACTTACACAAGTCAATCTCAGTGTTTTTCTTCTGAAATGGTGATGTGTCTTTCCAAATTCTTATCTTCATGGACATGGAAAACCTCCTTTCTAATAGTATTTGCAACATGTGAGAAGAGCACACGTTCATTTTTAGTACAGGCACACTCCCTACAAAGTCCACACTGCCACTGCAAGACCATCGGGGCAAAACCCACGAGACTTTGGAAGCTGAAGGATGCTATATCTCAGCAGATGTATGAGCAAGTGGAGGCAGAATGTGGGAACAAACAAGATTAGTCATCCAATCTACTCCTCCACATAGAGTATTAGTAAATAGAGTTGTGTGAATAATTGATTTTTTTCACTTCGTTGGCTGAGCGGAACATTTAGAACAAAACATTTTTCTAGATTTCCCTTTGAAATGAAAAGCAGGGAAAATGGTTTGAGTGTAATATCTTCTTTAATTTAAGGCTTTTAGTAAAAATTTTATCTTCTCATAAAATACTCTTCTGAAACAAAACGTAAATTTTTGACTAATTACTATTTTTAGTTGAAACTACTAACTGACTTTGACATAAATTTCCTAAATAGTGTGGGCTAGGATAAACCTGCATTATTCAGTGAGTAAAACCACTGATCAAATACTCCCCGCTCTAACATAAAATCTGAAATTTTCTAATTGCTTTCTTCCTTCAGCTTCATGCAGTGTAAAAGAGTGTTAATGAAGCTGTTCGATATGGCAGAAACATAAACTTCATCACATTAATGTGCTGTATTTTACTTTTACAATACACTGTTGTTGCTAGGCAAGTGCAATTTGCCAGTATGAATCAGCTATTACTAATTATTACTTAAGAACCCATCCTCTCTTTGACCTTGTGCACATCTAGTCAGTTATTCACACCTGTAGGAGAACATCTTTCATTATGAAATTTCCTGGCTGAACTCTGTAAAAGGTTAGATTTACATAAAACATCCATCCATTCTTTAAGCAACTCTTAGCAGATAAAATTCCCCATGAACTTTATGCAGTTGTGCATACAATGTTGCATCTCTCTTTTATCCCCGAAGAAATGTTTTCTATCAAATTTTATTTCACTTGAGGAGATGATAAGAGTACATGATTGTGACTGCCCACTGTAGTAGAGATATAGGATATAGGTACAAAAATACATTCATCAGTTGATGTACAATAATACTTTCAAAAACAACATTATTTACAGCTGGGTGTCAAAACCACTTTACAATAATTTTTTATATCCTACCCTAGATTTCTGTTTGATTGTCGATGTCACTATTATTCTTGTTGGTTTTGCTGTTATTATTATTTTATGAGGCCCTAAAGGCAACAAATGAACATTTTGAGTTAGATTCATTACAAATGGAAGTATCTGTCTCAAGACCTCACAGTCTGAAGAATCTCTGAGTATATTTGCTGTTTGAATAGCATCAAGTTTAAAAACTAGATAGGATGCAGAATTAAAAATGTCACAATAGAGGCATAGTTCTTTTTCTAAGAAGCATTATGTTTCTTTGCCAAAGGATTTACATTTAGTTTTGGCTATTTATTTTTCCCTTGATTTTGAGGAACAGTAAAAAGAAGTAAGTTCTTACATAACACTGACTCCTTCTACTCTGCTAATGATTTTCACTAAAATGTTTCAGGACTTTGGTTAAAAAACATTGTTTAAAACTAAAGAGAAACCTTGTTGATGTTTTAATGTAGATATTCTTTCATGAATTTCAGTTCTTTCTTAAGACATATTACATTATTATAGCTAGTCAGGGTTTAGTCTTGAAATTTTTGATTTTTGCAATTTTGATGACAGTTTTGATTGAATATCATAGGTTCTTAAGATCTCCAGAATATGTTCTTTTAATTTTCTATAAATTTGCATGTCTAGAGAAACTATTTAAATCTTAATTACTGAGGGGGGCCAGGGAAAAAAGGTTGTTTTCAAATGTTTTCCATCCTGGTTATTTTTTTAATATGTCAAAGCAATCCATGCCTTTGTCCAAACCAGGGGATAGGTTCCTGGTCAAGAATTTCTCCTGGAATGTAATTTGCTTTGCCAGTTTCAACATTGGTGTCACTGAAGAGTGAGGCTGCTCATGAAGGCCCGTCACCACCGCCAAATTCAGAGGATGGTGGTGCCATAACCCCACACGATGATGGACAGCTGATGTCCCAAGATGTTTTGGTGCTCAAGGACAACCCATCCCTCAGGTGCATCACAGCTCCATGGCCCATCTCTGACATTCAAACCCACGTGCAGCTGGCTCACAGCTGGGCCAAGAATACAGAGCTTAATCCTTCAAAATGGGCAAGACTTTAAAATCCAATCTTATTTCAAGCACAAAGAAACCAAAGCCTACCCAGGATGGAACTTCCATATCTGCACATATTAATGTAAGCTGATGGAAAAAGTGAAGGCGAAAATTTAATAGTGCAGAAAGATGCCATTTTTAGCCTTTGCAGAATGGACCAACCACAGATTAATAATAAACAATAAATATGCATTTTATGCAAAAGCAAAGTAGTTTAGGCACCTCAACACTGGAGAATAAGCCTTGGCAACTTCAAAAAAAGAGATTACACCATGTTATTCTGCTTACAAGTGATCTAGTGCTAACAGCACAGCATGGCTTCCTCCCTTGCAAACTGTTTCTCTTTTGTATGAAAATTCTTGAAACCATTTAGAATGTGGAGAAACTCACTCAATTGTTTTAAAGAGATATTACAGAGACCAGATCTGGGAAGTAATGAGAAGCTTGTTTGTTGGGATTCCGGTTGATATGGTTTCAACCCTTTGGCTTTCCTCATCAGCAAATATTTATCTGATTAAATCATTAAATATAAAGCAAGTTTAAAATTGAGTTAGTTTCAGCAAATTTATTTGAAAATTTGGACTATGTAAAATAGGACAGTAAATATTTATTGGGAGTAATAAAGAGTGTCACGTATATTTTGCAATACGATGTTCAAACAGCCTTATTAAATGGATCTATATTGGTTTATGCAAGGCAAGATGCTGGATTGCTGTCTTTCATCCATCCTTTTAGAGACCTCTTAAGAAACAAGTAAACAAAGAAACAATTAGATGTTTCCTCATTATCACATTGTGCTACTATTATAATAGCTATGCTTGACAAGGCACTTCCATTATTGCTTCCTATTGTCAGCTGCCAACAACTTTCTGAAACAATTATTCTTTCAGCTGAAATTTCTCCTACTTGTTCTTAATCTCAGAGGTGGATTGTTTTGTAAAGTTTATAGAATTACTTTTGGCTGTTTTTCTGAAATACCTAAGCATGAAAAATTGATGTGTTTTACCAGTTATTGTATTTTTTCTTTATATCCTAAGTTCTTCTGGACAGGGATTTTATGTTCGGTATATTTTATTGCAATAGAAGATAAACTGCAGCAATGATACCATATAAATAAAAGCTAACTAATTTTTCACAAGCTTTCTTTAATGATTTGGTAAGTCAAGCACATTTCTATTTAACACTTCAAGGGCTATGGATTTTAAAAAGTGTTAGTTTGTTTACAAAATTCTATTTTATGTGCATATAAGAATAATGGCCCAGATTCTCAGCTGAAAAGTGCTTCATGGATCTCAGCGTGGAATAAGACTCTCTACACTTAGGAACTTGTTGTATTTATTCTCCCTGGGTCAAGGCTGTTCTCATGCATTCAATTACCTGTCATTTCTGGTGATACCTGTAGATTCATAGTGTGAATAAACTTCTTTGTAAGCAGCATTGTTGGAACTTCAGCTGTGAGCTGGCCTAAACTACATGTTTGAACTTTCCTGCATTTATAGCAGAGGAAAATCTTGTCTTGTGCCTGTCTTTTCTTGAGCAAGCCTCACCCAGAAATCTCCTACCTTCCCTCCATTCATTTCTTTCAGCAGTGGGACAGTTTTTGCAGTCAGAAACTTTCCATGCCCCTAAACTTCTCCTCCTGAAGCACTTTTTGCAGCTGTAGTTTTACCTGTCGTGTATTGCTCCACTTCTTTTTGAGATCTATCTCACCATGATTTTTCCATAACTCTCAACTTTTTCTTCCCTGTCATTGCTTAGTTCTGTGAAATACTACTTGAGGTTTTTCACTTCCCTCCCTAGTCTCATTTTGTTTCTCTTCCCTTCTGAACTTGTTTTACTAATGATGTCTCTTTACTAATAGCAGTTTCTTGTTCTTGCAGTTTAATCCATTTGCTACTCCTAGGAGACTGTTATATAATTTTTGTGATGCCTAGAAACTTTTTAATGCAAGTATGGATGGTAGAAACATATTTATTCCTCTGCCAAGGTTATCTACCTCATGTGCAAGATGAGATCCATTTATTTTCTGGAGAGCTATCAGCAGTCTCCTAGTAACTGCTTGTGCTTTCCTCCAAAAGGGAAAGTTAAAATCTGTATGTAGAAAAGCTGATGGTGTTTCTCCACTGGTACATTGTATGCCATACTAAAGTTTTTCTTTAAATCCATTCTTTTATTTTTTCCTATATATCCATAATCACTTGATGTGTCCCTTTTTTAATCAGCTTTTTTTAATCAATGTCAAATTTCAAGTACATTAAGAAAAGAAATTAGAATCCAAAACTAAATACTTAAAACTTCTGTAAAAGTAAATAAACAAAGAGGTGTAAGTAAGAACTTTGTATTGCTTTGCCTGAGTGGAAAGGTTGCAGTCGAAGATACATATAGGAAAAAATCTCTTGCAAAGTCTGCTTTGCACGAGAAGCTTAAATGTGAGCTCTCTCTTTGACATCATTACAAACCTTGAAAGGATTCAAATGCTAGTAAACATTGAGTGCCATACCCACAGATCTTTCCAGATTTTTTTTTTCAAATGTGTTTGAAACATTTCAAGATATGCTCCTGCAACTTTAGCAATGGGAATTTTAGGGGTACAGTTGGGATGGGACACCACTCTGTTTGTACGCAAACATGTGAGTTAGAGCTCACACTGAGGCTGAAAATTTGTCTCTCCAGATGACATTGAGGAGAATTTCAAGTGTGGAAGTCAAGAAGTTCATCACATGGAGCCATTATACTTTATTTGAGTTGAATGCTGTGGATGCAACAGAACATTAAAAAAGAACTCATCATCAGGTGGGGATGTGCATGTAAGTTTTCCTGGAAGAGTATTCTTCATAATATGAGATTGCTTGGGATCCAATTACTTTAATGTCTCTTATCCTCACTTTTCATGCAAAACACTTGCTAATAACACAGCAGTAATATCACTCTCAAGGACACCATTGCATTAAGGGTGAAGAACATGTATATATTTATGAGATGTAGACACCTTTTCATGTGATAGTGTTCCACCAGGGCTGTATTCATCTCTATTAGCTTTGAAGGCTAATTCAGTAACAATTTTTTCACCAATATGACTACTTCAAAGGAACCAGAAGTAGATGTTTTTAAGACACAGATTTTTAAAGTAATTTAAGCACATGTGTGGCATCATTCAAAACATTGTAAAAACCATTTTTTTCATAATTGATAGATTTATGAATGCATTTAATGCAATATTTTGATGTCAGGCTGCACTGCTGTTGAATACCACTTTTCATATCCTTTATTACAAAAATATGGATCAGACTTTGAGGGTTTACAAATGTGAGGAGAAGTGCAGTATGGTTAGGGTGGAGTAGCTGTTCAGCAAAGGCTGTTCTTCGTTACCTTTCTGTGTGGATTTTAGAAGTGCATTACCCTAATCTGAAAAAAGACACCTCTGTCTTGTAATAATAAGGCCCAAATAAGCCATTATTGTTATCACACTCCAAATTTATTCTGTGGTGGTTTTATATTAACTTCCTTAGTATCCTTATGTATGCAAGCCCTGTATGGGAACATGATTGTGAAAGTATAACTCTCTCTTTTTGTAGATAACAGCAAAACTGTGATTTGGGGAAATGAATTTAAATTAAAAATATTTGGAAGTATGTTTAAAGGTTATATATAAATAAATGTTGAATAATATGCCTTACAATTATCACTTTTAAAATATAAGCAATGATTCACCAATGATATTATAATAATTAAAGCTAATATTACTGAAGATAAGCAAAGAGAAAAATAAATCCTTTTTTTCTTTTTTTAAGTGCTTTGTGACTGTCAAGAAACACCAGCATTTGTGCAGGATTTCTGAAACAGATTTCCAGCTGGAATTTGCAATTTAGGCTCTTGTTTCTGCTTTAAGACATTTTCTTTCAGTGCCCCTCACCTAAATTCCTGCCCCTTCCTTCCACCACTTATTTACTACAACCTGGATTTTAATAGCAAGAGAACTATGACTACACTGTTTTCAGATTACCTGAAACTGAGATCATGTCTAGTACCTAATAAATCCTCCCTCTTATTGCTAATATTGTGTGGCCACATGGTGCCTTAGAACATCTTAGTCAAAATACATAAAGGGTAAAAATGTACAGATCTTTGCATCGAGGTTCACTACAAGAAAGGTCTCTGTGAGCTGTTTGGCTTTCTCAAACATGCTCAGGGCAGGGAGGGGCTGGCAGGGAGCAGCAGGAGCTGAAACAAGGGGCTGCAGCAGAGCTGGGAGGTTTGGTGCTGAAGGGCAAATGAACACAGAAAAACTAAAGGGCATTGTGATAGGATGGGACATCAGCACCTCAATAAACTAAACCATCACTTAGATGGGATTTCCTACTATTTGGCTTTTCTGAGTGGAGGGACTTTTTCCAAAGACATGTAAGCAGTGTTTCAGAGATGGATAGTATCAACAAAACCTAATTAAATATAAATGTATAGCATAACTTAAGGTAGGCATGCTGGATGAATTTCAGACATTTGTAAGACAGGAGTAAAGACACACCTATGCAAAACTTTTCCTGAAATCTTTCTGCAGTAGATTCTGCACAGAATGTTTCATACATATCTGTGGATATTCAAATGCTAACCAAAAATTCCCCACCATACATACTGGGGGAAGAATGACACACATTGTCTTAATTTCTATTGTTATAATTCTATTCAGATGTTTTCACATAATTACATTATGCTACCATTGTTTTCATATTTTGAGTGTGAATTTCTATGCTTCATTTTTTTATAGTGAGTATGATATACATTGAATTTATATAAGTTTTCATGAGGTAGGGACCCTAAAGATGTAGTTTTATAACTCAATTCTAAAAGGCATATTAAATATATCAGGGCAAAAAGCCCCTTTCTGGAGGCAGTGTCTCAAGTTATTTTACATCTGTGCATGTTTGAATGTTGATGGGAGTAAGTTGGGACTCCTTGTTTCTGTTTAGTCTGGGGTAAGCAAATTTCCTGCTTCATGTTTTACAAATACCACCAATCTATTTACATCAATCATGGTTAAGAAATTGGATACATGTGTATCTACATTACATTCTGCATGCACTACAATCATTAGAGAAATATTTTAGCACAAAATAGAACAGATTATGAATGCTTTTTCATTAGAATCTCAAAGTGGGAATTTAGACATAATTATGCTTTGTACGATCAGTAACACACAATCGTATCATTTAACTACAGACTAAATTTTAAAGTGAAGGCAAATCAGAGCAATCATAATTTATGATGTGAATATGAAGTAGTCAGCAAGTCCATACAAGTACACATAGCTAAGGAAAACAGCTATTTTTCATACATGAGTCAAGAGTGGCAAGTATTGCTATACTCCGATAATAATTAGTTTACTCCTAAATTATTTCAGAATCATAGAATCATTAAGGTTGGAAGATACCTTAAAGATCTTCCAGTCCACCTCTCAACCAGCACCCCTATTAGTTTTGATAAAAACTCAACACATTTGAACAGATAACTGAATTATTTTGCAAGCCCACATTAGAAGTGGCAAATAGTACATACATTCTACATTTTAAAGTCAATCTTCTTGCTAACAATGAAACAAGTTAGTCTTGAAACATGACACACAGTCTTTTATCAAGAGTGGGAGGTAGGTAAAAGAGCTACAACTACACAGAGGATCATCTGTCATATTCAGTAATCTGAGACTATGTTTTCTAGCTACAAGTGTAGTAGAGAGATTAATTACTCTTCTGCTTCCTGAACTAATCAACCTAGAAGCAATTTCTTAAAACAGACAGCAGAAGAGAGTGATCCATTCAGTTTTCTTCCAGAAATCCTGTCCAGAAATCTTGACTGTACAGTCAAAACTTGGCAAGAGGTGTGCAGGACCACGTACAGTGGAAAACCACACAAGAGCATCGTGACATTTACTGCACTTGAGAGAATACAAAACCTCTATCTGAACCTCAGTGAAGGGGAACAAATACTGCTTGCAATAATATGAACCAAGTTTCCCCAACATCAGGGTGTATAGAGATATAATCAAAGTCAACAAAACATCCTATGAAAAACTGCATTTGTTATTTCAGCTCAATGCCTCATTTTAATTTCTATTCTAATTTTACAACAGGGGGAGTAAATGCCAATAACTATAAGAGTGAATAAAGTCATTTATTAAAGGTACAGGCATGTTCAAATGCGAATGGAGTATCTTTTCCAGTAAAGGAAATCAAATTCCACTAGAAAGCTATTACAAAAAGTAGTTATTGTCTACTGAACTGCCTGAAGGTTTGAAAAGTTACATTTTGTTTATAATTTTTCAAAGGTGCCTGATCCTTTTCATGCCATGTGAGCATTATGTATGCAAGTAGGCCAAAATTTCCTTTATCCTCACCAAAACAGTGCTGAGTGTGAGCTGGCTGTTTGCCTATGGACTACATTATCTACATTTCAATAGAATATGGTTGAATTCTACAGTCAGACAGAGGAAGAACAGCTGTGACCTTTGGGCCCCAAGTCCTGTTCTGCTGAAACATCCCTCTCTTGGCAGTTCTCATGTGTTCCTCCTCTGAGCCCTGCCCACAGCAAGCATGCCATGTGGGCATGGCTTGCAGGGTGGGCATTGACATCATGAAGGCATGAAGAAGGGATTTTTTCATGGGTATCTGCCTTTGACATAGAAGAAACACTGTGAGGTTCTGTGGTATTTCCAGCAGTCCTCTCCTAACTCAGATGATTATGGAGCATTGCAATTCAGGGAATGCAATCATGAGGCTGTATGTGCACTGTTACCATTCATCTGTTAGGTTAACATGTACCAAAAAGCATCTACATGACACAGGCAGGTCTTTCATTTAGAGAGACAGAATGTTACTCCCTTTTTATTTTGAATTTTTTTTAATTAATTGAAGAGAGAACAAGCAGTTCCCATGATTAAAAATGACATAAATTTCATGTAACTTATTACAAGGAGGCCTTCAAAACAGTGGCTTCAGATGATCAGACTCATATCCTGATTGTTCCATGTCTTGAGGAAAGTAGTCAGAAGAATTACAGAGATTACAACCTCTTGGGTAAACTGACTACAAAATTTAGTTCAAGACAAATTAAAGCATTGTTATTATAAATTCCTGAATTATGAGTTTTGCAGTTAAAAGAGAGACTCACCTTCAATTTTGATAAAAAATATCTGGAGTGCTAAGAAACATTTGATGTTCATTCTTCATCTGTATTGTCTCTTGAGATAATACACAAATCTGTGATTTGCTAACATTAATTGTATAGACTTCAGCTGTCCTACAGCTTTAGGAGACCTCTCCTCAGTAACTAATGATCCTTGTCAGCCCCTTCCAACTCAACATATTCTGTGATTCTTCTGTGAATTAAGCAAATAAATAAATTATTAATCAGTCATTGTCTACTAGAGTCAGGCACAATATATCAAAATACCTCTTTTACTTCAGGAAAGTAAAAGGAGTGTAAAGATTAAATAAGTCTTTATCTGAAGGATCATGTCTTGGCATCAAAAATGACTTTTCAGTAACCAACCAGGGCATAGCAGTTCCAGGCTATAAATACAGTATTATCTTTTCCAAATGATACATTTTTCTATTACCCCATAGTGCAGTGGCTTTTTGGTCTGTATTTTGTAAAAACTCTTGCCTTGGAACTAGGTTTGATAGCTTGTGGATAGAACCTGTATTTAAGTTTTACTATACATGGTCGATTTTTGCCATACTAGACAAGTCTATGTCTTGCTCCTGTTTTTCTGACTATGTTTTATTTTTATTTAAACAGCAATAAATTCCTTGTATTCTGAATTCTCTTTAAGACTTTTAACAGGTAAGTTTACAAAAATAGAAGTATCAGAAATATTATGAAGGACTATTAAAAATCTCTGTGAATTACAAGCCTGTATATAAAAGGATGTAGGGCATTTTGGTGCTATGTCAAAAAGATATATTATCCTTAGAAGCAATAATTCTTTTAACCACTTATACAAAATATATCTTTTTTTTTATTATTATTATTTTTATTTTTTCTTAATATGCAAGCACCTTGGGAAAATCAGAAGCAAAACAACTGAGCAGAAATCTTGGACACACTGTAGCTCTCATTATACTTGGTTCCAGCCTAGGATAGGAAATGTGCAACTGGCTTAAGGTGTTTGTCACCCCATTGAATAAATTGCACTGCTCTGAATGAAAGAAAAATAAAAACACAAATGAAAATGTTAAGGATAATTTGATTATTAATGAGACTCAATGGTCTTGCCATCTGAAGGTTCTGGTACCATTTGGGTGGTCTTCAGCTTAGCCTTGGGTTTAGAAATCTGAATTATTTAAAAAGTCATTCTCACAAATGAGTGGGGTCCTTGGATGACAAAGAATGTAGACTGAATGACTACAGATTTATATTACTTTAACTAGTGATTAATGAAAAGTCACTGTCTGAGCTTAGAACTACGTCCTTAATTAAACAACAGGTTAGCAAACACACATCAGAAGAAAGAGGCTCAGTGAGAGAATGAAGCCATGATTTCACTATGGCTGATTAACGTGTACCCAGCTGATTGCCAAAATATTTATTGGAAAGCTTCAGGAGTAACTCAATACAGCAAAAACCTTAGAGGGAAAGATTTCCTTACAAGGATGATTGGAAGGATATTGATATTTGACCATATGTATCATTCTATACTATTCAGGTATTTGCTGAATATGCCTAACACAAATTGAAATATTATACCTGTATGGCTGTAAAATCCTAGCATTTTAGAAACTAATTTATATATTTGTTGATTTTTCATTTTTCTTTTGTTCTGTCCAGCTTTGCCTGTGCAATTTATAGAAATCAGGTTTCTCTTATTCTTCAGCAACAAAATCATTAGGAGGACTTATAAAGTTATTTTCTGTTGCTGTCATTATTGGTGATGAGGTATGAAACATTTCCAGTGAACCTAAAATGCCAAGAGCAGCAAACAGCTTAGTTAGATTTTTTTCCAAGCTAGGCTACTGTAATTCTCTCTCAACCACTGCTCTCCCCATGGGCAAATACACCACCTACTAGTTGTGCAAAATTCTGCCTTTTTTTTTTCTTCTCATAGAGGATCTCACTAGAAATTATCACTTGCACATTTAATCTGCTCTGTTTTATTCAAAGTCCATAATTTTCAAACAGATTTTTAGTAGCATTTGCCTGAGGTCTGTTCCCAAAAATAGATAGCTGACCCTGCATTGTGAATATTGCATTTTATCCTCAGGTTACTTGTTCTCACATAGTCATTTTATTTTCTTCTTCCATTTGACTCCTCTGGGTTATCTCTGTTCAACTGATGAAAGATGTAAAATAGACTGAAAACCGATGCCCAGCCTTTCAATAAGAAATTTGTTCTCCAGTCTCAGAAATATGCAAGAGTAGGTTGTAGTCATTGTAACTGCAGTTGGGAATGCTTTCCAGTTGTCTCTAATTACTGTCCTAGGACCTTCCTCCAACATTGTATTGGGCTAGGGATACATACTAGGAATAAATTGCAAGTATTACCTGCCTGTTTAATTTTAAGCATAAGGTAGATGGATTTGTATTGAATATTTGCATCATGTAGCCATGGCAGAGGCTGCTGGTTGCATACAGTATCTGAAGAAGATTAAAGTACTTGAGAGCTGCCAGCAAGGTACGTCTGCTGAGCTTCACCTGGCCAATGATGTGAAGGTGTTTGCAGTTCTTGGAGGCCTGGGCAGACAGCTGTGGCACAGTCTGAATTCTGCATGGATCATAGTTGACCACTGGGTAGTCAGCTGGCTTGGAACCATCTCTGGCACTGCCTACATGGGTTCTGCCTAGAAAATGTATGGTGGAGACCCACCCTTGCTTTAGCACTAGCCAGGCTGAGTAAATGATTTGAGCATGGGGTGGTATATGGACTCAGGAAAGAAAACAGGTTTGGTTGTCTTGCTTGGTCACACAGAAGGAAATATTATTAAGGGCATCATCCAGGTAGAAAACTGGACTAGTGAATGATTTAAAAAAAACATATTTTCTGTATAGATAGATTAAAAATGTCAAGTCTTGATCAGTTGCTTGGATATCTATGACTGTATCCATGGGTCCAAGGCATCATCTGTCAGGCTCAGATAAGAAGACAAATTCTTTTTATCGGCTGGCATAGTTTAAATTTGCAACCTCTTTCTCCCTTTAATTCAAAGGGTAAAATACTTGCATTACTCCCAGAGGGTAAAGATCTCTCTAAAATTTGCAAACCTAAAGTAAATTTCAAACATATGTTTTCTGAACTCATTACACTGTTCTCTGGTAACCAGGCTCATAGCACATTTCTTTTTTTAAACCAGACAAGTGGGACTCCATTTATAAATATTTTGTTTGAGAGTGTAAATCTTAAAGATTAAAAAAAAAGAAAAAAAACCTGCCAAAGGAAGTGTACAGACCAGTATTGTCCCAGCTGAGCTATAAAAAACAGCCCTTCAAATGTTTGACTCTGGAAATATGCATGCTTCTGCAAACCTCCCTTTCCTCGCCCCTATTCTTTCCTTACCCCCTCCTCTTTGCTAGGTTTTATGAATCTAAAAGCCAAATATTCCATTTATGTAATGAGCTTCATATGCAAAAGGTAAGAAATTGCCCTTTCAGATACATAAATGCAAAAAAAGTACTTGAAAAAATTTATTGGGGAAAAAAATTAATATGCTACCTTCTTTCTGTTTACTATTGACACTTTGTGCCCTTTTCATTCTCACTGTATGTCCATTTCATCATTTATGACACAAAGAGATTGTTCTTTTACTGTGAAAAAAACCCAACCAATGGGAGGGAGCTCATTTTGAAGTAATTCGTTAAAATCTAGTAATGAAAACAGGGAAATGGTTTTGATTTTCATTTTATGTAAGGTCATTCCCAGGTCACATTTGACACAGATTCAATGTTCATATAAATTTAATAAATTCTGTAAAGGAAATTCAAGTAACAGCTGTGAAAAAAATGTGATTAATAGGAGCCAAAATAAGTGTCACTTTGAAATTTGCCAACTGCTGATGGATAGTTAAATGAATAAAACTATAATGTCTTTACCAACTTTCAAGAGCTGAAAGCCCTGGGAAATCAGTCACTTAAGTGACAGAAACTTTGCATGCTAGCAAGGCTGTAACAGTTACACTGTTCATTTTATATCAGATTTCCTACTCAGGGTTTAAATCATACTGTGAGTTATTTCATTACACTCCTGGACTTCTGATAACAGTATAGTGATAGTTATGTTAAATAGCTCTTTCTCCACAGTAACTGATTCTCCAAAAATACTTCAAATACACTCCTTAACCTATGGATTCAAAGGAGGTATTAATCTTCTTGTTACACTATTGAGCCTTCATCCTAAAAAAGTATCCCTTAAGGATGCTTCCTACATTTCCGGGTGCCTCTGTGCTGTGGTGTGCTGGTATCCAGGAACCAGAGGCAGGGACTCTGCTAGAGCTGAATCACCAGCCAGGATGACAGTGAGGAGCTGAGAGGCACATGCTCCACCACTGTTAGAGGCACAATCAGCATAAAGGTACTTAATATCAACCTCACTTGTATAAGAGAGAAAGAACTGCACTCATATAATCTTTCAAGTGTAATTGTATTTATATACTTTTATTTGTATGTCTACCCTTTAAAAAATGTTATATCAGTATTTTAAAAATAGCAAGATGCCTTCTCATCAGTTTTAGAGCTTTTCAGCTATAGTTTAGATGCAGTAAAATATTCTGAGCCATTCAGAGTCAAGAGAAATTTCAAAGATAAATTAGGATAAACTTCAATACTTCAGAGGATTTGGACTGAAGAATTAAAACCTTAGCTTCTATATAAATCCTCTCCAGATACATTTCTTAAATTGGTTGAAAAAGGCAAATAGAAAATCATAGGCAAAAAACAATGGTGAGTGGTTGGGCATGTTGTTGTTGTTGTAATAAAAATAGCATTTATAGTAGTAAAATCTGTTTGAATTTAATTTCCTCGTGTTTTATTACTTTTGTAGCTATCAACTGTTATAAGCAGCTAGATACTACTTAGAAGTGGATCATGTGATTGACACTTGTCAAGATATGAAAAGCCATTCAGCTGCAGTTGAACTATCCTTAGTTCCACTAATGTAAATGTATGTGTGTGCAAACTGTAGTGACCCCAGTATGCTTTTCTCAAGGAATCAATAATGTTACCAGAAGTGCCCTCAGGGCCCCAGCATGTGTTTATAATACGCATACTTCCAGCTAAAATCAGCATCTGAATTACTGATATATGCTGCATTATATCCTCAGATAATGTAAATCAGCATAACTCCACTAAAGTCAACCTAGGAAAGCTGATTTGCAGCAGCAGAAGACCCAACTTGCTGTAGTAATCCTGTTGCATTCTGCTTATTAACCCATTGGTACATATTTTGTCTTTAGCTTTAGAAAGATTTTTCGGGGGCTGCATGGATTTGTACCCATGAAAAAGAAAATCAGAAAGCTTAAAGAGTAATTGACTGACTTCACAAGATGAGTAAGAGAGGTCAGCAAGGCTCCATGACTAGTAGCAAGCAGTACAGCCCAGCAGGAGAGGACTGGAGAACAAAACTCCTGAATTTGTTTCAGTGAGCTGTTTTGGAGCAGGTCTAATCTGATATTGTGAACTGAGTGAGCATGTGAATCACATTCGTGCTATCTTGGATTATCTCTTCCAGCTGATTTGCCCTTGAAAGGAGCTCAGTTTGTGCATCCTGAGACAGCTCAGAGAAGTGAACCAAGGCACAGGGGCTGGGGGAGATGTGTGCTTCCTTAGCTCTTGAACAAGTCAAACTAAAATGTCAGTGTAGACTCGCTCTAAACCCCCAGTCATTGCTTCTTTTTTTTCATTTTTCTTTATTCTCCACTTCTCTCTGTTTTATTATCATGATTTCATAAAACACAATTGTACTACATTTAGAATGACAGCAGACTCCATTGGGAGCTTGACCCTGTCCTCTTAGAATTGCAATATTCACCGTGAAATAAGGGGAAGCTGATATGACTCTGAAAGGAACCCAGGGCTACACAGAGGGACTGTTTGCTGCAGGAGCCCATATCAGGATGTTTGTGGCTTGACAGAATCTGTTCTTTTTACCTTATAGAAATACTATCTGTATTTGCTAGACCATTAAAAATGCGTTAACTGTGATCTCTCTCAGATATGATGAATTTAAGGTTGAAGAGACTGGAATGTATGAAATGTTTCAGTGAAAATGCACTTATCATAGAAAAAGCATATGATAATTTGGCATAATATATAATCATCTCCTTATAGTTCTCTCTAATTTGCGTTTCAGATCCTTGTGAAAAAAATATCAAATGCTTAGCTGAAAAAGCTTAGTTTTTCTGCAAAGTAGGTATTACACACAGTGTGTTTTTCAAGAGCTACTTACATCTCTTAGGAGAGGATCTTAGCAGTGGAATACATTGGCATGATTAAACTGTACCAGCAGTGATGGCTGGGGATTATGTACATGCATTTGGGTACCATTGGAGATGCTAGTCTGGAGAAGAACTGACTCATGTATTCCTCTGGCCAAACCATCTGGGCATTTACCCAGCTGCTTCAGTGAGTCTGAGAGCACAGGAGGCCTGACACTGTTGTGGCCAGTATTACAAGCACTACTGGCAA
This sequence comes from Cyanistes caeruleus, assembly GCF_971803275.1. Classification (NCBI taxonomy): domain Eukaryota; kingdom Metazoa; phylum Chordata; class Aves; order Passeriformes; family Paridae; genus Cyanistes; species Cyanistes caeruleus. The sequence goes on from NC_141709.1 coordinate 22,017,536, forward strand.
CATTCTTTTCAATATCTTAATTAGTGTGATTACACTAATTCAGGCTTTCCAAGGTGACCTGTCCCACCATCCTGTGTCTGTACGGCTCGGAGTGGCCTCAATGTGACACGATTTGTGACCTGTCCAAGTCTCACCTCAGCATCTCATCTCAATATTGCACTGCTGACAGCACGAGACAGCCTTGTCTGCAGGCTCACAAGAGCCATCTCCATGTCTGAGCCTGCAGCTGAAGCTATCATACTCCTGAATACTGATCATAACCTCTGCCTTTTTGACTGTGGAAAAGAGAAAAAACACCACACTTTTTGTGTCGTTTCACAAGTCCAACTCATTATTATGAAATGATGTCTCATAACTAGTTTTGCTTTTTAAAACTCAACCTGCTTGACAACTGCTCATTTAATTTTCTCTGGAAATCAAGGTAATAACGCTTTTGGTTCCTGTTATGCTGCATTCTTCTGAAGTTATGCTATTGTAGAACTTCTTAAAAGTCTCAAAATATGCAATACATGAACTAAGTGACTGCACAATAGTTGATTCTAAGATAAAATACACTCTGTTTTTATCTTCCTATGGAAAGTGCACTCAAATTTATTAGGAGAAACATCAAAGCAGAGATGGACTGAATTAGATTTTACATATCAATAGATATCAGCTAATGGCATTTTTCTTCAACCTATTTTCCTATTGAATTCAATGTCAATGGGATCAGGATTTGGTTGAATTTCTCTCTTTAATCTATTCATTGCAAATCATACAGATGACAAAGGAATTTGCATGTCCATGCACAGTGGCCCACGTTATAGTTGAAGACTGAATGATTGCTGCGTACTGGCTAAATGCATTATCTGTGCAAGATCATACCAAATGCAAAGTGAAAGTATAACTGAGAACACTGTGAATAGGATTTTCAATGGCCAGTCACAGTGTGGCTTCATCTTCCAAGTTCAACCATATGGTGGTTTGAAATGTCATAGACATATATTAAATGCAGATAAATTTAAAAGATGTAGCTCTTTACACAGTCATAAATATGCGCTTTATAAAGGCAATCTTCTTTTGTCTTCTTTGGTCTCCTGACAATTATCTTGGAGATTCTGAGAGTTTCCCATGAAGCAGTGCTTCTCATAGGCTCTGAATTTGCAAAGCATATAAATGTCCTGGGGAACTGAAGGTTTCAGAAACTTCATTCCATTAGCCTGGGAAACTTCAGGCTAATGGAATTGTGGTGGTCAGAGAGTGGTGAAAATAAGAAAGATTTTTTATTTTGTAACCTTGATACAAAAGCTGCACTGCAAGAACCTACACCTGTACCTAGGCATTTGATGCTCATAAAAGGTATGAAAGAGCAATCCTTGAAATAAGCGGACCTATGTCCACCAGTCTTGCCCAAGAGATGGCAGACTGCATGGGGTTTGTAAATCTAATTATAGTGTAAGTAACTACTTGGGGATGATATTGCCATCAGCACGTTTTACAATATAAATTATAATATAATATATAAATATATAAATAATATATATTCTATAATATATAATATAACATTATATATATTATATAAAATATATAAAATATACTATAAAATATAATATAAATTTGTAAATAACAAATGTTTCAGGTCCTATCAAGTTTAGATTTATCACTAGTCCCAATGTCTGCAGTGTAGGCTGTTGAGGGAATTGATAAAGCTGTATTAATAGTGGTGCTTCATTTGAGTGCTCTTCCAAAGTTTCCTTTTATCATACTTTAAAAATCATTCCCTTGTTTAACAAAGATACTACCAGTGCTCTTTTATTCTGTTCAATTATGTGGAGCACACTTTTTTTTCCCCCTCCTTTTTTTTTTTCAAGGGGGTTAATCTTCAGGGATGAAACAGATTACCAGCTTTTGAACCACTTTAAGTAGAATCTCCAGAAACAAAGCCAGGACAAATAACTATTGGCAGTTTGCAGAAGGCATTCTGTGCCCACAGCTCTGCAGGATGCCATTAAAGTCAGTTCACTTGTCTTAATGGGAAACACCTGTAATCTGGAACACAAGAGGAAAAATCCAACTAAGTGTGCTGGAGACATTGAAAATAAACTGAAAATAAAATCTTCCCTCGTGTCCCTCCCTTCCTTCTTTCATCTGCACTCTTGAGTCCCCAGACTGTCACTGGTATCCCTCCCTTCTTTTAAAACAAATATGAAAGCCTGTCTTGAAAATTATATTCCTTCACAGACACTGAAGGATACCAACTTCACTTGCAATATTAAATGAGAAGAAAATTTACTACAAACAAAAACGTTTCATAAAGGCTCAGTTGGAACCAGCTATTAAAGTGAATGCAAACCATCTGAAAATGTTTATCATAAATAATGGCTTAAAACACTAAAAATATATTGGTGTCTAAAATTTCTAAGATTTTTTTTTTTTCTGTTGCTCTCTGAACATATGTTTTGGACAATGTATATCTCTGGCTATTTTAACAGGTTACTAATAAATAATAAGCAAGAAATATGCCCTTGACATTCACCCACAACACAAATTGACGTAATTTTCATCATTTCATAACAATCATATTTAAGTGTAAATGCAGAGTTATGTCACTGGATTCAAAAGTAATTCACATAATGCTGCAGCTTGAATTAGAAAGGCTAGCAGAAATTCAGGAAGAAATTTTAATTGAGGAAATCCCTGGTGAAAAATTAACATGAAGGTTTTTGGCTGTTTTTATTAATTCATCCATAGAAAATTTCAATCTTTTCCATCTCTCTATTACTTTTAATTTTATCTTTTCAAAAGAAATATCAGGAAGAAGAAATCAGAGAGAGTAAAATTTGGTTTTCAACATTTGCAGTTACAGAGGCCATGACATGGGAAGATGTTGAAAGAAGGCAATTCCTCAGCCCCAAAATTTTAGAGGTCTAAAAATACACCAGACTGTGAGAACTACCAGCTACATTTGCAATGTGGTACAAGTTTAAAAATGTCAAAGCACATAAAAATACATCTTTTCTACCTTAAAGGCTGGTGGAAGTTGTGTTAGCTTCAGAGTAATGCTACTGTGGTAACCTGAATACTTTGGATTTGCATTCACAGCATAGAAATAATATGAAAACTTGCTTTCATCTAACTTTTCATGTGTCCAGGAAACAGATTTATTCCCACTTTTTAAATACTAAAAGGAACTATTTCTGACATCAGGAATTATTTTAATCAATCTTCCTGTACCCAAGGTGACCATTTTACTGTATTGGTAAGTTAAAAAGCACCAAACAATAAATCTAAAAGATAATCAGCACAAGAGTGGCATGAGCAGGGAAACTAATTCTTAAATACATAAAGATACCCAAATTCCAAAGAATATAGGGATCCCTGAAGTTATCCTGTGCAGCTGGAATGCCTTGTAGTCAAAGGGATTTCCTTTTCTGTATTATTCACTGTACCTCATTGCTGAAAGAATGTTCCTTTTATTATAGGGCCACAAACAAAGGGATCAGTGTTCCACATTGCTCTTTTATAGAGCTTTGAGTTTTTTAAGGCCAGAAGGCAGGCTGCAGTGCAGCTCGTTCATTGTCTGATGCACCCCATCCTGTCCAGGGAGCTGATGCCAGGATGTTCTACATTACCCAGTGCTGCTACATTCCCAGCCTCATGGTGTCATGTACACAGTGCCCTGAGGCTGTTTTGATTTGCCTTTTCCTCCCTGTGTCCCCCATCAGCACGGGAGCTGAACTGGCTAGTGGGATAGCACTGCTGCCCATCACTGATACCAAAAACCCCGCTCAGATAGAGAAGTGGGGCTCAATGGGAGTGCAGCCATTCTCTGTGTTGTGCAGCTCCCCCTCAGCCCTTTCCACCTCCATCCTATCTCTTCTGTGTCCCTCCCAATGCACAGTGCTCCAGCCCAAAGCTGCAGTGCCTGCAGGGAGAATAGATCTCTCCCACATGGGATACCATCAGCCTGACCTATGGAAATGTCACAAAGGACACTAAAAAAAGGTAAGGACTGTTCTGGGACTGCCCTCTGCACATAGACCAGCCTGAATGTAGTATCCAATAACTACATATTGTGTAAGAATTTATATGGACCTTGGCAGAGAGTAGAAAGACAGCTCTGGGAAGTGAGGGATGTGTCCTATAGAAATCTGTTCAACTCAGGAGCAACATTTCAAGTCTTCTTGTGGTGCAGCTGCTTCTATTGCAGGCAAAACCTGATGTTGGTGGGCTGATGTTTGTGGAGGGCTATGGCAAGCTGAGTTAGGCCTCCTTAGTGTCAACACTCCTGTTCCATTAGGTGTTTGCAATGCCCACATGGTCCAAGGGAAAGCCCACATGTCTTGCAATCCTCCAAGGCCACAAGAACCCCAACACCTGGTCTCTGAGGGCTGCCTTGGGAATCAGACATTCACCTGTCTTCTGTAGGGATGTTTTCTCTTGGACATTAAACAAAGTCTTTGCTAAGCAAAAAGTTCATGCTACTTTCCTCCTGAAGTGCTTCCTTAATGTTTAAAGATCCCTTTGCCTCTCACATCAGCACATACACAAATCAGTTCTGCTTGTAGGTGCCCTACAGGGATATTGCCTTTGAAGCAACAGACTCAGGATGGAGCCAACAAATTCCTCGAGTGCACACTAATGTTAGGCAGCATTGTATTCTGTGCATGCGTTCAGGTGACTGGATCTAAAGGGCAGGCATGTCCTTTGTGCCCTCTGGAGCTTCCATTTATGGCCCAAAGGCCCTGGAGAAGATGATGGAAAAAGGCTGTAGCTTAGAAGCCAGATCCCTCGGTGAAGTCAGTCTCTAACACAGAGGATTATGACAAAAAATGACACTCTTTTCATCATGATGTAGTGAGATCTTGGTGTTTTGATGGGTGTCCTGGTTTCAGCTAGGACAGGGTTAATTTTTTTCCAATAGTCAGGACCCAAATGTTATTTGATACCACTTCATGTGGTATCATGAGCATGGATAAGAGACTCTTTCTCTCTGTGGAAAAGGGTGTTCCTTCTGCTGGAGGAAATGTGGTAGGCAGAACATTCCAGTGTTTGCTCATTGTGGAGGTCTGTGTAAATCACTGCTTTTTCTCATACCTTTTTAAGATTGTTGCTGCTACTTTTCATTTTCTTATCTCCTTTTTAGCAGTAAATTGTTCTTATCTCAACCTGTGATCTTTTTGTGCCTCCAGCTGGAGGGGAAGGGAGAGGGAGCAGCATGGTGGTTTTAGTGGGAGCACTAAATTGGTGTCCATTCCTAAACCACGACAATGGGGCAGCCAAGTGAGAACAACACTGGGAGTATTTAATGAGACACCTGCAAAAATAGAGTAGGATAACAACCCTGGTGAAGTACGCAGTATGGCTGTACCTGGATCAGATGGGGACAAATTTATGGCCCTTATTTTCAATGTTTCCTGGGACTGAGGCATGAAATTTCATTTCCAGCTTTATCTCTAACATGATCTCACAGGCAGAGAGATGTTTCCTGCTCCCTCCTGCAGATGGGGAACAAGAACAAAACTTGTTCATTTGAGAACCAGAGTGAGCTGTATATTCAGTTTTCTTCAGGTCATTTCAGTACTACATGCCCTTTATTTTCTATAACCTCTCTCTTTTCTCCTAGGGAGTACAAAGGTGTAGTGCCAAAGCCTGCACAGTGCTGAGAATGCAGGAATGCTGCAGTGGGCGTTTCAGAAACCACATGATATCGCTCGTGTAGGACAAGCTGTTGCTATAATGTAAGACCCTTCAATTCTTATTGATGCTTATGGTTTACTTTTGTAAATGGTCAGCACCTTGTAAAACTACTCTCAGATCTCTAACACCTATTATGCCAGGGTCACCTTACCCTGCAGCTCTATTTTTTTTTTTTTTTTTTTTTTTTTGAGGAGGAGGAGGGGAATGGTGAAGAGAAAGAAAGGAACTGTATTATAAGCAAGAGAAGGCTGGACAAAATCTGTCAGATCTTGCTACTTCTGAGCAATTAGAACTGAAAGTGTGAGGACAGACTTAGCTGTGACACAAATTAGATTTATCACACTAAGTTCAGCAGAGCTGTGCAGACAAAAATGCAGTGTGGAGGAGAGGACCATTGCATATTACCTGTATATGTAATGATATATGTTATATGTAATATGTAAAATACTTGAATCTAAAGAGTTTCTATAAAGTTTTTGTGAAGACTCTGGAGAAAATATTAAATTCTAATTCATGTAACAGACTAACATAACATTTTTGATTTAATTATCATTATATTATATAGGAAAGGTAGCATTACTACAATTAATTACAAGATAGCTGAAATTTATCCTGCTCCAGAAAGTCTCACTGAACCATGGTCCACCTTTAAATCAATAATAAAGAGACATGGCCTTAACCCTGGTTCCTCTCCCCATATGGTGCATGTTCACAACTTCTACAGAGGGCAATACAGAGCAGTAATTTGTGTAAATGAGCAGCCACACTTAGCACCTCTGTGCATTTTAATCAGCTGAAGCTGCCACCTAGCTTGCACATTTGGGCAGAAAAGAGTTCTTAGCCAGAAAAAGGTAGCAGATCATGCCAGAAGGCGCTATTGTGTGTAAAAACATTTTAACTTCTATAGGAACAAAGCATAAATTAGTGAATTTTCTAATTTGCAGCAAGACTTATTCAAAATATAATAAAAAGGAAAACCAGAAGATTCATTTTATGAAACATATTTTTATTTGATTCAAATCCTTCCATTCAAACTTCAACATTTTGTATTTCTGAGTATGATATAGTGAAAATGAAAACAAAAATATTTCTCTCAAGAAAATCCTGATTGGAAAATTTCAGGAATATTAAAGCATATGTCACCACTTTTTTGCTCAAAAATTATCCCCTGTCAAATTCAATATATTTATGATAGGTGTTTTATTTGAGGAAGTTTAATCTACTGGCAGAGGAAGATAATTGAGACACGAAGCAAATTAATTTTCAAAGGTAAAGAAAACAAAAGAAAGCAAATATTTTAAACGTAAAATCACAGCACTTGAGTTTAACTTACAAATGAATAAAATAAAATGCTTTTTGCTTTGATTTTTGCCTTGATATTCTGACCAGGATAGTATACTGTGGCATTAGACATCTGGGTTAAACTCTAGAGCTTACTGAATTTGATCAAGGCTTTTTCTGTCATTTTAATCTTTTAAAAACACCACCAAACAGATATGGTAAAAGATTATGGAACTTAGTTTATCTGTTAGAGTCTATCCTCTTTTGTTAAGATATCCTCATGCTTCAGAAGTTGAGCAGATATGTCTCAGAACTTAAAAAAAGATTAATCTTATGGTATTTCTAATTGTGATTTGTGATGTCCAACTAAAGAAATTATAAACCATAGAATTCTACTTAGCCAATCTGATCCAATCACAAGGCACACTTTAGTTTTCGATAGAGATGTTAAACTCCTGCTCTTAGAAGCAGCATGTGCCAGCTTCAGGCAGAGATTTGAACACTGGCACTGATCCAGGAACAAAGAGGAACTTGAAATGAAGCTGCCACTGAAATACAGGCACAGCTTCTTCACACGAGATGTCAGCAGCACTTGTTCTCATGTCTGATAATGAAGTTTTATTTTTCTCAAATGATGAATTACAGGACACATACACATAAGACATTTAACTCTTCCACGAGAGGCAGGCACCTGAAACTGCCAGTGGAAAGAAAGCATTTAACTCAAGGTGTAGCTGTACTATTGGTAAACCACAACTTCTTGCATTGCCACTGTAATATAAATTAAGTAGAAGCCTAGCTTATAAACTCACACTGTGACCCATATTTTATGTTCCTTTTATGTCTCTTGGGTCTTGATCACAATGAAACTTTCTCAGTCTAAAGCAATTTAATGCAAACATTCCTGGGGAAGGCTATAAAATGTGAGTTTTGCAGTCAGTCTTTTATGGGTATTTTGGATGAATATTGTATACCCAGTAGAAAAAAAAAAAAAAGGATGACGAATGTAGACATTACGACATATGTGTGGGGTTTAGCTGAGTCTGTATTTGCACATGAATATTAACCCTGGTAATTGAGAAAACCTGTCTCTCCACACATCTTGTTCATTTCCACAAAAAGCATGTGCACGGATTTAAGAGAGAATTAATGTCTTGCCTTATTTAATTACAAATTTTCTGGCTGTGAGGCTCCCCATGCTAGCTTCTCCGTGAGGGCAATGGACTCAACAGATGCCATGTTACACCTACTAGATGGGGATAAATCTACTTGCTACTAAGCACTAACAATAACACATGGAGATGTAAGTTGTGAATTGAGTTCAGCAGACAGCATGGTTTCCAATTCTTAAGCATTTTACAGCAAAACTAAAAAGCACCACCAAAGATGTTCACAAGTGGTATCATTGCAAATGTTTACAAAACATGTAAAGAATGGTAAAATATGTGCTTAAAAAATGTACTTGTTGAGATCTTGAGAGAAAGGCATGAAAACACATGGCGTTGAGACATAGACTTGGTTTCCTGCACACTGCACCAAGATACTGCCTTTTTAACCAGTAATGGTGAATCCAACATCCTTAATAATATTTTTGCAGGTCACAGATCATATGATGGCCTTCCTCTTCTCTGATCAACTGGTCTTTGTGGTCCTGTCTGTATGATTTGAGAGTATAAACAAAAGTAAAAATCAGAAATGAAAGTATAATGTCTGTAATATTTTTTTGTCTTACTTCTTGGACAGATCACAGTCTTTGATTTCCTTGCTTTCAGACATTAATTGAGAAAATTATCAATTGAAATGTGATAGACAAAGACCCTCTGAAAGTTTTTTGAGTTTTAAAACAACAGTATATGAAATGACAGCAGTAATAATAACAGAACAAAAATGCTATCATCTGCAGTCTCTGGCAAAGTGAAGGGCAGCTGCCCTCTGTGACACCTTTCAGTGCTGCAGCAACACAGTACAAAAGTTTCTGTTTCAAAATCTTGGTAAGAACCAATTCAAAGAACAGCAGAAATAAATGAAGCTTATGAGAAAACATAATATTAGTCAATGGCCAGACACAAGGGTCTCTCCAGCTTCTGGTCACAGACAAATTCTTATTTCAATTTTCTGTTCTGCTTCCTCAATACAGTAATAATCTTATCACTCCATTTACTCTTCACAGCTGGCCTGCAGTTCTTGGTTGGTTTTCTGCTGCAATTTAACCTGTTCGTATGTGGCTGAGATATTTACTAGAAATCAGAATGTGCCATTTACAGAATGCAGTGCTGTAACTTCAGGGCTGGTGTACTGTGTCTACTCAGGGGTACTTACCTTTGAGAACTACTTTTTTCATTTGTGAGGCACACTAAGGGAAGCAATATTTAGGAAAAAGGGCTCTGGTAGGATCAATGCTTGATTATATTGATCAATATGATCAGTGCTTCTCTTACTCTTCTTCAGATGAGATGTCAGCAGCACTTGTTCTCATGTCTGATGTCTGAAGCAGAACCTTCTCTTACCCTAGCAATGCATTAGATGTTCTCTGCTGTTGGTATTTTTCTGACCATCATCTAGTGGGATTGGAAATCCTCTCTTCCCACATAACTTCAGGCCAGTTAGAGATGATTATTTTGTCTTTCCCATACAAATGCCAAAAAAAAAATATAAATTGGGTTCAGATTGTTAGTTGATACCTGTCTGATGCATCAGATGAAGATGTGAGTGTGCATTGACATCTTTTTTTCACAGATAGTCTGGAGAAAGCATTAGAACTACTTAAATTTAAAAGAGGATAGAGGCAGGAGCAATTTTTTTTCTCCTTTTGCCCTCCTTTGAGAGAGAAGTTCTAAAAGATGCAGAACTAGGTTTGGAAGAGGGATTGCTGGCAGTCCCAGGCAATGGATAGAGGGAGCAGGGCAGGCACCTGATGCTCACTTCCAGTGCCCCACGTCTGACATGTGTATGTCAGACCTGATTATACCACACTTACCCAGTCTTGTCCTTGTCTGTGTAACACAGTGGCAGTGCAGCTCCTATGCTGAGAAAGCACAATCCATAAGGGACAGATTATTCAAACACTGAAGAGTGATAACACACAACAAAGAGTTCAGATCTCATGAGCTGGAGCAATCATGTTGCAGCAGACAATACTTCCAGCCCAATCTTCCTCTGAACATGACATATCTCTTGATACTGTGCTTGAACATTTTATGCTGAATCATTCATTTTGGCATAAAAGCTTAATTGATTACAAATATGCACATAGTTTAACTGAGTGACAACTGTAAGGTATAGGCCTGGTCAAGTTTGGCCTAATAATGGTCGTAATGCACTTGTTGATGGACAAAGTTAATGAAAAAGTCCACTATAAGAGGATAATTCCATATTTTTCCACAACAGCTTTACAAAGTCAGAGGGCACTGGTCATCATGAAATTATGTAATGTTGCAAGTTGCTAGATGAAATAGCTATGGTAGTCATTGTATTCCTACATGTTCCTACACTTCTAAGTGTAACCTGTGTGAACCACGTTTTAAAATACACGCAATCTGAGCAGTAGGTTTGAGAATCTGTTGATAAAATTACTGATCCACCTACTGCAAATAAAAAAAGACCAGTTGACTTCCATGGGAAAAAAGAATAATTCCTGTCCTCTAACAGAGGTTCAGACTCTTCACAGAGCTGCATGTCTTTTGTTCAGGGCATGGTGCCAGTTGAGGCTGTAAGAGCTCGGCAGAGCAGGACCCTGAGAGTGACTGCAACATGGCTTCTTCCAGTGCTGTCATAGAACTACTAATTTTAATCTGTAAAATCTTTTAAAATTGTTGATGTCATATATTATGAATAAAATAAAATCTATGTCTAGGCAGTCTTGCAACTTAATAGCTCAGTTGGATGTAAAAACCCATGCATAACAGTTTGCTTGAGTGAATCAACCTGCTTCCTGAACAAAGTTGCTAACATTGAATGATGGGTTCTTTTGTAATGTCTGAAGAGACCTAGTTCCAAACTGTTTAGATTTAATATATAATATTTTAAGTCTAAGAGAAATGGGTCTCTGTAAACATGTCTCTTCTCTTAAAGACACAAAATAGGCATAAAGTTATTTAATACCGTTGGGGAAAAGACTTCAACAACTTTCAAAAGTTTTAAGAATTTAAATACTCTGTAAAATTTTAATAGAGACTAATTTTAGGTATAAACATTATGATTTGATTTGTTAATTTTACGGTTTACAGATCAGGTAAAATGCAGGGTTGAGCAAAATTGTAAAGACTTTTGAAAAACATTTGCAATTTCATTTGACAAATTCATTTCTGCAAAGCCAGCTTTCGACAAAATTCATGCAGTGAGGCACCTGCACCAGAATTAGGTGGACATTTTTCTCCATTTGTTTGCAAATCAGTTGCCATTCAAGGAGAGACCTAATTTCAATTGCAACATCTTTTCTTTTATATGTTAACATGGATTACATTAATTTCAGGTATTTCAATGCCGTGTCCATTCAGCACTTGCTATTCAGCCAGAGGCTTAAAAGGACACCCAAGGTCTCAAGAACATCTCTGAGGTGCAGACTCCACTCTCACAGTAGGTAGTTTTAGGTTGAGACAAGGTTTTGCTATACCCAGAGGCCCGTGGTTCAAACACTCTCCTGTTTGCTCAACTAATGAGGTCAAAACACTTTTATCAGTAATGAAATGTTTCTCTCTTGTGTAACTTGCCTCTGAAACAATGCACCACAAATGATGCAATCAAAACTAATATAACTATACATTTTATTAGCAGCGAAGTCTTCAGCACAGGATTCATGAAATAAAGTGAAATATACAGAAACATTATTAGCACAAGATGTAGGTCACGCTACAGGGTTGTTCTAGAGAAAGATTAATGAGCAGTTCGATTCTGGTACCTAGGTATATAAAGATCACTAGAGAGCTTTTGTCTGCCTCAATCCCAGAGTCTGCCTAGTCTTTAAATGATTAGTTGGCAACCATTCTTTGTTCTGATACAAATTCAATGGACTAAACCCGCAGTTGCACCATAGCTGAGCTGGGTACATTCAAGAAGAATGTGAGGAGACAAAAGCTTCTTTAATCCACTCTTGCTTCCTGGTTGTGTAGTCTGAACTAGACCAGCAACTTGTCTGTGTTGTGGGGGCTTGCAGTGACTCCCCAGCCTAAATGGGAATGGCTCAGTGGAAAAGTGGTGCAGTTTCCCTTTGCCCTCACCCAGCCAGCCCCCTCAGGCTGCTACAAGGAGCAGTCCTGCTCTGTCTGGACAAGCTGGAAATCCATGGCAATCCCCTGTTGAGCACTGATGCACTGTTTGGGTCAGGGCTGTCCTAGAAATCCCTGGTCCTGGCCCCTCATATTTTGCAATGCAGTACAAATATCCAACTGCAACAGAAATTGTGGCTTTTTTAAAGTTCTGGCCTTTCAGGACAAAAATGGGGAACAGGAAGGACAACAATGCTAGGGCTGAAGTCTGGAAGCCTGGAAAGGCAGAGGTGAGTGCTTGTTGAATGTTTTGTGTGTTTTTCTGGTTCTTTTCCTGAAGGTTGGGATTAATGAGCGAGAGGGATGGTTTTCATGTTCGAACTCAGTTGTTTATTTTTTCTTATCTATATTATATGACACAGACTGTGAGGTCGTCTGCTCACTAAGCTAAGAGTCTAGAAAATGAAGTCCCAGGTATCTCTTTCCAAGGCCTTTTAAGTGTCAACTACCCAATTATAAAATGCCAACTAATTTATTTTTTACTTATAACCCAATAACCAAACACCTGTGCTCCACACTGTGGATTTTTCTATCCAATCACACAATATCACTAAAATCCATGAAGGAGAAAGAACAAGGCAAGTTAATGCCCTAAAACCTCCATCTTTTTTCATACATATTACTATATTCTAAAACCTTAAAGTCTAAATTTTCTACTAAGTGATATAACACACTTCTATTCAAACTACACACTCACAGTTTCAGTTCTATCTATCAATTTTGGAAGCCTTTTCCATGGCCTCAGGTCAAACACAGTGTTCTCTTGTGGGTCTGTACCTGTCAGCACAGAAAGCATGAAATTCTCTGTGTCCAGGGTTCCAACAAACACTTGCAGTGATCTTGGGCAAGAACCATAGTAAACATTGCTATACTGAATTTTGTTAAAAATGCTAAAAGTTTACAGTTTATAAACTACTATTTATGATAGTAATCTTAATACAGTCATATCCACTCCATGTGTGTCACTTATGTGTAAACTAGCAGATATTTTCTGATGAATGCAGTTTGCATAGGCCCATATAAAGAGGTTAGAATGAAGATTCTATCAGATACTCTACAATAAAGTTACATATTGTGTGTAAATTCAAAAGATTGACATCATGCACAACACTTTAATACACAGCTCTGTGACATGGAGGCAGGCAGGCAGCAGCGGCAATGAAGAATGATGCACCAACACCACAACTCACAAAGCTGGGACCCCTTTGGAAGTGATTTGCTTTCCACATCCTGGTCAGAAGCTGGCATTAGTGTCTGCTGAGCTTTCTAAGCACAGCTATCAAGAGTACCTCTCGTCATTTTTATCCAAGCTGCAACGTGACTGCGGGGCACGTCCCTTTCGTTGTGCCTGGATCCTTGGCTGGGTTCCATGGCCACAGCCTTCCCTTAAGTGGGAGTGATTTGCCTCTTGCTCTACAGTGAGCAAACCAGAGTAGACTTTGAGGCTTGCTCACTTTACCAGTCATTATGCAATTTCCACTCTACTGTAAAGTGGGATTTTGTGAAAAGATATGGAGCAAGCACAGTTCTGAACACAGTTCTTTCAGTAGTTCACATGATAAAATCATTGTCATTGAACAGCCCCAGAAAATAACAGAGTTTATTAATCATTATAATATATTAATCATATATTTAAATTTCATGGGACATTAAACAAAAAGCCACTCTGCATGAAACAGGCTTTTCAGAAATACTTCAGGGCATATGCAAGCCTCAGTGGAAAAAAAAATCTTTTCAGATTCTACAGTTCAATGTACTATTTAATTTAATCAGTCAGTCAGAAATACCTTTCTTTAGACTCTTTGATCTGCTAGGACAATACTTTACCATATTAATTCACCTGTTAACCAAAATCCAGCATATCATAAACTCCAAAATAAGTACTTCAAAAAAATCATCACAATAAAAATCACAATGATCCTTATGGTCTACATGTGAGGGTGTTTTTTTGGGTTTTTTTTTTGTTTGGTTGGTTGGTTTTTTCAGTTGTTGCTGTTTTTTGTTGGGGTTTTTTGTTTGTTTTTGTTTTGTTTTTGTTTTTGCTTTGTTTTTGGTTTTTTTAGAGCTGGAGATGAAGAAAGGGATAGAGGAGCGCATGGGATCATGGAATAAACTGGGTTGGAGGAGACCTCCAGAGGTCTTGTCCAAAACTCTGCTTAAATTGGAGTATGTTGCTCAGGCACTGTTCAGACCAGTTTTGAATACCTGTCAGGATGGAGATCCCACAGCTCCTCTGGATTCCTGTTCTGATTGTCTTTATCATAAAATAACTTCATCTTTATATGAGGTTGGAATTTCCTGTGTTCCAACAGGTCTATTATCTTGATCTTTTGTGCATTTCCAACAAGTCTCTGTCCTGTCTCCTGTATCCCCTGCCATTAGCTAGTCAAATACAGCTGTCAGACCTCTTTAATGCTCCTTTTCTAACACTGAACCAGCACTGCAGCCCTTGCTTGGAATCACTCAGGTCCATCAATACCTAAAGTGGACAGGAAAGACCAAAGCCAGGCAGAATAACCTTAGGAATCTCACAAATGCTGAAAGGATAACTAAGGCTAGCAGATCTATTGCTATCTTATTTGGGAGCAGCTCACACATTCTCCCTGTCTCTGCATCATGCCACAGAGCTATGCACTGAATGCTACTCCAGAAATTAGACTGCATTTTTCTCCTTAAGGAAATTTCATGTTTCACTGATATTTCCTCATAAAGCAAGGTAAAGAAATCACAGAAAAATATTTATAGATAGAAGGTAGTCCTTCATCTCTTGTTTTTAATCTGTCCACTGGGCATTTTACAAGCTTTTCATGCTTTGAAATTAGCTTAATATTTTATGAAAAATCTTCAGCCTCTGAAAGGCTCTAGGGGTTGAAATGTCTTACTTAAACAGCAGTGACACTCTGAGGACATAGAAGACCAGTAAAAGTTAAAGCCCATCCAATATAGGCTAGCAGAACAGTGTACATTAGAGAAAAAAATGCTCCAAGTCATGCTGAGCCTTCTAGACTTGTAAGATGTAGACTTGCAGTCCTGAAGGTTTTTTGGCCATGGGCATGATGCTCAGATTGCTAAAACTTCTTGGCAGTGGAGCCAAACTACAAATCCATGCAGTCTGGAGGTGAAAGCTGCAATCACAAACCTGGTGATATGCTTAGGAAGTCAATGGGTTTATATAATTTCAAGTAGATATCATCTTTATTTTTTCTCACATGCCTCTGGCACAGAAATTGGTATAACCTATACTAGCTTAGTAGGCCAGACAAAATCAGTGTGATTTTTTTCATTTGTTCAGTTGACTCCCAAACCTTTTCAACAGGCTCATTTGAATACTTTCTCTCTTTCTATGTGACCATTTACTTGTCTTCTGCCATTTTAGAGAAGATACCAAAAGACTTCTAGCACAATGACAATGCAACAAGCTGTTTTAATGGGCAGATTTCTGGTTCCATTTTTGTAGTGCTCTAACCATCTATCAACCTCATCTTTCATCCACATGGGAGGCAAATTTTTGTCTCATAAACAAGCTTACTGCTCTGCTGCAGCTTAAATACAATTGTATTTAAAGATGCTGGAGGTTTCAGTTAGCAAAATTAACTTTTATATAATTTCATGATGCATTTTAAAACTTAAGTGACTTTCTGTGGGGAAATGTGATAATCAGAACTCCCTTCTAAAGGATTCTAAATTATAGCAAAAAATAGTAAAGTGGGATTCTTTTTCATTAAAAGCTAAATTTTTACCTTCCTATCTGATTTCCCTAATGTGAAAATACAGTCAAAGTGAACCATTTGCCTATACAAATTAGTTTTAGCTGACTTTAAATAAATTAGATAAGACATAATGTCTGTAACTGGCTATGTGGAGGCAATTTTACTCAATTCCATCAAATTCTAAAGATTTATCAATATATCTGGATAAACATCATTACAATTTAATTAAAAATCAATTTTCAGATGAATGCTGACTTTTCAATGAAGTATTTTATTCAAGATTCTTGCTGGTAATAAAGAAATGGAAAACAATTCTAAGTACAACTGTGCAGCTAGGTACATGTTCAAAAACAGTGGTTTTTGCTTGGCCTCTGAAATTATGCTTATTTATCAGACTTGGAGATTTGCAAGTTCATAATTCACAGATTTACAAATATTTATGCTTTTAAAGATGTATATATGTTTATTAGGTTTTATAAATCCATCTAAGGAAGTCCAGACTAATCCTGTGGACTTCAATAGGAAATCCTGTTTATGGATAATGCATGTTTGTCTTTATGTTCTTTTACATTTAAACTCAAGCTGTGTATAATTTAATTTTCCATTGCAAATGATGAATGCCAAAAAGTTGATACGTATAAAAAGTACTCTTGGAAAACAAATCTGATTTAGAACTTTGTAGTTGCATTCCATCCAAAAATTTTCTTTTTGTGAACGCGTGAATGTAAAAAAATGGCATAGATGCCAATTTGGATAAAACCAAGCAAGTGAATATCTGATTATTCAATTTTGGAAACGTAACTGAGCAAGATTGAATTTGTTCCCGTAGAATAGTACATACATTTGTGTAGCAAAAATTTCTGACCTGGAATTGTTCAAATCAAAGCCACCATAACTATCAAAATCATTGGAAGTTTTTAAATATTAAAAATCAGCAAAACTAATGAGATTTTACATACTATTGTAATAACTAAAGGAAATTAAGTATTTATTTAGTATATATTGTTAAGGCCTTATCTGTTCTCGACCCTGATCTCATAAGGTGTGGCTTCTGAGAAGCTTTCAACTTAAGTGCTTCTTGAATGAGTTAATAAAAAAAGAAATTAAATAAAGGAGCACATATATTTCCCATTTCCCCAGTCATATGCAGATTGATATAAGAACATAAGAATGTCCATATGGAGTCAGACCACACCTCTGTCAAGGCTGGGATTCTCTCTTCACCACTTGCCAGTACCAGATGCCTAATGAAAGTGCATGAGAGCAGGACAAGTAGATAGGGATATTATATGCTGGGATACTCTGCAGAATTCTTTCCAGCCATCTGTGACTCAGGTAGTTCCTGAACTGCAGAAATGGTGTCTGCATTTAATTGTCCTAAGCAGATTTTCCTGTCATGAATTCATCTGCAACCATGCAAACTTTTCCATCTGCAATATCTTATCGCAGCAGTGTCACAGCTTAATTGCATATTCTTTGCAGAAGCACCTCTTGTTTGTTCTGGACCTGCCACCAGCTGATTTCATCTATTGTAACTTTTTTTTATTTTTTTTCCTCTAAAGTCTAAGTTTGATTCTCTAAATCATTTACTAATTCACATTCTTCATGCTACTCATGATTTCACTGATCTTTCTACAACCTTTCAGGCTGAGTGCTTCTGGTCTATTTAATCATGACTCTTGCCTGTACAGAAGCTGTTCCACACCTTTGTTCATCCTCCTCACCTTCCTCCACATTGAGCTCCACTGTATAGTTTCTGAATATGGAGAAGGAGGAAAGAAAGCCTTACATGCTTAAGAGGTGGATGCTTATTTATATTTTATCTCTATTCCTTTCTAATAATCTCTTATATTTTACTTGACTTTTTACTACCTTTTAAAGGGATTAGCCTGATTTTAAAAAATATTCACATGCATTGTTGTGCATATTCTCATTTCTGGATGTAACTGTCATTTTAGAAACAGTTATTTCATAAGCACAACGAGGGGTTTCCCCCCTGTGCATCAATTTATGTGTTTTTACTTTAGCTTTATTTAACTGTTTTTAATCTTCTGATCCTTCATGATATTAGAAGCTTCTGAAGCCTTCCATGGTTGAATCTAACCTTTTTTGTCTTGAATATCTTTAGTGTCATCAGCAAAGTTGCTACCCCACTATTATCTTCTTTTACAGACCATTTATGAATATACTGAACAGCATAAACTTCCACTTGGGAATACCCTTCTCACTCTGTATAAAAACTTAAATTTTAACCAGTTATTTATCTGTCTGAGAGTGTGCCCTTGGTAGTTTAATTTCCTTAATAGACTTTATGAGATGCTGTTTCAAATACCCTCGGGATTTGTTCTGCCTTGTTCAGTTTCTTGTTAGCGTCTTATAAAGTATGATAATGTGAGTGTAACATAGAGCTGCTGCATCCAGACTTTGCTGAGTGAATGAAGACATTGCCAACTTTGATCCAACTTACAAATTACATGAAGGAGAAAAATTGCAAAATAGTGGCTTGCTCTTTTCCTTTGTGTAAAAACAAAATGAATATGTTTATGTTAGTCAAACACAAAACCTTGCATTGCAAGTTAGTTTTAGCTTAACACCTGTCAAAAGGGTATGTGTGATTGCCAAGCCCATAGGCTTGTATTTTGTACATTACAATTGAAAGGAAAATAGGATTCTTCTATTTTTTCTTAGCTTGATTGTATATCCTAATTAACCTCTCAATACATGAAATAAAATAGATGAAGCATTTTCTCCATAGATGCACAGGTTAAATTTGCTCTGTGTAGGCAGCATTCAGCTCCAATGAGCTAAAACACAAGTACTGAAATGATAACTCTATGAGTGGATTTATACTTATGCAAAAATATTAAAAATCTGATTAATGAAGTGTATGGTTAAATAGATAATTTGCAAAGAGATTACAATAGACATATATTTTAAGAGTGTCAGTACTGTAGGTAAACTCTGCAGTTATGTATTTGCATCAGTGAATGTAAAAACCTTTTATTTACACAATTTGATAAAGCCAGCCCCTTAAACACAAATGGGTCAAGATACTTTAAATTTACCTGGAGCAACAGATTTTATATGGGAAGTTGCTTTGGAAACAATTACCTAAAAGTTATTATGATAAGGTTATAAACTCCAGAATAGGTCAGCCATACCAAACCAAAACAATGCTGTCTTCAAGAACTGAGAAAACTCTCACAGCTCCTTTGATTTAGCCCAATAATAGTCACTCTCACCTTGGATGAATCCAGACTCCATTTATCATGTTTTCAAATGCCTGTCTGTCAGTGCCTCTCACACTTTCAAATGTACAGTCTGCTTGTTTGTATGAAGCTTTCAGCGCGTGATTTGCACCAGATTTATGTTTAAAGCTTCACCTCTCCATTCATGTGTCAAATCCTAAATTAAGTCTCTCAGTTACTTGGTGGTAACTCATTGGTGCAGTCATACTGTACATCAGCTAAGAGAGTTTCTCCCTTGTCAGATGTGTCAGCCAGACTTTTTATCCCTTCCACAAACTGCTGCTCTGAAGTCTGTGAGTGAGTCCCCAGACATGTGCAGTACCAGTTTTCCCAGTCTCCCCTCAGAGCAGGGAGATGCCCAAGCTCCACTGGCATTTTGTCTTTTCTTGAGGAAGTGCTGGGTAGGTGCCCAGATGGTCCTTTTTATGTATGAATATAAACAGAGTTTATGGGCAGTGATAGGAAAGACAAAGCTGATTGTGATGGCAGAAAATCCACTAGAGAAAGTAAACCATGTAACTTGTGACTGATGAGGTGTGAATATTTTCACCAGTTGTAAATTCAAGTTTGAAAGTTCCAGCACTGAGAGCTTTATCTTAATATAAATTGAATATAATGTATTTACTCTGGATTTACACCAAGGCATGTGAGATCAGAATTTGACTCGGTATTTTTACTCACACATCTGAGACAGGTTGTTTCTAATAATTAATTTAAATACTGTGCTTATTATTTTTCCATTTCAATCTCAGTCTCCTGCTCTGGCATGTCACAAGGAAGTCACAATTCTCTGACTCTGAAGTAAATGTTCTGCAGCTGCCCAGCACAGAGCTACCACAGAGCAGGTATGGGCAGAACGGCTGCCACTCCCCACCTGCAGAGCCCTTAAAGCTGGCACTCTCATAAGTTATTCCTTGACAGAAATTGTAAAGGGGGAATTTTAAAATTTAATTAACTGTAGGAACTGTTGTGGACAACATTCTGAAAGCCTTCTTTTCACAAACCAGAAGACCAGGGTGCTCCCGAAGACAATCAGTAGGGCCTCCCACAAAAAATGTTTCTTTTATTTTCTTTGACTATTTAATTACTAAAAGCCTATGAATCTGTTTAATAAACAAGTAATTTAAAATAAAACCTAATATATTTGTGCAATTTAAAACCCAAAAAAGGGTGATTAGGTGGCCCAGTAGCAGCAATAAATGTGGTGCAAGAAGCTGTGGAAGTGTTGTGCACTTGATGTCTATGCTTGAGAGACATACCCATTTTGTTCCCTGACCTAGTGAAGTTGTTAAAGATACACATATTTTTCTGGCTTAGTAAGATATTCTTGTTTTCTTGCTTTATTTAATCTGGTATAAAAATAATGCTATATTGAGTGTGTAGATATGATTGATATTTTTTAATTTGGAAAACTTTTGATAAGAAATATAAATTTATGTTAAAAGAGTAAGGAATAGACTGATTGATGCTGCTCGTGTTACAGTCTTACATAATTTTTCCTGTCAGACAGCTGGCTTTTGCAGTCCAGATAACTTAATGCAGCTTAAGCCTTTCAGAACATTTCTGAATTTAAGAGCTCCACATCCTGCAGTCATGTGAGAAACATCTTTCATTTGCCCACAGAAAGTACAGTTCAACCTTTGCAGAATTACCAAAAAGCCTGCAAATATAAAGTTAAGGTTCCAAAAACCCAGTTCTTAATGTAAACTTAATTATTCACTATAATAAGTATCTCAAGATCTTAGAGGACCTGGGTTTCAATTTGATTTGATTTGTTGCTGCTGAAATCCTGTGACATTCAGTGATAAATCAGTGACTACTTTGGATTCAGATAAGAATTTTCAATTTGTTTTTAAAAAAAATTTAAAAAAACTCATAGTTTTGGAAATGACAGGCATGGAACACATGATACCTAAGGCATCAATTTTTGTGTACACAGGAATATTTAGTCTTCCCCAACCAAATGTGATTTGGGCTTAAAACTCAGAGGGGCAAGTGAAAAATGAAAGGAAGAATAAATGAACTAGAAACAATGAATAAGTTTAGGCAAATAAAATCTATGAGATATATGTTATAACCACTCAGTTAAATAAAGAAATGGAACTGGTTTCACGTGCTTCATCCCTCATGCTGCTTTGATAGCCCTTATTATTTTTCCCAAATATTCAGCTTAGTTTTATTTTATTTATATATATATTTATTTGCCATCTCTGCTGATAAACACAGCATTCTTGTACTCCTTATACAATTTTGGTTTTACACATATGGTGGAAAGTTGTCACATTTGATTGTTGGCAACTGAAAGGCATGCTACATGGTTTTAATGCTACTTTCCCCTTATCGATTCTAGCACACCGTCCATGGCATTTAGAGGGAAAATACTTCTGAAAAATGTTGGCAAGCTTGTACTGTCCTATAGCTAAATTGCTTGGCAGAAAGAATCTCATATACCAGCTTTCCTCCTATAATCTCCATTTATTTGTTTCTTATATGTCTGCCTTTAGTTCAAATAACTGCACAGTCTTATAAAATGGAAGTAAATGTCATACCTAAATGCATTGTTAGTACATTAAATCCTCATTTTAGAAGGGTCCTTAAGCACACCTTTAAGTCTGAAATAACTTTTTCTGTAGATGTGAGCTTTAACTTGAAAAGACCATGAACATCTTGAATAAACAAGGTTTCCCAATGTAGTAGAAACACTTGCTCCACATATAATTAATGGCTCGAAATGTGTGCAATTTGTTCCCCTAAAAGCAAATACTGTGCCCATAGGAGCAGGAGAGGCTGTGCTTGGCTGTGCCACCTCCTGGGGCACCCTCCTGTCCCCAGCCCCAGCCAGGGCTGTGCCACCTCCTGGGACACCCTCCTGTCCCCAGCCCTGTGCCCAGCCAGCACAGCCACCTGCCAAGGTGGGGACTGGGAAGAATTGGACTGTTCACAGCATCCAGCAGTTTCCTTTCCATCTGGGACTCTAGATGTTTGTCCTTTGGTAACCCTAGTTATGCATTTTGCTTGGAGCTAAAAGGTGTAAAATCCATCTTAATGGGAAAGCTTTAGAAAACAAAATTTGACTGAACCTGTAGCTCCAAATAAAGAGCAGTACAAGTTTTTTTGCTACATTTTTATATCAGATTTTTCCTATTTTACATACATAGCCCTCTGAAAAAATCCTTAAAATGCATTTTTTAGCCAAAAAGAAAAATAATTTCAAAAATTATGCTTGAAGAACAAAATTTAGGACTCAGTCTAAATACTTTTTTCTGGGGTCTATGTTATACCATCTCCAAAACCATCATAAGCCAGAAGTTCTATGTCACATGCAGTGCTAGAAAGAGTGCAACCATCTCAAATATATGAATGGTTTGTTGTGCTGACCTCTTGGAAGATCTGAATTTCAGTCTCAAATAATCAATGCATATGAATCAGAGTCTGCAAGCTTTGAACTCTGAAAAAAGCTGATTAACCACTGATGTTGCTCACCCTTCACAGCTGTATAGTTTAATGTAACTTGAAACTTATGACCTCAAGTGATCTGTGTTTTTCTGAACTGGAAACTTTAAAATAATTCAGTCACATGAGAGGAACTTAAGATAGTTTCTATAATTCACAAACCTTATTGTTTGATGATATTTTTTAATCAGCTCTTTAGTATTTTCGTAATCTACCTCTGTTAATAAAAGTGTCTATTATGTTTTGAAATTCAAAAGAAATTAAGAGTAGCAATAAGAAATAATTGAAAATACCCTCTTGCAAACACCCAGAGCATTCATTTTACTACCAAATTCTAGCTATTTTTCTCAAGAGTATTCTGTTTGTCAATCCACCTTTAACCCTAAGACTATGGAGTGAAGGAATAACTAAGCAAGCTCTGAGACTATATACTGTCTATTTTGTGTCTATAATTAGTGAGTTCATCTGGAATCTATGGAAGAATTGTCTAACATCTAAGCTAACTGCAGCCAAATCAACCAGAATTTTTCTACTGATTCCCATGAGCTTTGGACTCAGACCCTAAATTCTTACAGCTCAGGAGGAAAACAAAATAGTGTGGAGTGGTTTCCACAAATATTGTTTTAACAGAACTTCAAGATTTCTTTTTTAAACTCCGCTTTGGTGAGGAAAGTGAGAAGAAGAAATAGCATCTGCATGGAGTGCAAGTTGGCAAGGATTCCAGTCTGCCACTTTCCAAATTGTTTTAGAAATGTTTGGCACGTCTCTGTCACAAATTACAGCTGATTATAATTTCACAGTATGTGCAAGCAGATGGAGGAGATGAATTGGGGAAGAGTTTCACCCCAGACAAATTAATTATTAGTAAGTATTTTCAGAGCAGAAGTTAAATATTAAAACTGTGGTTTGAAATGAAGAATTATGGTATGTCCAAGTAATCTGTAACTTCAAATCAGACATTTCATGGACAGTTTGACACCTGGTCAGAATAATTTAGTATTTTCACACATGAAAGTATATCCCATACTAAAGGAGAATATATTTCAGAAACTTTTTAACACTGGTCATTTTTTTTTTCAAGTTATCTGCTAAATCAACACGTTCATGGGCAGTTACAACTAGAAAACATTCTTTCCAGGGATGACATGGAAATCTTTCAAGCATTCTTTTCCACTTGTGGGAAAAAAACCATTTAACAGAAAGCTTCAGAAACCTGCTTTCAGCTTCACTCTTTTGTTTTTTATGCAATTCAAAGTTCAGTGTATAAATCACTACCTGTTATCTATCTACACTTTCAAAAGGCAGGCTGAAGACACTAGAAGGAAAAGGATGTTGTGAATGAGATGAGGAGAGAATGGAGAAGCAAGCCAAACACTTCTGTTTGTCAAGCTGCATGGCTGAATGGCTGGGTGACACATTGCTCTCTCTCTCCTGTCCAGGAACTAATGATCCTCCTGCTGACTCAGGTCCTTGTAAAAATGGTGCTGTTGAGGACTTTTGTGACCCTCTTCCTGTGGCCCTAATTTTCTGTGTGGGTAGGAAAAGTGTAATCTTCTGTAGCCATACATGGAATTCTGCAGTTGGTAATTTCTGCGTTTATCTTATAAAAAAAAATTTTTTGGCAAGAAAAAATTGGCTTGACTAAAGTATATATTATTCAACAGACAATCCCAAAATACTTGAAATAAAAGATGGTTTTATTGTTTCTTAAGAATCCCTTGCACCAGGTAAGTATTTGATTTGAACTCAAAATTAGAGGTGAAATTATCATTTCTTTGAAGAAAAAGTATTTCTTTGAATGAGCAATATTGAACTTATTTTACTTATTTAACTTTCTTTTTTTAACCACTATTTTTTAAAGAAGAGAAAATTGCAGTTTTAAGAGATTTTTTTTTTTAAGATTATTTGATGTTACTATGTGGAGGCTACAGTTTATTAAGTAATATCTGTGGAAAGAACCTGAGGTGGAGAATAATTTTGTTTATTTGAATGCAAAATCTCATGTGTCACGGCAAGAAAGGGGGCAATGTGCTTATCATTAAGTTCGTATATTTATCACTAGTCTAATTCAAGATTTTGCTTATGATGAAATACAGCTTTAAGTATTTCACTAATTCAATTGAATTTTTTTTCATGTGTTTGACACAATCAGAACCATCTTATAAAGGAAAGTGCTGCTTTGCTCTGCTTCCAATTTTCCCTGGCAAACCTTTGAATCAGCTGATGGTGCTTATGTGGTGTAGTATTTGTGAGGAATCAAATGCATTGCATATTCAGTGACTCTTTCTGTCCTCTGAACAGAAGCTTTAGTGGATCTTTGAGATTATGTCAAAAACTCACTGTGATAAATATTTTAAAAACTTTATAATGTGCTACAGGCTGATATGAATATAGAAATGTGTTGAATTAACCACAGCAATGAATCCTGCCAATTTCTTTTTTCAAATTAAAATCTTTGCTGCTCTAGATGCTTAAATATTGTGAAAATGCTAAGAGATATTAGCATCTTTAGAAAGGAACAATTTCCTAAATCAATTTGTTCTTTGATATTGAAAGGTGCCTTGTACACATTTGCTGTGTTATTGGTAGGATCCTGCCCTTCTCTAAAACTCAGTTTCATGGAAATCTGTAACTGTGGAGTGTAACTTTAGTAAGGATAACAAGTATGCTTCAGAGCTGCAGCTAGGTTCCTTCAGTCCTGCAGAATTTAAAGCATTTTGGGGGCTAAGGCTGTTCTAGACAGCTGCAGAGAAAATGACAGGCTGAAATCCTGCCTGCATCCTTGTGAGTGGGAAGTCTCCAATGAACTTCAGCTCAGCCATTTCACCCAACACTCATTCAATCAGCTTCAGGTTGCTGAGCTTAAGAAAGTACAGTTGAGCTATCTGTACAATTTGACTTTAGTAAATGGCAGCAAGGAAGTAACAATTTACCCAAAGACTTTTTTTAAATTTTTATACATTTTCAAGTTATTGAATTATATTCAGTGACTATGATTCATGTGTTGCCATGTATAAACTCTGGGATATGAGTAAAGACTCTTGAAGTTGCTTACACTGGAGCGTGTCATATCCCTCTTGATGTTTTATTATACTATATCCTTTTAAACCTGCAAGCACATTAGTAAGTGTGCACATAAAATAAACAACACCATGACTCACCACAATGGATATCTAATTGTACAATAAAGCAATCTTTCACACTAACAGACTTTCCCACACTTACATACATTATTTGTTGCAGAAAATATTGATTTACCAAAATATTGGTATTTTACTCTTACTATTATATCACTCTTACTATTATTATATTAGCATAATAAAATAATAAAAAAGAGATGCAAGAAATCTGGGAGAACAAAGAACTGACATTTATTTCATCCTGCTTCCTATCATTTTATTGTACACATATAAAATGTGTACTTGAATGTTCAAATGTATATCTCACAAATAAGAGTGTAATTTTATATATTTATGCATTTATTCTATTTTTATGTTTCCTCAATAATTGTCCAGAAAATATAAAAATAATAAAGGTGAAATATAGAAGTAAATCTAAATGAAGTTTTTAAATTAATAAGACTACTGCATACTAGCTTTTTTCCTTAAATTGTCTTGTATCAAAACCAACTTTAATTAATACCTCATAAAACAAACTATTCTCTTACAAAGAATGAGTTTATTGCACACAAAGGCTACATGTTTAAGAGGTCTCCCCTGTACGTAAATTAGATTCAAAGTATGAGCTAGATCTCTTAAATACTAGAGATTTCATACGTAGAAGAAATAAATATGCAAAACACATAAAAATAAATTCAAATCTTTGTTACAAACACCCTGGAGAAAAGTTTAACAAATCATAACTGTCAAAGGGATGGATGATGAAAGTTTTTGTCATGCAAAAGGATACAAATCACTCTTCTGTTGCAAGCATCGCTCTTTTATTTTTGTGGTTGTAGGCACATCATCAACTTTAATGATAAAAGCCTTCCACAAAAATAATTCTTAAGCCTCAGGAACAAACACCTCTTTGGCACCCTGAGAGCATGTTCCACAAACATCATCAATCTCCTTCTGAGTATGATTTACAGCCTTTCCCTTTGGC
Source organism: Cyanistes caeruleus (assembly GCF_971803275.1). Taxonomy (NCBI): domain Eukaryota; kingdom Metazoa; phylum Chordata; class Aves; order Passeriformes; family Paridae; genus Cyanistes; species Cyanistes caeruleus. The sequence goes on from NC_141709.1 coordinate 22,044,275, forward strand.
CGGCTCAAGCTGTCCATGTGCGCGGCCCGGCAGCGGCACATTGGGATTCTCCTCTGCTTTGTCCTCCAGCCTTACACTGCTCGATTGACATGCTCATGGTCAGCTTTCCAAACATTTGGAAAATAAGAGAAGGAAGTTTGAACATAAACCCTTCCACGTGGACACATCAGAAATGTACATGTCAGACCAGTCGACAAAGGGAAGGAATGCATGTCTAAATTCAAATTAACAGTCTGAGTCTCTAGCTCCATCCAGATTTATCACACGTAGCTAGGGGGGATGTTTTAAAAGAAGATGCAATTCTCTCCCTGACTATGTGGCTCCTCCATTTTATTTAATTGCCTGCATCTACCAAGGGGCAGTTCATGCACCAAGAGAGTCAAAATGCAGATGATCATTTAGTGAGATTCATTTTCATCTGTGACATGACTTTTGTGCCAGGTGCTGCATATGCATTGTGAGAAGGGTTGAGGAAGGCAGCTGTACTCCAGCTGAGACTCCCCTGAAGAAGATTTAAGTGTTCTTTATCTTCCTTTGTTTTGCTAAACTGAAGGAGAGGGATATACTACAATTGCTGACTTCTGCAGAAACAGCCCTGATTTTTCCCTTCTTTGTACCTGCCCTGTGGGTAAGTATATGTTCATTTAAGGGAGTACAGATAGGAAAATCCGAATCATTGTATGTGTTGATGAGAGACAGCAGGATAAAATAACAAGACAGTGAAATTTAGCATCTGGGAGTACAGCTCAGTCTTCATGACTGAACTGCCTGAAGTTCACTTGTGGACTGCAGGTGTCTGATAAATGAACCCTTTCTGGCAGCTTTCCTTGAGTTTCAGGAATAGAGTCCATGAACTCGAGTTGAAGACATTTAGTGTTCTTGAGAAACTCTTACTCCATGCACTCACTAAAGCAGATGTACATTCATTAATAATTGTTGCCTCACTTAAGCCATTCTCAGGGAGAGAAAATCTATATCCTTATCAGGAAAACATGTAAACATTATGATTAGTTGTAAATACAGACAGATTTTTAATATGTCTACATTGAGTGAAACAGTAGATACTTATGAGCCCAGCGATATTTATAGAGGAAACAAAGTGAAAGAGAAGGACCTAGCAAAATAAATCTAAAAGTGAATTCATAAGATCTTTGGGACATTTTTACAAAGGCTGGAAAACTCAGTGGATTAAATTTCCTGAGAGAGTGTTCCTGAGTGCTTCTATGATGAAGGGCTAGCTTATACAAGGAAACATTTAAACCATCTCTCTTTAGATGCTTAGACTTAAAGGTACTGTTACAGAAATTTTAGAGCAGTTTTGAAATGTCCTTGGAAGCCTTAACTCCAAATGTTGCCACCTAAGCTAGAGATTTAAATACAAACAGTGGTCACACACATCTTTAACAACTATTAGCTAGCACTGACCTGTACCTAAATTTGGGAGGCTGTACTGATCCAAGAAAAGCAGTGGGAACTGGAAGGCTGGAAAATAAGAGAAGGAAGTTTTTGTATAAACCCTTCCACGTGGGCACATCAGAAATGTTTGTCTCAGATAAGAGAAGGAGGGAAGGAACGTGGATCTGAATTCTCCAAGGAGTCTCCAAAGAAAGCAATCTCTCACAAAGCTGTTGGGCACAAAGTGAGGCTGATGCCATTAGAGGCCACCTTCTGCCAGGGTGTCATGCCCTGGTTGCTGGGCAAACAGAAATGTGCCGTGGCTCAGCGGTTGGCTGTCTCCACATCCTCAGGTGTTATGCACCTTATTCTCCTCCTTTGTGAATTTAATCCTTGCCTTTACCCCTTTTACCTGTGTAAGGGGGATAATATTTCCTTAACTCCCAGCAGTTCTGTAGAAGGAAATATATATTAACTTTTGCTATCCTTAGAAGTTGTACGAAGATGGAATGCTCTCAAAATACTAATATGAAACTGCTAAGCAAGTGAACACTCCGGTCCATGGTTGATGATTTATTTCAAATGATTCAATCATGAAGCCAGGTACTGATTGCATTTTTAATAAGGCTGGCAGAAAGTTTCAGTGTTTCACTGAACTGAATAATTTTTGAGTGCTTTACAGAGCAAGTTTTAACTTTGCCTGCAATTTTAAAATATTAAAACTTAAATGTTAGAACTTTTTAAACCATTATGACAGATGTATTATTTTGTCACATGGAAACTAATTTTCATCTTATTTCCTGGTTATACTATATATTTCAAAACAAAGTAATGCTACTTAATATGATACTATCACCTTGTATTTCTGAAAACTTCAGATGACCTTTTGAACACTAAAAGTCATTCTTTATGCATTAAAATTGCTATTGCAGCTATTAGAGGAAATTTGTTTTTATTCTGTGTTCTGCAGTTAAATCCATATTTATTTTGGAGCAGTTAGTTATGGATCAAGTTACCAATTAGCTTTTTAAAAAATAAAAATAGTTGAAACTTTGCCATCATTGCTTCATTCCAATGAATGGAATTTTGTGCAGCATGGAGGCAGTGCATAATATAAAAAGATAAAATAAATTTCATATGAAACACTTAAAATAGCTAACTTCATCTTGAAGGAGTACAAGCACTATAAAATGCCATTCCAATTTACCTACAGTCCATGACATCAGTGGTGGGAAGCAGGGTAGTAAGTGCATGACCAGTAATTTAAGTTAAAGAATTGGATATCTACTGAAAATCATGAGAGCTGTGATGACCTCATGGCTTTTGGAAAGCTCTTGCCTCCATGCAGTCTGTGTTATCAAGCCAATACATCTCATGGGATTTTAGTGTAAGGCTGCATCAATGCATTCTTTCTGTTCAGCTGCTTAGTTTCATTATCATGTATAGTTTAAAAGCACAGAATAAAATTCTGAAGGCTTTGATGTGTAGAGTATGCCAAACATTTGAAACATTTATTAATTTTATGAGGCATAATAAAATATAATGATAGGAAATCTAAAATTTTCGGCACAACTGTGGAGAAAAATAAATTTCTACATGTGACAGCATCTTTTGAGAGAGTTTTTGCAATAATTGAGGTGCTGTGCTTTTCTTTGAATCTCACTATCTGATGATACCTCGGAGTTGTACACATTATTTCAGAATCCAATTGAGTTCTATTATAAGATCTAATTTCCTTGGTTGTTCATTTGTTTGGGTTTTTTGGTTTGGTTTTGTTGTTGTTGGGTTTTTTCTTTGTTTGAGGTTTTTTTCAACCAAATTGTCAGTCAATGTGTTACAGTAAGACAAGCTTTCCTTTGGCTCTCATGGCTATGCACTGTGGGGAAAAAATAAAAGAACTATGCTTCATCATCCTGTCAGGGAGGTTTCTTAACAAATTACCTTTACCCTCAAAAGGAAACACAAAGAGACTTTTTGTAGCTTTAGCAATTCTCATAGTTCTTATCTTATTTCCTTGGCTATTCAGGTGAAAAAAAAATACAATCTTCTAGATCTCAGAGACAATGAAATAAAGGTCCTTAAGATTCTATGAAATACAGATACTTAATTAAAGCATGAACTTTTAATTATTATTTAAGCTCTCTTTTTTCCCTATAATACTGAGTTTTAGCAACACATTATTTCTTTGTTGACCATTTACCTTCAAAGGGTAAATAATAGTAAATTACAATATGAAGTAGTATGGAATAATACACCCTTTTTTTGTGTGCAAGTTCATGAAGTACCTGGTAAGCACCTAGGGTTTATGCCTTAGTCTGGATGAAAACCATTGCAGGGAAATACCATAAGGCATTGTTTAGCTTTTACTTAATCTTTGTCTTTTGGAGTGTCATGTAAAGGAAACGTCCAGCTTTCACCAAAGAAATTATATAATATAATATCCCATAGCAGAGGGCTGGGCATCTTCCTGGAGGTCTGAAGTTGCTGGTGCTGAGGAGCAGCAGTGCTTTTGTCACCAGGCCCTGTCAAGCATTGAATAATCTGTTCAACCAAAGCACACCTGCATTCCTGAATGACAAAGTGCCTGAGAGCTCCCTCCAGGCTGTGTCCTGTCTTGTTCACCCCCACACTGTGGTACCAGTTTGCTGTGCCTGCGTGGGATATGGGGGCTTCGTTTTTTGGCTTACATCTTTTCGTAAACTCAGTATTTTCTGCAGACATCTTACATTTCTAATTTATATTGGGGTCTTATAAATCAGCTGAAGAATGAATGTGTGGTCCTTCCATACTATAAATTAAATTAAGCTGCAATTTGTGTGGGATGTTTTGCTAGTAACAGGTGGATATACTTAAAATACAATGGAAAAATTACAAAATACGCAAGAAAAACAAACTCCAGCAACTTCAGCTGTGTTACTAAAAGCACACTGTTCAATGTTGTTTATTTCCTCATGTAAGAATAATGTAATTTACTGCAGGAATCCAAACAAACTCATTCAAGTAAAGTTGAGAGTTCTACCTTTTCTAGCTCATCACCAAGTAAATTGCACGAAGTACACAAAGACAAATGCATAACTTCTGAAATCATCCTCTGAGTTACTATCCTAAGCAGACCTGCATCATATAGACAGGAAAAACAGATTATCCTCTGCCTGGGTATGAGTCAGTCTTAGTGTAGCAATGTCCTTCTTGCCATTGCTATTCTGTGCTCTTCAGTGTCTCTGAGCCTGTTTTGAACAATGAAGTTTGCAGGGAAGAGCTTGAAGAGACTTGAGATGTCATTTTACAAAGACATCCTTAACTGCTTTGTAGACCCCATCCATCCACAAAAAGAAAACGTTGCTAAACTTTAAGAATGGAAAGATCAGTGAATAAATCCATTGTTAATTTTAAAAGCAATTTCAAATGCCTTTACAGTTAAGCCATTCAATTTCCATTGGTTTAAGTTTAATCATTTTTCATTAATGTAAGCTAATTTGCAAGCTAATCTAATAAAGTGGCATGAAACATGAGCAGCAATGCATTGAAATGAAGGAAATTCAGCTGCTTGTAGCTCATTAAGGTTCTTGAAGTTTAGAAGACTAATTACTGACTAAGAATGATTTTGTTTACCTCTACATTTTGAGAGTTCCTGTTTTATCCCACAGTTTAAGACTTGTGGACCAAATCATCAGTAGGTATAATTTGGTGGAGCTCTAATAAAGTCATCAGGACCATTTATAGCAGATTAAAATGTAACTTTTTCTTGCTGTTGTTTCTCTGCAGTTTAAAAGAACTAAAAAAGAAAAAAAAAAAAAAAAAAGAAGTGAACTGGTAAAAGCATTTGCAATACAGATTTTAGCACAAACATTCATAGGCCATAGTGCCACATCTTGTGCCTACTAGTGTCTATGGAGCATTTCCCACTGATTTCAATGGAAGAAGCTTTAGATTCTAAAATTCTTCATATAAAAACAGGATAGTTTTTCTGGTTTCCTGTAAAGCTGAAACTTCTCTTAATTAATTTATATCTGAAATAGAACCTAAATTTTATAAAGTAATCTACCAGTCCTAACTTGCCAATTGCTAAGGAGAGCAACTACACCACAGTCATCAGTGAGCTAATTATTCTTGGTGATAAAGGTGCATTAAACCATCAAAAGCTTTTCTTTTCAAATTTCAGTCATTTTACCAACTAGATTGAGCAGTTTATTAACCAGATTTCTGTTCTACAAGTGGATTGCTTAGGTTATCATAAAATTAATCTTGTTTTTCTGTCATACTCTTCTGATCAAACATGAAGGTTAATTGCAGTCTCACGATACTTCTGCTGTTTATTCACTTATAGATGTCCATTACTCTGTTATGGTTTTATGGTCAGGAAATCAGACAATATGATTCAGCTAATTACTGAGCCTGATTTTAAGGCATTTCCAAAATTGTCACTCCTGTGAATGCTGCATTTTCACATGTTCAAAGGCACAATGTTTACTCATTCCCAGTTTATCTGGTGATCCAGGTCATTCTGCACCAGACACTTTCTCCTCCATACTTGCAAAGTTTTTAATTACATTTTTTCTCATTAAATAACACAGAAAAAAGAGCTATTCCAAAGTACCGCATTTGTTATGAGATAGCTGGTTTGGTATGAAATCTTGACATTTAAACATAAATGTGGCAGCTGTGTGGTTGTATAAAGTATGGTAAATACTACATTCTTAAAATATAATCAACCATCCCATACTGTATTACTTAAGGTCTTATAAAAATCATCCCAAGCTCGGTACCATCAATATGATTAGCATTAATGGAACAATAAACATTTCTTATTATCTTCTTTAATAACATGGGAAATGTTTCAGCCTTCAGCAGGAGAAAAACAAATGCCCTTTTCTCACTTGTGCTCCCTGTCTCTCAAGCCTCTCTCAGCAGCATCCTGTATGAGTTTCACTCACTTTTTCAGTGGATGGAAGAGATGGATGGAGTTTGTGCCTTAGGGATGGCTTTAAACCTGATTCTGACACAGTTTCTGTTTGCTGGTTTGACCTTGCTGAATGACTGAGGGCCTTGGGGACCACACTGGGCTGGAGACTGCCCCAGTACCACTGGCTCTGTTTATCTGTCTAGCTCAGTGCACACATCTAACAGGATGGTTTTGCCCTTAAAGAGCTACAAATGCTGCTGTGTAGGTGAGCTAAGAGCCTCCTCCTGCCCAGGAGTGCCACGGAGCCAAGCGCTGGTCTTGCAGTGACTTGGCAAAGAGCAGTGGGCAGCCTCACCTCAAGTGCCATTTCAGCAAAGCAAATACAGCTGTTAATCCAGCACTGCTGTCTGGGGGAGATACAGACTGGAAAATCTGGTTTATCCCCATTTTCCATAGTTACAGAATCTGCACGACTAAACACATGACAACAGTGATTCTAGTTTATGAACAGGATGTGCAATTGAGAATTCAAGCCTGAGAGCAAGATGAGTGGGATTTTAGGCAAAAAGAGACAATCAAATTTTAAGATAATGACTTATTTAGGACTGAATTAGGATCAGAAAAAGATTATTTGAATAGAATAAGCAAAGTATATAGAATAAAATAAGTAAAGAAAAGCAAATAGAATATGTATGTTGTTATATATATCTTTCATCATCATCAAAAAAGACAGCTGTGTTTTCTGCTACTCACACTGATATATAAAGTGCTGACTTTCTTTCTTTCTTTCTTTCTTTCTCTCTCTCTCTCTCTCTCTCTCTCTCTCTCTCTCTCTCTCTCTCTCTCTCTCTTTCTCCCCTCTTTTTTCTCTTTTTCTTTCTCTCTTTCATTGTATGTGGGCACAGTAAATCTCATGTAAAAATTTCTATGGAAAAGTGTTTTATGATCAATGCAACCACCACTGTGGCTGCACTTAAAGATTTTCCTCATGCCTGTACTTGAGCTGCAAACAGAATAAGGCAGTTTCTTATTGTCAGGATACGGAGAGAAAATAAAAAATTAGCTGTCATAGAGCTAACTCATTTGGCATTGTTCTAACTTCAAAGAAGGCACAAAGTATTAGTTTGGAAACACTATTAAGTGTGTAACAGGCTGCTGCAGGTACCCCTCCCTTTTTGTTGTGAAGGCTATCCCTATGCAAGAGCTATTTTTTCCTGAAGAAAGACTAATCCAGCATTGTGGACTAGGAGTTTAGACAGAAACAAGCAAAGGAAAATTCTACTGCAAATTCAGTGGGCTGGGAAATCATTCCCATTATTGTTCCCATAGTATAAAAGGAGTCTAGAAACATTCATTCAACTTTTAAATTGCAAAACAGGATTACAAACTGAGTTAAAATTATTTGCTAGAAAAAACCTTTTATAAAAATTCAAGTCACTGAATATGAATAATTGCAGATGCAGACATTCACACTAGAAAACTACTTCTGTATTACAGGCATATGAGAAAATTGCTATTTTTGTAAGAGAATGGCAATTATTAAATCACTAGGAACTGTTTAAATGCATTGGATTTTGGATGTGACCATTAGCAGCATGAACAGGTAATAGATATTTTCTTTCTTCTTCTAAAAATCTAATTGCTCTCAGCTATATCAAGAGGAATTTCAGTATACTAAGGGAATCTGAGTTTTCAATAATTTTCTTAGTGGAATTATCCTCTGAATTCTTCAAAATTCAGCAGAATGGGAACGGATTTTCCATTTCATAAGAATTTGAAAAGTTTTAAAATATTGAAAATTAACAAACACTTATGAATTTCTGTCTGAAAAAAAAAATTTATTATTAAAAGTATTTGCAAGATAAAAATGTCCCTCTATTCCTGAAATAGCTAAAGCAGGGTTTTATCAATATATTTCAGCTAAGCTTTTCTTAATGGAGATATTGAACTTGACTGCTTACATTTTTATTTCAAGAAGGCATATTGAAATAAAATTCTATTGAATTAAAAAAAATGGGAAATTATAAATGAATGGCTGCATGAGGAGAGGCAAAGCATCTATGTCACAGACACTTTGTTTGGAGGCTCAATTTATGAAATGCAAGAAGTGAGGTTTGTCAAACTGAAGCATGCAAGCAACACATTTTTCTTGTGCAGGACATGTATCAAGGCCTGTAAATGGGCTTTATTTCCAGCCCTATATTAGCATGGGAACAAATTCTTGGAGTTTGGCTCACATAGTAAATTGTTCCTATATAGAAAACCTTGCTGCAGTAAAAGGTTCCCATAACAGCATATGCTGGATTAGCTTCTCCTTCAAAATAAAATCTCCTTATTCACACAGGCTGTGAAGACTCTTTTATCCCTCTAATAATCTGATGGCATATGAACGTGTTTTACCTGTTAGGAAAAAAATAATCCTGGTATAAATCAATCCAGAATTAGTTGGTTTGCTTAGCTATACCTAAGAGACATATTTGTCCACTGCACCTTTGCTGGACACAGTAAATTATATGCTACTCTTTAAGGATGCTTAGAAAATCTCCATATGGGTCTGTAATCTATCTGCAATCCTTCTGCCAGCTGGTTAATGGCAGCAAAAAGGCTGGTTTCACTATGTGTCAATCCTCTCCTGAAACATAACCAGTTTGAATAATGGGGAAACTTGACATCCTCTCTCCCAGTCAGAAGTTTGACATACTCTGAGGCCATGTGCACACTGGGGGAAAAAAGCTTTATTAGAAGAGTGGGAATGGTCATAAACCTGGGAAATAAATCAAAAGGCTATACCTACTTATTTACATGTTACAGGCACAGTACTTTCCCCCATCTTCTAGCATGTTTTTCAGTGGATGTTTTTCCACTGCTCACGGAAGGTCCCATAGATAAGGATAAGGTGGTGTGGTGGTTTAGAGCTCTAAGAAGCAACAGAAATTAATAACTATTTCTTAACAGATCTGCTACCAGTGGCAAGGAAATGACTTGTATGAATCCTGAGACAGCATTTCCCCCTAGACCTGTTTCTGACTTCTACCCTACCCTGTAAGGACAGCAGAGGCCAGGTCCACAGAGGTAGGGCTATTTTATGACCCCTTGAGTATGTCACACTGTCCCCAGTGGCACACCTGCCTCTATCAGTTAAAGAGGGCCAGAGCACTCTTCCATAGTGTTTGATGTCTACCACTCTCCCCAACACATTTCTGGCCCTTCACTACTCACCATTTCCCAAACATGCTCAGGCTCAGTTTGCATTGTAGGAGGGACCAGCAAGTGCCATACAAACTGGTTTCTTACCCTCCTCTTCAGAGCAGAAAGCTCAGCATGGATCAGGTTCTAGAGAATTAGGCAACATTTCTCTACCCAGGGTTCTGATGCTGTCCATGGGGGTTTGCATGTGTAGGTTAAAACAGTCAGCATAGGAGCAATCTAACAAAGCTGGAAAATGTGCCAAATATCTTTCAGGCTTTGGGGTAATTGCAATGCTTGAGCAGGGTCCTTGCTATGTGGATAAGAGATGTCTGTCCCAAACTGCCCATCTACTTCCTGGTCTCTTGGGTCCACCCTTGAAAAGAGTGACCTCTCAAACCTTGGCAGAGGATGTGAAGATAGGTGGCCAAAGGAAATTGAATTGTCTACAACTTTTCCCCTTAGCTCCCAGACCTCATATACATGTACACTCCTGAGTTCAAGTTTTGGAAGAACAATTTGAGGTTCCAGCTCTGAATAAACAAATTATTTCTCAATAGGAAATTTCTGCCTACTCTTCTATCTTCTTTGGAAACTCAGGAATTTATGAGGGGATGCATTTAGCAGCACTGAAAGCGTTACTTGATCAGCTTCACTGTCATCAGCAGATGTCACTGCAGCCATTAGTAACTAATGAATTGTTTAAGAAGATATAATGACTAATTTGTCTGGTCAAAAAGGCATAAACACAACCTTTGAAAACTGCATTCTATTAAGTAAAAGAAAAATCAGGTTCATTGTCCTTTAATTTTAAAATGGGATGAGATCCAAATCTGTTACAGCTCTGAGACAAATTGCCTGGCAAATTTGTGGCATCTTGTGAGATGCAAATGAGAAAAGAGTTGTGAAGTACTTAGGGTATTCCAATGAATCAGGTAAAGAAGCCAGAAGTGAGATTTATATAGTCTTCATATGAGTTAGTTGGTCCCCAAAGGACCCTTGAATAAGATATGTTTATCCTTCTACTCTGCTCCCAGTGGTTTTTAACAATGAGCACTTCCACTAAAGACTTCTACCCTTTTCTGTACACTTTAGAGTGGCCAAAAAACATTTCATGACTTTGAGTGTTAGCACGTCCTCATTGAGGAAAGGATTCCTGACTTGTTCTCACAAAAAAATAGACAATAGATATAAATATGAGACTCTTTCTCTACATATAATGAAACTAGGAACTATTTTCTCTTGATAAAATTCACTAGTAACAATATTAGTGGTTACTGCAGTCTGGAAAAATAACTAAAATAAACCACTAAACTAAACAACTAAAAATCCACCAGGATTTAAATTTCTACCAGTTTTAATATCATTAGCAAGAAACCATAACAGGACACTCAATTTTTACTTTTCCTGATAAAATACTAATTAAGAGTCTGTACTCTAAAGTGGGAGGTGAGCTATTAAGAGAAGGAGAGGGTGTGGTATATGTGTTTAAATATTTCAACAAAAATGTTCTCATATTAAAGATTCCTCAGGCATGAAACCAAAGCAATTAGTTCTTATTTTCTATTTAGTCAGAATGTGCTGTCAACAAATAACAGTGCAAAGAAAAATTATCTGCCATGCAGCAGCAAAAAAAAAGGTAAGAATTTAAGGGTCAGCTAATCAGATGGTCTAAATCAGCCTTGTGATACTAAAATCAGTGGAGCTGGGCAGGTTCCCAGTGGTGGATAATGTTATTTCTTGGTAGAATGTCTGTGTGTGCCAGGAAAGAACCACTGAGAAGTACAGAGATGGCTGCAGAAGTGGCAAAAGTAATTGAGAAAAATTTGAATTTATGCATAAAAAGAAAGTAAGAAAGATATTTTCTTAGCTAAATATTAACTTCTACATTTTAGATCTAACAAGGCACTGAAATATTTGTACACAATTGATTGAATTGCTTGTTTTTTTCACTGTAATGATTTTTCAACAGTAGAACGGAAAGAGAAATGAAGATCAAGCTCAGTCTTGTGAAGACTTGCACAGCATTCTTGTTGGGTTACATTAAACATTACTATTCCTACTTTACATGAAAGTCTAATACAACATATTGATTATAAGCCAATGGTGGCCAACTCTGCAGTTGTGTCACCAGTTACAGAACATATACTAGCTCTGTGTTACTCATGATAGGGAAAAAAACAACCAAACAACCATACTTCAGGAACAACCTTAAAACCCATGTTTTTCATTTAGGCAATGAAGTTACAGGAATGAAGTAACTTTGTATCCTGTAACAGGAGCTGTGTGCACAGGGGCACCACCTGGAATGGAATTTCCCTGTGACAGCCTGCAAGGCTCCCAAGTTAAGGAGACAGCAACAGGGACAGATGTCAGGTCTCACAGCATATAAATGAGAGAAAAGACACGGAAAACAAATTATTTCTAAAAAGGGAAGAAATTCTATTGCAGGAAGATTTCCTCCTCACTGGTGACTGCTAGGCTGCTTTGGAAGGTTGTGATGAATTAAGTGCCATGATAGTTTGGATAGTTTCTTAAATCACATTTTAAAAACATTTCACTATTGAGCATTATTATTTATAAACAAAGATCAAAATTTATATTAAGACACAACTGCTCTTTAGGCTATAACATTTTAAAAAGGAGACTTTAGGGAAAGGTTATCTTCCCTTGACAGACAAAAAAATAGGTCCTTTTAGATTTATTTACAATAAACTTACTTTGGGTTATGTTCTGCTTATCTATTGAGAGTGGATTATATGGAAGAGAAATAAAGTCTTTTAGGTCTTCTTGCCCTCTTGTACTTCCATTATGTACACAAGCAGTAGAAACCCTGAAAGGATTTTATGCCATTTTTTAATCTGAATCAAGGGGAAATTACTTTTAAATTTCTCATGTCCTCCTGAAAATCTGTTGGCCCTGAATATGAGAAAACATTTTTAAAAATGAGCTGTGTGCTCTTTAAACTCTTAGATTTTAGTTTATATACTCTAGTATCATGCCTTTAAAATACTTGTCAGTGTTATATTTCAAACATTATTGGGAAACCATTTAATAAATGTCCTAAATGAAAAAATGGAGGGAAAGACATCTCAAGCCTCCTTTCTCTCTTCCAGGCAATATCAACAAATGTGCCAATATTGATACACTGATGATAAATCATGCTAGTCTTTTCTTAAAAATTTTCTAACAAATTTACAATCTTGAAAGCTGTGTAGCATCTCCAACTAATCACTGTACCTCACTGTGGCAAGAAAGCTGGACAGCACTTGGTTGTGCTGCTGAGAGGTGAGTGATGGACTGCAGTGGAATGTGGCTGCTGTGCACTGCTCAGTAGGATCTTCCTGCTGCTCTCTTTAATACAACGAAGGTGCCAATGCTAATACGATGAGAATGTATTAATGATGATCACAGCAGCTGCAGGAACCTCTTAGCAAGTGGACTTTACTCACTTCAGTTCCTCTGTGTTTTTTGTCAGAAAAGCAGAGACGTGGCAAGTGGCTATGGGAACGAAGCTGGTGATCTAGTAACCAATTTCCCCAGGGACTGCCAGTCTGTCTGTAGGATGGGCTCTGAAGGAGAGGATCCCTGGCAGAGGCAAATATGGAATTTAATAGCAAGGTGAGCTGGCCCATCAGGCAGCAGCAGTAACTCCTCTGGTGCAGCCTCTTTTATTTGAGGAATACATTCTTTTCCACAGTGAGGAATGTTGTTGGGCTCTCCTTCTTTCCTCTGACAGATAGCAGAAAACATTTAGAATGAAAGAGAGGCACAACGTTAATTTTCAGGAATTACTCCTCACTCTTAATAATCAATGTATTCCATCTATATAGTTTCAAAAGGACTGGGATAATATTACTCTTTTTTTTTCTTTTTTCTCCCCCGTATGGACAGCATCCACCATGTGACTGAATCATTAAGAGATCTCTGTCGTGTTTGTGATTTTTGTCATGCAAAACAAGTTTTAGCACTCAGCATTATTCTCACTGGACTCATTCTCTTAGGCAATAGAAATAGTTATTTAAAAATTTTTCTGTTTGAGTAAAAGTGCTTCTTTAGAGGCCCACCAAATGTACTTGTGGGGGAAAGGAGCAGCATCATATATTTATTTACCAATGGCCACAGCTGTGCTAATACAGCAGAATATTAATCTGTATTTTTACACTCAGAAAGGACTTTGGAACAGCAAGTTGTTTCTGAAAAGGGCATATGCAACAAATATTAGCTGTAAATAAATAAAAAGTGGAGGAGCCTTCTAGGAAATATTTGTGTATGTAAATGCACTCACTCATGTAGAGTAGGAAGCCAGCCATGCTGTATTTATCCAGAGAAATTTATGCCATGCAAACCAAGTTCTTATTGAAAGATTTCATGTGTTTATTTTTCTGTGCTCTAATACAAGAGCATAGAGGCCATGGAAAATACATTTAAATTTGTCAATTCCAGCAGCTTTTATTAAATTAGGAAGTTTCAGAAAGCTGTTGGGGGCTTGGTTGCTTGTTTTGTTCTCAGTGTGGTGCAACAGAGGGCCCTTTCTCAGGTTCAGTTGGGAGATTGCTCTCTTAAATGAACAAATGGAAATCCAATATATAAAACCTTGTAGTTTTATTTGTAAATTTGTATTTGCAAATCTTATGCTCATCTGACACCTATGAGAAGTGGCTCTTCTAAAGTCACCAACACAAGGAAATGTGGCAGTATTCCTACAACTGAGAAGTTAAGTACATATTGCCTGTGAAATAAGACCAAATATTTTCAGAATTAGATTGTAGAGACTTGTAACAAATCTTGTTCTGTTTTAGATACTGGTTAACCAAAGTATTTTATCACATATTTTTTTTTATTTACAAAATACATTATTCATAAAATATTTCCTGACTTCTGGGAATAGCTTTTACACTGAAAGACTGAACTTGTTTTCTACATGATGTGTAAAAATTAGTTACATTGTGTTGGATTTTTTGCTTCCCAGAGGAAAATCAACGTAATTCTTCCTGAGCTTGAAAAGATTATTTACTGAAATGTTTGTTCCGTTTCAGCACGGTGCAACACCGTGCATCTAAGAAAAAAGGTCAGATTCAGATTTGGATCACAGATTCCAGTGAAACTCAATCTATTAACAACACATTGTGATGACATTTATGCTGTGAGGGTATTGTATAATGACTCTAAGTCCAACAAAATTAATTTGCAAATGTAAGTGCAGAGTTTGTCAGGCCAGAATACGGCTGTGTCTAACAGCGTGGCATTTTGATGTGACATGTTCCTCGTGGATTGTCTGATGGGAAGAACAAGAGAAAATGCTAGAAACATTTTTTTAGAAGTTTTACTGAATTTATTACAACATACCTAAGAACTAATTGACATAAGTTGAACTGTAATTTGCCTTTTTCCAACTCATCCAATGAAACCTTCTTTACCAGGGTCATTTCTAATTGTAGGACCTGTGCTTGTAGAAGAAAATAAATGCTTTGGAGCAGAGCTGGGGTTTTATTAATATCTGCAGAATGATGGAAAGGGTGGAAAATAAGGCAAATGATGGCCCTATCACCACTTTTTCAGACAGGACTTGTACAACAGGATGATTATTTAAGACAAGTAAAATTATACTGGTCTAAACATAGAATCTTTGCTCCAGTTTTTGACAGATAAGGCAACAAACTTTCTTTGAACTGTCCAGGAAGTGCCAAGATATAACCCTGTTAATTGTCTAGTTGATGGGAAGACATATCAATGCAAAAGAGAGAGTAGTTTGGATAATGGGAAATAATTAATATGAGATTGTTTAACAGTAGTAGAAAAGACATCAGATTAATTGGTATCAGTGTTATAGTTTCTAATTTACAAATGTCTTTCTAGTTCTTAATACGTATATTTATATATTTAGTTTCTCCTTCATTTTTTTTTGAGACTTGATGATATTTGATTAGACATTGCTGGATTTTATTTGGTATTTGTGTGGACATATTTTTTTATATTTCATTTTATTTACTGAATTATACAAGCCCAGTACAGTGCGCTTAAAAGGAGATTTCATCAACTATATAAATCATACTTTATCTGTAGCATTCCAATTTTAAAGCTGAATTTGTCTATCTAACTATTATAAGTCCTGATTTGGAAGGTTTAAATATTTCAGCTTTTTATCTCTAGGCATAGCCAGCACTTATTTTATTTTACTGTGTCCCCAACTACCTAAGTCTCCAGCTAAGGTGCTGTAGCTCAGAAACAACAAGCTATCAACCCACCCCTGTCATTTCAATTTTTCACACATTTTCTTAGGCTATATGTTCTGTATCTCAGTGAACTCTTATCTCTCTGGTCCACTGCAGCAGCTTTGTGGTATATAACAAAGCTTCATCTCTGAAATGTCAAAAAATAACGAAAATGGGAAAATCACAAAAGAGCAATTGGCCACAGCCAATTCTGTGCATCCAAAGCTCTTAGACTTGTGTTCATCAGCAGACCTTAAGTGAGGCAGATTTTTCCATCACCTGCACTGCAGCTCTGCTGTCACTTGCCAGTCAGGCAGTAGCAAGCAATGAGCACTTCTGGAGGAATTTTTCTGTGCCAGTACTCTCTATCGGCTGGAAAAAAAAGACTGCACATCATCAACAAGGAATCTCTCTTCTTTTTCAGCTTTCACACAATTTTTTTTGAGAGGGTGGAAAAAGTTACAGGAGAAGGTGACATAAGAACATGTAGTACTTGTAAAAGAAGGACTGTAGGTGGGATTAGGAGATTTATATGGAGCTTGAAAATTTCTCAGGAAGGTCGCTGCGGGTGTAATCCTCTCTTTGATTACTACATTTCATCAAAATTTCAATCATCAATTCCTTTTAAAAGGTGATATGTTCCTTCCACTTGGAGATGTGATTCTTCCCCTGGGATGAACTGATGACTAGCCATTTCATCAGCAATAAACAAAAATTCTTCAGTATCTCTTGGCATTAAAACAAATCAATGTTACAGGAAAAAAAAATGCAAGAAGGGAGAACAATGGATGATGTTGTTCCCATTTAGTAGATGGATTGAAACTGAAAAGCTGCAGAAAGGAAGGACTCAAATATATTGCCCACCCTAAAGGCTGAAAAGAGTGAAGAAATATAGGCCCATTCCAGCAGAATGAGGAAAAGTAATAATTTTCTTCATAAAAATAAACCAGCATTTATCTGCAGAGTGATGTGAGACATTTGACCATTATCTTATCAGAGCAGCAAGGCAGTTATCAGTGTGGAAAAAGATCTAATTGTGAGAACTCTTCTGAAACTAAAAAAAGAAAAATATCTAGAATAAAAACACCTACTGCTAAAAGGCATCAGTACCCCCATCCCACATATGCATCTCTGCAGTCTTTCCACACAGTTCTAAACGTGACATATACTTTATGAAAAAAAACCCAAACAAATTGCATTAATTTTTGAATAAAATTATGGTTAATGCAATGAAAACACATTAAATTCACTGTAACATCCTTACACCTTTGTGGATATGACACTGGCTGTTCTGTGCCTTTCCCTCTCTGATGCCACATGTCATCAGCATCAATTAATGATTTTAGATGGACCACACACACATTCATGTGCATTTTGGGCAACCTGAACTTCCAGCTACTGTGCCATGTAGATTGTGGCTTACTCCCAAATCTCTGGCCCATGATGTTGCAATTTCAGTGAATGCTGCCAGAATTATCAGATGGACAGTGTGAAGTACATGTTCTCAATACACAAGTGTCTGTCAAAATAAGAGCAGTAAAATGGAATTTATTCCATCCTTTAAGGTGTAATAGTAGCTGATAAAACCTGAACAATTTAGTGAGTTAATGCAGCACCAGAAATAACAATTTCAGTGAACCAGAGAGAAAAAAACACACACACAAACACAAAGGAAAAAAACCAAGAAAAAAATATTGAACTGACAGAGTTACAGAATAGAAAATCTGGACAGTCAACATTTTCATGTTTTGAGTATGTTTATGCATAAATAATAACCAAAGGATCAACTGACTATTTGTGGAAGAATAAAATGAATGGGGCCAAATTAAAGTACCAGCAACTGCACATAAATGACCTCACCTCACCACGGCACAATGAAAAAGATTGAAATTACACCAGCACAGTGGTTTGGTGGCCAGCCTTTGAAGCTGAAAGCTCAGAAACGTTTAAGCAGAGATTACCATTGATGTTTTGTGGTTGGAGTATCTGAGAGATTTACTTTCTTTACCAGCCTTATCTAGGATCATCTCCTTCCTGAAGTGGAAAGCAATGAAATGCTGGGTAAACACATAGAGGGTTTTGGGTTTTTTTTTTTCAGTAAAATATTTACCTTACCCTTTCTGTGAGGGTTTCAATAGATCCAGTATGATATTGAAAAGTATTGAGTCTGGGTCTTGTGTGCACATATAGGGAAATTTGAATCCTGAGTCATGCCTTACTTGAAAATGCTCTTTGGAAGCTTCATATATATTCATTTAATCTTCTCTTCCTGTCTGCTTTAGTCATCTCTCTCCTGGGTCTCTGCATCTGATTACAAATCCATTTTCTCCCCAAAACACCAAATCCTATTTAGAACATATTCGAGACACAGCTCCTGAGTTTGAAGCAATCTGTCATTTTTATGAGGAGTTTTGACTGATTTTTATGGGAAGCCTAAGGGACAAATGGCATGCAGCATGCCAGAGTGGAGTGATTAGCCTGCCAAACTTGGAATCTCTAGCAAACACCCATTGCTGTTCTAATTAACTTACTACACTCACCATTTGCATAAATAAATTGCTTAATTGATGCTTCCTGAATGGCATGACTTTGCACAAATTTTGCGGACTAGAAATATCCGTGAAGGCCTAAAAAATTGTATAGCTTTTATAAACAACTCCTTCCTTTTATGGAATTCTCATTCATAAAGCATTCACTAGTGTTATTTTATTTTAATATCTTTTTTTGGTTGAATTAGGAGTTTTATAAATAAAATATAAATGCCACACCTCTCAAAATTTGTTTTTATAATGAACAGGTCAGTAGTTCTTTAAGTAGTCAGCCAAGATATGGCATTCATATCTCATTAGTGAGTATCCTTCTAAGACTTCACAGGAATCTCTTAAAGAATTTAATGGACACTATAAAGAGATGCAGCTGATTTTCTGCATTTTTCATGAGAAACAGAAAGACAAGGGAATTGTCAAGTCTACAAAAACAACATTAGAAGTTAAATTTTAGTGGAACAACCATAAATAGAGTACAACATAATTGGGAAAGGAAAATCTCATTTGTGAAAATCACGTTGCATCCACCCTGCTAAGACTAATATCATAAAAAACATGCAGCATGGAAAAAAATGAAAGATAAAAATAGCAAAGGTAGAGTTTTGAAAATATCCTGGCACACCCTGTCTTTCTCAATATTTCTTTTGCTCTGGGAATAACTTATACTACAAAAGTAACACATCCTGAAGTAATTGCTCACTTACAATTAAGAACAAAGCAGCTGGGGAAAGAATCCTTTAGTCACAGGAGAAATCAAGATGAGTAAATGTAATAAAATAAAATATCCCCATGCCTGAAAATAGGTTTCATAAAAGCTAGAGAAATGGGGAGATTAAGCTCAGCTTCCACGCTTAGCCATCTGCAAGCAATTTCATATATGTGGGTGACTTCACCGTTCAGTACCTAACCTGGCCAGATCAGACCAGAATGACTTCTCTTCCAAAACCCAGATAAACAGATCATAATATTTCAGAGTGTTTCATCAATTCAAAAAGATGACTTAAATTACAATGACTGTAGCTAAAGTAAATGGTACGAGATACCTCCAAAGCCAGTCTATGAAGAAATGTAACTCACACTGTTTATTTATTCCTCTGGGATAACACTGGTGGGTGGAGAGAAATTCAGGGTTCAAGCGTTCTGTGTAAGCCATTTCCCTCTGAATAGAAGTATTTGTGTCACTCATCTGCTTGGTGGAAAAGCTGTGCCATGACATTCACAGCTCTTGATCAAACAGAAAAACTTGAAATTATGAGCATTTTTAGACTGTGATGGAGCAATCTCAGCAGTCCAGGAAAACTTTGTCATCTATCTTCCATATCTGTAACTTCTTTCCCCACAGTTTGTTGTCCTCTAGAAGCCTTTGAAATAAGTTTGGAATCAAATCTTGATAGCTGATGCTATCTCAGGGCATTCTTCAAGTATGGCAAAGACAATATAAATCTGCTGTGCCAAATTTCACAAAGAACAGCACACAGTTTGGGATCAGTACATGGCTTGATACCAGCCCTGCATCATTTTCTATGCAGATAGAGAAGATAGTTCAAAAATGACACACTAGTTAAACTGGAGAAGTCTCCTTACTGACTTGATTAATCAAAATAAAACATTTCTAGAGTTTAAGCACTTGAGATTTTTATTTGTTAGGAAAACTGTTGCAATTCTGATAACCTGTTTAATAGAAAGTCACAACACAAAAGGTAGTAGTTATTTTAAATCGCCTTTGGTAGTCATTCAGACTGATCTAGCTGACTGGGCCCAGCAGTTGTGTGGAAACTCCTGTACAAGCTATTTATGTGAAGAATGCCAGCTGAAGGAGCAATTTCCTAAATTTACACCTCAAGTAGATGAGCTGTACACACTATTCATGTGTCATCAAGACCTGACAATGAGCAAAGGCTGAGTGAAACTCATCAGTTCACTCAAATGCTCTGGGTTGGGTATTATGCATAAAAGTCCTTTCTTACCATCATTACTTTGTAATTCAATAATGATGCCTGATAATGTCAGGATGGTTCTAAAAAATGCTCTTCTCTTTATACCTTTAAACAACTCTCCCATCATGTTAGCATTCACTGTCTTTGCATTGGGTCATTTGCAAATGAGTCTGTGCAAGAGAAAGCTCCAGGTTTACAACTTTACACAAGAGAAAAAAATTAATTTTTAAAAATTAAACTATAATGTATTTTAAGACTTTTTGCCATTAATGAAAAGCAAAATAGGAATCTTGAGAGGGAAGCGACTGTGTTCTTAATACCAAATGCTGATTTTATCGGCCTATAAAACGTGTTGGACACAAAGTATAGTTAAAAAATTCTCCTAAGAAACAAAAGCTAGAACTAATTAACATGATTGCCTACTTCATGAGGATAGAAATTCCCACAGGATGCAATAGCAGTTACAAACTTATTTAATTCTGAAGTGAAACAAAAAAAAAAAAATCTCAACAATTTCTGCGGATATTTCTACCATATATCAGAGTTGGAGTGCATCTCCTCAGAGTTTTGAAATGCCATTGGCATTTCAGTTATTTTGTATTATTATTTGTTTTGACACCAGCAAGTTCCAGGAGCTGGAAGGCTCCTGTGCAGCCATCACCACAGGCAAGTGTCCCCTGCCTGGAGGTGATGGTGAGGATGGCACTTGGTGCTGGGGACCACAGGCCCAGAGCCCCACTGTGCTGTGGCCCCCCCAGCTCAGGCATGGCTTCAGCAGAGTCCCCAGGCAGACACACGCCTGCCTCCACTCCACACCCGTCCCCAGCCCCAGTCCAACAGCCCTGCCCGCATGATGGCCCCTGTGGGAGCTGATGTCACCCAGGGACAGGCCTGCCACCGCCCCGTGGAGAGCCCACATGGGACAATTAGCCCCATGGATGGACTCCTGGGTGGAGGCTGCCCCAAGCACCGAGAGAAGGTTTGGAAATGTTGGCGACATTCCCTCACGGATGCCGTGTGGAGTCACCGGAGCCCACGCGGTTCCGCCGGGCCAGCGCGCACAGCTGGGGCCGCAGGAAGGTCCCCACTGCTCTCATCTCACACCTCCCTCCACCTCCACCTGCAGACACTTGACGACTCTCCAGTCTCTCTTTTGGTTCTTATAATGGATTTAATAAAGGAAGTGCTGACACAATCTTCGCCACGGCAGCGTAAGTCCTCCTCTCCAATAAGGGGGAAAAGTACACATATAAAAATGGCTTTCTTTGTTCAAAACAGAACAAACCAGATGGTTTCCCAGACTATAGTTGCTAAAAACTCTTTCACTGATTCCAGTGTGTACAGTATAATAAAATTGTTCAGGGGCCTCTAACTTTGTACAAGGTATTTTATTGTCTTTGTTCACTGGTCTGGGTATTTGCCATGACAGTAATTGAACCATGAAAAACACATATTTCTTTAAAGTATATGATAGTGCTGTTTTTAAGGAATTGCTAATAGAGTGTAATGTAAAAGGATTTTAATTATTTAATGCTTTGGGACAATTAGTACAGTTGAATAAATAAAACTGCTTTATATCTAAAATGTATATGGTATTCAGCACTATCATTTCTCAGAGCAATATTAAACATAACCGACATTTTCTAAACCAGAAAAAGTCTGTATGTAAGGAATGGATTTCTATCCATTTGAATATTTTTATTAATACTTCTACACTATATAGTATATTAGCAGCAGAAAAAAATCTACCTTCTACTAATTATATTCCTGAAGGTTAGATACCACATCAGGATTAAGCTGATAAAGAATTATTAGTATCACAAAAACTGTAAAGAAAACCCTGTTCAAGAAAAAGTTCAAAGGCATTCTTGTAAGCTTTTACCCAGAGGAACCACACCACTGAAGCTGTTTAACCAGGGAGTGCAGTGAGTAATCACAATATTGGCCCCAGATACACATTTTCTTCCCCAAAACAGTAATAAGGAAGAAAAGATAAACACCTCAGTGGAGCAAGGGGAAGCTTTTAGCAATCCCAGGTGTGCAAAGTTTATAAATAAGAACAAAAAAAAAAAAAAAAAAGGGGAAATGTGAGTAACTATCACTTTTTAAAAATTAAATTAGGCGATGTATCAGTGGAGTTTAAGGAATAGGAGCAATTTTGAGGAGTGTGCAAAACCGCAAGATTTCTTCTGTCTGTAATTTCTATGGGACAGTAAAGTGTGTGTTAAAAAAATGTATTGTTCTGCATTAAATGTTTGCTCATTTACCCTGTCACCTCCTCATCCCCATCAGCACTGTTTCCCAATATTCAGGTGCTTAGGCACAGTCAGGGACAAGACCGTGGCACGTACTAACGTGTGAGTCAGGAAGTGCCATCTTGACAATGTCATGGCTCTATTTCTCTTGAGAAAACAAATTGAAATTCAGCCTTAAAGCTTACATGACAAGACCACCATGGAACTCTGTTTGAAGATCCAAACAGCAAAATTAACATATATTTCATACTGGACAGGATATTTCAGGCAGGCAGCAGCTTTGCAGTATTTGTGTTAGAGTCTGAGTTAAGCAAACTTTTGATAAACCAGCTGCCTCCTCCACTGCAGCTTTTCTCACTGTAATTAGCTTCCACCACTGCATTTACATGTGCTCTGGAGACTGGTCCTTTTGGATGTGTCACCATGGCGTGCATGGGGCTGCCAGGCCGAAAGGATGAACCAAAATTGAAGTAGAAATTGCCTCAGAAGAAGCACAGAGGCATGCTGATAGCTCCTCACCTCCTGCCAGTGCTTAGGGTGAGCTATGAGCTGGAGACACAGAGGATTTTACAGGCTGCTATGGAAGGCTTTTTACAGGTGAACACTATCAAACCACTGCTCCTAATTTGCCATAATCTGCCAGGCTGTTTGGTTTCTGCTGCTAGTGGAAGGGGGAAGGGAGCAAAGGAGGTTTAGGTGCTTTTGGCAGACAGTTAAAACACAGAGACACCTCATATCGACCTTGCAGTTACCTTATTGATGGTTCAAAGAAGGAAAAGCTGTAGCTAACATGTTTGAGAAATCTTTGTATTAATTCTGGAAACCTGTAGGACCAGCTTCAGAGAGGTCAGCATTTCTCTTTTCAAGCGGGTATTCCATGCATAGACCTTTGATTACAGTGATATAGATAAATATTTGGGAAAGACAGAATTTTGTCTATCCATATTAAAGAGAGGGGAATTCAGTTCTCCTTAGCTTCAAAATTTTAAGGAACAGTCAAAAGCTTGTTGAAAAAATGGATTAATCTGCTGGCATTCTATCAGACTTACAACTTTCAGGAAATAATTTTCCTGTGCAAGTATGTTTTTCAATTTTGTTTCTACAAAATTCTACAGAAGTCATGTTAATTAATTATACATTTAAATTTACTGGTAATAATGAATAATTTGTCTATCCCATGGATGAGAAGGAGAGATAGAAGCTTGCTCCATCTGAACAGCATTCTGAGCTTGACTATTTTTCTGTTTATGTGAAATCAAGAAAAATTTCTTAAGTTAAAATGTTGGCCATGATTAGTGCATCTTAATGTTCTTTACAAATGGTGTCAGATTCTATGTGACAGCCCTGCAAAATATAATAGAAAATATTTATTTCAGCCAGGATTTCAGCTACCCAAGAGATTCAAGTAAGGAAAAATGCACTCATTGCTATAGCTTATTGCAGTCAGCATAACAAATATGAAAAGCCACAGTTTTCTTTGAAATTCTAAAAATTATGAGTAAATTCTATAGAAACCTAATACTTTCCATAAGACCTTTTGGTTTCATTCATCAATTTCTAAAAGTTTTTTTTTCTGCAGAGAAATTCTCACCTGAGGCATCTTAAGTATTAATATGTTCTGCACTGTCCAATGTTTTCCCTTTGCTCAAACACTCCAAATTACTAGTTTTCCACTGTGAGTTAGGATATATCTCTTTCAACCAAGATGAGAATGAAATGTTATACATATTTGGGTTCAGTCAAATTATTAATTCCAGCTGAATCTTTCAGAAATGATTTCCCAGGTTGAACAACTTAGATCTTGATACCCAAAACCACCACTGATGACCTATCTAAAGCAAATCAATTTTGTTTTGTTTTAGTCATTGATAGAGACATACCAAGGGTCTGGCCTTCATAGTTAGATGAGAAGCCTTGAGATACCACAAGAAAAGTGGCCAAGTGTAATTAATGGGCAATGTCAGGCTCCATAAAATCTTTCCATGCTTGCAGATGTTCCACACTTTATCTCTCTGTCAGATGTGTGCATCATAATCTTGAGATGATGTGCCTAGTTTTAGGGTCTAACTAAACAAAGGTGTAGATGCTCAGGCATCTCCTGGTGGAGAGGAAGGTTTTGTCTGCCAAGGAGCCCACAGGCCCCTCACAGGCCATTTTTATCAGCACTTCACTGCCTTTCTTGTAGGAAACTCTGCCAGCTGAGAGGAAGGACAGCAAAGTACCTGTGCCCACCCTGGCTGGCTGAGGAGCAGCTTCTCGCTACCAGCAGCAGCTCCAGCACTAACACACTCTGAGGGTGGCTGCTAAATTCGTTGGAGATCTATCTCCAATTATACAATTATTTAATCAAAACATCTGCATTTTTATTTCCATGTATGATAACTCTCTCCGAACTCCACAGGTGATAAGTTTATACTTTTAAGAAAATAAACTCCTAGAAATAAAGCAATTGTTATTGCAGATTAAATAGGATTTTTATCTTGCACCATTTAAAAGAAGTTTTTGCTGCTAATTTTCTCCTTAGTTACAAAAGGTTATTCTCTGAACGAAGGGTGAAACATAGTTGTTTAGACAGTGCAAATGAGAGCTCTGACAGAAGAGTTAATATTTGACAGTGTGCAGGAGGCATTGATCAGTGCATTTTCAAATCTTTAGATCTGTAAGATTGGACAATTAATGTGAGGTTTAGTCTGCAGCATACAACTTTTGGTTTTGTTTGCCAGGTTTGGATTGCATTTGAATTCTTGTGCAAGAGGGATGAATCCCCTCCATATATAGTTGTATATTTTTCATAATTAACCAAAAACCTTTCTAATTGCCATTTGAGACACTTTAAAAATCTTTTTAAAAAAACATTGAAGCAAACCTGATTGACACGAGGTTATCTGTAGGAACTGATTTTCTCCTGAAGCGCTAGAATGAAATGAGCACAGAAGGGAAGCCTGAAGCAATATCTACACAGGCTTTTCTTACAAATGTGCTCATGCTGCCTTGAGGAGCAAGGCTTGAACTTGAACCAGTCTGTCTTGTACTTCACTTTCTTTCTTAGCCAGCAGCTGCCATCTGACCCAGGTTGGGACCAGGAAGTAAAGATGAACAAAGCAACTGCTCTGGGAATTCATTCCCATGTGGCATGTGCTCACCCTGCTCTTCTGCAGGAGATCTGAACCCCAGGCACATCCCAAGACAGATAACACCTGGCTGGACCAGGGGCCAGAATTCAATGGTATTTAGAAAGAAGATGTTTCATAAACCTCTCTTGACACATACCTCACTACACACATTGGTAGCACCTGCATTCATAAGGTCACTGCCTGGATGTTTAGTAAATGCTGCCAGAACACCATTCCTGGAGGCATTTTGTATCTATTTGCAGTTTTCTTTTATTATTTTTTCTGTATATCATTTGGGATTAAAAATTAAGTCCCTTATGTGCATTAACATTATGATTGATATATTTTATATCAGCATTTCTTTTAGTCTAAAAATTCTGACTTTTCTAAGCAAGCTCCTGTGTCTGGTACAAGATGGTAAAAAACTGCTTCAGTAATTGTCAGAGAAAAATAAACTTTTTTTTTTTTTTACAAACCCCCTAATTTTAGTAGTCTGTGTCAGAATAAAAGCTATTTCAGAAATTGTATATCTTTACTTAAAACCAGTTTTTTTGGCTATAAGCTTTTACCTAGAAGGTCTGAAACCCCATGGAATTCTATCAAGAAGGTTACTAGTCATCCTACTGTCAATTTCAGCTGACATATTAATCCATCTCTCCGTTGGCTGCACTGTGGTGTTTTGTTTTTGTGTGGTTTTTGGTTTCTTTTAAGAAAAAAGTGTGGGAAAATGTAGCTCCAAACGTAGCTCCAAAGAGTCTAATTCAATCTGAATCAACATCAAATTGTGCTTTCTGAAAAATATTAATTTATCTAAAATATCCATTTTACAGTTTGCTTCACAATAAATAGAAAATGAAAAGAACGTATTGACACTGTTTTTCTCTATAATATTCTTGAAATATTACCTACTTCTTGTAGTGCTTTATTAGGAAGATGACACCTTAGTAATTCTTCAAACTGACTTTACATATTTACAGATTTCCTTCTGTCATGTATAATTTGAATACCATACCCTGAGACAAGCAGGTTTGATATTTATATTCTGAATTATCATAGTCAGTGAAGCTAAAGAGTGGAGCCTGAAATCTGGCAGATAGCATAACAGCACAAGGATAAACCAGCTAAAACTAGGTACAAGCTGAACTTACCTTTAGTTTTGTCCCTTTCTCCTGAAGTCATCCTCCTTGTTACTCCTAAAAAAATTATATAACTAAATTTAAATAACTTAGCTGTCTGCAGTAATGGTGGGATTCTTTAATATGATGGGTGCACTCTGTGGGACTGATGGACAGCACAGCATATGGTGCATGTTGTACCCTCAGCTGTGCCACACAAATACCTCAGAGCCTAAACCACTTCAGTATTTCTCATGGGTTTTCATATGGAAAACTTCTCCATTTCAGCAAGAACACAGGAAGCAACCCAATTCTTTACCTTTTATTTTTGCCCTTCATGTTTTATGATAATTTTTGCCATTCCTGAAATAACTGGAATTTCTGAAATAGTTTGAAACCTTTTGTTTTTTTTTCTCCCTGATAGCTCAGACCACAGACATTCTTTTCCCTGTACTATGAGAAGCAGTGCAATATTTGATTTCTCTTTCCCATGGTGTACCTTGGAATCCAAAGTTAAAAAATCTCAAAGCGTGTCATGAAAAGATGGAAAGGAAGTCTTCACCCAAAATTCAATTCACTACAAAAATTATTTGGAAACTGTGACACAGAGACTTTAACTGTAAATTGCCATTTCACAAGGTTCATTTCAGTTTTCTACTCTGACCTACTGAAAATTAACATGATGGGAGGGAGGGAGGGAAGAAGGCGGGAAGGCAGGAAGGAAGGCAGGAAGGAAGGAAGGCAGGAAGGAAGGAAGGAAGGAAGGCAGGAAGGAAGGAAGGAAGGAAGGAAGGAAGGAAGGAAGGAAGGAAGGAAGGAAGGAAGGAAGGAAGGAAGGAAGGAAGGAAGGAAGGAAGGAAGGAAGGGAGGAAGGAAGGGAGGAAGGAAGGAAGGGAGGAAGGAAGGAAGGAAGGAAGGAAGGAAGGAAGGAAGGAAGGAAGGAAGGAAGGAAGGAAGGAAGGAAGGAAGGAAGGAAGGAAGGAAGGAAGGAAGGAAGGCAGGAAGGAAGGCAGGAAGGAAGGAAGGCAGGAAGGAAGGAAGGAAGGCAGGAAGGAAGGAAGGAAGGAAGGAAGGAAGGAAGGAAGGAAGGAAGGAAGGAAGGAAGGAAGGAAGGAAGGAAGGAAGGAAGGAAGGAAGGAAGGAAGGAAGGAAGGAAGGAAGGAAGGAAGGAAGGAAGGAAGGAAGGAAGGAAGGAAGGAAGGAAGGAAGGAAGGAAGGAAGGAAGGAAGGAAGGAAGGAAGGAAGGAAGGAAGGAAGGAAGGAAGGAAGGAAGGAAGGAAGGAAGGAAGGAAGGAAGGAAGGAAGGAAGGAAGGAAGGAAGGAAGGAAGGAAGGAAGGAAGGAAGGAAGGAAGGAAGGAAGGAAGGAAGGAAGGAAGGAAGGAAGGAAGGAAGGAAGGAAGGAAGGAAGGAAGGAAGGACAAAATGCAAAGAAAAAGCCATGTTTACATAGAAGGGATTTTCCATCTCCAGCCAAAGTCTTACTATTCAGTTTAACTCAGATAAATTCAATGTGTTTTGCAAAGTCTTTGAAACAAACAAAAGAAACCCCACAATTTTTCATATTTGCAAAGAACTAACATTATGTTTACCAAATATGATTTACTTCTGCTGGTATAAACATATATTAGAATATTCTATTTCCCCTGAGACCTGTGAGGCTCTTTTTGTAATAAATAATTTGTTTACTTCTGCATTTTCAGTTTCCAAATTTTGTATGTTCTTAACAATATCATGGTAAGATTTTAGGAAATGTTTAAATGAAAGTTCTAATAAAGACATTTAAAATCCATGTATTCAGTGAAGCAGAGGTTCTTTGAAATTCTCAGCCTACCAGAGTAAATCTAACCCTATTCCCTTGCTCATCTAGTCTGTAGCTCCAAAATAAATACCACAGTAATGGATTTTTAGCACCCAAAGGGCTTTGGGCTTTGGGCAACCTGGGGCTAATAACTTACAGTGCCAATAGCAATTTTAGTATGCATTAAAGAGAAAGGTAGCAAAAAGAAATAAAATATAGTATTGAGAATGCTGCTTGCTCTACAGAAACCTCTCTACCTGTGAAAGCTTTCAGGTGCTCTTCCAAGGCAGACTCTCCAGCCCAGCAGGGAGAGTGGAGAGGAGGGCTGTTTCCCTAAATGATCAGTTGTTCCTTTGTCCTATATCTAGTTGTAGATGATTCCTGTGCTGTTTAGAGCTGCCATTGACTCCCTTCAACAAATGTGGGTAATGTGAGTCACATTTCCTCATTCCAATCACTTCTTTGGGGGTTCACCAGAGTAATTTGAAGTAGTGCTTCTTATTAATATATCACAGCCTGTCAAGGAACTGGCCTAGAGAAGCTGTGCTGCTCTCTAAGAATTTTTCTCCATAGCTATAGTAGAGGAAGGAAAAGTGACACTGAGGGCCAGATGTCAAGCACGAGACTCTGCATTATTCTTGCCTTTCTTGCAAGTATCAAGGTATGTTAAGAGATCTGAGCAGAAATGCTAAATATGCATGCTCAGGTAGTACCAAACATGCTGGGGAAAATAAAAGCCAGCACGTGTGGTACCTCCCTGCCCTGGAGTTGTGCAGTTTTCCAGGCTGAAGGGCAGAGCTGGAGGCTTGGAGCTGCAGAGGCTGCTCAGTGTTCCCTGGGCTCCTGCAGTCCCCACTGCCCTACTGCAGAGTGCCACAGCAGCCCAGCAAGTGAGGATGGGCAGTGACATTTGTCAACAGAAACCAAGACACGAGCAAATGACTGAACTCATGGTCTCAGGTGCTTAGTTAGGATTTTACCAAGTGTCCTGAAGGAAAGCTGAGCCTGATATTGGAATTAAACTCTGCTCTTTCATGCCATCAATCATTGCTCACACCAGTAAACCTTGTGCCTCATTCAGCATTCAGAAATAGAAAGGCTTTAGAAAACGTACATTCAAATACCTCTTCACGTTTAATCATGATTATGATTCTTACTCATTTTTGATAAATATTCATGTCAATACACTTTTGTTCACGTAAGTTACCTCCCAGAAATACCTGCATTTAGAGTGAGAGAGGCTATTGGTACACAAAGGGGAGTTTAAACTTCTGATTAGCATTTACATGTTATTCTTTTTCTTTCAAAATATTTTTCTCAGCACTCTAAAGGAAAAGATGTTTAGCCAATTCTAACTGCATCTCTATTCTGTTAACTGCATGTTCTGTTTCTGTAATAAACATTCTTAAAACCTTTTGAAGTTTGATTTCAAAACCAAATTGAATTGCTGAATTATTTTTTCTGTGCATACTGCATGAACACAAATGTTTCTTGAAAACAGATTTCAATGCCGTGCTCATTCTTCTAAATGGAGTGTCAGGGTATGTTAAGTATACCTAAAGCATTATAATTGCAATTTTGCTAGGATGCAAAATGTCAAGACACGCTAGATGTTCCAAACAGCACTGCAAGTATACCTGCTATAATTTTTCTCCAGCAAGTGGTTAAACAAAATTAAGTAAATTATATTTCAGCACGGAATATGAGGGTCAAAAGGTTAAGGACTACTGTGAACTGAACCCTTCCTGATGAATAAAACACATTTTACTGCTAGAAATAATTTCACCAGTTCTTCAGTGAGGACCTTGGCAATAACAGGGCTCCAAAGGAGCATCTTTCTAGAAAGAACTGATCAAACCAAACCAGTAAAACAATTTATATTTGCTGTAGTCTATTTCCCTATTTTATTATCTCCTAATTTTGATGTCTGTTGAGACTTTTTTTTCAAGTTTTTCCTTAGTGTCTCTCAGGATATTAAGTTTCTAAGCTCTGTTCCACAGAAAACTTGATTTATAACTGAAATCAGTAAAAACTAAATCACTACTAAATAAAGGATTTTAATGATTACTTATAAGATTCATCCAAGTCCCGATTCACAGTTTACAAAACCTTAATTTGAACACAACTTATTTTAGTGGACAAAGGACATTTTAATGGAGAGTGTTTTTCAGTATCTTAAAATGACCATTAAAATACCTAACCTCACAGAAAAAAAAAGAAAATAATTTTAAAAAAGTTTAAATATTAAATTTATATTTTAAAAATTAGTTCCATTATTTTGTTAAAATCAAGAAAACTACTGTTAATTTTCTTTCTTTCATTTTCAGTGAGGGCACAGTCAAATCTAGGCTTACTTTATTATGCCATTAATTATTGAAATATATATATTAACACCGTAGCCTTTCTTCAAAAAACAATTCAAGGATGATGTATTTTGTAAACTGACAATGGGAGTAAGTTTGACTCCTATAATAAAATGTAGTACAAACAAAGCTCTTAACAGTTGCATTAAGGAGTACTTAAGCAAAAAATATTCTTTTCATCTGTAATGATTTGGGGGGTATGATTGAGATATTCTCTCAGTGAATGAATCCTGTCCTAGGAGTTGGTAAAGCATTTTAGATTGCAATGATAGTAGTATTCCCAAGAATTAAAAATGGATGGAACAATACAGTTAAATCAAATAAAACTCATCAAGTCCAGTAAGTTATGTGGCCTGTAATGTCTTTAGAAATAACCCAGTACTAAATGTCTCTCATAGATCCAAAAAGGTCATGAAAACAGTCATGTAAGTTAACAACCAGAACTTCCAAAACTAGGCTTTGTACGATCACTTTCTTAATTTTATTAGAGCTATCTGAAAGTTTTATTTTATACTTCTGAGCTAAATGAGCTTAAAATTGCATAGAACGGCCTTTGTCAGTAGAGGGCTGAAATCATGTCAGCTCCACAATTTGTATTCCCTTCATGCAAAAGCTAATGCTTTTCAAAATAAGATAGAGAACTGGGAATTTGTCTGAAGCCAACAAGGTTTCAACTGGCTGATTGAATAAATTCCTTGATATCAACAAATTCTCTAAAACTGCAGGAGGAACCCTGTTATAACTCAGAAGCCACTAACCAAGAAAGTGTCTCAGTCTCCTTATTTGTGAACCCCACTACTTATTTTAGGCCAGAGAGGTTCACATAAGTTTGTATAAGTGTAAGAAATAAATATAAAATAATAAGGTGTGAAGCAAGAAACCAATGCAGGGACTCTGACATTAATAGAACAATCATCCAGCACAGTGATTAGGAAGGGAAAAATCATTGAAGCCATCAGTCCAGAGCACAACAGCAGTACAAAAGGCAAACAGGGCAGAAGATTGTTAGGTGGCACACAGAATATAAAGCAGCAGAGGTTTTACAGCATACGTTTACTTTGTCATAATTGGAAGCAGTATTAAACTGCACAGGTGGCAGATAACTGTGAACAGTCTAAACCATTTTGTCAGAGAAAGTGGAAAAGAATGACATTACTTTGGGGAAGACATACCTTTTTCCCATTGCACAGTACCTAACACAATAAAAGACCAGAATGCTACACCCTACTCTCCCACAAATCATTAAGATGATTAAAGCCAAAGAGATTACTGAAAAATCATTAGAAATTTAAGAACACAGTTACAGAAAATGTTTGAAATTGGTTTTGGGGTTGTTCCTCGAAAATATTTTGCATAAGATATGTTCAAAGACCGTAGCATCCCACAAACTAGATAGCAAAATCCCTGCTCTGGGAAAATCAGTGAGCATTTTGCCAATGAGTCAGATCAAGACCTTGATGTAGTGAGGCCAGAACTATGCTGGGAGAATCCTCTGAACAGCCAACACTAATTAAGTTGCATTAGAATGGATGTTATTCCAGCTATTTCTGACCTTCACTGGGGTTGTTTCAAATTCATAAGAGTAAGGTCAATTTTTCCTATCCAAATGCAAGAATGAAGCAGAGATTCAGAAGTAATACTGGAGTATGAGAAGGTGCTCGATTTGCTATCAATTTAACCAAGAAAAGGAGATAATTAGGCTTCACGGGTCAGAGAGCACGAAACAGCAATTTTTGTCTTCACTGCTAAGGTTGAGTTGCCAGAAAATCCCAGCTAGAGCAGCATTTTCTTTTCCATTTGCAGGGTGCTCCTGGCAGAAATCCAGACACGACTGAGGAGGACCTGCTGCGTCCGGCTCGTGTGGCTTTCCAGCAAACATCCAAAACATCGCTTTGCTTCACCTGCTTTTAACTTTTCCTCTAAGACTTGTCACAGTTCTAGTCACAGCTCATCACTGAACTACTCTGGGTGCTTTTCCTTGGATATCTGCATGACAGCAGTGCTCCATCAGATGTGTTTCTAAGCCCCATGCTAGTACAACTTCTTTTGCAAACCAAGTCAATTGTTTCGTATCATGACTGAGAAGCAAAATAAGCTTTATGGAAACAATGAAGTTAATAATGATGGATTAATAAACTAGAGATATATGTGCTAATTTAAAATATTTATTTACAATTTCTCATGACCTTTCGTAAATTGACTGAGTTTCATTCACAGTCTCATATACCATGATGATTTTTGATATTGCTACTTTAATTAGGTTGAAAGAAAATTAAAATATAGTATCATTTTGGGAAATGTAATAAATACTAAAGTGGACATTTTAAAAGGAAAAAAACACTGCCGGTGCTACAGCCCTAATATTTTAATCTACCATGTACTTTTCTCTGTAAACTCTCTTTGATCAGGCCTTCCCAGAAGAAAATGTACTATTTTGCCTCTGAAATAGAGAAATATCTCTCATTTACTATTAACTTCACAAATAAAATAAGTACAAATAGTGTGCTTTATAAAAAAAAAATAAAAAAATGAACTGCTGTAAATATTCAGCAGAATATTTAACTTTAAACAGTCTTCATGTTTAATCTTTAAATAGAAGGCTGAACTAATACTAATGTACCAATCCATAATTCACACACTTAGAAGAAAATATATGCCAGATGGACACATTTCCAATTAATAAAATTGATAAAAAGTGCCCAAAACTTTATAAGATTTATCACAGATAGTGTAAGAGTGTTTAGCACCTAAAAATGCTACCTCAATAAACTACCCAAAGAAGAGACTAGGTCAGTTATCAGTCATAAATCCTGGAAGAAGGAGGTTCTTAGAATATCTGCCTCATTTGTTTGTGATTTTTTTTTTTATTTTGAAACTTTGCATGTATCTATAAAAAATGTAATTACTTTTAGAAAATCAAATATTTTTGCATTTATGGTCTATGAAATCCCCACAAAAATTATAATGTAATAAATTTGTTTGAAGTTTTTCTTTTTGGAAAATTTAGAGGAAAGCTCTAAGGTTATCAAATATGTCAAATTTTGTTTGTTCATATTCTAACAAATAACACTAGGAGTCCAAAGAAGACTTTTTTGGAAAATAGGTTGTGTGAGATATAGATATATTTTACTCAGATTTTATATCAGTGGGAAAAATATTTCTGATACACTTTTTTAACCTTTCATAAGATCCAAACCCAAATCATAGCACCCTTAAGAGAAAAAAAAACCAAAAAATAAAAAAAACAAAAC
The DNA here is from genome assembly GCF_971803275.1 of Cyanistes caeruleus. Lineage (NCBI taxonomy): Eukaryota > Metazoa > Chordata > Aves > Passeriformes > Paridae > Cyanistes > Cyanistes caeruleus. The sequence goes on from NC_141709.1 coordinate 22,078,353, forward strand.
AAAACAAAAAAAAAACCCAAAAAAAAAGAGGAAAAAAGAAAATAAGATAATCCTTTTCAGGACAGTATTTACTGAACTTGTACAAGTGTTCAGAGTTTTCTTGTGTAAATTCAAATGGGTACAGCCCAGAATGTAATTCAGGGGTTTTTTTTGGTTTTTTTTTTCAAAGGAGGTGTACATTGAAGGGTGAATAATGTTTCTGACCTAGAAAGGGAAAGTCATCTGCAGTTCACTATGAAAAAAGAACACTCTGTGAAAAGTATTCAAATGAAAAACAGAGCAAACCATCTGAATATAACCTAAGCAAAATTATCCTCAGTCATAATTGTTTGGTTTTTTTTCTGGGTGAGCTGTTTTTGTGATTTTATTTGTTGGCTGGTGTTTGTAGCCCACTCTCTGATGTCCTTGCTCTGTGTGGTTGTTGTGAGGGACAGGGAGTGACATAGAGCAAGCAGAAGGAAAAATATCTTCTCCAAAGAGCAGATTTGCTTTTTGTTCATTTCAGCTCCAGGATTCCTGTGACCTTTAAGATCATAAAGTAGTTGAAATCAGAAAATTGTCAGTAGCTATGTAATCCATACCAGAGAAAGCAGAGCTACAGACATTTAGTGGCAATCAGTTGCTGTATATTATCAAAGGCAGGTGTTTCATTTTCTCTGCACTGCTGCAACTTTTGATTGCTCTATCAGATATTTAATTTTCTTTTTTGTTCTGCTTTGTTCCTTTGAAGGGTTCTAGCAAGAAGGGTGGACTCAGATTGGGAGGAGAACAGATGCTTTCAACCTCTGCTGCTATGAGCAACTTCTGAGCATTCTGTGGACTGGTTGTTCAAGCATGATGATGACAGCTCGGTTTAATACTCCATATTCTGTGTGGAAGTTGGAAAAAAAATTGACTCCTTCTCCCTATACATCTTTCAAGTTGGTTTATTCACATTTCAATGTTTTTCTTCTAAAAAGTCCTAAAATGCCTCTCTACAGATTTGAGGATAGCAAGAAATGAGATCCTGCCAGTCAGTGTAGGTGGCTCAGTATACTAGTTTAGCAGAGTGACCAACAGAGTTAACTATTTGACATTAAATGACATTTAATTTGGCTCCTATAGACAAGGGATCCATCTTTAGACATGTATTTATAGAAAGACCTCCCCTCTCCCCCCCACAAAAAACCCCAAACCAAAACACATCTCCACACCACATCATTATCTAGATCTGTGCTGTGCAAATTATTGACTGAACAAACAGTTTTGTAAACCAATACCTGAATAAATGGCTTGCAGAAATTCTGAACAATAAAAATAAAAATATGTAGAGGAAATTTTAAACTTGTTATCTTGAAAAATATTCATCTGATAGAATTAATAAAATTCTTACATTTAGTATTAGACAATAAGCAAGAAAGTAATATATTTATGGCAAAGATCAGATGATATATTTAATCTAAGAAATTGGTGAAATCCATACAATTCAGAACAGTAAAATTCTTACTTCTATGGAGTGTGTCTGACAGTAAGATTTTCAAAAGATCTAAGTGTTTGACCTTTTTTTAATAAGCAAACTATTTCAAATGAGCACATCTGGTTTATGTTCCTAAACCTCTAGCCTTTAAAAGTTCTGTTCCCAATTCACACAAAATACCATTCAGCATTGCTTGACATGGTGACCTTCCCCGTAGGTGGCTGGCTGAATAAACCGATTAAATAGATTCAGGAATTTAGCATATATACAGCAAGTTAACACTTGTATCCTGGAACCATTAGCAAACATACTTACTGCTTCTCTGTGCTTCCTATCAGAGATACAGAATTGCACTGGGAATTTTAAAAATCCACTTTATATAAATAAAGAAAGCATTTCTTAATTTTCATGTCAGAGAAGTTTTCATTATGTTGTCACATTTTCTTAGGTATAAAACAACATGAATCAGAAAAAGTCAAGTAATTATAACATTAAATGTTATTATGATTTCACTCAGATTGAGGCACTGAAGGGTGAACAGAATAGGTACAAAAATTCAAGTGGACAGTAAATATTTAAGAAACTCTTTTGTTAGTCAAAAATTAAATAGTGTATGGACTGGGAAGGTTTCATTTTTTCCCCCATAACATTAATAGCAGGTTCATTGTTATTTGTGTAGACTGTAATTCTTTTTGACTTTGCCTTCCATTTGCCTTGAGGACAAGCCAGTTTAAGACTGTTCAGCACACTGCACCATGCATAACAGGTAATCTGTCTAATTAAGGCCTGTAAGGATGTTCAAAGTAAAATATTGAAGAGCTTCCATAACCTCACTTTCACCCTCCCTGTGTACCACAGCTTCTGAGACTCAGAGATACCCTAGCCATTAACTCAAGTGTTTACACTCTAAACTCAAATTCTTCTTTGCCAGAATGGTTCATTTCACATTTTACAAGACTGTTTTCTCATTTACAGGCAGAAAGCAATTTATCAAATTTTTATATTACATTTCTCAGCTTGTTTCAATATTGGATGATATAATATATGCCTGGAAATTCAAAATGCAAAGGCATACTGTGACTTTATCCAGGGACCTAATAAGATTTATATCCACCTCTTTTTTTTGTGTGTGTTCATTTGATGCATTTCAATGAATTATTAATTATGACCAACAATAAAATATTATTTTGGTCTGATGCACAGCAAAAGGAAAGATACCCAAGAGAAAACCATATGACAGCTCAAAGTAGACATGGCCAAAGGATGCTCACAAGTTTCTCATCAAGCATTGCATGACATGCATCTGCCCATCAAATGAACCAGACTGACTGAGCCTTTCTGAACATACAGATGTAATCTTTGGGGAGGTAAAGTCAAGATTTATTACATATTGGGAGGCATTGATTTGATTTTTTTTTTTTTTTATAAACCACCAAAGCTATGACAGTGAACATCAAAAGATTTCATTCTATTTTCCAAATCTATTTTTAAAAGTTGACATATGGGATGGAAATATATGTAAGGCTGCATGTTCTGAAGCTGACAGAAGTCAGATTCAAAGCTGCATGTAATAACTTTTTACTTAAGAGATTTAAATCATACTTAAACATAGCATTATGTAACTACTATAAATATGTTATAATCTGCTGAGGAATTTGTTTTCATTTTGCTTTTATTACATTTTCTTAACAGATCTTTGCTCTGGTACAAGCTTTCAGAATATTCTCAGTACATATGCCACGCCTTATTGTCATTTAAACTAAACATCTTGATTTTTAACATAATGAAAAAATACAGTTCTTTACGTATTTCAGCAACATACTATTAGCATTCTTTCTGCATTACTTACTAATGAATGTCATATAGCAAAAAACCTTCACAACTTCCTTTACTTTCAAGGTCATTATAAGAAGTGTTTTTGAAACTGCAGTGAACAAATGTGAAAAGCAAATGAAGTTCTTCTCCCTTACAGCTATCTAGAGAGTCAAAGAACGTATAAAATATTCAGAGAAAATGTCAAGTTAAAACACTTTGGGTCTGAAAGCAATAAAGTAGGACTAAAATTATTTCTGATTTTCTTTTAAATAGAGTATTCAGATTTGTTTTGGTCTTTTTCATGCTTTAAACAAAAAACTTACACAAGATAACACCATGCCCTATGCATTAAGCTGCACTTTCAAGATGACTATTTTTCCTTTGTAGACTCTTCAATTTTACTTAAAGCTTGTCAGAAATATACTCAATGTGCTAAATAGACCTAATTGAAGAATATAGCTTGTATTTCACAAATTCCTGAAAAATCACTCTTTAGCATATAAGGAATGAAATGTTTCATGCTTATAAAGGATTACTAAGAATGATAAGAAATCTACTTTGAAAAAATCATACCAAAAGCTGGCTTAATGCTTACTTGAAGGAAAAGTGAGCCCTAATGGATTTTGACAGGCTGATCCTGCCTATAATAGCATCAAGCATACCAAATTCTTTTTCACACCACACTGTCCCCAAGGGATCATCAGCCTATAGATTAAAAGCCCTGACCTTAGACCTTTCTATAGTTAACTATCTGTCAGCTGATTGTTAGCAAAGCTACCAGCAGGCATCGCTTCTCTGTTTATATTAATCACAAATACCAGTTTTAGGTAAGACCAATTCACAACATGCATCCTCTAAGTTTTGAAGCTTGTCTTGCATTTTTTTTTCTTTTCAGCTGCAACTGTCTATTTAAAAAATAAGTATCTGATCTGAGATACTATCTGCTCTTTCTCCTCTTATGTCTTTCCACTTTCTTCATTAATGATTAACTTTTTAAATAAAGTTGAGTTTCACAATAGTTTTCCTACTATACCTTGAGTAGTTCACAGGGATTCCTTATGAAAAACAATTCCATTTTAATTATATTATTTTATTTTAAGGGATCATTGCCAAGCTGATACTCTCAAGTGGTAACTGGAGGTGAGTTAAGTGTTCATCTATATCTTCCCTGTTCTTTGAACAACTTGAATTAGGAAATTAATCATGGAAAGCTCAGCTACATCTCATGCTTACATGTTTTATAGGCACTTACAGATTTAATATAAAATATTTCTTCTGGAGAGCAGGGAGTAAAGCCTTGCCATGTAACTTGAGCACCTCATAGTTGTGAGGTACCTTCAAAGCTCAGGCCCAGGTGGCCTTGCAGAATACTGACACCCTTTTGGCTCAGAGAGTTGTTATGGGCTTCCTGTGTGGCAGGAGAGCAAACCTCTCCATGTGTCACTTACCCCTTGGCTGCTCAGAGCCCCCATCCCCAGCAGCTCAGGAGCCCTGTGCTTACAGATGTGTGTGTTGTGCTGCTCCTCTGCAGCTGCAGGGAGGGAGAGGAGCTGCTGGCTCCTTCAGTGAGTGTAAATGCTGGGAAGTTACAGGAGAAGGTAAACCTATGCCTCTGCTCTGCCCTTCATGGGAGCGATGGGAAAGCAGTAATTACAGCAGCCAGGAGAGGGATGTTGCACAGGTGAGGTTTCTCACTGTCTCTCACAGGCCTGTGTTGAGTCAGGCACAATCTCTTTGATTCTTGGTGCAATTAGATAGATTTTCCATTTCACTGAAACTTGAAAAAAGAAGACTAACTTGTAGTAGACACAGTCAATATATGCAGAACCTGCCCCATAGTAAAACAGTAAGCTCAAAAAGAAATAAACCTTTTATCCTTATCATCTGCTCAGAAGTCATAGCCAAGTTTTCCATATCCCAATTTTTATATGTTAAGTTTCCTATGTTTCCTCTTCCTTTCCAGAGAGAAAATGCTCAGAAGAAATGACCTCCTATTATGGTAAATTGAGATCTAGTGACTAATGGCTAATTGTTATTGCAATTTTTGACCTGATCTGTGATGCTGGAAACCAAATCTCAGTCTCCAGAGTGTAACCAGATATACCAGACAGCCCCAGAGTTTATATAGCCAGTGTATTAACAAGTGAGCAACTTCAAAATTGTTGCCTTAATGAACAACCTCAGATCTAATAAATTCCAGTGCTAAAACTATGTGAACACTCAATTGTTTTCATTTGAACTGACAGAATTGAAAATAAGACATTTCTCTTCTATTAGTTTGTTCAGGGTGAAGAATAGCATTAGAAAATCAGAGGAAAGCTTCTCATTGGTTATTTTTTCAACAGCTTCAAGCTGTTAACAGTTACATTGTCCCCAGGTATGGGGTGGTGCATGTTATGGCTAAATGATTAGTTTAGAGGCTCTTGACATACAGACTTTTTCTGTTCCCCAGTATCAGCTGTGAAAATGTATTTCCAAGCAATTAAACCTCATCTCCTGCTGGCTTGGGAGCCAGGAACCTTCAAATTTCCATTCAAATTCTTCGACACCTACTACTGCTGAAAAAAATACAGCTCGGTTAGTTAGAGTCACAAAGAAATCTATTGATATATGTTTGAGTGTCTTTTAAAGGGGAAAATGAAAGCCCTGGGAAGAAAAGTTGCTAACGTTGTAAGTAAAGAAGATGACAAAACATATTCACTTTAGTTTGTGCAGTTTTGGACCTTGCAGCACACATCCACATCAGCGTTCACAACTGGAAGGAAGGGATTGTAGGAAGGAAGAATTAATCTCTGACTCTCCCTCCTTGCCTCCAGTCTTCAAGAAGACTCTCTATGTATTTTTTTTTTTTTTAAAGTATCACTGTATGCAAATTTTGATTAGCAGCTCAGATGCAAAATGCAGAATTTACCACAGGATTATTGTGTGGCACAGGTCACCTAAGAGTGACCTAAATGAGAGCTTAGTTTGCCTGTGGAGACAACAGCTCAGAGAGAGGAGAAAAGCATTGCTGTCACCAAAGATTGCCAGCTCCTCTATGCAGATGCTGAAGAACCAAAAACTGATCTTCAAGTTAACTTTAAACTAAATTTGAATCATATTCATGGTCCATTGTGAAGGCCAGATTGCAAGAACACAAATGAGAGTGAGGATATGCCAGCAATATCTCTCTGTATTTCTTTGCCTGCTACTGGATCTATTGGATGATAGTTTGCAGTGTGTTTTAACTCCAGCTACAGTTTCTTCTGTATTCCCATGCCTTTTATAGTAGAGATACAAAAAAATGGAAGAAGGAGGGAAAACCCCTTTGTTTATGTTGTCTGTACACAGGACAGAAAAAATGGCAAGAGCTTTCCATCAGATGTTGTCACAGCAAGGACAAAATGTTCGCTTTGGGCAGACGCAGCTGCTTCCTCCAATATTCTCTTTATTGTTGCTTGTAACACGTAGTTATAGTTTTCAGCTTGCATAAAGCATAATCCATCATGATGACCAATATTTAGCCCAAGTGTGGTATAATTCAGAGCAGTTTGGTGTGGAGAGGTTTAATAATTTATATTGTAAGGTACAAGATATTCAAAAAAATAAAATACAGCAAAAACCAGCTAATGTAGTTTATGTGTGCTTTTCAGAACTCAGCTCAGGCCAGATGAGTACTGAATTCTAGGGTGGATGTTTTTGTAAGAATCAGGGTTCCTGATTTTTCTCTTTTACTGCAGGGAGGAGACAACTTTGTGATTCTACCCCAATATTAGCAAAACTGACTGGGTATTTTTTTCCCCAGCACTTGTATTTTTGGCTCTGATGGAGGTACCAAAACCCACAAATTATATAATTAGCTAATATTGCAATGCCTCATTGATGCAAGGAGGGAGCAATGGAAAGCAATGTTAAAGAAGTAGCCTTAATGTTTGGGGCACAGGAGCTCCCACCCAGCTGGGTGTGACTGCATTTCTGCTGGATCTTTGGGCTCAGGGTGGGGAAGGGACACACTGGCTGCATGTCTTTTTGTCACCAATCGTCAGCTTACTTGCTAGATTCATCAGCAAGGCTTACTAATATGAAGTAAAAGCCTTTTAATTAACATTTCTGCTCTCATTAAAATCACTGAAAACTTGGACTTCCTACATGGAACTGATATCAGGCTTTAATTGCAATTAACATATTAGTACCCCCTATGTGTTCTTAAACTGCAATAATTTCCATACTTTTATCATACTAATAAGCTGGCCAATGACTTCCTGCAATATAATTGAATTGAATATTTGTAGTTAAAGTTTCATATAGTTTCTAAAGACTGTAACTTGATAGCATGTTCATTTCATACTAGTCCTTCATACTCTATTTTAATACTTTATCTGATTTTTGCAGATGTCAAAAGTAAGTAATAATTAGAATTGGATGAATACAGCAAACCTATTTATATGAATATTCTTTTGATTTTAAATGAATTAATTTAAATTGTGTACACACTGCTTTTGAGATTACTTTCACAAATATTATAGCTAATGAATTTGTGGAAAAGAATATACAGAAAATGAGGTACTTAAATATGCCTATTGTACAAATATTTTTTTCATTTAAAGTGTAAGTATTTGGCTCTAAAGTTTCATAGACAATGTTATCTGACCAGGGAGTAGAAATATACTTTGACCTTCATGACAAACCTCATTGTGGGAGATGTATGCCGTCTGTTGCCAATCAACCTTTTCTGATTTTTGCCTAAAAGATAGGAATACAGTTTCTCCATTATTTTTCTAGGTACAAACATACAAGGAAGATAGGCAAAACAGAAATCCTTTGTGTGTGGAAAAAAAGTATTAAATAGAGTTATGAAAGCAGATTACTCTCTTCCATAATTTTCTAATATTTTTTCTTCTTCTGCAGTGCCTTACAGGCACTGAACTCCTCAGGGTTGTCCCTGGCTGTCATTTGCTCTCTTTCCAGAAGCTTCTCCCATTTAAACAAACTGGGCATCTCTCAGGTGAGGCAGAGCTTCTGCCTTCAGCAAGATATTTGGAGTGCAACTGCCAGAATGACACGAGCAGATGACCTTTCTCGTCAGTGCTTAATTATTTATTGTTTTTTTTAATAAGACTGATGACATGCAGCAATCAGGCAGCAAAGTGAAAGCAAATGGTTTAGATGACTCTTCCATCCTTCATCATAACCCATCAACAGGAGCTCAATTCTTCTGGCAAACAAGTTGATTATTTCCTTCAGGTATACTCCTTTACCCTGTTTCAGAGGGAAGAGCATCTCACTTCTTGGTGGCCCATCTTTCACAACCTTTGCCATATTTTTTGTTTAACTCAATGTTGTTTTGACAACTCTTTAGACAGCCTCTGCTGCCAGTCTTTATAATGTCTTATGTTTGTTTTGAACCCCATGGCCTTGAGGAGACCAGCCTGACATCTCACTTCCTTGTGATTTTTCTTTCTTTATTTTTTTCCAGTCATCTTTTCTTTTTCTTTTAATTTTCCTGTCTTCTTTCCTGTATTTCTCTTTACAGACTCTTTTGAAATGATTTTTTTTCTTCTGGCAAAACTAATTATTTTCTGCAGGTGGATGTTTACATAATTTTTTATTTAAACAAGGGAGTATTGATGTCATACAGAAAAACTTCAGATAAGAGGTAAATATAGATAATTTAGCTTTGTAAACAAGGTATTTCTCTAGGTTGAATATTACAAAATCATGCCCAGCTTTCAGTTTTTAGCTTGCAGGTGACTCTTGTTTTGCTTATGATGCTGCCAAAATGCATAAAGTATCAAACATTTTTAACATCTATTCCAAACTCTGGATCTGGAATGATTGATGATGTACAATCAAGGGGCTAGAATTTTCTAAAATTGACTATCTCATATATCTCTGAGACAATTTAACAACACAAAATAGAAAAGTTTCAATAGGGAAATGATGTATTCAGGTTTCATTAAAGAAAGCCCAATATTGACTAAGAATTCATAGTTTGACTATAATCTTCTATATTATTTCTTCTGGATGAAAAAGAAACAAGGAAGGAAAGGGATAGGGAATAAGAAACAGTCAAAAGGACAATCCTGAGAAATAATTATTTTCATTACATTTAATTACAACTGCAGAAATACATTTAACAATGAAAATTTTTAAATATGAGATGAAGCACATTAACCTAATGTTGAAGAAGACTGACAGTCTGGAAATATGTTCTTACTGAGAGAGAATTAAATTGGGTCAAATCTTCTCTAACCAATTAGGTCCATAGCCTTCACTCAAGCTGCTCTGCAGGAAAAAAATCATAGGAAATTTTTGTGAGTAGTGTTAATGTCTACATCTTGCATAAATATCATGGTGTATGCAGTGACCCATAAAGTAAAAGGTAGCACAGAAGTAGATGTTCAGATTTACACTGTCAGCAGGAACTGAAATGGTTACAGTACCTCGGATTTTCCTATTCACTCATGTATGGTTCACTCAAAGCCTGACTCAAGCACAGCCTTCTGTACCTTTTCAACTGGATGAAAATGAAGGATGCACTTGGAATGTAACTGCTTGAATTCCTGATCTACATTCAGTCCTCACTCCAGAGATGTAGTCTGCATAAACCAAAATGTGAATTTCCATAATAAGTCCTCAGTATGCTTTCAGTTATGAGGGAGGAAGACAAGTAGATTAACAATTATTTCAAAGCTGCATTATAGTGAATTATAACAATGTAAGTTTGTGGTTTGTGACCCATACTGAATTCTTCCTACTCTTTGAAAAGTCATGTAAAGGAAAAAGGTTTTCATCAGCAGATATTACTCACACTGAGCTGTGCATTTCTCTTTGACTTGCCAGAGGATACAGCACTGAGAATATCTTCATGTGCAGTAACTTATTATAACTCAAAAATAGAACAAGCAGCCTTAACTTTAGCTATACTCTGTGCATTTGTGAGCTACTGCTGATTATCAAGTGTGCTATAAATTCACATTTCCCTTAACCTGCTGCACTCTAACTGTTGCATGCAGACAAGCCTTGAGATGTTACCATGTATGATGTAAGGACCTGGAAAATCTTCATGACTTCTTTAAGGCTTTCTTGCCATTTTATCATGTAACATTTAACAATAATTGCTTAATCATTCCTAACTCCTTGATATTTATTGCAAGAATATTAATTCTCATGGACTCATTTGATGTTAATATGGCTGAAATAGAACTTTAGTAAATTTTCCACTGAAATTCAGAATTAATTACCTGGTCCATAACTTTGAAGCTACTACTCTGTTATACAGAACCAGGGCTTACAGATTTTATCAGAATGAAACTTAATGAACTTCCATAGAGTAAATAAGTCACATTCATATTGGCCCCAGTTAGGGTGAGAGTGGCAGAAAGTGACCCAATGAGTGGTGAAAATGCAACTTCTAAGGCAATTATAAATGATTCCAGTTTCTGAAGCCCTCTCCCCAAAGAATTTGCCACTTTTCAGTGCTGTAGTCATTTGTAACTACGCTCAAGAGGAAGGAGAGAAGAATAGACAAAGTGAAGTCATTTATCTAATAGAGGAGGGATTATTATTTGAGGTGGTGTCCTTTTTTCACGTAAAAAATTCTCTATTGAACTTTCAATTCAACTACAGAAGAAAGATGCAAAGTTATTAAATAAAAGGTTACCAATCAGTGCATCAAATCTCCATGGAAAAAACGAAAATATCTAAAGACCACAGCAAGTGATCTACTTATTCAGACACTGTCTGCTGACCTTCTTAACAGACTAGAAACTCGCAGATATTGATTACTCCTTTAAGAGAAGTGCCTTAAAAACCCTTTTGTATTTTAAAACATTTGTTGTCTTGAGCTGCATTCAAAATATTATGAATGGACAGTAGCTAGTTTTGGAATATAGGTTTTATTGTATTATTCTGACAGTTCTTTTTAGCTTCTTAATAAAGTTATTTAAACTGCGTTTCGAGTGCCAGAATCTGTCCATTATTTAATAAAATAGGCAGGGGTTATAAATGATTTACTTAATCATATTACCAGGAAAAGAACCATATCATAGATCTTTATAAGGTGTGAACTGATACATTACTTGGACATCTCTCTATAATGGAGTGTGGAATTCTCCTTCCTCCAGTGAACCTTTTGCATGCAGTAACTCATCCTCTGAGTCAGTACACTGAATGAAGAAAACCTCTTTTTTCATAAATGAGGGCCAATAATATGGTCCCTATTTTACTGGACAATGGAAAATGTATTTTAGATACAGCAAATAGGGCTGGATTAAAGGAAAATTAAGAGGGTTATTTGAAGAGCATTCTGGAGTACCTGATGAGTGTTCTTATGTTCTGCAAAGCAAGTAGACTATTCTTGCAATTTCTAACCAGACAATTTAAGTTTACCAATGTGAAGAAGTCTTCAGAGTAAAAGAAAGAACTCCTCTTGGTGCTCTTTAAGAGAAGAAAATTTTCAGCTTAAAAAAAGAAATCAATAGGGTTCTCAGCAAATGAGACTAAAAAATCAGCTTGAAATTGAAGAAGAATAGAACAAAATTTGGCAAAACTCAAGCAAAGCACTGATATTCTATATATTTGGAGTTTAAATATGTCTAAAGCATGATATTTTTTTTTCCCCCAACTAAATTACTTATCTAGTCAAAATTTAGTTTTCATTAAATAAAAGTCTGAATTCAAATTCCTTTAGTAGACTGAAAATTTGTACCTATGTATCCATAGAGTGAAAATTTAGATATTAAGCTTTGAAGAGCTGGAGGAAGATGTTTGTTTTGCCACAAATCACAATGGGCTTTCATATAGCTAAGACTATATCTCTTTCTTGAAATTAATCTTTATGGATACTGAAAAATTTTTCTGATAAACAACAAAAATACTCTGTGTTTGCTCATTCTGGTACAATACAGATGTAATTTTATCAATAATTAATCAAAACCTTAAAGGAAAGCATCTGTTTGTTACCAAGATGATTGCTGAGATGGTTGATAAATAAAGAATGTGAGTCAATTGATTCTCTGTAGGATACTCTAGACATCCAGATATGATTTCTTTAAAAAGTCTGCATTAATTAAGATCTACCATAACAGCAAAAACATCATGGCACATTACTGTAGTTCTCCCACAGTTTGATGAGTATGGCTTACAATTTTCTAAGAATTTTAGAACTGCACCTCAGTGTATGTGAAGCTTTTTAAGGCTATTTATGTATCTCCCTGACAAGAGATGGTGAAGGATTGTTAAACTCTGGTGATGACCATTACTCAGGCAGATGCATTCAAAGGAGAGTGTTTTCACAGGACACTGAAAAGCAAAATATTCGTAAATTGGAGAGCAAAAAAACCAAACAAACACAATTTGTGAATGTCAGAACCTGAAAATTCTAATATCCTAAGAAATATGGTCGAAGTGGAACAAAAAGGTTTCAGAGTAACTGACAGAGGCAGTGGATGACATCGAGTGGGGCAGTGCTTCTACTCGAACAGAGACTCTCCCAGATCATGTGAGTGGCTGGAAAAACTGAATATGGTGCCAAGGAGTAGTGAAGGTCACAAGAAGACAAGCAGGTAATTTGTAGAGAAATTTTGTGAAGAATATCTAAAAATGCTAAGAAAATGCAGGGGGGTATTTAGGCAGGATATTCAAACTGCAAAAATAATCACTTATGAGGTGTTTGAGGGCAGCGTGTTACAGGTTGTAGCAAGTTGTTCTGGACAAATTTCCAGTGAAGGTGGAAAAATACAGAATATCACTGCTTCACTGGGTACAAAAAAGTAGGAGTATCTCACTGAGTGACTCAGTTTCCCAGCTACAAGACAGGTTGTAATAATTTCAGCCATCTTAATGAAATACTTTTAAATTTATGAGCAAAGATAGCTATCAAAGAGCCAGCTATCATTAAGAATCATGACCTCAGCTAAAAATAATTTTTGGTTTAATAATTTACTCCAAACTTATTGAAATAAATGTTTTGCATTTCATCAATAGACAAAACATGTCATACTGTGTTCATAAATCAAGTCCTGTGTTTAGGTTTTCTAAAAGCTCTAGTTAAGTGAGGACAGAGTTTGTGTGCTCTGCAGATGTATGTGATCATAATATTTACTGGTGATATAAGCTTGGCTTTGATTCTCTGCATTAACTTTATCAATGCAAGATAACAAATGACTGAATGTAGCTGAAAGCTCAGCTAGGAAAGGCAGTGTTGGGTTTGTGCCTTCTGATTGACCTCATAAACAATCAGCATGTCTCCCTGGTTGAAGCGTTCTCTGAGGCTGCTAATCATCACAAAAGAATTACTATACTTTCCTTTCCAACTCAGACAATCCATAAATTAAGGCAGAACTTATTCTCACACCATCAATGGATATAAAAGCAGTTTAAAGAATGTATGTTCATTACCTGAGAGCCGCATCGTCGTGTGTGGCAATTTAGTCCCCCCACCTGCACCAGTGGGAATGTGCTCGTTAGTTAATATAGATTAGATCTCCTATTTTCTGAGGGAAGATATAAAACTCTTTCCTCTTCCATTTTAGCAGTCCCAGAGGCATCTGTGCAGGAGGCACTCATCAGCACAGGCACGGCTGGGGCAGTGCTGGCAGAGCTGGGAGCAGAGAGGAGCTCCTGAGGCCAGAGGGACCAGAGATGTGCAGCTGGAGAGCGATTTACTGTGACCACAGCCTCCCCTCTGTGCCATCAGCACGGTGACAGGGGATAAGGCCCATCAAGAAAACCCCTTGGGTTTCCCTCTGCTCCTGAGGCAGTTTTAGCCTGTGCTAAAGATCTGTGAACATCAGGGGGTCTCCCCAGTCTGCTCACATGTGTTGTATGGCTTGGTCTTTATGGAAGTTACACAGACAGAGAGTAGCTGCTAATCCTTGAGACCTCTCAGGTTATAAATACACCCATTCCTTTCAATAATCAATTAGGAAAAAAATTTATCAAGACACAACAGGAAGGAGTTAAGCAAATTAGAAGTATTCCCAAGATTTTACTTCTGTTAAATTATAATTAAAATCAAACAAGAGTGCAAAAATAGTTTGGGAATATCATACAATGTAGCTCTAAAAAATCCCAGGAGGAAGTTATAAATGCTTCCTGCAAACAAAATATGAAGACACATTAGTCAGTTGCAAGCCTCATTTCCTCAACGATGGGAAGTAACTATGCCATAAATCAAGAGTTACCTGAAGTCATAGGAACTTTTCTGCCATGGGCCTTTTGATAATCTTTACATTTACCATCATGGGAATACTTGTTGAATAAATATTTACTAGGCCAAACACACTAGTTCTGTACAACAGACATTTTTTGTAAACAGCACAGAAAAATGACACATGCTAGGGACTTTCAGCTAACTATGACTTATTATCAGACTTACTGAAGAATCCTTTAATAAAGGATGTGTAAGGAAATATCCCTCCCAATAATAGAAGGTCATTACCATGGCTCAAAATTCAATGCTTTGAATTGGAAACACACATCATGTTTATACAGCTTGTTCTGCTCTGAAGCTGACAAAAAAAAGGAAGGAGGACACTGAAGGTGAATCTTGGCCAGCCCAGGCTTCACCTTGCCCAGAGCTGGAGTATTTTGGTCAGAAAACATGACAAGGACAGGGCTGCAGTGTTGGATACACTTTGCAAGCCTTGGGATCTAGTTATTTCCTTCTGACACTAATATACTTAATGCTGATTCGGTCTAAGCATAAATATCTATAGCTGTTTGTACATTCTTAAATCTCACAGAACTTGCTCAATGTGGGTGAGCTTTTCTAAGTTCTGTTTTGAAGAAAAACCAGCTACAACAGCAGTGTCAGGTTTATGTGAATAAGGAGTTCTGGACTGGAGTCATGGTAATAATTATGAGCAATTTTTATAGATTTCTTTTATGCCAAATAATTCACTTTATATTTTATGCCCACTTGCCAATACAAACAGAAGCAGAATAATTCCTAGGGTGAAAAAATTGCTATTCTATGGAAAACAGCTTTCATTGCTATGTGAAAAACTGAAAGGTAAAGACTAGAATGAGAAAATATTTGGCTCTCTGCAAGGCTGGTGCTTAAAATGTGACTATCCATTACTTCTGAAGGTAATGGAAATTTCTCTGAGTTTGACTTCAGGGTTAGTATATTAACTCTGAGCGTGGGGAAGCAGAAGAGGCAGGTGGCATGGGCTCAGGGGGTGCCTCCCACAGCAGCCCAAAACACCACACAGCAGCTGAACCCAGCACATGGGGAGAACCTGCTGGGGGCAAAACAGTCCCTCAACATGTCTGAGGTGCTCAGGGACACTGGTTTGGTGACCAGTCCTGCCATTCAGGGCTAGCTCTGCTCACCTTCCCATGGATTATTAGAATAATAATTGAGTCTTAAGCCCGTTTTCAAAATCAACAGATATTAATCAGAAAGTGTATGCTCTATGGCATCAATAAATAAAATTTTCACAGATACTGCTAATGAATAAATAAAATAAATTAGTAGGTTAAAATCAGCTCAGATAAATCCACAGTCAAAATGCCTTTTGGGAGGTGGTTGGTTTTATTCCTGCATTTTCCACCTGGAGCTATGTGACTCATAGACCTGAAAAAAGTAGGAGTAAAAAATTAGATCTTTCTCATTTGGAGGATATTGCAAAGTACGTTTTGGGGCATTCCTCTAGTGTTTCTAAATTGCAACCCTTAAAAGATCATTCTCCAGCATGATGTATAGGTGGAGAATTCTATGATATTTTGGGGTTGTGTTGGATCCAAAATTGTGTTTTATATATATATATATATATATATATATATATATAAACAAGGTTCATTCAGGGTTTCACTCTAATCTGTCCAAGGAATCTATTAACAAGAACCTCAATTACCCCACCTTTGGGGAGGGTCGTAGCAGAAGTAATAATTTTTATAGCTGACAAGGTAAGCTAATATCATGAGAAAAATCATAATTATCAAGAAAATGTTTCCCATACATTGAAACTGTATAAGCTGAACTGCAGAACTGTCTAAACTGTAACTAAGTCAGATATTTGCAAAATTTCAGTGAAATAAAGCAAGTGATTTCTTAACTTTTCTAGGTAACAGTGAGGGACATGAATTTTTTTTATTAATGGACCCTTTTTGAAGGCTTCCAGAGATACCTCAAAACCAAACAGAACTGAAGCAAAGCATTAATGAACATGAAAAAAACTCTTCATAATGCAAGTGTTCAGGATTTGACAGGAAGTGGATAAAATCTATCAGAGATTAAAACATACACAGGGCTGAAATACTAGATTGCCTGTGGCAAACTCTGGAAGCAGGCTTGTTCACATGGAATGGGAATATAACATGAAGGTATGACAGGCCATGTTTTATTGCTCCATTAATACATGCCTCAGGTATGTTTTCAGGCAGGAGACCACAGGCTATAATTGATATACTTTGCAGTGTTTAAGCCCTGAAACCCCAAAAGCTATTCTGTGACCAATTAGAGAAAATCAATCACAAAATTTCCATTTTAGGAAGATGCGACATATTCTGAAATATAAAATAAATAACAAGAAACAGAGAGAGAGGACCATTTGATTTCTTTTGCCTGAGGAGTTATTAAGGACTCTCATAAAGCTGGAATTCCTCAAACACAATAAGCCATGCAGGAAATAAAAACAAAATAAAGATATATAAATCAAATTTTTCTTGATCAACATCTTAAAAATCTGCAAAGATCCAGGCTGAGTTTAGTTAATTCCATTATATTCTTTATTTCTTTAGCAAATGTTACAAATTTTGCTTGTATTTTGATGTCTGAAATGCAAAATTGCAAAGCTACAATATCCACACAATTCTGAGTTTTTTACTTGTAGTGGGAACAGTGTCTTGTAATTTATAGAAGAAATTCATCACAATACAGTTGAAAATTGGGAAGGCTAAGTCATGTTATGTTGGAAAATCAGCTGCAGATTTAAAAAAAGAAGTAATCTCCCATGCCCAGCAATGCCACTTGGCAGGGTCAGGGTTGGCTGAGGAAGTTTTTGCCAGAGTAGCTGCCTGTTGAACCCCCACATCAATGAATGAATGCCTCGGTAGCAGATCTTCTTTTTCCTGCTTTATTTTTCTGCTGAGAATTTTCATCTTAGAAGGTTTAATTTTGCATATTTTTCCTTCACTAAAGTTCAGAGATTTTGTTTTCCTTTCACGTAAACGAGAAATTGCTTTCTTCTCTTTGCCCTAGTGTCTTTTCTCTATGAAATTCAAATAAAATTGTTCTGCTTGCAACATTTGTGGCTTACAGGACCTTCCTAAAGTTCAAAGGCTTTACATAAGAACCATCTCTAAAGAGTAAAATCCTTTCAAGGGATTGAAAAATGTTATTCTGAGGATACAAGAATAAGGGGAAAGACTCAGAGGTTCAGGGTGAAAGAAGTGGAAAAAGAAAGGATG
The DNA here is from genome assembly GCF_971803275.1 of Cyanistes caeruleus. NCBI lineage: Eukaryota > Metazoa > Chordata > Aves > Passeriformes > Paridae > Cyanistes > Cyanistes caeruleus. The sequence goes on from NC_141709.1 coordinate 22,096,021, forward strand.
ATGAAACTACTATGGACAGCATTAAATAAGAAACTTTACAAAAGATGTAGCAAACATGAGCAATAAATAGGAAAGATCTGGTTAGTAGGAATTGCCCAAGGAGAAGAGTGTAAATAGAGCAGATCCTCTGGGGGGAATAAAATGAGGTAAAAATAATTCTACAGATTGAGGGGGTAAAAGAACCCTTAATAAAATGCAAAACTTGAAAGATTGTCTCTGATCCTATGGCCAGCCACACTGCTCTTGGTTAGCTCATGGTCTGAGCCAGAGCAAAACCAAAAAGATCTTTGAAATTCTTCTGGAGACCGTAAATTCGTATGAGTGTGTCTGTCCATAGCAGGTGTCACTGGCCCTGGAGAGAACCATTGTTCAAGTGCATCCTTTGTTTGCATTTCCATATAGCTGTGTGCTTAGCTCTACATGCTTTCTAAGGTTTTTCTTCCCCTTCAAATCACTATTTCAATCATGTATTCTCTTCCAAATGTACTGTGGCATGTGTTCTCAGGTTAATGGTTTTCTATAGACTTCTTTCCCATATATTTAATATTTCATGATATATCTTTCTATTTTTCCCTCTGTCTTCATGGGTGTTTGTATTTTAAGGTCATTTTCCACAAAGAAAAAAAAGCCATTTATATACCACATTTTTATTCTTTCAGACCATTAAAGAAATTAGTTAAGGCAGGAGTCACCACCTATTTTTACAGTTCCAAATTAAGCATTTCCTTTCAATTCATCATCTTACATTCATTCAACTATAGCTCTTTGTTTAGTTCTTCAGTCCATTTAAAATTAATGCAAATCTTGCAACCAAGATAGTTTAGATTAATTCTGAATGTAGAAATTTGTAAAACATTGCATTCCATTATTTACATTATGTTTGCAATGTTTCTAATCAGGAAATTTTATCTATTCCAGCAATCAGATTTCTCAGGCAACTACCTTCTATACCCACAGTTAGCATTAGCTCATTTTCCCTTTCCTGACCTTTCCACCATCCTTCATTTTAATTTCATTGTCTTCCTTTGGCTAAAGTATATAATTTCTGGTGCACATATTGTCTATATAATTTAGTAATTATATTTGGAACCAAATACTTTTGGTTTTCATTTTCTTACAGTCCCAAATTGATTTTTTTTTTTTTTGTTTTCAGTTCTTGAAACCAAACCTAATATAATATTTCATTGAGTAGAAGCTCTCTGGCACTGTAAATACTTCTGGTTTATAAAAATTCACCTACATTACAAATTTACATATTTACTTATTTATTTCCTGTAGAAAAGATCAAACTCTTTTCTTCTGTTGTTCACAGAAATTAAAAGGCAAAGTTAAATAGTTCCATTTACGTCTAAACTATTTTACTTTGGTTAATTTTTTAATATAAAAAATATTTAATCAAACTTTTACTGAATAGTGTCCATGCTTTTAAATCCTTAAGCAGTTGCTAAACTTACTGCCCCAAAACTAATCATTTATAGTGCACACTCATTTTATTTCCTAATTTTATATTTTAGTATGTAAATTTCCTTATGTTTTATATGATGGAAATATTCAAAGATTAACTACTGCTAAAATTAGACACACTATTTCAGTTAAAATATCTGAAAATATTTGAGGCAAATATTAATTCAATAAATGAAAGTCTTATCAGTACCTTTGCCAATATATAATATATAAGATGAGATGCATGCAAAGATTAGATGACAAAAGACCATGTCAGTCTGCATGAGGGGCTATGAAACAAATCAGAGTGAGAAATTTAATATTAAAAAGAAATACCTCTTTTTCTAAGTGATGTATTTTCACTGTGTGATAAAAATAATTTTCTTGTTTGATGTACTGTATCTTTTTTCCCTTGCTTGAACTGATAGTTGTTACTACATTCTGTTTTAAGCTGTGATGATATTTCCCAGTACAACCTAGCAATGTTTCTTCTTCAGAATATGCCATTCACAGCATGGTTGCATTGGTAAATAAATTTCTAATCACTTTTAAATAGAAAAAGATCATTTAGGAAACAGATAAAATCAATATATGTCATACAAAGGAGTTATCCTTGAAATAATTACAAGAAAAGTAATTATTAGTAATCTGATGGCTTAGTTGCTGCATGTAGTTTATTGTGATCTTAAAATAAGAACAATTAAATCAACAGAAGCCCCCCTACTGATTTTGCCAGCTATTTTACTGGGTTCTATATGATGAGTATAAATTTAATGTCTATTATCCCCTGGCAAGACAGCATTTAAAACTTCAAAGGATAAATGCAAAATGCTCAGGTGATCACAAAACAAAATATTCTATACAGCTCAAACAGGCAGCACCTCAACAACTCTGTCTTGCTGAGGTGCATCACAAAGGCACTACAGAAGACAGCTTTATGGGTTTGAGAGAAACTTTTCTTCTAAAGCCATTAATTATACTGAAGGGTTATGCAAGTATCATTTCCACTTGAAATATCTTTGAGCTTTCCAGTATCTTCCATTATCACCTTGATTTTAAGCTAGTTTGTTTATCATTTTAACACGTATTGGGAGTATGTTGGTGGAAAAACTGTCAGCACAGATGTACTTTCTAAAAGTAAGAGCTGCAGCAGATTACTGAAGCACATTTTAAGCCCTTGATCTAGCCAAAGTGACATTCAACAGCTGTTAGGTTGCAGATGTTCCACTTACATTTCCTGGTCAGCAGATAAAAAGATTGTTCTCCATTCCAGGGAAGAAGCACCACCTTCCTAACACGTGTTACAGTAAAGCTTATTATGACTCTGCATCTCCTCAGAGCAGCTCAAGGACATACACTGCAGCAAACTGTGTGATCCAGATAATTAAGGATAACTTGGCAGCAGTTCATCTCCTGGAGGGTGGACTGAGAAATATCTATGTTGTGAGAGCTCCTAGCAGTTAAGGAGTTTAGGAGTTAAAGTCTTGCATAGATAATTTGATTCTTTTCACTTTATTTCACCCTGCATGAATACTTCAGATCTTGAGTCTTTCTTTGCTGTTGGTCTGGTCATTTAGTCAATGCAGGGCAGAATTTGGTGTCAAATACAGGCAAATAAGGAAAGCAGCCTTGCTCTGCTGGCTGTGTGCACTGTAGGGCAAGGGAGAAGTTTTTCCTCTATCTCTTATTATAAGTGGTAGCTCTGTTTTTATGACTGTAGACTGACCACCCAGGGAAGCTTTGATGAATAGTGTTTCTGTATATAATTGTATCCGGAGAATTAAATGGACTCCTTTTAAACCATCCAAATGTCCAACCAGCTACAGACCATGAACAAAGCAGGTTTTTAAAGAGAGTTGTTTTTCTTTAGTGACAAACTTGAGATCACTCTGCTAACCTATGAGCCTTAAGGTGTATAATAAAAATGACAGCTCATTTTGTACAATATCAATCAGAAATCCCAAACATATTTTCCCTTTGTTGTGTCTGTTACTAAATTAAACAGACAACTTAAAGCAATGGTACTATCTTAAGTTCAAGTACTTGTTTGGAACTGATGCTGTGTGAATAATTAAGTGTAAATTAAAAAGAAGGTGTATGGAAACTATTTTTCCGAACTAGATTGAAGTGATAATTTAATAAACAATTCTGGATCACCCCCAAAAAACCCAGCTGAGACAGATCTCAGGTGAGGCTCTTGTGTACAGAGCTGCAGAGAAGATGTGGCAGCCAAACAGACTTCTTATTAGTCCCTGATGCTGATGAGAGAATCCTTCAGAGTAGGAGCAATCTGATATAAAAAGGATTCATTCACAAGGAGATGACACAGGATTTTTTGAATGGAGATACTCTAATTTCTGATAAATATTGACCACTAAGTCTCCCTGAGGTGAAACATTTCAATACACCAGAAACTTCCTAAACCCCATTAATATGTCTACAAAACTGCATTTAAGCTTTTTGCTGCTGGCCCATCTTTTGCTTGTAGCTGTTATGTACTGCATCTATTTATTTTGATGATCAAAATACAAATACTTGAGAAGCTCAGCGCAGCTGCAGAGGCCTTTTATTATGCTTAAACTTGCAACACAAAAATGACATTAAACTCCTTAAATCCTGTGCCAGATGTCCATAAAATCACATCCTAATCCAGCTCTATAATTTAATTATATTCTATTAATTATTTCCATCCAACTCTTATTTTGTCCAAGATGTCACATGTACCTTCAGTAATAGCTGCAGTAATTCAAAACAGGTATGAGGATATCTGAGCATCAGAGAAAAAAGGATCTTGAGATAAAAGCTGCTCCCAGTCAGAAGTGAAGGAAATTGATATGATATTTCCACCCTTGGACATCAGGCATATTTCACTACTCATAGTCTCCCACTAAAATCTTTTGCTTCCAAATGTCACGCTGCTTTGATATGATGTAAATCATTCACGGGCTATTCTCTGTCCTCCAGACCTTTCTATTCCTATCAGAACACCTTCTGGTAGATGTTAATGTTGAAAATAGTTAATACACATATATAAACATATGCACTGAGAAGCACACACCTTTGGGGGATATAATTTCACAGAATCACATGTGGGTCAGGCTGGAAGGGACCACAGTGGGTGATATGGCCCTACCTCTTGCTCAGGCAGGGTCATCCCAGAGCACACGGCACAGGATTGCATCCAGATGGGATTTCTCCAGTCAGGGAGATTCCACAACCTCTCAGAGCAACCTGTTCCAGTGCTCAGTCCAGCACAAAGCCTGTGCACAGTGCTCTGCTTTGCCAGCAGTGGAGTGAGGTGGTGCAACACAACTGAGCAGTGGATACAGGTCATCAGTCAGTGAATGAACACAGCAGCTCAGTTCTCCTGCATTTAATCCATTCTCCCCTTAAAAAAAACCAACAAAAAAACAAAAAAAACCTCACCCCAAAACCCAACTAACCAACCAACCAACCAACTAACAAAAACAAACAATAACAAACAAGCAAAAAACCAAACAAATAAAACCACACAAAAAACCCCCAACAAACCAAACCAAACCAAACCAAACAAAACCAAACCAAACCAAACCAAACCAAACCAAACCAAACCAAACCAAACCAAACCAAACCAAACCCAAACCAAACCAAACCAAACCAAACCCAAACCAAACCCAAACCAAACCAAACCAAACCCAAACCAAACCGAACCAAAGCCAAACCAAACCAAACTAAACCAAACCAAACCAAAACAAAACAGAACAAACCCAAAACAAAATGCAACAAAACAAAAAAACCCTCAAAAGCCCAAAACAAACCAGGGAAGCAAACTGCCCAAGAGTCAAACTATTTTTTTCCATCAGTACAATCTGCTGGTTTTAACTCTTCTAGTTGCAATGTGTCACTTCAATTACTCAATACTGGAGTTATCTAAATAACAGGCTGCAACATAGCAAAGTATCAGTAATTTCAGTAAAATCAATTATTTTGAAGAAAAGGTTAAATATTTCCCTAGATTCCTGATTATTTCAAAGCAACTGTGACTGTGCAAGTGACACAAGCTTTGCTAATAATCCCTTTGGAATGGAATCTAATGACTATTTGCATACAAACATAGCAATTCAGAAAACACTCTATAACCACATTAAACAACTCATCCAGTTTGGATGGGCAAAGTTAATTTAAGCTACGGAACATAAAGCTCTTGTAAGTATCTAAAAGAGAGAATTGATCAGCAGACCTGAACACATTTCACATTTATCAATAGCACATTGCTTTCTGATGTTGAATGTTTGGGAAATGGAGTAGTCATTTCATTAATTAGATCCAGTTCCTCTTCATGGCCACTGATTATCCTTTACTTAGAGAGAGAAAACATTAGATTGTTAGAAAATAAATCCAGCAAGCAAATATTTCAATTTTATATATTTAATCAATTACTGTGCGTACTTTTCCCCTTGGACCTTCCACTTAATCTTATTTATACTCTTGTGGTGTTGTGCCTTGCTCTCAGACACCACACAATCAGATTTCAGCATATATTTACCAACAAACCTTTCTTTAATCAAATTTGTCATGTGCACAGGTCCTCAAAAGATATTAACAGTAATAAATACTGTGCTTCCAGTTAGATTGGTTTTGTACAGGTTTTTTTGTGACTAGAAAAGTAGCTTTACCAGAATTTTCAGTTTCAATGTCTTATCTCATTTATCAAACTCTTCCTGACAAAAGAGGGGAAAAAGTAATCAGGGAATCTTGAGGCATTTTCACTGTCACATGTTTCTGTCAGTCAAGGTAATCCTCTAGATAAGCAGGACAATAAGAATTGACACTTCTTTGTTCACTACTAATATTCACATTTTAGACAGACCTCAGCACAGGTAGTACCATGTCAATTTTTGATTCCAGTCCCCACATGAACAACATAATTGTGATAACTTTCTGACTTCCATTTTTTTCATAGTTTTATCTATAATTCTAACATGGGCAGTCCACATAAGTAAAATGGACCATGGGTGTGGGAACCAAGTATGGTTTCTTGTTTTAAGAATTTATTTTTCCTCATTATTTCCCTATGCAGACACTATTAAAAATATTTATGTGCCTTCATGCACCCACCATGCTTGAAAATATGCAATATCTTTGGTTTTAAAATGATTGTCTGTACTTAATTGAAACACTCTCTACAATTAACACTAGTAAAACCAATGTAGATTCAACCTTAACAAAAGCCTCTTTCCCATAAACAGAAAGGTTTTTTCTATCATTTGCTAACACTAGCCTTTTGTAAGGAGTGGGAATATTCTTTGACATCCCAGTTCAAGTGGTGAATTTGATTCCTGCTTTAAAAATCACTAGCAGTTTCAAATGTTAAAATTTTAATAGATAGAGAGAACTAGAGAAACTCTGAGGATAGAATGAAAGCAAACAGAAAATCTGTCTTGCTTAGATGCTTTTTTTTCTGCTATACAACTTATAGATTTGCTTAAGTTGAAAAACTGATACAAGCTTCCCTGAACAGAGAGAGGTCTATATAAAAATCACTTCTTGTAACATCTATTCAAAAGTTTTGAACAGCAGATCTTCATTTTTTAACAGATGTTTTACTGAAAATATATTACATCTATTATATTTACAGAAAACCAAATATTTTAAAATCAATATTTATAACACTTTTAATATTTATGGTACCGAGATTTTGTGAGCTGAAAGTCAAACAACTTAAATTATATTCAGTCTTGAAATATTAAATATATAAGAAGATTTGTAGTGAGGTTTCAGTTCTTTATGCATAGTTCAAGTATGAAATTGATGTAAAATCAGTGTGATGATTGACATTTGCTGTAGATTTGTTCCACAGCATTTAGCTATCTTTCATCTTATTTGGTGTTAAACCTGAACATAAGACTGAAAAGCATGCAGAGGATATTAAATGGTGGCTACCACTCCTCTCAGTGGAGAAATATTAAATGGAAAAAAAAAAAAGTAAATAAAATAATTTTACAACCCATTAAAATTAAATAATTATCATTTTGTCTCCTTGGTGCTCTTTGAATGCAATATAATTCAAAAGTGATGGGTCATGAAATTTCATAAAATGCTTTGATTTTATTCTATGTGGTTGGTTAGACTCCACAAACCCAAATCAAGGAGCACCATCCTCTTTGCTTCCAGTCTCAGCAAAGACAATTTCTAAGTCATCTCCTAAATCAGACTGAGACTCTGAAAAGTATTCTTCTTCCTGTCCTGCAGTTCTTTTGTAGACAAACAAAGATCTTCTTTCTCTTCAGATATCAATATAACATCTTTCAGGGTGATTACACTTTATTAAAAAGTAATTAAAATTAAAAACAACAAACTGCATGTTTAGTGAAGTAGGGAATAATTTTTTTTAATGATGATTTACATTTCTCATGTACATTTTAGCTAGAATAATCCCAAAGTAGTTTAAACTATACTTTTTAACATACTGGGATTTGCACACTAATGCATTGATTATGATTCTATAACTGAAGGCTAGAATTTCCTCTTCCTTATGTATTAATTATGCTGTGTGTCATCCCTAATCTTGAAGAATTTATTCTTAGACTGGAGAATGAGACAATGTATTTGAAATGGATATTTCTGAATATTTTTGTGAACCTCAGCCTTTTCCCTTATTGTTAGTAACAGATTTAAAAAAAAAAAAAAATAATTAATCAAAGCTATTAAAGGGATTATTGGGGGGTTTTTTATGCTTGTGTTTAGGACAGGGCAGTTCTTAAGGCATTTTTAGGAGGCTGACCTTGTGGTATCAGAAGATGCTTTTTTGCTCTAATTTCATGCTACAATATCAGAGTAGAATTGAGCCAATCTTGGGAAGATTTCTTACTGTTTGAGTACAAAAAATAAAAGAACATTTACCATTAGGAAGTTTTTCCTAACATTTAACTTAAATGTACATTGCTGCAGTTCAAGTCCATTACTTTCCATCTTATTGTCTAAGAAGTGGAACACTTCATTCCATTTTTTTGTACTTTGGCTTTTTCTGTGCCTGAGGGCCATCGTGTACATCCTTTAACCAAGTTTTTCAGCTATTCATAAGGACTCTGGCTTTCTTGTTTCTCTCTTCCTCAGTTCCTTGAACTGGCCACACAGTACTCCAGCTGGGGTGATCCTGTTTCTGAGTACAGCTGGAGCACTACCTTGAGCACCCTACAGGTAAAGTCCTGGTTAACAACTGCTGAAAACTTCATTGATTGGTTTGGTTTGGTTTGGTTTGGCTTGGCTTGGCTTGGCTTGGCTTGGCTTGGCTTGGTTTGGTTGGTTGGTTTGGTTGGTTTGGTTTGGCTTGGCTTGGCTTGGCTTGGTTGGTTTGGTTTGGTTTGGTTTGGTTTGGTTTGGTTTGGTTTGGTTTGGTTTGGTTTGGTTTGGCTTGGCTTGGTTTGGTTTGGTTTGGTTTGGTTTGGTTTGGTTGGTTTGGTTTGGTTTGGTTTGGTTTGGTTTGGTTTGGTTTGGTTGGTTTGGTTTGGTTTGGTTTGGTTTGGCTCAGCAGAACTACTTGTTAAAATCTCCGCCTAGTCCCACCAGGCTGTAAGGATTAGAGGCATGAGGAATAGAAAATGGACAATGGGAAGACCAGTCACCACATTAAAAGAAAAAAAGTCAGACTTGATTTAAAATAGTGCATGCAACCTGCACACCTCTTCAGGAAAATAAAAAACAACTTATATTGATTTGGCATCTGCTGCTATTTTTAATTCCCAGGTATGAGATATCATATTTGATAAAGCATGATATTTTGTCTGATGTTCAACAGTGATAAATGATAAACCTCAGTGTTTTTTTCCTGAATATTTTTTTCATAATTCATTGTTCTCCATTCTTGCCCACATTTACAGTGCTTCACCTGTCCCCATTGCTCTTCTGTTTCATTTATTTCAGACCATTTTTTCTTGTCTTCATAGCTTTGAATTTTAAACCTCACATATTTTAATTTCCTTCAATGCCAGTAGGTAACTGCAATGTCCTGGCTCCTAAATGATAATATTGAACAAAACTACACATCCTCTTTATAAGCAAACCATTGATAACTGGAACTTTAGTATGTATTTTCAATCTTACAACAGCAAATGAAAACATATGAAAAAATGGGACATTTAGGTACACTATGCATATTTGGTTAAAAATTTTACATTACATACCTGGTTACCAGTTTCCAAGGTCTTTAGCCAAATTTTTGTCACAGCTATATGTAACAGTTTCTCAGTGGGATATGGTTTTATTTCAGAATGCAGGAATAGGTTTCAATTTTAAGGTAACATAAGAGCTCCTCTTGCAAGACAAGATGGTTTTCTCCAGCCGTGAATCAGCACTATCTAGACATTCAGGGAAGGGAGAAGAAACAAAGAAAATTTCAGCATGCATTCTTGATACATTATTTAAAAAGTGCATGTGAGAACATTCTCTGTTTTGAATGGTACAAGTATCCAGTGCTTCAATCCCTCAGTTTGATATTCTGTTTCTTGTTCCTTTGTCTGCCTCAGTTTCTCTCACACACACACACACATTCTTGCACACTCACACACACACTTGCACACAGTGACACTCTCACACACACACACTTATACACACTCACAGACCCTCAGACACACTCAGATGCACACACAATTACCTGTGTGTTTCCTTGCTTTTCATTACTGACATTCCTTTTGACCATCCTTTTTGTTGAGTAATTCATTGCACATGACATTCCAATTAGTAAACAATAAATTCAGTCCAAGAGAGAAAAGTAAATTACATTTTCTGTACCATTCACATTTCTTTGCAAACCAGCAATAAGCCATCATGTAAGACACTGCTCTGGAAAAGATGCTGTAGGATGATGGATCACATTGTTAATCTGAGAGAGCAAGTTGCAGTTGCAGTTGTGGAACCCAAATTTGTACAAAACCCACACTTTTGTATTAGTGACTGACAGAATGAATGCAAATGCCTAGAACACCCTACAAAGAAGTGTTTTTTGAAATTCATTTGAATTATGCAGAATATTACAGCTGAGAAGCTGGCTGGGTAAACGGATCACAAATCCAAGTCAGTATGTTTCAAATATTAAAGCAGCTTGCAACATTCCCAGATCATTCTAGACCTTTTAAAAAACTTGCTAGGTACAATAAAAAGTTATTTCACCTTCTAAACCAGACTTGGTTCTATCATTGGTTTAATTTGGAAATGTAATTTTTTATTTTTTTCAGAATATTACATTTTAGACTATCTCTGTGTACTAAAATAAGGCATTTATCTAAGCTCTCAGCTATTGCAGTTGCAAATAGCATAATTTTCTGCCACATTTCAGTGTGTTGGTAATGATAAAACTGATCCAAATGGGAAAAAATGCACTACCTGGATGTCTTTCCAAAGAAGGAACAAGGGAAAAATAGAATGAACCATGCATAAGGAAGAGATCCCACCATCCTCACACATGGATGACATTTCTGCCTTCGAGTTCTCTTTCCTACTGCTCCTTGTTCCTCTAGACCAACCAATCTATGGATTCATTTTATTTCATCATTTCCCTCCCAGGCAAGCCTTAGGGGAAATAATTGCTGCTTTTTTCCATGAGCTCTCTTTTCAGTGAATTCTCTGCCTTTGAATATAAGGAGGCACAGCACTGAAAACATAGGATAAGGCAAACTCCCCTCATTTACCTTGAAAAAGCTTGTCTTCAGCCATCAGATACAGACTGCTGTGGATGATATTGTTCTGACAACTTGAAACATTGACCTGTGTTTCCATAGTCAAAACATTTTGGAAAACCAAAATCACATTTTCCTTAGTTCGGTGCAATAAAAATATCTCCTCATTTCAGGCTGATTACTAAAATTTTACTATATTAAAAAAAAGTACTATTTTTTTTTCTTCGTATAGGTACAGCTACATATCTCTGGACCTTTGCAGTTAAATGAACTTCTTTTACTTTTGGCTGAAAAACTGTATATCTGGATATGGACTGTACTCAAAGCCACCACAAAGTCCTGAAGTGCTGCATCTCATACCGTGGCTCAGCATGGCTCTGCTGCTCCTCAGTCACACCAGGCTCTGCTACTCAAATTACCTGCTTGATAACACACTTCTAAGGGGCTGGACATGTATGATTTTAAGACCACTCATATTTTGTTCTCCTCATTCATTTCCCATTCATTTAATGTAAGATGGAATTTTTCAGTCTTTTTTACAGCAAATGTATAGAAAATGTCTGGAAAATGGCAATTCCAGACCTGCACTGCACTGGAGTCAGGGGCACTGGGCATTAAAACATAGCCTATGTGGAAGACAATGCTTTCCTCAATCATGCCACTGCTTCTGACCAGGCTAGCCCCTGCTGAAGAGATGATTTCTTATCATTACCAAGACACTAGGAAGTGCCACTTTCTATTAAGCAATTCATTTTACTTAGCCTGAATTGAAACATCAGTTTTCCAGTAAGTTCTGGGTTGTTAGAGGCATTGAAAGATTTAATTTTCCCAAGAAGAATAAAAAGAGACTCTAGTGAACTGTTTTCAATGTTAATTTGGAATTAAAAGGTAGAAGTTATCCCCTGCACAGTCACAGCTCTGCCCTGCTCTTTCTCTTGTTATTCCCTACTGAACTGGATACAATACTGCAGTGGAGAAGTTGGTAAAATAAAAGATAAGGAATGTGTAAAAATCAATAGCCACCTTAGTTAAACTTTATATGAACTAAGTTTATTTAAAAGTTGCTTTTTCATTTATTTTTTCACATCATTTAATTTGGCATTATAGCAAACTTCTTTTGAATGCAAATTAGGTGAAAAATGCTTTCTGCTTTAACTTTAAATCCCTTGACTCTGCTCATCTTCATCATGACTTCATCCTGTTACAAAGAGCTCTGCACACTACATTATTGCTTAATTATCCCACATTGCATATTCATTGACAATCAAAAACTCAAAAGTGCTGACATTAACTTACTAATAAACACAAAACCTCTTCTTTTCTTCGGCCATTACATGTGGAACAAAATTCAAATCATTTGGGCACTGTTGCTTGGATATTTTGATCATATTTTAACAATGGAAAAACAACCCAAAAAATGAAAACCCAAACTTTAAATTTTAGTCATAACCTATTCTTGCACTTTCCAGAAAAAAAAATAGGATGCCATCAAGTATCAGAATCAAATGTAACTGTTGGTCCAGTTGAAGCCACAGAACTAAGAATAGACCACCTAAAAGTCAATCCTCTCAACAAGAACACTAATCATAAAAGTGGAGTATTTTTAAAGGATTAGAGGACAGACCTGCAATATAAAAACTTCTATACCCTCATAAATTATATGTGCATGTGTATTTATATATATAGGTATTTCTGACTAGAAAAAAAATATTTTAAGTGTCTCAATTTATTAGACAGTGTCTGTAAACATCTTGTGTTTTAGTTTTTAAAAAATATTAATTTATTATATGATCAAGCATAAATCTGAGCTATGCTATTGGCTTACCTAAAAGGAAGTTAGTTTGGTCATCATTTTTCTGACACAAATTAAAAAGCATAGCATTCAAAACTAATCTTGGTTAAAATTCAGTGTCCTAAACCAGTTCATTTACAGGTCTAAAGCAGGCATTATATTTCTTATGGGTAATAAAGACTTTCATGAATCACTAGGCTGAAAATATGGCTCACAACAGCTTAAAAAGATTTCAAATAAATTTGATTGTTGCTGTGTCCTACTGATTGTCCCTTTCATAACTTAAATTCAACAATAACAAAACCAATTTTGATTCTTGCCATGGTTAAATCTGTTATTAAATTAACTATAATAAAAAAGAGCATCCATGATTTCCCTCCCCTTCAAATTAACACTAATAATTTGCTTCATGGAAAAATCTGTTGAATCTGAGGCAGTCTAATAGAATTGCTGCAGGATGACCAGAAGCATTAATCATCTGCTTTACTCGGTTAAATGTTAGAGACATTGTTTAGAGATCAGAAATGAACACATATTGTGTGGAGTGCTGTACAGTCTGTAAGAATTAATCCTTTACATTTTCATTTTGTTTTTAAAATTGAGAATTTGCAAGTAGTTTTCCATTTTTTGCTTTAACTGAGCGCTTTCAAGTGCTGCTGGAACAGCCACAGTAAAACATGACTTTTGAAATTATAGATTTTGTCATTGAGGTATTTTTGCTATTTGCACCTAATTAATTAGTAATAGATGTGGAAGCAGCATTCTGACCTAGTTATAAATCTCTGTAGGTACATGTATATTTATAGAATTCCTTGTTGGACTAGATCATTAGACAGTGAGCAATAAATGAACTTTAAATGATTTAGTGGTGTTAGTTTCTTGTCAACCTTCACAAATACCTCTGCTGAGCAGAAGTATTTATAACACAAGAACAAAAAGTTAAGTAGAACTATCCTACAACGTGTCCTGGTTTTAAATTTTGCACACCTTATTGACATTTTGAACTTGCAGCTCAATACGCTATCTAGTGAACTTTTACCTGTGATGAGACTACTATTGATCCACACAACATCTAAAGCTGTTCTGATCTTTAAAAAGACTTTTTTTTTTTTTGTATTTACTTTTCCTTCTTTAACACATATTAAATCCTTTTGTATTGTCTGATGCACTAAACTCACCTAACTGTAATGCCAGACTTTGGATGGAGAATGCTTTTCAGATATACTAACTGTTTAAATTTATGAGCACAGCTGGTGTTCCTTCCTTATTGCTTTACAGTGCTTTCTTGTGGATTTTTCCCTGATAACATCTCATCCTTACATATCAGAAAGAAACCTGAACATTAATCACAAGACTACAGAGAAAGACGCCTCTGTGCTAGAAGCTTATGACTTTTTACAAAGGTAAATCTTTTCAGCTGAATTCTATATGTACATACATATCTATTCTCTCTTGCAAACACCTGTAAACAGTTGAGTTTAATTAAACTGCAGATGTTGCTGACTGAGAACAGACATTTACCCACAAATATGCTAACCTTACATTGTCTTTCTCTGTGCATATTTTTTTTATTCCCAATTATCTTTTAACATTTTTCTTTAATGGTAGAAACATTTTGAAATATATGCTGTGTAATTAAAGTCTAAAAATCAAAGTGATGTCTAAAGTGGTAGGCATGTGATGCAAGTAATGGTACTCCCTAGATGAGGAGCTTAGAGACTAATGTATATGCAAATAATATCAGTTTACTGAGCACCTTGAAAGCCAAATTGCTCATCAGAAGACGTTTGGGGAAATGAAGAATATTCATAGATAATGTAATCCAAGCCACTGAGTTATATGCCATCTTGGAATAGGATAAACTTGTAATTAGGCCATTTTCTAATATGAGGAAGGATACAAAGAAGAAGAAATAGAAGAACAGAAATGGATAATACTGATGCTGGGGATAAAATGTGGCAGAAAATAATTCACTTTTATATTGTGCAAAAAAAGTTAAAGCCAGCTTGTCTGTACTGACTGTCAAGAACCATCAATAACCAAAGAAATGTAAAGCTGCTTCCAACTGTTCATGATCTATAGTTACCTCTCTGGGAAGCCTTATTACTGGTAAACTAAGGAAAATTCCCCATCAGCTGTTACATTTAATTGGCAGTAATAAAAAGCTATTTTATACCCTACATTTCCAAATTATCTCACATGGAAATCACCACATTGTTGCATTTGCAGCCCAGATGTATTCTTTCATCAGTTTTGATAAATCATGATTCTTCAAGTATTGAGTAGTAATGTAAATAATGGAGATGCATAATGTCCAAAGCAATCAGCAGCTGCTAATGCATGAAGTGGGAAGATACACAAAACCTGAGAAGCAGTGCAACCTAGAATCTCAAAATTAATTCTTTTTTTATAGGACACTCCATTTAAGTTTCTGGTACCTTTCAATAGATACAGATATATAACAAATTGATGTATAGAAATATATAAAAACTTAAGGAAATTTATAAAAAAAACACGTTTAAAAAATTATTTTTTGCAAGAACAGAGGAGTACTTTTCTCACTGTATTTTAGCTATCAGACTTATTTGTCAGTAGATCATATGAGAAAATAGAACTTCTTTATGTTCAGTTATTTCTGTGGCAGGCTTTCTCTTGCCATTTTATAAAGATGTACTACTGCTTCACTGGCATATCCATAAAAGGAGACTGTATAATTAGTACCTTCCAATGAGTCCTCCATATCAATTCATACCATCTACCATGGGGTGCATTTTCATCAAACTATGTATGTATCTCCCTGGTACTGAGAGAAAAGAACACGTTTGTAATTTGCATCAGATAAAAGGAACCTATTCTAGAAAGCAGTGGTAGATCAGCATAATCTGTTATATCTAAAACAATATTTATGACTGCTGCAAGAGCTCCTGGTTAACATAAATTAATGCTTTCTGTTTCTTCCAGCAATCTGTCAGATGCAGAAGTCAGATCCACAGGCTGCCTGAGGAAGAGCACGGGAACTCAAATCCCACGGCGCAGTTTCCTAATCCCCATAACACTACTGTCACTCCCTTCACTGAAATGTAGCAGGAGAAGTTATTTCAGCCAGTGTGACAGGGCACAAGATTGTTTCCAGGAAGTTTTCTTAAACTTGTGGATTTGCCCAGGCCCAAATGGGGATTCTGCAAAAATATCCTACTTCTAGGCTGGAGGTTAAACTCCTTGTGGACTTTCAGACGTGGTTGGTATTTCTTGGAGGAGCAGGAACCTCGCAAAGTGCATTTGAAGCTCTCCTCTAATAAAACATTAGCCTGAGCTGTGTTCTTCACATACAAAACACCTGATTTCTACACTTATTTTTCCCTGAAGTCTTTCAAAATCATGTTTTTTTTTGTCTCTCTGGGGAGTGTCATAACCACTGGACTACAGGCAGCTGGACAGATGTATTTAGTTGGCATCTGCCTACACCACTCTGCTTAAGGGATTTTGAGATTTGCTACTTCACAGTCAGGGTGAGATGATCTAATTTAGATTCTGCATCACTCCCTGGAGGGTTTCTGATCCCGGAACTGTAATGTGAAATATATAATCAGCCCAATTAAGGCACAGTCCCCAAGAAAGGGCAGAGGAAAATTTAACCTTCAGAATGAGAAAGGAGCTAAACAAAACTCTTCTCCATAAGTCATAGAGCCAGTCTGCAGGACAAGAGTGCTGCATGCTAGAGTGTTCAGCACAGGCTATGAGCTGCAGGATGAGCAGTGCAACTGAGTATATGAAGAAATCACTAAAAAACTTTAAAAAGAAGGAAATTTATGTCTTGGAACGTTGAGTAAATACTTCAGATGGAAAAAGTAGAAGCATGTGGAGACGCAAATATTTGTAAGATAAAGATTAATAAGTTACAGCTTCCCAGTGCCTTCCTCTTCATTCTGGGTCTCTGTGATTGACTGAAATCCCATTTTAATGCATCAAAGCCTCTCTTTGGTGGTGGCCCTAACCATACTTTAAAAGAATCTAACAGTACTGTACTAGTTTGTACAGTTACATTCCTTTTCATGTCAAAATTTATAATTAGCTAAAACATTAATATAATTATTAATTTAGTATAGAAATTTACAAATATATAGGAATATCAATATTTACACACACAACTACATTTTGGTAATTTTATTTTCTGAATTAGAATCACAGAATCTCCTGAGTTGGAAGGGACCCATAAGAATCACCAAAGTCTAATTCC
The DNA here is from genome assembly GCF_971803275.1 of Cyanistes caeruleus. Classification (NCBI taxonomy): domain Eukaryota; kingdom Metazoa; phylum Chordata; class Aves; order Passeriformes; family Paridae; genus Cyanistes; species Cyanistes caeruleus. The sequence continues at coordinate 22,113,146 of NC_141709.1, forward strand.
TGGCCCTGAAAGGACACCCCAAGAGCCACACCATTTTTCTGAGAGCACTGTCCAAATTCTCCTTGAACTCTGTCAGGCTGGTGCAGTGATACCCTGGGGAGCTGTTCCAGTGCCCAGCCACCCTCTGGGTGAAGAAACTGCTGATATCCAACCTAAACCTCCCAACTCAGCTTCAGGCCGTTCCCTCAGGTCCTGTCACTGTCACCACAGAGCAGAGATCGGTGCCTGCTGCTCCTCTTCCCCTCCCGAGGAAGTTGTGACTGCAGTGAGCTCTGCCCTCAGTCTCCTCCAGGCTGAACAGACCCAGGGCCCTCAGCTGCTCCTCGTGTGTCTTCCTCTCCACACTGTTCATCTTCATAGCCCTCCTTTGCACATTTTCTAACAGCTTTATACATTTCTTATATTTTGGTGTCCAAAACCACCCTTGGGACTTGAGGTGAGGCCGCAGCAAACCATTTAAGCACCCAACCCTCTTTAAGCACCAGCTTCCCTTTGAAGCTGCTTAATTCTCACTGAATCAAGGAGAAGCTCTGCAGATGCCCAGATACTTTTCAGAACAGTTTTGAGATTATATAATTCCTTCAGTGCTTTGAAAGATTAGGGACTCGATTATAACCTTAGTGTTCAGAGCAGCAGTGCTTACTATGCCCCAGGGGGTGAGACACGGCTGTTCCTATGAGCACTTTGTCCTTTCAGGTTTTCCCTTGCACTTGTCAGTGATTTACCTCTCTAGTGCAGTGTGCTGGAGCATGTTCTGTGGTTCCTTTTAAAATCCTGTTTCCCCTTACTCATGAATAAACTCTTAAAGGAAAGATTTTTTAAATTTTTTTTTAGCCTAAATATTCCAAATCAGGACTCTTGAGCTTGATTTGGACCATAAAAAAAGAGATTAAATTGGTTCCTACTTAATGAGCCTGTCCTTTGGCACATTGAGGCATCATACTGAGGTTTTTATGTATGTTAATCCAACACACATTTTAGATTAAGTAATTCTCAGTTTTCAAATTGTATTAACCAAATACTTTAATAAGAGTAGACCATGAAATAACATCAGAAAATAGATTCTCTGGCCATTTTCAGCTTTTGACACCCAGTTTTACCTTTCCTTTCTTTGATCTATTATAATTTACCTAATAAACCAAATTCATGAGTATTTTTTTTCAGAAACACTAGACCTTTCAAGTTTTACATATTTTACATCTAGCTTTTGCTAGCTAGGGAGCTCATTAGCAGTTACTTCTTGTGGTGAATAAAATGCCACCTGAGAGTATAAGACCTCCCTAATTCACAAGTTCACATTCTTTTAAGAGGTTGCTTAACCTTTAAGTCAACTGCAGCATATTAAAATTAAGCTGTTTTCAACAGATAACAGATTATTCAGCTGTATTGGAATTTCCAGGTTATGCAGTTTCATTGGAATGCAACTGTTTAAAATATTGCCAGACATGAAATTCCAATAGTTAAAAGTCTGTGCAAATGCTTCAAAACATAAGAGTTAAATGTGTTTTGAATGAGATGCAATCTTTGAAGGGAAATACCTCATCATTGTTTTGACTACTGTAATGCAAATAATCAGCATAATATCTGGAATTAATAATAGTATTCCAGACAGCAAAAGAAATGAGCAGGAATTGCTTTTGTTTTTAATTCACAAATGTAATTTGTGAAAGGTGGCAGGCTGACAAGTCTGGGAACCTAACAGGGAACAGCTAATGGAAATGCAAGTTCCCTAAATCAGTGAATATATCTTTGTGAAAAATTTCTTTGGCAGGGCAAAAATCCCAAGGTTTGAAGTTTTCCTGCAACTTAGTAATGATTGATAATACCAGGTTTGAGTTTTTCACAGAAACATTTGGCAAACCTTTTCTGTTAATGTGCAAATTTCTGTCTATGAAAAAGTTGTCTATACCAGTTACTTGAATTATTTTGTTTTTTGAGAAGCTCTATATCATAGAAAAACTTCTATTTCCTTGACTGGTCTTCTGACACCTCATAGAACTATTTTCTATTTTATTTTTTTCAAAATATTGCCACTAGAGTTTAATTAAGCTTTCACTCTTGCTAAGTATTTTGTCTCATCTTTATGCCAGTGGAAAGAGTCGTATTACCCTCATGAATCTGAAGATTAGTTACATGATTGTATGAATTTTTGTATACTTGATTTTTTAAAATTATGTTACTTTTGGTTACTTAGCTATTTTCCAAAATGAATTTGTATAGTCACATTGTTTGTCTTGCAAGTGAAGTGAAACTCCAGTGTTTTAATACAGAAATCAATAACTCTGATGTAAATTCCCACAAAGAGATTTAAACCATCATATACACATTTTTCTTTTTAATTTCAAACTTTTACTACTGGTAAATATTAAATTTTAAACTAGTGCTCTTCAAACCTGTTGTAGGATGATCATTCACACAATGGTTTCAGACCTGTTTAGTTTGCACTTTGATCACATTCATGCCAACTACAGGGGTGAGTTGTAGTGTCAAAAACCTGTCTTGTGAGAAGCTGTGCAGGTAACATTCCCAGCAAATATCACAAGGTTTTCAGACAAAAAGGAGTAAATATATCTATCCTTTTTGAATGTCATATTTCTAGTGTGAAAATTTGTGATGGAATCCAGAAATAGATGGAATTAATAAATTTGGACTGTGATGCAATTTCAAACAATGTAGGAAATAATACTTTTTATTCCTTTCAATGCTTTCATTGCATCAGACAGCTAAATCAGCAATTAATGATGGTGATCAATTCTTTTGTCCTGCCTTTCTTTTCTCAAAAATGAAGCCTTATATCTGAATCACTTTTCATTCATTGTACTTCAACAATAAATGTAAAAATCTGTCACTGCATAAATGTTGTGAAATTTGACCTCAGATTTAGTACCCATAAATTTGGTGCTTCTCCCTTCAGACCAAAGTCAATATTTTGCTAATAAAAAACATTACACTAATAGAACTTAGTGCACCTGTTAACCATTTAAAAAAAAAAATTCAGATTTATTTTAAAAAGAAATTTAAGGGTTCTTTTTACTTAAATATTTTTAATAGTTCGATACAACTTTACATTATTATACACTTGAAAACAGAACAAAGTGGAAGCCTTGGTGTTATTTCAGGGGAAGTAATTAAAGTCAGTAAACTTACTAATAAATGACAGCATAGTTATAAATAAAATTTTTGCTCACTAGTGAATATGTACATTTAGGACAAACTAGCAGAAATTATGAGATTACTTCTGTGTTAAGAGACTCTTTTTGTTCAGTTGAGGAAAGAGCATTTCTGATGACTTGGTGAGAACTGAAATAGAATATGTGAGAGGCAAGTAAGTTGTGAACCTCCTGGATACAAATCTATCTGCTTCACCATTTGATGATTTTGCAAAGCAATTGGGGAACTAGAAATCAACAAATTGGCAGCCTTAGCTCTATGTTTCCTTAAGCATACTGCTTCCCAATGGACTTATAGAAAGAAAAGAGCTAATGTAGAAATTATTCACTAGGAAAAGTACTTAAACCCAGACTCTGACTGCAGTCTTTGACAGAAGGCAAGCAAGGAGGCTGCATCCTTGTAGGTGTAAAAAGAGAGTGAAGAACAGGGGAATTTGGGGTTTCCCGTCAAGCTAGTCCTTACTGCACTGAGCAGAGAAAGTGCAGTTAAGATCACTCAGATCTCCTGCCTAAATCTGCATTTTATTTCAAAATCTCCAAACAAATTTACCAGCTGTCTCAGCTTTATCAAATTAAATGATCTGTAGGCAAACACTAGGCAGTATTTTTGCTCTGAAGGTGTATCCAGTGTCATGTGTCCATGTCTTGAAAGAGATTTTAATCCAGGGGCAATACATGCACAATTTTTGTTATCTGCTCTGACAATACGCACACAGATAAGCTGTGTGCAGTGTTTTCTGCTCCTGTGGCTCTCTCATCAGTCACAGGCATAGTGGAAGTAGACTGAGAGAGCTGAAGTTTCTGTCCTATAGACAGATATACATATAGAGAAGTCAGTGCCTTACTGCCTGCCTTAACATAAAACTCAGCTGAAAGGATTGAAACGCTTGTAAAGTAGCAGTAGCTGTTCAAAATGAAGAAAAAACAGAAAACATTTTCCTTTTGGAAGAGAGTACCTCAGTTCAGCGTAAGTTTTGCACACCAGATTATATTTCACTAGCTAGAGCCATAAGCACCACACTATATAATGTTAGAATGTATTATTAACAATAGTTAGATTACTTACATATATCTTAATAACCTTGAAAAAAAATCTTTACTTCTAAAACAACTTAATTGATTTTTTACTTTTCTGTAGATAAATGTTTCACCAGCCTCAATACATCTCCTATTACAATTCACTACATATACATTATATATTTTTGTTGCTCTCCTTTAGTTCGAAATATATTAATTACTACCAACACATTAACAGGATTGCTTGGAAAAAGCTCATTTTACTGTCATTATCACACATTACAGTTATGGGGATCTACAAAGATTGCAGAATACCAAACCATTTCCTGTTATGCAAGGTGTAGTCTCACAAAACTGCAGCTATGACCTTTGGAAAGGGCTCATGTTTTCCTCGGTAGAAAAGACCGCCAAATACGAAGTAGTGATTCTTGCTATGAAGCTTAGCTGGACTCGCAGGTTTGGTAGGAATGCATCTACGTCTGGAAATCTGAAGAGTCTGACACCCCTTACCCTGGCTTATGCAATGCCAGGCTGTAATTATACCTGACCATAATGCTTTTAAACCTATTTATTTTTAAGGGTCAATGGGATGTTCAGCGTGGACAATATCTGACAATTATCATTCCATGTGTTGATAGGAAATTGCCATTCAAGATTCTCTGTTTGTTGGTTTCTCTGCCAACATTTTTTAACATTATTTTTTAGTGGATTTTGGGAAGACAGATAAACTGAATACGATTGATTTCAGTTTACACAGTCCTGCCTCTTTTTCAATCACTAAAGCTTATAAAACATTCTGTAATCTGGATAGGAAAATGTTGTAGAAGTACAAGGTAGTATACTATGTTTAGTTCAGGTGGGATTTGTGAGCTTGTGCACTTATAGTCCTAATGTCAGCAGTTCATTTCTTGTCTGTGAAGACAATGTTCTAAGGGCTTTTGATATGCAGGTGTTTGACATGCAATATACATTTCTGCTTTGGTCAAAGAAGAATGTCTCTTCAGTTCCCTCGTTTAGCCTTTACTTTTAAAAGCTTAGGTTAATACAGTATCTCCAGTATCCTTCTAAAGAAAATAAATTATCTGTCTCCAGGGTCGCCTAATGATCATCTAAAGACATCAGTTAAGTTTTTCTTTTTGTTTAACTTTCACCTGCCAAAGAAACTTGTATCCAGTGAATTTTCAATTCAAACATACAATATACTTTACAATGTCAGTAAATCCAGTGGAATAATAAAATGTGTAAGTACTTTTGATCTACTCTGATATGAGGATTAGGTTAGGTTCTTTCTAATGAGGCAGAAGCCAGTAGAAGCCACTGCAAGCACTGGTTTTGTGATTATCAAGGAAGCACAGATAGCATGTCAGTTTGTTTCTGCTCTTGGAAATCCTTGTTCTATGACAGGGACTTCCAACAATCTTTCCTGAATTTATTGTAGTTGGAATATTTCTCCCAAGGATATCACATCTGCCACTGAGATCTTCCTTTACACATACCATTCCATAGTCCAGGTCTGTCTGAACTATAAAAAATCCTTGGCTAAGGAGGAATCTGTAGTCTATTCTCTCCAATCTTACAGCAAAACATCTTCATTTACTTTTTTATAACACAATTTTACACAATTACTTTGACTTTGTCTGTTTCCTTATTTTGGTGGTGGGTTTTTGTAGGGATTTTTTTGTGTTTTGTTTTGGTATTTTTAGCAGGACATTAACCCATTAAAAATCTAAATCTCATAAAATAAGATTGGCCTATTCTGTTGTGGTTTATTTACAATAATTTCTACCCTGGTATACAACAAGGATACACTTGTTTTGTTAGAAACAGGTGAGAAGTCCAAATATGGTAGCTGAGATACCATAGAAAATGATGATCTTAAAATGCCAACAAAGTAGATTTGTGCTGGGATATTTAGTTATGTTGTAATACTATTGGCTATAGTAGTAGTTCTCCTTATGACATTAATCTTCAAAATGAGACACCACAGTTAAAGCTGAAAATTGTTTATAGTGCTGGCCCAAGAAACACCATCAATTTTGAGCATATGGAATGGGGCTAACAGCCTTCCTCCTTTTATTTATTTATTTATTTAAAGTCTAGCCGTCCATTGATTACCTTAAAGGTTATGCATTTCATATGCATGAAATATTGCAAGTGGGACTATGGATAGGAATCAGCTTGAAGGGGTTTGGGGAAGTCAGAGGAATCACTGGCCATCTCAAGGACACACGTTTTTCTGAAGGATATAAGTGCCAGAATAGCTTACAGTTATTTTTTTCAGAATACTCGATGCATAAAAATTCTCATGTCAGTTTTCATAAAATACAAACAAATAACTAAATAGATAAAGAGAGCTATTGTCATGTGGGTAAAAGTCCCAAATACTTGGGGTTATGCATTACTGTAACAATGGCAGGTGACCCAATGATACAGTCATGCGTGCTGAAAAATGAAACGGTGATCAGTAAAAATGAGTGAACTAGGGTATTTTGTGGGGAGGAGAAAGTACTCTGGAAGTCAAAAGTCAGCACAGTTTAAGGTCATATAGCATTTTTCTGTCAGACAAATTAAAATGAAGACTATTTCCCAAGGACCATTTATAGTTTTCTCAGTAGGATATAAAATGCAGTAACTTTTCTTAGATTGAAATATAATGTTGGAAGTGATTCAGTGAAAGAAAATTTTTATACCCAAATACTACTAAAAGGAGCTCAGGCAATATTATTTTCAGTTGGTACTTCTTCAAATGTGCCTGGTGCTGCATATTTCAGGCTTGTGACACAGCTACCGACGATGCTTTTCAGCAAAAGAAGGAAGTTAAAACCTTTTCAGATTCTATATTCACATAGAGTTTAATGTATTATTGTAATTTTAGTGACCAAGACCAAAATAGATCTTTATAGGCCCTTTTATGTTTCCTCCTGGTCTGGAAGCATTTAACTTCCCAAAGTGCAGAATTTTCTAAGTCACGTTTGTTAGAGTTCACACTTCTGTTATAACACATAAAATGAACAATGGGTGGAAACCATTGCTCTGCAAACTTCCTGCTGGCCAGACTGTCATTAGCTAACCTCAAACATGTTTACTCTCTTCTCTGCACTTAGATGGTTCCTGAATTAAATTACACTGGTCAAACTACCCCGTAATCAGTAAAGTCCTGATGGTGAGGAGCCCTCCATGACCATTAAAAGCAAACAAACATCACATGCATCAAAATCAAAGCATTGCTCTGGTTATCTTAGCTACAAGAACATCTGCCAAAGTAAACCAATAACAACCTGAAAACATCAGGCACTACTAACACTAAAAAGGTAGAAGGGCTCCCACTCCACCCCTGCCAACAGCTTAATAGTTGGAAGTTAGAGTAGGTGGCTTCTGTGGACCCAAGTTCATTACCCTGCCTGACAAAGGGATTTAAGTGCAGCTTGTGACCCTCCTGAGAGCCTGCTGTAACCATTAGACAATAGCACAGCCCAAGGTAAATCTTTCACTCCTTCCAGCTGACATTATTCCATTTGGTATAAATAATTAAATGAAGGAGGACTTGAATTTGACTTTCCCACATGATTGCTTTAACCACCAGGCTATAGAGTCAATCTCTCTTCCCTTTTTTTTTTCACCCAGCTTAATTAAAATTTAATTGTTTACACAAAGTGAAACAGTTTTAATAGGAGAGAAATTCTGAGAGACAATTCCCAGTAAGCCAGTACCTGGGAGACTTGAGAAATGGGAGGTCTACCACCACCTCCTAGTTTCAAATCAAGGAATAAAACCTGCCTTGTAGGGTTGGCAAGAGCCTGTTCTTATTTTAAAAAATGAAGAATTACCCCTCAATATTCATTATGTTTTTTGTGAGAAGTGAGTAGCATGGCTTAGACATCAAACTGCAGGAAATGCCGGTTTCAAATCCTAACTGGATTAAAGGGGATTGCAGACTCATGGAGGGGCATCATGTCTATTTTTAGAACTTCCTATCACTTATTTTTTGTTCAGGTCTTTGCCTTATGCATACCTTATCTTCGGGCACATAATGCAGGGCATGCTCATAAAGCACAGAGACACCTAAGCCAGAGTTCCTGACTCTGTGAGGTGGGGTGATGCTTGTGAGGCACAGAATCTGGGCAGACACAACCATTTCTGATTTATAAATACATCTTCAGTATATTTGCAGTGAAAAACCCTTTGAATTATCATTCTTCAAAGTGTTCATCAAATTAAGTTTGAATCCTTGGGCAGAGGGCAATACCAGTGGGAGTAAAGCTGTTTTATGTGTTATTTTCCAATTTCGATTGATTGTTCTGTGGGACACTTTCGTAGAGCTGCTACTGTCAGGTGTTCAGGATGTTTTTGAGATATGGAAAACAAACCCCTGAAAGCTTGCAAACACTTTGTTGTTTGCCCCTTAGGCACATCTGGCAGAGAGACTGCTGCTGCTGACATGAACTCTCAGGTCTGATCTCACTGCTCCCAGGATGAAACAGTTAGGTAAATCTGATGTGAGGGATCAGGAGTCAGCTTGAAGAACAAGGAGAAATTGTCTTTTTTTTGGTGAAATGTTTCTATGAAGTGAGACCAGAAAAGTAACCTCACAGGGATCGGATGGTGTTTTTTACAGTAGGGACCAGTGAGCTGTCTTTCCCCCTCCCACCACTTTCATCCTTTCTTTTTTTTTTCTTTGACAAGGTCTATAAAAATGTCAGATCTCAGAAAGCAGCACACAGAAGACTCATTCAAAAAGGTCAGAAGGTCCACACAATACTTCTGTGTTAATATTATTCACATGCTTCATTTTCTAAAGCTATTTCCTAAATCCTCCTTTGAATGCTCTCTTTTCTCATTCTTCCTCTAAGCCAAAAGGTACACAATAACTCAGGTATTTAAAATACAAGAAAAAAGTGCATAGTATCATTTACATGATTTGGAAAGATTGTTGGCCTGTGAAGTATAATGAAGTGAGTGCTGGAAAAAAATCAAAGCAAAACACAAAATGAATCTCCAAACCACAAAAGGACATATATTGTGACACTTAATCTAACTGATGTTTTTTCTTTAATTCAAGTCTGGCCACCAATTAGTTCACAGGAGGGCGTGCCCTGTATGAAGTCCTAATCCAATAATTTTAGGAAGCTTTGGCTTCATCCCCACTTGTGACCTTAGTCCAGTTTCACAAGTTTTTCCTCAAATTTTCAGATATTTTTGAGCCTACCAAAGAAAAACCTCAAACCACACCAAGAATCCAACATAAGAGAATGTAATATCTCTGTGAACCTTTCTTGCTGCCTTCTTTCAGGCTTACTGTACTGAAAGAGACCAATCTACTTTTCACATAATTCCAGCAGACTTTATGGCAATTGACTGCTATTATATTCTTGTGAGAGCTTCCTCTAAACTCAGCACTCCAGTCTTGTCCAATAAATCATTCCTCATTTCAGGTGTTTTGAGGTCAAATCCTCAAAACTGGCCTCAATCTATTCTGTCATTTTACCCAGAAATCCTGACTAGAAGTGCCTTACTCAAGGTTTTGACTCTCTCACGGACAAGATATTCAAGAATCATTTTGAGCTATTCCAAGTCTATAGAAGCTGTGTATGGATAATTTGCTGATAGGTCATCATTTTGCAGAGCGTCCCACCTGAAAAAAAACAGCCTATTTGTTCCAGTTCCAAAGAAGCTTTCTGGCAATTTAGGGAGCAGAGGGCCCACATTTTCCTCTGTACCAAGTGCCCAGTGCCTCACTGTATTTTGCTTTTGCTGTCTGAAAACTCATTCTTAAGAAGAGAATTGGGCCTCCAGCGAAGCAGAAAGATGCATTGCTTGACGTGTCTATTGACCCAAAAACTGGAAGAAGGTGCCTGCATATCTTGCAGGTTTGCCAGATCTAGCTGTAGGTTTTCTGTACAAGTCTGTTTCACCTCACCTATTTTGTTTTCCCTACAAAAATGAGGGCTTTAGGAACAACATATCAAAATCTGTAGATATGCTTGTATCTCTTGTCCTAAATGCCACCTTATTTTTTCTCCCATTTTTAACTGTAGGTTAGATGGCAGATCTCAGAGATGCCCCAGCACATTTTCAGCACTTTTCCTGAATATCCCTGTGCTTCTGACACAACGATATGGGGCTGCTGGTGCTAACCCCGAAATACAGCCAGTGCCGCCTTAGATGCTTAAAGACTTTCCCTGTCCCTTTCCAAGCTCCACCTCCCCTCAGGAATGATAGATTGGGATCCCAACTCCTTGGTTTAATTGCTGACCTAATCTTTTGAAAACTACAATATCTGCCTTGTCCTCCTTAGCAGTACCAACTCTCTGGACAATTCTTTACCTCAAAGGTGTGAACTGTTCCAGCCATCACACGTAAGGCTAATTATTCCTGTACAACTTATCTTACATCACCTATCAGATCTTTCTTCATAGGTTGTATACCTACAGCAATTACTTCATATAATTACAGAAATACTGGATGGAGATATTTATTAAACCTAAGAAACTTCAACAAATTGAGAAAAAGGAAAGCACAAGCCACAAGGTTCCTGAATCAAAATAAATATAAAATTTTGATTGCTAGAAAGAGGAACAACACTGGGTTGGTATGAAAAAAAGTCAATAACTCTGGCAATCCTCCACCAGCACAGAGGAAACAAAAGTAATTCATTTCACAGAGTTCTTTCCCTCTCACACTTTTCTGTATCTTCCTCTTCTCACCTCAGCCCTCAAATCAATCTCTTGCCTTTCAGCACTCTGCACACACACACACATACACTATACATTCCTTCAGGGCAGTGCACAATTCCCTTACCTGTTTTGACAAGAAATGCACATCGAGTCACATGCCAGAGGCCATGGTTACACAAAAGTCACAGGTCAATAAAGATCACGTACGTTTCCTATGAGCTTTTTCATCCTCTTTTTTATCCCTCTGGGAGCCAGGGCCTCAGAAAGGAAAGAAAGAAATGTCAAGGGCCCCTTTGCCAAGTGCTTTAAAAAAACCCAAACCAAACCCACCACTGGATGTCCCCCCTCCAGTCTTTTGTCACCTTGCCTTAAGGAAAGTGACCTTTTTCTCTTGGCCTCCTTCACCTTGAAGGAGTTCTTCATCCCTTCAAGAAGTTGGTCACTGACTTATCTCTCTCCCTTGGTAATGTACAAGAAAGAAGAAGAGATTAGTCAGTATTCTTTTAAAACTATCTTTTACAAGGAAGCCAATAAAATGATCTACATTGTATCACAGTTCAACATATCTGACATCTGTTCTGTAATAAAATTCACTTCATACATATGCTTCTTCAAGCTCATACATATGCTCCCCACAAGCATCCCCCAGCTGCTCTTCTGAGACATTTTGTAACATATCTATAGCATTATGCTAGAAGTATTTAAGTAGGTATTCTATCTTTTCTCTGTAATGTAGTGACTACTTTAAGCAATTCCACTTCGTAAATGTAGTACTGCAAACTACTTTGGGGCTGCTTGGATATCATCATAAGTTGCTCATTTTCTACAGAACTGAATATCAGGGACTGTGTTCATTGTTCTCTTTTAGACTTGGTTTCCACAAACATGGAAGAAATCATGTTCCATTCACACAAATTCTTGTGATAAATGGAATTATTTCTCCACAAAATGAGTATATGATTCACCAAATCTTTAATAGAATAAAACACCAAAAACAGAAATGGGTCAAAAATTATGAGTTTGCTGAACCCTTAACTGGGAGGGTTATACATTCTGAAAACCAGATATCAGTAACACAGATCATCAGGAAATGAAGATCATCTAACCTAATGTTCATTCTGTGAGCCCTGGATCAGCAGTAAATTTCTGAAGCACTCTATCCAGGTTTTTCAGCTGTGATGCAATTTCCTCTTCAGAAGGCATATCAGAGCACATGACCTTGCTTTATTCAAGAAGAAACTGCAACAGAAGATGCACTGGTTATCCCCAGTGCACTCCAGCTGCAAATGAACATAGAGGTAGCCAAATGTAAAGAAAAATACCCAAGTGCATGCAGTGTTAAGTCCCATCTATTAAATGGTAGTTTTATATCATTTTGGAAAGCATATCAGGAGCCTGACATAAAAAGTACCTGAAAAGTAATTAATTATCACACATAAAAATTTTTGATGAATAAAGATAGCTAGGACCAGCACAGACTGCTTTTTTCTCCTTACATTGAACCATCAATGTGATATAAACCAGCTAAAAGTTTGCTTGAACTCTTCACAACCTATCACAACATAAAACGTTTAACATGGCTGCTACATAAAAGGATTTTCAGGGAGTTCCACAGCAATGTCTTAGATCAGACTTTCCATCTCCCTGAGAACAGGAATTTGTGTACAACCATGCCACACCTTTTAGCATGCATCTTTTTATTAGCTGCCAAGTTTTACAGACAATTCACAAAAATTTAATTTTTCTAGTATTGAGATGGAGACATGTTTGATATCAAACAATTGTCTGAGCCTAGAATAGGAGTCTTCTCCTGTTGGGGATCTGAACAAGGTGAAGACAGAGAAATCTATGATACTTCCCAATAGCTCTTGACAGGGTCAGTAGTGCTAGCAGGCGACAGCAGCCTGAGGAGACACCACTGGGAAGTCTGCTGGAGCATTCATCCAGGGAAAAATAATTTCTTCAAGGAGAAAAAAAACCTCTCTTAATTTGAGAATGTGTATTTTTTTCATTATTCCAGTATGTGATCTGATAATGCAACTAAATTTATGGACAATATAGAAGATTTTTGCAATGTATAAAAAATAAAGTGGTTATGCAGCTGCTATCCAGCAACCTTGTATAGAGACATTCAGAATGAAACAAGTTCCAGCAAGTCAGAACCTGTGTCTTCAGCACACTGGTTATTTTTTTCGTATTGACCCAGGGTAATTTCTTAAGAGGGAAAAAATTCTTTTTAGATAATAGTCAAAATTACATTTTAGAATGATGTATTGGCTTATGGGTCTTATGATGGTATTGTATTTGGTGAACTATGTACTAAATACTGAAATGATTTGTTTTCCTATGTCTATTAACTGCATTTCCAATTTCATGAGATAACTGAAGCCTTGATTATACAGTAGACAGACTAGCTCAGCCATATTACTGACACCAAGACTTGAGAAAAAGAAAATTTAATAATGATAAAAAATAGCATTGTGCTTCAGGAGTCACAGAATCATCAAGGTGCAAAGACACCTTTAAGACCATCAAGTCCAAGTGTCATCCCAGCACTACCACTGTAACCCCCAAACCTTGTCAACCAGTGCCATATCCAAATATCTTTTAAACATCTCTGGGGATGGTGATTCCACAACCTCCCTGGACAATCTGTTCCAATTCCTGACACCCTAACAGTGAAAGAAATTTCCCCTATGTAAAATGGATTTCCCCTGTCCTTTGCTCTGGTCCTCTCACCCAGGGCACAGTAGAACAGCCTCACTCTGACCTTCTATCAGGGAGTTGTGGAGAGCAGTGAGCTTGCCCCTTCTCCTCTCAAGACTAAACAAACCCAACTCCCTCAGCCCTTCCTCAGGAGTTTCCTGCACCTTTCATGAACCTTGCTGGACACACTGCAGCACCTCAATGTCCTTTTTAAAGCAAGGGGCTCAGAGCTGGATACAGGACTCGAGGTGCAGCCTCACCAGTGCCCAGTGCAGGGGGACAGTCACTGCCCTGGTCCTGCTGGTCACACGACTGCTGATCCAGGCCAGGATGCCATCGGCCCTCTTGGCCCCCTGGGTGTATGCTAAGCTGGCTGTCAACCAGCACCCCCATGTTCTTTTCTGCTGAACAGCTCTCAGGTCTCTCCTCTCCAAGCCTGTAGCATGGGGTTGCTGCTACCTAAGCACAGGAGCTGACACTTCATCTTGTTGAACCACCTGCAGCTGTCCTCAGCCCACTGATGGAGTCTCCCTGCAGAGCCTTCCCAGCCTCGAGCAGATCAATGCTCTATCCAGCTTGGTGCAAACATATCCGTGTTCAAATCACCAGGAAACATGTTAAACAGGACTGACCCCAAAACTGAGCCACTAGCAAGTAGCTGCCAGCTGAATTAAGCTGATCATATGGAATTAAGCTCACCACAACTCTCTGGGCACAGCTATCAAGGCCTTTTTTTACTCATCGAAAACTTCACCCATCCAAGCTGAGAGCAGACAGTTTTTCTACATAGAAAGGTTCAAGTCAAATTTTCTCTTAGTAGTCTCTGTTAAGACCAAGTTCATTGAAGAAGCACATCCAAAACTGCATCACATCCAGCTCTGCAAACTGATATCTTGGATTTCACTCGCAGCTGAAGCAGAAGATAAGAACTTGAATGTACCCAAAAAATTTACAGGGTCAAAAAGTTACCGAAACTATTAACACAATTTACTTTGAGTAGCCTTGTAGTTTGATTAAACAAAGTTTTAATACTCAGCCATTTGAGATATTTATTTACTTATTTTGAAGAAAAAGGAAAGAAAAAAGAAAACAAAAGGTTTTGAGACAGTGAAGATGTTTTCTTCAGGGCTGCAGGAACAGGCAGTTAAAAGCTAGGCTCTGTCTTCCAGAACCCAGGCAACCCTGCCTATTACTGTTAAATATACTCCCTGTTGTACTACCATAAATCCAGAGTAACTCAATCGATTGCAGTTGTAAGCTAATGCAAGTGAGGTCAGATGTGTGACCAATAGGTCTCTAAACTATCCTTTATTTGAAAGGTAAGAAAATAATTTCTTAAATTGTTCCCATTCGGTTCTAGATCAATTGAACAAAGCCACTTAGTATTGTTTGTGCATTTTTTGCCCAGGGAAAAGAAAAATTGAAATAAGGTCATATATTTGGAGGTTGTTATTCCTAAAAAACATTAAAATGATAATTTTTTTAGGCACCATCAGTGGTAACCACTATACAATAAAACCTCTAGAGTAACGCTTCACACAATCTCAGTTTTGATTTATAGCACCATAATAGTTACACCTTGTTAGAAGGATTTTTACAAGAAAAATAACTTATTTTCAAGGCCTCCCTACATTAGCCCATAAGTTACACTACCTCAAAAATTTGTGATTACTTCTTTCAAGAGGTGTGTGGAAAGTGGTCAGAGAGAGTTGCAGGTGACATATCCTATTAAGACAATTCTATTTTCATTATCTAAGAACTGCCTCTGATGCACTAGAAAATGGAATATAACTGCAAAATTTACATACTTAATTATATAAGCACTAGTTGCTAAGTCTGCAATTCACATAACATAATCCTCAATGGAAATATTTAATCCCAATATATTCTTTTCCAGGATCCAGATATAGAACTGAACTACTGAAGTCAAATTGATCAATATAATTTCACTCTGAGAGGCACACCTGAGAAGTTGTCCTTATTTACCATTCTTAACTTTATCTTCAAGGATTTTTGATTTAATACCGACTGTAATAGACAAAAGTGTATTTAAGAACCCAAAGGGTTATACATAGTTTTAAATGATAAATATGTCAAACACTTGCAATCCCTTGATCCTATCATTTTATATTTCATAAGGAAGGGATCCCTTTTGAGAAGGATTTATGTGTCCCAACATATTTGGAAATGTTCTTTGACAGAACAAATTCTTTGAGGACATAAATCAAAACTACAGCTGCTCCCCTAAAAGCTGTCAGTGATAATAGCATCAGAAATTGGATTAAATAAGTCCTGTCAAGAGACAGTATGTCCACATTCAAAACACATACAAATTGTCAGAGAAACCTCTGTTGCAAGAGTGGCAAAGAGACAAGGAGGAGGTATAGCAATGATTTGCAGCATGCAGAAGCCCAGCTGTGGAGCTTTCCAAAAGCAGAACTCTTGCTTTTTGTAAACCTTACTGAGCTTCTTTGAATAACATATGCATAAAACCCTAACATATTCTAAACTGGTATGAATAAAACCTAACTGTGATTTCATCCAAGAATGGATAGGACAAACACAATCATTTGCTCCAAAACCAGTAATCTGTGGTATGTCAAAGGAGAAAGGATTTGATATGAAAGTGATAAATATGTAACTCAGGGTTTCCAGGTGACAATTTGGGTTGGCTCCCCCCTGCTGTACTTCTTTTTTTCACTTTTCAGGAAAGGGTTGCAGGAATCTAGCAGTGATTTTTACTTTTTTGCTTTGAAAAGGAAAAATGTTGAAGCCTAAACAGACAATGCTAGATTGAGGCTAATTTTATTCTCAGTTTCACAGTAGAGCTCACTGCTACATCAGCTGCACTGTGAATCAACTTTACAGATATTTCTCAGATGAAAACTGCAACAGCACTCCCACAGCTGACACACATGTGGCCATTACCCATCAGTTTTACCTTTCTTCTTAGCTTGAGTCATCCTATTTACACATGAAGCAAACATTTTTGGGAAAAATTGTGTTCTGGTTTTTAGCAATGCGAGACGTAGGCTTATTTATATGATGTTTTGCCACATTAACTTGTATTTCTAGCTAATTTGTCGAAGTATTATGGGCATGGTAATGGAATAGATTAGTATTATAATACATTTAAAACACCTAAACCCAAACATCAACCACAGCTAAGGAATCCAGGTCCTGTGGTCTGCATTCTGGGTTGGGCCCATGTCACACAGGTTTCTAGGGCACGTTTGGCTCTCTGCTCACCCAGCTACCCAGGCAGGTATCCAGCTATCCAGGACATGCTGCTCCTGGAGCTGATTTCATTGTGCTGGGAGAGACTGGGCTCCACAGCCCACACTGCTGCTGTTAGCCCAGTGTGGAGCACCAGCTAAGTAAGCCCTCTGGTCCCCTCTCAGTTAGCAAAATGCCCACATCATGCACCAAAGGGGCTGCTCCCATTCTTCTCCCATCCTCTCCCCTCTCAGAAGATAGCTGTTTACACCTGGGAAGTATTCTTGCCTAGGGCTGAATGCCTCTGTGCTAGAAATAATTTTGCCTATGTTTAGGAACCTGCTCTGCTCTTCCAAGATAAAAGAAGCAAGCATCAAACACACTTGCAGAAAGTGTTTGTGATCTGTATAATATTTATAGCACAGACAACTTAGCTCTAAGTTTTGGGATTAAAAAAAAAATTAAAAAGAGAGAATTTTACACCTTTATTTGTTTAGTATTTATCAGAATATATAAAGTCATGAGGATGAAATAGATTTTTATCCTTAGCTGTGATGTATGCTTCAGGCTCAGAATCAGCCAGTTGATAAAAAGCAGTTATTTCTGAACACATGGACTATCCAAATTCTACCTTATATCTTCAGGGTCACAAACCAAATGCACATTTGTTACACAAATAGAGATTCATTATTCTGACTGAAACAAACAGGATTACTTGTTTACCAACTCAAAAGTAATCTGTTTTTTTTATTTACCAATATATTACGTTGCTGAGCAAAGAATTATCTTTCCATTGTTTATATGCCTCACTATTTAAGAGGATTATTATTGTAGAATAATCATCTTTCTTTAATTACCAAGAGAAGCGCCACATCATTTTATTAATTTTAGGATTTATGCCAAGTTGGAAACAGAATGTAAAACACAGACTCAGTCAGTAGCTGACAGAAGCTTTGTTAACACTTCTACAAAATCTTTATTGAGAGAAAAAGCACACTCCGCCTACCCACCAAAAACAAACCAAATAAATAACCAAAAATGCAAAAGAACCTAAAGAAAACCCACCCAAAACCCCAAGGAAACACCAAAAAAAACCCCACTGACACAAAACTAGAGGCAGAAAATGAATATATACATATTTTAACTCTAGCACTCTCAGCAAACAAAACGAACACATTCTTGTACAGTACATACCTGAGGCACACAAATGCATATACATCTTTCCTTGATTACTAAGGAGACAAGGTACATCCCTGGATTAGTGGCAGGGATGGTGTGCAGCCAGCATTGCCCAGAGCAGGAAGCAGGAGCACAGCCAGCCCGCACGCAGCGGCTCAGTCAATCTTCACCACCTTCAGAGTCCAGAAGGAGCAGCCCAACTTGAGCAGCCCTCAGGAAACAGCCATGACTAAGTTAATGCTGATTGCCAGCACCTCCCAAAGCAGTTAGGCGAGCACACTTATTTTACTAATCCTTCAACTTATCTTTCTCAGGTGGTGGTTTCTTTATCTCGCCAATGGGGGTCTCGTTCTGCGCCTGGCTTAGCTCAGGACGTCGCCTTCTCCTCTGGGGCACTTCCTCCAGCTGCTGCCATGTCCACTTTGGCACATTTGTATCACCAGTTACAGGATCAGCAGTGACCAAGAGCAAACTCTAAACAATAACCACTACATCAATGTGCTTATTTGTTCAACTGCTAACCAAGTATGTGCCCATCACTATTGCTTTTAAAAGTAATAGATATTATCACCTATAAGCAGAAATCAAGTTACTAATTCAAATGACAGCATCCTGATATATTTATTTAAATATATAAAAGCTAAAGGGTATAAAGACTTGGAAACTTGAAAAAAAACTCCTATTCTTTTTAATGTTATTCTTTTTTTACAGGTTGTTTTATCTGTCTTCCTCAACCATTAGATGTTTAGAAGGGCCTGTAAAATTCAGAACTGATGGCTTGCCCTCTGTCTCTTTCATAAGATGCTGTACACCTGCACTAGACAGGATTTCAGTGGCTTACTAAATCCTAGAAGCTACAATTCTGCAGGCTGACTGAGGAATTGATGGAAATGAATCTATCTTCAAAAAGAAAACCATTAAAAAAGCAGTATTTTTTGATCCCTATTTACTGTCTAATATTGTCTTCTCCTGTTGTGTTATATATAAACAGAAAGGATATTTTAGGACAAACACCTAGCAGGTTGATTTTTTAGCTTTTTTTTTAATGTTTGGTTGAACTCAAACCCTGTCAGCCTTAAAAGTCCACCAAGCAGGTCTGGACTATCTCGGGTTTAAAATGAGTTTAAATAAGTTTAGTGGTAAATAATACAGGATGTGGTTTTATACCCTCCCCAAACTTCATGTACTTTTTTAAAATTCCCAACAGATTTATTAAATTGGAAGAAACAAGATTTCTTCTAGATGAAGAAATTATCTTTTAAAAAATGAGAAATAGTGGTGTTGTAAAGTCAAATCCCATAAAAATATTCAGAGCCAACTAATATGTACTTTTAGCTAAACATGAAACCTGAACGTATTTAGAATTTGAACATGTTAAGAGAAATCTTTACATTACACTCAGAAAATTAAGAATTAAAAAAGATTTTTGTTTCCATTGGGAAATTTTTCACTTTAACTGGAAGCTAAAACTGAAGTGTATTTTTTAGACAGTATTTTCCTCAACTATTGCTTCATTGATGTAATATTTTATAGGTTCTTATGACTGCTGACTGCTTGCATTGTATATGTGATATACTAACAAAGGAAAAAGAACCTAAACATTTTTTTTATGATTAAATAAAAGTATAATAAGATCTTAACAAAGAGATAGAGGATTTGGAATTGATAATTCAGAACATCTTAATTTTGATGGTGTGAGAGAAGGTCACCTTCATAACTCTAATTCAGGCCCTGAAAATATCTTATTCTAGCAAAATCTGTTTAGTAGTAATCAAGCAAACCAAAGGCATAATGAAGAGAGCTGAACAAATAATTCACACTGAATAATTTACTCAAACTCCTTTTCAAGTTCTGGAGTGTAAATGAACAGTTTCCTGGAATTTTATTTATTCAGAAATAATGTATATTATTTTTACCTGTAGACACTTACTGGACATTTGATCTATCTGATTTAAACAAGTTATTATTTTTTCTTATCAAGTAAGGTACACAGTAAGTAAACACATAATTTTATTAATTTCACTGGTAAGAAGCTTTGATGAGCAGTTTTGGTGTGGTGCAGTTGTGTACTGCCTAATGACCAGTTTCTGATCTGACTGTGTAGCATCTGACAGTTTTTAAAAAAAGTCTTGTAACCCAATCTAGGAATGTCTTTATAGATGACAGGCATTTCTTTTCTTTGATGTGGTTACATTTATCTTAGGTTTTCTTACATTTAGGTACATCTAGGCAGTTGTCAATAGCATTGCTTCACTTTGCATGAATATCTACAAGCTACTTTCAATATACTGGAGAAAAAAAGTCTTGCCTGTATTCCCAACTTCATTTGGAACCTCTACTCAGCCTCAAAGATTATATTGCTGTTGGTGAATAGCCTAAAGATGTATCGAGTTATACAAGTGACTTCTACTCACCCATTTATCTGCTGCATAGATTTAGCTTTCCTGCACCAAGAGATACAAAATTGAGTATTATAATACTTAAATATGGTTCTAAAATAGTAATTATTGAACATCATTACCTCTTTCTACTACAGAGAGTTTTATGGGTTGTTTAACCCAAGGGAGAGGCAAGCCTATATTAAAATTGATGGATCTTTTCTATATGTGTCAAACTGATATCATGTGACAAGACACTGGGCTACAAATCAACATTTAATGTTCATTGTCTGGAATTCTAGAGATAAGGACCAAGTTTGCCTATGGTTAAAGGCAAACCCTCTTCCTTCCCACCCCCAATTCTACTTAAAATATATTCAAAAAATTTTTTCAAAAAAATATGCAACGAAAATTCTCACAAATCAAACAGCAATAGAATGCACAAATAAACACATGAATGTAGAAAACATTTTCAAATGACTGTAATGTCACCTTTCCCTAGTGATAACAAAATGGATGCTGGCATTCAGCTGTGCAAAATACTGAGCTCTATTCAATCAAGAACCCCAAAAGATAAGGCTTCTGTTGTCCTCATTAAGGCTTTAAAATTCTAACGAGATGCTCCAAATGATATAGAAATAAAATCTACCAACAACCTGAAGTAGAAGTCAGGTTGAGAAAACTTTACAGTCACTTTGGATTGTATTTAGATTTTTAGCAAAAAATTAACCATGCAGAACATTTTACTCATTAGGGCTTTATACAGTAATGTTTTCTTTTTCCTTTTAATCTTTTATTCCTTTTTCTCTTCATTTTTCTTTTTATCTTTTTTCTTTGTTTCATTTTTCTTTCTTCTTTTTATTCTTTTTTCTTTTTTCTTTTTTTTCTTCTATTTTTTTTTTTTTAAATTGCATATATTTTATTTGGCTTAACACTACTAGACTCATTATCCAAGTAAAAAAAGCAGATTAATTCCTAAAACTCAGTATTAAATTTGTCTTTGGAGGTTTGATTCAATTCTATTCTGAAAATTCACCTTATGATATTTTATTTTAGTGGTATTATTCAACTTCATAATAAATCCTGTAGCAGTTTCAGCTTGGGGCCTCTGTTGGGAGACTAGTCTTATTTAAAAGTACAGGAGTAATAATTGTGTAATCTGGGACCTATTTCCTGTTCTGTTGCAGATTTTCTGGGCAATCACTTATATCCTTTCAGGCCCAATCTGATGAAATGAGCTATGGAACACTTCCTGCGGGACTCAATCAGCATATCATTATACTGCACACAGAAAATGGGCAAAATAAACACTGCCTCTCAGATAAGATGCAAACATTCATTAAATGTTTTAAATTGCTGCAAGATTCTTAACATATAAAATATTACAGGAATGCTTTTAATATTTAATGTTCAATACACTTTTGGCTGGGTTTTTTTTTTTTTCTTTTCCAATCACTTTACATAAGAAGTCCCTTCAGCTATTCATAAAGGGATTGCAAATCCACATGACAAAACACGTAGTTGAATTTGTCATAAAAGTTGAAAACATTGTGGATGCTGCCTTCTCTATAATCCTGTTCTCTAATACAAGAAAAATACATAAACCTTGTTAAGCCTGCAGGGACTGTATATTCCTTGTTCTTGCTAAGGAAACAACAAGCTGAAGAATAATTGCTCATGGTTTCTAAACAAAGTTTTGTTTCAGTTTTTGACTTTGGTTTTTTGATGTTTGCTTTTTTTTTAGTAATTCAGAGAAAATTATTTCAATTTAATAAAAATTAAAATAATTTAGCTGTTACTAAAATATATTTTCCTCCTGTTATATGTTTAGCATATATTCTAGAGGCACAATTGCTTTCATTAAACTCATCAGGGACCTAATAGAACTATCTTTTCCCCAGGAAAGTTGTCCTCATTTACTTTTCTATGAAGGTACCTCATAACTTTTTCTTGGATAAATAGCAACAGTGGAAATTGTGTATGATAACCACAGATTTCCTCTTCTTTTGTATTCAGTTTTTAAAGCCCTACTAGTCAGAAATGTAGTTGATGATTGTGATAGATTAGCATTTAAGAAAACAAAGAGAAAGACCTAAAGAAATTAAAACTGCTGGAGGCTGAGGGGAGTTTTTCTCCTGGTCAACAACTGGCCATTTCTAAGAACAGACAGCAGTTTTGACCATTGAAAAGTGAGATAAACCTGTGAACACCACCTTAAGACCTAAGCTTGGGAATTTCTTTGTCTCTTTGTTTCCTGGCTGTGAAAGATAACAGAGCTCCAGCTGGTTTCCCGTTCCATGCCCAGGCCATGCGGCCCGGGCAGGGGCTGGGCTGGGCCCAGCGGCTCCCGGCTGGGAGATGGGGCCTGCGGGGCTTGCCCCGGGCTCTGGCCGGGCCAGGCCGCTCCCTGGCTCAGCTGCAGTTTTTGCTGTGACTGAATTCACCAGAGACTGCTGAGTAAAGAGAGGAAAAGCTCTTGACCTGCGGTGGGCTGAGACAGCGACCACACTCTCCAGAGCAGCCATGAAGAATCTTCCATCGCAGACAGCTCCAGATCCTGCACCGGCAGAGATCACAAAACCTTCTACAAAGCCTGGGCAAGATTTTAACCTTTTCATTACCCAGATGAGACTTGCAGATTAATCCTTTTTTTTCCAGAAAGAGACTTTATAAACTATCAGAAACAGTAAAGAAAGGAATTAAGCTTCAGAAGAGGTAGAGAATAAGAAGATACTTTAATTAAGCTGAAATATTTTTCTGTTAAAGCTATGGAAATAGACAATAGTGTTCTGAAAAAACTCCTTTAATTCATGACAGAGTATATAGGGAGGAATGGAGTAGTTCAAAGTGTAGATTTTGAGCAAAAAGTAAAGTTATTGTGATTCAGTGAGGTGCTGGAACAGAGAGAGAGAAGTAATAGTTGAAGATTTGGGGCCTTGAGAGGCAAAGAGAAAACTTCTGTTTCCAGGGAGGCTCACAGAGACAGATGAAGAGAACTTTTGCTTTTGAATAACTCATCCTGTAAAATGACATTCCTAGACTCATGGCCCATACACACCTCAGAATGATGTGAAATGGGAAGAGTGAACTGATGACAGATTTCCGGGCAGCTGGCATCAGAGAAGTAGAAAGCTATAACAGAAATAGTTTTCTTGTGAGAAACTCCATAGATTAGTAGAATAAGACTTCTGTTTCTCTACAAAAACTGATGAAAAGACTCTAGCAGGAATTGGGACTGTTTTAAACACCAAAGTTCCAAAGTTTTTTGTCTCTATGTTATCATGTAAACAAAGGAATGGTTGGGTAGTGGGAGAAAAAGGGGTTTTCTGGAAGTTTTATTCTAGTTTTGTTATTCTTGTAGTTTGTTAATAAACTTTCTTTATTCCTTTTAAGTTTTAAGCCTGTTTTGCTCTTGTTCTAATCCATATCTCACAGCAAGAAATAAGTAAATTTTCTAGTAATTTTTTAGTTACTACTTTAAAACCACAGCATTTATTTGGTGCATTGGCCGGGAAACAAAATTAGCAAATCTAAACCACTACAATGATCACAAAATTTATGAGATAAATAATCTACAATGAAAAAATTAGACTATCAATAAGGTGACACAGAAAGGTATTGTTATGAGGTTTTAAAATGTTTTTAATATTCAAACTAAAAAGTTGCTTTAAAATGGGTGAAAGTATTATGACAAACTTTCTCAGGTTTTTTTGTTTATTTGTTTGTTTGTTTTTTGTTCATATACATTCAGTGCCAATTTGTTTAATTATGCATCCTTTTGAAAAATATTTCTAGTGACCTAACTTTGGGTTGGGAGGAAAGGCAGTAACTGTGGAGCTAGACACCCCTAACAATACATATACTTTTGTTTTAATTTTAAATGAAACTGACAGGTCTCCAGGCAAAGCAGTTCAAGGCTGATTTCTGCAATACAGTACTGTAACTCCTCACCAAGGGTTCCTAAGGCTTACAGTAAATTTGCACATCCATGAAAAGTCTGGTCAAAATAAAATACTGCTTTAAGCTACATAACACCAAAAATGATTCCTGAAATTTCGTCACTGAAATGTGCTCCATGGAAGAACACTTGAAAAATACCCCAGTGCTTTGCCAAATTTCCCTTAGCTACTGATGAACAATTGAGGTGTGGGCCACAGTGATCACACTGTGAATAGGGAAAGACACCAACAGCACAAAAATTGAAAATTAGTTCTCTGATAGAGAACCACCCTCTTCTCTGATGTGCCACTTTCAAGGCAGTGAGACTGTAGGGCAATCAAAGGACCCATGGAAAATGGATAGTGCTGAAAACACGGTGTTTTCAAAGACCTTTGCAACTGGATGTCAACTGCAGTTTCATCATCGCCTGGACCTGCAGCCATCAAAGCCAGTTCAGACGTGTTTGCAGCTCCCAGAAGTGACGGGAACTGAAAACAGAGTCTGACCCAGTACCTAAGAGCTGCTTTTGTTATTTGGCACTATTCACAGTGGACATGGTAATGAGGCAAAAGAATAAAGCTTCCCACTGCAAGCAAAACGTTTGGGGTGCTTGTCTAATCAATGACTCAACTGCATCCATTAAAAGAGCCCTCTGAGATCACTGAGATGTGGTGTGATATTATTGTGCTCCAGAAGCCAAGGATGAGTTTTCTGTTTTCTCTTGGAGCACAAGGAGAGGAATTTGTGGAAGTTCACTAACAATAGTACGTGCGCTGCTTTCTCCATCCTAAACACTTGTTTTTATCATTTTGTTTTCAGATAGCAGAGGCAGGCCCAGCTGGGAGATGGGCAGGGAGTAAAAGAGAGGAAAAGGGATCCCTGGAGGGTTAGTGATGTTCAAGCAGATGGGGGAGGAGGGAAGAGAGAGTGGGAGCAGATGGGAGGGGGAAGAGACCAGAAGCAGAACAGATGTGGGGGTGGGAGGGGGCTAATTTTAGTTAAAGACAAAGGAAGACAAATATGAATTAAATTTGTATTTACGTTAAGAATCTTCTTTTTCCCATAAGCACACATTTTGTGTCTTACACTAGAGGAAAGTTTGAATAGCCTGCAAAACATAAAAGACAGACCAAACATCAATGTCACTTGGGCAAGAACTAGAAAGTAAAGAGGGTCCGTAAGAGTTTCTCAACCATGAGGTTTTGTCTCTAAAAAGCTGGAAACTGAAGGTTCCCACCTGTACTGTATTCCACTGCAAAAAGCAGACATTTGGAAATATATGCAGCAGCAAAACAATAAAGAGCAGACTTATCCATGTGGATGAAGAACAGATCTTTGAATTTCCTGGATTAAAGAGAGATAATAATAAAATTTTAGCGATTGAGCCATGAGTGAATTACATGCAGGTCTACCCTAAATAAATAGTAAAAAGTATAACTTATGTTTGCATGCAGAATATTTTCATTTCCTGTGAAGTCGCTCTCTATATTCTGTCCACTTCTATATTTTGAAGTAGAATTTTGTTGTTGTGCTTCCTGGCAGGGTGTGTAGGTTGTGAGTGAAGGCTGACTGGGAATGCTGCAGCTGAAAGTTAATTAGCGTGTTGGCAAGCTGTCAGCCAGACTTTTGTCTGTTTGCTTTTCGTATAGAAATGAAAGAGTGGATTCCAGAGGTGTCTGAGTACAATTAAGCATCTCACTCTCTAAAATAAATATTTTATATTACTGCATGCTTTTAGGAATCAGCCTGAATGTATCCATTGATGGTGTTTTCTGCTGATATCCTTAAATGTAAATATATGTAAGCAGGTACAGAAGATGGAGTTTAATTGCATCTGTTTGGTAGAGCATGAAGGGCCAGATTCTGTGTTCATTTAAACACAGAACATAATTTTGTGTAATCCAAAAACCTGCTCCAGGTTTGTAGAGGAATATTGGGGATCAGTTTCTGGCCCAGATTAATTTGGTATAATTTAGCTGCTGATAATACAGCAGATGAGTCTACTTAAAATTTTTAAAATAATATTTTCCAATTCTATGTTGATAAACTGCTAGAAATGTTGGAATAGGTAACAGTGTGCAGCCAGTAATAAATCTTCACCTACAGTAGTTAGTAAGCATGATTGCTAAATTTCACAGCCCAGAATTTAAATGAGAAGCTTGCAGTGGGTGCAGGAGGCAAAAAAGAAAGCTAAAAGGGTACTAGATAATGGCAACCTTGATTCAGACTGGATGGGGCATGGGGACCCTGCCTATAAATGAGTTTCACCTGACCAGGGAACAAAGAACAATTTCTCCATTTGCAGAAAAGAATGTGCATTAGTTCCAGAAATCACAAAATTATCTCTGTATTTTCTTTTCTCTAGGAGAGTATACTCACCTTGGGCATTCAGGTATGCTTCAGGTATGCCACAAGAATGCACATACAATTCTCCCAGAGCAGGAAATTACTGAAAAGTAAAGATTGTGCTGCAGCCAACAATTTAAGCCTGGTGTTGTTTGTCTTGCAACCAAAATCTCCAAAAATCTGGTGCGTCCAGCCACAAGTGCAGCTCTAGAAACTCCTTTCCTACCACTGCCCCCAGAGGAGATGGGGGCCTGCAGATGACAGGTTGAGTATCTCTGAGTCCTAACTAGTTTTATGATCCCCTGAAGGAGCAAAAACAGATGATACAGGAAAGAAAAATCTGATGCAGACTGGAATGTTTTCTGGAGACACCATAGAATACATTTCCCAACGAACCTGATCATCTGTTAAGCAGATTTCTAAGGCCTGGGTCCCTGGTGCTGCAGGGCAGACAATATACAAGACCCCAGAAAAGGAACTTCCAATTCCTAAAAATGACCAGTACTATTCAAAATTTTTTTTTCATCTTTTTAATATTATAAGCTTATTTTCTGTAATAAATTTGCCAAACTTTATGAAACCTCACAACAAAGAAAGACATAGAAACATCTAGGCACAAAGAACTAGTCTTCTCTTGGGTGCAGTTGTCCTCTCTTACTGTTTGTTTAGCTGGTTTGTGATTTAGCACAGAGACTGAGCTCAGTGCTGGTTGCTCTCTGAATCCCATTTCAGCTTTGTTTTGATGTTCAGCGTGAAAATACCGGCTCAGAACCTTCTTAGGTTGTCACTAGCTTTTACCTGAAGAAGGAAGGCTCCCTTGTGCCCTCATCAGTATACACATGTGTGAAGTTTAGAATATCAGTTTATATATTTTTAGAAAGGATGTAGACTATTTGAAATAGAAATTCGTCCCAAGAGTTCGTACATAACCCACAAGGATTCATATTAATCCCTAACCCACTAATCCTGCAGTTTTGATGGCTTAAAAGCCTACTACTTTAGAATTCCTTGTGTCTGTATCCCCAGCTGGTCCTTAATTGTTTCTCTTCTATATTTATGCATACTCCAGATCATGTGTTGGTATACAATGTCATTATCACAAATTGATTTAAATCTGTCCGGCTCCAAGTCTCAGAATCCATCAGCATAAAGCAAAGCATTTATTTCCTGTTCATCACACGATAGTGCTGAAGCAGTCATGACTTCCAAGCTACAAAACACATCAGCACATAAATTAGTAAGTGCAATTTATGAGAACAGATTCATAACAAGTATATTTCTAGCAGCATTGTATTAAAGAGGAATGTTTAAGTCAGGGCAGCTTGTCCCTCCAGATTGTCAGTCATTTTCAATCACAATAAGAAGAATTTAAAGCAATTTAAGTAAATATAGGAGTTTCTTTGTTTGAGCCTTTTTTTTAAACAAATGTTGCCAAGGTAGAAATTATGCCAACTGAGAACTGGTTAGGCTCTGCCAGTTTGCCTCAGCTGACCCCAAACCATAAGCTTCTAAGAGCACTGAAATAAAGAGAGACTATTGTTAATGATGCTGAGCTGTCCAGAGGGTCCGAAAGAGACCTCTGTTATCTTTTATAAACACCAGGAAGATCTAATCCAAGTGCCAAAAGAGAGGCAGGTTATCTTCATTACAGGGATGAAGGAGTGAGCACGTAACAGCCTGTAGGATTAATACCGCTCAAAAGAAAAGTTACAGGGTACCTTTTGACATAAGCACCCTGTTAAAACATGTTTCACCTCAAGTTTAAAGCCCATTAATCTTGTGAAGAGCCAGAAATCTACAGTCTGTGTCATTTAGTTGGCATGAAGCGCAAACTGCTCAGCAAAGCTGCTGAAATTCTGATCTACAATAAGCTTGTGAATGAGATATGGACAGCCTTAGCAGTTTCCTGCTTCTGGTAGCTGCCATTACCAACTCTTTTCCCCTTTTTTTCTCTCTCAGTTATTGATTTGTGCATTCTTTAGTCACCTGCAAAGGCAGAGGTGCCATGTCTGATAGCAAAGCAAATGTTAAAGACAATATTTTACCCTTTAAGAGAGAAATCTTCATTAAAGATTTCTCTGATCTTATCCTTGGCTGAGCCCCCCGGTTTGCAAACATCTGGAAGGGACAGCCTGAAATTTCTCGTGGGTAGCTCTGCAACCTTGGCAAGGCTTCCTGACACCCTGGGACTTGGCTGTTAAATATTTTGAGCATCATGGCCTGGGCACGTCACATGCAAAAACAAGGAGGATCAGAAAGCATCTGATCATGATCCTTCTTGGGGACCTACTGTCCACTGTCGTTCCGATTGGGAACGGCTGTAAAGAACGACATAAACTCTCAAGGGAGTTTCAACACGAGAATTCCCCGGTTTATTACTTCAGGCTTGTTTTTATAGACTGGTACGTGGAAGGTACAGAAAGGAAACTCCTATTGGTTAACAAAGTGCTACATCACCATCATTGGTCAGGGGGGCTCATCACCCCCCTGACTTCCTCCTGCAAGGAAAACAAAGACTGCAAAACAACACCTGCAAGGCTGTTTAGTGTCCCTGAGAATTGTTTTAATTCCTTCTCATATTTTTCCCAGGCTACTTTCTCAGGCAGCCTGAGGAGCTATGCAGCCTGTAATTTGTACAGGCACTGTGGTTCAGATTTAGCATCCATAGTCCACTTCACCTACAAGCCTAATTTCTACCCCTGCAAACTCCCCTTAACATGTCACTGGTCTCTGTTTTGCCTCAAGATGTTCCTTAACACCCTCACCCACAGCCTCAAGATGGACCAGCAAAAATGACAGAAGACAGATGACAATCTGATCAGGGTCTTGCCTAAAATCCAGAACATTCAGCAGCTCTTTGCACCCAGATCCAGACAAGAGCACGAGAGACTTGTCAGGAAGGGCTTAAAAGAACCAAATGCCAACCTGTGCAAGACTAGCTATTGAACAACCCCTGTAAACAGGAGCACTTCTTCCAGAGACCCCTGTGCTTGACACGGGCAAGACTGAGCACGCAGTGCCTTCCCCTTTCCACTCCCTACTTCACCCCATTTCTACTTCAAGCACTTCTCTGCTCTGGGTTTTCTGGGGAGATCAGCTGCATTTTGAGAAAGATACCAAAAACAGGACACTCAGAAAAATTATATTTTTATTGTATTACTTCTGCACACAAAACAGAATGTACGGCAGACAGCTTAGTGTGCTGAGGAAATGCTGCAGCAATAGCAGGTTTCCCATATTCTCTTGTAAGTCCATTCCTGTCAGAACCTGTTTGCAGGTTGCTGTGGGCGGCCGGCGCTCGGCTCTGCAGAATGAAACACCTCGGAGTGCGACCTCCCGGGCACCCTCGCAGAAGCCAACAAAACAATTCAGGTCAAGACAAATCAGAGAAGGGAATCAAGGGAAGAGGAAATAGAAATAGAAAACAGTCATTGATACTAGAGCACACACAATAAAATTTGTAATAGCTTGACCCAGGTAACCAGACAGAGTGTTTTAACAAGTATTTTTTTTTTTTCTCTTCACCAGCATGTTTACATGGATGATGCAAGAAAGGAAAGGACTGTGATGAAGATGAATTTGTTTCTTAGTGCTGGTGAAGTCTCTGAATTTTATGAACAGAATCCTTTTGGTTATGTGGTGTTTCCCTCATTTTGCTATTTTAATAGCATGAGCCTGATTTTTCATATTTAGCTCAGTCCTTTCTATCATTTAGTGTATGTGGATACAAGACTTTTACCAGGATAGATCTTGAAACTTGAATATTTGGGTGGAAAATTATATTCAAATCATAAATTAAGCAGGAATCTTTTTGATCATTTCCTTGAGAGAAATACATCTACATATTCAAATGCAAGGATTCATTGAAGTAGCATGTGTTGAGACATTGCCAAGGAGCTGACTGCTTGCTCAAGTTCATATTGCAGCTTGTGAACACTCATGAATCAACCTTAGAGTTTTGTTTTCATTGCTGCTCAGTACTGTCAATGTTTTAATTCTTCACAAAATTCTAATTACTGGAAACACTTTTTGATGAATATCCCCAAGGCTTATAGTAAGTGAAAATCAGTATTTGGAAAAGCTAGTGAATGCAATCATCCCATTAAGGCATGATGGAAAAGCAGTGTTTTTCCTGTTTGTCCTTTGCTATCAGTTTGCTTATTGTAATAGCTCTTTTATCTCTGTCCGTATTTTATACTCACTATACTCTGTAGTGCTTTTGTGCTCAGTGGCATCACATAAATCAATACTTTCTATGTTTGTTCTTGCCTTGATATGTATTTGTAAATCCTATTACCATGCAGACTGGAGAGGAAAATACACACCAGAATTAGTCAAATTAATATTTTATTTGTTATATTTGCTTCTCATAGTGACTGATTCCATATTTGGTCTTTAGACTTTATGATTGGTTAAATCAGTTGAATTAAAAGCATCTAGGACTCTGAGAGCTCTGTTTGCTGCAAATTAAAAGATATAATATATATGTTTTCCTAGTATCTGGCCAGCTCTATTACGGGGAAGATGCTAATGTGACACACTGAAGCATGAACTTCCTTCCCCACACCAACCAGAAAAGCAACACATTTCCAATGAAAATTCATTGTATCTACAGGAAGGCAGAATAATCAAGGTCTCTGCACAACCTTCTGTAGAGACACACAGGGAGGCAGCGAGGCCTCTTTTCCTTTCCAGAAGACTCAGCTGGATCCTGTACACAGGAACCACAGGATACTGCAGGCTGGATCCATCCAAATTCTTATTCTAAATCCTCTCATATGGAACTAGTGGAGAATAAAGAGAATGCAATGAAGATTAAAAACATCAAACACCTCTCTGTTACGGCAAGGGAAGGTTGCTGACAAGAATGTATCATTATTGAAAGAAATTTATGTCCAAGGAAAAAAATAAAGTGGGTGACTGTTCAAGGCCTTTTCTCATATAAATACCTTGCATGTGTATACATTTAGTCACCACAGCTTCAGATTGTGTTTGTAAAAATGAATTAACAGACAGTGCCATGACTTACCCTGGAGACTTCAGCAAGTTGAAAGCTTTAGCCCTGTAATTTATGTTTAATAATTTAACACATTAATAATATTTTAGATTTGGATTATTGAACATAAGCATGGAGATTATTTAAATGAATATTTAATTTTTATTCACCTTGCAAGAAGACAGAACGTGTTTCTAATTGCCAACAATAAAATGTAGAAAAATTATCAATAAAGAAAGCAATTAAGAAAGCGTTTTTACAAAGAATTAATGGCAGAGGGGGGGTATTTTCATTTTTTAAGATGATAAAACAACCTTGTCTAAGGAATCAGTTTTAAGGATGTGTTGAGTTTTATTCGCACAGTTACCTGCTAATTTATCTGCAGTAGCACAAAATAACATAGGCTGTTTTTCATAGTTTCCATCTCTATGGCCTGGAATTATCTCTTGGGCTTTACATATTGTGGTTCTGCCCAAAAGAATGGCTTTCTTGAAGATCAATTTCTAGCTATTTGCAGTGTGGTTAATGTAATCTTGAATCTGCTGCTTGCAGTAGAACTTTGAAAAGTCTGAAATCTTTTTTGTATCTGTCATACTTTGGGGTTTTTCCTATGCATTTGTTTTCTGCTACTAGAGAAGCTATTGGTTCATGAGTATTTTTCAGAATTTTTTTTATTTATTATTGTCCTTAGGAAACAATCAAATCAACCTTTGCAGAACAGCACTTTATTTTTAGTACTGTTTCTCTGAAGGTATTATTTGACTGAATTTCAACTCACTGACCTACCTTTCTTTAGAATTTAGAGACACTTTAATTTCCTCCTTTTGCCTCAAGTTCATACATTTTTAGCTTTACTTGTTTTGGGTTTCCATAATTCTTAGAAACTGAGGAACACTTTTCTTCCCAGTCTTCTAAACACTGAAACATTCCAAAAGAAACTCCAGGTTTGCACCAGTGTTTACAACTAATTACTGCTAAACTAAATAGCTTGTGATGCAGTATGCCAGAAATCATGCATATCTTTTGTGGGTATTCAATATGAGCCACATATGTGCAATTTTTATTCAAGTTCCCTTCTGTCTAGCCAAATTTTCTAATCATTATGGCTTACTTGCCTGTTTGGGCTCCCTTCCAATGCACTCCACATTTTTCCCCTACTGGTCACTTACTATGCTGGAGGCTATTTTTAGTGTTAACTCCTCCTCTAGTTTAACACTTTTCAAACAGGCAAAACTTTGCTGCACGAGGCAAGGGAATTATCTCTGCCTCATATCCATGACGGACAAGACAGAAAACAATAAGTTTAAATTATAGCAATAAAGATTTAAATTAGATAATGTAGAAAGAGCAAAGGCAGAGAACAAAACAAAAAATTGTTTCCTACTAAAAGGAGGGTTAAGCATTAGGATAGACTGGGGAATATATGAGATCTCTGTCAGAGAATGTTTTAAAAAACAGGTTAGACAAACATCTGTCAGAAATGTTTTAGGTATAACTGATTCTGCCTTGGGGCAGAGGGAATGGATGAGGTGACCTCTCAAGGTTCTGTCTAGCTCTATTTTCTGTTTATTTCTAATTTTCTTCTTTTTTTTTTTTTTTTTTTGCTTGGATTTGAAGAACAGGCTCTTCAATGCACTTTCTATTTGCAATGGGTGGTCAGATTTCTGTTTATAAAATACAGATGTTGCTGTTAAGAAAGATTCAGTCCAAAGAAATTGAAGTTAGGAAAATTGTAATTAAAAATATAATTTTAATGCAAAACACAGGAAATATTCTTAGCAAAGTTCATAAAAACTAACAAGAAGAAAACAAAGAAAGCTGTACTTGAAATCATTAATTACATAAGGGGCTTCAAACATTGATTAGGCTGTATCACTTGTCCTGGCTGTAAGTGCTATTGACCCTTTAGAAATGAAGTTGATCCAATACTTTCTACTATAACTCCTCTTAGGGATTAGGAGATGTCAAGTATTTTCTCTTGTGATATTCAGTTCTTGATAGCTTAGAGCTAAAGTGAATTAATTCTTCCCATACGAAGAAACTATCAAATTCCAAGGAACACAGTTAGGTATAAATAGTACATATGTAACACTCATGGAGTCAGAAAAATATTTTATGTGCTTAGTTGGAATCAGCTGGAGTCATGTAACC
This sequence comes from Cyanistes caeruleus, assembly GCF_971803275.1. NCBI lineage: Eukaryota > Metazoa > Chordata > Aves > Passeriformes > Paridae > Cyanistes > Cyanistes caeruleus. Next base: position 22,146,918 of record NC_141709.1, read on the forward strand.
TTTTAATTCCTCAATCATAATTTCAAAGGATTTATTTTCGTTCCTCAAGTACTTCTGTTAGAAAGAGAGAGCCAAGCTTCTGTTGGGGGCGATGGGAACCTGTTACACCCTCTGGTTCCTGGCGCAGAGTGTGATGAATGCTCGCCCAAGTTCGTCTGAGAGCCTTGTTACAGGGCTGTGCAAAACGGTGCTTCAAGCAAAACGCCTGCTGAGGGCTCCCTACCAGTCTAAGGAAGGTTGCTGTTTTACCTCAGAAATCCAGAGGGTATTCCCCAAAGCCAGGAACGACAAAATTCAGTTGCAGTCGGATCACTTAACTTTATTCCGTTTTCTTTTAATGTACTGTAAGTATACCTCATTGAATTCAGATATATTTTAAAGATATTTTAAACATAAATTAGATTGTGTGGAAGCAGTTTGGATGTTCTATAAATATTTATCATTGTAACGTGTCATACTTCGACTTTCAGATTAAAAATTCACAAAGCTCAACATATTTTTCATCTCAATCAGCTAGTGGGTTGTCAGATTGACTTGTTATTTATTTATAAGGGCTTGTAATTGAGGCACATTGTCACGCAGGTGATTGGTGAGCCAGGCAGTGACACCGCGATCCTGCGGCGGACAAATGTGCTGGCACCACGTGAAGTTTGCTGGGATATGCTGGCAGTTCTATTAGCAAGCACTGAGCTCTCGTGCACATGGATATGTTTCTGCTGACAACACAGAGACTCTGCCCCTTAATTTAATACAGTCTCAGTGATGAGAAGAATGTACATTTTCCCTCGATGATTTCGCTCAGCCAAATGCTGGGCTTTTGTCTGTGTGTCTAGTTTAGACAGACAATGAAATATTCTGGGGCTTCAAGCTCCTTTGAATTTTTACATTGATCTGAGAGCCCAAAGTAGCAATAGACCTTGAAAGCTGAGTGTTATCATCCAGTAAGAATCCATGAAAGAGGTTGAAATAACTGTTTGGAATGGCCTGGTTTGTTTGTTTGCTTTTCCTACAGTTTGGTATCTGCTTTCTATTTCTTCTTCTTCTTGTATTCTATCTTTCTTGAAAGTCAACATAGAGTTTCCTAGCAAGACTTTAAGATACTGGGAGATGCCATTGATTTGAGTTGTACTGAGGTAACAGGTGTGCTTAGTAAATTTTATATTAAGCATGGTACAGACAATTACAGTAAAAACAGTTCTATCAGGTTTTAAAAGAGATTAGAAATCTGCTGTAGTGCTGACAATATTTTTGTTACACATGTTTTCTGTATTTAATTATGACTACACTCTCATATATTCCAGCATGAGAATCCAAGGTTCCAGATATTTACTGTTAATTTATTATTTTGTATTTATTCTGGGTTTCAGATATATGTATTCCAATGCCCTCTGTCCCTCTGTATGCAAGCACTGGGCTCAGTCAGTCGTGAACTGCTGTTGACTGTTACTAAGAAGGGCAATCCTGGCCATGGGCAAACTGGATATACACAAAAATTCAAAACTAATAACTCTCAGATCCTATTGAGAAAGCTTTAAAACAATTATTTAGTTGCTAGGGCTGTGGAACAGCATCCTCCTGAGCTTACCTGCGCCTTTTGACCATGTTATTCAATATCTGAGTAGCTAGTTGGATCATACTTACTTTGGGACTATTTTTGTACTTCTGGATGAGACAGTACCCTCTGCACCTCTGTGGTGAGGGATCAGTGAGCCAGCTGTGTTGTGAGAGCACCACCCACCCTTTTTAAGTTAAAAACTTATAAAAATGTCTATTTTCCTGCAAAAATAGCAGTTAACTTTGAAAAATATTGTTTAATATGATTTTAAACCAAGAAATGTTTTTTTCAGAGAAACTAGTTTATTTGAAGAGCTATTAAAAAATACATTTATAATTTTTTTCTCCTCTTTTTTATTCTTAAGTCAAGTAATATGATTTTCCTCTCAAGGTCAAGAGTCCACATGTATATTTTTTGGTTAATACCAGGTATATGTATTTCTCCCTCTATAAGAAGGTTTCATTTCTCTACCACATTTTCCAGATCTGTTCTGCTTAACTACAGTGGCTGTAAGGTCAGAGTCATAAGGAGAGAAATAACCACTGCAGCTGTTCAGAAATTGCTTTGGTGGTCTTTGCTAAATTTCCACTAACAGGCAAGTGCAGCACACAGGAGATGTAAATACCTCACTTAAATACGTCTTTCAGCCTGGATTTATTGTTCACTGTATCTGCTCCTCTTCTGAAATTTTAAAGACTACAGGAAAATTATAGGCCCTTGGTGTGGAAAATGGTGCTGAAGCAGAAAGTTACTCAACACAGCAAATGTTACCTGGCAAACACAGCCCACGGGCTCTTGTTTATAGCCCTTCTTCCAGCCAAGGCTTTGTAGGGCACTTTGCCATACATTTGTGGAGACAAAAAAACTAAAAGATCAATAGCTTGAAACAGTCTACAGAAATGTTACCCTAAAGCCCAAAAGCACATAATCAAAGCCACCCAAACCTGCTAATAGAAACTAACAGTATTTTGTTATTCTGTCACTCATATTAAAAAACCAAACAAAAAAACCCCAACTAAAACAAACACCCAAAAAAATAACCCCCAACCAAAACCAAATCAAACCAAAAATGAAAAAAAACAACCAAACCAAACAAAAACAAAAACCAAAAAAACCCTAAAAAAACAACCAAACAACCCAAACAAACAAAAAACCCAAACCCTAAAGTTTAGAGGGGGTAGGGGATGGGGGGAATCAATGTGGTTATAGTCCCCAGCATTACCTCCTGTACACAAGCCATTGGTCTAATCTATTCCTTTCTTCTTATGCCCTGAGACAAATATACCTCCTGAAATTGCACTGGCTCTCTAGTAAGCTTTCTTAAAAAAAAAAAGAAATTAAAACCCAACCAAACATAAAAGCTTTATTCAGAAAAAAAAGCAGCCCATACAACTTTCTAAATCACACAGAAAAAAAACCCAGATGCCCTCTTATAAGTAATGGCAAAAGATTTTTTTACATATTATTTTTTTACTTATTTCTGTTCAAAACATTGCAATTAGTGGTGTAAGTCAGCATTTAATAACAGTTTCACTCTTTGCCAAGTTGAAGTGACAGATAGAGATGTTCTCTCCCTTTTCTACTTCTGTATGTGTCTCCTCCAATGCACCTGTAAGATCTCTGGCTTCTAAATCTATGCACATTTAGCAATGCTTCTACAGGTGTGCACTGGATTTACATGTAATTATGATGTAAACAGCAAGTCACAGAGAATTCTGAGATTTCCCACAGAAATTTCTGTGATTTTTCCTACTTCTTGTGGCCCAGAAGTGTTTTTCCACAGATCATTTATAAAATGTAGTTAGTGAGATGTTGTGCCCCAAAATGCTTACATCCATCAAATGTAATTTAAAATTCTGTAATTCTTATTTCTATACTTCAGACAGAAATATTGGAAATGCTATATGCATTTGATACATAACTCAAGTAATTCTCATGTTACCTGCCAACAAGACACCCATGAAAAGCAGAGGCAAACTGGCTGAAGCTTCTGTGTGTGTTCCTAGAAGAACTGAATGTTTCAAGCCCATTAAAAAGCAGAGGGTGAATAGCTCCCAAACTGGTAATTTTTTTCTGAAATTCACTCCAGTGCTGAATTTTGAGGAGATTATGCAAAACATCTCAGTATTTAGTTATCAGAATGCACATCAGAAATAGTCATTATGATTAAACTCCATAAGGTATATTTGATCATTTCCTGTTTTGCCAACATTTCCATTTGTGCTGTAGCTTGACTGCAGACAACTTACCATGGTATTACATTAATAGTATTATAGCACTTAAATGTCCCATTAGAGATTGCAAGTGAGAAAAGAATATTATGAAAATAATTATTTTAGTTCCAAAGACTCAGATTAGGCATATGAAAACATCTCAGAAGTGAATTCATTCATTTGAAGAATGAAAGATTTATCCAACAACCACATTTGAAGAACTGAATTTGTCCCTCATTAATAAAAATATATTTCTTCATTATTAATTATAGGAAAAAGGTAAACTTTGTTCTGCCTTATATTTTATTCAGTGCCCATATAAAAGAGGAAGGATAGTCGTGCACAAGTGAAATCACTGATATGCAGAATTTTCTTGAAAGCCATCATTTCTTGTCCATTACTACATCATTAGTTCAAGTAGGGTCAAAGCTTATGCAGAAGAGATTATATAATTACTTAGACAGGGTTTGATACATCCATTGTAATCCACTCTTAATTGATATTTACCCACTTTTTTGTGCTACTGAACAAGGTTTAAGAAGGACTTGAATTAATAGATGATGGTGGCTTGAAAAATAAATACTGTGGAGGCGTTAATATTCTTCTCAACAGTGAGCACTAACAATAGTAGCCATTTTAAGAGTGCTGTATCTTAAAAGAAGATATCTCTTGAAAGGTCAGAGAATAATACCACAAGCAATTGTGGCTGAGATTCTTCTCAAGCAAAACTGGAAAACAACTTACTTTTGGAAAGTGAAAAAAATAATTAGAATTTGAATTATTTAATTTATTATTAAAATTATATTAAATTAATAAGGAGGACAATAATTCATATTGCATGACAACAAGCATTTTGTCTTGGTAGGAAGATAACAGAAAATTTTATTAAGTTGTACTTGACTAGCTTTTATAATTCTTTAATATCTGTTTAAGGCATCTAAGTAAATGCTTAGCAAGAAAGGAAATGCATAGGGCATCAGAATCTTGAGCCCACATATTTCAGCTTATCACTTATGTAAAATGAATTCAAATTAACCTGTTTCTGAGTTACCTATGAAAGCATAAAGAACTGACCTATTTTTATATCACCTACAAACTTCATTTTTCCAGTTGAGCTGAAAGACGGACAGACAGATATAGTGAAATGGAGAAATGCCAGGATCACAAATCATTTTGAAGGCCTAAGGGTTTTAGAAAGATGTTTCTTTCTTAGAAACCCTTCTAAACCTGAAATGCTCATGACCATAGAAGTATATAGAAAAAAACTGTCAGCACTCCTTTGTTTTTTTTTATCTTTTCTTCAGAATAAAGCTCAAAGCATTGCTAAGGATTTTCTAATTCCTGCTGATTTTGTTTTTCTAAAAATGCATATAGATTCCTTCTACCTCAGAGATTCATAAATGTTATTAAAAATGAATGGCAAGACTGATTTAAATTGAAATGTCAGATGGTTGGTTTCCTAGTAGTTAAAAAATAATGACAACTGCATAAGAGGTAAGTTAAATTAAGGAAAAAAAAAAGAAGTCTGGGATTAATTATGAATTAAAAACTTTAAGAATTTAAATATTATGCCTATAAAACATATATTTACACACATGTAGGAGTTTAATGAGGTAGCCATATGAATGGACAGGTTGCCTAATTCTGCAGCCCATTTTGTTCATTAATCACAGCACACCTCTTGCTTTGTCACTCTGTTCCAGCACCACTCCTCCGAGGGCAGGGATGTTAATTATCCCAGCTCTGCTCTGCCTGCTGCACTTGCTGGCTGACCAGGGGTACTGAGCACCAACCAGGACTCCCCCAAGACTTTAGTTTGCTTCCACACTGCTCCTGATAAGGGCAGGAATCACACATCACCACATCAGATCTCTGGCAAGAGGGGTCACTGTGCAGAGACCCCGAGGGCAGAACAGACTTTCTCCATATCCCTTCACACTTTGAATATTTGTGCTAAGGGGAGCTAAGTTACCTGTGTCCATCTGTATCTGAATTTTGCATTTTAATAAAGTGATAAAATCTTCTGTACCAATGTGTTCTAAGGCAAAATTTATACCAGCTTGAATATTTAAAATCTTGGGTACAATTTTTTTTTCCTTTTAAAATTAATGAGAGCTGTCACCATTGTAGAGCCTTCTTTTAGAAGCAAAAACATCTCAACATTGTATAATTTAAAACCAAAACCCTCAGTGCATCTCCCCCTCACCACCCTCCATTAACCCAGGGGACTCTGCATATGTTCCTTAAGGGCAGCTCTCATGCAAAGATTCTAGGAAAGAGGAAATCTGAATACTCATAGAAAAAACTCCTCCAGTAGTTGTAGAAGAATAACAGAGAACAAGAGGGTGGAATTCTGCAGAAAGTCATACTGCAAGTGTTCATCAGGCTTCCAAGTTTAAGAAGGTGTGAGACACCACGTGCTCCAGGACCTGATTTTTCCCTCGTGCAAGAGAAATGATTCTGGACACTCCAAAGACCTTGAATGCATGGTGGAAAAATGTCTTCTAATTATTTCTATAATTCCATGGATAGACAGTTAATAATTCGCCCTAACCTGATTTCTTCAGGTATTTCCCATATATCTCACCAATTACAGTAATGTGTAATTTACGTACATTCTTAAAGCATTTACAAACTGAAAATGAGGTTTTTATTGGAAATATTTATGCATGTCCTACCACTTCATAAAGCATACAGTAAGAACAGCCTTTAATAAAACAGGTGTACTATAGAAAGTTGTTTTATACACATGAAGAACAAGAAAAATCTAAGAGATTTTAGCAAATACCTTTATAAACTTATACTTCTCTTTCAATTTTTTTTCTAGAAGAGAATAAAACAGGATTAAAAGACTTGAATTATAGGTGATAGTTGCTGAGTATTGAGTATTAATATAAACTATATAATATTCTACTAGAATTTGAGATACAATTTCTGGTTATATATCATGTACCACTATCTTAGAAAAATAATCCCATAAATAAAAAGTTTCAATAGAGAAAGGCATTAAAATATTCCTTTCTATTTAAAATGTAGCATTAAGGCTAAAAGTGCAAAGCCCTGAATGACCTCCTAACCCCTTTTAAACCAAAAGAACTGTGCCCTACTGAGCTCAGTTTTATGAAGTGTTCTGTTGAGACTAATTGAGGATGGAGTAATGAAATGGCTCAGGTCAGCAGTGAGTTGTGAGGCTAGAATAAAAAAAAAAATCCCTTTATTTTGAAGGATTTTTTCCTTTATTATTTATGAAAATAATTACAATTTTTTACAATTTTAGGGAATTCTAAGGTTTATTCTTCTATGGCAAGTCTATATGCTCCTTGTTGAAGCTGAAGACTTGTATTGCAGACATCAGTATATATTCCTTCTGTTCTTCTCCACCATGAGCTATAAATGACTAATTCTTCCCTTTTCCTCATGAGGTCCATGAGGTGAAAGCTCTCCTCTCTAATGGATCATGTTAGATTTTGACGTTTTCTTATGAGAAATGGAACTATTTTAACAGGCTCAGGTGTTCAGGCCTGGTCTTTTCTCAGATCTTTGATCTTTTCTAGGTATAAATAAACATATTTTTTTATTCTTAAGGACTAAATTTAGGTTTTTGTTCACAGAATGAGTTATTTAGGACCAGATTAAATAATAATTTGGATGAAAAAAGTGATACTGTAAGATCTGATAAAATTATTTCAAAGATTTTTTTTTATCATCTTCTTAAAAACTTCATTGTTATGAAAACAAGATTTTATGAGTACCTATATGTCTGCTCCTCCAGCAAAAAGTTTAGCTGAAAATGAGTCTGTATTTTTGAAGCCCCAATGTTTCGGTGCATTTGTCATTATTCTACTGTGTTTTCATGCTTTTGTGTGGGTGGGAAACCAATTGATACCTAACATGAGATACCATTGTGGTAAATATGATGATAAATAATGCTGTAAACCTCCCTCCTCCAAATACAGGTCTTGGCTGCATTATGAAGGCTGCATGAATTAATATCACACTGAGACCACATGAGAACAGTAACTTCCCTCTGCAGGATGGCATAAAAAATGGAAAGGTAACCTGATACCAGCAAAATATTTTAAAATTAACCAGAGCTTCAAATCTGAACTGATAGAGCTGGACTTCATCATTTGGACTATGGGAACAGAAGAGCGGAGTTATTCCTTTATTTGCAAACCAGAGACAGAAGGGAAAACATTTTGCATTCTACAGTTTCCTACAGCTAAACTGTACAATATATTGTATTGTACCAAAATATTCTGAAAAACTAAGCAAATAGAGTTAAAATTGCTTATGAATATAATGCAGGTTTGTGGTATTTCATGCCTGTTATTTACTGTGCATTTGCTGATGTGTTTTTTTCATGGAACTACATATTCCAGTATATAAAAGTGGTGACAGTCTGCATTCAGGTTACATCAGCATATCCACTGGAAAAGACTTTTAAGGGAGGAAGTGCATTATTTCACAGTGAAGAATATGAATCTGACTCTTGATACATAAGTATTAATTTAGGATTGTGAACTCGGGCGCTCTTCAAGGCCCGCGGTGGATGGCAGACTCTGTGTAGTGGAACAAATTGTGTAATACCTTCACAAGGCTCCTGTCCCTGAGGAGCACTGATAATAGGGATATATATACCTTGCTTTTCAATTAGTGAAACTGAAACAGGGTCCTCAGAAAGTGGAGAACAAAAAAAAAGCCCAGGAAGGAGGAGTGAATAGGGAAATCATAACTGACCTAGCTGTGCAGCAGACTCAGCTCTTAATTGCCTTGCTTTATCACTCCAAACGATTGGAAATTGAGTTGAATGTATATCTTTATTCAACAGAGCAGTACATTCATAATACCAATACTCAGAGAACTACAGTATGCACATGACTGATGTCACTGAGGAGACATGAATATCCTTCTATCTGATCAGTTCAGACTAACTCTTATATACTGTATTTGGGTAAGTTTGTGAATGACAAAGGGATTCAGACAAACTCAACTGGAGTTTTCTTTTTCTTCTTTCTTTTTCTAGGTGGTGTCTGTATTACAAAACATCCCAGGCAGTGACAGTTTCCAATTTTCATTTGTAACTGTTAAAACATTGTGAATGGTTTACCAATTAACTCCTTTATTGTTAGCATGAATTTTTATCATAACATATTTTTTCAACTAAACAATTTACTGGAAATGTAAAAATTTGCTCTCTTTCATTAAAATCTTGGGGTTATTTCTTGTTATAGTTGAGACTATACTTGTTAAGGAAAGGTGATCAAACTTATCATAAAGTAGTTCAAGAAAATCTGGATAAGTAAGGCAGAATCTTGTGAAAAATGCTCACCTTGGCAATTGGTCTGCTCCTGGAAGCAGTCTACTCTTCCCTTTATGTATTTGGTCTTAGCCCTTCTTCAAAACAGTTACCCTGGACAGTCTTTACCGAGCAGGCACACATTCCTTTCTCTTGATTTTTCTCTGTGAAACAAAAAATCATTTTAACATGACCATCTGCAGAGGTAACAGTATTGAATAAGTTATCTAATTATTTCATGACTTGCTAGCTATCACTACTTTCCTTTATGGAGAAGTAGGAGGAACTTTATCCATGAAAATAACATTAGACTTATATAACCATGAAAAAGTTTTCTATGGTGTGCTATTAAAACAATTTCCTTTTGAATGCTATATTGATTCTTCAGGAAAAAAGTATCGCCTTGGAGGTAAAGTGCTTGACTGTACAAGTGTCTTGTCTTATTCTCAGGTAGTTATATAGTGATGGTACACAAGCAAAGTAGATGTTTGATTTCAGGGAGTCCTCAGAAAATCCATAATTTCCCATTTTTACACCATGAATGTTAAAAACTGTACAGCCATGAGGTAAGAAAATGTGAAAATCTTAGAATGAGAACAAAAAGAAAAGTTGCGAGAGGAGAAAAATTCTTATTCCACAGGTAGAAAACAGGAAAACACAGCTCTTGTACTTGAACACCTGACCCAAAAAATTAAACTCTTCCTTGGCTTTCTCCCTCAGAGACCTCATTAATTCTCTGTGGAAACTGGACAGAACACGTCCCGCCTCTGAGTGTCTGTTTTCTGCCAGATTCACCACTTCTATTAGCGAGCTGGTGTTCAGCAAGGGAATTCTCATCTCCAGGGCCCTTTGAAGAACAAAACAAACTGAAACCATGACTGACATCCTGTCATCCAGTGGTAATTCTCCTTCATTTGAAAAATAACTTGTTAAAAATCACCTTTCTCTAGATGTGGGATTTTTTTATGTAGCAGTGAATTAGTATATGAGTTCTACTTCATGACTCCAACACTGTCTTGAAAGGATAGTTCTGACCTGTCTCACTTGGTAACCATGTCTGAATGGAACTTTTTTGGTCCATTTGTCTCCTGACCATTGTTTTACAGAGAATCTCTCCTTTACTAAAATGTGGGTTTTTTCCTCTATAGATGACTTTTTCTATCACAAGATGTTTATGTAATCTGTAGTATCTATACTGACTAGTAGTTTTTTCCCTTCTCGATGTTACTTGAGTAATTTTCAAAGTTTTCCTCAGTGATTTTGTAATTGTTTGTGGCAGGACAGTTATCCATGTATAAAACTTAAAAATTCAAAACCTTAAGGTACTATGGAAAAAAATTAAGAGATTGCTTCATAATGCATAAGTAAATTTTTATTCTATTTTGATAATTTTTTTATGTGTTCTTTTTTGGTCCCTACATATTACTTTAGTCAAGAGTGCTCTATTGAATGAATCCTTTTACAAGAAACTGTATCTGTACTCAAAAAAAGTTTCTGAACAACATTGTCATCAGATTTTCTGCCTTAGTCATTCCCTAACAATAAAAGGAGTTTTACCATCTTTGCTGTTTAAATCCAGTTAGCTTGTAAACATTTCAGTGTTGTAACTTACAGCTTGTCAAAATTAATCAACTTCAGTTTGGAGTTCTCATTCTCTGATTTTTATTTATTTTTTTTTCAAGGAGTGAACACATAATCAGTTCTCACCTTTGTTTGTGTTTGGAACATATATCAAGAATCCTATTAAAAACACTTATTTTCCTCTTGAGAGGAAACAGACTTAACCTCAACAATATTCCTAACTGCCTCTTTTTTTCATCACAGCAGCCTTCATATCTCCGTGTTTTCAGAAAGGAAGCTGGCAACAGCACTGATTTCCCTTGGTTTATGTTCAGGGGCAGACTTGTGCTTTTAGCTTTTAATAATTATTTGAAACCTTATGACTATAAAATGTCCCTGTCAATTATGAGTAGGATGAAAATGTCAAGTCAGAAGCACTTGATAATGCAGTGTTGGCTTCCCAAACCTGAAAATGGACTAAAATAATAACTCTGAGATTTTAGTTCCTCCAGTCAGTTCAGTCAGGTTAGGTCAGAAGCCTGAAGACAACAAAACTATTCACATTATCAAGGTTATGGCAAAATAGTCTGTCTTGGTGTACATCTGAGTAAATGAGAAATATGTTCTTTATCCCAGAACCCCAGGCTGGCAGCATCAGCCTTACAGCTGGGTTCAGGGATGCTGTGGTGTAGCCACAGAGACCCTGTCAATATCCATGGCCTTGTATTAAAACCTGTTAATGTACCATGTGAGGAATGTGACAAATTTAATGTTTTCTTGCTAAGATATCAATAATTGCTTTTCACCTCTCTTCTCATTACCTCATACCCTCACTAAAATGGCTGGCTCAACCAATAGTCTTCTAAATATTTTCAACTACTGTATTATATGATTACAACTTGGCTACTTACAAACAAAAATTAATTATTTTTCCTTTTTTTTTTCTTTTATTTCTTTTTTTTTTTGTTGTTTTGGTCAGCATTAATTTCAACTTCACAAAGAATACGTTGGGCATGTGAAGCCTGAAAGCCCAACTCATTCACATCAGTTTCATGCTGCTGCAAGTTGTGGAGCTTCAGCTTGGTTGTTCAAGATGTTAGAAGGCTAGGATTGTAATTTCAATTTTTCTGCATTTCATTTTAAATTGTGTTTAATGGTGAGGCTACACTGGCCACAGCATAAATAAGAAAACAGGATTTGCATTTAGAATGCTGTAAAATACTGTATTCCTTTGGGTATACTCACAAATATACACTTTCATATAAATCAAGATAAGAATATGGAAAGCAATTTGATTAGGTACTAAATTCAAAATGTTACAAGAATGTGGCCTAACAGTCACCAGGAACTTAAGTCAGGATACTTATACAGCAATGTCTAAAGTGGAAAATTAAAATGACAGGTTTAAGAGATAAAGACAATCTTGTTCTTATTCAGTTTCAGGGTTCTTGCCAGTTTCTCTTATGAGGTGTAATGTAATATTACATACACATCTACTATAAACAGTGAGACTTTTATAGGTATGTCCAAAGGATACCATTTGATGGGAAATAAAATAAATTACAACCTTGTAAAAGTTCTTTAATTTATTCTTATAGGCATTTCCCTCTGAGAGACATGGAGCAAAAAGTAAAGCCTGTATATTTTACTTAGCGTCTAATCAAGGTAATAAACTATAGTTTTCAATTATGGGAGATAAAAATTCTGCCCTTAGCTAAACTAATAAACAGTGTCATTAAACCTTATGCAATTTTAATTAATGAATATCTAGAGTTTTTGGAGCATTTCATTTCTGGTTAATAGATCTCGGTGACACACATGAGCATGGGACTCTGCTTCCTGATTTTTAGGTTATTTTCACCTTCTTTTGATCTCAAAGTTGTTGTAAAAAGTTTCTCTTCATTTTTTCCATTTCTTTGTCATCTGGCTCAATCATTACTTGATTTTCTTAGAACTATGTAAAAATACCACTTGAGGCTACAATAGATGTTTGCAGACTTCCTCTGAAACAACAGAGCCTCCTCCCAACTCCTTCTGATAATGGCATCAAAAAAACATTTATGGTTTAGAGATACTTGGCAAGTTACTGCATTCCTTTCCTATCAAGTTTTACGACTTTTATACAGCCAGCATAACCCATTTAATCTCATACTCATTCTATACATACTTTTTTACTGATATTTTCCTGCATACCCTCTTATAATTAGGAACTAGGCCCCTGAGGGCCCAATTAGCCAACATATGAATGTAATTATAACCCTTGAAATGTTCTTTTCCATGTGTGTCTGTGATATGACTTTGACCATGCATAATGTGAACCTACTCACAAGGAAAGTTAATCCCCTAATCATTTGTAGAGAGAGCTTTTCTCAGATTTATAGGAGGAATACAAATGGTTATAGAATATCATACTCCAGGTAGCATAGTAAATATGTAATGCTCCTGTGGCAGTATTCAAGAAATAATCCAAGTTTCAGAGTGTTTTAGTACCTCTCTATTTCCATTGAATTGTAAATTCTGTGACCTTGCTAATGTGTCAATAATATCTGGATTTACTTTACTTCTGGGATTTTAAAACTTTATTTAAATATTTGAGACATTACCTACACATTATTCCAATGCTTTGCTGAGGCAAGCAATTAAAGAAACTCCCATTCTCAGTCTCTAGAATGTGAGGAAAATAAACCAAAATTTTTTGAAACAGTATTTTCTGAAGTCTGTTTTCTTAACATTATTTTTGTTACACTCTCTAAATTAATGCTGACAAATCTCTCAAGCATCTGGATATTTTTATTTTACTTCCTGTGCCTGGGTAAAACCTTTATTGAAAAGAAATTCCCTGATATTTTTAAGAACTGTTACTGAAATGAATAGCAAACATTAAATTGCATGGACAAGTAAGTATGATACAAGATTAGATGTCTTCTGGGCCAATATCTAGTTATTTTATGCTGGCTTCCTTACTACATGTCTGCAAGATATAAAACCCCACAAGAAAATAAATCCATTCAACATTAATATCTAGCACTATGTTGGTGACATCCTTATTGGGTTTGACTTGGTTTAGGAAAAAAATCCATGCTCCAACTCAGAAGAGAAATAACAAAGTTTCTGCGGAGAGAGGTTTATTTTTGAATACAAATCTTGTACAAAATACATTTGGAAAACAAAATAAACAAAACTCGTGAGACTATATTGAAGCTAACAATCTTACACTGACAGCTTAATTGTCAAAATGGCCTATTATTTGGACTTTTTGAGGGTTTTTTTGCTTCATCTCTAAAGACAGTTCATCATAAACTTACAAACAAGTCCTGGAAATATGTGTGTGTTTAAATTGACTCCTCTGAGATGTAGCAGGCTGGCATAATGGGAGAGACTTGGCGTATCCAAACTACTTATGGTTGGCACCTTACATTTTCATTAAAAATGAAGCACTGCAGCAGATGGGCTTCAAAGATATTTTTAAGATTTACATGCCAGCCCATGGGAGGGCTCCAGTGCAAACAGTTCCCTTACAGGGAGTCAGAGCATCCTAGGTCAGGGGAGGGGACCAGGCAGCCTGTTTGTCACACATTAGGATCCTTTCATGCATTTGGTGTTGTTAAATTTCATTCTGCCTGTACAAACAAGTCATTTTAATAGGGCGAGTTTAACGTCTCTCAAGTGCTTGTCCTGCACCAAATGGAGAGGTTTTAGAGACATAATAAAATAAAATGAACTGAAATAAGCAACACTCTTCAAAAAAGGCTTTTAGTCATGTGACATCCTGGCTGCAAAAGGCATGTTTGGTCTCAGGATTAATTTCTCAGTTTGGCTCTGTGCTGAAGCCACTGAAGAGGATGGGAATGTTGCCACTGACTTTAGTTGGTGTTAGAAAAAATTAGTCTCCTCAGTAATGAGAACTTCTTTTCAAGGCAGTCTACCAGTACATGTCATAATATATAAACAAGGGAAGTACGGAGCCATTTAAGGATAAATTTTGTCTAAAACTACACTGAAAAGACACTGTTTATAAATTATAAATTTCTCTTTATGCTGCTATTTAAAGATATTGTTTCTTTCTTTGCTTTAATTTATACCAATAGATTTATACCAGCTGCAATACTTCAGTATTAAAATACTAAAGCTATAGGGAATCCTTGATGGGTTTAAAAATCTCAGCAAATTTGACTGTTAATTCTAGGAGTTCTGTTAAGCTTTCACATTAAATACCAGACTGCTGCAACAGACTGAATCTTCTTGCTATCTTAAGGGTGATAAAAACATCCCTGTGGTAAGCCAGTGTGTCTCCAAATGTCCTCTTTGCTCATGTCTGATGGGATAAGCTTTCTGCAGTAACACTTAAAGTTTCAAGTTCAACTGGTCTTTGCATAGTGTTTCTGAGAAAATCATTGGCTTTCACTCTGTATCTGGATGTAAATCTCAAAAAAAGAAAATAAATCAGACACTTTCTGATCATTCAGGAATTTTCTTCAGGACCTCATGGACATAAGACCTTTTTGTGCACCTTAGGCTGCACTTTTGAACCTCACAGGTGTTGATTTCTGGCCCCCATTCCACATCTAAACAGCATCCCTCTGTCCTGCTTTGAAATTAAAATTATAATTTCCCTTCTGCTGTCCTAAAAGTCTAAATCTGCTCATGAGTCTTTTTCTCACAGTTTTCAGAGCTGTTTTTCTTTTTCCTCACCAAAACTTCAAGAGTCATTTTTTTTCTGTTTCTTGGAAAGTAGAGTGTGGAAAGACACCAACCTCTTGCAGACAGGCATGAGAAAATTATCTCTCTTGAGGAGAAAACCTTTAGCCCAAAGCTGTTTCCATCTCTTTATTTCTGTCAGCCTTGGTAGCAGATCCGTGCTCAGATGTGTGAAGGTCTGGGAGCCTTACCTGTAAAGCCAAATATTTGGTTGCACATACTTACAGAAATACGGTAATGTTCTAGCTCTGTGTCATTAGTTCATTAATTCCATAGAAGTTCCCTAGATTATGAAAATATCAACGGCGCTAATGACAGGAGCTTTTGTGCTGCAGGACAAGACTATCAAGAAATTAATAGAAGACAGTATCCTGTAGTATCTTGCTAGTCATTAGATCTTTATGATATTAGGCTGCCTGTAAATGATACTCTATGTCCTAGATTAAACAGCTGATATCTTTTTAGGCTCCAAAGCTGATTAGAAAGACCATTTGTTGCTTTTTGTAGCACTTGAAGGTTTTTAGCTACTGGCTGTAGATCAAAAACATTTGCTTATGTTTGCTGATCTTTTTAAAATATGCTTGTTTATCTTAGATTTACTTTGTTCTCAGGGTGTTTTAGGGTAGCCCTGTTCATTAAAGAGCCATACATGTTAAGTGCTATAAAGCATGTGAGGAAAAAACCTGTCTATTTAAAAAAGAGTTGTAATTTAAATATGCCTGGGAATCACTTACCAGAAGATAATACCAACAGTCATGTCCCCAGTTGGCTCTGGCAGTGACCATTTGTGGTGCCAATGCCTGTTACATCTGAGCCAATGGTGTAAATAAAGCACAGATCCTGCCTCTACTGCTTTGTTGTTAGGTTTTGGGGTTCTTTCAATACATGGCTACTCTAATTGAAATTGAAAAAATTGAAAAAATATAATTAATTGAAAAAAGAAAAAAAAAATCCTCCAAAACCTAAGGCCCCAAGTTTCTTTAAAGCATCATGACCCAGAACCGCTCCCAGTTCTCGTCTGGACTTTTCTCTGTGGCACACCTCCTGTGCTATTCGGTGATCACCCGCAATTTTGCTTTTTCCTGTTTGCAAAATTACAGGTTTCTTCACTTGGCTGCTAAAGAGCTTGTTTGTGTCTCTGTGGATTCTGCTCACATTATGCACTTGGACCAGAAGCAATAACTGTAGCAACAATACTTCTATCAAGAACTGAGGAATCAGCAGAAAAAGCAACAGCAAAAGCCAGTTATTCATCATAATCATCATCATTAGCAGAAACATGAGATCCAGAATGAATTCCTGCAGGACACATTTGTTCTAAATAGCCAGTGCTTTGGATGGGCAGTGTGCTGTTTTTGTAAGGCTTCCTCATGAACTCAGGGGAAGCAAAACCAGTCTGTTTTGGGGAGAAAGGTTGTTGAGATTTTTATTTCAGTGGTGGGGATGTGTGTTGGGATGGGTGGGTGGGTGGTGGGGGTGGGTGTTGTTGCTGTTGTTTTAAATCAGAATAGTAACTTTTATCCTTGTTAGTCAAAATGTCATCAACACTCCATGAAAAAAAAATAAATAAAGTATAGATTGGTACTTGTATAATAACTGTTTTGTATATGAAAATTCTAATTTTAGGGAATGGAAAATTAATTTGTTGACACTGAACTCTAAGTGACTTACGTAATGTGTGGTAAAAAGTAGGATCCTGAGTGCCTTCAATCACTGTCTAGGGAAGTTTTTCTGTCTCATTTGGCTATGAAGAGATCTTCATTCTGTCAGATGCTACTAATAATAGCAAAAGTATCCCACCTCTGCATTAATGATGTTCTAGCTATGAATGCAAGGACAAATTTTATGGGTGGAACTGTACCAACAATATACACAGATTGTAATGCAAGAATAAGGCTCAGCATACTAAAATCTAGGGTATACTAAGACAAAACAAAAGAAAGGAAGTGTCAATAGAGCTGAAAAAGCTACAACATTGACATTAGATGGGTAAAATGACATCTTAATTGAGGTTTCAGTTGCTCAAAAGGTGGAACAGTAAGGAAGGAGAAAATCTCTGAAGATTTACTTCTAATCAAGAAACACCTATGTTACTAAGGTTATAGTATAATGAACAAGAAAATAGGCTGTTCTATGTGAACTAAGAGAAGCATTCCTCCCTAGACTGCTGGATTGCAACAGCCCTTAAAACACAGTTGAAATAAACAGCAGTTAGCAGGGAAGAACCTGACTAGAAATCAGAAACCCATGCTGGGATTCACACTGCTGTTACTGGCTCAGCTCCCTGTGCATGACACTGCAAGTGCTAAAATGAAGCACTCTGTTCATTGGAATTTGACTTTGCCTGACATGGGTTTTTTTTCTTATTTTATGTGGGGGATGGTTTTAAATTTGGACCTGGCTTGGATTTAGAATACCACCAATTTTCATTTCTTCTGAAGGACTGCATTTTTTGCCTACAGGTTTATTTCCAATCTGAAAATTCATAGATACAGGAAATATACAAATATTTTCTGCTTCAAATACACTGTGTAGTCTTGCAAAGTTTTCTTAGGAGTTTATTGCAGACCTCTTGGTGGTTAAAATAAAAAGTTGCTGAACTTAATAGCAGACCAAGGGTCTGGTCGACTTCCTTTCTACCGCTGAGAAAGTGTTTTTTTGTAGTGCATTAATCCCAGGATGTGCAAGCACAGCATTAGACTTTGCTAAAACATTAGTGTTAACATTTTAATTACTAATGTTATTTATTTTTTATTATTTATTTATTATTATTTATTATTTTATTATTATTTTTATAATATATATTTTATTGTGTAATTTATTTACCTGGGACAAATAAATATTTATTAAACTAAGTTTACACACCTTCAGTGTTCTGTGTTCTCACTGCACCACAGATGAACCAAAGGGACCTAGAACTAGGGAACTAGAGTCTCCCAGTATTGTGAATACTATTCTTTGCCCAAAAAGGACAGAACTTTAAGTTCTAGACATCACATGACTGTAGAGTCATGCCATCACTCTCTTCTAGATAACTCCATAGAAATAAAAGATGAATTACCTCAAAAAGAATGTTCTGGGGGAGTATTTTAAAATTCTAAAGAAAAAAAATATCTGATAAATCTTATCAGCTTCTCTAATATTAGCTACTGTTAGAATTTAAAATGAAATAATTTATCAGCCTCCTAATAGTGTGAATCACAAAGTATCTTGTGTGATCCTATTTACACAGTTTAAAAAGGATGACAGCTGAAAAAACCTCAATCTATTCTAACATATTATATAAACAAATATTTGGGGAAAAAAAACCTCAACACACACAAGTAATGGATTGTTCTCAAGCTCAGATATCTGAACACTAGAGAGAATTCAGTTTTTGAAAGTGGAATGAACAAGGGACATGGTTAAAGTGTGGTCAGAAATAATGAAACATGTCGTGAACACTGACGAGTTGTGCTTTATTCTCTGGTCAAGTGTTTTACTAGAGTAAGGGGATCTTGCTTGACATAAGTTCATAGCAAACTTAGAATGGGTGTTTTTTTATATGAGTCAAGAGTAGCTGTCAAAAGTAGCCTCTCTTGCTTTAGTTAGTTTTATAGAATTTAAAAGTGGTTTAATGGCTGCATGAATTCACACAGCATGGACAGCTGTACTGAAACAGGAAAGTAATATAAAGAAATGTCAATAAAAAATGAACCACTTGTCAGAAGTTATTTAACTGCTAGTTTATACAGACATGGATATAATTTAAAGCAACTATATCTTAGTTATCTAACATGAAGAAAAGTGTTCTTTCATTTTGTTGTCATTTGGCCTAGTCATGCTTTCATGCAGTACAGTATATAAATATAAATATAAATATTTATAAATATTTTTTATTATCATGTTTTTAATATATATTATTTTTAATTACATGTGTCAGAGCTGTCCATCAACTTTCTCTGTCTTTAGAAATGTACAGGTAAAAACTGAGGTGCAAAAAATCACTGCCTTTCTAGTGCATATTTCATACTCAACTTTTCTTTTTTACTGTTTCTTAGATATGTTAAAATAATAGTGAAATTTGAAGTTTGCTGTGAAATTAATCCCTAGTAAATACAAACTTAAGTAGTACTTGACAATTGTATTTCTAGTGAGATCCCAACTATGAGCAGACAAACAGTGATAAGGGATATCAATCACTTTTAGCATCATCTAAATTTCTCTTCTGCTTGCTTTCTTTTCATTTAACTGGCTCAGAAAATAACACCAACTGTTGAAATTGGCACACCATTGAGATCAAATATTCCTTTTTCATATTTGTAGGACAAAAAAAATCTGAAACATGCCCCTTAAAACACAGGGATTGTATACATTTCAAGCTCCTGTTTGCCTTAAATAGTTCTAGAATTATACCATGGAGATGTAAGTTGAGTGAAATGAAATGAGTTATTATGATCAATCATGTTTCATATGCTAGTGGCCAAGTAACAACAATTGCGGTAGATGAGGTACAGAGGCAGAGGAGCAAATGCTTTTCCTAAGCTGCTTATAATCTAAATGTTTGAGATGGAAAATATGGGTGAGGGAAAAGATTTAGCACAGATGAATGTACACTGAGATGGTAAGAAGGGGATACAATTTGCTAAATGTTTTTATATAAAAGGAAGGATTTATCGGGAGGGGGAATGTGAAAGAACAGTGAGTGAGCTCTGTAAGGCTGAAGTAGGAGAGGGGAAAATGGAAGATAGAGGAAACATGCAGGGATCTAAAACACAGAAACAGAAAGGAGACTTCTTACATTTATTTGTATTTGCTTGAGTCTGTCCAGCTACATTTTCTCACTCGGGTCTTTGTACGAAATTGTAGGGAGAAAGTGGTGAAAGATGCAGGGAGTGAGGGAGGCATCACCTGGACTCTAAAGGGGATCTTTGGCATGCTGACAGGCACAGGCTGCGGGGAAAAAAGAGGGTCATACAGAAACATTGATATATCTCTAATTTATGCATTTCCTAAGAACACGTGCTCATTAAGTGGTCTGCATACACAACTGGTAAATGTGGCTCAGCTGTCTCTCCGGAATAACACAGGCACTTTTCACTGGAGAAACTTAAGTGCTTGCAAAATATATTCCGTAGAAATTGTGGAATTTTTTTTTAGCTAAAGCCCAATAATGTCTTACTTTCAGAAGCTGAAAAAGAAACATAAATAATAAATAAAATAGTGATCCATCCATGGGTATTTGACTAGAAAGTAGATTAAAATCTTAAAATACTGCTGAAGTTATCAGGGCAAAAAAGAGTCAAATGTAAGGGATGAAACCAATCAAAGCTTTCAGTGTCAGGTAGCAGTATTTTCTCCAGAGCTAATCTATGCACATTTCATTTATCATCTAAACAACTCTAGCACTACAACCAGTGATGATATTATATAGCCAAAAGAAAGGGAAAAAACCTTATAGCTGATCATTTATCTACCTTCTCCCTTCTCCTTTTCTTCTTGGAATGCCATTTACATTTAGCTCACATTTTAAAAGAAAGGAAATGCAAAAAGGGCACAAGGATTCAAATTTGGCTTCAGTTTTTCTGTCCCCTCCTTTTTTCTCTTTGTTTTTTGCAACACTGTTTTAATTTTAGAAAGAAATTCTAAATTGACATTTAAATGGTGGCAGGGCGATTCTCATTCTCTGCCTTGTGAAACGGTCTCTGAAATGTACAATTATGCTGTCATCTTTAGCACTCCACATTGGACAGAGTTTAATTATTAATGTGTTTCCCTCAGAGAATGACTCGATCATGTCACAACTCTAGACAAATACAGCTAATGCAAAATCATAAAATATTCACTTGAATACTGCTGAACTGACAGGAAATTAATTCTATGAACACTTTTGATATTACCAGAAAATTAGTTTCAAACGCATAAGACTGAAATAAATGTGTTCATAATTTGCTCAAGGGTAACGCTCATCTTGCAATCAGTTGGTGTCTTTTTATAAATGTTACAAGTATTCAACATGGTTTTATGATAAAGAGGACAGTTAATGTAATGTATTATTTGTAGACAATATTTCCCTTGTAAACAGCAGGGAGTGAAGAATTGCTCTCTCAGAAATATTTAAACTCTAGAAATATTCTGCAATTTATCATTTTGTGGCACCAAAAATGCACCTAATTTTGAATAGTCCCAGGAGGGGGCAGAAGTTCAGGAATTTTGTAATAATCACATGATAGACTTTCACACCTAAATTATTGGGTTGAGTTTTATTAGCCAGATTGGTAGTGACTGAAAATTGTTATCAGTTTGAAAGTCGCAACCAGCATAGTCAGTGGAAAAGGATCAGGCTCTCCTTACAGGGAAATGCCTTTGTAGCAAATGTCACTATCATAGTGTACTCTCCAGCTGCATCAATAATAATGCAGATGAATTGTGGCAGTTTGAATGAACAGAAACAGCAAGTTCAGTTGTTGTTGCTTGTGGCATATTATTTACTGGAATTTAGAAAGCCTGAAACATAAAGAAAATCACTTCCAACAAAAGTAATTATGGTGTAAAACATTGACATGTGTGTGCATGGCATGCTTAACAAATTCCTACATATCTGTCCCAAAATGCTTCTTCCTACTCTGGCTTTCTTTCTGGCTACTTTGCTGGCAGGATGTGTGAAATCACCTGCAAAGGGTTTCCATGAAGAACAGGCAAATGCTTGAGTGGACTACTTGTCACTGAACCAGGGACAGAGACTTTATCCCTTAGGCTACTTGGCAGATAATCCTGAATAAATACAAGGCCTGTTTTTCAAACAGGAAAAAGTATTTGGAATAAATATTATTCACAATGAATAATTTAACAGCTTTCATGGGCACCTTTGGAAAGTTTTCTCAGAAAGCCCTAGAATTAAATCACCATGCATGAAGATTAAATTGTTTTTCAGGGCTAATGCTGCATTCCTTTTGCAGTGCTGACCAAAGTTATATAAAATATGAAGGATGAATGTAGGGGAACTACATTGATTGGGAGAGCTGGTATAATAACCATTGACAGTTTAGAGACCAACTAGGTCCAGTCTGCTGCTCTTAAAGTATATGAGGGAAGATGGTTGCCAAAAATATTCAAGAGGAGGTGATCACAAGGATATCAAAGATAGTTGTCAAGTCAGTCACTTCAGTATTTTGTAGATGGAAGCACAGGGGTTGTTTCTGTGACTCCCAATGAAGCTGCCTTCTGCCAACAGAAAGCCCAAGTATCTGTTTATCCATGTTTCTGGAAGATGTTTTAATGTAAAAAAAAGTGGCACCTTCAATTTTCCAAAGCAGTTCACCTGAGAATTTCCAGATGCATCTATGTACAAGATAAGGTCTTTTTACATTTTGCCTGCAACATTTGAAACTGGAAACTAAAAAAAATACCCTCAGAACATCTTTTCCACTCTGTCTGTATGGCTGCATAATAAATACACCATTAAAATATGCAGTGTCATTAATGAACACCAGTGGAATGCACAGTTTAACTGCTTAAACTTTTTATTAAAAATTAGAGGAAATGAGAGTATTCATTATGCTATAATGCTCCTTCCTATCATGACAAATAGCACTAGTTCTTAGAATTATGATGTCTGTATAATAAGGAAAGCAGAGTACTCAGAGAATTTGTAGTATGTGGGAATTAAAATCCAGGAGATTACATGATAATAAAGGAGGCAGGCAAGAGACAATACCTTTCTCCAGTTATAATTTGGTTTATTAGTGTTTTAGTGGAAACTGCCATAAAATTAAAATTAAAATGCACACATAATGTATAAACAAGACGTTCACATGCTTAAACACACTCCAAACAAATAGTAACTTCTGTTGAGGGGTTTTTATTCTGTTTCCAGATAAGTGCTTTTTGTGTAATACCTCTACATGGTATTAGACATGAGAAGCACATGCTAGCACTTTCAGTTAGCAGCTCTCAAAGTTCAATAAATTGGAACTTAGCTTCACAGAAGTAGTAAATTATTCAGTATCAGTCTATGGATGTCAGTGAAGACTGGCTACTTAAGAATATTGAATTAATCACAGACAATTTGTTCTGTGGAACTATTATTTAAGAGGAAAAATAAATAAAAAGAAATTAAAAAGAAACAAACCAAACCAAACAAAAAAAAAAAAAAAACAAAAAACCAACCACAAAAACCCACAGACACACATACAAAAAAACTCAAAACACTAACAACCTAGAAAACCACCAAACAAACCTCTTACTTTTAAAGAGAAAAGAAAGCAAAACCTGTAGTGGCTGATTTGCTCTATGTTTGAAGCAAAGCTGCTGTAAAAGGAGAAAAAGAGATGGCATTGGAAGGTGACTGTACAGGGCAACAGGCAATAAAGGAATTAGCTGCTATTCACTGAACTAGAAAAGGAGCCTCTTATTAACTTCAGCCACCACTGATTCATTGCCCCAGCCTCACAGCTGAGTGTGGATTTCTAGGCAAAGGATATAGATAGAAACAATGCCTTAGTCTTCATGCTCTTGAGGCCTGACATTTAATCTCCAAAACATTCCTCAAATGCTTAAATGACTTAATTTTAAGAACAGGTTTTTTTAAGAAGTGAGGAAAATTTCCAGTTTGGGATTTCATAAAGTTCTGTGTGGAGATTTTTTACACCAGGGAGTATCTAATTTTCAGTGAGTAAACTCAATATTATAAAACACAGGAGTTCTAGAGATTAAATTTGAAAATTATATACTATATTCAATAAACACTCTCAGTGATAGAAATACTTGAAGAAACGTTAAGATATTCTTTTGTTCTCATGTCATCCAAGTTTAGAAAATTAAATGTCTATTACAACTCTGCTTAAAGAAAAGAAGAAATAAGTAATTTTGAAAACATCCTTCAGATTTGGAACAATACTGGATTGAAAGCACAGGCTTTTAAAAAAATCATTATGAGGTGAAAGTGGGAAAAAAAATTAAAATCACCAGTTAGAATCTGTCTTTAGGGAGAAGAAATCCTCAAGTGGGATGAATTTCTGTTTTGCTATCTACCTCAAGCTGGCTGCTGTAGGTAGAGACAATGTTTCTAATTTCATTTTACTACAAATCTGGAAGCCTCATTCTATCTTTCCTTACACTTGCAAATTCATAGCACTACTATTGATGTAACATTATTTTATATCATAATACAAATGCGTATTTTTTATACTATGGATATCTTCCTAACAGAAATAGGGATTATATCCTGGCCTGAACAGATAATATGTATGTAACCTATTCCTTCTGCAAATCTGTCTCTAAAGTCTCAGGATCTCAATGCTTGCTTTTTACCTCTTTTCTTCCCTTCCTTGGCATTGCTGTGCACATCCACACACCATAACCTGCCTCCTCAGCTCTTTTCAGATCTTGTTTTCTTTTAACCTCTTTGGATTTCACTGAGAATAAACTTACTGGAACAAATGAGAGGAAGCTGTGAATCACTGCCAAGCAGGAAAAAAACCAAGTTACAGTCTGTGCACTTCAAGTTGCAGTGGCATCTCCAGATAGGTGTTAGCCAAGGTTGAGGAAGTTTTGGCCATGTCTTCAGCAATGCACCAGTCTGCCCTGCTAAACAGGCTTAAAAGCATCAGCTGTAAAACAGACAGGAAAGTAGAACTTGGGGAAAATCAAACCCAGTGCTTGTGATGTAGGATGATATATACTGAAAATAGGGAACAGCATATCATTGGACTACAACCAGAACAAAACATTAAAAATAACATATTATTAATTGGATTGGGAACTCTAAACAACTCCTTCCAATCTTTTAGAGAAATGAGCCTGTTTATGAGTTTTTAAACAAGTTCATTTAGCAGGCTTTCACTATAGGCATTTGCTAACTTCATTTCTCATTGATAAGATCTGCATAAACATCCTTCCAAATTATGCTTTTAATTACTTTCATTTGTTGAGTCTGCATGCTATAAAATCAGTGCTGGTTGGCTTGCATTAATGTGTCGTGATGTGAGGATGAGGATGGACAGCAGAAATGTCTTGGCCCTTCTGTGTTTTGGCCAGGGCAAGAGACTGCAGAGCTCAGGATGAGGGGCTGCTCATCACACTGCAGCACCTCAGAACTGCCAGCCTTTCTACCCTTTTCTCTCACAATAAATCCAAATCCAAGCTGAAGCCTAAATTGGCCACTAACCTTGGTATTACACTGACACTTCTAGGAAAAAAAAAAAAAGGTTTTATTGAGAAAGGTTTTAATTCCTTAGCCCAATTCTCTCTCCTTATTTCTCTACTGCCTCCTGTCATCTTTTGGCAATTTTCTCTCTTACAGCAGCATGACTTTGTGGTCTGTTCATCAATTTCACTACACAGTTTAAAAATCCATGTAGCAAAAATAAAATCTTTACTGAGTAGTGGTGCCAGTGTCTGCCGTAGTCCTCTGACATAAGAACCAGATGGGACTTCAGTGTAATGGTTTCAGCAGAGGGCCAGGGAATATATGACATGGGTAGCATTAGTGGAACAGTCATTATAGGGTTTATTTCCATCTAAATGATATGTCATAACTGTTGAATACTGACAAAATGTGGGATTTTGATATACCAAAGGAAGTTTTTAGTCAGAAAAACAAAAATTTCTCATTATAACAGTATTTTTTCGTAGGATTTTCACACCAACCTGGCTGAATTTTTAGATAGTTCTGGTCATAAAAGTAATATATATGTGCTTTTATTTTGCAGCATAGCACATGGTTTAATAATGTGCACTTTTTTGTAAAGAATGAAAAAAAATAACTTTCTCCAGAAAGGCTCTCCCTGAACAGCTGAGTATTTTTCAGGTAGTATAACAGTTTGTTTTTTTTCCCTATTGTTTCTACAAAGTAACTTAAATTGATTACTCACAAATATAAAGAGAACATTCCCATCCTGATCTTTCATTTTTAATACTGGAGAAAACTATAGCATAGAGTAATAAAAACAAGGGTCTACATAGAACATTTTCATTATGTATGTACATATTTCTTCTTATAATGGCTGTATCTGAACAAAAAAGACCTGTCTTCAATTGGTGGAAATCTCTACTGCCTTATTATAGGGCCAGCTGGGAATATTTTGACAGAACATTTTATCAGAGATTATAAATGCCAATGCGTCCAAGTAAAATGTTTTACAGAAACCTGACAAATTCGACAATTTTATTTCAGGAAGAAAAGACGTTCTGTTAAGGTCAGAAAATTTTGTTTTGACACTTTCAAACTGAAATGTTTGGCAAGCTTTTTTAATGATTTTCATTTGAAAATTTGTTTTGTAGCGGAACTCAGCCTTCAAATCAGACTAAAAAGAGAACAAAAAATGATTGCAATGAAAGTTTTGAAGGAATCATCATTATGCTCAGTATGGTATGTGGTGAAAAACACTGAACTTCTAGACAGACATTACTTCTTGGGGAGTTCCATATCAACTCCAAAGTAGCTGGATTATTACAGCTGAACATTTAATTCTCCTAGGGCTTCCTTTACACCAAAGAGAGAGAATTTCCCGTGTCACTAGGGAACAGTAAATAGGTAGCAGCCAAAAAAAGATGCTAATTAAGATTGCTACAGAAGGAGGTGTATGCTTGAACCCATGTGTGTAAAGGTAAATCTACAGCAGATCAATATTTTCTGTTGAGCTTTAAGAGCAGTAAATTGCCTTTGGATGTCTTAAGGAAAGGAAAATTTGAAACGGTGGATAATATTGAGCTTGTTTTGGCTGCAATTTAGACCTTCTTCCCCTATTGGGAAGAAAGACTTGATTTCACTCTTTTGTTAAACCCTGTTCTATATGAGACTGGAAGGTTATTTTAATGGGTAGTGAGTACTGCCAGTGCTGTCTCACCCAGACAGCAAACGACAGGAAGGCTCCATCCAGTCAGTGCACTGCCCTCAGCTCTGCTCCAGAAAGCTACAGCAAAAGGAGAAGTTATTTGAAAAGGTGGTCTACAATTTTCAGAGCTGTACTAGACTCTAATGTTGCATGCATTTAAAATACTTCCCTCTCTGCTCTTCCTGTCCAAAAAGCCTTTGCGATGAATATGCTGAGAGGGAAATGAGCTGAATATTGCAACAAATGCAGGATGGAGCTGATAAAAGCAGAAAGCATGGTTTGTATTAAAGAATGAAACACTATAAATTCCATTCATGTGTGTTATCCGAAAAGACAATTTTGCAAGCGGTAAAAATCCAGTATTGCACATTAAAATATGATTCTCCCTTTCCCTAGATGAGTCTTCTGATCCTTCCTTCCTTTCTGCAGTTTGCCCTTTCCTTTGGAGCTATTGAGAGGACAAGGATCACTTTATTGTTTGTTTCAGATTGAGTGGCTTTGTGCTTCCTTTGTATACATTTCCAGACTACAAGTTCTGATCCTGTTCCCTTTTACCTCAAGCCTCCCTTTTACTTTTTCACCTCAGCCTGCTTCTCTGTTTTGTGGTTTAGGCCTGTGTCTTTTCTTTCACTCCTCACAGATCTTCCTTCTTTGTCCTCATACCACTCCTCTGTCTCCTAGTGTTTTCCCACCTCCTTTAATGCAAACATGCCTTGTTTAGACACACTTGCTCCTATCCTCCACACTGGTGATGTATGTGTAAAAGCCTGTTCTTAGCAAGTATCATCTAAAAAAAAAGTCCATTTATATAAACTACAGCTTATCAGGAACCAGTTTTTGGGCAAAACAATGGAAAATATGTTTCTTGAGTAAGTGTGGCAGGAGTTACCCTATTCTTTTCATAGCTGGTGTTAAAAAAAGAAAAAGCTCTGATTTGGTGGGAGGACAGGTTTATCACAGAGAAACATTCTAAGTGTCTTAGGTCCTAGAGTCTGGCAACTAAATTCTTCAGCAAATTAAATTCTCCTTACAGGAATCTCCAAATCTGAAAAGAGAAAAGATCTACAATCTGGCTCAGACTTGTACTGTAAACTATTCTTTTCCCCTTTCCCACTTTGAAGAGGGTGTATCATCCATGCAATTATTTAGGAAGCCTTCATTGTAATTAAATGGACCTCAAAAGAAACCCAGGATCATTCCTGTCAGAGATACAAATGTATATGTGTACATTTATGTATATTGCTATGAAATTGTATTTTTTGAGGACCCACCCCATTCTTCTGATCACCCAAATTTAATGGCTCTATTTTAAAAGAAAAGACAATCAGATGGATGGTCCTTGTTAGCAGTATGAAACAAAGAGGCTAACATTTATCTTAAGAATAGCAGGTAATTCCGTAATTAATTTATGAATCAATGCATGGAGGCAGCCATTTACACACCTTACCATAAAAGTATGCACTGCTCCACAGAACTGCTGGTCTCCACACTTTCCTAAAATGATTGAGATTGCAATGAATCATCATTCAAAGACTCTGGCAATCTGGGGATGCTGCAGCGAATTAACAGGCTGCTTTCCCTATTCATGTATCTGTAGCAAAGTTTATCTAAAGGCTCAAAATTCCATTGTGTTTAAAATTAGGCAAGATGCAGCTACTTTGGAAATGAAATTGCAGCAACTATTTTGAAGCACAGATTCATAGAAGTGCCTGGGCTGGAAGGGACCTCAAAGCTCTTTCAATCCCAGTCCCCATGGCCCGGGCGGGGGCACTTCCTCTAGATCAGATTGTTCCATCTAACCTGGCTTCAAACCCTTCCAGGGATGGGACACCCACAACTTCTCATGCAGCACAGCAGTTTAAGTAATTGCATACCTTTTACACACCTTTTCTTAAGCACTAGAGATACCAGCATGGTGTTAGTGTCTGCTGTTACTGTCTTTGTGTGCTTATGGAGCCAGATTCTGTTTTATGTTGGGTACCTATATTGCCATTTGCTACCCTTGTAGATCCTGTGTGAAAATGACTTTTAACTTCTGATATTACAACAGGAACACAGCATGAAGCCCCGTAGCTGTAAGACATTATTTGAATAGATATTTATGCTATATTTACAACATAGTTTAAAAACCAGCACTATCTTTCTTTAATTATCATTATTGGAGAACAGTAGTCATTAGAAAAACTAGTTTACAGAACATCAGAAAGTCATAACTGATGTTCCAACTTTCAGTGGATTTTAAGAACACTTTATCTAAGACTTCTGTGGCTATTTCAATAAAAAAAAATCTAAATTAATGAAATTAGGTACATCACTGAAAAAAATTATTGGAGAAAGTTATAGAATTAATGATTTCAATAACTGTTATATTTACTACTGAAATATATGTCAATTTCGGGTTACAAATACCTGCTGATGGAAGACATGACATGTGCCTCAACATATTATAGAGCTGAAACCTTTGGGGACTTCCTCCAAGGCACTTCAAATTAACTAATCTGATTTCTAATCTCAAATGAACATCAGTTATCATAAATTCACTGCAGACAGCTGCTAAAAAATAGTTCATAGTTACACTGCCAGTTAAAGTGGACCTACATTTGAGACAGAATTTTACCTATTCTCCCTCCCTACACTTGGATCTGACGATGACTTCAACCTCCTCATGGAGGTAGATGCTCAAACCTCTCCTAGACTCAGTCTCTATAAATAGCTAGTTCTGTCTTCCAAAGGGAGGAAAACCCTGAAGTAATTTAAGAACCCAACCACTTTCCAGCACAAGCACAATTATGAAAGAAAAAGTAGCTGGGGGAAAGGAAACTGATTAATATACTAGTTCATGGAGTAAAATCATAATTGCTAGATAAGAAACAACCAGGTTTTCATTGTTCTGTTTTATCCACTAATTTATGATTACTTCAGACAGCATTAGAGAGAATAAAAAATTAAATGAAGAAATGGTGCCTAATGAGTGAAGCAAAGAAATGTGAGTTACAATACCTCAGAACTCTGTTTTGTCCTGTTCTCCCTGAATAACTCTCAGAGAATTGTTCAGCTTGTGTTGCTTTACAGAGCTGACGATATCCCTCCGACTGTAAAGTGAATATTCTGTTACAAAACTCTATACAGGCAAAATTTTCGTTCATTATATAATGTTAATGCCACTTCTTCTCTGTTAATCCTTCTGATCGTAATGAAACTGATTGTTTTCATGCGAAG
Organism: Cyanistes caeruleus; assembly: GCF_971803275.1. Lineage (NCBI taxonomy): Eukaryota > Metazoa > Chordata > Aves > Passeriformes > Paridae > Cyanistes > Cyanistes caeruleus. The sequence continues at coordinate 22,177,278 of NC_141709.1, forward strand.
AAACTCTAAATGGTGTTGTTAACAAGATAGATATATAGATTTACTCAGAGAAAAAAAAAAAAATAGTGACATAATAACTGTGTTCTGAGCCAGGTAAGTCTCCCAAAAGGGTTTAATAAGCTGGGTTATGGTTTGTATTATGTTGACAAAGAACTCCATTCAGGTTATTTTTGCACTGAAGTAACTGATGATGGGATACATGTAAGAAATAATTGTGCTAAATTGTTGCATAAGGGGGTTATAACTGGAAGAAAAAATTTAAATGTTTGGATAAAACAAGCTGAGGTGGCTATATTTGCTTTGATTAAAGTGTAAAGGAGAGTGATTAGTGAATCACAGTGCATGGTTCTGCAGAGTTGTTCAGTGTTTTGAAACTACCATACAGTTTTGTCTATAATTGGGTAGGGTAGGTTTTCTTACCATCAGTTTGGCTGCTAACTCCTTTCAGTGCAATAAAATTATGTTATTCTTTGGACAAAGACCTGGAGGCATTTTTGATACAGAAATATGCAGTATTTGGTTGACAAACACAAATGTTGAGAAAATAAAAATCTATGATAGCCCTGTGTACTTTTTTTCCCAAGCAGATTGCACTTTCCCCTGATCAGTGGGTGGTGTTTTTAGATTCCCAGCACTCTGATCCTACAACTGCATCCTGGGGAGGAGGGTGGCAACAGCCAGAAGCACCCTGGCTCTGACCCAGCTCAGAGAAACAGATACTGCTCAAACTTACCCTGTTAGGTAAGTGACTCATCCCTGAAGCTGGAGGTTGTAAAAAATATTCTTTGCCTCTTAACAGACTGAAAGATCATACCATGCAAACCTGATCTGTGGGTGAATGAGATCCTTGAATCACATTCTATATTTAATACAGACTCAAAGTGCCTCTGTGTGTGTGTGTGCTGTTCCCTCAGTTCCTGGTGACCTGACAAATTCCTGGAATTGTCCAGAAATTTGCTTACTTCCAATATATTTAACAATCTTCTCATTCACTTTCAAGTTTGCTTAACAATTGTGCTTTCCCCTCTTAGCTGTTTTAACATTCTTCTTCCATTTCAAATGTAATTTCTTGTGCTGATTTTCAGTGGCTAAAATAGCCTTATTTTCTCTTTCTTCTGGAAACCAATTGCCATCTTTTAAAATGACAATGTCTTCATGGCCTCTGTGTGTTCCTTCTTGATCCACTTTTTCTCTGCATGTGTGAGATCTTTTCTCAGGACAGTCTCAATCCTTCCAAAGACCCTTTCATTCAAGACCACTCTGAGATTTCCTTCTGTAATCAAAATGATTGTCAGAGTCTCGATAGAAAGCCCTATTGAGAGGAGTCCACTCAACCAGAGCCCAGGAACAGCAGATATCTTGCCAGTTCATTATCTCTGTTATCAATAGACAAATATTTAGACCTTGTAATGAGAATCAAATTGTGTAAGCTGTTACTGTTTTACTAGGGTGTGACAAATTCCTATTTTCCTTGCATTGAGCTAGCAAGCATCAGACTGAACTCTGTTTTCTTATCTTTTTCAATGATAACCTAAGCAAGGGAAAAACTTTAGATCAAAACTGAAAGCTAACCCCATTTGTTGTCATCTTCTTTCATATTAAGCCCAAAACCTTTTAAATAATTGAGAGCTAGGGAGCTGAAACATAAATTCAAATAAGAACATTTATGTTCCAAGTTTGTGTTCCCTTCTTTTGTCTTCTCTCTTTTTATTATATGACTTTCTAGTTCCCCTTGTAGTAAGTCTTGCTGTTGTACATTTAAAATGCCTTTAAACAGAACATATTCAATTACTGCATAAAATTTTACAACTTATACATTCCCATTTATATCTAAAATTTATTTCCTTCAGGCTGGATGTACTGAACCTCTTGACACGTTTTACAAGGGATATCAGCTTTGGCATTAAGTGTATCACCTGTGATAGGGTCAAAGATAAATATAAAGAAAACAGGAGAGTATGTCCCATGCACTCAAGGATCTTAAATGAAGCATTAATAGATTCCATGTGAGGAAGAGGAAGTTTGGAAGAAAAGAATGTCCTCTGTGATAAATTATGCCTATTTTTTGCATGGCACTCTATGTCTTCTAAGCCAGGAAGGTCATTCCCAAGAAAACAATGTCAGAACAGCCCCAGTCCAAAGATCCAAAACACGATAAAAATTGCTTGCAAAGACACAGTTTATTAGGGCTTTATATTCCACCATTAGTAAAGTAAGAAACTAAGTTTCTAGTATTGGTTTCTGGTGGTGCACTTCTCACTCTGTACTGTTCTCATGTTATACCAGATGACTGGGATTTTCATTGAGTTGCCCATTAAAAATTCTATTGGCACTGTAGCCTGGAGTCTGAAGAAAAGGAGCTCTTTTGAAGATTGAGTAAGAATTTCATACTAAATGACATATAATATCTTTAGAGGCCTTATTTTATCATATAATGATATTCCATCCAACATCAATCCAGAGTCACCTATAATGTATTTCAAAGAATGAAACTGAAATGACATTGCAGAGGGGAACTATAATTCGCTCCCACAGACAGGGATCTCATGTCTGGTCTGTAGCAGCTGCCTGCTGGCATTTTTTGTAGACCAGATTGAAAATAGGGTATGGTCTACATGGAAAACCAGAAAGATTTGATTTAAAGACTAACAAGTGATTATTCATAGCTTGTGCTTGTCTTCTTAGACAGGGCAGAACACAACATGGCCTTGGGTAGCCTGTGTTGATTCTACCCATTTCTAGCTCTTTAATTCACTCATCAGGAATTAAAATTTATGAGCAGACATTGATGGATTCTTGCAAATTAGAGAGGTTGTGTATATCTGCATAGAATCAAATATGAATGTTATTCTTCTTAATTTGGACTGGAAGACTGAACAGAAATGTTTTAACTTTATATTTTTGATTGACTTCGTTATGTGGACTCTGCAAGACTAACCATGTCTGCAAGGCTTTGTGGGATTGTATTTGCTTACAGTGTGTTTGCATAGCACATTTTGAATCTCATCCTCATATACCTTCCACAAATAAAACACTGCTACTATTCTTCTGGTGGTGCATTTGTAAAACTTCTGTCTAATGGATAATTCCTGAAAAAATGGTCCTTTTGTATCCCCTCATTTTGTTACGTCTCTGTTATGGGTCAAACCACTCAGGAGTTTACCAGAGCAGTGGGAACACCTGCTAACAAAACAGTTTAACTGCAAGCATTTCTAGTGCTCAGTTCAGCTAACAAGCTGCTTTTAAATGGCCCTCGGACAGCAGTGTAACAGTAGTGGGTTTTTTCAGTTTGTTCTCTTGGGACATATAGTGGAGAGCTATTCATCAGGTTATTAGGATTTCACCCTGTTTCTGCCTGCTGTGAAAGCCAGGGGAACTTAGAGCAATGTATCTTATGGTTTCTCTTTTGAAAAAAAAAAATTCAATACAATTACCAGAGACATGCATCCGCAGAGAAGTAAATAATGAACCTGTCGTGACATAAATCTCAATTTCAACTCACAGATTTGTCAGTTTTCAATGTTAATATCTTTGGGGTTTTTTACATTGCACATCAGGATATTGCTGTTAGCCAATGTTATTTAAAATACGTGTAATTGCAAACTATATAATCCCTATTTTTTCTTTATTTAAAAATCTATTTGTTGATCATGAAACTTCTCTTAAACTATTCTGTACTTTTTTACAATATTGAAAACGCCTTCCAAAGACACAAGCATTGAAGCCAGTAATAAATTATTTGTTTACAACAAAACTCTGAAATATAAACAGTATTTTTGAACTTTAACAATAACTTAGATAACTTAGATGTGTAAAAGTGTGATTCACGCTTCAAGACTGCTCACCTCACACAGAGTGATGAACTGTCACTATTTCATTCATTCTAAATGCAGTATCCATAAGGGTTTAGAGAGTAGACATCACCATAAATCAATGTTATTGGACTATATTTTCAAACAAAACATTTTACAGACATAGACATCCCACATTCCATACTGATCATGAAATACTTGCATGAAGGTCAGCTAAAGTCAGCAACAACTTATGGATTCATTTTCTGGAGGAATATAATGTGCCCATGTATTTTTTTAGCACACTAAAAGTAGCTTAAATCTATGGAAGGTTTCTTTGTAGAATTTCTCATAAGAGAAGACCTGTAAAAGAAAGAGTATTAAGGAAATGTGTAAGCACTTCAGGTTGTCTCTTCTGATGACACTCAGATGGGACTCTGTCACTATGCAATATTATATCACTGCTTTGAAAAGAATGTAAAAATAACAGTAAAATTGACTTCACTCTGAGGTTTGCCTCATTTAAAAAACTTAAAAATATTTTGCTTAGGAACCTAATGAAAATCCAGTTACCTTAGATAAGTGGCACCCTACCTGTCAGTAAAGGATTGGAACTTTTGCTCTGTGAGGCCTAATGTAAAAATTTGCCTGACAAAAATACAGTTATTTTTAGGTTTTTGTGTTTAGGATTAAAAATACTTTTTAATGTACTCAGATACACCTAAGAATATCCTAGAGCAGTAAGTGTGCATATTTCTATGGCTTGAACTTAAAGACCTACTCTTATGGCAAGTGAGTATATTGATCCTGTCATTTCAGCCTGCAGAAGATTATACAAAGAACAGAGCTTGTAGAACTTTGGGCTTTTATGAGAGAAGCAAGGAAAACCAAACTCATGTCCTTAAAAAGGGCAAGGATTCACTTGTGTAAATACTTCATGTTTTACAGAGCCATTAATACAGGAAATTAAAAAAATACGCTGATTTTTTTTTTTTTTTTGAGTCATACCTCAAAAGACAGTTCATGAATGATCCTCTTTATATCCTTATATATATCTTTAAATATTTTATATTTAAAGCTTATTGAAAGCTTTTTAAAGGAACAAACTAGGGTAGTATTTAATGGCACTGCTAAGGACCAGACCTTGGCAAATCAGTAAATATGCCGTTTTAACAATTTTTACTATGAGCTTAATGCATTCTTTAATCTATATTCACAGTCTGAAAACATTGCAGAGCACCAAGTCTGCTTTGCTTCTCCTAAAGAACTTTGATCCATCTTTACAGAGTTGACTGCAGATATTTATGCCAGAACAGCTCTTAGGAGCAGCCTTGGGTTATAAAAGCTGTTTCTTTGGGAGAATCCTCAGCTATCTACTTAATTTGGTCTTCCCAGAGCAGAGGTCAAGATCTGTCCTTCATCATTAGGAGGAAGAGAAAGGTCTACTTGTGTGTAACAATTAATAGTAAAACTTCTTGTAAAGCTCTCAGGCCAAACAGCCATCTCTGAGCCACAAATCATGAAAAGCCCAATAATATCTTCTCTAGCCTTGCATTTTTAACTGAAAATTATTTTCTAGATTATCTTTTGACATTTAAAAAATACTGCATAATAATAATAAAAAAATAATTAATATAAGATGAAAAAACTCTCAGTACAATAAAATGCATAAGCTGTAATTTAATGAAAGTTCTCACTAAAATAATGCATTATTTCTGCAAAGAATATTGCAGTACACTGGAGGTACAGAAATTTATCATATACTGGAATTTATATGTTACATAGTGATGAAATCCATCTGTTAGGTGCTCACTTATATCACATAAAGTAATGAAAGCAGCCATCATCAATCACACATTACTCTAATCCTACCTCCATATTCTACTACTCCTGGGTCATTGAAGAAAGGCAATGGTAATGATCAGACCTGTAATTATGGAGCAAAGTAAGTATACTGCATTCCAGTGAGGATAATGATGTTTACTTTTCATCTCAAGATAAATTTGGTGCAATCAAAATGCTAATAATGGAGTGCCAGCTACAGAATTTCTACTGTGGACAACATTGCTACACCCAGGTATTGCAATTATTCTAAAAAATACCAGTCAACATAATTTTGTAAAGTGCTGCTTTTAAGGAAAGTTAGAGACAGGCATCTAAGAACATATTATTTCTGACACTTATGTTCTTCCTGACATTTACACTACCTAGAGAAGCTATACCAAAAAAAGAGCTACAGAAAGACAAAAGACATAGAATTTCTGTGAACTTAACTTTTCATTTTGCATGTTTAAGCAAATGTGATATATCACTGAACACATCCCAGCAATTTATAACTACTAAATGTATTTTGGTGGGACAAATTCAAGTAAAACGATGAAATTTTAGAACAACTCCAAAAAAACAAACAAAATACCCCCCTCTGATGAATCAACACATTAAACCAAAGTATTGAAGAAAAAACGTTTCAAGACTAAATTTTAAAAACAAATTTGGAGGATGCAGTGAAGTGGAGGAGAGAAAACCCAGTTTTTATTTAAATTAAATTTACTTTTTATGAATAGGTGTGCTTTAGTTCTATTGCCTTTTATTTATTTTTTTTTTTTTCCTTTTCAAATTCGGGCTAGTTAATAACAAATGTATTGATTTTAATGAAAACCAGTGAGCTTTTAGATCTTTTTTAAAAGATATGTTTCAGGAGAGGGCAAAAAGTTGCTAGTTGAATGAAAAATAGTGCTCCTCCTGAAAGTCAATTTATTAATCAGCAAAAGAATTCACCCAGCAGTTGTCCCCTCTGAGAGACACTTGTACCTCGCCTCAGTCAGTGCTCTGAAATCAGCTGGTTCTCGTGAAGCATGACCTGTGCAGAACAGTGATAATGAACATATCCTGGAAATGGCATGCAGTGATAATTGAATGGCCCCAGCTCATAGCAGTGCTCTGGACAGCGGGGCTGGCAGTGTGATCAGAGCACAGGCTTGGAAGGGAAATACAGGCAGGCCAGGTAGAAGACAAATGGAAGTTATAGAGTAAACATTAATCAAGAAACTAATGGGTCTTATCCAACAGAAACTGCAGGGCCAAAGTATTGAATAGCTTTTCACACATGTATGGGTTGTGCAGAGCAGAGGAGGTGACCCAGACCAGAATTTAGGATTTTGTGGCCAAGGTCAGGGAGACACATTCAGGACTTCCAAGTGACCTTGGTTGTTTGGACTTTCTGCACTACCTAGGCTGGCTTCTTGTAAGAACATGCATCTCATTCATGTTCTCTTGAAACGCTGCTTCCACCAACAAAATTAAAGCTAAAAAAATAATTAAAATAAATAAGATACGATTTTCAACCCGGGAAGGCAGATGGGGGAAAGAATTAAAAATTCTTGGCACAGAGAAAGAAGAGAGTATCGAAATCTGGGTGCAATTATTTAAAGCCCTTGTAGCTGGGATTTGGCTGAGGACAGTACACAAGTATATGTTTTTATTTCCTCTAAAGAAACTCAGATTGAGATCTCAGTGATGTGTGACAGGATGCATGCCAAGCAGAGAATTCCACTGGAGTCATGTCAGATGTGCAGGATGTCTGCAGGGCATTTCTCGAGACCGGACCCACGGCCTATACAGCAAGAGAGCCACCAGGCAGATCTCTGCCCCTCTGGGTACTGCTGGAGACTCAGCAAACATGGCAGCAGGTGGGAAAAAGTCCAAAACAGGCTGGACTCCACTGCAGGGTCTGCTGACAGACCCTGCAGGTCTGGAAATAGGACTGGAAGTCATCTGAAAAAAGGCAGCTTGGTGAGATTCCCCTACTTCCTCTCTGATTCAAGTGGGAAACAGCCCTTAAGCTGATTATTTGTGCTTTAAGTCCTTATCTAGGCCAGGAGCCAAAAATGCAGAAGGCCTGGACATGAGTTACCAGAAAATGTTGTAACCTTGAGAGAGGTTCAGCCCGAGTTCAGTTCTAAAAATAGGGGAATGATCAGTGGGGGTTTATTATTCTGTACCAGCAGCCTTCCCATCATATGGACAGAGTCTTCCCTGTAGCATTAGCTTTACATGCATGTAACTCCACTCATTGGAAGGTAATTACTCATGCTTAATATGAGGGTAAGTGTGAGCACATTCAGGCTTTTAGCCTTAGCATTATGTGGATTTATTGGCAGAATGCCCAAACCCCACCAACCTTTTCCAGCCTGAGCCCCCAGCCACCACTGTCAGTAGCTTTGCCCAACACAGGATCAAGTGCTGTGGCTGTATCAAGGCTGACAATGTTGTGAAAAGTTTTGTCTCACCTTTTCTGAAGTTTGCAGCTTTATTACACACTCCTGTAGTGATACATCCTTTTCTCAGAACTGTTTCAGCCTTTTCTCAGAACGGTTCTGTCAGCCATGCTGGGGAATGTCTGGTTTTATTCTGTTGGTTCAGAGTGAAAAAGCAGGAGGTAGATTAAAAAGCTAAACCAAAATGCTGCTTTAAATCTTCAGGTTACAGAGATTTTTTTTTTTTCTCTTATAATTTCTACATGTTGGAATTTTTATTGCAAAGGTATGACCTAAGAGTAGCCAAATCACTGTTATCCTGTGAAGAAGACAATGCTCAGATTGAGGATATCCTCACTGAAGGTGCCTAATTCTAAAAGAAAGATACCTACTTCAAGCTTTATTTTATTATTGGAAGATAAACAGTACAATTTGCACTCAGATTCGTGTTTTCTGTGATACTAAAGTAAAAATTTCAAAGTATAGGGAATCTGAAACTTGTTGAGCTTAAACAGCTGTTGCAAAAGTATTTTATACTGAAGTAAGAATCTGAAAGCTGTACTTGCTTTGTCAGTCAATTCCAGGTAATCAATTTCTATGTCCAAACAAGATGCACAGATGTGCTGACATAACGTTTGCTGTTTCCAAACCTGCGCAGATATTGCTTTCTTATTACCTGTATATTCTTACTGTTTGCTCACAGAAAAGATTAAGGCCTCCATGCTGCTTTGGTATAAATTCAAGGTAATGACAGTCAAACCATGCTGGTTGCATTGTGAAGAACTCTTGTGGAAGCAGTAAGGTTTGAGTTCACACTTTGCACCGTCAGCTCTCTTTATATCACTTTGCAAAACTGAACTGGTTTCAAAACTGTTAGGTGCATTCTCAATGTGTATTCATACTGGAAACCATAACTTTTCATAAAAGTGTGAATGTTTTGTGCTAAAATTGGCTTTATTCTCTGGTCTAAACTCTGTGCAGATGCCAAGAGTTTAGGTTTGGTGAAACTGAAATCTGATCATGTCAGTCTAATGAACCGACTAGGCATCAGCTTTGACAGCTGCCTGGCATTGTACAAGACAGAAATAAAAGACTTAGGGCAAAACTGTGACCCCAGACAAGTCAATGGCAAAACTCCTCTCGCCTTTAATGGGTCCAGGATTTCATCTCTGGCTCTCTGCCTCATCTTTCATTCCCAGAGACAAACAGCAAACTGAGTATAGAAGAGACTACAGACACTAGACTTTCTCCAGTATATAATGAGGCATAAACTCACTGAAGTCAGAACTTTTGGATCTCAGCAAAGGAGTGTCTGTTTTCAAAGAAGGGGAATGAAGAAAATATAAACACATAACTGGCTGGAAGGAAAAGGCACTCCTGTACATACCAGGGGAAAGTGAGAGATTGCTTTTCTGTTCATTTTGTTTTCCTCCAGCCTCCAGAAGTCACTTGACAGCCTGCTAGAACTGACTCACCACCATCCATAGGCAACTCACAAAATAATATCCTGACTCAAAAAATGAAATCACTGCTTTCAATGAAACTCCCATATGCAGAATTCAGATGGTGACATAAAGGAATTTAAAGTAGCTCTCCTCTCCCCCTGGAGATGATCACTTCATTGCAGGGTAACACTTTTTAATTACCAGGACTTCAGAGGGCAAAATTGGGTTAGTAACTTGCTTTGTTTTATGGTACATATATATCACAGTGTCATGAAATATTTCCTCCTGGCCCATTACTCTGTTGAGGGCTAAATAACAATATGAGCTACAGATCTACTTTCACCTCCAGCTCTCTGAAACACCTCCTGAACCAGCACCAAGTCCTAGCACACTGTAATTTGACAGCTAATGGGCTCAAGGTATTTCAGGAGTTCTGGAGTTCTCTTTGTCCTCATAACTTCACACTCCAGCCACCTCCTGTTGTTGGTGTGGGGTGAATTGCTGGGCAAGAGCACAGGTGGCAGGAGCAAAGGGAGGGGGTAGGTCCAAAGGTCCAGCAGCTGTGGATGCTGCCTGGCCCAGGCTGGTGTCTGCCTGCAGCTTCCTGTGGCCACACACCATGGCAGGGTGCTGGGGCAGCAGCACAGGACATGCCCAGGAGGGAGATCAAATGTGCATCTCCTGCTAATGATGCCTTTGCCCATTACTGGTTTTAGATAAAGACTGAGCTCCTTTACTGATGTTTCCTGAGTTAAAGCTCCCTGACTGAGGAAGGGCTCAGTCCAGGCTTCAGGAGCTGGCTCTGTAGTTACAGCCTGATAAATATTCAGCTCTGTTTACACATCACATTTTTAAATCAATTTGCATGAAAGAAAATAGATGGCAAAATACCTTTACCTTTTGCCTCCTGGTCCCCCCTGGGAGGGGACCTTTCATGGCAGGATTTCCCCTCTCCTGTGGGGTGGGAAAGGATGAAAGGAAGTGGGCTGGCCTGAAAAGACCCACAGTATCCCTGCCCCCAGCTTTCTCTTGAAGGAGCATCACAGGGAAAATATCTGCTGGTGTGCATGCAGTGCTGGGCTCAGCCAAACCCTGCAGATGTGGGGTGCAGAGAGGCAGCTGGTCAAATATTTGCTTTCTTCCTTCTACACCCTGCCACCTCTCAGCCACAGAGATCACATGCAGTGCACACACAGAGATCTCCACAGAAATCTAACAGCTTTTGTCTCTCCATTCAAGCCCATCCCACCCCCATTTAATTAAACAAGCATGTGCTATTCCACTGAAAAACTTCTGGAAAAATGTAGGTACAAGTAGTGGTACACTGAGCTGGAAGGCTAAATATTCCTTCATTCCCCTGACAGAGGAGCAAAAAAGAAACCACAGAAGAACCTAGATAAACATCCCAGAAAATTAAATATGGAATTTCTTAGCACAATTTTCCCTGATACTTTTTAGGAAATTCCCCATCAGCTCAACAACAGTAGGAGTTCAACCCCTGAGTAAAACAGAAAACACAGGATGAGTCTTAACTTTACCCAGGCTAAGTAACTTTGATTTCAGCTGAGTTATCCTCAGTCTAGACCAGAATATCCAGTTAGAACACAGCCCCAAACAATGAGGCCATGAAATGAAGAGGGCCATGCCTTTAGCTGTTATTAATCTGAGATCAGCTGGTCTCTGCCCACTCTAAATCTGTTGAGGGATGGACCCAGAATGTTTCATTGTTGGCATATTCTGAATGAGAGTTTTCATTTCCTTTTATCTGAACTATCCCAGGAACTATAAAAGGAATGTTTTAAAAACTAAACTGGGGAGTTAGTTAAAGCCAGAATTAGGAGGACAGTTTCTGCCAGTGCCTTTCTAAGACAGCAGTGTGACTTCTGAGGCACCTATGTTTGCAGACTTTTAAAATATTGGAACATAAGGTCTTAGCAGAAGCACAAAATACTTTTTTTTTTTAACTTCATGTCATATCTCATCACATTATGGAGGCCTGTGCTGCATAATGTAATGAGATGCACATTTTAACACACAGAGCTTTTCTTGTGATATCAAACAGGAGAGAGTCTTAGGGAGCAAATTAGGTCATTCACTGCCAAACTAACTGGTCAGCAAACCAATGTAATGACTATTTTCAAGTTTGCTCTTAAATTTGCCACTTTCCTGCCTCCCATTAAATCAGGCAGAAAATAGAGCTGTGTCAAAAATTAGGTACTTCCAAAGAAATTGTTCCCCTTTTTGTTCAATTTTCTTTGGCATTCATCATAGGGAAAGGGAAAGAAAAAAAAAAAGTCCTTTTACCTAGGATATTTTCACCACTTTGAGCGTAAGTGAAAAGCAGCTTTTGTCAGCAAAGTGCTTTTTGCTGCCTGATGGGTAATGTAATGTGTGAGTCAGTGTGGAAGAGGAGTTGAAGGTCAAAGCTGTAAGAGTACTTGCAGTGTCACTTGGTGTCCTGATCTGAATGTTATGCTTGTCATTTCTGTAGCTCACTGCCAAAGAAGGGAAATCATACCACGGCTGGAAGTTTGCATGAGTACTGAAGAACAAGTCAAGAAAAATGACTCTTTCAAAATGTGCCAAAAATATGGAAAAGATTAATTACTTGATTCTGTTTCTCATAGGGTGTGTAGAAATTTGCACCTTTCTTTCTCTGAACACCAGCACCCATTTTCTCCATTTGTAAAAGCTTGCCACAAACTTTGAAGGGTGAAATACTGATGAGTGCTGCCACTGACTTGGTGAGGCTGAGATTTATCCAGAAAGAGCTCACAGAGAAAAGGAAATCTTGCAGGAGAGTAACAGAAAGTTTAAAGCACTTGAAAAATCCTTGTGAGTTCCTTTAACAGACATAGTCATTATCAAAGCATTTTCAGATGAGATTCTCACTTGGAAAATATTGCTGAAAATACCTGTTTGTTTTTCAGCAACATTAACCTTTTAAAAACCTTTTAAAAATCTCACTTATGGTTCAAAATGAAACGTGTGTCTGCACACTGACTTTCTTGTTTTCAGCAGAAAGGCTCTGGGTCTTGGTTTTTTTTACATCAAAAGGGTAGAATGAAAGGTTCCTTTAAAGGACCTTAGCTTATTTACCTTGCACAACTGGACATTAGTAATTTTTCCCAATCTTTTCACTGACTGGTTTTGTAGATTGGCTTGAAAATATTGCTTTTGACATTTAAAGCCTTTAATTGACTAGGTCTCAACAAAGTCCCTTACTGAGCTTCTGGCACTCTGCATACCACTTCCTTCTTTTGGGTCAAAAGGGGCAAAACTCTTGCATTTGAAGGTCTGCAGAAGTAGAAAGGGCAGTGTTAACATTTCTGCATGTTCAGCTAACGATCACAGACCAGTCACCTAGCTGACTTTTCCCAGGATTGTGTGTTTCAGTTTAAGGAAGAATTGCAATCCCTTTTATTTCTGGGGGCTCTGAAAAGACATTGTTTAACCTAGTATCTCAAATATTTTTGCAATTTGTGTTAAATTGCAACAATGATTTTTAAAAAATATTATTATTTTTCTTTTTTACTTTGCAGAATGTGAAAACTTGTAATGAAAGGAAAACAGCATACATTTACCTCGGCTCCTTGTGTGATTTCACGTGATTGATTCCACAGTTCCTAAATGCTTTTCCTCAGAAATGGATCCAGCATCATTTTTTTCAGGCTTCCTGTCTTGTAGTTGTCCTCGTCTGGGATCTGCCCTTGTAAATGTCTCAGCATGTGACTAAATCAACTGGATTTCTTGTGTAGAAGCTCTTCATGCTTCTGAACCCAAATAGGCAGAACCCACAAAGATTGATGGGATCCATTTTACAGTTAATTGATGTAAACTATACATTTTAGAGATTTATTTTCAAGTATTTTATTTAGCAGAAATTTGGAGAAATTTTTAAACTCATCAATGCTTTGGTTATGCCTTGATGTTTCAATTTATTTAGTTATTATCAGTTTATGGCTTTGTATTGTAATGAAGAGTAAGACCAATACTAATAAAGCATCATTTTAAGTTACAATGATAGCAAGCAGTCTTGCAACTGAGATCAGGATTATAAATCATAAGATGTCTTCACTCATAGTTTAAAACATCTTTCACAACTCACTGGCACCAGTGACAAAACATAATTTAAGAGCCATAGGAAACAGTGAAGTTAGGTTTATGTGAAACCAATGAAAATGTTTCATAAACTGAAGTTATTCCAGATTCTGTTTCAGTAGGTTGCTTAAGCACCCTTTGTAGATACTCATTTGAGAGGCATCATTTTTATCAATGTGTTTCCAGGCATTCCATCATTGTATTATTTTGTTTTAATGTTACTGAGTGGGACACAATCATGCATGAATTCTTTCAAAATCACTCTAGATTTTATTATTAAACCAATTCCTAGTCCATGCATCTTGGTCATATGGCAAAGAAGAGTCTACTAATTCTGTACAGTCTTGCCATGGATAGCCTGTCTCAAATCCATTCACACAAGTATAAACTGTGCAGTTTAAGTTAAGAAAACTCTGATTTCTATTAATGGGCTGAATGATTCATAGTTGCTCCATCTATGTCAGACATACTCAAGCATGATAGTAGATCTATAGAACAAAACAGATGGTGCTGATGTCTACATTTGGGGAGGGGAGATATTTCATAGTAATTCTTGGCAGCTCCAGTGAACTGTTTGCCTATTAGCAGCCAGAGTGCATTGGGTTTGCTCCTGGAACTTTGCTTCTGCTTTATTTTTCATTTGAAAGGCATCCAGCTCATAAGCTCCAAGACCACTCAGTGATATGACTCAAATCTCAGCAATTGGAAACAAAGTAGGCATTTATATGAAAAATTGCACTCCTGATATAAATCAGGATTTTAATGTAAATTCACCCATTTACCATATTTTAGAGATTGTGAATTTAATGAGAAATAAACACAAAACTAGTAGAATAGTAGTAAAACCATATGCCATGCTCAGTACATGCTAATATCTCTGGACTGTTGCTTCCTTCCTGCCTATTTTTTTTAAAAAAACTGAGCTGATTACAGATGATATGAGGTGGTTGTCTTTCAGTTTATTGTGTTCTTGGAGGAATGAAAGCCCTTGACTGCAGGTATGTGCAAAGAATACATGAGCGGATGAATTATTTATCAAGAACTTTATCAGAGTTCCTCAGTTTCATAGGCTTGAACTGTGTAAAGAATTTCCTAAGGACATGTAGTAGAGATGCAGCAGTGCTGCAGGAGAGCAGGTGAAGCTGTCTCCATCATTATTGACTGTGAATCACATTATCTCCCATCCAAGCTTGTCATCTGAGACTTATTAGTCCCTCTTCCCCTGTACAGGTAGGATGTGCAAAACATTTTATGACAGAGTAGTAAGAGCCACACTTACCAAAACTTGTAGAAAGTTTGTCACAGAGCATGTGAGCATGAAGATGAGGACACAGCTCTCTCTCCTGGATAACTGGTGTCTGCCTTGGAATGGCAGCACTGGCAGGGGCCGTGTCCCCACCAGCAGAACAGCCGGAGGGACCCTGGCGTTTGGCAAGCACAGAGAGCACGCTAAGTGCAGATGGTGGATGTGAGACATACCCTGCATTGGATGCAACCCAGCCACCAGCTGACATTAATTGTGGAAAGCCTCTGGCCTAAAAAGCTAACAGCATGATTGGAATTGTGGCATCCTCATCTCAACACAGGCGACAGCCAAAAGAGCTGAGTGAGAATGATCGCTGATGTGCTGCACTCTGACCTCAGGAGCAGAGCAGCCAAAGAAAGGCAGGATAGGGATGCTTCAGTTCAGAGTCTGAGCAAGAGTAGGCAGGACAAAGACAATGTGGAAATGCAGCTACCCTGATGTCACAGATATATTATTTGGGAAAAGTAAATAAAGATGATACATATTTTCTAGTTTGGTGATCCTGAGCCGCTCTGTATCGGTGCTCTCCAATACTTGTCCTAGACACCAAGAAAAAGCAAAGATATCACAAAACTTACTAAAACTCTTTATGCAAAAGGGGACTAGCAACTTCGGTGGGAATCTTGTTTCAATCATGTGACTGGGAATTGCTAAGAGATTATTCAAATTGTATTAAACAGCAAAGTAAATACTGAAGGTCTCATGTAATTTTTCAGTACACAGTCATGGTTCTATCCAATGTACTGCAACACATATAGAGCTCCTTTCCTTCAGAAACTATATGTTCTTTATTTGCCTGAAATTCTGTGCACAGATTTATTTTTAAAAATAGATACTGCCTCTGTGTTCCTAAAACCAAAGTTTTAGGAGTCAATCCGTAGTTAACTCTGACAAAAAAATATTCAAACACTGTACATTTGTGTAGTGCAGCATACAGCCTGCCCTGTTGTTTCTTCATTCTTCTTTAAGCAGCTGTGACTCTGGTAACAATAATAAAAAGAATCCATTACTTTTCCATCCTAATAGTTCCTTCAGGTTTGATAGATTACAATGAATTAATCATACAGGATTTTGCTAACATATTTTATTATGTTGATTGAAAGGATTCACTTGAGATGACAGCTAACATGGCTCAATAGCCAAAAGCTTTTTAGCACAACTATAAGTCTATTCACTGTAGCTGCCATTCTTGAACAACCAAAAGGAAGTGGCTAAAATGAATAATACATCACTGGTGATGTGTTTCACTCTATAACTATGTAATATGGCAATTAAGCAAACACAAATTCAGAAAAAAAAAGTCTTACTTTTGATACTTAACCTCCCCAAACCTATGTGCCAGATTAAAAATTAGTATATGGTATTTAACTTCTTATGGACATACTTTATTTAAATACTTCTTGTGGAGTAACCCTTTGTTCTTCTTGGCTGGAGCAGTACTCTTCAGCTTGTGGTCTGTAGCTAGAATATTAAATTCAGCTTTATGTACCATACTTCATGAGAACAGACCAATTATAGCTTGTCAGAGGATTATAACAAGAAGTTTCAGATGTTTATAAAACACGACCTTGGAGAACATAGTTAACAAACTGGATTGCTCAGCCTAAGGAGGAAAAGACTGAGTGTGACAAGATAACAGTCTCCAGATACATAGAAATCTGCTGCAAAGAGGCAGGGAACAAGCTGTTGTCCATGTTTGTGATGGATAGAAAAAGAAATAAGGAGTTTAAATTGCATGAAAGATGATTCAAGTTATATATTAGGAAGAATTTTTGAGCAGTGAGGAGAGTGAAGGAAATGTTAGATTAGATTGCCTGGGGAGGAATGCCCATCAGTGAAAGCCTTTAAGAAACTGTTAGACAAATATCTGCCAGAAGTGACATGGATAGAATTGATCCTGCTTTGACATAGAAAGAGATCTGTGTTATGCTTTAAAAATTTCATGTATTATTAGTCATTACAGCTGTATATATTCTGCAATATGTTTGCAGCATTTTAGAATATACATTTCAACATGTTAAAAACATGTTGAGCTCAAAACCTCATTCCTAAATGATTATGCAGCAGAATTAAGTCCAGCTGTTTAACCCTTATTTATGTCCCCACTATGTTTGTACTGTGATACAGTCTTTAATTACCCTGTCATACACTGGCTTATATCCACAGGCCTCTCTTTCGTCAGTCTATTGGATAAATGCTTAGGGAAAGCACATTATTTTTACATAGTATCTACTGTTCAGTGGATATTTTCATATTTTATTACTGCACACTGTCCAGACTTGCTTTGAAAACAATATTGCTGTATTTTTAGGAAGATTTATATGTCTGTCTTCAGTGCAGTGTTTGAGTAATACTTTAACTTGCCCTCCCAGCACTGCTCTGACAACTGTACAGTCAGTTGGGTGCTCAGTCTGACACAGATTTTTCAGTGTAATCACTATTAAGTAGCACCACAGATGTTCAAAATAGAATTATAATACAATTATTTTAAGGGTCAGAAACTTTAATCCACCAGTTCCTAATCTCTCAATGGTGATACCACTGACTGCTCTTGGTATAGTACTTTCACAAATTATATGTGTTTTTCCTAATGGAGAGCTACTTAAATCAAGTTATTAATAGCAAACAAACTTCAGCATGCAATATAATTTTTCCAATAAGCAGGATTCCTCATCAAAGTTTAAACTTTGCTTTTTGTGCAGAATTGGCACAAAATGAAAGATTTCTAACAATACAAGACACACATTTTTTATGTGTATCATCATTAGTATGGTCTGAGAGCTGATAATGGAATACATGTTTGGTTCCTGAGGTTCCACCTGCACTTATTATAGCAGACTATGGGAATCCTAGAATACAATCCCAATTTAGCAAGGAAGTATATTCCAGTGGGTGTAGGCAAGGGACAGCCTGCCAACCTCGTTCCAACCCCAACATCACCTGATGCCAGGATCTCTTATGACAACCGTGGATCTTTACAAAAAAATAGGACTCATAATAAATTGGGATGAACTCCACTAGTGGCTGAAAGGAAACAGAGGGGGTGGCAGGATACAGACACTGATCTTTCACTTACAGGGCCTCCTGTAGTTCTTTGCTGTTTTCCTAAACCTGTCTAGTAAACCTTTAAAACATAAATATTTGAAGTTTAGTTGTTTTAAGAAACATGGACACTTTATCTGCAGGCAGCACTGTTAGTCTCACTTGTGTTGTAGAGTTTTTACAAAGCTGAGCGTATGCTTAAATTTTACCCAAGACAACTGCTCTTGACTTGGTCATTCATTTAGCCTTAAATACACACCATTTTACTTCTGTAGAGGTAGGTAGAAGAAAGGGACTTCAATTATCTACAGTGGGTTCAGCTCCTGTGTCTGAAGTCATGATCCTGAAAAATGTTACCTATGTAGTATACATGTTAAAAATTCAGATGAGCTGCTCAAAGGTCTTCTGTGGTTCCCTGCACCCTCATTGCTTTTTCAGAGCACATCCTTGCATGATTTTCCTTGCCTAGAATTGTTTTATTTATATAAGGTACTCTGCATTTACATTACCCTTTTTTTTTCAACATATATTAGTTGATTTTATGTGTTATAGACCTGCACATGCAAGCCTGATTTTTATATTTAATGATCTTTCATTAAACAAATGTTTAAACCTTTAGCTTAATAGATGCACTTGATTTATTAAATGATGTATGTGCTGACTGCAATATGGAAAAAAATATATATGCAGTCAAACACTGTGGGTTTGCAATACTAAAATTGCAACCAATTTCCTTGTATGTAATTTAAAGAAAATGTAGCAAATAAAAATGAATAATAGGCCAATTTCAGGGTGTTTTATAGCTGTAAACATATGACGTACAGGTAATCTGATGTGTCATTAATTCAGTATTTATGAATGTGAAAATCATGCTTTTGACTTTATGTGTATATATAGGATATATTTTTGTTTGCTCTGAGTCATATTTGTAGTACTTTTTCATGTCCAGACAGCAGGAGGTCTTCTACTTTTTCTGACCCAGGAAAAAATAATTAGTTTGAAAATATGTTCCTCAAAAAGACCTCAATTTAGGATTAAACCTCTTTTCTTGATGCAATCTTTTCTCGCTCAAAGTTTGCCTGTCCTCAGCCTGTGGAGGAAATATTACCACAGGAGCTGAGGCAGTTTTCCAGAATTCCCAGCAGATGAACATGACCTACACTAGTTATGAAGTGTTCAAGAGGTCAAGGAATCTGTACCTGGAGACACAGATGGATGGTTTTCTTTGCCTCTTTCTACCATTTGATACATTATATATTTCTTCCTTTTCATATAGCACGTACTGTGGACATTCCAAAGTAGTATGGTATAGGTTAGCTAGATTATGATGAAATTCAGGAGAGCAACTTTCAGAAGTATTAGCAGAATAATGAGCTGACTTTTCTGCTGTTTATTCACAATCTCATTTTATAGGTTTGTTTTCTGTTTGAGCAGCTGTGAAGAGGAGAATCATTCTGATGGAAATATTTTTGGGCTCTCAGATGCTAGCAAGGAACCAATCATTTTTCTCATCAAGTGGATAAAATCTGTAACCTCCTAGTTACTGTATGAATTTAGTGGTAAAAGTGTTTGTGGTTAAAATGTTTATTTAGTTGACAACAGAGATCACAAAAGAAAATTCTTAGCAACAAAGCTATAAAAACAGTAGTTTGGAAGTGGCTTCTTTCCTGCTGCAGAACCACTTCATTAATTCAAGTGTATATTCATAAGAAATTCCATAGGTTAGAGAAAGAATAGGAGAAAATAAAAAAAAGTTAAAATGATCAATACTGACATTTGGATACCAAACCTTTAAGTGGAAAGTGAAATGAAGGTGCCAGCTTCCAGCTCCTAAGGGAAGGATGTAAGCAATTAGAAACCAGTGAAAACACAGCATAAATGTAAGACAGAAAATGTGAGTCATGGGAATCATTAGGGAAAAATTCTAAAAAGAAAAAGAGAGTTCTGTTGATTTCTTGTATTTGTTATTCTACTCATGTTCTGTTATCTCATAAAATGGTTGAACAACCTTTCTGTTTTTAGAATGCAAGTGAAGTGTGATGGAGATAGAAAACCAGAAACACATGATATCCATTAACCATCATAAAACAGGCAATCTTGTTTTCATCAAAAAGTAACAGATCACAACTCTGAATACACATCATATGTACCTCATCCTCCCACTATTTTCTTATTTTTAGATATAGTCAGTGACAAAAAGATGTCCAGATATAATGTCAGACTTCATAGAAACATCTTTAATATTTGAGTTGGAGCATTCTTTGGTTGCAAGAACTGAATCGAAGTAAAATCCTTGCAAGTATTTTGCATTTGATTCTGAAAACCATCTTGCACTTTTCTAATGTGATCTCATGGAAATAAATAACAAAACTTTACAGTTTCTCCAAAAATTTAGTTAAATTGCCACGAGGGGTGCCAAAATACCCACTTTTTATAAGAGAAATAGAATGGAATGCATGCTCTGTAAACCTGTGCAGGTCAACGAGTATTTTTAATAGTCAATGAGTAGTGGTTCCACATTTTGAACCAAGATCTATGAATAATCAGACTCCACAATTAAAAATGGATGTAGCTATGTCAACACTTCAGAAATATCATCTCTGATATCAAGGCAATAGAGGAGGCTTTCCTTCTAACAGCACCAAACCTCCCCACTTCCAATTTTGCTTGTGGCCATGTGTCTTGAGAGACCCCTAAAGCAAGCTGGGTAATTCATTGCCATGCTGCAGATTCCAAGGCTGCAATTTTCTAGCTTGCCTTTTATTTTAGGGGCATATGGGTTCTGCTTTTGGCAGGGTTTTCTGTGGCGATTTCCATTTCCCTATACTTAATACTTTCTCCTTTCCGAAGTTTAATGTCATGTTATTGCACAGTCCCTCCCACAAGGATCTGAATGTAATTGTGTTTTGGGCACTATTATTTAGTGGCTCAGTTATGGTTCTTGAAAGAACTCTCTGTGTGTTACTTAGGGCCATAACCTCTCCCCTTGTGGGCTCTAGAACAAGCTGTTCCAAGAAACAATTACTTAAAATGTCAAGAAATTGCTTCTTAAACCTTGTCCCAGTATGACATATGACCAGTTTATACACTGACAGTTGAAGTCCCCCATTACTACTGTTTTATTAGGTTTAGTTGCCTCTATGTTTTTAGCATTGCACGTGCAGTGTGGTTTTCCTTATCTGAAAGTGAGTAGTAACAACTACAGGTGCTGCCTCTGCACAGAGAGCTGCACAAAATTATTCATCATTTATTCCTATACATGTCTTTTCTTAAGGATGAAATGGAACACGAGCTGTGTCTAGCTTTTTCATATAGGCACTCTGAACAAATGTTTACTTTAATTTCTATGGATATACAAACCAAATTACAAAAAATACTTGTGTGTCAATGACTAATTTTAGGTGATTTTAATGCATTAATTATACTTTAAGCCTTTCATGTTCCTGGGACTAATCTACTTTGTTGAACCTTGCCAAACTAAGGATAGAGACTAAATCTGATATTACAGATTTATAAATGCCAATATGAGTTCTTTCCAAAGAAAACACGCTTCTGTTCCTTCAATTTTCTGCTTCTGCAACTTGAATAAAGAAGAACAGAGCTATTATGTCCACATTAGAGTTATTAAGATTGAAGTTTCACAGTCATAGAATTACAGTTCCCTTTCACCACGTTAAAATTACAGTTTAGGTCCCAACTTAATTGTTTAGCTCATTGAAATGTCTCACTAGGTTAACTAGTCACAGTACAAGCCAATGGCAGATTTGGGAAGGCTACCAAGTTGTTAAATTGCCTCATTGCAAAACCTTTGGCTCCATAGGAAGCAGATTTCTACTGCAAGGCTCTGAGTGTTAGTCTTGTGTTCCTTGGAGCCTCTGAACTGATTGGTTGTGACCAGAGCTGCTCCTCAGGCTAACTTTCACTCCTCACCTCAGCTATTTACATGACTGAACCTTTTTCTTTACTTCTAACCTCATATCTTAATGCAGCTTATCATCCAGTGCAGCTGCCCTCCGGTTTCCTCCAGCACATCTCTGTTTGGCACCCCCTTCCCAGCAGCTGAAACCTGACCCAATGGTACAGTTCCTTGCTATACTTAAACCCTGTCTTTAATAACAGCAGGGCTGATTTCTCTGAATCAATAGTACAGCCAGTTACTCTGACATTATCAAAATACTTGTTAAACAAGGGTCTTAAAGGATCTGTGGAAATTTATAACATAGGCTCTTTTAAAACAAAACCCTCAAACCTTTTCTTGTGCAAAAGTTCTGCCAAGAATGAGGACATAACTCCCCACAGGAAATATTCCCAGTCTCTACTGATGTTAATGGCTTGATTTAGAGTAGTTAATTCTCAGAAAAACAGTGGAATGTGTCCATTGTATACAGTGGAATGTAACTTTGAATATAAGAGGAAAAATTAGTTTTCTTTTGCTTGAAGTAAAAATGTATATTACATTATTGAAAAAATAGTAGCTATTAGTTTTTGTGTAATAATTAAAAACTGTTTATTTCCCTTAGTACAATGAAAAAAATTAAAGTTAGACTTACTTTTTTTTATTACTAGAACTCAGAAAACCCTTATTTTTCAAGTATAAACCAAGTGTTACATTAATAAGCACAGAAATTATCCAAGGAATCTCATGTCAATCTTTTCAGTACCTTATAATTCATCAAAGGGAAATATCTGGCTTCTTGAAATATGAAAAAGTGACTTGTGGTTTTCTCTTATATTCATTTTTCCATATTCTGAGATTGCATACTTCGTTTCTTATACATTTATGACATCCTCTCTGTAACCAGTTGTGTTTTCTCTGGCTAGCTCCTGCACTAAAGGATTATTTAGTTTGTATTTTACTCGGTGGGCCACGAATCCTAACTGTCACATGCCATGCAATTTGGTTTCTACTCATAAAACAAGGTGTTCTCAATATATACCAGTAATTAGCCTACATACTGTGATTTAAGAATCACGTTTTAAAATTATTTTCTTTAGCTTAAAAAAAAAATGTGTTCTACCCTGTGCTGGTGTAATTGCACTGGTAGGAGCAAGCAACCTTCTTGCCCTGTCACAGGAACAACACAGAATAACCTGTTCTGTCTGTGCCTGGGTACAAAGATGCAGGGGTTATTTTCAAGGCAAGATGCAGAGTTGAGATGTGATGTTCTCCATAGATGATGATCCCACAAAAAGAATAAAGTGCCATGTATTTAGCTTATGACTGATTCAATTGAGCTATTCTTTGTTAGAGCTCAGATTAATGAGTCCCAGTAGCTCAGTGTTACTCAGTGTAAGAATAAAGGTAATTAGGAACTCTCAAGAGTAGTGAACTAGGGGGAAACTCAGGTTTACAAGCAACTTTTCTGAAGACCTGCACTATATGCACCATGGAAAGAGCGGTCACACAAGATTTATTATGATGTCATCTGGCCATTTTAAGGCCATTGAGGCTAAACCTGCTACTTTGAGGGATTACTTTTGTTCCAGGGAACATCTTAACTTCATTAAACTGTAAATGCTGTACTATTTCTCTTGTTCTTTTTCTTCTTGTGTTCAGTACTATTCAATAATCTCCTAGGGTTTAGAACAAATTTCTCTTTAACATTTGTACTTGGAAATGAAGACTCTTGAGTATTGTTGACCTACAAGGAACAGCAATCACCAGTCTCTGAAGGTTTTCTTGGAGGTTCAGGGCTATATGCAAAGCAAAGAGCCAGAGACGCAACAGTTTCACTACATTTAAAATTAGAATTATCCTAAAAAGCCTTGATAGGACTGGGTTTATACAATTTAGATGCAAGGGCATATCTGGATCTCCTGGGATGTGCTGATGTCTGTGAGCACTATGAACTCAAGCTGCTGTGTCCTAAGAACAGGTACCAACATCTCTCATAATTATTGACTCATGTACCTACAGTTGTATAGCTCCACCATGGCATTGGAACATTTGAGGCGGAGGACTTTGAGAAGGTTTTAGGAAAAATGAAAAAATTGCTTTGTGATATGCAGAAGCATTTTACATCATTGCTGAAATGCTAGGAGATGGAGGAAAGTGGGAATCAAAGTCCAAGTACACTACCTTCTTTGTGATCCCAGTAAATCTGCCTCTAGGGTAAGTCAGATTTTTCAGTTGTGTATCTGTGAACTCATAGCAGTTTATTCTGGTAGAATATTTGATGTGAGATTACAGTGTGTAGCCAAAACCCATCTACCTCCCTCTCACACACAAAAACACACAGACTCAACACAACCTTTTCTTCAGAAAAAAGGAGTTCTCAGGTAAACTCATGATTATGGTCGGGCATAAAACATGCAGAGAAGTCAAAATCAATAACCGATTTATCTAAAATATTCTTTTTATTGAAATAAAGAAAATAAGTATAATTGAATGTATTTTAAATTTGTGCAGAATTTGGTATCAAAAAAAAAGAAACAGAAGTTCCTCATTTTTTTTAAGAAGTTTTCCATATTTTGGCAAGATAAATTGCAGAAAATTGCCTGGAAAAATACTTCAGAAAATATATAAATATTTGCTATAATAATAATAATGATAATGATAATAGGTAAGTTTGTTTGTTTGATTAGGACTGGCAGTATGTTCCCAGAGAACTGGTGTTGGCTGTGTTTATTCCTTTTGTGTTTACTTTTTGCAAATGTTGTGTTGGATTATTATTGTCATGAGAATGTTTGTTGAAATGTTCATTTTAAAGAGGATATTAGATGACATTCTCAAATAGTCAATTCTGAATTCATAAATATTACAGCCATTCCAGAAGTTTGACTTACCAGTGAATTCTGTTTAGCTCCTTAAGAAGTCATAATTAACACAAATAGAAATGACAGATTTCTTAACAATGAGCTGCTTGAATTTAATCTACCAAGCAATACATTTTTTAATATTCCTGTAGTGATTCCTATCAACTAATGGGCATTTGAGATAGAACTGTAGGAATTTGACAATTTGTGTATTGTGCTTCCTATTGGTACCTTCTGTGGGGCATATGATTCTGTTGCAATCTTAACTAGAAAGAAGTTAATTTCATAAATTACTGAGCATTTGAGTTTGTTTGGTTTTGGTTTTTTTGTTTTTTTTAAAATTTTGCTTAAGCTGCTCATAAACAGAAATCCTTATTAAGCAAGATCTTCATGGGCATTTCAAAGTTACAGACCTGCACAGGCAGACATAACCATGGGAAGCAAGCTTATAGACTGCCTTGGAAAATACACAGAATAGCTCTTTTCTCACCCCAAAACCTGGGAGATAAAACCAACCAACCAATCAAAAAACCAAAGAGCTAATTAAATCAAAACTTTCAAAGAAAAGAAAAAAATCATACATAAGTTTCATTTATAGATTTCAATTATTTATATGATGTTTATTGAAATGTGTTTATTAAAAATAAAAGTAAAGCTTAAAAGACTAAATAAAATAACCTGCCCAAATATATGAGCAAGAACATTTATCAGAAAACAGATGGTCTCTTATACACAGAATTAAACATCTCTAAAAACATACCAGTCCATTTATCTTGATGAATTCATCCTCTAGCAGATATCTCAAATAGCAGCAGCAATTTACCTGCATGTCTGGAAAACACATTTCCATGAGGATGCATGAGGTAGAAATCAATTCTGGATTTCAGTTTTTTACACATTGAGCAGGAATATTATGATAAGTTTTCCCCTCTCCTGATCTAATCTTTAGTCAGAAAAACTCTTTCCTAGTCCTGAGGCTTAAGGGCACCAAATTTAATTCCAGACTACAATTTAAGCAACTGTACAACTCTTTAAATACTACCTATTTGCATTATCTTCCACTGAGTCATCTGGAAACACGACCTGGATCCTGCACATGCCTTCTGTTACAAGAAATCTCTAAGATGAGGCTTTCCACATCCTCTTCTATCACTGAAGAAGTTTAATAACGAAGTTTTAGTAATGGTCAGTGATAACAATTAAAAAAAGTTACTTTGGGCACACTGAAAATTAATTGTTTACCACATATGCATATGCAGAAACTCCTGTGCTATCACAGAGAAATGATTAGTCAGGACAGCCCTTTCTGAGATTTCTCAAAGGCAGAGATAACTCCTCTTGAACAGAAAATTTTGAAAAATGGCAGAGCATTATAGGAACTGACAATTTTAACATATTCTTCCAAGGAATTCACTTCAGCACAGTAAACTATAAACATTAGTGCCATAAAACATCTCTGACTTGGCTTTTGTGGCATTTACAACTGCTTTTAGATTAGAATACTTCTGGAGACTTTCTGCAGGAACCTGTATTACCACTGAGCTGACCTGAGTAATTAACAATATTATTGTAGCGCTGAAAGGCTCCCTTAAATATCAACCTATAGATTCCTATTTAGTCCTCTGAAATTAGAAGGAAATGATCATGGAAATATGATTAGAAAACATGGACGCAGTAAGGAAAAATAATTCCTAAGACATCCCAGAATCAGTGTTTGTCGCATACTGGATTTACAGCACAGTGGATCCAGATTCTCAGGATCTCCTGGTCAATGCATACAGTCATTTCCATAGGAAGAGCCCACAGCACAATGCAAACAACACAGAAGAAAGGTCCAAACAAGTTGTCTTCCTAGGCACTTACACCAGCTAACAAATTAAGCAGGTGAAAACTTGGTTGTGCATTTTAAAGATGCGATAATTCAGGCTCCTCACGGGATAATCTGCTTCTGTTGTCAGAAGCAGTGATGTTACTTCCCTGCCATCAGATTACTGATATGGCAAGACTCACTTTTCCCCAGGCACTTAGAAAATGGGAAAGAGCTGTGAGAGCTAGAATGTAGGTGGGAACTCTGGGGATTTGTAATGCATTATTATAAATTGCTTTGCTATTTATGTAGATTTAAATAATAAAATATACCCATAAGCCTTCTTATCAGCCACATTAAATATGTTTTCAAAGAAAGGACTAAGCCAACCTGCATTTAAAATTCCTCACGACCTTTGCATCCTCTCAGAGCTGTGGGATTTACATGTCCCCACATATTTTTTGTAAGCCCTGTGTAACAATGTGCACAGGACCTAAAGAAGCTATCCTAGCCAAGGGAGAGTGTCTGCTGTAGGGGCTTGAGACATTTTTCTGGACAGGGAAAGACTTGTCAGCTGTCTCTGCTTTATTATGAGCAATTAATCTCGAGTGTCTTTCCTGACTATCACAGACAGGGTGGGATAGGAGAAGAAGCCACTTATTAGGCAGAGGGCCCCAGGATGTTAATGATTTTTCAATAAGCTAACACCTGAAACTGTAGCCTAAGACCAGTGAGCAAGTCATGCAAATCCTTTTAAGATAAAATGTTGGGTATATGAGAGGAGCATATGGAGGAAGGAGAGGAACTTTTGGTATATGCTGACTAATTCTTTAATTGCCTTTGATAAGGTATTGTATTTTAAGCTGATGACCGAATGAAAAGTGACTGTGAAATGAAGTGTTTTCTCAGAAACCTTATATTTATGTGTGTCTTTCATATGTGTAGAGACACTGTCCAGAGGGTGGATCTTCATTGCTAACCCATGGCTAGGTAGAAGAGTCTAAAAAAATGGTTTCTGATATAGTACACAATGTCTGAGTGAATAAATTCTATAATAAATTCCAGAAGACTTTTTCTGTCTTCTGCAGTTAAGTTGAAACATCATGTCAGAAAGGCAAAAAAGAACAAGAAGGGAAAAAAAAAAAAAAAAAAAAAAGACCTTAAAGACAATGACAGAATGCCTGGGGATCTGAATTGAATCAGTTCAATAAAAAAATATCTTTATCTTTTTTTTTTTTTTAAATGTGTCCGGGAGAAAATAAATACTGTATAAAATTGTCTGTTTTTTTGCCAAAGCAAGTTACTTTCTACAAAATTTAGATTTATGCTCCTCTTAACCACTCCTTCCTTTCTGAGCTCTTCCTCATATTTACCTGGGATGTGCCCTGGCAGTTTATCTCACTGCATCTCTCTAAAGCAGAAAAGACATAAGAAAGAAACCTCTCTATCTCTCATGTGCAAAATTTTGCTTTGGAAAGAAGCCTTAAGAAGTTTTTAAAAGGTCAATTAATCAATCAGGGAAAAGTAAAAATGTTATTTGACTCGGAAGCCTGGCCACACCACTCAGATAATGAATGATGAATACTGAGCCTTTGAGTGAATCCTTACAATCAACAGCCCATGACTAATCGATAGGCTGACATTTTCACACAGTTGAAGAAGATGATCAAATTTCATAAATATCAGATTGTTGTTGGAAAAAGAAACATCAACAGGAAAAAAAAGGAAAAAAGGATGAAAATTTCCCAGTGACCTGCTCGCTGGTGGCTGTGGGCCCAGGGCTGCTGCTCCTGAGAGCAGGGAGAAGATGCCACCTGCAGCTCTGGCAGCCCTGCCCTGCCCAGGGCTGTGCAGGCAGCACTTTGGCTGCTGAAGGCAGCTGGGACTGTGCAAGGAGGGCACTCACAGCCCTGCCACAGGGCACTCACAGCCCTGCCACGCCAGTGCCCAGGGCCAGCTGTATATTCCAGCACATGCACACATGTATGGCACATCACACGGATGAGGACTCGATTGGTATCTCAGAAGGCAAGTTATTCATGCTTAATCTGCCTGGAGAGGTCATTTCTGAGTCACTACTGAGCAAAGTTACAAAGGACAGCGGGGTAAATAATTAAGAGAGCAGTTAACAGGGACCAGGATTGCTTGATGACCTGGGCCATGTAGAAAAGCTGCAGTTTAAGGTAATGAAAAAGTTATTCAGCAAGAACAAAGGAAGAAAAACACAGTGTGTGCTGGAAAAAATATGCTCTGAAAAGAATTAACATGAAATTCTAAAGCAGTTTTGTGGCAAAAGCAGTCAATATTGCCTGTGATTAAACAGGAGCATGAAAACAGGAAGGTGGCTTTTGTCCATGTAGCCAGTCTGACACAGGAAGGCAGGCAAGCTTAACTCCATGACAGGATGTTTAAAATTGAAAACATGAAGAAAAAAAAAGTCCCAGAAATTTTTCAAATCTTTGAGTAAACACCAGGTCTGTTTAGTTTATCAAAAACAAGTTTGAAGGCAGATTTGATTGCAGCATACATGTATGCACTTTCCAGGGTGAAATAAGCTCTTTTGAGTTAGAAGAGTAAAGACAGAGCTAGTGGTGGAAATCCAATGCCACAATAATTCAGATTAGAAATTGCAGGTATTTTATTCTTCAAAATCTTCTTTTTTTCTCTTTTGACTTGTTGGCAATTATCCACTGGAAATGGATAACAAAGGGAGGGGTTTATCCTCCAGTTTCTATTGTCTTCAAATTAGGATGTTTCTCTGAAGATTTAACAACACAAAACTGGTTTTCTAGAAGTCACAGTGTGGGGTACAAAATGTTAACTTGATAATCTTCCTAGTTACTTCTGACTTTGAGATGTGTTGATACATCTTAAAATCAGGTGGCAGTGTTGACATGACTCTATCTGAGCTATAGCTCATGTCAATAAATTTGAGGTGGGAAGAAACTTTTTCACTCTAAGAAATCTATTAAAATTTCAAAGGCAATCTCTGTACAGCCTCTGGAAATCACCAGCCAGTGTGGTGCAGCCTGTCCAAGCTAAAAAATGGAAAAAGAATGTGAAGGTGTCTGGGTAACACCCCCTTTGCTTTGTTTTAATATGCTTTTTAATTCAGCCCAAAGATGATTACAATGAGCAAGATTTTTGAAGGTGTTTCTAGTACTGGGAGTGTCTGAACAAAGGGTTAGTGGCTCTAGCTTTGGAATGATGCTCTCCCAGAGGAAATGTCAATGAAATCAGGCCATAACAGGCCCAGCATGCATTGTTTTCTTTGGTTTGGTTTGGTGGTTTTACAAACCAGGGCTGAAACCTTCTGAAAACACCTTCAGCCTATATAAAGAAAGAAAGAAATTACTAATTATTAACTACTTAAGTTCTTTTATTTCTCCCTTGACTTGGTGTGGATACCTTGAAGGTGGTTAGCTTGGTCTAAATTAAATTGATCTCATTTTGATCTGATTACTTGGAAATTAAATATTTTGCATAAATATTACTTATGTTATTGTAGAGAAGAAAAAAATAGTTATTTGAAAGTAAAGTTCATTATTTGAAGAGGAGAGGTGAGCTTTAGGCAAATAGAAATCTGAGCATTTCAATCCAAAATCATTATGGCTTTGGATTTTTTTCCTAAGCTTTTCATTAGTATTTCTCTCAGTCTGTAGACAATCAAGAAGGATTAGATTTTATTTTAATTTTTTTTTGAAATATTTGTTGAGTGTGCATTAATACTTAACACTGTCCTCATTGTCCAATTTTTCAACAAGTATATTAGTTGTGAAAGAAAAGTTGTATATGTGGGGAACAAAAACGTATTTTAAAAGCAAAACAGTATGCAGTCACACATTATCATAACTGTAGGAGGAAGCTTTAGTTTCAATTTGTACTTGCCATTTCTTTCACTGTAAAACTTGTCACTCCAGTGCAGTATCTCCAGTGCTTGTCTCCAAACACATCAGTATCTTTTCTGTTGTGGCTTTCCTTCAGTCATTCATACCCCCCAGCTATGGGCTATGTGTTCTCAAAAACCCTAGGGCATGGAATTTTGCTGTGCCTTACATGTAGAAAATAATCCAATATTAGTTTCATGAGGAGCATCTTCCAATTTCAAAACAGTATCTGAATCACTATGATTAAAAAATAAACAAACAAAATAACTTCTGTTAGCATCATTTCAGTGATCAGTGCAGCAATCTCCTGGAAAGAACTATATATTTGTATTTTTTCAGGGCATCTCATCTCATCTCATCTCATCTCATCTCATCTCATCTCATCTCATCTCACTCATCTCACTCATCTCAGTTTTATTGAAATATAATTATTGATTTAAAATTTTAACTTTTCTTTTGCATTTTACAGGTGTATACTTGTGATTTTTTTAATCCCTGACTAGCTTACAGAGACCAATTTCAGTACTAGATTTTGTCTGGAAAATGTGTATGAAGAGAAGTCAATTTCAGAATTATCATCTGAAGCTCACATTATAACATAATCCAGAGAAACACAAAAAGGGTTAAGGATTAATTATTCTTAGGAAGGAAAAATTTTGGTTTTAACTAGCTATCCTGAGACAAGAGAGATGGATCTTAAAAGAAGGTGTGTACAAAAAAAATAATTAAAAACAAAACTAAACAAAAGAAAAAAAACAAAAACAGAATCATCTAGAGTTTACAAGAAGAATAAATTTCTGGAAATATTTTATTATCTGGGGTGACTTTATGAAGTATTGATACACAGCATTAAATTATTGGCTAGAACTGAGGGCTTTTTCCAGTAAATAACTGAAACTCTCTGCATTCCCGAAAGCTGCTATTGAGAGTACAGCAGTTATTTCCCTTTTGGCATTTCCTACTCTTTTCAGAATTATTTTTTTGTTTTATATACATATAGGGAATTTCTCCCAAATCAGTAGCATCTCTGTATAAAATGAAAGAAGAAAAAAAATCCCAGAAGCTTCACCTTTGTCTGCTGGAAGGTCATACTCATTTTTTCCTTTGTAGTAGAAGAAAATGAAATCAACCTGGTAAATATCTATAGGCAGCCATCAGAAAGAAAAGTGGCTCCTCTGTTCTAAGAGGAATGGGAAGTAAATTCAAGTCTGACAAAATTGTCATGAGCCAGAACCTGCCAGTCCTGCTTATTTTTAAATCAAACAGCCAGTGGTAATGAGGTGATGTGAGCCTCAGGAAACAAAATCAAACACCAGAGGTTAGCGCTTAGGAAACATTCTCAGTTAGCCTGGTGGTCTATAAGGGTGCAGAAAAGCAGACCTTTGTGTTTTCAAGACCTTGAAAAGTTTATCTCTTACCATGAGTAAAGCCCTTTGTCGGCTCCCGCTGAAGTGGGTGGAAGGATTCACGCTGCTGGCAGTGGGAAGCAGCCTGCCCATGGGAAGGGCAAATATCCTGGATGGGTTTTTCAGAAACAGACTCTAGGGACATGCCTGGTATCACACTCACATTGCTGAACGTCCCAAAATATCTGTTGATTTTTTTTCCTGAAGAAAAAAATGTTTTTAAGGTCTGTAATTTTGTGCCTCCCTATTTTGAAGCTGTGTTTTTCTTGAAATGTGGACACTTGTAAAATTTCTTCTATCTTTGGATATACTGTAAATTTCATCAGTAGGGGATTTCTTCTTCTCACATAAAAGTGGTCTCTTGTCATAAACATTTATGGAAATTGCATTAGTTAACAATGATATAAAATTTCTGTCAAGAAGAGGTTTCCAGTAAAAGATCTGCATAAATGTAATAGTATATTCATGACATTTTCAAAACAAGTTGTACAACTAATAATAACATTTAAAAAATAACACTGAAGTAAAAAAATGTCCGAGTCAGTCTGCTTCACTGCTGTAAATGAAAATAACTTGACATTAAATCAGTATCTGCCCAAGTCTATTGCACAAGCAATGTTTTACGAATGTTGCACACATTTATTAATGGACAAGATTTGCTTCCCCGCTCACCTGCATTCACCTTTGTTTGCTCTGGAGGGATTTTCCTCGTGGGACCTGTCCCACTGAGCAGAGGCACACTGGGGTGTGTGCCCAGCTGACAGTGCCAGGGTCATGAGATCTATTTCCATCGCGTGTTTGCTGTGATTGCTCTCCTGCTTTGAACTGAATTGCACGAGACAGAGCAGCACAAGCCTCCAAGGAGCTGTCTAGACACCTGAAGCAGTAACTGGAAGGCAAGGGCACATGAGCTTTTATTTACTGAAAGATATTCTTTAAAGACTTTTGAGAAAAGCAGATTTAAAAACCCTGAGATGTAATTCCAGAAAGCAAGAGAGCTTGGAGGCTTGATTCTGCACTTTTTACTTCACACTGCACACAGTGTAACTCTGAATTAAATGGTGTTATGCTTGTGAAAAAGAAAGGTTTAAGATCATAAGCAAGGAAAAGTCATATGAGAACAAGAGGAGTACTTTTTCTTAAATTTCTAGGTTAATATTACACATGAATAATTTGAGAATTTCTTTCAAGATTTGAAATTGTTTGATCCCTTGTTTATTATTTTTCTGCACAATTAATAAGTTAATTAAATATTATGTTGTCTCATAAGCATTGAAATGTAGCCTATCTTTTCTTGAAGCACAATCATCTGATATAAAGAGAAAAGATCTTACAAAAATGCAATAAAATCAGAGGAATTGCTTCATATTGACGACTTTTTTACTCTTGGTTAAAGGTTTTCTTTGAAGTGATTTTGCTTTTGTATTTGTGCTTAAGAAAAAAGTAGCTTCTCATCAAAAAGGGTTAAAATCTTTGTGTTTAAATCTCTGTATTAAAATCACAGCCATTACAAAATTAATTACAAAAGAGAGCTGAGCATTGTCTTTATACTGAGGGGTGAGTAAAGAAAAACTATAACCTTTATTTTACTTAACCAAAACCTCATCAAAAGGCTTTCAGGTGTTCAAATAGATCCAGAAGAAATCAGTAACACAGACAGACCAGGCTGCACTTCTTGCCTTCCACAGAATTTCTCTTCCTTGACAGCACCCCAAGACATAAAACACCATCCCTCAATCATTCATGTTGCCTCTAAAGCACAGCTTATACTTGGCCTTATAGTCAAATTCAGCAAATACAGCATGAATGCTACTCCAAGTAAGAACGGAAAGTTTGGAAGTTTTCACACTGATCTTACACCTGATCCTTCAAAACAAGTAAACAGTTTAATAATTTCATTAGTTTCCCACTGGAAGTTGGAGAGTTATTATGATTTAAGATCTTTAAACTTTGCTGCTGAAGTGTAATAGGATGATCAGCCATAATTAGTAACTAATAATGAAAATGCCATTTTTCAGTGAGTCCAAGAAAAAGACATGCAGTAAAGAACACATCAGGCAGGAGAAAGTGAAAAGGAACAGATAATATCAGACAAAATGAAACCTCTGCCACCACGGTTTAGTATTCATACCCTGCCAAGATGTCAGTAGCTGGAAGGAGAATGACTGGTCATATTTCAGAATACGTATGAATAAGATTTTTCAAGTGAATAAGGCTTAATTCAAAATCTACAAGATGACAAAGATGACTTCTGGACCCCCTGGAAATAATAGCTTTGTGGGAAATAGTAAAGTGCTCAAGGAATAGTGGAACTTGAGGAACTGAATCCAGTTTTATTAATACCACTAATAAAATGTCCAACATTTTTACTTGGTGAAATTAGTCCTGTCTGACATTAATGGGGGCCAGCCTAAGACTTGCTACTACCTAAAAGAGAATAAATAAGCCAGGCTGTGAAAAGTATGGTAATACAGTAGAGAATTTCATTAGATCCCTCAAATAATAAAGTCAAAATCAATGTGTGCAGAAAAGGTAGTTTCCTCCAACTGTGAAGCCTGAAAATTTTTTTGAGGATTTCAACCCACGTCCTGGCTAGACCATCTTAACGATGAATGAAAAATTTTACTTTTATGTAAAAGAACATAGGAAGTTCAAAGAAAAACCAGAATAAAGGGACACACACTAAGTAATACAGGTTAGAAATAATTTCTGTGTAGCCCATTGGACCTAATGAGGCAAAGAAGATCAGATTCAAAGAAAATATCCTATTTTTTTTTTTTTTTCTAATTGATGATGGGAATTTATAAAGAGATCACCATTACCTTGTGATGATTCCATTTACCAGATTAACAACTGAACTGTTCATACTTGCAACATAGACTAAAATTTGTACGGGCATTGCTCTTAGTCCTGGGATTTTCACACCCAAGCTGGGTATCAAATCTCAGTTAAAACATGCCTGGAGGAAATTGAGTCCTTATAGATGAAATTGAAAAGAGACAGGTAAATGAGGTGTCCAAGCCACTCAGAAGACAGTAACATCAGATGAAATGAAGTTTGGGTAATGTAGGACAGATTCACCAGAAGGTGAATCAGAATTTGAAACCTGTGTTTGCAAACAGGTTTCAGAGCCAGATACCCAAATTGTGTTAATTGTTTAAAATATTGAACTTACAATTCTGGGTTTTTTCTGACACGTGCAGAATTCTCCATCATTTACCCTTGAGCTCCCCCACTCTCTGTTACCTATTTCACAGGTTTCACAAAATATTCTGAGTAGGAAGAGACCCCCCAGGATCATCAACTCCAACTCGAATGGCCATAGATGGATCAA
Source organism: Cyanistes caeruleus (assembly GCF_971803275.1). Lineage (NCBI taxonomy): Eukaryota > Metazoa > Chordata > Aves > Passeriformes > Paridae > Cyanistes > Cyanistes caeruleus. The sequence continues at coordinate 22,212,409 of NC_141709.1, forward strand.
ACTCAGACCCTTTGTGTAATTAGCACAAGGCTGTAACCATCTGAGCTAATTGCTGCTCCCCAGTTATGTCCTCAATCTTACTTTGGGGATATATAATACATTTGGGATGTGATTTATTCAGAGCCCTAGTTTGGAGGGGTGCATTCCCAATTTTAGTCTAACAATCTCAGCTCAGAAGTTTTACATGGGTTTTCACTTGAACTTGGGGCCAAAGCAGCTTGCTAGTGAGAAGAAACATCAATTCTTTAACACTATTTTTCTAAATTTTAATGATATTTTTCTGATTGGAATTACACAAAAGTTGCTTTGAATTTTTGTTTCATGGTGCTATTAAAGACTCAATGGATTTTCTTGGTTTAAGGTCATGAGGAGAGGTCACGATCTGATATTTTCTCGTCTGTGCTACTGAGGAATTTATCTTGTATTTGTATAGATCCTTATGACCTTGATCAAGGGAACTTTTGTGCATAAGGAAGTACTTCATGTTTAACCCACAAACATGCAGAACCAATTTATGTAATTCAGATTATTTCACCTCTCTGCTTTTAAAGTAATTTATTTTCTTTTACCAATCGCACCTTAGTAATACTTAAACGTTTACATTTTAATGATTTTTCTTATCTATGGTCTTTTCTGCAGTATTCACCAGCTATTTAGAGCCTCATTTTTCCCCACTGCACACTTGTAAGTTGCGGCAGAGTACTTATTATTATGATTCTCTTTGTTATGAGCACAGTCTCAAATGAGGGTAAGGAGGGAGCAGTGACCTTCCCAAGGTCAAATGAAGAGGTTTATATCCACCAGTAAGTAAAGCATCTAAAATTCCCACTTCACTGCTTTATCAGAACACTACCCTTTGATTCCTCAAAAAGTTCTTTCACAATTTATTAAAACTGCTATCTTGAATAAGAAAATTTGTTTAACTCATAGCTCACTTTTTCACTCAAGGCTTTATTTATGTATATCATATAGTAATAATAAAGATAATAATAATGTGTGCTGTGTAATGAACAAGCACACTAAGAGATCAGATGGCAAGGCAAGGCAAGGGTTAAGGTAGTTCTTCAACAGCTCCACATAAAGAATCCAGTATTTTAATGGTCCCAACTAGGATTAGAAGTTGACACATCATTAAGATGAATGGGGGATACAGTTTGCACCTTTACTGTTACTTCTATGCTGTGTGGCTTGAAGGCTCCTTCTGCTGTTCCTGGAGGACAGGCTTAAAGAGTACAAGAGTGCATCATTAATTTATGCAGGAGAGTCTCTTTGTCAAAGAAATTACTAGAGACTGTATTTTTAATGAAGCTCTGGTTCTGCAGAAAACCTTTTGATAATGGGAAGACCAAAACACCAATGGATTAATGATATTTTTTTAAGCACTCCTTTCACTGTTAGGTTTCATGTCATAAGAGAAATATTGCTCGTAATACCTATTTTATCCATGTGCAGGTCTGTAAATGTGCACTTACTGAGACCTCCCTATATAAGGAGGAAACTCAGATGTTTCCCTCATGGTGTTATATTTGCATTCAGTATTAAAATGAGTAAAGATCTAAAGCCCACCTAGAGGCAGAATCACAGTTGTGTTTTCAATAAAAAAACCTAGTGTAACTGCACTTGATTCTTTTTTCCTCTATGTCCAGTATTAAGATTTAAAAAAAACACAAAAAACAAACCAAACAAAACACATTTTTTTACAGATAAATGATTTTTGTGAATCTAACAAGTTAGATTCATGTTACCAACCAAGGAGGTTAGTAGCAATTAAGTTGGCTGGTTGAGCCAAATTAAGCTGATGCAGGAAGGCAGGGAATGGTTTGATAATTTGCCAGTATAAAATGATATAGTTGCAGGCACTCCTGGGTGCCAACAAAATGTGTTTGCATGACATCTCACTGCCTCTGTTTTAGTTTGCTCCAAGCCATATAGGTTTGAGATAAAGTAGGAACAGAGAACTCCAGGTGAGTCATGATTGCTCTAAGGGCATAAAAAGCTAAGAATAACCTTTACTGCTTTAGCACCCTTATATAAAAATCTGTGCACACATATGTAGGCATATTCTGGCCCTTTCAATCACAGTAGTTCGGTTTTACATATCAGTGGTACTGAACTGAAACAACTCGTGGAAATAGGGAAAATATTTTCTATATAAATATTTACTTCCCATCTTTTCACATCCTCCTAAAATTTTTATTGCCTTTTCAGTGGAATTATAGATGATCACTTTAAATACAGAGGACTTTAACTATCAGTGCCCTCATATTTACTGAAACAGAACTGAGTCTGGAGTAATGCATTACACCAGAAACCCAGTATTTAGGAGTGCACAGCATCCTTGTTCTTTCAAGACACAAAATTCCCTCAGAAGCAGTAAACTCTATAGCAGACTCAGAGTCCAATGGCATAGAGTCTGCAGTGATTAATGTTAACTGCTAGACAAGGTTGTGGAAGGGATTAGCAATTTTAGAGACCCAACTTTCACAAAATGTCTGCTAAAAGATTGATTTCCAGAAGAGGAAAAGTCTCATCTTCCTTGGATGGACCCTTTTAAATTGTCTCTTCTGTTTTACTTCACAATGAACAGGCTTTAAATTACCAGTTACTTTTGGAAAACTTGTCCAGAATTTAGTACAGCTTTTTTCTATACAATACATACTTTATTTTCTTTTCTGATTTCTTAAAAATCCAATTATTTTGCTGCCTTTTTGAATATGTCACACTTTTAATCACAAACTTCTCCACAGATAAAATGTATAGGCAATATTTTAATCCAGATATAATTCCTAAGCATTTAAGAAAGATACTTTCATTGTAAAGGGCTTGGTGCCTACCATACACTTACATGAAAATTCAGTAAACACTGTACCAGGCCAGTCATTTTTCAAACCAGCTGCAGGCTTGATTTGTTTCTAAGCAGTTTAAGTGTATTTTTTTTTGTTTTGGTGGTATAGCTGAAATGTTTTTTTTATTTTTTTTTTCAATGAGGAATCACAGAATATGCTGAGTTGGAAGAGACCCACACTTAGCCCTGTGTAGGACATACTCAGGAGTCACACCATGTCCTGAGAGTATTGTCCTGAATGATCTGACAGCATACATGAAAGTTACTGGATTGCTTCTAAATCATCCTAAATGTGTATTTAAGCAAAAAAGTTACATAACATTTTCATTCCGTGTCATTAGGAATTTTTGAACAACTAATTACTGCTGGTATGCAAATTTACTGAAACACGATTAAATAAATGTCAGATAAATCTGCTAGAGAAGACCTGTGCTTTATATCAGTTTGTACACATCCTGTGTTTGCTATGAAACCTGTTTGAACAAATAAGTGATAAAAGACTAAGGGAGTCAATGAAAAAAGGTCCCCTAAGTACCAGGCTGTGAATCAGAAGCCATTCCATCTCTCCATGGGTAAACTGCTGCCTGCTCTGCTGTACCCAGGATCACTCTGAAGTAAATACTCTCTTTTTAAAGAACAAGTTTAATAAAGGACTAGATTTTCTGTATACCAAGAAAATATATTTTAAAGCTGCTTTTATTGCTCCATAGAAAAGCCAAAAGGCTTTCAATTGTCTGGTATTTGCATACATTTTTATTTTTTTTTTCATCTGGCAAAACACTGTATGAATGGAATAGGGAAAGACAAACTGATTATGTCCAAGCTCATGATTGTAAAATCTCTACTCCCAAAGATATTTTAACTAGCTAGACTCCATTGATCTACAGCAAAGCTTTGTCAACTAAAGCTTTTTTCTTAAATTGATTCTCCATCTTGTCTTCTCATTCTTTCGACAGCACACAGCAGGAAGCTCTGTCTACATACAGAAAACAGGATCTTGCTGTAGGCATGGGTATAAAACAAAAAGACAGTGATTAAAGAAAAAAACAGACTGCTGTTAGTATTTGATCTTAAAATTATTGATCTTGTCGATCAGTTACAGACAGAAAGAGTCCATTTAAATCCGTAATAACTATTAATGCTACCACAAAATGCTGACCACTCGAACAACAGAAGAAATCTATATGATAGTGCAATGTGATGTTTATTTGGCTGTATAGCTATTTGTAGTATGTGAAAGTAAGTACAACATCTCACTTGACAAAAATTTTATCTCTAAAATTTCTTTTAAAGTTAGTATCATGTATGAAAATTAACATCATGGAAAAGACTTACATTTTAAAGACTTTCTTGTGAACTAAAAACTTTTATTCTTTGATTTCCAAGAGCAATATTAGTTTTTATCAGGCATATATATTAATAACAGCATTTTTTGTTAACTGACTCAAACTCAAGCATTGCATTAGAATACACTTCAAAACACAGTGAGCTAAGCCAGCATCATACTATCTTTGTCCTTTATGTGAAATTGTATTTATTCTGTCTCAGGTAGTCTGAATTCCTATTGTAGTTGTACCAATAGTGCCTCTAAACATATTTATGTGCAAATATAATTGAATGTTTGGTAAAAAGCAAAAAGACAAATCTTATTTCAAAATTAAGTGCATTTTGGTTCCTGGTCATATTAAAAGAAAAAACAATTTTACCATTTGGAACTAAACAAATCCCCAAAGATCTTGAGTCAATGTCCATACATGCTTCAAATTAAAATCGTACATCAATCACTAAAGCTTGTCCAAGACCAGTATTTTCAAGGGCAGCAATTGTTACACACTAGGTCCCACAATGAACCAGCTTACAAATATTTAGCACAAATATTCATGTAACCTATAGTATTATTCTTCTTCTATTTCCATCAAGACAAGAAAACATTCACTAATAATTTGATAATGTCTCTGGGACAAGAAAAAAATAAAAAGGTAGACAGCTGCATCTAGTCTGCAATTAGTAAAAATATACAGGATGGTTCATTTACATGACAGGCAAGTAGGAATGAATGGATTTTTGAGCTACCCAAAGCACTTTTGGAAAGCCTATGCCCATCTCTAATACACGTGTAAATTGAATTTTATGAAATGCATTTCAAATATACTTCATTGATTTTTTAATTTATCATAAGCCTCTAATTCATATTTTGGTGCCAGTCTAGAGGTTCACGTGGTTTTGAAACCAATAGAGACTCCTATTGAAGGGTTTTTTCTTTGTTTGAATTACTTTATTGGTTGAGTGGAAGGATTAAATATAAACTAAGACATTATGATGATGTAATAAAACACACATTGGTTGTTACTTCACTTTGAAATCTGTTTTTTAAGCATGTTTTTCTCTTAGAAGACAATGAAATGTTATGAAGCATCTGGACATAACCATTTGAAATATTTGTGTTTCTATTAATCTATACAGCACTGAAGTAAAAAAACAAAACAAAACAAAAACAAAAATAAAGATTTCATGCAGAAATTGCTGTGAATGACTTACATTTCCTCATTATAGATACAATAAAACTGCCTCAATTTTTTATTGACAGTTGGATAGAAAAATGCAATAAATTCCTAACCCTACTTTTTATCATTATATGTGAGACTTGATTCCCATTAAAAAAATAAAAACCTCAAGCATGCTTTTTGATGCTTTTATATTATCTATTGAGTCCTGAGTTTTTAGTATGAAAGGACACATGAAAATCTAGAATAATAATGAATTGGTTAAATAATATATTATTTTTTTAAAAAAAAAGAATAAAAAAATACATATATTATGCCATGGAACCTAAAAATGCTTGTTTTCTTGCAATGGGAAAACTAAATGGGAAACCTTTTCCACTTTCTCCTAAAGAGAGATATTTTTCCCTAATCAGGAACCTTCAATGCTGGAACCCGTTTCATAGCACTACAGACAAATATATGAAAATCTCTTTCACATTCTTGTCAGTTAAATTATTTATCAAGTGCTTTCTTTGTGCTTTTCTTTTAAGGCAGCAGGACTTTACCCTTCATTCCTGCAGTATTCTCCAAGCAATTGAAACAACTCTTCCTTTGAATTACTGGTTATTGGCATAGAAGTATTCCTCTGCTCTTCTCCAGGATTTTGAAGTGTGTCAGGAATTAAAGTCAGGGTTTGGCATAAAGGAGCTCTGGAAAGGGCTGGAAGAGAAGGGCTCTGGCCCTTCTAAAAGTGGAAAAGTGTGCATGTCTGTGTGCTGCTCCAGTGCTGGGACTTCTTCCCTGCCACCCTATTCCCAGGAGAAAGTTTCTGGTGCAGATATGGTGAGATAAGAGGTTACCACAAAAATGCCCAAAGGAAGCTTGCACCTTCCTCCTGGCTGCTCTGGAACGCACGGAGGGAGGAAAAGCTTCCCTTTGGAGCCAGGGCTGCTTCTGGAGGGGAGGCTTGGAACTCAAACTCCTTGGAAAGTCAAGGTCTTGATGGAGCTTGTATTCTCCTACACAAGGAGTTCTTATTTCTGGTGTTGAGACCTTTGTGGTTCCAGTGGTCAGGAGAATTGCAGAGGTGCCTGGACACTGGTTATGGCCCCGTCTCCAGACAGACTGCATAGCAAGGGCAGGAAATGCAGAATGTGAGCAGGGTGAAAATCACCTCTCCCTCCCCATTTCCACCAGGTGAAACACTGATTACTTTTTGACTAATCTCACTGGCAAGAATACAACACCAAATACTATTTATTTCTCTGAAATTGTTGCATCACAACATACCCTAGTCGAACCATTTTAGCCTGTGTTCATTTTCAGTATGATATACTCCATTTCCTCCATAAAAAAGGAAATGCAGCACATGGGATCATCCTCTTTGCAAGGATTTTACTTACATATGTGTATGTGTATATGATATGCTGATGTTCTCCTTTCATTTCAGCATGCTTTACTAATTTTAAATATATTTGGTCCTTATTTCACAAAATGTAAAAAATTCAAGCCTTTCTTATTGCTAAGTGTAAAAAGGTGACGTATATTTTAGATTTTCAGAAGTTTATCTTAATGAGAGTTTAAAGTAGCTTTTCAGGCTAGACAAGCCCAATTCTGGTGTGACACAGACTTAATTGTGGTCTCTGATGTGCAGGCATGTATCACTATTTATCTGGTCAAGTCCTCTGTTCGTGCACATACTTGTGCATCTGGGATGGGGTGTGAGCAGTCTGGCACAGCACATCACAGTGAAACTTATATACCTTTAAAAGTATACTTTTAAATAACTTTAATACCTTGCAATATGATTTTAATGTAAAAAAAAAATGTCTATAGTGCAAAGCAAGAGAGCTGTAAGTATAGGTTTCTAACTAAGCAGCTTTTTTTAATCCTTGTTTATATATTCACATCGGGAGCATGAAAAACTGAGGATTGTTTTGTACAGATACACTGAAGGAAATGTACAGTTTGAAAAGAATTAAGGAGGCCATGAAAATTTTCTCCTAGTTATGTAGGATTTTTGTAAGGGTCAAACTGCAGGACTGGGCCACAGTCAGCTTTGGGCAAGACAAAAGCCTGGGTACTTACCTGGGTGAAAATCAGCTCCCCAGAGAGCGGCAAAATTAACCTCTGTCCTCATGCCAGGTACCAGAGAGGGTGTGAGAGCTTCAGAGCTAAACTTGATCACTTCTCTGCCTCATTCCCCAGCTTATACCCACTTACAGTCAGCAAAAGGCACTCAGCAGCGAACACAGCAAACACACCATTCTCTAATTGTCCATCACGGAGAAGACATAAAATGAGATTGGGCTTCCAGGAATATTCTGACCACATTTAATGCTCCCATTCCATCAACCTGCTCTGACATTTCCTTCACTTGAAAATGGAGGAGGGCTTTTTGGCTCTATAGCCTCATTAACGTCCAAATTTTGTTTTTTGAAGTCATTGGTAAGTCCACACTCACAAGTCCTCATATTCTGCCTTCGAAAGAGCCAGCCAACCATAATTTGATCCCCAGATAAAATCCCGGAATGCTGCTAATTACTTCTATTGAAAATTAGTACAGCTGAGACACAGCCCACTGATCCAGAATCATGTCCTCTGCGACTACTGTCAGAACTTGATTTCCATGAGCTCTCTTGGCTCTCCAGAAGATGCTGGCTGCCCTCTAGTGACAAAGAGATTTCTGCTGACGCTCTGCCATGGATGCAAACATGTTAATAAATACAGCCTTGTAGATCAATATGGAACAAGAGGTTTGGATCGAAGAAAGGCAAAGAATCTTAAGATTATTACCAAGAGCACCGGGTTTGGAGGTATTAGATAAAGAAGAATTCCAGGCTGAACAAACATGCAACCTTCAGTCACAGTAATTTTTGAAGGTAAATTATTGTTTGATCAGATGTTCCTGAATCTTTAGAATTTCTTTCATTTCTGTTATCAGCTGAAGAATCTATGATTATTATAAAAAGACCAGAATAAGGGTTCTGCATTGCAGAAAGGTTCACTTCTAATAATATCCATCTGACTTCCATGCACATACTGATGTGAAATACATTTTCTGCAGTACTTCTTTGGAGTACCTCACATATGTGTGTGCATATGTATGTGTGTATCTGAAAGTGGTAACAGAGATGTTTTCATAACTTTCTAAGTGAAATCACATCTTGAATTTTAGGGACACTTAATGGAATTCGTTTTTGGAATAGTAAAGTTGATATCAAATGCTAGAAATATTATCTGAAATCAAGACTGAAACCAAATATGTTGAGAATAAATAAAAAACTACATTGAATGTTTACATTAGTGAGGTATCTCATGCTATGAGACAGGCCATGCAATGTAGTGATTTGATTCAGAACAAACACAATATTAAAGAATATTCTATGCAAATACTCTGGAAAACAAAATCTCATCTACTTGAATCCCAGAGGGAAAAATTACCACATTTCTACATGATGATGCATCTCATAATAAGAGAGTTGGGGTTAAAACATAGAAGTTTCCTCTTCTGTTTGCTGTCTGTGAGAATGTAAATGTATATTTCTGAAGTGTCGTGCATCTCATTTCATTTGTGATTTAATTTCTAGATTTCTTTACTTTTTAAATTTTAATTCCAGTTTTGACCTTCTAAGATCTGAAAATTTTCTTCTTTAACTGATGCTCTAAACTCTCATTTACTGAGAGAATGCTATCACATCACCTACCTTACCCTCACTTATTCAGCCTAAACATCTACTTTTTTCCCATTCAGCAATCCTGTTCCTCTGTGCCATGATACTTGTTAATCTGATATGAGAAGTGACATCCTGGACTTTTAAAATCCTCAAAGTTTTTCATCCCAAATTTGCTCAAACCTGATACCAAACAGGAAGAACAAATCTGCAATTCAGGTTGCCATCTCATATCACAAATGGGAAATCATTTTGACTCTTACTCAGGAATAAGTGCTGTTTAGGAAAGCCATTAAGCATGTGCTTAATTCACATTGTAATGTCAAATTGCCAAATAGTATAGCCTTTCATAATGAAGATAGTAATCTTTCTATTCAAATTAAATAACATGACATAGTGACTCTGCCAGATTTGCTGTCCTCAGGAAAAGAGAGGAAAAACATTTCTTGTTTACAAAAGCACTTACTATGCTGAAGAGTTCCATTGACTTAAATATTGCAAATGTTTTTCCAAATTATGGATATTTTCTGAAAAAGGACTTGAGAGATGATGAACAAAACCTTTTCCTTCTCTCCTGGTGTGTGTGTATTTTTCCATACTCCTGTGGCAGTTGAAGTCTAACTTCAGATGTGTTGCTACCAAAAAGTTTTACTTCAGTACAAGAAAAACATAAAATAAGAGAAGTGAGTATTTACATTTGGAAAACATAGGAAGAATATAGAATCTTACTGTCATAGAATATCCTGAGTTGGAAGGGACACACAAGGATCATAGAATCATACAATATATCTCTGGTTGGAAGGAACCCATAAGGCTCTATAAGGAGCTATTTAAACAGGTAAATTTTATCATCTGAAGTTCTTACCAAACCAAGAAAAGTATACTCACTGTTAATATAATAGTTCTATGTAAAAATGTCCTTGATAAGAGTCTGCTTGTGAAAACCATAGTGACCTCAGAATGGGGCAAGATATCCCTAATAACTCTCTGAAACAGGAGGGTGCTGTCCCCCTCCAGTGTTCCCCTTCCACGCTCCTCCATGGAATTTCTCTGAGCCGTTCCTGCAGTGACCCCATTTTGGCACTTGGCATTCCAGTAAAGGACAAACAGGTTGTCACCAAACAAACAAGTTGTCACCAAGTTAGTGACCTGCATTGCGATTCATGACCTCAATCTGAAGGGCCTGGTGAGCACCACGGCCACCACAAACCAGGGCAGCTCCGAGGAGAAAACAGGAGAGGGGAAAAAGCCTTTTCTCTTTTAGTGACTGTAAGGTGTTTGCCATCTCATGCATTTTAATTCCAAAGGTACTTCATGGTAAGTCATTTCCATATGTCAGATTATTTTGCTGTGGTTTTGTGTTTTATTTTGAGGTTGTTTTTTTTTTTTTCTTTTTTTTCATTTACCCCTCTAATAAATTAAATTGCAATGCTTAAATTTTATAAAAGTATGCCATTTCAGCAATGTGAAAATGTTTAAATAAGTCAGTTTTGGTGAACATAACTCTGGCAATACAAGACAATAGGTAGAAAAGGGTCAGATGATCATCACACCGGTGAGGAGTATGGCAATAACACCACCCCATCCAGGACCCTCACATTCCCTGCTGTAATTCCAGACATGATTTTGTTGTAGTGCCATTCTCTTGATCTCAGTTCCCATGCATAGTGAAAGCACATTATAAAATCTCAGAAACTGCTATGAAACAGCTCTTGATTTAGATCTTTGTCAAGGGACTGTCACTTTGTACCACAACTAGAATTGTAACCCAGCTGATCTCTAGGTGCTACAGAGATATGGATGTTTAATCACGATGATCAGCATTGAAAGCATAACATTTTGAAATATTAGGTGTTTTGTGTATAGAGTGTCTTTCTAATGGAGTGTCTAAATTTCACTCTTTGTCTTGGACCTTGGTTTTACAGGGTTGTGTGGGATTTTTGTAATAAAGTAAATTTCCAGCAATTTCTTCTGATGTCACCATCATCAGTTAGTAACACCTGGCTGGATGTGTAAAATAGCACCTCTCCCAACTGAGTAAACCCATCTACAGAACAATTTATCAATGCAGTTGCCTTGAGATATGTCTCAGACATTCTATTTTAGAGTAATCCTGCCCTTTCAGATGTGTCCCATAAAGTTTATAGGTGGATCATATCTATTCCTGCATTGACCTGTTTATTTTAGCACTTCAGCAGCTAGGGAAACTTCTGCTTACATCACCATGAGCACTTATGTGTTACTGCATGGTGGGAAGACATTTTGAAGAATTAATACTGAAAAAACTGTAGATGAGTCTTTGTAGAAGGAACTCACAAGAACTGTGTCAGTAGTAGAGAGGAGCCAATACTAAAAATTCCTGCAGAAGAAAAAGGATAGAGAAATTATAGCTTGCAGAAGGGCAAAGAAGATCAATGTGTTTATTATCAATAAATCAATTTGCTAATCCAGGTGGCATTCTGCATCTGGAGGATGTTGAGGGTAAAAGGAGGTGAGTGTGTGGATCCTTTTTTTTTTAATAAGAAGAAATTGATATTCTAATCAAATATCAGATGGGAGACGATGAGTGGAGAAGAGAGTCTACATAATGTATGGTTCTAAATTGGTTTCTTAAAATACCCATGTTAATGATGAAGGAACTCATTCTAAATTAGTGTATATTGGCATCATTTAATATAACTGCCACAACTTAACTTGCACCAGCTGGAAAATCGGCTTAGCATATCCAAAGATAACACCAGGGTAGAACTGCCCATTTTTCTCAGTGATGCTTGTTCCATATGGATAACAGTAAATTTATACAGGTTTTAAGTAAAATCAAACTGATAGTGAGGATAGGTGGGAATGGCTACTGAAGTCTGGTGAGGCTTTCCTTAGCCTGGACTACAAAAAGAGGTTTGCCTCTGTTTCTGTTCAAGAAGAGATTCCTCACTCACTGGACAGTGGAGCTATTGCAGCTGAAGGCCACACATTAACGTGGACTGATGAATTCCCACTGCAGCACATCCTGGTGCTCCTATTGCTATATTGTCTGAAGAACCTAACCCAGACACATCAGAAATATGCTTTTGAATCATTTGAGTTTAATAAGGCTCCCCAGGCAAAACAGTTTACAACACAGTTCTTACATTTTACAGAAAACACTTTGGAACATGCCACAACAACAAACATAAAATATATGTCACATTCTTTGTTCTCTCTATACAACTCAAGCGTACTTATTAGTTCATTAAAACATAATGTTTATCAAAGATTGAAGTTTATGATAAATGTGGAACGTTTGGTAGTGGGATAAAATAATATACACAACATTAAAAAAAAAATCAACATTTAAAGACCCTTTATAGAAGATTCTCATTTTTTCCTCATGAATATTCCCAGTCTCAGAGTCAGATTGGCTTTGATGACATATGAGGCAGTGAAGTAAGGATGGGAGAAATGAACAGACTCCTTATTGAGTATATAGAGAAACAAATAAAATTATTTATAGATACAAGAATTAATAAAGAAAAACAGCAGGTGTGAGGGACATAATGCCTCCATCTTTTTGTTATTCTCAGATTAACTACTCATTCTTATGGAAACCTTCTAAATATTCTGATATGACTGGAATTTTCCATGAGTATATCAGTTAAATTTTCTGTGCACTTGAAAGCCAGCTATTTATTGATGCACTGGGCAATTTAATGTTGTTTTCCAAACTGTTTAGCTTGATCCACATTCATTTAATTGTGTAAAATAAACTTCCTTGTGACTAACATTTTTGGAGGGTCTCCCTCTTCAGCTGCCATGCTCAAAGTATGTACCAATATAGCATCCTCATGCAAGAATACATTTTTAATTTAAAAATGGATAAACCAGAAAATTTTACATTGCAGGAAGAAGCAACAAAATCTCTTGTCAGATCCATTTCCTGAAGTGTACAATCTATAACATATCTGGAAAAATACCCTAGTCATTTTATTATAATCAAACCTATAAGTTTTTTTAACGAAAATAATTCCAGTAGTTTAATTACTGCAATTTTTATAACTTTCACATTTTGAAATAAATTGATCGTAGTTAATGTGGAGATTATCAGTGCTGAAAAATCATTCTTATTAAGATCCAATTTGAAATATGATCAAAGTGCAAAAGGAAAACAAAAACCATCAGGTAGCTCATTTCCTTCATCGAGGCTAACCGCTAAATAAGTGGAATAGTTGAACTGGAAATCTACAATGTATATGTGTATTCAGTTATACCATGCAAATTGAAAGCTGAGTCTAGAATTTTTTTGGCTAAGTGTGTAAACATTTCGTCAAGATTCTTGCTTTTCCTTGTATAAAAATGGTTGTTTTTAATACATCTTAGCATTTATTGAAATAGATGGTCTGTTTTCCACATCCTATAGTCCAGCTATTTAAAACTATTCCAAGTACCAGAATTCAATAATTTTATTTTTATTTCAAGGCAAAAGTATTAAGGATTAAAGATTTCAGACAGAAAAATACTACTTCTCACAGTAAATGCATGACAGTCAGAATGTTACAACTCACTATGTATTTTTTTTCACACTCAGGATGTACAAAATAACTACCTTGACTTCTCAGAAAGCCACAAAGCAAAAATGATCCTTTCAACCTCGATAGTCTTGATCAGATCAAGTACTCAAGCATCATCCAAAGTTGTATTTATTTGCTTTTTTTAGTGTCATCTTGATATTTCTTACCCCTTACAAGTATTTGAAGATAGTAATTTATACTAATTTGGCCTCTTTCATGGGGCTTCTTGTGGTAGCACTTTTTATTCAATTGTGGGGGAAGAATATGAGAAAATTATCATAAATGCTCTCATTATAGTACAAAATATTTTACTTTTTATATAGGCTGGATTTTGACCATAGTGATGGAGGATCTGTGGAACTTTGTTGTTACTAATGAACTATATAATGTTCAAACACTAATAATAATATGTGTGAAACATGTTGTTTTCAGTTTATTAAGTTTAGTATTTTCTTATCTGTTTTCTCACTGTGGTTGTATTTGTTTCAGCTTGCAATTTAAAAGTGGTGGCCTTGGGCCAAGTTCTCAGATACCAGGAATTGTTACTGACATCAGCAAAGTTATGACAATTTATATAGACTAAGGGTCCATTTTCTTAAAATTACTGGAAAGCAAAATAATTAAAATTTAGACACGAAGGAAATAACTTATCTTTGGAATCATTTGCTGCTAGATGAAATGGGCAAAACCAGACAGAGAGTTCTCTCTTGTGTGCAGTCAGAATACAGAACACCAAAGGAAGCTGCTGATGGCTCGAACAGATGAGTGATATTGCTGCTAATAGGGAACCTGAAGACTTAATTGGTTTGCTGTAAACATTACAAACACGTTTGCATGCTTCTATTCACTTTGTGTGCTGTGTGTTAGATAGATGGTATTCACACTGATAGCTGCAATTTAATTATAAGAAGTCTGTTCCTTATTCAATTTTAGTGGTGTCATCCCATAATGTTGGCTATGAAGCATTACAAGTCTCAATGCAGCATGTATCCTGATGTAAGAGAGATAATGCCACACAATGGCTCAATTTTGGTTGTAAAGGTTTTCATCCAGATTGGAATCAATGTTGTAAATGATTATTAAATCCACACATTCTGGCTAACTGAAACAAAGTGAAAGATCTGAGGAAGTACATTATTTTTTATTACAAGGAACAATTTCAATGAGTAGTAAAATTGCCTGCCATTGGTGAATCCATTAATATGAATAAACATATCAAACCTCTCAGGACTAAGGACCCTGCCCACAGGCTGTCTTCTGAGGCTTAATGAATTTACAGAATGAACAAATTGATTCAGTCTTTCCAGTTACTCAATTTACTACAGCTGCCAAACAAGTGACTGGAGCAATACTCTGGGCTGCAGTGCAGGCTTGCTTCCTCATAATCTGTTTCTAGGAATTGTCCACAGACTTTGCAAATGTCATTGCCCTTTCTTTTTCATGCTTTTGTGGAACACTAAACTTTCTAACCAACAGAGCCCACTTGAATGAAGACCACAATTAATCACTTTCCTCGGGGGTCAGATAAGTGTAAGGCACTTGGACACTGCCTCGTGAGGGTGGATTTGTCAAAAGATATTAAAGAAAAAGGGTGATGGGATGATGTAAAGGTCTGTGAGACAAGTTTAGGCACAAGTCTTGTCCACATATTTAACTGTCTATATGGTTCATAAGACTTTCTACAATAAATTATTTGGAAACAGAGGAGGACTTTCTTAGGCACATTCACATGACTTTCCTTAAGAGAAACAATGCTCCTGCCTGGAATCTCAGAAGGAACACATGGACCCTAGGATGGGAAACTTAATGCAGCAGGTATTGGGGTGAATGTTATGGGCATGAGATAGATTAGAAACTGCCTGCTCAAGGAAAATAAATCTGTAATACAGATGAGAGTTACAGGAAGCTGTAATTCTCTTGGACAAGATTATGAGTAGCATCAGCATCATGGGGTAGGAAGGTGCCATAAGTCTTTTGTCAGGTGAAATAAAACAAAGATGGTCAGGGCACTGAAACCTATTCAGTCTGGCCTTGATTATTCTGGATTAATATTCCTGCTGATTTGTACTGCTGATTTAATAGCTAAAAATGGATATTTATTGAGTAGCTGATTAGAAAACTGGTTTGCAACAAATGGTTCTTAATCCTCCCTTCAGTTTGATAGATAGTCCTCTGTCCCTACAATATAACAGAATGAAAAAAGTAAAAGAAATCTTAAACCCTGCATTTTTATAAATGTCCCCTCAAGGTCTCAAGAGTATTTACTACTCTCCATTCCCCTTTCTATAGTGGCATGTATGTAAATGGTGCTTCTGACTTTCAGCATCACAGTATTGAATTCACAAAAGAAATCTCAGTAAAATGCAGATTGATCATGCTGCGAGTTTTAGGCAACCTAATTTCAATGAAATGCTTTATAAAATGTGGATGCTAGATGAGCAAGATAAAACAACTAAGGAATCCTGCTATTTGGGAAATTACTTTTTTTATGTTAAATGGTGGAAAATGGTGAACTTAATAAAGTAAAAAGGAAGGGGACTATCAATGACTCCCTTCAAGGCAGCCTGCCAGACAGCCTTGGCCAGATTTCCACAGTACTACCTTCAGATTTTATTAAATTAAAATAAAGCCTGTCATCTTAGTTTTCACTGGCACAGTCAAGTACACAGTTTTTTACTTAGTTCCAACATCAGCCTGGCATTCCCAGCCAGCATTAATATTTCACTATATAAAATACATAGTTCTGTGTCATTTTTTACATATCTGGCAAACTAACTGAAAAATGTTCCTCTAAAAGTTAAAAGAGCAGTGTTACTAATTATTTGATCATGTCCACTCCTTTTCACTGATCTCCCTCAGAGACCAAAGCATTTGAAAACGTAAATCAAAGAATCAAAGAAATCACAAATGGAAAATTCCCATTAGGTCATCTAATCCAATCCTCTAGTATTGTTCCCCATAATACATTTTCCAATATTTCGTTCAGTTTGGTTCCAGATACTTGGGAACACTGCTTGCCTACATGCTTTATGAAAGCTGGGTGGGTAGAGTCAGACAGACCCAACACCTCCTCTGAGGTCACCTCTTGCCTCTTCTAATTTGTCCTGGCAGTCCTGGCTGTGTAGGGCCCCCCTACAGGGATTGGGAATTGACAAAATGGAAAGCATAAGCTGCAGCTGCTTGCTCTCCCTCATCTTCCCACTGGGATTTTCCTTATGTAGAAGGCTGAAATAATGCAAACCAGAGCTACTTCACAAGCTAATGGGAGCAGCTTCATCACCCGGCTCCTCCGCTGCTGTCAGAGAGCTCAGCCATGAGTCTGGCCTAGAGGACTCCTGTCTGGGTCCTGAAGGATGAAAGCTCCTGCTGGATAGATTCCCCCATCCGTCACGGTGCTGTCTGACACCGATCTTAGCAGCGAGAGAGCCCAGCAGCTGTCAGTGATTTATATTATCTCTTGCCTCTCACTCCCAAGGCCTTGGACAGCCACTGGCAGGAATGGCTGCTGAGGCAGAGCGTGGTTTGCCTGGAGGAGCAGAAGCTCACAGAATGCAGCAGTGAGTTAGGGCCTTTCCCAGGGGAGCATACGACACATCCCAATTTTATTCCAGTAATGCTGGACAACATAAATTACTGGGCACCATCAAAGATCTGCAGAAAGCTCTTCCTCGCATTACAGGACATGCAAAAAGTAGAGACATGCTGCTGCCTGAAGGGCAGAGGGATGTATAGCCAAATTCATGAAGACATAAAGGAAGCATCTTCTTTCTCTTGGATGGATCAGGGAAACAGAAAGCTGAATAAGTACCTTGAAGGCCTGAGCTGCTACTGTTATTGCTCTCTGCTTCATCTGAACTTCTGCCTGATTCATTTTTCATGGGTGTCTGCTCATGAGACTTCCATGAGGTGCTTTAGCCTCTGTGGCAAAAGTACCTAGCATATGTTTTTCTGGTCAGGAACTGCTTGCAGTGTTCCAGAGGTTTGCCTCTATTTAACCTCCAGCAGCAACAACAGATATCTCTTTCATCCAAGGTCCAAGATGATTTCTTACATTCTTTGGGTAAAGTCCAAAGGAGACATAATTGTTCATATACTCAAAGTCAACTAGCAATAAAACTCTACAGTTTTATTAGGTCATGGAATTCAGGCTATATGATATGAAAGTATTTTCAATATATCTAGAGGAAACCCTTTTAGGGGACCTTTTCTGCAGTGTCCAGGAGGCTCATGACAGGATCAGCTTGAATGTTTCTGGAGGGACACGAGAACATGTTTGCATTTGCTTTTCCAAGAGGTCTTAGTAAATTCTATCATTTCTGCATTTGACATGAGCTTGGTCTCACAGGCAAAAGAGAGCAGTATTTGTTTTCATACTTGCACACTTTCCATTCAAACTGAAGGTTAATCAACTGCTGGAGACAACCCCTGATAGAGAGAATGTGATAGAATACCCTGTGTTTGTCTTTTGGCATCTTTTGAGCACCTTTTTTTCCCACAAATCCTGACTTCTAGCAACACTGTATATTTTTACTGACCTTGGAAAAAAAGGGCTTTTATTTGGGCTAGTGGCAGATAGCTTGGGAACTTCAAAAGACTAGTTCACTGTCCTGAGGACCTTGGCTATAGTCCCTGGAGATACACTATAGCAGTTGGTTTTTCATTTCTGCCTACAGCCTCTTTTAATGTCATAAATTCAGAATACTACCATACAAATAAGCTAAGACACATATTGTTTTCCATCAAAATAGCACAGCTATTATCCTTATTCTCTGCCTTTAGATATAGATAGATGTTCAGTGTATAAATATAATCAGCATGCCTCCAGTCAGAAATAAATGCATTTTTGAAAAAACAGAGGCCTTCTTCTAGGTGTACATGTGCTGCATCTGTTACAAAAGAAGCTGACTTACATGTGCACTTGAAAATGCATAAATTTTCATTGTGTGGTAGAGACCCTATTTGTTTCATTTCAGGTTCACTATAGAAACTTGCCATGCAAGTGAATAACTTAGCATCATCAGGGAAATTTTAAGATTCTCTACCTGTGGAGAGTTATTCAAACTGTTTATGGAAATGTGAAAATGAATTTTTTCCCACTCATATATTTTCCTTAAAAATATGTCCCAGACTTTGTTCATTTACAGATATAATGTGAAATCTCTATATGAATCTCTCTGTTTTGAATTTTGTAAGCTATGTCCTATAAACAAATTTGCACTGAGATGTCTTCCAACTATCTATTACAGCTGACACTTTAGAATTTCTTGAAAGTGGCTATGATTTTGGTCAAAGCTCATTTTACTTTTCATGCAGGGAAAAGAGAATTCACAAATGTAGCCAGCACAAACTCTCCCTCTTGCATGGAATTCACCTCAAGAATGGGAAACCTAGCTGTGAGCATATTATGATCCAATTATTCCCCAATCCACTATTTTGTAATTTTGAATTCAAGTTAACTTCAGTAATAAATACCAGTTTTATTTTAGAAGCAGGACTTTGAACTGTAAGAATACAAAATAAATTTTACCCTGTGCAAAGTTTATTAAAAAAAAATGTTTTCACATGAAAACATTTTGAAAATACTAAGCTAAATGATGAGTAGTGGTGCCAAACCAGGTTGAAAAATCCTTCAATCATCTTGTATCTTTTCCAGCAGTTTTCAAGTCATACTTGAATGTCTTGCCTTGCAGCACAGTGCATATACCATGCATTTTTTCCTGTGAACAACACAATTAGCGACTGCATTTTAATGAGAAATATTCAGTAAATCTCATTTATGATAGGCATTTCCAGAGAAAACTAATTTCCACAGCATTTGAGGCTGCCACACTAAAGACAAGTCATCCCAATATTTTCCTAAGGAAACAAATTTTTTTCATCTTCTGTCAGCTTTGTTTTTTTTTAAATGGTTGTATGATTCAGCGTATCACATTTTTTTTTGTGGTTGGTTACTTTGTTTTCTTTTGAATGAAATGTGGCTTGAATTTTTGGTCCTTCCACACATGACTCCTCAGTCTTATTCAACTTAATAGTGCTCAGATGCAGTGCTAGTGTTCTGAGATACAATGCTTGAAGGATATTTTCTCAGATTCATGCTATAGAATGAATTCTAGGAAAAAAAAAAAAAGTTGTTTTGTTTGCTGACTTAACAAGACTAGCAGAAAAAGTTAAGCACTGTGGTGACAGGAAAGATATCCTCAGATTGAAAGAATTATAATTTTGTTCTGAATTTGGAGCTAAATCAAATAAAAGTGAGGAAAAACACAAACAAGTTAAGATGTTTACTTATGCTGTGTTAATAAATAAGCTTCTCCAGGATCCAGTCTCTTCTGTCTAGATTATATCTGCTTGCTAATAAATTCTCAGTGAAGTCACAGGAAACACAAATGAAGTCTTGTTTATCCAGTTTTTAAAAGGCAAAAGGTAGCATAGTCTGTGTAACTTTTTGGCTTTATTTTTAAAACAATGACTTTCTAACAACAAAAAAATACATAGATAATATCCCAAAATGTTTTGAGTTTAGATGCTATTTCATTTAATTTCTTTATTTGCCATGTTCAGAAGAAGGGATTTAGCCTCAACAGTGAAAGCACTACTGTGAATATACAAGCCCATAAGAGGCTGGAATAGTGATGAGAATGTACTCTTGTTTCATGGCACTTTATGCACCATTTGACCATTTTCATTTAAAATTCATATAGAAACCAGCATACTACAGGTTTCCTGCATCATCAGAACCAATTACAAAGTTTGGCTGAGTTTTCAGTGTCTGGAAATGAGGATGGAACTCGTTTGTCTCATGGTTCCCTGCTAACTTTAGCACATTTACGTAAGGATGTAAAACTCCATCTGTGCAGTGTTATGGTTTATATGGCTTTATATTTCTCATTTTTCTCTGCATTTATAAGTGAACATTAAATTCTAAGGTCTGATCCTACGAAATCTACTCGTGTCAATGTGGTGACTGCACTGATTTGATTCCCTAAGCCAGGATGCTTACTGAGTCAAACTATTGTTTTAGAATATGCCTATTGCCTCTCTTTAGGATGACCTGAAAGAATGGCTGCCAGAGAAAAAGAAGCAATTTCCCTTGTTTTGAAACTTCTTGAAAAGAGGTTTTCCTCTTTCAAATGAGTATCTTTTTCTGTAGGTAAGCAGAAAACGTAAAATAACATCAATGTTTTCTTCTAATTTACTAGTCAATCTTGTTCAGTTTGGGAAACATTCATTTAGCACATACCATTCAAGACAAAGCAAATCTGTTTGTTTTGCTCCTTTCACACTGTTACATTTTTATTGATTGCATAGTGACAATTAAATTATTGTGCTTTAAGCCACAGTAAGCACATCTATTTCCCTCTCTCCTCTTTCCTCCGCTCCTGCCTTGCTCTCCTTCTCTCCCCCCAGCCCCTATTCTTCCCCCTCCTTTTTCAATACTCTTCTTTGATTACTGCCAGATATGGGCATTAGGCTGTTCTAAACCTCTGAATTTCCTGGCCTGATTGAATGCTTGGCTGTTCCCTGAAGAAAGACATTTGAATATGCTGCAGTATTTTTCTGAACTTCAAAAATTCCAGTAAGCCTTGATCATTTCACCTGTCCAGGAGTAGAGTTAGAGGGCACAAAATGTCTTTAATTTATACAGAAGTTATCCTCACAGCCCCCAAACAATACCTTAATCAACATGTGAGTGTGTATGTAGGCACATGTAACTGCTCAAGGGCAAAATGAAAACCTTGGAGAAGTCAATGGGAGCCTTTCAGCTGAATTTCGTGGACTTTGATGCATCAGATTTACTGACTAAATAGCTGCAGTGGAAAAGTCATCCCTAATGTCTGCAGGTACTCCATGATTTAATGGGGAGCAATACAGTGGCAAAGAATTCACCAGCTGCCAAGTGAGTATGTGAATATATAAAGCAAAAGATTTTATTGTTTGAGAGATGTACTTTTGAGTGCAATTTTAAGATACAAAATGTGCAAAGTTAAGGAAAAACTTAAGAAAAGCCTTCAAATTTCTATTCCCATTCCCACTACTTCTTTGTGTCCTAACAGTTTTCCTCAGCTCCTGAGCAGAGGCAGGGTGATTGTCCCTCTGCTCTGAGGCTCTGGTCCCACACAGGCTGGCATTGCTGTACCTGCTGGATGGACAAACACAGCATTTCACTCTTCAGGGTGATTATAGGTTCACAGATTAACATATTAAGATATCTTTCCTTTCTGCAGTCATGACAAAATGCACAGAATTGTTCTTGAAAGTCAGAGATATTTTCAAATTTGTAGTTCTGTAGCTGTTTAAACCGCATTTAAGTCATGAGTTCCAATTCCAGTGTTGCTAATCCAACTTAAATATGCCTTTGGAATAAACCTTTGACCTGTTACCACCTTTTAGAGAGTGCCAATGAAGTTAGAGTATCACCATTTTACATTCCAAACTCTCTAAAGAAAGATCACAAAGATAATACTCTGGTTTATATATGGAAATAAAAATGTACCATGTAAAATAATCCTCAAACCATTCAAATAATCCATTAAATTCTTACAGAGATTGCTAGGGAATGAGTATAAATAAATAATCAAAATGTCTCAAATAAATATTCCTTTGTTTATTGCCAAGTAAAATGTTTCAGATAAATATGCTGCTTCCATTTTGACTTTGAACCAAAAAAACAAAGGGACATTTTGTCGCACTTCCTGTAAGGTGTCAGTGTTAACTTCTACCACTTCAGAAGGAAATAAACTCTTGGAATAAATAAATCACCAAATACTGTGACTTCTAGATAGTCAATGAACAAAATACAGTAGTTATACAAAAAGAACCCTGTCCTTTTTCAGCTGCATCTTTTCATTCTCCTTGCACAATAAAGGCAAAGACTGCTAACCCTATTTTCTGCTCTGAGACAAGATCATTGCTGTGACAAAATGTTAAAATGCACTTGTAACTACACATGAAAGATTTGTCACTGAGCCTGAATGGACCATAAGAACCCTACCATCATGACCTAAAGTTCATTTTTCTCTTATGGAAATGAAAGATAATTATACCTAAAAAGAAATCTGTCCTGGGAGCTTAATTTCTGTTAGAATTTGACAGAGGCAGCAACTCATAACTAGCTTGGGTTAAGTGCTTTGAGATCCTAAATAGAACTACAAACTTTCAGATCTGCAGAATTATGCTATTATCATATCAGTCACACAATCTAGTATAAAATGCCTGTAAATAAACACCAATGCCAATTAGGGAGTGTAGAAAAGAGCAAAGTACTGTGCCTTTTCCTTCAGTGAGAAATAAAGTGTGTGATTATTGTCCTTCTAACTATGGTTTTGAGGCAGTGGAGGACATTTGGATCCTGCTGGGAAAGAATATAACTTGACAGCTACTATTTTTAACTGTTTGAGAATATTAATTGAAATCTAAACTTGCAATACAATCCCTAGGCTTTTACAGACTAAGATCAATATAAGATGCAGCGTCAAACTATAAATGCTGGACCTGGAATAGCATGCAAGAAGGGAAAGTGACCATGTATAATTATTATTTCCAGAGGAAAAGAAGAAGACACTCTTACATAAATCTTTAGTTCTGCGATGAAGACTAAGAACAGGGCTGAAGAAACAAAAATGAAAATTGATCATTGTTATTTATTATCTTCTTATATCTCTGGATTCATAGAAATCAGAACAGAGAGTTGTTTTCTGGAAATCACAAGTTATTTCTGGTTCTAGCATCACTGGTTTGACATGTGAACTTCCTTAAACCAAGTTAAAAAAGCCCAAACAAAAAACAAGTCTAAATCCAGAATATTACTTGTATACTGAGAAAATAGGCACCTGACCCCAAACTAAAATAAAATCAAACCCTTCCAGGCAGGCACATCAATAATATGCAGCAGAGAAAACATACATCAGATGGGGAAAAAATCAGGATGCTTTAGGATGTATCTGAGAGCAGCTGACAGAGGGGAGCTGCTGAACAAGGGTTCTGCATACCTGATATTCCCCCTGTTTAGCTCTTAGGAACACCCACTAAAATATCATTGAGGTTATCTGTCATTGTTTAAATTGGTCAGCCTTTAGAAAGACTGCAAAATATATTGAACCAGAAAGACAGAAGAAAAATAATTCTGATGGATAGAATTTATCTTGGAAGACTGCTTCCTAGTAGTCTGGATTCCCATTTTTGAGTACATCACATATGCCAAAATATCAATTATCTTGTGTCTTGCAATTTCTTAGCTGGTATTTCATTCAGCACTTAGATTTTGTAGAACCTTTGCACCATGTGTTTTTTAATGCCAAGAGCCTCCTTTCTGCCTCTGGCAATTAACACTGACATTCACCAGGGACAGGCTTGGGACTGGAAGGCTTGTTTCCAAATGAGGATACAGGAAAACCATTAGTTTCAGACATTTAAGGCTCACTTTAACTTCTGATACCAGGCTGAGCTCAAGGGGACCTAGGAAAATTTTCAGCCCAACCATTGTCTTCCACAAAACGCTGAACATCAAGTCTATTTTTCATCAGCAATTCATCACTTAACAGCAGACCTTAGACAGCCTTTTAAACTAACTGTTCAAATTCATCCTGTAGAGTTTGTTGCCATTGTTCATTAAAGACAGCTGGAGTTCTATATGTATTTATATATATATATATATGTAAAAATTTAATCCAGCAAGAAGAAACCTTACTTTAAGAGTATTTTTCTCAAAAACAGCTGACTATCTTAAGATATTTAATGCTGAGCTTTCCCAGGGACACCTAGACTCCAGTCACATGAAATCTGAAGTGAATTTGGGGTTGCAGATAGACTCTGTTGGTCCACTGAGAAAAATTACTCAACAAAACCATCATATATGAATTCCTGGTTTATGAACCTCATTGACATTTTGAGCTTGAGACATTTAAGATTAATAATATTTTACTGAATTATCAAAGTGGGATATTTATAAACATGACTATTTTTAATATTGTCACTTCAATTTTGGTGTTGTATTGCAAAACTTCTGTGTTATCTGAATTTATAGTGCTGCCCAGGAATTTCCTAGTGCAAAGAAATCACTGCAAATTGTAGGTATCTTGTTTACAAAGCTTATTATTTTTTTTTTTTTGACAGACAAAATGAAGGTGAAAAGAGTGAAGATAATGTTTAGTTCTACAGATTATATCAGACTATTTTATTGGTTTTGCTGCATAACAATACAAAAGATAAGGAATAAAACAAAGAGTCAAATCTGGTTTATTTCACCACACAGTTTCCTGTTCCTGAAATACAAATCCCTTCTTTTTCTTTAAAATTTAAGTGTACTGCAGATTCTCCTGTTTCTGCAAGGAGACAAAGAACAACACATTTGTTGCTTTGTGGTAGTCTCTTATTTCTTTTACCTCATGATGATGGATGTTATCACTAAATTCAGACATCAGGTTATCTGACTTGGTAAGTATGTAAGTATAAAAATATTTACCCATACAGATGTATCAAATATTTCAAGTGCATAAAGACAAATAATAATAAAAATTGTAACAGTATTATATAGTAAACACATGCTATTTTTATTGCATGTATGCCTTTCTGCTATTTCAGAAGTCATATTCTTGAAAAAGACATTGAATTATGTAATAAAGTAGTAGAACTTTATGAATTAATATATTTTAAAATATTAAAATGGGAAGTAGGTGAAAGCAGCCATAATAATTGGGAGCACTGATATGCTAGTTTCTAGTTATTATTATTTGTATTATTCAGGAGTGGGCCTAATTATGCTATTCAGTATTCATATAAATAATAAGAGACAGTCCTTATCCTGAGAAATACACAGACAACACATAGGTTAGAAGGAAAAACAGGTAACAGAGGTAGGAAATTATTTTCCTAAGGGGATTGAAAACAGGAAAAGGAGAAATTCCAAGGTTAAGACGCAGTAGCCTGTCCACAGTATATCATATCCTGCCCTTCAAGCAATAATTTCTCTGTTAATAATTTGGATTTTCTTCATATGCTTTTTAGCATGTCTGCCAGTGCAGATAGCATTCATGGACAGAAGCAAGCATGAAGCCAGAAGTTATGCACATGACAAGCAGGCTAAAGAATATAAATTTTGATTAACTCAAAATTTTAAGGGTTATACAGAGATACAAAACCTATGTAAAATATCCAAAAAGTACACTGAAATTACCAGAAAATTCTCAGAGAGAATGCTTAAGAAAATTATTCATAATTAAAGGATGAGAGGGAATACAAGGTTCAGAGCTGGCTGCACACCTCATTTTCTAGTAGGCTGTGTCCTTTGAGAGTATAAATATTTGTTGTGAGTAAAACAAGTGCTGTAGAAGAGAACAAAAGTGACTTTTTCTGTAAGACTTTGGTACTTGTTCTAAATCAGGCAGAGCAAAATCTGGAACATAATTGTCCCATGGAAGCAGCATATGGTTTGCCAGATATTCTGTGTTTCTATGGTATTTTAACTATAATTTTCACTCTTCACCCAAAGAGAACATCATCATAATGAAGTATGATAATGAAAACATCAGAATAATCTCTATTTTTCTATTCAGATACTCCTGATTTTAAGTCAGCCCCTCTCAATGCATCTCTAGGATGTGTATTTTTACATATTTTGAGATTTGTCTGGATCTCCCCATCATCAACCCACTGATGATTTAACCAGTGCAAGATTTCTTTTCTTTTATCACTTTTTCTGGGGGTGTTCTTGTAAAGACAAATAAAATACAGTATTTCAGGAAGCCTTCCTTCCCCAGTTTATGCAAGTTAGTTTTTAAAACGAGATTGGAAAAAATCTACTCTGTAATCAGAAAGATGCTGCTTATGATAACAGAGTGCAGAAAAACGAACAGATTCTCAAAGCAATGGCAGAGACAGAGTAGATCCCACTTCAAACAAGGGTGAAAAGTTCAAGCATTTCCTGAAATGATGCAAAGAAAATGTGCTCCAAATGAATGAGAATTTTCTTATCCATTTGCACATTGGTTGGGTAACAACACTATTGTTGACGTGAAAGAAAGGTCAGATCTCCCCCTCCTCACACTGGGGGTCATGAGAACGATTTTGTAAGTGCCAGTCACTGCTTGTTCTAAAGGCTCATTTCTGAGAGCTCTGCTAATATAGGTTCAGAGCAATATGCAATTAGATACAGAATTTTATGTGCTCAGTGGGCTTCGTGGGTGGTGATAAAGAGGAAAACTTTAGACAAGATACAAAACATGCTAGGAAATATTTTCCATTCAAAAGCTAATTTTAAGTAGTCAGGGTTTTTTTACCCTGACTTTAATGACCTCCTTATCAAGGATTTTAATTGCGTTAGGAGAATAATATAACAAAGAACTATAAAGTCTTTATTTACAAAAACTGCAGGTATTAGCAAGATATAGGCAATAAAAGGTTAATAAATTAATATTTATATCAGTTATACTTAGATTCTTCAATCAAGCTTAGGAAAAAGTTGCTTTTGTGTTTTAATATTCTTGTTGGCAACATAAAAGAGTGAAATTGGTGAAATATTTTAATATAAAACATGTCACTAACAAGTTCAACAAGGTCAGGAATAAGAGCCCTTTGGATTATTCAGGACACTCTTTATTCTTTCCTTGGGAACAATATGATAACCCTGTATTTTTGCACTGCAGCTTCTTTTCCAGAAAGGGAGTAAAAATGGAATCAAACACTGCATGAACTGACTTACATCATTAGAAAGATTCAAAGAAACCCAAAATCTGGCAGGTTAAAATATTATTATTACCCACAGTCACACAATGCCTTAATTTTTAAATCATTCTCAGAACCATAAACCTCCAAATACTCTGACTTTTGCTGAGTTTAAATGTCTGTACAATTACTTGGGAACATACCTAAGCTTATCTGGACAATCAGAAACTCTTGCATTTGGAAATGGAAATATCAAATTACAAATGTCCGCACAGGACACTGCTCACATGAGAACCAGACAATGCATGAACTTAAAATAAAGGCACAAAAGAGAAACAATCCAACTCTCTTTGATTTGTTTTTGTTTATTTGATTGTGTTCTCTGGGGTTTCTTTAATGGGATTGGTGTGGACCTAGGATAAGCATTCTCATTTGGTCTTCTGTTAATCCAGGTAATTTACCTACCTTACTAAATGATTTTACTAAAATCTTAGAGCTTCCATTCAAATATAAAGAGAAGCAAAGAAAATATATTTTTTAAAAATTATTTCATCATAGATTAATAACTTTATCATACTTGCCCAGATATTTATAATTATTTTAATGGCTATCAGTTTAACTGCTGCCTAATACATATCTTCTTCATATCTGTGTTTGTTTCTTCATTTTCTTACTGCATTTACTGTTCCAGAAAAAAGGTGATGTAATGTAACATTACACTCTAAGTGAATCACAGTGAACATCAGAGCTGCTGTAGCCATTTTCTATAACTGCATACTTGCTATGATATAAAAAATGACAACAATTTGATCTGAATTGCTTCTCATTTCTTCGCAAAACAAATATCTTGTAAAGGTAGACAGATTTGAAATATCTACAGGAACTTTCTGAACATGGATATTGTAATGATTAGGAAAATCCTTTATTCTTGCATTGCTTTTTCTACTAAATAGGTTTTGAGAGTCCCGTAGTACTCAAATACAATAAACAGGCAGTTAATGTGGGCAGACATCTGAAAAACTGAGACTAGTTGATTTTTACTGGCTCTGTACATTGATAAAGGCAGTGTAAGTCCACAAAAGCTGTATCTGTACACAGACATTACAGAAAATATTTAATTCTCTTATTACTTGGAAAAAAAGACATAGAGACAATTCCTTTATTTTTTTATTTTTTTAGTCATGAGCCCTTAGTCCATATTTCCACTATTAAATGTGTGTTGACATAATCACTGAAATTTGAAGAGCACCCAAATAGTCAGGAAACTTGCAGGTATCTCAACCATCAGACTTAAATAGTTTTCATTCTTCATCAGTAACTAAGTACAAAATCTTGTCATCTTCTGCTTATATAATTTTAGACAGTTATTTGACCTGATAAGTGTATGTATGCACCACCTTTTTTATTCCATAGGCTCACACATAAGCCCACATTTTAGAAACATTTAGAAAAAGTTGATCATTAACTAATGCCATCTGCAAAATCCCAGAAGCAACGCGTGAAATTTCACCTGACAACTCTCTTCCTCATCTCTCCCTGGACCTTCTGTCAAGACAATAAAACAAAGATAAGATGGCACAGAATGGGTTTTATCTAGCCACAGACTTTGCCAGTCTCAAGCTTGCCTAACAGGCAAAATGCTTTATTCTAAACCAAGCCTTTTGAGGTTATAATTATTTGGAAGACACTAGATGGTATCACAGTTGCTGGGAATAGCACGCTATTTTGGGATAAAACCCAGATTTAAATGAGTATCTGCACTACATATCTGCCACCATTATGTTGCAAAGGCTCTATCTTGCAGTTTATTTCAGTGGTTGACAGAACTGAGACATACTATAGGAGTTATCTTTTAAAATATTAATACTGGAGAAGACTGTGTGCTTTGCTCTACAGATATACAAGAGAGAGGGGAGGAATGTTTCTCTGTTCTCCAGTCTATCTGAACAGTTAGCAGTAAGCAAAGAGTACAGAGCACTCATTTCTAGAGCATTTAGTGTTTATACTCTCTCAGTGGCTTGTAATGGGTCAGCATAATTAGATAAATCAATGTGCAATAAAGGACATTAAAAACCACAGCACTTGCCACCCTGGCACACAGGGTCCTTTGGGTAATTTAATTCCTGGGATTTTTCCAGATGAAAAGGTAGAGAATTCATTCTCTGAAAGAGAATGTTAATGGGACAGCTTCCCTGTTAGCTCTCCTTCTTGGTAAATCCATACTTGTGATACAAGAGTGTTCTTAAAACGGATTATCAGGGGACTTCAAAAGTGATCCACTCAGGTAAATGATGGGGATACTTTTGCTATCACTTTGAAGGGCATGTGAAAATCTCTTGTGGGCTTAAGAAAAAGCTCAGCTTGTGAAATATGCAAGAGGGTTAAATATTTGGACTGTCTCTGTATGTCCCTGTATGAGCA
Organism: Cyanistes caeruleus; assembly: GCF_971803275.1. NCBI lineage: Eukaryota > Metazoa > Chordata > Aves > Passeriformes > Paridae > Cyanistes > Cyanistes caeruleus. The sequence continues at coordinate 22,242,035 of NC_141709.1, forward strand.
AAGTGAGCAGTTTTCTGCTGGCACCCATCAATACTAAAACTACCATTTCTTCAGCAATCTTTGAGCCTAGTCCCAGTGGACAGCTGAAGGGCAAGCCTGTAGAAAACTTCATCTGATGCAGCTTTAGAAAACATATTTTTAAAAAGTGTTTCTGATTTGAGATTTCATTTTTGGTGAAAAGACCCAAAAGACCACCTGTACTGGTGTCTATGCCACAAAGGAAAATACAACTCTCCTAATGTTAGTTTACAGTCTGCTTCTTTCCAAGAAAACTTAGGGGTCTTCCTCTCCACCAGGAGCTGTCTAATTATGTAAAGGAAAAGTGATTAACTGATTATGATGAATAAATTAATCTCAGAGGACTTGTATGTATTCAGACATTTCTAATTAGTATGGTTTCCATGAAGAAATTCAAGGCAGTCCTCTGTTCCTATTAGTAATGATTAACAGAACAATAAGTAATTTTTGGCAGCTCCCTGCAAAATTATTAGAATTAACATGGGATTAAGGATTTGTGAAAAATTTGTCACTGATTAATGATGTGAGACTGACAAGTACCACAGACTGCCCTGGATAAACACCAATATCTAATGATTCGAGCAAGCAACAATGAAACAGGGGTTTCCTATCACCTGTGCCAAAAATGTTGATTCTCTTTTCAAGTTCCCTACTCCTCAGTTTTCCTAATGCAGATCACCAGTTACTGAATGCAAGAACAGTATGATTCTGTTCCTGCGTCTCAGGACATTTCACAATGTTTTTTCAAGTTCATTTTATAAACTTACTACCTACCAAACATTTTTGCAGGTCCTTATTTCTGTTTTCTTTGATATGTGCTTTATTAAATTTGCCAAAATTGTTCCTTCATTGATGACTGATCTTCATAAGCAGACTTTAAAAAGAAAATAATCAGTGTTTAACAACAGTAATTTGAATTTTGAACACTTGGTCATGGAGATAGGTCTGAACAGATTAGTTAAAGTGTCTGTGAAACAAACAGACATAATTCCAGGATGATCAAGAAAGCTATTTCTACCAGGGAAGTACATGCCTCTTTACAGAGCACTCATTCATGGTGTTCTGAAAATATTAATAATATCAGTGGAGAAATGTGTATTTGAACCAAAACAGGCATAAAGAATAACAAACAGACAGTTTCCTTGGGAAAAAGAGAGCCCACAAGAGGAGGCTGAGGGCATGGCTGTCCAGGAAAACAAAGTACAACAGAGACAGTCTCTGTCTACCCTCATCCAGGCTGATACTTTTACACATCATGATGCAGTTGCCTCTAAAGGCAATAATTTGGATCTAAAAGGTAGTAGAACATGAGATATTCTCTAAAATAGATAGCCAGCCCCTGAAAAGGCTTTATTAACCCATTGACAGGGCACTGTGTGGCTCCACTGGCTCCAGGTCAGGGACAGCTGCAATCCCTGCCTGGTCAGGGCACCCTGCTTGCAAGCAGTGCAGTGACCTGGGGCATCATCCCTGCCTCTGGAAAAGGAATGGGAAATCAGCAGTGCTATTGCTCTGAATGAGTATACTGCAAAGGTCAAGGCTAGGAAAGGAGCAATTTCTGCTAAATGCCAACAGCAACACAGAAATCAGGAGGCCTTCACGTGTTGGTTCTGTTTTCTACTGGGAGTAGTACAGGACAAATATCTGCCTTTCACAGGGAATGGAATCAATTTACAAATGGGATTCAGTCACATTTTCACCTGAAATGACAGACTGTGTAGGATGATCTGGGATTTCTCTTTTAAGACCTTTAACTGCCCACTCTGTTAATAGAGGAAGTGTTAACCAGAGAATTTATTAACCATTTTGTTAGTAGAAACAAACTATATACAGAAATGTACAATATGTGCCTTACTAAGCCCTCAAAATAGGCCAAAATCTACAGGATATGGTCACCTTTTGCTATCAGCTGTAGTCCCATGTTTTGAGTAATATGAACAAGTTGAATGGATGTATGTGTTTCCAAACAGGAAAAAATGTTGGTTTATAAGGAAAAGTTTCCACTTTTTTCCACCCATTGTTATGGCAGTAAATGGACAATTCATGGCAAGGACCTATTTACAAAATGTTGCAGCCAACCTGAAACTTTCTGAGGGTCAAAAACTCTAAATTAAGAAGGGAGTTCAAAGCGAAATACTGATCGGGCAATTGTGTTGCCACACTCAATTGCCATAAAAGTGTTAATTGACACTACTTTAGAGAATCCTTCATCAATCCTTGAGTGACATCTAGAATTACAGCAAAATTCTCCATTATTCTCAATACCTGATCTGTGTTCTCATTGTCAGTCTCTTTCTGTCTCATTTCGCCTCGATGATAAATGAGAAAATTTTGTCTATATATTTATTTATTTTAATAAACAGTAGGGAGACAGTTGTGAATACCTGGATTTCTTTATACATATCTTTCTGCTCACCTCCCACCTACACATATAAAAACTTTTCTCAGGAGGCTGAATGCAGTGCATTGGAAAACATTGTTGTCAAAGCAAAAAGTCACGCAGAAATGCTAGACAGTGAAAAAGTGCACCTATGGAAAGTTGCATCTCCTTCCCCCCTGCTCCCAGAATCAGCAGGACTGCAGTTAATGCCTGTTTCCTCAATAATAGCCATTTTCACTGTAATCAACAATGATGTCACAAAGAAGGAATTATGACTTCAAGTAAAGAAATAAACTATGGGAGTATCTGGACTCTTGAAAATCAAAGACCTTTTTTTCATGCAAATGTTTTTACTTATGAAGAAGAAAACATCTGATGCAAATGGATTTGTTTCTAAAGAGATTATTTTTCAAAGATTCCTGTGAGGAAAGAACTTCTTTACAAAGTCTACTGGACTATTACAGCTCTGTAGTAGTGGGTGGCATTATTTCAATATCCGTTGCTGTAAATCCATAGTCCAGTCAGAAATTTGACTTGCACAAATGATTGCTGCTGAATAAGTGGTCAACACAGAGGGCCTCTCTATTTGGCTGTGAAATGTTTTTGTTCAGAGCCTTTCATTTCAACAATTTATTATTTTCCAGAATAAACTATTCTTTCTGTTGAAATTGCTCATACATATTCTTACACCGAAGGCGATTGTGTGTGCTTGCGTGGGTATGTATATGTAAATGTTGGCAAAATGTGTATTCACTCATTTATAAATTTATTGAAGCAGGATGAAGCAGTGCTCTCATTTGCTGTCATTCTGCAGACACTTAATTTGCACTCAAATGCCTCAAAAATGTCTTCACTTGAAATCTACAAAGCTGGAATGAATTCAGCTTGGAAACAAAGTACTGAAAGAAAAATAAAAATCTGAGCATTTAAGTACACAATGACAAAGCATCATTAGTGAGGAAATTGTAGTATTTCCTCAAATAAGGTTTGCTGTAGGTACATGTTTATAAACAGCTTGCTTTTAAATTTTGCTATACAAGAATGTTTCTCCTATTTAATTAAGTTTAGAAATGTATTTACTGCAAACCAGACAACACATTTTCACCAAAGAGGTTTCTTTACCTTTTTCTGAGATAGCTGCAACAGTTGTAAAGCACCTTTCCCTTCTTTAAGTAGGGCATGGGGGTCCTGAGCAGAATACAGCATACCAGAGCTCAAACTAAAGCACTGGTTGATCTCTCTTCTTTCTCACAGATTATTTTAACCAACTGAAACCAAAATCCTGTCAAACAAACAATTTTCACTCCTTCCCAGCCTCCTCACTGCTTTTTGACAAGAACTGGGGCTCAAAAAAGGACATCCCCTTTCAGCCATTGACTCCATTGATTTCTGCAAACGTTGGGTAAGACATTAAGAATGAAGAAAGATGCAAATAGACACTGAGGTGATGTCTATAGTAGCACTGACAGTACAAAATGAGACAGCCTGCTCCCTTGTGATGCCTTCAGAAAGCTTACTGAGTGAGCAGTGTGGGAATGCTGGAGTTCTTTAGGATTCTGCAGCTGTTCTAACATTTATATATTACACAAAGCCAAAAAATGGACAGCCCTTTCAGACAAATAATGCAAGTTCAAACCTGTCCTTTCTATCCTACAATACCTTTTGTTCCTGGCTTCATTCTTCGGCTAAATTAGAAAAAATAGATATTAATCCATATTTCAGATTTTTCAAACTAAGAATTTAGCTGGATTCCATAGATGAAAAGATTCAAATTTTGACTGATTAAATAGAATGCAGTCTGCAGAGATAAATGTGTCCAAGTGAGAAATGTTAAACTGCATCACCAAAGGATCAGCTTCCCATCATTGATTCAGGATTTATTACTATTTGATTTACAATAATAGAAAGCATATTTTAAGAATTATAATTGAACTGTATTTTCTTTCACTTAGAGAAAACAGCTACAATATTTAACACCATTAATATTGTCAGGAATAAAATGTTTATTGATGAAAAAAAGTGGGAACTTGTTAAAGTGCTGTTGAAGCCCATAATGTTGTGTCCTTTCACAGGCAACCACCATTCCCAGTATATAAACTAGCCTGCAAAAATAGTGTTCTACACTTTATACCAGACTGGTGTATGTTTGTCAGCATCCCTGAGGACAAGAGCAAGCACAGTGCCGACATTCTACTTCTTATCAAGTTTTGAAAACCGACATTTTAATGGGTATGGCACTCAGCAGACCTCAAGACTTTCTTTTCATAGCTTTGAATTGCCACCCTATAATTCAGTACTATTAGCCTCCACCTCTTTCATTTTTATCATCCACAGGTGAATACATTTGTTGAAAACATGATTTCTAGATGCTTTGTGCAAGTTAAAACTGTCAAAAATACAAAAGAAGAGAGAAATAAATGACAGTTATGCAAGAGAAAGGACATTTATAAAAGTGATTTATACTTCCACTAAATAAAAAGAAGTCTTACCTAAAGGCCATATCCTGCAGTCCTTAGGAAAAGAAATGTATTAAAATTTTGTTTAACTCCTAAAGCTCTGACTCAGGAAACTGATTAAGCATATCCTTTAATTTAAACAAAATAATGGTCTTAATCTTCCTTGAGAGAATAATAAGTGGCACATATCATTAAATCCTGTATCAAAAGAATAAAAAAATTTTTTTTTTTTTCATTGTTGGTGGGGCTTTGTTGCACTTTTATTTTTAGGAAAGGTAGGCAACCTGAAACCAGGGTTACCAACAATAAATTGCAGCAGATCAAAGGAAGCTTGATAGCAACAGAGTGTCAGACCCACTGAAAGTTCTGTCTTGTACAGTCTGCTCATGGGTTGCTATGGGATGGTTTCCACCAAAGATACGGTTTGCTGTTTGTTAAGATGAGAACCCTTAAGCCAGTAGCTTGTACAGCAGCTATCCTCAGACCTTGGATTTCTTAGGCAGTCAGGCATGACTGAGATACACTGAAGAGACTTAAACTTCTTTGTCATGTCAAACATTATGTGAAATTTAAACACTGTCCATTGGACCTCTCAATATCAGCACTGATATTTCTGAATTATCCGTTCACAGACTCTAGGAATTGCACCTCCTGCCTTGACTTCAGTCAAAATATGAGAAAAAAGCATGAAATGGTAAGAAAAAATATGGGAGGTAATCCATAAATGGGATAAAAGCAGTGGTTTGTTTGGTTGAAGTTGTTTTTTAAGCTTACAGGCCTGTTTTATACACAGAAGTACCCATACATATTAAGCACCCATTCTCCTTTTGTTTAATAAAATACTTATTAAAGTTAACTTTGCATCATGATCCAAGCACTGAAAATGGTTTCTATAGCTATGTTTTGCTAATGGGTAGAAAATAACTTTAAAAAAGCATAATAAATGCTCGCAACAGGTAGCACATTATTGAAGTGTTTGTGACTTGATGCTCAACCAGTGAAGGCACAGTACAATGGGTTATTGATGGACACACATGTGGGAACCACAGGAGTGCCAAGAGAACACATTGTTATCAGCACTGCATAATATAATGCTGAATGAATTAACTGTGGTGATTGCTTAAAATGTACCTTTTTGTGTAATAGCCCTAATTATCAGCAACCCTTTACAATGAGTGGGTAATCGTTTTTAATTCCTTCAGTATCTATTGTAGTAACATTAATCATGATGAGCTCATTTGGTTTTAATGTGAATATAATATGTGATACCGCAGGAAGTCAGCTGAAATTCAGCAGTATATAAAGCCCACTTACTATACAGGGTTATCTCAAATTGCCTTCAAACACAATGCATGCTGGCTGGTGTATACAGCCCAGGGTGCTGCTCAGTTCGCCTCATTCAGACACATCTACCCAGCAAAGTACCAGTCAAGCCCAAGCTGAATCATTAAGTTTTCTGGAACTCCTTTTTCCAGTGGCTGAATTGGGGCATTGATACACTCAGGCAGATGGTGTCAGGGCAGGTGTGACCAAGCCAGCCCTGTGTGTAAGCAGCCTGTGCATCCCCACATCTGTTTCCACCTGTAATGCAGCTAGACAAAACTCTTCCTGTCAGCTAAACTAAGCCATCAGTTCCTGGGTGAGCCTTTTCTAACTGCTAAAGCACTGGATACCCATGGATACCCAAAATGCTCTGGATACACAGCACACGTAACTGTGTAATCCAGCATATCCATTAAGAGATTGCAACTTCCTAAATGGAATTCTTTACTTGTACTAAGCTTGATACAGTTTTTATAAATTCTTTAGTTCTCTGGATTAATAGAAACTGCACATGAATGGTTAATTGTTTTACATGTTATCCCTTGCAAGTGGTGGCTGGACTGGCAAGTGTCTTTAAAGTATCAGAATATATGCTTCTCTGTCAAATTAAAAATAATATAAAAAAAAAAAAAAAAGTAGTGCCAAATGTTACAGTACTTGGTTTCCCCATGGGACATATTTTTCTGTGGAACAATTGACTTCTGATTTTGTATTATCTGGGACTGGGGAAAAAAGTAGTCATTCATTGTTGACCTGAGCTAGTCATATTGTGCACTAGGGAAGATTCAAATTTCCATTCGTACTCTTAAGGTATTACATACTCATATCTTATGGCTCTTGGAGACATAAAGTTCCCATCACAATTTATCTGTGCATAAGCATGCAAACAGGAACAAATATAGACCTTCTGTTATTATAGAAGGAGTTTGATATGATTATTTCTATGCATGGATTAAAAATAAGCTTGCATGAGCATTCAAGAAATTCAACTCAATTTTAGTCAATCCTAAGAGAACAGAAATTTGAAGCTTCATTTATGAAAGTCATAAGTTAGACTCTGCAAAATTTTCTAAAGTCACAGTGCTGGCTCAGATTTTTCTGAACTGCCACAGTGTAAACCGCTGACACCTTTTTTTCTTTTAATTGTTTATTTTTCAAGCTGTTTCTGGTGAGTGGGCATCAAACCTGCAGTGCTGTGAAAATTTATTCTAAAAGAGGATGTGGTTCCTTATAGGTTTAGAAGCTCTATAAAAATCTATACAGCCATACTATTTACCTATTAATAAATGGCTTGTGTTAGCAGTAATGAATTTAAAGGTTTCTGCAACTGCTTTTTCATCATGAGACTCTTCTGCAAAGTTTCTGAGTACCTTGACCCAAAAATTCAGGAAGTAATTATCTGCCTAAGCTTCCTTATATTTTCTATTTTATCTTTTAAGGAACTTAGGACTGGATTAACTTCATATTATACCTTGTACAAAGCTGAAAACTTTATTGACCTTAAAATGAAACTATCAAGGAGAAACGAGCTGTTTAAGGACTTTGCTTTTCTCTTTGCTTCTAGTTGTGAGAGTGCAGGAAAGTTCATGCTCTTTTAGTGAGTGCCTTTTTAAGGAACTGTGTTATGTTAAGGTATGCAGCACTGCCATAATGGAGTTTCAAAAAGACACTGGAGCACTGTGTGTTTGCTTAGATCTGCCAGATATTCAGGATTGACCTGGAGGGTACAAGGTACAGAACATGCGTCTGCTTTAGACTGCTGCTCAGACCATTAAAAGTCAAAAGTGGCTTGTGAACAACACATATATGATGGACTCTCCATGTGAGAAACTGTGAGGAAAAATTCAGGCAGGAGACTATTTGATTACAATAAAATATTTGCTTGTAATTTTATAATTATATTTAAAATGGAGTGTTGAAATTTTCCTTCTTGATATAGATAAGCCTTAAACTTCTCCTATAGCTGAGCATCTTTTCGCTGACAATATTATGAAACAAGAAGATGCTGCAAAAAATGGGTGTTTTTCAGTGAAATTTTGAAAATTATGTAAGTAAAATACAGTGTATTGCTGTATCTTTCAAAAAAAAAACTATGCATTCAATTTATTTGGTAAGGTCTTTCTACCAAATTTTCAAAAGTATTACAAAGTCTCCCTTGAATTAATTTTCCTCCTAGAAAATATATGGACATTTAGGTAAAACCATTGCCGCTATCCCCATCCCCACACCCTGGCACGAAAATACTGGTAAAAAATAAGCATTGTCAGAGAAAGGAAATTTAGAAAGGAAATATAACTCATACAATCATTTTAACCCAGATAAAGTTGTTGTTTTTTGTTTTTTGTTTTTTTTTATATGGAAAATCTAGTGCTGTATCAGATTGTAAAATGCAAAATCTTGCTGAAATATAGTCTGAGAATAGGAAATAAGATTAGAGGTGACATATTTTTATCAGCCATGAGGTCTTTTCCAGTCTGAAAGAAAGAAAAAAACAGCTATTCAGTGTTAGCCATAATATCAGGCCTCTATTTTTTATGAAATTCAAAAATAATTGTCACCTTAGGGCTGCATACAGCAGGATGAATTATATGTGGTTAGCTATGAACTCTGGTTTTTTGGGCAACTTACAGCTTGTATAGCTTGTTGCCTAAAAGGAAGCTTATGGTCAAACAATTCACATTAGACATTCTTGCTTTTAAGCTCAGTAAAAGATATCTTTAAAAAAATCTGGTGCAATTGTAACCCCTGGTAAATGAACCATGCTAGCATTCAATTATGTGAATTAGAACTCCTGCTTAACTTCTTGCACATTAAAAGCTAACCTTTTTCTTTTTCCAGTTTTTGTCACTAACTGTAATCAAATCAGGACTGCAGCTTTCAATTATGCTTGTCCAAGATTGGAGCTCTTGAGTCTTTTGCGAAGACTTACTGCTGAGTGCAAAATGTGAGATAAGTTGCAAATGTTTAGACATGATGACAATTCAGAGGTCTGATTGATTACTAAAAAAGAGTAAATAGAAGGTGTTATTAAAGGGCTTTTTTGGACAGCAGCCCAAAGGACTTTTTAAGAATGTTTTGAGCCATTTCTTAGTGAAAAAATCACCAAATTAACAAGATTCTTTCAGTACTTGATGCAGAGATGGAAAAGTCTATTTAAACAAGCCAGTTAATGTTTCATGGTTTTCCTTATTCATGATTTATACTGAAATGGCCAAGTTTAGCTCCACCATAATTGACAGCAGCATGAGTACCACAAAGTTCTTTACTCCAAATAGAAAAGGTTAAGAGGGACCAAATGTAGTTTTATCCTTTGATCATGCCTAGTTTCAAAAAGTTTCATTACTATTTCTCTTTATTTGAATGACATTTTATTCACTTTTCAAGCAGACTAAACTGCTTTATAAAAAGCAAGTTACAATGGGTATCTCACTGAAATTTCCATTGAATTTTAATTTACACTTAAATGACCAGGAACGAGTCCTCAATTTCTGGTCTTTTTCTCATTGAAATCAGTGAGAAAATTTCCAAGGACATAAAAAGTGCAGAATTATCTGTTAATAATTTGTGAGTTTTCCATCTTTAAAAGAGAAGCTTACAGAGCTTTAAGAGTTTAAGACGATCAGATGGTGATGGTCCAAGAGACCACCATGACTTTGGTGCTACAGAAAATCTCTGTAAGGTACAGTAAAGATGCATGGATACCCTTAACCATCAAAGCAGCAGATCAGGGTAATTTCATGTCTGGGGGAAAAAAGCAACACCAAGAAACCATCAGAAATTAATGTCAGGTAGGCACCTGATAAAATCACTCTAGTAGAAGTTCATCAGTACAGGAGTCTAAACCTAGGAATAATTATTCTTACATTCAGATCTGGTGCAGAAAAAAAACCCCAACCAAAAAATCAAAATTGTTGAGAAAGTCAAACATGCCTTCATTGTAAACCTGCCATGAACCACAGAATATGTTACTAGCACCCGTGGTTCTCACAACAGGTACTGACCTATTCCCTCCTAAACTGAAACAGTCTGATTTGCACAGCTTCAGTTCAAACCATGTCTCTGCAGCCACAGGTAAACAATTGTATTTTCATCATCCTATGTATGAGTCATTAAATACACATTTTCAAAAGAAGTGTATCTGCTTCTTGTTCCACTCTAGTGGATCATCTGTTACTTTGCTAATATATTTTTTTAATTATTTCAATGGTTCTGCTTCTGTTCTATCAGACTTTTTAATGTCCAGTTTCATCCTTAGCTCCATGTCAGGCAGGCCTTGGGCAGATACCTACAATGGCCAGCAATGGGATTTTATGGTCTTTTCACTATGAAATGCAGTTTTAGGCATGTAGCTGCATTGTCTTTTCACTCTGGACTATCACTGTGTTGGTCCCTAAGGCACAAACCACGACTGAAATGACTGGCTGTTAGACTGGAATCTTCTTTCCCCTGTTGGACAGTAACACAAGCATTTCAGAAAACAAAATAAAGGAAAAAGACCATGGTTTTGTTGTGCTGCTGCTCATGGTTAGATTAGTTGGATGTGTGCAAACAAAGGTACCATTTCCATGCTATATAAGGATGGTAAATGCTTTTTTAAAACTCTGATCACATGCAGAAGCAAGAAAGGGTGGGGTTTTGGAATCAAAAAGTTGTTTATAAAAAGGGGGAAAGGAAAGAACACTTGTTAGCTGAAATTATTCTATAAATCTCTAAACAAAATGATTATTTTTTCTTTCAATTCTTCAAAGTATTTTCAGCAGTATCTATTTTTAAACAAAGAAATTATAGTACAAAACAAGGTTGAAAAGCTCTCCTTATAAATGGAAAACTGAACCCTTTTGTTATTTCTTACCCTCATGAATATTTTATTTGACAGAAATAAACTATTCAAATCAACACAGAAATTCTGATTTCTATTCAGTGAAATATTCAGTGAAAAAAAGTCACCTGGCTACACAATGTTTGACTAAAAATCAGTTGCCGTCTTGCGAGAAACACAGCCCATAACTACGATAAAATTAGATTTCCTTACTCACTTCTGTCTGTTATCCACCCCTTGCCTCTTAAATGCAAAATCTATTTTTTTATTCTTCCATTACCTCACATCATAGTGGAGTCTGAGGTCAGTACTGAGACTCCTAAATGTTATTGTAATATAAATCATAAGAAGAAACACGAGATGATTTTTTCTAAAGTTGGAAGAAACGTATTTTGTAACTGTAGATATGAGTTGCATGGTCATGAAGAAAGAAGTTATTAAAGAACACTCATTTTACAAAGTGTTATAAGGGCTTATGCCTAAACTGATACAAAAGGACCAATCCCTTTCTCTCTGAACTGCTTTTCTATAAGAGTAGAACTGAAATTCTCTTCTGAACTATGATTTGGACAATGGACTGTAGGAAACTGTTGTCAATTTATAAATCAACAGAATGTTTTTGGGTGTTTAAATTTTATCATATTTACAATAATACCAAATTTACCAAATTTACAATGATATTTTATAATTTATATAAATATAAATTTATAATTTGCCAGTAGGGTTGGTAGCAGTTTTGTTGTCTTTGGGTTTTTGTCTCTGAGTTTTTTGGTTTGTTTAAATATGGTCTTTAAAGTTAACAGTTTAGTCTCAGTTTATGGATCTCAGGGAAATAATTTTTAGTGGGCAGATCTTCACTCACTGTTCTTGTCTTTGCACATAGCAAAGGAAATTTAAACTGCCTGAAGAGGACACTTGAAACTCCTTCACACATGGGTTAACCCTAACTGCAATGGCTGGAACAAACACCTTGACATAAAAACCATGCCGGTGTCACAAAAGAGGTCCCAAAAGTTATCAAAGAATTCTCCAAGCTCAGGCAAATTAGAAACAAAATTTCTGAAAATGTTTTGCTAGTATTTTTCAGTATCTTTTTGAAATACACTGCAAAAGAAAAAGAATCAGGCAGAACCTAAAGACAAGTGATCTGAAGTACCTTGCAAATGTCCAAAACATATTTAGTTCACGATAATTATTTTTTTTAGGTGTTTTTTTCAGGCTTCAAGAATATCTGGAATTCACTTTGTGAATTAAAAGGGAGTCATAGTTTGATAACTTTGTTAAAGGTTTGACATTCACATATCTTTTTATAAATCTACAGTAGAAAATACACTCACTTATCTTAAAATTTTAGATATACCTTCCACTGACAGCATCCACTATGTAAACTCCACGATTACTTCTTTTTCCCATCACTGAATTTATTATCTGGCTATCATACGTGACTTCACATGCAGCTGAAATATACTTGAAAGAGTTACCAATTTATTGTCACTTTCATTTGGGTATGGAAGAATAATTTCTGTGATTTCTTTGGGGAATGGATTCTTTTTTCAAAAAAGTGTATTGAGGCACAATGAATGTCAAATGCTTCAAAAAGTAAAAGACAGTGTTTAGTGAGAAACTTTCAGCCTTTCAGTTTCCAAGTACAGCAGTCAAAGGGAGACTTTTCTTCCACACTCTATCATTACCCCTTCAGCCCCTCTGACATTTTGACATATCATCATTTCCATGATCTCAAGCATGTATACATTGATTTTTCAATCATTCTCTATTAAACCCAACAAAAGAAATTTAATGATCCAATTGAATCAATCCAGGGGAAATAACTGCTAGTTTCAATGCTATCAAAAGATTCATGCTATTCTTAAAGTTTTCTTTTTTGTTGTTTTCTCAAGCGAAATAAACAAAATGCTCCTTGTTCCCTCCAAAATGGGAACTGGTATTTGAGACGGGGGGTCTTTACAGGCAGAGAAATCATCTGGAGTCATACTGACATAAGACCCCTGCCAGGGCCAGGAAGGAGTGCACAGCTGAGAGAGAAGTGTTACCTCCTAAAAGGGCATTTGGGATGTCCTGATGTCTGCTCAGCTCTGCTGAGATCCAGTGCAGCTCCTTTGATGAGATCTCCAAGTCAGTGAAGGATGGAGGCAAGCCCTGGTTGAACTTCTTTCAGGGAAGTTACTTCAACCCAAAGGACAAAATTCTCCATGCATTTGAGAAGCAAAGTTGTGGGTGATCTTTGCAAACTCCCAAGAGATGATTCTTGAGCACTACCACAGGAAAAGGCACTTTGTAACACTGATATCTGCGAAGGATGTGTTATGCAAAGCCTATATATTGGTAGGATTCTGTCCCTAAATGTGCTGCTTATGGGCATCTTTAGGAAATACAAGAACTAATATAATATTTGAAGGGTTTGTGCTCTATAAAGAGGTTAGAAAAGTCATTACATCAGCTCTACTGAGATGAAAGCCTGACATTTTTGTTCCTACATTGGAAGGCTAACAGGTAAGTTGTTCTCACAAGATTTCCTCTTTTATCAGGAGAAAGCTTTCTGCCTTAGTCATGTGTATTGGAATAGAAAGTTTAGGCATCTGGCAAAAATTTGATGAGCAGATGTAAGTGTTGGCAGAGCATTTACAAGGAATTCTGAGTGACTAATGGAAAATATATTCCTTTAGGGTTTTAAGAGCTGAGATAAGAAGTCCTTTCCTGTTCATTTGGGAAAAAAAACAACTGTACATAACTTATCCCTTATTAAGGAAAGGAAATCTCTATAGAAACAAAACACGATCTTTGTGCCCAGTTAGGTAGGGTGTAAGGCCACAGCTACCCTGGATTCTTTTGATGAGAAAACTGTGGGTATTTTAACATTGGCTTTTTTACCCCAGATATTCAGTGAAGTTCAAATTCATCTTACATAAGTTCTGGACAAAACTGTTGACCTAGCAGGTATCCATAAGTGGATGTCCCCCAAAGGTCAGGAGCTGAAACTTTTGAGAGATTTCCTTCATCATTTACCATAAAAAGCAGAGACACCTTGTAGACAACTGAAGTTCTGCGATTAAAAGACCGCTCCACGTTATGTGACAGTGATTATTAAAACTGGCCTGAGTCATCACCTTCAGTCACCTTATAGAATCATAGAATGGTTTGGGTTGGAAAATACCCTAAAGAACATCTAGTTCCAGATCCTGGTCCTGGGCAGGGACACCTACTACTAGACAGTTTGCTCAGAGTCTCATCCAACCTGGCTTTAAATACTTACAGGGATGAAACATTCACAACTTCTCTGGGCAACCTGTCCCAGTGTCTCACCAACCTCACAGTAAAGAATTTCTTCCTAATATCTAATCTAAACCTTCTGCCAGCTTAAAGCCATTCCCCCTTGTCCTGTCACTCCAGGCCCTTGTTAAAATTCCCTCTCTAAGTCTCTTGTAGGCTCCCTTCAGGTAATGGAAGACCACAGGAAGACCACAAGGCCGAAGAATCCCAATTCCATCAGCCTTTCCTCATAGGAGACGTGCTCCACCCCTCTCATATTCTTGGTGGCCTACTCTGGACTTGCCCTAAGAGGCAAGTCCGTGCTCTTCTTGGTGGCCTCCTCTTCTGAGGAGGTTCTTGTTCTTCCTGTGCTGGTGACCCCAGAGCTGGACACAGTACTCAAGGTGGAGCCTCACAAAGCTAGAGTTGAGGCCCAGAATCTCCCTCCTGCACAACTCCAAGGTATGATCTAAATCCCACCTACCTGAATTTGTATAGAGTAAGAGAACTGTTTTATAAGTTAAAGATGTATCTGAATAAAATAAAGGTTTTACAGATTTTTGTAAATTTCAATGAGCTAGAAGACTGCAGCTTCTTCATCTGATGACATCCTGCAGAAATGTTGGGTTGTCTTGGGGAGATGATTCTGCTCATGCATTTCCAAGCATTCAGGACTTGGGGTAACATGTCCATATCAGGAAGCATCAAACTCTACCCTGTCAGACACAACTCCAGCAATGGAAGAATGAAGGAAGAGGAATTTCAAAACCCATAAGAGAGGATGATATCTGGGGGCTTTGAAAGAGAGGAAAAGATAGTTGTGCCTAAAGGATTAGGAAAAATAATCAAAAAATAATCTGTATTTTAAAAATTTATACAAAAAAATTGAGTCTCTCAAACTCTCACTTTTTTCTTAGGTATTTTCCAAGCACTGAATCAATCACTTTTCAAAGCTGTTTACTCTCATTCACAGATGTCTATGAAGACTGTCAGGCAAATAAAAGGTCCATTTCAATGTTAATATTTCAAATAAGTTGATACGATTATTTGCCGGTTTACGAGAACTTTCCTAATCATATTTTGCATATTTTTGCAATATGTTGAGTTGCTTCAGAAGCTAACTGGATGCTGTTTCCTTCATAGAAGCAGATGCAGCCTTTTATTATATCAATCAATTTATTATATCAATCATGGCTCTCAATATATTCATAACCTCTCTATGTTTCATACAAATCAGTCTAAAATAATCAGCAACCTGCAGTGCAATGATTGCAATTAGAGTTGTGCAAATCTTGTCCATTTCAGTTACCGGGTTTTACAAGAATACTTTCTTTCAGAAGTACTTTTCTTTTTAACTAGTTCACTGTTTGAGCCTGTGGGCCAATGTAAAAATAAAATTGCTCAATGACCTTTCATAATGTAATTTAAAACTAAACTAATTTGCTAGACAAATTCCTCAGCACTCACTGAAACATGCATAAAGCATAGTTGGTATTCAACACTTTTTATTTTATTCTTAGTATTTGCAACAGCTTCCTCTACACTCACAAGGTAATTTTTATATCATCGCAGTGATCTAAGAATCAAGTTTGCCTTTTTAGCTCGGGAATTTTAGTTTCCTCCATCACACTTCATACCATTTTAATTTTTTAAAATAAAATTAATTTATATACTATTTCTTCACTGTTACTTTAATCTTGTCCAGAATGCCCTTAGCACATAAACCATGATCTTTACAAGCACTTGCAAAACAATTTTTGGAAATCATTAAAAGCATAAGGCTGCAAAACTTGGTCACTTCACGCTTTAGCTTTAAGAAATGTCTGAATTAAACATAATGGCACCTCTGAGATGCTCGTGCTACAGCTGACAGATGCCAAGGTCTGTACATGATAATGTGTTTATATCACAGAGAAACCAAAGCTGTATCATACAGAGATTAAGCAGCTCCACAGCTGGACGAGCCATGCCTGTCTGAAAGCAGAACAATAGACACCTCCAATCTGCCATGACATTAAGTTGACAGTCTTTATCTGCCATTGTTACTTAAAACATGGGAAAAGTGTTTCTTTGGAAGTTCCAAAAGGTACCGGATGTGCTGTAATTCCCAGGCTCCCATTTGTTTGTAAGGCAGGCCTGAAGCAATCTATAGATCTGAACTGCTTAGTTATACACCAGTGACCAGAGAGCTGCATTCGTGTCTCCCAGCCCACTGTGTTCCCTCAAGCATGTCCTTTAGACATTGTGTAGCACTGGGACAATGGATCTTTACCACCCCTAAAATAAAGAGAAATTCTGAATAGACAATGTTTCAATCTAATATTGTTCCATTCTTCACTGGCTAAAGAATGGGGTTTTTTTGGTTGTTTTTTTTTTTTAAGTACAGCTAGAATGGGGTCATTCAACACGTTAAGGAATAATGCGAAGATTTTCCAGTCTTTAAGAATATACCAGTATCTTCTTTTCTGGGACAAAAATAAAACTTACTTCTCAGGATGTGTAATCTCTGAAAAAAAAGAATTCTCTGTCCAATGGGAATTAAAGTTTAATGCTGCAGACAGTATTGGTGTATTATTCTAAATCACAATATGTTCTGCAATTCTTTGTAGCATGGTTGTGTTTTAATAAGGAAGAATGGAATAAAAAAAACATTTTTTATGAACTACTGTTTCTTGCACTAAGAAAATAAGGTTTATTATTCAGACAATTCAAATTTTAAATGGGAATTCTTGGACACTGATGTTACATACTGGAATTTGGAAATGTGTAATCCTGTATCAGTCACATACATAGAACACCTATTAATTTACATATACATCTCCATAATTCAAAATGAACTTGTTTTGAACTGTAGTGTACTGAAAACTAAACAAATAGGAATACTTCAAAGAGAATTTCTAATAACAAAATACATTCTAAAATGCTTGATCACCACACAGTGAAAGAAAAAAATATGGGTGAGAACTTCACAATCTCTTGTTATTCATTTGTTTCTTTTAAAATGCCAGCTGTACTTTTTCTCTTTTATTTTGCATAACAGTACAAGAGTGAGAGGTATCACAGAATTGGGAGTGCGATTAAGCCTCAGGACAAGGGGGACTGGAGTCACAAAACACAATGAAGGTGCTGAAGTAGTGCTGTAGATTTCAGATTAAAGGATAACTGAGTGGACCTAGTAACACCCAAGGATGTAAGCACACAAGTTTTTTAGTGGTCTGTCCTTAGAACTACTGTGCAAAGTGCTTTTAGGAAAAGTAGATGCATGTTTGAAATATCTTGAGATTGTGGTGGCAGAGATGTGTTACATTTTCCCAACCTCCTTACTTATGCATGTCCCAGTACATGTTAACTTAAGAAAAATGTGGTAGCAGTTCAGAGAACTGAGCTTTCTACTTAATGCAATTTACTTTAAGGAACAAACACAAAGTAGCCATACTATAATATTTTCTAAATGATGAATCAGATTATAGAATAAATTAAACCTAATTAGAACAATTGTTAACAATTTATGAACACCTACTGATTTAGGAGTGGAAATGCAAGGGAAAAGAAAAATCATTACTGGAAGTAGATGTCCAAATGACAATTAAGGCTTCAGTTCATATCCTATAACACAGTACTTTGCTCTAAAAACTTTGAGAACTGTCATTAACTACTCTGAAAGATTTATGGGGTTTTTTTATAGAAACAGTATTGTTGCCAGTGGTTACTGGTCATGAGTGGGTTTGGGCCCTGTGAAAGAGTCTCTTTGTTACACCACCACTCCTTAACCAGTGAATTCAAGCACAGTTTTTCATTATTGAAAGAAAAAACTTTCCTAAATTGTCAGTGTCTATGACCAAATTTAATATACAAGGAGTCTCTCTTTTGGGAAATGTTGGACTGGGAGCAACAAAGAATATCGATCCACGAGTTTATTTGTCATTTAACTATATGGAAACAGGACATTTTCTCATTCTGCTGAGAAATAATACTTCCTACTCATGTGATGTGTTCAGAGGTCCATGTATGACATCATTCAATCTACAGCAAGCGCTGCTCAGTCAAGAATTTGGAATATGGTTCTTTTAAGGAAATGAGTTATATGTTCTCCTCTCAAGAAAGCATTTTAGCTTATATTTTAAGCACATGGTTTTACTTTGTCCCATTTATTTAACATTAATCACCTAGTTACTGCTTTGCTGAATGAGGATGGTATTGCACATATGCTTAAAGTTAAGCATTTGATTAAGTGTTTTGTTACAGCACTTTTCACTGTGCCTTGTAGCACATCTAAAAGACATTTTAGCAGATTCAGAAAGCTCTGGAGAGAGCCTAGTGCTGCAGTGTGGCTGTCATTTTTCACTGAACAGAGTTTTGTTAATTTAACCCATTGCAATTGAAAGCAATATTGAACCTCAATGTGAAACAGAGGAAAAAAGGCTGCTCTGAATCATCACCATCATCATCATCATCATCACCACCAATTCATTCTGTGAATAATGAGGCAGGCCAGAAAGCTGTTCTAGCTCCTAAATGATTCATGTCTATTGCCAGTAACTTTAGTTTTTGTTACATCACAGCAGCACTGCCAGCAGCTCCTATGAGATAATTGCAAAAATTGTCATGAGGAATGAAATTGTTTTATATCTCAGCCGAAAGGTATGGAACTGGAAACCTGAAAAAATAGACTTATCATCAGTACTGCTAGATACCACTATTTTGATCCCTACCTTTTTTGAGATGTATTATTTAAAATTACTTGAATTTTTGTTGTTACTATTTGTTCTCAAATGAACACATGAAGTTTCTGTTCTTTAAAATTCATATTAATAATGTATCTTACCATAGCCAAATTAGTATGTTTGAATTCAGTGTGTTTCTTTTCCTGTCTGACAAGCACTGCCTTCCTTCCTCCCTGATAAATTTCTTCTTTTTTAATTTACTTTATTTTTTTGTCTGATTCAATTGTGCATTCATTAGGATTTCAATATAAAATGTGAAGACTTTTTTGGGGGCGGGGGAAGGAACAACACTTTCTACCACATCTCTTTGACTACCTTATTATCTTTCCCTAATAATCTATAGCACACATTCATTGGGATCAAATTTACTTTTCCACATATTGGAAGATCATTTCCCAGACTGACAGGAAAGCCATATGCCTCATTACCTTTTCTCACCTCCTTTTGCTATCCCCAGAAGACCACTGATGTATTTCACCCTTACCGAAATCCAATCCTGGAATAAACCTGCTAAAGTCTTTGCTTTCGCTCCAAAATGTCTCAGCCCAACCACTTGCCACCAATCCAGAAATTCTTTTTTAGCAGCCCTGTAACTCTGGGTCAGGATCTCCATCATGTTCCTTACTCTCCTCCTCTGCTGCAGCTGCCTCTTATCTTTCACTTTTTAATAGTGTTATCGTTTATAGGAGAGGGAAAAAAAATCTTTTTTTTTAGTAGTGTAAGTTTCACCAAAATGATAAAAAGCCTACATATTTTATATTCTTTCTATTTCTCCCAGGTTTCATTCACACAGCTCAGCATTTGCTTCCCTGTGTAGTCACTGCAGTGAGCACAGGAGAGAAAGGCAGACCCTGGGCTTAGCTGCAGAACCCGAGAGGAAAATGGGTTTGGGTTTGAGTCTCCAGCAGCTGTTCTGTTTTGGAAGGGTTTTCTTTTTCTTGAGTGCTTGCTTATCTCCAACTTTGACTTCAGAGACCATTGAACTCTTGTTGCAGAGGTATCTGAGGGAAAAGAGAAAGCAGTGAGTCCCTTGGGCAGCAAGGCTTCATCTGTAGTGTGAATCATTGTGCTTGTGCTAATGCCAGGATGTCTTCTGGCCTCAATATGACTTTGGGAGAATTTTCTTTCTCCATAGCTAGTACAGCACCTTACTATGAAGATACAGGAAGGGGTAGAAACAAAACACTCAATCAGAGCTATCCATTAAAAATATTTTTTCCATATATTTAACCCAAATATGTATTGAAAAACAACCAACCAAACAAATAAAACTCCACAACCAAAACTAGGAGAGGCATCAAGCCATCCTTTCTGCCTTCAGTATGAAATTATGCACATCAGAAATTCATGTATGTCATTAATGGCCAGCTTAAAAGCAGCATCTGCTTATTTATTGGCTTTTGCTTTTTATGCACTATTCCAGCTGGGCTGGCTGAAGCACAAGCAGGTGAAAATGAAAATGACTTTTCCAAGGTCATTTTGCATGAACTCACCTCATACTAACACTTAGGACTTGCTTATTCCCAGTCATTTCCATAAGCCAATCCATCATGTGAGCATTCCTATGTGGTTAAATTTTTGAAATTATTATTATCTTTTGATGATGTATTCCTTAAGAAATACAGTTTTTATGAACGAAATTGTATTTACGGTAAAGGCAATGATCTCATGACTTTATTTGATATGCAGGTGGTTGTTTACATTTCCATAAGAATTTCATTGTAATTCAGGATCACTTAAATACTAATTAAGTTGTCTCTTCAAGGTTATTCTATTGTAATGCTCACATAGTTCATGGTGGGTGGGGGTTTTTTGGTTGTTTTTCTTTCTCTTCAAAGTAAAACTTAAGCTGATCTGTCAAACTCAATTTAAGGTCCTAACCCTTGGACTCTGAGGACTATATAAAAAAATGATGCAAGCAACTTTATCTGCTTCAGGAATGAAAAAAGTTAGTACTTTCGACTGAAAATGTTTTGAATTACACAAGAATCTACTGAAAACGAGAACCCAAAATAAATCCCTCCCATAGAACCCATAGTCCTTTCAGAAAAATCAAAAGGTACCAATTTAAGTCCAGAAATAAGAAAA
Source organism: Cyanistes caeruleus (assembly GCF_971803275.1). Lineage (NCBI taxonomy): Eukaryota > Metazoa > Chordata > Aves > Passeriformes > Paridae > Cyanistes > Cyanistes caeruleus. Next base: position 22,263,110 of record NC_141709.1, read on the forward strand.
AAATTTATGTAGAGAATAAGTTTCCTAAGACTGACATAGCATCCTAAAATGGGAAATGATGGACATATTAAAATAAAGAGATTCAGGACAGAAGGGTGACAGCAGAGAATGAAGGCTATGCTCCTTCACAGAGGTATTTCAAAGTATTGAAACTCACTTCAGGCAAGTCAGGAGGAACTCTAGAATACCAGAAACCTTCCATGCCTTTTCCCACAGCTTTTGATTTGCTACACAATGGGGTTTTATGCCATTATTTAAACATTTGATTAAAATTTTAATTAGCTTATTTATATTTACTATAGAAAGACTTAAGATGATATGATGAATATTCTACTAGATACTAGCTGAGAATTTATGAGAGTATTTCACTCCAGGAGTTTCTTATTCTAACAGACCTAGACTCCATCTATGTGTAACTCTTGCTAATAGAAGTATCTTCCCTGAAACATTCCACCCAGTTTTATTCTTTCAATGTCGGTGGACTAAATAAAATTGGAAATTCAAATTCATTTTTTTATCCAACTACTTTTTTTCTCATAAGCAAAACACGGCACACGGATCAAAGGAGGGACAAACACAACCCTGCAAGCAACTTCCTTCCATTTCGTTATCCACGGAATGCTTTGGTTTGTGATCAGGTCTTTCAGGGCTCCTTGGTTCCTCCTCTGGGCCTCTCTGTTCGGCCTTCAGGCCCAGGTTTTCCCTCTGATATGAACCTGTTCAAGTAGTCAATTTGCCTATTGATCATGCTTGCTCCTCTTAGAGAGAAGTTCTTAAAATCTATTGTTTCGTCTTTGTTGTTGATTTTACACTGATCAAACCTTTTAGCCTGCAGACAAATGGCTTTTTTGTGATCATTAGGACTCTGCTTTTCCAAGGGTAAAAATTTGCTGGATAAGAGACCAAACCCCATCTTTATGAATCTGTTTTCAAATTCAGAATTCTGACTGTTGTTTTCTGGGTTGAATTAACTTATAAAAGCACAAAGAATGCATAGATAATGGCAACACAGGCTCTACACAATTACTAGGAAAAATGTCTTTCAAGCGTAGCTGACCTCCAAAAGTAGTATATAGCAAATTAATAGCAGCTCTGTTCTTTCAAATATTTTCTTGTGCCTTATGCAGTCAATATCACCCTTCTTTGAGTGAAAAACCCAAAAAACATGAAGAAACTGACTTAGTTTAAAGGTTTCTTTTATACCTCATGGGAGAAGACTTTTCTACTGGAAGACTGTATAACTAAGTGTAGAACATGATATAAGAAAATATTTTTTTTCAAAATAAGGGTGGTCAAGTACTGGAATAGGTTGCCCTGAGAGGTTGTGAAATCTCTGTCCTTGGAGATATTCAAAACTCGACTGAATATGACCTTGAGCAACCTGGTCTAACTTTGAAGCTTGCTCTAACTTCAAAGCTGGCTCTGCTTTGAGAGAGAGGTTGGACCAGATGATCTCCAGAGGTCCCTTACAACTTAAATTATTCTGTTTCTGTGTCAAATGCAGCATTACCTTGTGCAGTCCAAGAAGAGCTTTGTATAACATGAAAGCACAAAATACGTGCTATGTCCACAGCGTCTTAATAGAAAGAACATAGCTTTATAGTGAGTCCCTTAGCAGATCCTTTATTCCAATGTTTAAATTTTTCTTTTCCTCATTTTTCTCTGTAAAATGGGAATAATATTGTTCTTCTGTGAATGTTTAAATTAAACAGCAAATGAATGCAGAGAAGTGATTTGTTTTTCTTCTACAAAAGGGAAACATGATAAGTTTTGTTCTTTAATTCTGTTTTATTATACCTATAATTTTATACACTGGGTTTTTTTGTAATGAAGATGATTTGTATTATCTATTTGAACCTCCAAATGCCATGAAGACATAACAAATATATTTACAAGCATTAAAGTCTTTGCATTCCACTGTTTTACCACTTAACTTTATGAATTGAGAAATGGTTGGAAGAAATTTGAACTTTATCCAGCTGCTATAAAAATATGATCTTCAATTCATAGTTTTTCCTGAAACTATAGTTTCAGACTGCCAGAGAGCTCTATGTAGCTGATGACTTCTAAGCAGACTAATGAGATTACTAGCAAACATTTTCATAATTAGAAACAACAATTGGTGCTTGACATCTCTTCCTTTACTAATATATTTTCATTTAATTTTGCTTTGAGCACACACCTGTAGTATAATAGTTATGATTTATTTCCTTTATATTTTAGGAAATTTTACTTTGGAAAGACTGCCTGAATTATTATTTCAAGTGGTCAACAAGTATTCAATCCATGACTCTTCAAATTACCAGTGTGATTTGACATTAATTTTTTCTGCTTCCAAATTAAAAAGCTAACAGTACGTAGCAACAGTAGGCAACATAAAATATCTCTGCCAAACTTGGTCAATAATTGCATAGCATTTACAGCTATAATTAAAATCCTTCACAGTCTGTGTTCATATAACATTCTTTGAGGTTAATTGGGTTTAGATCACTGCAAAATCATTTTCATTTGATATATTTCACTTGTTACAAATTGCACATTAGTTCATTGAAAATGTACAACATGTCTCTTAATTTGAAAGTATTTAGAATTGTAAGTTACAGTAAAAATACCAGTTATTTCCTAGTTTCTAATAACACTCAAAATAAAAGACAGTAATTTCCATTTTGAAGACAATAACTTTAATGAGCACTAGCATAAGGACAGACTCTTCCAAGTATTCTTCTTCCAAGTACTGGGATTGCCTCATTTAGCTAGGTATGAAGCTGGGGCACTTGCATCCTCTGGAACAAGTCAGAAGTCTTAATTTTATGAGGAATAAACATTCAGCACCTATTTTCATAGCTGAGTGGCTTTCAGGACAATCCTTCAACACCTATTATCATACAGCCCTTGTTATGAGGGTAGGATCCAGTGGACGGGAGCACAGAGATAGAAAAAATAAAAAAAGTGTTAAAAGAGGAAGAAACCACATTTTGTTTCTCTAAAACCCTGGACTGACCAGTCCAGGCCACTGGACTGATAAAGTTCAGGCCTTTCAAGCCCTGAATATTGGAAGACCAAAGACAGTAAATTGCTGGAGCCTTTTAGAAACACAGATGCCATTCAATCTGTGTGAAATATGACTGCTATTATGATTTGGAAATCATAATATTGAAACTCCTGAAAACATGTTCACACAAAATTTGAGTCATCATTGGAGTGAGCCACTCTGTCTGAAGTGTCTAATTTGGAAAGTCTTCTCCATATGGTCCCTTCTGAGTCATGTCAGAGGCTCCAGAGGGAGGCTCTGGATTCCCCAGACCCAAATCTGTGAGTGGCCCATGTCTTTCCATTGGCTGCAGAGAATTATTATTTCAAGCCCATAATTTCAAAAATGCCAGATCTCACACCTCTCAACACTCCTTAAAACTACTGAGGAATAGATAGGCAAGAGGGACCATGTGACATATAAAACTAAATTGTAAGATTTGTTACATTTTTAGTATTTCTTAAAAAAAAAAAATTGACAAACTTTTGTAGACACACAGGACTAAAAATTAAAGTGTATAAGAATATTGAGTGTTAATTCTTTATGCTATACTTCTCTATAATTTTGGTATAATCTGAGAAGCTGTAATAAAAGAAATCACAATGTTCTTAAAAGAGGCTACACATTCTCCCTCATCTTCTTTTTTAATAGCCAATTATGAATTTCCAATTACTATATAAAAATAATAGCATTTTAAATGCTTGATTAACAGGGGAAAATAACATATATGTGGAGCAAAAAGATAATGAAGTGCTCAAAAGAGGGCACTAAAAATCTTGGCAAATGTTACAGGAAAATTTGGACTGTTCAAAAAATATTCTTTGTTGACAGTTGTCAGACCCAAGATAAATAACACACAATAGTTCTTTCTCTTACTGCAGCACCTTACAGTTTCACATTTTATTTGCTCAATTTCCATTCAAATTTTATAAAGGAGAACCCTATATTCTAATATAAAGTACTCTGAGAATTTGTAAACAGTCCTGTCATCTATTGTGTCTGTGAGCTCACAGAACACTCTTCAGTGCAAAAAGACAACTTCAGCTCCTGGAGCCTTATCAGACTAAATCTTGGCCCAAAACCTGTCCCTCCCTGTCCACAGTTGTGTGTTCACTGCAGTGCATGTTTCCCCTGATATGCACACATGCACACACATGCTTTTATGCATACACTCATTTTCCTAGACTTGACTAAATCACTTTGGAGTTCAATTCTGTGAATATTTGTAGAAATTTACAGTATAATTTGAAATCCTACCAAAGAAAAGAATTAGTTAAAATGAGTGTATAGAGGAATTAGTTTTCCTTTCCTGACGGTTTGGTCCTCCTTAATGCAGCTGTCAAAATTCCTATATTTTAAATGAAACTTGTTTTATCTGGTGTATAAACCAGGCTGAAACAGAATGGTCACTTAGCAAGCAGAGTAGTCCTTTCTTTCAGGACTTCATCCCAGTGTCAATAACCAAGTTCCTAGAACCACTTCCTTTTCAATATTCTCACCAAAGCATTACAAAGCACAAAAGCCCTACTTCTCTATACTATCTGCTTCCACAGAGAACCTGTGAAAAGGCCAGTATCTAGGTCCACCAGAAACTAATAATTTATACTTTATGCTGAAAATAATACTTTGAAAATTATACTTAACAATAGATTTTTATAGATATAATGAACAATTTTTTTTTTACCTTGAAGGATAATTAGTGATAAGATTTGTGATTATTCAATTAAGGAACAGAAAGGCAGTGCCATATATCAAGCTAAATAAGTTGTCATTGATGTGAGAATATCTAGTAAAACAACTAGACAGAGGAAATTCCTTTAATTTGCTTATTTATTAGATGCCTCCAGTTGTCATTAGATAAAAGCATATCACAGAAACCAAATTTAAATATTCTTATGCAAATACAGATATAGCTGAAGATTTTTCACTGGAAAAACCAAGTTATTAGAAGAAAATTGTAAATTTCTTCATTACATGAAGGAAATATATTTCCTACAATTCACCTCTTAAAAGAAATAAACATATTACCATAACAAAAAATTCTGAAGCAATTCTGTAATTCTGTCAAAGCCCCTGCTGTTTGCCTGAAATAAGTAAGCTACCTTCTCTGAATAATTCACTGGTGTAAATATAGAACAATCACTTTTTTTTATTTTTTAATTATCTTCAATTGATTATTAGATTTTGGTTTCTCATATTCTTACTGCTGTAATGTATAAAGAACTGGCACACAGGAAGAATTTATGCACTACAGCTATAACCACAGTTATAGTGTACAGAAAAGACCAGAGATATTATCAATACAAGATGTAGAACACTTTTTTTTAGCCAGAATCCCTCAGTGAGCTCCTGTCTACAGAAGAGGAGTTTTCTGTCAGAGCAGACATATTCCCTTCCCACCCTTGTGCTCCTGCAGCCTGGCGGAGATAAAACGAGCTCAGCAGAGAAAGGGAAGGGAAGCAATTGAAAGGGGTGTCGGGGGGGGAAGGTGACAATAAAGAGTGTTTTCTCCCTCTGTTCTGCCAGTCCTGATGCACCTGTGGATTTTTAAATAGGAAGTCTGAGGGGTTATTGCGTGGGATGGTCTTGAAGGTCATGGCAGGCAGAGTGTTGGCTGCCAGCTGTGGGGGACAAAGGGACAGCGCCAGAGCCTCGCAGGAGCCCCTGTGTCCCTGCACCCCTGTGCTCCAGAGTTCCCATCCGACTCAGGCAGCCCAGAAGATGGAACAGCCACCAAGGCCCGCCAGGTCCTTCGTTGTTTGCTACTGAATTAATTGCAGTTGAGAGCATGCCCTGCCTGATGAATGCTCTTTGTAATCTGAGGGTCGCCCCTCGCAGACTTTCTCGCCTCCTGTGCAGTGCAGTTGGACCCATCAACGTGTGTGGCACAGGAGATTTTTGTGTTTTCTTTTCCCCATCTCATCCAAATGGTTTCTGTGCACTGGGACAAAAGCCAGCCCCAAGCAGCAGGTCCTTTGGCTGCTCTGTGCAGTGGTGGTGCCATCCTGAGAAGCTTTGGCAGCTCGTATTGAGAGACTACAGGGACTAAGACCCATGATGTACATGGCTTCTTTAGAAAAATGCTCTTCCTAGGGCAGAGGGGCTGAATGGGGTGCTGAAGATGAGGCTGAGGGTTTTATAAATATTCAGAGGCACTGGAAGTGCACAAGTGCACAGGGGATTGTTGTGAGTGCAGAGGATGCCGGCACCCTCAGGCTGCAGTTATTGCTGAGCTGTGCTTCGGCATCAGCCAGCCCCTCTGATGCCCTGTGACAAGGTTGGTCTTGGGAAGGGGTGATGGATTTATCCCTGGCTTAATTATATTAATTTAATCACTATTTCACATCAAATTCTTATTATCTCTTTTGTTGTGGCAGCGGGTATGTGTGTGATCTGATTGATTCATCACTAGATTGCTTTATTTAGCAAACTGTTGGTTGATTACTGCTGCTGGCATAAAAGAAAATATTTACTTTTAAAAGTATGAACCTATATATATTTTTAAAACCGTGATGTGAGCAGCTCTACACAGATCACATAGTGACAATTCCTTCAGCTTTATTTTTCCATTTTGCAGCATTTGGCCTTGTACAATGTGTTTTTTATGTGGAGCACAAATTGTTTGAGAGAATGTTTTCATTAATTCAGCTTGTCTGTGGATCAGGTTAAAATGTTATTTTAAATTCCATATTTCTTATATGAAATATAGGCAAGTTTGTAAGCACTTATTTTCTTAAAGTGATATTCCTATGTAGTATCTGTGAAGCAGTTTGATATGGGTGAAGCTCCTTCCTGTCAAGGCAGTCTGTCTGACACAGCTGGATCAGAGGAATACAGAGTTTGTCTGAATGACTGAGTGTGTGCATCCCAAAAACAAAAAACACACAAGTACAAGAATATCTATAGCTTGCATAGTGGTTTCATTCCATAACTAAAATCACCCAGGCTAAAAAAATGAAATGCATACAGAAAGAGGTTAATACCAATTATAAACTCACAGCTCATTATATACTTCTCAAACTAATACAGATACAACATGATTTAAGATAGGAAACTGTGGCTAAAGGAATTAGTTGTCTCGGCATGAAACTCGGTTTATTTAATCAATGTTGTTTCCACTAGAAAAGTGGATTAGTTTTTCTTTAAGACAGAGTTAAAAGTTTTGCAGCTAATTTATTTTAATAAGCATTCAGTCACTGACTGCTGCAAAAAAAGGCTAAACTGTAATGAAGAGCCAGGAAAGAAAGCATGACTTAATTATTTTTCTGAGGTGGATAATGAATAAATTAGCTACGCTGTAGGCTCGCTGTTTCTATAGAATTTATTACTTTTGCTTTAAGAACCATATCATGACAAAGTCAGTTTTTCTCCTGACTGCAAACTGATTGATGGGGTAATGTCTGGTTGTGAAAGACTTCCTCTTCATCATTGTGTTGCCAACGTTGGTATCACAAAGTGAGTTTGAAGTTTTCCCGAGCGCATGTTCTCCTACATAATTACAGATGACAATTACTTTAATTCCTTTTTTTAACAAGCTTTTTAATCACATAAACTACAGAATGAATAACTTAGATGAGACCAAAGATGCACATAGCTTGAAAACTGCTTTCTTGGTCCTTAATTTGTTGCCACGATGTCTTCGATGTGAAGAGCTAAATACTGTATTTAGAATGACAGCAGGTGTTTTCATGGGAAGATGAACATGGATATAACAAAAAGGCTTTGCCAAGCAACAACTAGAGAATGGTCTTGCAAGTATTCAAAGGATGAAATTTTTAAGGATAAAGATTATGAATTTGCCTGGCATAGGGAATATGAGTTTGACTCAATTCCATCTAGATTCATTGGGACTCTTGGATTTAAGTGGGAGATGGATTTGACCTGGTAGGTGTGTGAAAAATGGTGACTTTAAAATGAATAAAAATGTAGAATAAATGTCATCAGGAAAAAAAACAAAACAACTATGCTATGTGATTTACTGCAGTGTGAATCCCCCCAGCAAATGAAGAAACACACACAGTTAAGATAATGAAAATAAAGCTAAATAAAGCATTAGAATTGCATAGAACTCACTTTGATAAGCACACTGACTTTTCTACAATCCCTGTCCTCTTGGGGCCTTTTTTTTTTTTTTCCTGTTGATGCATACAAATGAGATACAAAGTCTGCAGGTATATTGCTTAGAATGTATTTTATTTACTGCTCCTCCCCAACCCAAGAGACTAAAAACCTATACTGGAGTTGTATTATGTCTCAAGTAAGGAACTTTCCACTACATGATTTCACATGCATCCTCAGAAAAAAACATTTCTTTCAAATATGCTGTTTCTTAGTTTGATAGTCAAGTTAGCAATTCATTAAGTTTTAATTAAAGGAGAGAAAACATTGTATTAAGTAGCTATTACTAATTTTGAATAGCTTTGTCAGAGGGCTGTTGAACCTTGGTTTTCTAGAGAAACATTTAACTTGAACCGAAAAGCAAAATATGTATAAAGATCAAAGAAGGAGATTTTACTCTCAAAGATACATTACTCAGCTATGCCCTATTCTGCAGTCAAAGGACCTTAGTAGTAAAGAGTCAAGAGAAAAAGCATAAGGGTAGAGGCAGAAACAGACAACTCTGTCTTTTTTTACAGTCTCCAGAGAACTCTGCAGTTTTGGTTGTTTATTCATCAGCTGCAGAGGACACTGAGTTCTTATCTCTTTATTTCCACAGAAAGTAATCATCTTTTACTCCTTTATGAATACAAAGCTAAAATCATTATGACTTATTCCATCAAATGCTACACTGTCAATGGGAAAAGCTCTGAGAAAGGTCAGTTATTTGACACTTAAGCTGCAGCATTTGCAAGCAGTGCTTGTAGTTTGTGATATTTTCTATATAACAGGCTAAGAGACATATCTAGGCATTTATGTAATTATTCCTATGTGTTTGAATACCTAGTTTAATGACCATTAAATTAATTCTAATGAGCATTCTATTGGTAAAGATACACTTCACAAGTTCAGTAAGAAAAAGCAAGCCAATAGACTCTGTATGTTACAACCATGTTAGTTTTCTCCTTTTATTTAATTTGTGGCTACTCTCAAGGCCCCTCCAGTGCATGCATCATTTTTATTAAAATTAATGTAAAATGACTCACAGCGTCTAAATTAATTACAGTGATACATAGTGTTATTCTGTTCTAAGCAAAAATTAAGTTTATTCATGGTTGTTCATGTTTGCAGCATAACAAATCAAAATAAAAAGCCCCTCCCCGTGCTCCCCAAAGATGGCACTGCTTACTGCTAGTTGGAAGTAATGATAAAGAATTGCAGAATTCTGGCCCTGAACCACTAAAATTCGAGCAATCAGTTGCAGGTTTTGCATCTACATTTAAGAAAACTCAAATATATCTAAATGATACATTTAGATAAGGAGGAAAAATCTTTTCTGAATACAGTATATAGACACTTATGTTTTTCTAATTTTTCAGCAAGGCAAGATGTGTTTCATATTTTTCCAACATCAAGGGCATAACCAAAACTCTGCTTTCTCATTTACAGAAGGGAGAATGAAAACAGCCCAGGCTGCCTAAAATTCTTCAGCTATTTGCTTTTCCACTGTTATATTCATGTACTTTGTTGTTGAAGGTGCATAAAGTTACAGACCCTGGCTTTAAGCTGAGTGCCATATGAAGTGTAGAGTGAAGGTATAGGCTGCAGGCAGGTAAACTGGAAAGTTCACACCCAGACTCTCTAACATGTGTGCAGGAAAAGCTGTGCTCCCCAGACAACAGGCATTCCACTTCTTTACACACACTAGTTTATCAAATTCTTTTAGAGGCCCCATGTATTTATAAATGCAAATATTGTACACAAAGATTGGGGGAACTGATTGGAAATGAAGTAATAGGACACATATAGGTGAACATTGAGCATAGATTAATGAACCACAAAAACCTTCCAACTGTTTAACAGTAATCTCTATAACTGCAAAGTAACCTTTATACTTAGCAAATATTCCTTCAAGTATATAATTGAAGAAATGTATTAAGAATAAAATAAAATTTAACTGCTTTGCAAATAAATTGAAAACATAAATTTTAAATATGCCAAACCCATTCTTTCTTGCACATTTTTGTCTTGCTCTACACAGCGATGTCATTACTTGCAAGAGCTCAGAGTGAGCAGAGATAAAGAAGGCAAATGGACAGTGACAGCCATGTAATCCAGTGTCTGATTGCTTTTCCACATGTCACTGGTGAAACACACAACTCTCCCCTCAGCCTCTGTGAAGGTCTACAGTACTCAGACTCTTTCAGTCTAATGCTGTCCATGCAGACAAACAATGTCTTGAAGGAATCCTTTGCTGAGATTATGCTCTCTGGAAATGTTTTGACACCACTATTGCTCATCATTAAAAATTCATCTGCTAGCCTGAGCTACAAATATGAGTTAGGAAGAGCTCATATCGAAACAAACCTTAAACTTTTCACTGTGAGTCAAAAACACTGGAAATATTTTTGTCAACAGTTTTTCAAATTTGTTCCAAATGTTTGTTTACTTTTGATAGCTCCTACAAGCTGATCTCTATAAAATTGTAGCAAAGAATTTTCAAGAGAACTGCCACCTTTTCTGTTTGTGCTCTTTTAATGGAGCCTCATGTAATTTTCCCTTTTTTTGACAAACTTTGTTTTAAATTCAAGCAATGTTAGTCTACTCTTTTTTATTAAAAAAAATAAAAATCAGTATAGTCTTGGTGTTTGGGAACAAATGGTTTATCATCACCTATGAGAATTTAATGACTGGTCAGTCTCTTGCTTTTACAATTCATTTTAAGACTCTGCAACTCTGCATCTTCTCAAAGGCAAATAAAAGAGATAAACAAACTATGTGTAAGGTGGTCCTAGTGCTTTTTGTATTGCCAGCAGTAGTCAATAGTAAGTTTTTTTTTAAATATGCTGAGAAAGATAGACCTGGTTCTTCAAAGTATTAGACCCTGGATACCATCTTTACATCTTTTCAAATCCACCGAAATTTAACCAGTTTGAAACTGGAGGAAGGGAGTGAAAAGTTTAATATTTCTAGGGATTAATGTATGTGCCTCATTTTGTAATTTATTACAGTGAATAAGCTACAGCAAAGAGCAATCTTAAGAAAAAGACAAAAAAAGTAGATTAGCTCTTTTTACTATTCATTTGAGGAAGACTATCCATTCTTTTTCCTTTTTTACCCACCAACAGATATCATGGCTTACAGAATTAAATGAGAGAACTGTTGTGGCTCCTCAGTAGAATATAGGCTATCCAAAACATATGCTTAAATACAGCATAAACCAGTTACTAATGGAGAGGGTAAATCTTAATTTTTTTTTTTTTTTCTAATAACAGAAAAAAACATCATGTTTAGCATTAGTTTTTCTTTTCTCTCTTTTTTTGACAGTGTTTTTTGTTTCTCCTGCTGTGCAATACAGGTGCTGATCATGATACTAAAAATGCAATATTAATAGTGAAAACTGCTTTTGTTGCCAGAAAAGCATAAATCTGTGAATTGGTGATGTGTTTGGAAGAAAAGCATGCTTTTGTGAGTCACTGCAGAATGAGGACAAGCCTGTGTTTGGTACCAGGCTGAGTGTTCAGCAGGTCTCTGCTTTGCCTCCATCCCCCAGCCCAGCTGTTTGCTGGGATGAGCAGGTGTGGGCAGGAGCCCTGTCCTGTGCCTCTCCTGCCCTGTGCAGCCTCCAGAGAAAGCCCAGAGCAAAGAAATGTGCACTGAGTCTTTTGACCTACAGCCAGAAAATCTCCCTTTTATGTCCATCTTTTATCCCTGTCCTTCCAGTTGCCCAAGTCTTGGAGCAGCAAGAGCCCAGAGCTCGAGAGGCTTCTTGGATTCAGGAAAGTTCCCACTCTGATATTTTCTTTGATTTAGATAATAACAGGTTCATTTCTTTGCACATGAAATAGTGATCTTGAAACACTTTCAAGTAGAAGTTTTTTTTTCTCTCCTGGAAGAACTTCATCAATATTATCACTAGTCATATTTATAAATGTGAAATAAGCCACAGAATGTTGCTCTATCCTATTTTAATTAAAAAAAAAAATCTACAAACCAACCAACAGCTGTTATAATAAAGGTTTTTTTTGCAGTATGACCTTTACCTCCTAACTTGGTGACAAGATAAAAGAAGCTAAATTTTAAACCTGTATTTGTGTGCATATTGTTTTCCTTTTCTTGGCAATATAACACTCCTAACAGTAATAGGGTTTGTGATTACATTTCGAGACTCTCCATCTATTATACTGGCTTCCACTTCTATTAAAAATATATATTTTGGATGAGTTTTATAGCTTAGCAATGAAACAGTCTCAAAGCAGCTTTTTGTTTTTCTTTTTTTACAAAATGCCTTAGCTTAAAGATTACATTTTTGTTATTATTTAAAATAATATAATAATTATTTAACAGCCTGAGTGCAGAAAAAAATACCATTTCCTAAGTGCTAGAATTTTAAAACAAGTCTAAACTCAAAAAACAAGCTCAATTCTCAAACAGGGTTATTGAAACACAGATCTTATTTTTAGTGCTCCTCACATCTGAGAGTGTTCAGTGTTGAGTGGTTAATATTTTACATCAATGTCCACAGTGCAAAAAATACAGAACAATTTCATATTAGAAGCAATTCCACAAATTCTTGTCACATAACTCTAGCACAAACATTTCCATTGAGTAAATTTCTCTAGTTTCCATTTCCATAGTTTTCTAACATGAAATTTTTTCTGGTTTGTAGAGAAGCAATTTGGACTCTCAGACCTCCTTTCCATTAAAAAAAACCCAAAAACTAAATTTCTCTGAAATATTTTCAGTAAGGTTAATTCTGAAGTTTACACAACTGACTTGATTTTCACATTATGTAAATTGTTCAAATTCAGACAAAAATTAATGATTTTTGGAAAGGATATGGGTGACCATATATATATATGTATGTAGATAAATAGGGTTAAATAATAGAGTTAAATATATAAAAAATACATATGCACGCAGGACCTGGTAATTAATAATTTTTTTCTCCTCTTTCAAGTAATGTGAATATGCATTTTGAATTTGAATATGCTTTTTATGCTCTGTGTTTTTCAAGGATGGGTGGTTGAAATGGTTCAATTTAATTTACAATTAAACCAAAACCCCAAAAACATGTAAGAGTAGAAATGTGATGAATAGCTGAGCAAAACTACCTTTTAGGTGTTTACTGGAGAGAGCTCACAGGGAGGTAGAATGAGGTTTGATCTTGTTTTATGGTATGGTGAGTACAATATTCAGGAAAACAATAATTTGCATTTAGTTAGCATCTGAGGTAAGTGTAGTCATTATAGTCTTTTTTCTCAGATGAGCAAATGTAGGATTTAGCTGAGTGCCCCCTCTCAGGGAAGCAATGTCAGGCTCAGCTGGCAGCAGGCTCCTTGTCCCCCCAGCTCAGGGCAGGACCTGCCAGCAGAGGCTGCTCCGTGCTGTCTCTCAGGACAGTGAGCCAAGCTGGGTTTTTGTTCACCAACCACGCACTTGGTACAAAGAGGAGCCATACAAGGCTCTCAGGCAGCTTCCATGGGAGTTCCTTCTGTGTTTGAAGGCTTACAAATGTGCTCCATCCCCCAAAACACATTTATCAGCTGTTATTCCTTTGGAATCAACCAGATCTCCAAGGAGAGCCAGGGTTAAGATCCATTTTGCTGTGCCCAGCTTTTTCTCATCATTAACCATTCTCCCACTCTATGGCCATAGACACTTCATGGTCTTCAATCCAGAGGGCTCAAGTGCATCCATAAAATGCAGCAGGAACCTGGGCACCTTGTTCAGGGCACAGAGCAGCTACAGGGAGCAGATGCCTAACTGTAATGTGCTGTCGTTTTCACAGTTGTTGCACATAAGTGCATTGGTGGATCTAGCTGCTCATGATTAATTTAGCTTTACTCCACTGCTTATTTAATAAAGATTTTATTATGAACAGAAGAAATCAGATTTGGAAATTAAGCTGCTTCCTACAACAATCTGTGTGTGCATTGAAAAAAATTCTGGAGACAAAACTGGACAAAAAGTAATGTCCTTACAGTTAGCATATGTACACTGTACAGCCCATTTTCCCATTTCTCTTTGGCCATTTAAACATTTCAATGAATTATACATAGAGCAGTGAAATCATTTTAGCATTTCCAGTGGAACTAGCCCTCCAGCAAAGAGCAGCAATGGAGCTTCTCCTGCTTCATAGCCTTGCATACAAACAATCAAGACAGGAATGCTCAGTAATGTGCAATATACAGTGTGGCTCCATACGTATTCAGTTCAGATCTTAAGAACAGAAAAGTGGATGTATGTTTGCAAATAAACTCTGTTCAACATGAAAACAAACTCATAGCACAGATGCACTTTCAATCATTAGTGGCAAATGAGGATACCTTTAAAATGTAAGTTTAGTTTAATTTGCATGGATCAAGAACAAAGGAAGCTAATTGTTGATATAAAATAAGCAGACACACCCAACAGCTTTTCCCTTTTAGCTCATAAAGCCCTGAGCAGACTGCAGTGTCTTTGAGCAGGTCCATGGGGCAGGCTCGGCTGGCACTCAGCGTGGCACAGGGACCCTCAGGTGCAGGGTGCCCCTGAGCTCAGGGGATCTCCTCCATCCCCACCCTCTGCTGACACCGCTCAGAGAGGCACAAAGGAGCAGGGTGGTGGGACAGGAGCCCATTTCTCTGCTGTGTTTGATCAGGAAAGCATTCCTACTCCAAATGACACTTAAGCACGTGTTTAAGTTCTAGTGGGACATAATAAGGAGCAGGAAATGTGTGCTTAAGTGTTTTCCTGAACAGAGTCCAAAACTGAGTAGGTCATGGGTGAAATCTTTCCTTGCAATGCTGTTCTGCCTGCATCACTACTTGCAGCTGCCTGCCCAAGGCAGGGAAGTGTCCTTCTATGCCTCCAATAAAATGCTGTCATTTCCAGGTTTCCCCTGAGACCTGAGGAAAGACTGAATTTCATCCAAAAAGGAGGCTGAGGAAAGTTTCAACCAAAGAAAATAAACTACAGTGTTAAATAAGGTTAATACTTTTTCATCATTTTAGTGGTGTTCACTTCCCTAAGCGGCTATAACTTCAGCACAAAGAATGATGGGGCCAAGTGCTCACTTGTATGTTATATTGCAAAAATTAAATAAATGGGGTAGGAATTTCATATTATTTAGATAGCTTGTAGTTGCAACATTGCTGCACTGAATGGGATTCTCTTAGAGATTGCATTTTGCTAACTGCTGCCTTTTTTAGTGCAAGAGAAACTTATTTCCATTTGTAAAAACTCTTTGGGTTATTTGGGTTATTAATACAGAGGCCATTTTGAAGCACTTGATTTACAAAATCTCTTAACCTGACTACATACAATTCACATAATGCACTGTGTGGCACGAGACTTCTGAGACATGGATCAGCCAGGGAGCAGCAGGTCACTACTGAAAACATTGTTCCAGGGTCACAGACCTGGCTCTTTCAAATCTTTAATTGATTTTTCAAACGAGGAATAAAAGTAAGGAATTTAAGGGAGGAGATCTTTAAAAGACTAGCAGCAGACTTCTGCACGCATACCATTGTACGATGAATTGTTTTAATTAAAGGGGTCATAATTACAGTCTTGTTTGCTCATGCTGGCTTTTGGAGAAAGGAATAATGAAGTACAATTTCATCTTCTGATCACCCATCTCCCAAATAATCTTAAACCCTTTCAGAGTCTTTTTGGCTGCAGTTGTCATTAAATAAGCAGGACTGAAACACGGCCATTTATCACAGCATGTATGCTTCCATTTACTGCAACATTTGTAGCATTTCTCGTTCGCAAAAAGGAAACAATAAACACTGGCATGTATTTACCTACTCTCAATGACCTAATGTCCAGTTTTCAGTGTCCTCTGTCTGTTGACCATGCTCTGCAACGTCTCACCACCACAGTCTTTGCTGCAGTTAACATACAACACAAAAGTTCAAAATGTATTGGTGTGTTAGATCACTGCACTATAACTACCATTTGTCTTACATTGTAAGCAAGGGAGAAAATGGGAAGGATTAAACAACTATTTTCTACAAAGATCCTGCAATGTTTTCTGTAAAAACTGGCAAAATTACCCATGCCCATAACGATCAAATGCTATACTTATTTGATCAAAATAATTATAGGAAAACATGACATTTAAAGTTGAAATTGTTTCAAGAACCACTTTCAAAAAGTATTATATTAAAGACAAATCAATACTTTTTCTACTGTCTTCAGGCAAGATCTTCAAAACCTGAGATAATTGAGTATTTGAAGAACCACAAATCACATATTGATCTGAAGAATTTAGATACAGCACTGAAGAGAATGTGTTCCCATAACAAACTGCCATGTGTTGACACTACTGCTGCCTATTTTTATTTTTCTCAGCAATTTTAAGGCTCATCTAGTAGCTACCGAATTGTGCAGCCAGTGGCAGTGATAATACTGTGAAAGTCAGAACATTCATAAACTTATTTTCCATATAGTGTTGTTGATGTACACACACAGTAAAAATGAAGACTGGCTAATGTGTTATCCACTGAATTAAGGAATAACAGAACAAGACATCATTGAAATCTATGACAGTTTCCTTTAGAGCTGTCTAAAGGTGAGAGGAAGAAAACAAAAATAAAAAGAGAATTACATTGCAATGGACAGCCTTACTTTTTGTCTTCTGTGGCACAGTAGGTTTTTTTTATATGTGAATTTACTTCTATACATACATAGCTAAAATCTTGTTACTTCAACTTCACTTATTTTACTGCTGCCTTTCACTTTTGTCAAAGCATAAAAAATTTTCAAATAATTCATTATGTTTACTAAACAAATGTTATTTAACAGTAGTTAAAGAGGGCTTAACAGATTATTCTATATTTTAGATAAAAAATATATCCTATAAAATGGATTTTTGAAACTTCATTTAAATAAAAACAGCAACAAAACAAAACAACATATTCTTTGCATAAAGGCAAGAAGGCAAACAAACAAAAAAGCCCCAAACATTAACAGAACCTTAGGGCTATGCAAGAAAACTTTAAAGAAATTTCAACCAGAAGCAGAAAATGTGGTGAAAAACCCCAATGAAGCCTGGCTAGCTGTACAGTTTTCTCAATGTCCTGAAGTCCCTTGAGTTTTCTGAACCTCCCTGGGGTATCTACTTTCTGTGTCACATTCACACTTGGAAAAGTGCAAATCTGCCTCCCTTTTCTGTAGTTGACAACAAGCCAGCAAGGCTCAGCTGTGCAAGGTCTTCTCCAAGAGCTGCCTTTCCTGGAGCTCGATCTCCCCCTGAGCAGAACCCTAAAGCTGCACTCGGAGATCTGTTACCTCTCCCTCACCACAAACAGGAAGATGTAACCTGGTGTAAATAAGGAGGTGATCTGGGGGCTAAACTTATTTTTATTATAAAATAATCTTCGTTGCAAAAGAGTCACAGATATCCTGAATTTTACCTACATTAGTAGCTTATCTCTAAATTTTCCTCTGTGACCCAAAAGTGCAGAAGAAAAAAGGTTCAAGTCTAGAATGCAATACATGTGATTTCCATTGTTGATGTCATGATGTGTTACATTGCCCACATTGCTATGTACCATGCAGAATTCCATTAGCTCTTCATATTTTATATTTGTTTTCAAAGGCCGATTATGATGTGTCATATATAGCATAAGATTCTCTTCTTGATTACAAAAGCAAACTGATACTACCATAAATAAAATCCTGGTGACCATTCCAGTACAGTTTAAGATTGAAATTTTTTTAAAAAAACTAAGTCTAAATAAACAACCCAAATATATACCTGTCTTTTACTTCCACATATGGTGAAAATAAATGATATCAAAAATAAATAAAATTGCATATAAAGGAAGTGATTACAAGACTGAAAGTGCTGCATATACTTAAAACTACATTCTTTCAAGTGTGCTGCCACAATTTCTCATAAAAATTTTTATTTTTAAAAAAAATATATTTAAATCACTATTAAAAAGCAAACAAATTTTGGTTCAATGTCATTAAATGTTCATTCCACCGAAAATGACAATTTTATCCAATTGTTATAAAATATTTCCCTTACATGAAAAATTGGCTAATAAGAACTCAAAGTTATTTATAGTTAAAGTCAACAGTTTTGAGGAACTGTCCCTCACTGTAATCTTCTTCCCCAAATGCACTGTCCACTCCCATCAGCCTGATCTCATGGAACAAAGACTGCCTAATTGAAAGAGATCATATGTAGGCCATGGAGACGTCATTAGGCGATATGATAATATTCCAGAAGGTTGTCTCTTGGAAATACTTAGCTCATTAATTTTAAGGGCAAAGTCTGATACAACATCAGAAACTTATACAGGAGAATTCAAATAAGTTTGTGACTGAACTACCACAGCATAAGGACTCTGGAGGATCAAACTAGCTTACATTAGGTGCATTTTTTCTCTTGGATGCAGAGCGTCAGATAAAAGAGAGTACCATGGAAATTCTGTGAATTCATGGTAGAATAAGTAAAATTTCCAAAATTTAAGTGATATTTTGAATGCCTGTAAGGAACACCCTACTTAGTATAACAGTCAGATTTATTATCAATTTCTTATGTGTTGGGGCTTGGATAGGCAAACATGAATCCTAGCAAAAGTGTAACAAAAGTTGTTGAAACAAACTTTGTTTACAGTTCAGGCACTCAGAACTATCCTCTCTCCTTAGATACTTAATTCTTGTATGACATATGACATTAGTTTGCAAGCACTTTTTTAGAAATTTAGAGAATGTAGAGGTTTTTCATAGTAAATTGGAAAGATCTTGCTTAAGACACAATGGATGGGGAAAAGGGAAATGCAAACTTTCTTTTATCTGTAAAAATAGATACAATTTTTCGAAATGATAAAAGTCATGGGATTCAGTCAACAGGGTGAGGACTAGGACTTGAATTCTGTCACAGATGGGATGAAATTCCCACATCTCGGGTGTAGTCTGGCTTCCCCTGGACAGAACTTTCATTCAGCTTCTCCAGATGCTGGGATGCAAAAGGTGAGCTTGTGGGGAGTTCTAAGATCTGGGCTTTCAGGCTGCTTTAATATTCTCTGGCTCTCCTCAGAACCACTCAGAAGATTTTTCACCTCCCATGAAGTTTTATTTGCTCATCATTTGGAGTTTATTAATAGTAGATTTATGCACACCAAGATCTCCTAGAACTACATATTGCTGAGCAAAGGAAGGTTTTTGTCTCCAGCCAGCATGGGTACGGCAGGTTTGGCCATTAGAGACAGAACTGACACTGCCCAGCTGCACCCATCCTTAAAGTAGGAGACTTTAAGGATCTTTTCCTATGGCATGTCACTTTGGTTTTGTTTTTTTTCTTCTGTAACCAGCATTGCTACCAGGGTATTTGCAATTTCTTCCCATCCTTTCCAGCACTTCAATTCTTGCATGTTTCTTTTCTGTGTAACACTGAGCAGCAGTGTGAACCTGCACCTGACAATCCTGCAGTGCAGATACACGTGGGATCCCTGAACCAGGGTAATTTATTCCTGCCCTCCACGGACCACATTAAGCAAGGAAGCTGTCTGAGGATTTGGGAGCAGTTGTAGAGGCTGGATTTATCATACAGTTCAAAAGAAACTGAAATGCCAACATAATGGATAATTGTAACAATGTCTAACCATCCAGGGAAATACGTTCTGACAGGAGGCAGATGATATTTGGAATTATATTATTCCATAGGAAGACAGAAGTTCTTATTCTTAAAGAGAACAGCAAATAATGTATATGAAATATGTGATTTCACTATAGCATGATTCCAAATGGTCTGAAAGAAAAATGAAAGCCACAAACTCTACAGCAGAGAGAATTTATATACTTTTTGGCAAAAAGGATCATGCCTGAACAATTTTGTTTGAATATGAAAATAAATAAGAATGTTTATAAATATTAGATGTTTGGAGCTTTTTTTTTAGTTAAAAAACTATGTTTTCATCAAGCCTACAGAAATATTTTTGGACTCTGCTTAAATTAATCTAGACTCTAAAAATTTCCATTTCTCCCTGACCTAAACTTAATTTTCACATTATTTTTTTTCTACTTAATTGTTTTTTTGTTTGTTTTTGTCTTTTGTTTTGTTTAGACATCGGTATTTACACAGTTGTAAGTAATTTTTTTTTTTTTGCTTTCATAACCAAATTTTAGCAATTATAGCTCTATAAGTAGTAAAACTTAGAAAATAAGATAAAGTAAAAGATCATTGAAGAACAGTTTTCATCTCTCTTCAAAGAGCATTTCTATGACACTTTACCTCTGGTTTGTTTTGGTATTATAATGGTAACAGTCATTCCAAAAGGAATAATTTCAGTTTTAAGGTGCTCTTTCACCCCAGTGTTGTGTAGTTGATACTGGGTCTGTTGTTAATATGAAGGAGAGAAAACTATCAGTCTGCTCAACAGCCAGCCTGTGCAGCTCTGCTTTAAAACTTATTCTATTTCCTATATTCCACTCTTCTTATCACAGGTCTTTTTCATTATGTAAATCAATATTCAATTATTTATCTTTAAAAAATAGTTTAAGAGATGGAAAATAATGCTTATGTTTTGGCCTTTAATTCTTACTCCTCTCTTCATTATCTGCAATATTTTGCCTAATGCTTCTGATTATAGTAGAATAAATGATTCTAAAAAAATATTACTTTATACAAGATAAAAAAGAAGCTGAGCATTTCCAATCTGAAAGCTTTTCAAATTTCTCACTATTTTCAATATATATTTTTTCTCCTGGTAAGCAGCAGCTGATTTTGACTGAATCTCAGTTAGAATCCAGTATCACCAAGCAATCATCCTGCATATGGTGCGAGAGTAGCTGGGAGTTTTACTTCTTCTTGCACAAAAAGCTTACATAAAATGCCTACCTAAAATTTAATTTATTTTAGACCAAGAATGATAATAATAATAATAAAAAAAGGTTAAATTGATGAATAGGCTATCATTAATAGTGAGAAGACAACTTCTGGAAGCCAAATGGTAACCATAGTAAAGAAAGGATTTCCCAAGAATCTTTTTCCCACTTCACCCCATGTACAAATGGCAAGAAGACAGGCAGAGACCACAAAAAAAGCATCCTTTACCAATTCTAGAATTCTTTTTTGTAATAAAATGTACATCATTTTTTTACTGAAATTTATAATACACTTAATAATCCAAGTGTAGAGAATAAATCAAAATGATGTAGCTCCACTATGAAAATAGAACCAGGACTTAACATCAATTGCTTTGGACCATCAGTATCTGAAATATAAAACAAAAATAAAAACCCCTCTAAATATCTTTGCACCTTGAATTCTTAGCATTAAATGTTTATGCTGCTTTAAGGCAACTGATTGATCTTCATTGGATGTATATTGATGTCATTCAGCAAATGATTTTCAGTTGCAAAGAAAACATTGGATTGTTGATGTTGCTATTTAAAAACTACATAAAAATAATATTAAATAAAAAATAATAAATTCTATTGAATACAAAGTAATGAATTCTATTGAATTCTATTTAAGCTCCTACTGGATTTTATAAGTTCTGAAAGTTAAATATTGGCTTTCCAGGCAAGTTTTCCAATTTCTCATTACTCTAATTCATATTTGCTTTAATATTTTGGTTTGTGGTTTACCATACTTATTACTGCCAACTCCTTACAACTATTTTCTAAAATGTTTTCTTATGAGGATATGAAAGATTTCAATTCTACAATTTCTCAAGAAAATATGCTAAAAAAGTAACAAGGTTGATAAACACAGTTACCCACACAAATCATCAAAATTATTCTGAGGAAAGATATAGAATGATAAATCTCAAAGAATATATCAAAAGATACAGAATAACATGATTGAATTTAAAAATATTCTTCATGATCTTGTCTGTAACTGCAATCTCTCCAGCTCTGACTGTATATCAGAAAATTGCAGCAAGGTTATCCTAAGTAAAATCACTTCTTCAAAAGATGCTATGGGTTAAATTCAAAATTTCTTACAGCCCCTATTTACAGAAATCAGGATACTTTTTCTCTAATTAAAAAAAAAAATCACAATATTATGATCAATTAGTGTTTCTGGTTTTCTGTGGGTTATCTGAAAAAAAAGAAACTCATTTAGCAGAAATGGAAGAGGGAACTTAGAAGTGGATATTTGGAAAAATGCATTCTTGAATGAATAGAAATATGCTCTTATCCCAAATCTTTCCTTAAAGCAGGCTGGCTACAACAATACAAAAGTTATTGCAGAGATAATTTTGCCTCCTGTCTCCATCTTTTAAGAGTTCCTGCAAAACATTTCCAGACATTCCTGTATTTTTGTGCCAATGTTTTGATATTAAGTTGGTCAGATAACTGTCATGTTTAGATCTTGGTTTTCTTCTTCTCTGACTCAATGCATATTCTGCTCTATTTGGAATCACTCTTTGAGTCTAAAAAGCAATCTATGTAAACCAGAAGAGAGTCAGAACAAAGTGCTAAATTCCCTTTCCCAGCTGATGACTGACCCTGACTGATGCCACAGAATCTGACTTCAGGTACATTAGTTTTGTACAGAAATGGAGATCAGATTTGCTTTTATAAGAAATACAAAGTGATCCAGAAAAAAGTTTAAATATCAGTGTTCTGAACTAATTAGCAGAAGTACAGAAAAGCAAATTCTTCAAGTAGTGTTTTGCAATGAAACGTATAAAAAATATAATGTCTTGTGAGGAAATTAGTTTTACAGGAGATTTTTTTTTCATTATCTTAGTTTATAATCAAATAGAAAATGAGTTGGAAGAATGTACCTCATAAAATTCCTGGAGTGAACAAAATTCTTTATTCCTCTTTAGAAAGGGGGTAAAGACACACACCTTCAGTATTTTTACAGCTTTTTTCTCACAGATCTTTTTGTGAGTCAAGCCTTTTTTCACACAGAACAGGAAAGTGCTAGTCAGCATACTCTGGATTGTAAATAACTTAAAATGAGAAGTGAATCAAACAGGATTATTTTTCACTAACGTCTATAAGCATTCAATTGGTCGTGAATACTAGATATCAGAAAGACCAAATGTATGTTTTCTGGTTCAGTGACTTCACTTTACAGAATTACTTTCCTATCAAAAGGGGAAATGGTCAAGTTGACTCAGAAAATACTGTGGGAAATAAAGTTAAAAAGAAGCAATTCTTCTGTCAGCTGGACTTTTGAACAGCAGTAAGGACAGTCATTCTTATGTTTGTGTGCTAATCTTCATGAGACTGAGCTTGAGATGACCCAGCTGGTTAGGCTGAACCCACGCCAGGCTTGTGGGCTCAGTCTTGTGTGGGCCATGCACTCAAGAGCTGGACTTGGTGGTCCTTGCAGGGCCCTTCCAACTCACAATATTCTGTGGTTCTCTGATCAGCTCAGTCACTCAGACTTCTCCACTTTTAGTGGAGATTTTTAGTTATTTATGAGTGGTGACATGGGGCTTAGACTTTCATCCCAGTCAAGATTTAGACTTAGGCTTTCATCCTCCAAGAGGGACTTGGACCCGTTGTAGAGGCAGTCTCAAGAAGAGTTTTGGAAATTAATCATGTGAATCTATGTCTGTGTTCTGAGAAACAGTGTTTGTAGCTGGGTTATACTGCAAATACCTTTTCCTTCTCTCAGTTGGACAATGTGGTCAGCAAGACATAAGAATGGAATTACACCTCTCTCCACTCTTATCTTCCTTCCTCTCCTAACCCATATTTAATGACTGTACTCCAAGAAGTTGTCACAAGAGTAGAAAGAAAATTCTTCCATTTTATGATCCCCTTTAAAAAGATGTTTAATTAAATTCACAGCCCAGCCTCTGTGAGGCCTCTTTCAATTCTAATATTGGCATGGACATGAAATAATATCTTTGTTCCACACGTTTTAACCTTTTATTCCTTCCCGGTGCCAAAATGCAAAGTTTAAAATGGTGTGCAGTGGCATGCAGCTGTGAAAACAGAATGATTTCTGGACATGATTACATTGAAAACCAAATTTGTTATCTACTCTCAAAGGTGAATATTCAGTGCATTTTTTTCCCTTACCCACTTAACCTCTGAAATGTAATACATTTACAGAAAAAAATTCCAATCATTTAGCATCTACTGCCTCTATTCCTTTGTGTGCTTTTCCACATCCCCAGTGATCAATGCTAAGCATTTTATCAGATTCAAGACTGTAATAAACAGTGGAAATAGAGTGGGTTCATCTTATCTTATCCTAGTCTCATTTACACTGAGTAGGATAAGTTAAGCTGTGCCTAATGTAATGAAACTATCCTCATCAAAATATTTAGACTTTAATTTTTGAGTCATTACAGGGGTATTTTGTGCAGTTCTGAGACAAAATCAATTTGGCAGGAGTTTTTGCATCATTATTTTCTGTCACAGTGTCTGGGTGGGAAATAAAATATACATCTGAGTGTTGTGGTCCAGACCTATTCTGTAATTTTTTGACTATGTTTGTAGATATATTTTCATCAGAACACCCTGAAGAAGTATGTTCATTTTTGTCATTTTTTCATGGTTAAGTAGAACCAGAAAAAACGGGAGCCACATACCTGAGAAAGACATTTAAATATCCCTAAGATAAACAAGTTCAATTTTAAAATTGTAATTCAATGTTCAAAACAGATGATGACTAAACACTTTTACTAATTGCATAACTATGTATCATTTAAATAATCATATAAATACAGTTGATTAAGAATGACTGATCTTTAAGAAAGCAATCAAAGTAACACAACCAAAACAGCACTGAAAGAAAGGAGGCAAAATGTTGCATTGCCACAAGGAGTTTCCAAATGTGCTTACATGCATGGATTTAAGCACTGCAAATCTAAATGTAAGAATAAGCACATAAATAATTCCTGCTGATTGCAGCAGAAGTGCCCATCTAGGGAAGGCAAATGGATTCCACCTTACGTCAGCTATTCAAATCAGCGGTGACAAGCCTTGCTTACTCCAGTTCCAATAATAAACCACCTTTACACTGAGCTCAGCCCCCAGGAATTTCCTCCAAACCACACAATGGAAAGTTTCACATCTCCTTTATGTCCACACAAGACCCCTAATGTCTGCAGAGGTAAAGATGTAAATGTCCCTGAATAATTGAATTTGTTTGGAATAGAAAGTAAAGTCAGCATATGTGGCCAGGACTGCTCAGCCTACTGTAGTCTTCCTCTTACTGAGATAATTACTTAGAGCATGGAAAAGGTACAGACCAGAGTCTACAATAAATAATTTCATTAAGATATTTAAGGTCTTTGCAGCCTTTTCAATATGATTTTTTAAGGGTTTTTTTTGAACTGTTATAATAATAATATATAAAACATTATAAATGTTCCACCAGAGCCATGAATGCATGCTGTCATTAGACAATGGCCTTTGAAAATATTCTGTGTTTTGCACCTCACAAGAAACGAGAATAAATATATAAGTGGATGAAGTGAACACCAAACAGAAGCTACATTAATTTTTAAATTTTTTTTGCATCAAACAGAGCTTTAACACTAACTTTAAAGCAGTAGGGGGAAGAAGGGAATGAATTATTTCCATCTTCCAGAAGTTGCTTAAGGATTGGATTTCAGTCTGGGGACTTTTTATAACCCATATTTTCATATTAAAAATATAGAGATCTTGAGCATCTTCTCAAATCTGCATCAAATTCTGGTACCATTAAAACATCATTACATTATCTGCCACTCCCTTATAAAGCCCAGGGTTTGGCCCGAGTGTTTTAGGCTTAAACCACCTTAACATATTGATTTTTTTCTAAATGTAACATTGTAAAAATAACAATGTGTAATCAAAGCTGACTAATTTTAGATGACTTTGCTTTTCCTATCAATCTATGTGAATTTTCAAAAGCACATATGTGAAGAAGGAGTTCATGGAAGCTGTTAAAAAAATTATGCCAAGGTTCAGCAGCAAAACCCTGCTACTAAAATGAGGAGCCCTGTGTGCAAACCAATGCTGAAAGTCTCTTTTAGGTTTTCCTGTGGCCTGACTGCCTGCAGTAGCTCATGAACACTGTGGCAGAGCTTCCTCCCAGCTCCTTTTTCAGTAGCTGAACCTCGGGACTCTGATTTTTCCCAGAACAGACGTGCTGGGCACTAAGATCCTGTATGGGTGCCACATTCTCTTTCCCCAGTGTAGCAGAACTTTTACTGCTGTCAGTTGTGCCCCTTCAGATTTGGAGAGATGTGCTGAGTGCCTGGACACAGATGTGGTTGAGCAAACAATACACCTTGTATGGCTCAATAGGTCTCCCACAAGAAGATAAGATTTTTATTTTTTTTAGTGAAACTATATGTATATGCATATATGTATACATATATGTATTTTAAAAATTTGAGTTTAATATTTTTAGAAGCCTTCTCTCTTAAAAGATCATCCTTTCAACAGTAAATGGTACCATTACACAACAGAACAGCATTAAAAAATAATACTGGCAATAATGAGGTAGTACATGAGTAAATATAGTAATAACACAAATACTTTCTTTTTGTGTAGAATATACTCAAATAAATTACTGGTTTTGTTCTCAGATACACATATCTTCCAAATAATTTCTTTATCTAAATTCTTCATAATTACATTTAATGACTCTATTCCTTTATCACAGTGCAAGATTTAAATAATAAAAGAATACTAATAGACTGTAATTATTGTAATCTATCTGTAGATATTAAAAACATTTTTGAGAGGAAAGAATGTTTTAGTTACTGGTAATACAGTGTTACTGCTGAGCTCCATTCATATTCCTCCTCCCTAATTAGGATTATAGTGTTCAAGAGTTTCTTCTTAACTTCAGCAGCTAAAGATTTAGGATGAGAGTAACGTGCACACAAAGTGCAGTACAAGCTCCAGCATTGCTGCAATCCCCATGCCTGATCTTGGGCTCTGTTTAGCTAACTTTGAGATTCTCAGGTACAGAACTAAAGAACAAAAGATTTAAAACAGTCCTGAAAGCAAATCCTTACTTGGCTTGTCAAACTATACATACTTGTTTTACAATTTATCACAGCTGGTATTCCTGACCTGACTTCAGGCATTAGAAATCAAGAGCAGCCGTCTTCTTACCTTAGCATGCCAGCCCACAGAGGGATTTTGATGTTTCCTTTGAAATCACACCTTATCCAAAAATGATAAGTACAAATGTTTCCTGTCTTTTACCTTAACAGTTTATATGCTGAAATTTTATTTTTTTTTTCCATCTCAGGTAACTTGATTTTCTATCCCCACTAAACCCATCCCCTAAACTCCAGTGGTTTTAAACAAATTAAATTAACATAAATACAAATTATATGTTATATAATGATATAAATGTTAACCTAAGAAAAATGTGTTACAGCACATTTCAAAATAAAATTTTATGACACTGCCTCAATGACTTTTCAAACATTTTAAGACTTGTGAATAGTTTCATCTATTGGTTGAAGGCTTAAAAAAACCAAGTGATCATTTGAAGTGTGTCAGGGGAAACACAGTTAATTATTTTACTTAAGAATGCCTGTGGGAAAATTAACTGCCAGAGTAGCAAAAGGGTCTGCTGGTAGTGAGTGGTGCAGGTTTGTTTGCATCAGAACCAGTCCTCAAAGGTGGCCACGGCCACATGACCTACAAACATTAGACAGGCACTAAAACCTATTCTTGAACAAGAGTCTGAACTAACAGCCCAGTAAGATTTTTCATTAAAAATTAAGGTAACATAAAAATACTGACATTCTCTCTCCCCAGAGGAACCTCAGTATGAGGCCTGAATCTATAATTCAAACATTAGAATGTAAGCACAAAAATGCATATTTTATATGCATTATATATGTAGATAATAGTATATATTTGATGTATAAAATATAGAGAGAAGATAAATAATACATCATAATATGGTACAATCACACCTTTCAGAAATTATGGGCACCTTGGCTTGCTATTTGAATCAGTCTCCAGAGCTGATATTTGCTTGCAATTCATTGTTGTTATTTACTGCTCACTGTAATCCCACCATTTATTATTAGGGAAGGAAATGCAAATTGTTTTTCTATTTAATATTTAAGCCATATTCCTTAATGTCTGTTAATTACCTACATCAGTATTTCTTTAAGGTCAAGTGTTTTAGGACTCAGCTATCTGAGATAAAAGTCAAAGATCCTGTTAAAATCTGAGGCATTGTCAAAGAATCACATCCCATAAATAGGAATTTTTCTCTTCTAGAAATTCAAAGCATAATGACAACAGAACAGAATATTGTTTGGCACATTCTTATTTTAGACTGGGTGGTACTATGAAAATAGAAGTGGCACTACAAATAATAGCACATGTGCACAATCAGTATTAATTTATGAGCAGAATTTTCACTATTCCAGACCTGTATAAATGAAGTATTTAAATTCTGTTCAGTGGTTTATTTTGTTTTGTTTTGTTTTTTAAATAACAAGTTAATTCTATTTAATTTGCATAAGCAAGGAATAAAAACTTAATCCATGCTATAGCAAATTTCATTCTAATAGACATAATGAGGATTAATGTGATTCAATTAGGTTATATCACTTTAACTATGTACCAGTAGGTACAAACTCTTCACCATTAGTAACTCAGAAATGGAGCCCAATGACTCCATCCCTTCAATTTCTCACTGATATCCACTCTAAGTAGATTTGTAACAAAAAATGAGAGAGGGTAAAGAAAGGCTTCTTCCTTAGTAAACTCAATTTTTCAATCCCCCCATTCACAGCGTTGTGGCCTGAAGGTGAGACATCAAATTGATGTTCTAGAAATTATCTACAGCCAAAACCATCTTAAATTTTACTAGATTCCCTTAAAGGAAAAAAAAAAATCTTTTAATTTCATTTTTCTCATGATGTGTTTCCACCTTCATGCAAACCCTCCATTTGGTACCCTAAGATTCAGAAACCTGCTGTTACTCCAGCAATTACTGACCTCACTGCTGTTCATTTTCAGACAAGAAAGCTGCTGAGAAAAAATTTCCTAAAATGGGTGGCATGGGGATTAAAATAAATTATCATGATGGAATTTGTACTCTGCTGTAGATTATCAGTATTCCTAAATGAGCATTAGCATAAAGAGTTGATGTGAAGCCTTTCCACAAAATAATTCAGGCCTGTAATAAATATTCAACACACTGGGCTTTAAAATGGTTCCATCTCAGGGGAACAAGCTGGCTCTTACTTTAGCATCAATACACCAGTTGGCAGCCATAAAATGGAAATGATACTTCACTTCAAATGTTGTTTCTTCCTTAGAGAAAAACTCAGTTCCTGAATAAAGAAAAAAGTTAAGAGAGAAGTTACTATGAATCCTTCTTCTATGAAGAAATAAGTTTACCAGTTGTTTCTTTCATTCTTGCTGTACTACTATTTTTCAATTTTCATATTTCATCTTGAGGCACAACATGTCCTCACATAAATCAGTCTGCTTTAAAGTCCAAAGATATTTTTAGATGTGTCTTACATGAAATTGCAAAGTCCATGTTTTTCTCACAAGTGTTGGTATACCTCTACCTGTGATTTCCTGTATGAAGACAATTTCAAAAGCAAACTAAAATTTTCATATTTAATAAAGATCCTCATGAATCATTTCAAGAAGCCCAATACCACTTATTTTAAAAATAAATGGTTACATTTTAGAAAACAAGAATTTGAACTCAAAGGGATGAAGCCTTAGTGCTTGGTGAGAAACTCTTCTTCTACAAGGAAAGAAAAATAAGAAGTTGCAGACACCTCTCACATTTACAGTTCAGGATTTGGGTTAAAATGTAGCTAAGCATCAGTTGTTGTTAGCAGCAACCACTAGAGAAGGAAAAGACAGGAATGAAGACTGTGCATCTTTGATTTTTATTTGTAAGTAAACTCAATTCAGACTATCAACACACACAGAAAAGCTACTATATTCCATGGCTGAGGTATAGTGAATAATCATAAATAATCTGAAGATGTTCCTCAAGACAAATTAGTATCACTGGTCAAAAAACTTTGTGTGACAAGTTGAGCATTACACTTGTCTGAGCTACAAGAAGTCAGTGGTGAAATGGAAAGCCTTTTATGACCTTAATTATTATCACCCATCGTCTTCATACTCATGTTCTTGATAACAAAACTGCTCAATACACTTAATTATGTAAAACAGATAAATAAAACTTGGAGTTACTCTGCTTTGAGTATGTTCTGAAAGGGTATTGCCTCCTTAGGATAAGTAATAATTCCCCCAACCACATTTTCATTCTGTTTTCTTTCAGCCTTGTGGTTCAAGGGTTCAGGGCACTTTGCTCTGTAAACAGGGCAAGCACCAGTCATGGTGACAATGGCAGAGAATTCTTGAATTCTAAAGAAATGGAGGTCAAGATTTAGATTATGACCTATGATTCATGCAGTTTGGAAAAATACCTTTATAATGAGGAGTAGAGGAACATGCAGAAAAAAATATTGACTTTGTAATGTCAATATTGTATATACAAAAATGTATATAACCACCGTGGGTTATATACAATTGGATTTGCTGATATGATTCATTTTTTTTTTAAATTTAAGGCATTCACAAACCTAGAGTCATATTTCTCTACCTAGTCTTTTCATATATGTGCTTCAAGAAAAAGGAATTAAATTCATGTTATAAATTTACAGATGAGGGTCTCATCTATACATCTAGACTACATTATTTCTATGGAAGACATGATGTTTCTATACCTTCTTAAAATGTAAGTTTAAAAATAATTATTTTCATTATTATATTCTTCTTAAAATCAGATTTCCATTTATTATTTCTTTGGTTTAGCAATAGGCATGGCTGATGGAAAACAAAATAAATGTTAAAGATCTTTTTATATGCCTTTCCCTATTTTTATTCTTAACATCAAATAGTGTTCTAATGCAAATTTTGTTACTGAGCATTGCTGTCATGTCCCCTATTTTAGATACCTAATAACTATATATCCAATTTATAAGATTAATATCAATCCTAGATGATGGTAGAAAGGGCTTAAAAGTACTATGCAAACATAAAATGTGAATGTTTGAACTAGAAAACACAAATTATAAATTTAAAATTTACATGGAGTTTTTCTTAAAGTAGAAATATTTCACTAACATTGAACTCTTGATGGAGGAGATAAGATGTTCATTTCTGGAATTAGAAATTCTGCTGCTATGGATGCAAATCACCACAAGCAGATTTTCTTTACTTTAGCTGATTATTGGCATAAAATAACTCTTTTTAAACTAAAAAAAAAAAAAAAAAATTAACAAAATTCACGATTTGTTGATGACAGAAATGTCATGTTTGTTGCTTAATTGTTCTGCGTCCTCAACAAATGTCCTTTGAAGAGAAAGGTTTCTTGGTTAAGTTTTCATATGTTAAATATTTGGGTCTTCTGGTTGCAACAGAAACATGATAAAAAATTCCCACAACTTGAATGAGAAAATAGGTATGCCATATATTTGTATAATAATCTGATTGTCATTGTCTCCAAACAGAAAATAAATCTTCAAACACAGCCTAAAGTGATAAATCCCTGTTTAATAATAATAGTAATAATAAAAATATTCCCATATTTCAAACTGCTTTCTTTTTTAATGAAAGGCACTGACAAGTATTTCATTACTTCTCTGAACTATTTTTCACTCTACATTTATTGTTGTACATCCTTTATAATTGTTTAAACAACAAGAAGGAAGATTTTCAGTCTTCTTCACTGGGGTAGATCTTTGCACGTATACAATGTCACAATTAAATCAGTGCAGCATAACTTCAGATTTACATGTAGGATTGTGATGTGGGATATTCATTTTCACAGAGTTTTCTGTGTATGTGTTACCCAAAAATTAAAGTTCCCATAGTATACCTACTGATTAGCAGTTTTTTGAGAATAACAAAAAGTGACACAATAAGGAAAATGTGAGGTTTTATCATTTCTCCACTTGATCAGTTTTATGAAGATAATTGGTTGTAAAGGCCTGAGCTAAATTAAATGAATGTTAACAAAAGTCTGAGTCAATTCAAAAGGACTTTGTATGTCATTCCTCCTATTTAAATAAAATATCTACTGGTTGACAAGTTAGTTATGAGAATTTAATTTTAATTTTTACCCTTTCAAAACTTTCTTATACTTCTGATTGAAGTGAAATTGATAGCACATTGGTCATGTTGATTTTGAGGTCCTAAGAGCCCCTGAAAATTAGAGATTTAAGTGCTAAATAAATCCATGTGGATATTAGTGATACCAATATAATGTTATTTTCATTATCTAAATGTCATGCTGGACATGGAGACTGTTCAGATAATTAAGAGATAACTAAGGGATTTTTAATATAATTAATAAGTAGGAAGTTCTGACCCTGTTATGGATAAATAAGAATAGTTTCAAGATAACTGAATATGTACTTCTAGCTAAGAGAATTGCAAGAATTCAAAAAGCATAATTGCTGTTTCAGCATTTTATTATTTATCTTTTTTAGAAAACATAAATATATGGGTTTTTTTAAAATTATAGGCAAGTAACTTCTGAAATAATGGCCTGGTCATGGATTTGTTGAAAAGAACACACTTAAAGATTGAATCAAAACTTGCAGTATATTTGGAGCTCCATGAGATTATTTTGAGTAGAAAAGTCATGTGGGAATGGTAGGAACTTTAACTTGACCAGAAATTAGTTTAAAATGGCAGGTAAAGATGTCACCAAAGGTTTGCAGGATAAACTGGCAGGGGGGAGGGGGTTATTATTTTTCTTCATTCAGGTTGTTATCAAATTAAATATATTAGAAACCAATGAAAATTAAAAATGTAAAGCATCAAAAACAATTCCATACATAATGTTTCTGTCTATTGGCTGACACCATATTGACCTCTCCTTTTAAAGCAATAAAATAGCTTTTTCTGCACCTAAAGTAATTTAAAGTCAGCTAACTGAAAAGTCTATGAACAACTCTGGCAGCCTTCATATGCAGCTGCTTGGCTCTAACACAGATTCATTACTGAATAAGAAAAATTACTTTTATAACTGGAAATTTGAAGAACACTAAAATTTAAATGTTGGAATTATGCCATATTTGGTTCAGTGTAGTTCAATTAAAAACAAACATAGTTAGGAATTTGGGTTTGAAAATAGCAGGTTAAAAATATTTAGATTAAAACTACATTTAAATATTATCATAGCAGGGGCTCATGATCACGAAATTTGTTGAATTTAAAATACTACTTCATCTGAATGAAAACCACTATCTGGGTATGGACCATTCATACTTAAGCACACACATTGGTTCTTTCAATGGCAGCCAACGTCCTCAGTTCTTTGGCTCTTTATGTGTTTTGATGATGTTTTTATAAAAAATTGTTCTACTAATTTTGTGTCTCTTTTTCTCTAATATTTATTATTTTAACAAAAAATATGTAAAGCAGATATTGTTTATGCTTCTTTATACACTACTGGGCATCTCAGATACTGCTCTAAAAAACATTGCATACAAACCGAAGTAGGATAGCAAAAAATTAAATCATTCACTGAGGTTCAAAACAATATAATTCAGTGGGACAGAAATTCATTTTGAGGATCAAGCTCATAAATTAAGGATATCAATAAGCAGCTTATGGGTGCAGACACCACAGGTCAAAATACAGAGAAAACAGAATATCAATTGATTAAGTATGTCATTGGTTAATTTTTTTAAAAAAATCCATATAAAAATAATATATTTTATACTATTCTATACATTTTTACAGTTCACAGCCCAGCAATTCTGTTAAGAAATAAATGAATTAAATAGGCTCAGTTTCTAGATTATTGAACACACATTTTTGTACTCTTTTCAATGTGCCTTTATTAAGCATGGAAAAAATTAAAGTACAGTGTCTTAATGATACATAATAATTTCAAGTATATTAATTTCCTTTTAAAGAAGTTAACTGCTAATGAAATTTAAAGTTCATACTCAAAATATAAAATCCTTAACGTTACAGACTAGTTAGATTCTATCTCAGCTAACCTACTGCTCTAGGGATGCTGTTTCTAAATTTTATACTGATGTCATGACACATTAGGAGGGAAGCAAGCAATAAATATTCTCCTACCAAAAGCCAAAGGGCTTGGGAGTTTGTTTGTTTCGCTTGGGTTTGGTTCTAGTGGTTTTTTGGTTTTGTCTTTCCTTTCCTAATGGGAACAGATGGATTTTCCTTTTAACTGAGAAAACTTTGGGAGATATATATTCTTGTTTAGGCAGACCTGAATCAGGTTTTATTTTTATACACCATAAATCATATTTTACTTCAGATTCTCAGTAAACTGGGTAAAGAGGCTTCAGGCAAGAATTCAGAATCTTAGGAGTTAATAGTGAAGAGTTTTATTCTAAGCACCATGGGAACCAGCATTTTTATAAGTTTCCTACTCCACCATTTTTGGAAGGAAACAGTTGATTACCTTCTGGTAACATTAAAGCCATAATCTAAAGTGATACCCTAAAAAAAAAACCACAACTTTTTTTTTTTTTTTTTAAGTTTGAGGTGGGGTGGTGTGTGCATGAATATATTCTTATAATGTAAAAATGGTGTTTTTTCTGATGTGGTTTTTCTAATCTCAGATTGGTAGACACTATATCCTTTGGTGAGATTTTTTGACACAAAATTGTGTGGAAAAATGAAAGAACTGAGAAACCACTCCATTAGCCCTCCACTCATGTCCCCACTGAAGGCAGCCAGCATTGTTACAGACATTTTTCAGGCTGTAAACTGAGGATAACCCTTGCCCAAGACCAGAAGTGCAGCAGAAGTTCAGACAGCCAAACACTGCCTGGGGAGCAGAAGCGAGCCAGGGGTGCTGTCCCGGCTGTCCCCCGGGAGCAGGAGGCTCTCTGCAGCAGCCCTGGATCCCTGTCAGGGCTCTCCAGAGGAGCAAATCTGGATGATGTATGTCTGCACTAAAGCTTCCCAGCTCCAGCATGCAGGGGCAGGCAGAGGGGAAGAAACTGCACAAAGCTATTTAGCTGATTAGCAACGAGAGCTCAGCAGTTTTTGACAGCTAGCATGTGTCTTATCCGGCTAAAACGTGTTGTTCTGTAAATCCTCAAACCTCGTTTCTATTATTGTTTTAAAAGAGCTCTTGCTGCCTGTGGTACTTGTGGTGCTGGTGGTGACACATTCTACGTGACAAATGGTGTAAGGAAGAGTTCAGAAGGCCAGAAACGTTGTCTTGTCACAATAACAAAAGGACAGTCTTGTGTCTCGAATAAAGAATATCCTCTTTGAGGGGAAACTTATTTTGTGGCACACACAGCTCTAAACTATTATGTAATTGGCATCGTTTACTCTATATTTATGGCATTATGAGTTTACTGTATTTGGGTTTGCTCAAATAATTTTACATATCTTGGAGAAATTGTATTTTATATGAAGATTTAATCTAACCACAGCTGCAGCAATATAAATTACACTTAAGACTATGCTGATTGATTATAATCAGTTGTAATCATGTCTTATAATTACATTGCATTCTGGAAGCAAAGGACTTTTAAGCCTACTCAGCACCCTGCTACATAAAGAAGATTAGCTGTTACTTCTGACAATCTCAGCCAACACTGAAATATGCATATAAACACCAAGTTTTATAAATTTATTGTTCAAGAACCAAATGAATTTCTTTTTGTGTCGATAAAAGGCAAAATGGAAATAAAAAATCCAAAATTTATTGAAAGCCACACTTCTATAAAATATCCTCATTAAAATATTTATAGTCTATTTAGTTTCAGTATACTAATAAATATAAGGAAAAATCCATTTTCTTGATACCCATCTGATAATTATTTATTAGTATACCACTGTTCAATCACCAACAGAGTAGTGAAGGATGCATTGAAGGTATAACATGTAAAAGTGGCATCCAAGTACTCCCTATAAATCAGCTTTTCACTATGACAGTAAATTCAAAAGACTTTATAGGTGTATGTAATATTCCAGTCTCACTCTGGCAGCTGAAAAGGTCTTCTTTTCAAAGAAATCAGCTATCTTATTTCACTCAAGCACAAGGCAGCTAAGTACTTGTACTCATATGCCCAGTGCAGTGAGCAGGCAGGAGCCACCCTCTTGCCAGAGATTCAGTTGCTAGTTCCTCTAGGAACACTTGGAAAAAAGCAAGTCCTCTGTATTTGCTTAATTTTGGGATAAATGTTTCTGGTTGTCTGTAAGTTTCCTGCTCCAATCACAAAATTTGTGTTGTTCCATGATGCTAGTCCTTCTCCCATGTGGGCACTTTGACAGGTCGAGGTAGCAAGTTTACTTCAGCCTTCAGGGCTTGTCTGTTCCTGCCTTCCCAGAAATCCTGGGAGCTATTCCATTTTTTCACTGTTAGATGGCAATGGCCATGAAGAAAACCATAAACACCTGAGTAGTATTTCACTCATTTTCCAGAATAGTTTCATTAGATGCTCTTTCATTTCCACTTTGCCTTCAATAATTTCATCTGTTTCTGGGTTGTGCTATAGGTATCCAGTCCACAGGATTAGATTCAGTAACCTTATCTCTGCTCCTGTTTCCCCTTACAATAATCTTAGATTAGTAATCCTAGAATCTTTTTAAAGAAAGAAGTGAGATCATGTGATAAGAATGCAGACAATTTCACCATTCTTTCAATTTTTTTCTTTCAGCAAATATGAGTGTTCATAGCCACCCAAAGTTGTAGATTGCCCCTGCTAAAAAGTGAAATATTTTTCTCTGTATTCAAGACACCGTTTTGACAATGCTAATCAATTTTTAATTGTTGTTAATTGTATATAAATGAGCAAACACTAGGAGACTGTTACCTCAGCATTCTTGAGGTAGAGGATTGTCCCACAAAGTTATATGCTTTCAGACTGCTTCTAAGCAGACTGCTGATATTTAATAAAGTATTCATGCAGAATAGTTTAGAGAAACTCAGTAAATATATTTTTGCATGGACATTTTGTTAGAATATTTTATAATATTTCTTATGAGGTTTTTGCAGGAAAACATTCATTCCAGTTAATTTGGATAGAATAATGTCATAGGAATTGAAAAATATTAATAGAAACAGGATAATATAGACAAAATTATATTCATTTGGGCAGCATATGAATTGATAAATGGGTGCCCAACAGGTTCCTTCATTGCCTGGAATGTTATCCAAGTGGAATTCCCACTGCAGATGCTTCCTGGCTTGGTGTGCTGTGTCCACACATTGTCTTCCCACTATAACATGAAGGAGGTGGTGATGTATATCTGAAAGGTCTATTTTAATACCAAAATATGGACCTGAAATCTTAGAAATATCCTTTTCAATCAATTATCCAAAACCTCAGTAAATTGAAACCTTATCTCCTGGTTTGGTCTTTTTTTATCCTCTCTAATTTCTATTCTTGTCTTTTACTTATGAATCATATCTTGGCGTCCTTCAGGCAACAAAAATATGGAGTAAAGACTGAAACTTCTATACACTTTTGTCATTTAGATATAATTTTAATGAAGTCTATTATTTTAAAATTATGACTACTATTTGCCTTGATCCATATTGTGGGCAATCTAGGTTAAACAATCCAAGCAGAGCCAGCATATCAGCATCTGTAAATATCCTATTTTCACACCTATGCAGTACTTAAGTTCCTTTCATTTGTCTGGATACCTGTTGTTTATATAACATACAGTTTTACTTGAGGCATATTTTTATAGCTTCAGTGGAATTGTCCTTCGAAGTAAATGTCTCTGCAAAGTTTGCTAATGTATCTTGGTCCATGATGTGAAACTCTCCTTGACGTTATAGGCAATGTCTTAATCTTTAATTTCTTGTAAACATTTGAATATACATTTCATATTTAATCAACTACCTTTGTTATTCAAATTACTTATGCAAATTAGATGTTTGACAGACTCTGTGATCTAAGTTGCTTAAATTGTACAGCATGTATGTAGTGGGTTAACAGTTTCAGGAGCTGCCAGTACACTGCTCAACATCTGAGAACACCAGTAATTACAGTCCCTGGTGCTTTGCTTCCCTGAATCATGGCTGTGCAGAGTGCTCTTCTGTTGGATCTGGTGGGGACAAGCCATGATGATGAAAACAAGAGTCAAGAATTAGAAAACAGTATTTACAGGACACAGCCTAGAAAAGAGGAAACCCTGGAGGAAGAGAGAAAATGTATATGAATGAGAAATTAATCATGTGAGAGACCTGGGACCAACTGTTTTCTTTTGTTCTTTTGGCTTTTTTAAATTGATAACGATCTGGTAGAAGGAAAGGCTTAAGCAGGATTCTGGTAGAAGAATCATAGATTAGGCATCAATAAAGGAAAGTACAGTTTTACAGAGAACATCCTCTACCCAGGTTCATGCAGCTGAATAAACTTTCAAAAATCTGCAAAGTACACTACTCAGAATATGAATACTGAAAATACTGAATATGTGAATGTGCATATGGGTAGGTTCACATTAGTAGTGGTTTCAGTTTTTGTATTTTTAAGATGAATGATGGCACATTTAGAAGCCACTTCAACATGCTCAATATCATAAATTATTATGTCTAAAGCAGAGGTGGCATTTTTAACTATATGAGCCATAAACTGCTATAAAACTAGTTGAGCAGCATGATAATGGGCCCAAGTCCAGCTGGATGAGACCCAGCATTATGAAAACAAACTGACCGAGCAGTAAGAAGTAAGTTCCAAAGGAAATGAAATGAGACTATGCTCCTCATTAAGCTAATAACAACAACAACAAAAAAAGTCTTTCTGCCTGGAAGAAATGTGGATTCCAGTTGGAGCAATCCATAAATTAGGTTTTGTAATTCTTTTTGTGACTTCAATCCGCATTGTTCTCTTTAATACAGAAATAAATAGCATCTAATAAGGCCATCTTGCAAACCTCAGTACTATCTGGCTCCAAGCTAGAATGATTCACTCAGAGAAGATGATTTAAATTAATGTATTTGTTCTAGAGATTTTGTGTCACCAGCAGTCTGAGAGCTCTGTGCACACTGTGGGTCAGCAGTGCTGGGAC
This sequence comes from Cyanistes caeruleus, assembly GCF_971803275.1. Taxonomy (NCBI): domain Eukaryota; kingdom Metazoa; phylum Chordata; class Aves; order Passeriformes; family Paridae; genus Cyanistes; species Cyanistes caeruleus. The sequence continues at coordinate 22,302,195 of NC_141709.1, forward strand.
ACAAAGTGCTGGTTCCAGGGTGGATGCAGGAGCCATGACCCGAGTGTAGGAAGGTGACTGTCCATGGTGTGCCTGCTCCCTGGCTGCCCCAGCAGTGAGCACACAGCCCAGCATCCCTCCCAGAACGGTGTGCAGCCTGCTACCAGCCACATGGGCTGAGGGCCAAGGTGTAGACAAATATCACAATGTGTGGCACGCTGTGCACAACAGATGGGCTGAGCTGAAAGCTTCACTGGAAAGCAAACACAGCAGCACACATTTCGAACATCTGTACTGATCTCCTGTACTTCTCTTGTGTTTACCATCCCCTGAGTTCCTCCCTTCTCTTGGAAATGTGGCTAACTAACAGCTAGATTTCTATTAAGTCTAGTTAACATTTGCATTTTATCTGGTGTTTAAAGTTTAGACTAATTTTTCTGCAAACTCCAGATCTGAAGCTAACAGTGCAAACAGTATTATGAGAAACTTCCGCCTTCCACAATCTAATTAAGCACATCAATTGTATGTGTTTGATTCTCCAGAGACCCTAGGTATCCAAATTAGCCTCACTGCACAAGCATTGCCTCACTTTCAGAGTGACTGGGTTTTTCACTACTTCATTATTCAGCTGTTTAGCCAAATGTTACAAAATGAGGTCATTTGTCCTCCTCGCAGCGAGAGGGACAGAAAAGGTCATTAGCAGAAGTCCTGCTGTAGTGAGCAGCAGTCTCTGGGAGAGGTGCTTTGATGAGTAGTAATTTTGATCTGTACAGATCATTACAACAACATACTATATATTTAACACTGGGTGATTATTGCAATAGGTATTGTAAAATCTCTTCTGAACAGGGATAACGGGGATAGGAGGGAAGAGACAGAGAAGCTTAGAAAACAGGTGAGGGCCTCATCAGAGAGTTCCTTGGTTATAAGTTTTCAATGAGCAACAACACAAAAAGAATAAAATGAAAAAAAGTTATGCATTAGTACTTCAAATATTACAAGTGACATATCTAAATATAAATAGTTGCATGTCCAAAGGATAAAGGTACTTGTTTGTGACAGGTGGTACCTGATCTGATCAGGAGGTTAAAGTATTCCAGTATAAGAAATGTCACCTGAAAATTTGGACTGTTGATCAGAGTTTCCAAATGGGAATAGATGCAATACAGACAGACATTAACAGCAGAGAAAGTGAACTACTTCATATACGGGACAAAGGAGAAAAGGAGCAAAAAAGGATAAGTAAATGCTTGTGTAAATAAAGTAACAGCCTTCTGGTTGCTGATGAATTGTCACAGTTGCAGTCATCAACATTTAAAATAATACTGCAGCAGTGAAACATTAAACAGTGACAGACTGGCTGACTTTTTTTTTTTTCTAAGGGATAAGGAAAACCATATTTTAGCAACGTATTGCTTTATCCACTAGGCTATGAACCTCTTTTGAACTCACATTATGAAGTGGTTGAGAAATGGATTGTGGTAAGGAAGTGTATCAAAAAAAAATCAGAAAAGCAGACTCAGAAACACAAAGAATAGAAAGAAAAGACCCACTCTCCTTCTGCCTTCTGCATCCCACCCCCAGATATTCTTTCAAGTGAGACACCCAAGTCACAAATAGGGTTACAAACCACTGAGCAAAAAACAAACAGTGTTTTACTAATATGCAATGATTGCTTTCTACTCAATGTTCATCTATCTGCTGATGATTGTCCTAATTCACTGTGTATTATGAGAGCTAAATTTCCATCCTGCTCTGTGTGCTTTATTCTAGGCTTGTATTTTGAATGAGACTGATACCTTTACTTTGGCTTCCATACTTGATACATAATGGTGCTTCTACCATCAGTGAAAGTGAGAAATATGTTACTGAAATTATAGTGATACACTAAAAATATTTATACATTTCCAACTTTAAATCCTTCTGCATGCATGTTACAATGTTTCCAAATCTAGACAAAATACTGTCTGAGAAATTGAATCTCTCAATGAAAAATTCACAGCTTTATTCTAACATTTTTATATTGACTTAATGTCCTGCTAGCCACTTTTATTTTCTGAAAAGCATTGTCACAATATTATGTTTTGAAACTGAAAACACCTCAAAAGAAGAGTCTTCAAAATTTTTGGAAGTATTTTTTTAAAGATGCTCTTGGGAAACTTTCTTGGAAGGTAAATACTTTAGAAACATGGGCAACATAAAATATGATAATATTACTATTTATTTAATTATTAATTAATATTTATTTAATATTAATTTATTTAATTAATAGTAATATACAACCCTTTGGTTTAGATAAGATGGAAATAATATTTTTTTTTACAAAAAAGAGTCTTTATGCAATTCTCCTCTTCAGTTGTCTTTACCTTTGTAAATAAAACTGTTCTTCCCATTAAGGGAAAGGAGAAGTAAATTGCATAAAAAAATTCCACAGCACAGCAGGGAAACTCTCCTTAATCTCACACAGTACTCCTGATGTCCTGCAAAGTTTGTGCTATGTTAGAAATCTAGTGCATTAGCTGATATATTTATTTATTTGAATCAACATTATTTAAGTAATAGTGAAATGTCGACTTCCAAGTAGTACATCATTCTCAAGAAATTAAAAGGCACTTTTAAAAGATACATATTATATATGTATAATATATATATATATATGTTATATAATTTTATTTAAATTTATATTAATATAATATATATATATATATGAGCGTATTAATCACTGGCTGTCTACTGTTTAAAATAATAAAGAAGGAAAATAATTTTTAATACATCCCTAGATTACAAATTTTACACACAAGCTGGTGGTCAGTGCATTTAAAAACCTACAGAAATGAAGAATATGTTTAATCATCAAATTAAGTGCTTCATTTTAATTAATCAAACTTGAAGACATCAGCTTTCACTACTTCTTCACTTTCCAATTCCACAAAATAATTTCCTACAGTGTAGTAAATGGGAATACTTAAAATTGTTTATGTAACCAAGAGCTCTAGGTGTTCAAAATGATGGTGCTGGATGAGTATTGTACACATAGGACAAAGATATCAAGTATATTTTTATTGTAATTCCTGAGTAAATCTTCTGAGTAAAAATCCATATGATATGATTTTGCATTACAGTGGCTACAGTGCTTCTATGCCTTTCATAGGAAAACATAGAGGCACCATTAATATTGTTGTATGCTACAAAATAAACCTGTTCCTTAAATTTGCCTGCTAACAATTGTTCAGTCATATTTCCTGTTCTTACCTCCATATCTTTGATTTGTACTGACTCTGTAGCAGGTCAAAGTGATTTCTACTGGAGATATATTCATGGACACTTGCTGTATCTCAGCTGAATTCAGTGTATTACTTAAGAAGCTTTCAAAATGTGTGTATGTGTATATACATGTGTGATGTATGTTACAGACAGATGTGTGTGGTGTGTACAGTCATACCTGGGCAGTGGTGAATCTCAGTTCCTGCTCCCCTGCATGAGATGTGTATAAGGTAACAGCAGCAAACTAGGCAAACAGTATATACCTAATTATGGAAAGTTCTCTATATCCTAAAACTCATAAAATATATTTTTTCTAAGAACACCACAATGCTGAGCACCGCATTCATAAATAAACATTTGCACTAAAAGGCCAGACTGGTGGCAGAACAGGATGGTTTTAATTAGGTTTTCAGTTCTTGACTAGTGAATCACCTCCTACAAATCCATGTATGAAAAGGTAGAAATGGGGCTTTCAGCTAGGGTCTTGTTAGCAGAAAAATCTTACATTTTTATTCTATAATTTCTTTCAGAAAATCAGTCAGCTTATTTTCTTTTCAATTAATAATGAATAATTTACCAGCCAGGATTCAAAATCAGGAAACTATTGACATGAGTTTTTCTACTAACATAGAGTTGAAGAGTGTCCATCATCTGTTGAGGCTGGAATGCTTTATGAATTTGGTTTTTGCAGAGATCCCATTCAGGCTCTCCATTCTGGGTACAAATGAAAAGCTGAAATGTGTGTCTTCCTTCTAGGGCATTACAGTGCTGGAGATGGAACTGCTCCTGTTAGAATGTGAATATTAAATTTACATGTTGTGAATCAAGGAGGTCTATACTCCAGGCAGCAGTAGAAGGAAGGTTTTGTAACCAGAGCTACACAATTAAGAAGAGATATGATAGCTGGATAGTCAGCTCACAAATTCTCATATTTTAGTACATAAAACTCAAAACTGTCCAAAAAATCCTCACAAGGATTCCATTTCCAGATTTTTCTTAAAACATTTTCAATTTTCAGATTTTTCTTAAAATATTTTCTATAAACTCTTACCTTCTAGTTGTGCAATGCCTCTGTGACAAGGCTTTCAAAGGGATACTGTAGTACATATACTCTGAGGTTAGTTTTCCTATTCGGATTAATTTCTCTAAATGTATAGCACAGAGGAGTTCAAACCTTTCCATAAAAAAAATTAAAAATTTTATTATTTTAATTAAATTAAATTATTTAATTATTATTATAATTAATTAAATTATTTCCATATATAAAATTAATATAATATTTCAGTAATTAAGTGTTTGAATAGGATTGATTTTCTTCCAGCCATAATCATTGGCAGAAGAGGAATTTTTGTTTCTGTGTCGAGTCTATAAGATTGATACAGGGTCTGGTTATCAGCTGATGGCACATGCAGAGCACAACTTGTTGGTAGGCTTCAAAGTTAGCAGTGTGTCACCTTCACACTTCCAGTCCTGCTCCAGATACATGGGACCAGATTCTTGGCATCAGCCAGAGATGTCTGAATGCTTCTCTAAATTACTCTGGCTGCTAATTGTGCCAAACATTCATTATGGTATCCAGTAATCTCAGGGCAGAGTGCAGGTTTGGCCACATTTCCTATGCAGGTCCCAGGCAAGCAGATGGTTGGAGAATTATGCTGGCATTTGCCCCTTTAGTGAGTCTATATGCTCTGGGTGATGCTTCCACTGGTAAATGCAGGCATTAGTGACACTTGGCACAGACTGTACAAGACAAAGCAGCCTGGAAAAGAGACACATTCTGTTCTAACAGGAAAAATGATTAATAGTTATATTACATATACCATGCACAAACTGAAAGGCTTTCTACTCTTTAGGATTATTAAAAGAGTATATTCTTGAAGCATTTTCCATTTCAGTCAACTTATTTAAAAATATAGTTAGGATTAAATGACAGACTTTCATGTTTGTAATTGTATTTCTTTCACCAAGTTCCCTGGTGAAGTGACAGCATCTGTGACCTTGCAGTGGATGCCTGACAACTTTCACTGGCTACAGAAGTAATGTTTTTATTTGCTGCAAGGGTCATGTAACTTAAAGTTCATTTTAGGTATGCTCTTTAACTGCATATACACCATTGATTACCAGAACTAACATTGCTCTGGCATAATAAGACAGTATCCCCTGGAGGAACTCTTATGGGTGTATGAATTTGTGCTGGCAGATAAGGCAGACTGATATTAGCGAATGTCAAAGAGTGCCTTGATTTTGCAAAGACAAAACTGCAATTTTCATGTTAATGAACAAACTCCTGTTGTCATTAAATCCTTCAGAAAGTTATAAAAGAAGGTATTCAGTTAGCAAGCAGATCGAATGTATCAAACCAGGCTCAGGTAACCCTAGCCTACAATTAAATGTCATTTCCTCTTGGGAACAATTCTTCAGAAAGAGAGCAGCAATAGTGCCAAGAACGTGTCAGCAGCTGCAACTGCAACTGGAAAACAGCAGGTTATATTTCAGTGACTTAATTTGTTGTCTTAAACACAACCATGAGAACTTCAGGTCTAAAAAGGTGGCAAAGACATGAGATTGGGTATGTTGGTGATCTGAGGCAGACATTGAAGAACTGGAAGCTGTTTTCTGGCAGTGCAGCCACAAAATCTCCTCCTTAACTCACTGCCTCAGCTTTGACAGAAAATAAAACTATTTAAAGTTCAATATCTGTCAAATAGAAATCAAATGTCAGTCCTCCATTCTAAGATGCAAAATTCAGAAGGCAGAAGAAATTGCTCTCTTACAATCTGGTTTTAAGAGAAGTCAAGATCAATGTTATTGATTTAACAAGAAACTTAATTATTCATTTTATATCTAGTTTATTACAAAAGTTTGCCACATGTTGACTAATTATTTTGCTAGGAAATTGTATCTGTCTAAATTAATAATGGAAGAGTGCAGAGTTTACCCTGAGGCTGCAAAGATTGGGAGCAAACAGGAAAAAAAAACCTAGTTTAAGGCAGCTAGAAGTGTACATGTGATTACAAGCCTCAACCTTGCACCAAGATAAAGCATAAGGAAAACTGCAGTTATTATTTCCCACTGGAGGATAATTAAATACAAATAATAAAGGCTGCACGATCTGTGAGGTTATAATCTCTCTTTGTCAGGAAGCCTGTTCCTGAGTGACAGCTGTCACAGGCCTTGGCTACATGTGACACAGACTATTTGAAGCTCTAATTGTGCAGAGAAATGTGCAATTCTCAGAAGACATGTCATTGCAGACTGTGAGAGGAGTCCTTTGGCTGTGGCTGGGAGATCATATGAACACAACACAGCTGAGTGCGAATGGGAGGTGGGAAAATAGAGTTAAATAAATATGTCCTTAACATGAAGGTCAAAATCAGAACAAACCCGCTTTTCACAAAGAGGAAATCTACAAAAGTGACTTTCAGCACCACTGGGGCAAAATCAGCCCAAGAACAAAACAAATCCTTTGAAAATTAGCTGAGGGGTAGCATGTCATGTAATGAAAATCAGTCAAAAAAATTCTGTGACAGGAACCTTCATCAGTTAACTATTTTATAATGTGTCATTGACACTTTAGAACATAAACCTTCCTCTAAAGCTATTAGGCAAGGCCTCTTCCTTTCCATTTTGAGTCAAAATTTGAATATAATTTAGAGCATGTGCAAGAGCAACAGAAAAGTTATTGCTTCTGAAGTATAACCATCATTAAAATTGCACACCTTAGGTTTCCTTGTGAAAAATCATAAGTTAATAGAGCACTTTTCTCTGAGAGAAAACCAAATTGCATATTTTTCTTTCAAAGAAACTAACTTGAGTAATTTTAGCTTGAAGCTTAGAAATGAGAGGGTAAGCTACACTAAATCTGAAGCACAGGTGCAGTTATTGGAGCCTTCACATGAGCTTTAGGATTGGGATGCACAGAACAAGCACATAAACAAATAAACAAACTCCTTACACACATAGACACAAACTGAAAGACATTGGGAAATCTGTACTGACCCAAATTCCTGCAAACTATGAAGTGTTTATTTGTGTGAATAGTCCTTGAAGCTTTTGTAAAAAACACTTGGAAATTGGGTTGGTTTTTTTCCATATTTTAATAGAGTATATAACAATTAATCTCACAGGACAACTGTTCCTGTGATGGTTTTGTTGGTTTGTTTATCAAGAAAGACTATAAATACCATCAAAGCAACACTGAGCATGGTGAAGACTCACATAGACCAGAAAAAGAATCTTATGAGAACTGTTAGAAACCTCTTTTTTTCCAATCCTGTAATATTTATGGATGTTTAGGATGTAGTTAATATAGTGTTCACACTCTGGAATGCTGCAGGCATTTTTTTCTGCTGCATATAAATGAGTAAATATTAATGCTTGTAAAACCTTTGCCAAAGAAAATTTTAGGTCAGACAAGGAAACCTCGGTAATTCCAGAAGTTCTTATAAAGTCAAGAAATTAAAAGACATAAATAAAAGAAATAAACTAAAGATTTTTTCCTATGTTTATCTGTGTACATTTAAAGCATTTATACTATTGGTCTAATGTATATGCCTTGATTTAAGGACTTAAAGAAAGGATGCTAAAGCTTTTTTTTAAGAAATTCTACTTTTCCCAAGACTGTGCTCACATTATTCATTTAGTTTTGTTTTACTAGGTTTTTGTTCATAAGAATAGAAACTTCACAGCTTGATAAATTACATGTCAGAACCTGTTCCTGTTTATTGTTTGGGGGCTTAAGGGATTATCCAAAAGGTTTTGGCTTTCTGTTCTCAGGTTTTTTATAGCCACTTGAATCGTAGAAGAAGACACGTAAATGTTCACAAAGTACTTTAGACAGTTGATGGCTGTATTTTTTTTCATTATTCCTATTTGTAATACATTTAGCCATTTCTCCATGATTTCCTGAAGATGCTTTAGGCACATCTGTTTATCTTACCTTTTCCAAAAAGCACAATTTTACCTGCAGAAATAATTGTTCCTTTGTATTATAAATCACAGACATCCAGGCCCCTAAAGCTCTATTGTGTGTGATTTAAAAACTGAAATAAGCTAAAAGGCTCAACAGAGGATGAATACAAAACCTGAAATTGCTTTGACAGTAAGGATGCAATAATTTATTTCTACTCACTGTTAGAAGTTCATTGAATCTAATGCATTAAATATTTCTGTAAATGCATGAAATATTCAAATATGGTAATGTATTAATTGAATCACTTTTTAAAATATCTTTGGTGACATAATGCCTAGAATACCTTTTTGCAGTGCAAAACATTGTTTTAGACATTTTTAAAAATATTACAAAATTTAAAATCAATCCAGGTTTTTGTTGGGGAGTGAGTGAGGTGGCTTTTATTTCTGAATAATTATAAGAACTCTCTCTTTGTGACAGATGCAATCATTTAGATAGGTCATCAAATCAAGTTCATGACTATAAATGAAGAAAAAGAGAATATGACTGCATTATTAAGAAGATCAGCTAAGCTGGGATGAAATCAGTGCTATTTTGACAACTTGATATTGAATTATATTTCAGTAATAAAAAATAGAAGTATGCTTGTTAAGGCAATTGATAAATACAGAAGAGCTCTGACCATACAAACCTCTGCTAGATTGTGTTAAACACTACAAGGGTGGACCTTTGAGGTATTTCCATTCTCCTCATGTCTATTAGAAGACTCATGCAAGAAGATGAAGTGTAGCAGCTGGTGTGTTCTCAGGCCATTTGTGGAGTTTCGCTGCTTTGAGAAATCAGAAGTTCTATGGGATTTGCTGACCACTCAGTGTTTCACAAAAGTGAGGCAGAGATCTCTTCAAGCATTTGCTCCAGACAGAGATTCAATCAGCAGCCAACGCAGCTTTACATATCCTAGTGCAAACCTCAGCCCAAAATTCTACTCTAACTTTCAGCCTGTAATTTCAAATGTTTCAGGGCTTTGTGGTTTAGCTTTCCAATGACCAATTGTCAGATATGGCTTCAGTATTTGGTTTAATTATACTGTAATTGAAATATGCTGCTGTGTAGTGAAATTATTATCCTTTGGCTCTCACAGAGATGCCTTAAGGCCTGTTCCAGAAGTTCTGTGACAAAGAAAACTCTCAATGGCTCTGTTTAAACAGACTAATTGCAGTGAAATCTTTGCCGGGGGTAAGACTGGAGGCCCTTAACGAGAATAGCACTGATTGAGACTGGTGAAACGTAATATCTCTGTTATACAATGAGCTTTACAGAGTTCAGCAGGAAAAACATTTTCCCTGTCATGAAATCGTGTTTTTCTTGCAAGAAATGTTATCTCTGGTTTGGCTACTGGTTCCTACCTATGAGACAAAATCAGACGCTGCTGAAACTAGCAGCCCCTTTCTTCAGCACGCTGCTTTGGCACCATCATCCTTCCTAAGATTTATATAGCTACCTGCTGTGCTATTTCCCTCCAAGTTATGCCTCTCTATGATCATATTTTCAAATACCAATGTTTAGTGTAACACTGTAGTAAACCACTTCACTGACACAGGTCTTAAAACAGCCAAAACAGGAACAAAGCAGCATGTCTGCCTGAGAGACAAGGGAAACAGGAAAGAGGGCAGAATACAGCATTGATTAACATTGCAATGAGTGAGATAATCTGCTATGTAGAAGGTACTTAAATTATTCTGGAAGCCTAACTAAAGCACACAAAAATATAAAACCGAAACCTGAAAATTTAATTGGGTAAAAAGAAAAAGAAAACAAAAGAGATAAGGCTGTGCCAGTTAATATTCTACTATTATACACAAAAATTGGCTGAACTGTGAAAAAATTCTATCTGAAACTTTTGAGTTATGGTTTTGCAAACCCAAGATGATTTCAAAATCTTTCAGCTATGAGCAGACTTTAAAAATGTGAGTCAACAAAGTATTTTATAGCTTCTACATAAGATATTTAGTTTTCAAATTCAATTATTATTGAAAAAATACTTTCATTGTGTCCATTTTAATGTTTATTTTCCAGTTAAATATTGTGTTAAAAGGCTCATCTATTCATACTGGTTTTAAACTTGTTTCACTAAAAATTAAAAGGAATACATATTGTCATTTAAAAGAAGCAATATATTTTGCAGAAAAGAAAACTGTATATTGCTTCTGCAGCATAATACTGAATCTCTGCGAATGAAAAATCTGATATTTCATAGGCATACAGGATTATGTCACATGCAATAATTTCAGTGATTGAATGGGTAAATAGAACATCTGTACCTGTTCCTCAGCTCTCTGTCTGTTTTTTGTTTGACTCTATGGGTAAAGATGAATTTCACATCTGTAATTCTGAGCAAATTACATATACCAAAGGATTCAAACAGGAAAAAAAATCATCAGCTTTCCAAAATGCACGATTCCTGAGTCTTGTCTTTTATTCAAGCTAGCGAGGATGAGACCTAAAAATACAGCACTGTTGAACCACAAACAGAAAAAGACAAATGTGTAGCCCTCTCTCCAGGCTGTAAGATCTGCACTAGAGCTGGGACAGGAGCTGCTGCAGCTGCTGGAGCCACAGGCACAGCCGTGCACTCCATGTGGGGGATCCCGCCTGCGTCTGGCCCTGGCCTTCAGATTATTTTTCTGCAATATTAATAAGGGAGAAAACATGAAACAGCCAGGACTGGTAAATCGAGCATTTGTGCTGCTCCCAGAACAGAGCAGCTGCAGCAGCATCTCTCAGTGATGCCTGTGATGATGCTCTGCCCCAGGCAGCACCAGAGAGCCGGCTGGTGGCTGGAGATGTGAGCTCTGCATCCCTGCAGCCCTCCAGGAGCAAAGTGCTGGGGACAAGCCCCAGAGCTGTGGGGGCAGCAGCAGGGCTCGTACAGCTGCAGAAAATGGAGTGGCAGGAGTGTGACATTCCAGATTAGCTGAAAACTGCGTGGAAGGAAACGCTCCTGTCGTGTTTGCCAGGCCATGGTTACAGAGCATCCCCACCCTGCTGCCTGCCCTAGGCAGTGGGGAGGGTCCCTGTTCAAGCATATATCAACAGTGCACTCTTCCATTTTTACCTGAAAAGATTATGCTCATTTCAAATTATTGCATGCAGTGCCACTCAGTCAACATTTTCCATTCTTTAGATCACACTGCGCCGGTTTCAAAGGGGGTTCAGGTCGTCTTTTATTGCAGTGGGAAGGAAGGGATAAAAGAGCTTAGCTGATTTTTTGTTAATGAAAGCAAAACCTTGTCTTTGTTTTTGATTTTGAGACTAGTTTTGCTGGTGTATTTTTTTTTTTATTTTTGGCTTTTTAAATATTAAAATATAGGGATTTGATGATTAAATACTACTATTAGCAATGGTAACTTTGTCTAAATTTAAAATGTAATTAAATTTAAAATATAATAATGATCAAGGCAAGTGGGCATTTTTTGCCTGATAAAAGTGGAAATACTGCTGACCCATATGCCAACCTGCTTTAGCTTTCTTAGTAGCTAACCAAGTAGTAGTGCATTTATCTGCAGCTATTATTACAATTGCTATATATATTTCAGCACAGATGTCATTGTTATAGATGGCATTATAAATTCTTTATCTTTGTGAAAAATGCAAAGTCTTCGAAGATACTCATAATCCAGTCATTTTGGGAGTATCCACAGCAAATCGCATGAATTTAAGTTTGTTTTAATCAATATATTGTCAGTTCTTAATGGAGAATTGTACTGCTCTAGCAGGCACAGGTGTTTGGGTTGAGGTTTCTAAAAGAAAGGAATGCACTTATATCCATGTCTGCATAGTGACACTGAGCAGAGTGCAGATAAACACACTGCACTAAAAGAGCACTTGGATCCACGTCAGTGATAGATTTTTTCCCTGAACCATGCAATAGTGATGCTGGTTTCAGATGCATCTTCATACATGGACCAGAACAACCATACCTCTGACTGGTTCTGCTAACCTCAGCTGACATAAATATAGTTACTTATTTGCATGCCCACATTATTTTCAGGATTAGACACTTCTAGCATTTGTAGAAATGCATTCAGGTGTAACAGTTTGGTGCTTGGAATAATATGCAAAGAAAATAATTGATCACTTTTAAAATACTCTTAAGTCTGGGTATTTTATTACTTTGGGGTGAATTCTATTTTAAACACTTCATTCTGTATTTATTAATCACTCATCTTCAAAAGTAGGTAAAACAACAATTAAGAACAGTATTAATTAAAATAATTAACATCTCCACTTCCACTATTCTTTCAAAAGAATCTATTCAAATATTGTAATATTTCTGAAATTTTAGTTAGAAAACAGTGAGAAATCTGCCTGTTTAATTTCCACTTTTTTGGCTTGATACAATCCATTCTGGTGAGCTGCAAATCTATTTTTAATACGTGAAATCCATTTTAAGTGTCCAAAACGGAATACCTTTTAGAAATCCTTGAAAAGGCACTTAGCTTACAGAGGGTTTTCTTTGGCCAGTTATTGATGAACCTGTGAAAGCTCTCCTGAATTCTCGAGGGCCATTCAGTATCTGCAGCCTTTGACTCCATCCCATTGTCCCTTGCCCAGCACATTGTGGCTGGTGGGCAGGTGCTTTGCTGCTTGTCCTTCACCTCGTGGTTTGAATAACAAAGACCTCCAGGCTGTTTAGCAAAATCTGTTAGATGTCAGAGACCCACATCTTCTGGTCATGGGCATCTGCATGATTCACAGGACTGAATGATATCTGCAGAAGAGAAATACAATCAGCAACTGAAGGACCCCTCACAAAAGATCCCTTAACAGCTTTGCCAGATCTGAAAGAATTCCTTTGTTCTTCCCTCATCCTGACCTGCCCCTGTTATTCAGTAACCTACAACTTGAGGACCCACAATACACCTAACATTGTGTTCAGTTAAATAAAGGTCAACATTATGCAAAACAATGTGGAATATAGGCATGTAAAAGACTCTGTATACTTCTAACCAGGCTGAAATACTGGGAACTGTGAGAAGACAAGGAAGAGCTACAGTGTAGGAAACAATGCTGGATGCATGACATGATGTAGGTAGAAAATAATCAATAAATTTCAAGCAGTAGGAGAATTGTGAAAAACAAATTTCAATAATAATAATAATAACAGTAATTTCAGTCTACAGCATCATTGAATTCATCTCAGGCTTAGGGGGCAAAGCCTCAGATGCTCGAAGTTATGGCTGTAGTGCTGATATCAAAAGAGCCATGAAAATTTATGCAAGCTGAAGATCTACCCCTCAGCAGCTCAAACGTAGCTTCTGTGCACTGCTGAGCCAGTACACTAGCAAGCTGTTCCTGGCTCTCATTGCCACAGTATTTGTGCTCACCAGCCTCGCTTACCAAGTAAATAAACAGTGCTCTTCAAAAGAGATTCTGCAATTGAAAAGCTTTAAAAGAAAAAACCCCAAACAAACATGAAGATCAATGAAATTAATAAAATGAGTCTGCTTAGGGCGAAAACATGCTGAAATTGGAGATTTTTTTTTTTTTTTTAAGTAGCAAAGAGACAATATCCGCAGAAAATGGTGGGTACGTTATCGTCATGAAAAAATATTGATTTGTGTGCATACCAGCTAAGCTAAACAGTTGGTGGGCTTCAAAAAGTATGCAAGAAAAAAAACCCAGCAGTTCCCTCTTCTCATTTAATAGAAGGCATAAGCTGAGAAAGTTCAGGGCTCGACTGCCTCTTCTGTGATTCTGAAATGTGTCAAATAATGCTTGAAATGGATCAAGAGTATTCCCTTCAGCTCTGTGCAAAAAAAAATGTCCCGGTCTCAGCTGCAGCAGCTGATGTATTGCATTGACAAAGGCTTGTCTTGAAAGACAGATCATTAAATAATGTGCTGGTGTACTCCAGCATTTGTATTTGAACTGAATTGCATTTTTAAGAAAAAAAATTATTACTACAGCACTGATCCAAGAGCTGCAAAATGCCCTTCTTTAGCTTTGACATAAACTTGGATTCACTATCAAAAGGTAATTTGTATGTCTACCTACCATACCTTATGCTGTACATTATATTTCTCTAAAAAAAACTTATCTGCTGCAGGTAAATATATTTTATCAGATATTAGATCACTGTGTATAGGCCTGATCTACATTAATATGGTATCTTTCTATCTTTAAAAAGAAATATTTTTTTTTTTAAATATAAATCCATCTAAATGACTGACACAACTTTTTGTTCCTTCTTTTTGATTCACACATGGATTTTCCTTTCAAATACATAGATAACATTTCCTTCACTAAAATAAAAGCCTAAAGTTTTTCTGAGATTAAATCTAAATTTTGGATTGCCAAAATCATATTTCTTAGACGGCAGTCTCAAGACCAACAATAATTAGGTTCCATTGGGATGGGAAAAAATTGAAGTATAGTGTATGAACACTGCTACATACTTTGAAGCATAATATTTTGGACTGTTTCTTCAAATTATAAAATAAAATCATAAGCCACACTCTTGTTTGACAAGAAACAATGTTGAATTATCCCAACTGATGCTTACTGTATGTAAATCTAGTGATAAAACATCTCTTTAAAGCTATAAGTATATTAGATTTTTTTCTTTCTCTACCCTCTGTAATATGTCCTCTGATGGTATTACATCAACAAGCTTCAGGAAACTCTAATTTGTGGAGCTCAGAATTTCCACAGCAGCCATTGCATTAGAACCTGGGGAGACATAATCTGAACACAGGGCTCTGCAGCAAACTGACGTCCAAGAAGTCATCTTTAATGTGAAAAAGTACAGAGCAAGGCTTCAAGAGTGATCAGTGGACTGGGGAGCCTGTTCTGCAGGATTTGTAGAGTCAGAATGGTTTAACTGAGTAAAACAACTGAAGTCTGCAAGAACATATGATTGTTGTATAAAAAAACACATTGTAGGAGTAAATATTGAGCAGTGATACTGTAAGCTAAAGGACAATGCTGTCACCAGGAAAAAAATAGTGATGACTGTAAATGTATTTAACTGCAAATGAGAGAGTTCTAAACTAGTAGAATAACATGTTCTGGAACTGCCTTCCAAAAGGAGCACAGAAGCTAGAACTCAGGAATGAGTTGCCTTAGTAATTATGGACTTAATTATTTATCCTTCCAGTATTTCCAAATGTCAATATCAGTACTTGCACCTATGTGTGTGTTTTAAACAGAGAATTTACAATCCATAATGAAAGTGACACAGAAATACTGTGCTCAGGAAGTTATTTCTCTTGTCAAGGAACCCTGGAAAGTAAAGGGAACAGAGTTCTCAAAACTCAAAACTGCAACATGGGCCATATCAAGATGTACTCTGCATCTTCTTGCCTGCTGTATTATAGCATTTGAGCCACCTGGTCTAGTGAGAGGTTTCCCTGTTCATGGCAGAGGATTGGAACTGGATCATCTTTGAGGCCCCTTTGAGCCCAGTTCTATGATTCTATGAATTTTGACAGACTCGACAGCTTGTGTTCACATTTATAACTGGTTGAAGATTGTTTGAAAATGTTGGCCCCTTCAGCATTTTAGGCTCCAGTGGACACCACTTTGTTTGTTTTCTTCATCTTTTCATGTCTTTTGACAGAATTGTATGCAAGCACTAAACTAGCATTACCTCTTTTAAAGGGAGGCTCAACGAAACAGCTCAGGATGAGGAAAGTGATTAAAAATATTACTGTTATTAGAAACATTGAATTGCTGCATCTGATTTTTAATAATATTATATTCCCATCATTATTTCTAAACAGCCTTCAGAAATAATCAACAAAAGTATATATTCTTACATCAACTCTTCAGAACAGAAACATGTCTGTACCTGTATTCTTCTATTGAATATTTATTAATAAAATACAAATATTTGGGACATAACTATCAGCTGCAGCTGGCTGAAAAATTCCCTAGAAATAGGTATTTAGAACTTCATTTTTTTAATTTGTTGGTGAAAGTACTCAACCATCACCAGTGTGCTTTTCTGTTCCTTAGTGCTCAGTCTATGTCCAAATATATGCCATTTTCCCTCCTAAAGCAAGCTTCACTTTAAAGGAGGTAGAGCTTTACAGATCTCTTTTATCTTTTCCAATTGATTAGAGAAGACTACGTTCCTTCAGGAATACAAGGGTGCATTTTAATTTTATGCACACCTTTAGGCATCAGTCATTGGCATCTCAGATTTATAAAGAAACAGAAAATAGTTGCAGGTGAGTTGTACATTTCAAAGTGCAATTCCAATAGAGTCTGTCCTTTGGGCAGGCAGCTATATGCTAGATATCGCCTTTTAAATCCTGACTAGACAGAGAACTTAAATCATTACACTTATTTAATCCTTTCCTTATTTAGCAAAGCTTTTAAGCACATCCTTTGCTCAAGAAAGGCTCAGGCTTTAATAGAAATTCAGCAGAAAACAGATCATAAATGAAAATACAATAAAATATAGTAACTTGAAAGAATTAGAGCATTGCATTTGAAAGACATCCATTCAGATAGGATTAATGCAAGAAATACAAACTTTAAGAATTTTGCAAAGGTTTGCAAAGATATCATCTCTGGAGTTTTAAAAAGTTCCATAATTCTGGGCCTATGTTCCCTTATCCCCAGCTGTAAATAAACTTTAATAAAAAGTAAGTGTCAATAATCTGAAACCCATTTTTTAACCTGTCTCCTACACTACCCTGACGTCTACAGTAATGATCTTCCTCAGATGGAGCACAGCTGATCAGGGTCATTCACTGATAAACGCATTTCAGAGGATTTTTCCCCCTCTATCTCAGTTTGAAATTCTTATCCTATAATGGTGTGTCCTTGCAGAAAATGTTTCTGAGTCCCAACTTTTTATTTCTTTGTGTCTGGTTGTACAGTTAATGGAAATTTTACATTTCAGGCATATATGACTAACTTTCATTTACACATCTACAGCTGTACAGGGATTAGTGTACAAATTAGGGTTTATTTAGGATGGAAAAGACTTTAAAGATCTCTTCATAAAGAATTTTGGATTGTTTTGAACAGAGCTTGCCTCAAAGTTGTTTTTATCCAGTTTCATTTTAGTGTCAGAAAAAATGTTCTACCATCACTGCCATCTTTTCCCAAGAAAATGAGACATCTATGATCATGTTGTTAATACATCTTCTTCTCATTCCCCCTGTAAGCTAATTCTGTGTTTAACTGGTTGTTTCTTCCTTAAGTAAGGCTTTATAAAGATGAAAAAAATAGAAGACCTACATTTCTGCTTCAAGTTGATTTTGAAGACTAGCAATCTCTACCAAAGGGACAAGAGAATTATGTCACACTGTGAAAGTTCCCAGTGGAATGTGGATGATCTCAGAAGATGATCCATTGAGAAATAGTGAAAGTTTTTACTTTCTACAGTTCTCAAGTGTTTTAATAATTACTCAGAAATCCCAAGAAGCTTGCAAATCCAAAACTTGCAAGATTCCTTTTCCTTTATTTATTCACAAATGAAGTTTAAGATAGAAATTGACAATAAAAAAATCATGATCTGGCAATACTTGACTATCTCTGTCCAGAAACCAGACACAGCTGTAAGATCTGAAAGGTTTTGCCTGCATCCATGTCCACTTCTAGCCCACATTTGTTCAGGCACCTGCCTGCTCTGCAGTCCCTGTCCTCAGCTCCTCACCCAGCTCTGGGCACAGGCATTGCACAGTCAGTGTCACTGTTAGAGTGCCTCAAGCTGAAACAGATTTCTTCCTGTTTCCACTTGTTTTATATGCTCAACATTACCATATTTTTAATTTTTTTTTTCCTTTGCCTTCAAATGCTCTGGTGTTCCAGTTGGAATAAACTTCTCTCAAATGTAGTTTGGATTTTTTATTTTCATGGCAAGGACTTTGATTTGCCAAAGTTGCAGTGATCCTCTAGAAAGGCATGGTCCACCTTTCTAAAGTGTTGTAGTGTAACAGGAGCAGCTCTGAATGTTGCTGTTTCCCATAAGATATCGGTAAGACAGGAGTTGTCACAGACAACATCTTGGATTTCCTGCAACTCCATTTTAAAGCTTTTAGAGTTTCATTTTCTCTTTAAAATGCTTCTTTGAACATTACCTATGCCCAGAGGAACAGTTTAAAAATGAAAAACAGGGGTTTAGAGCTTCAATTGCAGCCACAGGGGACTGTATATTCTTCCATTGTTGCTTTGCTCTTGTATTATGCCTCTATTAGCTCAAAATATAAAGACCTGATAATGTAGGCCCCTTTGGAATACCTAAGATTAACAACGAGAGTTTCATCTTGGAGGACCTGCAGTATTATTTATTTGACATCATATTACATCAGTTGTACAAAATTTCTCTTTTCCTACAGAAAAAAATATCCTAATCAAAACTATTAATATTGGTTTATTGGATTTAGAAAATAAAAAAGAGTAAAATAAAGTTTTTAGATATTTTCTTGTAATCAAGTTAATTGTTATTAACCATCTTTTTCTTAGTTGAATCTTATCCAGTTTTTACTTCTGTCTCTTGTGAGTTTTACAGGAGATGAAAGAGGCCCCCAGCAACTATTCCAGATCAGTCCCTTGTCAAATAATTCAGGTTACATCGACTTTATCACTGCATATGCAATCTACTAGAAAAAAATAAGAAATCCAGTCTGTTTAATGATTTTGCTCCATATGTCAAACACACTGAGGTAAGTTACAACAATACTATTCATATAATTGCTGGATAATGTTCTACCCATAATAGGTTAATGGCTTAGTGCCTAAAATACGCTGCAATGCCTGTGCAATGTATGTTGAAAGCATGCCAGCCTGTGCAAGGTGTATGAGATGAATTCACACCCCTTATTACAGACAGATAATGGTCAGTAAAAAGACAGTTAGTACATCAAAGAGATTTCTAACATACCGATCTATATATTGAATTCCACATTTTCTGAGAAAATCTGTAAACTTATTTCAAGAGCTGGAGAATGTCTATTAAGCATAGAAAATATTCTGGTCCTGCAGTACAAGTATCAATGCTCAAATACTCAACCGAATGTGGTGAAGAATTTTATTCGGTTTTTTGAAATAGGCCTGTCACACGATGTTTTTCAACAGAAATGCGTTCACTGATTCTGTTACATGCATTTTTCTGCACTGGATATTTCCTTTGCCATCCAAAGTATTCTCTGATTCTCAAGGTCTCAAGGGGGGGAAAAAAAAGCTAATTTAGGATACCCCTAAAGCTCAAGTATTTGTTGGTAGAAATATAAGCTTGTCATTGTTGATGCATAATAACCTTGCTGGTAATTACAGCTGACTGTGCCAGTGGCTCAGAGTTAGGGAGAATATCTGTAGTAGTGGCTTCTAGAAAGTCTCTGACCTCAGATCTACACATTTGATATGTTATTTTCCTTTAGATTAAAAGATAGAAAAGACAGCTCAAATTCAGACATGCTCAAAAGCTTTCTTTGTCTTTATCTCTGTCCTGGACAATCCATGGGGGATCACTTTGAAGGAGCGAGTGCTCAGTTGGAACATGTGTGTCATATACATTATGATGTTAAAGAAGGACTTGGGGATCACAGATTCATTTTCTCTAAAGCCAGAAGAACCTCTGTGATCACATAATCTGATCCCTTGTTTAAAGGAAAACATAGCATTTCCCTGAACTATTTCCCATTTGAAACACAGGCTATCTTTAGGAAAAAAATCCTTTTTTTATTTAAAGATTTGTATTAATGAAGTTCTGCACCACAATGTTTTTCAAGATGTTAATTATCTGTGCTATTAGAAATGTGTGTGTTGTATCTAGACTGAATATCTTGCTCAAGCTTCCAAAATCTGGATCTTTCCTCAGATCCAGTGACTGATTGCCAACATTTTGCTTCTTCTGTAATATTTATAAATTCTAGCCATTCTGAGATACACAGCTTAATAGAGTCAGTTCTTTGAAAATCTATAATGTCTGTTTTCCAGTGATGGGATAATGTCATACTGTAACTAAAGATGTAAATGAACTCTGGTTTTCTTTTGGCCTGATTTCACCGCTCAGAGTAGAGATAATCAGTGTCAGGCTGCCCCAATGAGCTGTGGAGATCTCAAGGGACAGAGATTCCACAATCACTGATCTCCTGTTTCAGGTTTTGGCAGCCCCCTTCTGAATTCTTTTTTGGCAACTCCCTTCTGAATTCTTTTTCCTAGCATCTTCTCAACATTTATCCTGTAGCAATGCCCATCCTTCTGCCCCTAACATTGTGCACTTCTGAGAAGAATCTGGCTTCATCCTCTCCATGGCCTTCCACGTAGCTGAAGACAGTAATAAGTTCCTTCTTTAACCATCCCAGTTAGGGAATGGTCTCTCAAACATTCTTCCACACAATATGTGCTCCATCTTTGTGCCACTCTGCTGGAGCTAGACACAGTACTTCAGATAATCTCACAAGAGCTGAGAAGAGGCAGAGTTTGTTTCCCTTCACCTTCTGGCAATTAAATTTTACTAATGTGGTTGGATTTCTTTGCCACAAGGACAAAATACAGATTCATGTACATCTTGTTATCCACTGGGATCTTCCAAGTCCGTTTGTCCAATGCTGCTTTCTATGCAGTTGTCATTCAGCAATGTGTTGTTGCATGACTTGTGCTTTTCCTGGGGAAGAACTTTGCATTTACCTTTGAGAGACTTTTGTCAGGCCATTTCTTCAGTCTGTTGAGCTGTTCTCTCCAGGGTGTTTCCAGCTCTTCACTCTTCATGCTTGCTGAGGGCCATTTTGTCTCATCTTTATTAAAGGCATTAAACATTATCTCATCTATTTACCACAGTAAAACAGCATTTACTGTGTTTTCTCTACACTATTTGGAAACTGGATCATCCTTCCTTAATGGAAGATGCTGACAATAAAATGAGAAGTGTTACTGAAGAGGTAAGACCAGTGCAAAATAACTGCCTATGCTGACCCAATATCTTGTTTACATATGTACTGCACTCGCTATTTGTTATGTGAAATCAAGTAAATCAGCTTATCTCTGGTTATGACACTCCTTTTTCATTGTTACTACTTCTTGGATAGTTACTCTTTCTATAAAATATCCTTCTTTGTTAACATGTGCCATTATTAAAAGGTGCATTATCTTTTTACACTCCATTACAAAAACAAAGAGAATCATGAGGCAAGAGCAACCACTCTTTTTTATTACTTAAAATGTTTCTCTGCCTTTGGATCATTTGTAAAAGTTTTTATATCTTTTTTCTATTTCATTGATCAAGTGCTTTAATAGCAGTGCTAAGGATCTTACTAGAAGTATTTGATGATGTTTGTAGTCTTACAGACACATTTAAATGTGTTTGTTCTGCACCTCTTAATCAAAGAGACAGATAGAACCAAGGCTTAAAAATGATCCATGTATTACATCATCAGTACTTTATTTCAAACATTTCTCATTTCTTCAGCAACTTCTGCCTTTCTTCACTCTCAAGAGTGTATCTTAGGAGATACTTTTCAACAATATTATTAATTGGCCTCCCAAGAAAAGGAAGTTATCAATTAGGTTAGGAAAATAAAATTAGCCATTTCACAGATACATGCAGTCAGTAACTTCCCTAACATGGTGAGAACACACACTAGCTAGGCATTTGTGACATGGGAAGTACCATCCCTTTCCTTCTGATTCTCTCACTGAGCACAATTTACACCTTCATTGTGTTATTTTGAATAAACTGTGAAGTGGTGGCAATATGGGAAAAAGATCAGCATAGTTTCTAATGAACTATTTTGTGAGAATATAATTGTGGTTATCACTGTACATTCTCCCAGTCTTGGATGTTCTTTTCAAAAGTGAAGACTTGATCCCTATGAAGGATTTTGTTTGGATGCAGATGTGAGGTGCCCCCGCTCAGGGAGGCAAAGATTCAGATAAGCATTGTTAAAGTGAGAGGCGTGGCTGTAAATCCCAGCTAGTGTGAATTCTGAACTTCTGCCTTGGATTGGGCCCTGTGAGCCCTGGAAGGGTTTCCCCACCCCAGACCTTCATGGGGTGTCAGCCCAGGGTGTCCTGATTGGGTTTGAGCCCTTGAGGTTTCTCCCTCGCTATGTCCCTGTTTGTCTCCGTCCTTGAACTCCACCCTGGTTCTGTCCCACAAAACCCATCACCCTCCCTCTGTTCAGGGCTCTCTGTCTCTGGGTCTGAGTTTGTACCTGTGCTGAATAAATGGTTTTATTTACAGAAGCCCATCTCGTTGGTGTCCCATGCTGGTTCCTGGTAACTATAGCTTCTCTGGACGTGATCCTGCAGCTGTGGAA
This sequence comes from Cyanistes caeruleus, assembly GCF_971803275.1. Lineage (NCBI taxonomy): Eukaryota > Metazoa > Chordata > Aves > Passeriformes > Paridae > Cyanistes > Cyanistes caeruleus. The sequence continues at coordinate 22,324,626 of NC_141709.1, forward strand.
CACAACATGCAGCAAAACATTAGGGCAGATTCATGTTGAAATTAAAAAAAACAAAACGTTTTTGTGTCCAGGATGTTACAAAATGTTGAGACTTTGGTCACTTAAATTAGAAACAAATGAAATGCAGCTGATAATGCAGAGCACATTTCACACGATAGGAATAGTGTCCTTTGTGGGGCATTTCTGAAGGCAGGTCTCTGTTTTTATTGTTAAGGAGCACTCTTTAAATACCCAGAGTCATATGCAGTGCTCAGGAAATGTCAAACTAGCAAGCAGCATGTGGCTATTTACCAACAACTGCTTGTCCTGATATCCAATGTTCTACATATCATGCTTTCATGCTTTAGCAGAAAGTGTGCTAGGTGCCATCATGAATGATTTCTTTAATTCATCATAACAAATACTTGTTGAACCATATAAATTTTTCATCCTGGAGGCAAATCATCCTGTTCATATGGAAAAAAACTTCCTAAATTTCAGTAATATGAATCATAGAATGAGTCTAAAAGCTCAGAGTAGTTTTCCACATACTGCCCATTCCAGCAGCATACATATGTAACATTAAGAGTAATCTGAGAATAGCAGAACTAGCAATCAGGAATAAAGTGTTATGTAGCTCTTTCTTTATTGACATTTGTTCTGCAGTAGCTGCATCTACTGTGGCCTTCTCAAGCAATGATACAATTTGTTCACTGAGGCATGTTTAATTCCATGAGGAGCACTCTGAGCAACTACAAATATGGGTATCTGTGTAATGCTTCAATGATTAAAAAACCCCTCCTTTTCTTGATGTGCAAAATCATATAAAATTATTTTGTATGTGAGGTGTTCTAAAATAGTTTTAATTGGACAATTATTTTACAGATTCAGAGTGTATTGCCATATTTCAGTTTCATAATTAACTTGTATACAGGAGTCCATATGGCAGATGAGCAATATTAAATAAAAATAGCTGGTTTGACAGAGAGAAAAGTGGTGTTATTGTGAAGAGATTTGTGCATTACATAATTCATGATTTTTATAGAAGACTTAGAGTTATGCCTAGAAACTGTTTTTTGTTTAGATTCTAACCAAGGTATGCCACTGTTGCAGTAATGAATAATGTAGATAACACAGTGCCCTCAGTGAACTATACAGCAGAAAAAGCAGCTGACTATCAGAAATAGCTCATTAGGAAAAAAAAAATGATAAATGTGAGCAAAGCACATTACCTTGATGGAGAAACAGAAAAGACAGATTCTACTTCACAACTAATTTGTAAAAACAAGCCTGAAAATTTTCTGGTTCCTAAAGCCTTTAGGCAAACTCAGAACTAATTAAATAAAAAATGATCTCTGTTCCATACTTTTCAGATGAAATGGGAAGATATTTCATCATGAAAGTTTATGTAATGCAAATTTGGGCCATCAGCAGTATAGGACTTCTAAAAAGGAAACCATGGATGAGAAAGACACAATGAGTCTGACTCATTATAGCATCGCTGTTTGCAGTTCCAGGATGTAGTTTAGATGGTGTCAGCACTTTTATTATATAACCTATTTTCAGTTGTTTATTACTTAGCTATAAAAATTTACCTCAGGCTAAATCTGAGAGCACAAGGTTTCAGGTATTGTCGTTTTTTGGGTTTTGGGTTTTGTTTTTTGTTTTTTTTAATAAGTTTTAAATAAAATTTAAACTTTGACTAATGTATTTACAATTGGAAAAATCTCTTTCCTGTGAAAGGTGCTGAATTTACACACTTACTGAACTTACAAACTTCTTTTAATTTCCAGAGCATTTAAAGCATTATTGGAAAACTCATTCTGCACCATTAAAATTTTCAGCTTGTTTATTTCCAAATATTTTAAAATCTGCCACCAAACCTATTTAAGTCCTGTAAAAAAGGAGAGACATGATAGCTGAAATTAATATCCAAATAATGGACCCAAAAACCTTACTCCAAAAGTATAGCATAGCATAGAGCTACAACTTAAAACCAAGTAGAAAATTTACTAAATAAACTCAAACCTAGATATATCTTTGTATAACTACTTTTGCATCTGTTTCCTAATCTTATCTGGTACTGCACAGTCTTAATTTTTCTGTATGTCTACAAAGTATGAAAACCTATAAAACCTTTAATCAGTGCACCATCTAAGCAAACCCCAAAAAGACTAAAAATGTAATTCAGAAATAGTAGATCGCCTTCCATCTAGTCCAACGACAGGGAAAACCTTCATGTTAGATTCCAAAACCACTTGGATTGGAGGCATGGGTTTGGAGTTCCCAAGAGATGGGCTTCAGCCACTTCCAGGCCCTTTTCCCTTATCAGTGTCCCAGCCTGTGGGAGGCTCCCCAGGGCTGCTGGGTGGGGTGAGGAAGGCAAAGGCACAGGGCAGCACTGCCAGCAAAGCTGCAGTAACACACTGCTGACAATGGGGTGGGGTGCCAGCCCTGGCATATTCATCACACAACGCTTCTGGCACACTCTGATTGCACCCTGGAGAGAAGCCACGTGCTGATAACTTCTGGGGACCGCTTGGAATACTTGTATTAATTTAAAAGTGGTGTCCCAGGCATGCTCCTGTAACAACTAAAGGCTGTCTTATCAATTCAACCAACACCAGTTGAGTGTGTATCATCTGAAATTGATGGACAGATATTTATCTTATGCTGGGTTTCCACTTAGCTTTGCAAAAAATTGATTTAAAGGTTGATTCATAAGCCATACAGAACAGACATGATAGCCATTATATATTCAGTAATAGGTCA